>NC_064256.1:20590416-21845000 GCF_003254725.2 Canis lupus dingo | reverse complement strand
CCCGAGTGTGTCCTAGGGCGGAGCGCACCTCCGGCCCTCCTGAGACGCAGGAACTCTCGGACTCTGCAGGGCCTCCAGCGAAGGGCGCGCCTGCCCCAGAGGCTCCAGGCCCCTATGCCCGCCGGGCGGCGCGGCTTCTACCTCTTTGTTTTGCGGGCTGGGATCCCCGGCCAGCCCCTGGGGGTGGGAGGAGGAGGGCAGGCGAGTCCCGCTCGCTCTTTATCATTCAAAATAGAAGGAAAGCCGGCAATCTGGAGGAGTAGCAGGCCAAGCAGGCCAAAGGCTCTTTAAGATCCTGTAATAGGTGAGGGTCTAATTCACTAAGAAGTTTTAGAAGGCAGACTTTGAGGCCTAGACCACCTTTTGCTTTTAAAGGTGTCGAGGTTTGGGGGCTTGTATTCTAGCTGTCAACGTTATTTAGAGAAAGATTACGATTGTCAATATAGGACCGCGGGTAGGTCAAGGAGCTCAAGGCCGCTCTGGGAGGAATGGGACCTTTGAGACGGAAAGTCCCCTTACGTTTTAGCTATGGAGGGGGGTTAGCCCACTCCCTTTGGCCAGGGAATGGGGTGGGTGCAGAGGAAGGTGTGCAGTCTCTGGTGCCCTGTAGAAGTGCATTCAACCCCGAAGGGCCTGGTTGGGTTTGGTTGCTAAGTTGGGCTCAGTTATCACGTTAATTCTAAGGAAATTAGACCTCAATAAATAGCCTTTGAATTCAAAGAAATAACTCGGTATTGATTTACATAGCCATGCTAAGAACCCCCTTCTCAAGCAGAGACATTGGTGGAAAAAAAAAAAAAATTCCTGCTAGTCTTTGCCCCATTCAATGTAAAATTCTGTTTGTGTACTTGTGTAGGGAAAGGGTGCTTGATATCCTGGAAACCCAGGCACTCTGTCCCCCTCCCCCCAACACACACACCTGGGAAAGCTTGGGAGTGGAACCAGAGAGCTGCCCATTTCTCTTCCTTAGCCCAAGTCAGTGATGGTATGTTCAGAGGTAGGCAAAAGTCTCAGACTATGAAAGAAAGCACTAAGATCATGGCATTATTTTCTCTAGTTATAAAACATAATGCCCATATAAAACCCCTCCCCTCCCAGGCTCCCAAAAATCCAGCTTAAAAGCGGGCCCTGTCGACACCCAGAAAGAAGCTCACTAAAGTCTGGAAACAACATCCCCCTCATCTCTCCAGTCCAAGGTCCCCAAAACAGGGAGCTAGGGACACTCCAACAAGGATGGCACTGGCCCACCCAGGCCGGTCATGCCCTTTGGGAGCTTCACAGACTTTCTCTAGACTGTTCAATTTGGAAATATTAAGTAAGCATGTTCTAGTCTAGATGCTCCTGCCCTAGGTCTTTTCAAACCTGGGGGTTTTGAAGCTGGCAAACTGGACACAACTCTCAGCATTTAAAGAAGCAAAGCTTTGAGCTCTGTGGGGAAGCTATGAAAGCATAGCCAACCAGGTCCTCAGATTCAACACCTTTTGCCTCTCCCTGACCCCACTCCCAAACTGTGAGAGCATCCAAAGCTTTCTTAACAGAGGGAGCCAATATGCTGGACCTACAACAGATTCAAGGGGGAAAACAACACATGTTTCTACCATCCCCAGTTTGGGGGATTGTATACAGAAGCCTGCCTTCCTTCCTTCCTTCCTTCCTTCCTTCCTTCCTTCCTTCCCCCCTCTTTTACCAAGCATAGGACCCCACTCCCTAATACACAGACACCCTTCTTTCTCTCAGTCCAGGAAAAAAAAAAAGAACTCAATAATGTTTAAACACTTAGATTAAAACAAAATAACTGGTATATTTGTTTTTTCAACCTGTTGGGTAAACCAAGGCTCAGCACCCCCTTCCCCATATTGCCCTGCTGGGAAATGTAGTAGGGCAAAAGGGGGAAGGGATAGGGTGTTAGAAGTCAGCTTTAATCAAGCCAGTCTCTGGAAACTAGGACCTCCTGACCATTGGAGGATAAATGTAGCCCCAGAGTGGCAGGGAACAAGCATCAACAGGAAATGGCAGACTATTTTTAGGATAATAAGGAGTTAATATAGCCGGCCAAGCCTCTTCCTAAATGCCTCGAAGCATCCTCTGCTTTAATTTCTTCATCCCTTCATCAGCAGTAACATAACAAAGTCACAGCAAAAGCCTCAACATGAAGGGAGAGCCAGGCTTGGGACAGCTCTTGAGGAAAACCTGGGAGGGAAAACATCCTCTTGCTATCATGTGAACTCTTAGATGGTTCTCTTGTTACAACAGAAAAAGAAATCAAAACCATTTCTCATCAGAGAGAAGTTGTACCTGACTACCCCTGCAATATATACATGCTCTATGATTTTCATATTCATGCCTATTCACAGGCATTCCTTATCCCCTTTATTTCATAATACCCCAGTAACGGGAAAGGTTATTTATTAGATTTTTAGTGAAACTTTCCTTAGGGGGGCAACCTATTGGAAAACCCTTAGAAGAAGTGAGAAGGTTATTTGTTTGTTTGAACCCATTCTCTCATCTGTGTTCTTTCTCTTTTGTTCATAGCAAATCCTTATTATTATTATTTTTTTTTCACATAGCTAGAAGAAAGAAAGCCCCCTCTCCATCCTACCTAGGGGAATGAAATGGTATTCTTCTGTAGGTTTCAGTAATTTTGTGCAGAGAGGGAAAATGCCACCCCCCCCCATCTCTGTCAAGTGAGGCTCCCTGCCCCACAGAGCTCAAAGCCTTTGCTTCTTTAAATACTGAGAGTTGTAAAAAAAAAAAGAAAAAAAATACTGAGAGTTGTGTCCAGTTTGCCATTTTTCTTCCCACATGCTTTGTGGAGAGGGAGACAGAGTAGGAAAGCAAGGAACATAAAAGGGAGTTGAAGAGAGATACAAGAGACTGAACAAGAGAGAATGAGCATGTATCTGCTTCATTTGGAGAGCACCTCTCTTCGTTTTCTTCTCCATCGGGGTCTCTAGAGATCACTGCCCCCAGGATGTTAGTAGCACAGCAAATAAAACCAAGTCTGATAAAAGCAGCCCTCTTGGCTCTCGGGGCTGGGGGATGGCTAGATTCAAACACCCAGCACCCACTCTTCTGTTCTCTACTAGACTTTTCTCCCTATCCTCCCCACCCCTTAGCCCTTCTTTCCACTCAAACACCTGGGGCATCGCGTTGCTCCCTCTAACAGCTGCAAAGTAGAAGGAGGAGGACCCTTTAAAAATTACAAAAGAGGTCACCCTCCCCCGACAAATGAACCCTTTTAAGAGCGAGCCTCTGGAAGCTCAAAGGTCTTGGGCCCAAGAGTTAAAAAGCGAGCATAGTGTTTCAGGGTTTCAGTACAGCAGTCCCAAACAGACAGGCAGGCGTCCAGGGCGCTCTTTGGGGCTGGGGTGAAAGAAAGGACGGGGGAGGGCAGGAGCCGGGAGGGCGGGCAGGAGCGCAGGGCGACGGGAACGCCCGCGCCGCAGCTGGCTCCCACGCGCCGCTGTCTGCGGGGAACGTGCGGCCGGATAATGGAATTCAGGAGGCAGAGATCCTCCGAGAGCCAGCCACTGTCTTGTACAGATTTGTAGAGAAACCCTCACTGTAATTAAAACCGTACAGTCAGATTAATTCAATGTGTTGCTCGGCAGCGTTTTTAATAGTAAAAATCCGCTTTAAAATTGAATTAGGGTCGAAGAAAATTTCTGCGAGACTCGCTGGATTTGCCAGCTTTCATTGAAGCCAGCCTGAGCTGGACTTTGGCGGTGGCTGCACAGTGTCGCCCCTCCCCCTGCCGAGGCCCCAGACAGGGGTGGGATGGAGGAGGGGGGACGTGTTGGGGGGGTGGGTGGGGAGCTGATCCACAAGGGGTGCCAGTCTGGACTGGATTCCCGGAGGCCTGAGCCAAGGCCTAGGCGGAGCGCAGGGCCTGCGGTTACCTTTCTGATCGCCAGTTTCGAGGCTTTGCTGGCTTTTGACACCCGCGATTCCTACCCACCCTCTTGCGAAGTTAGCTGCTCAGGTAGGGTCCCGGGAAAGAAGAGAGCCCTGCTGTATCTTGAAGCAATTTCCCACTGCGTGTTCCTGCGGGTGGCAGAGGTTGGAGCCCTCCCTGTATGGACGCTGCCGGAGTGGCAGGAGAAAGTTGCGGTTCATTCCGCTCACCCCCCACCCCATCCCCCTTTCACTTCTTGAAAGTCTTCCAAAAATTAAGAGTAATATTTCAAGCGCGCTGTCAAAATGTCTCCCAGGCTTTGATTTGGCTTGCCGCCCCCCTTTCCCATCCTTCTCACCCCTTACCCTGTGCGTCTCGGTGGTTGTGAAATCAACGTTAGTATTATTAAGCTTTTCCCCTTTAAGGTTAGATGCCTTAGAGCTGAAAACTTGCTCCAAAGTTCCTAGAAGAGGTGGCCGCCAGCCGAGTGCTAACGGGGAGGCTCCCACTTGGGACCTGCTGGAGGCGGGTGGGGGGACGAGTGGGTGGAGGGGGGAAGGGCTAAAGGGGTTGGACCCGCACTTGCCCGGAGAACCGCCCGGCGCGCAGGGGCGCAGAAACGGTCCCAGTTTCCTCCTTCCCCCGCGGACTTGCCAATGCGCGTGTACACACACACACACACACACACACACACACACACACACAAAACCTGCGACGAAAATTCCCTAACGACTTAGTCACATCATCAGGCCTGAGAAAACAAAAACCGCTGTGGGTCCCTGCTCCTCCGGCAACATGCGCAGACGCTTTAATTGCCGCAAATTGTCACTCTGTCCCCTTTTCATTTTCTCGCTCCTTCGTTTATTTTTAGTACACTTCAAATGCCTACACACATCCCTAGTAAGGAGAGAGCGGAGCAATTATTGCCTTTGCCTTCAGGGCCTGCTTTGCCAATCACTGAATGGGGATGGAGTAAACAGGGCGAAAAGCGAGGCGCGTTATTGGTCTTGCTTATTTCAGGTGGAGGGCGGTAAATAACTCTCCCTACCGAGCCCCCCCCCCCCCCCCCGTTTCTTGGGTCCCAATTATCTAGAAGAAAGGAGATGCGCCTCCCTGCCTCCTCCTCCCCATCACACCCCACCCCACCCCTTGTGAGCCAAGTTTTACTAGAATCCAGCAAATCCCGCCGGAATTGGCGGGTTCCTCGGAGAGTAGTTAGGAAAAGAGAATTCCACAGGGACCTTGCTCTTAATTCTGTATTGAATAGAAGGACGCAGAGTGCGCAGGCACCTTCCCCGCCCCCATGCAGGGAAACAGGGCCCTTTTTCTCTGAGGGCTACACGAGTGATAGGTGCCCCCAGGTAGGTTATAGAGAACACATCTACCCCCTTGGGGGAGGGGGTCCTTCACGGTGTAGCGAAGCTTTGAGATTGGTTGGAGCAGTTTTGGACAGGCTGTTAGGATGGCTATGGATCAACATTGCTGTTGTTCTAGATATTAGCCAGGAATTCTTGGAAGCGAACTTTAAATTTCTAGATGAAGTGTTGTCTTGAATGATGTTGGGGCCATCCTGCACCCAGCGCCTTTCCTGGGACAGCCTGTCTTTCACTGCCTTTCCTGGGACAGACACAGCGATCCAGGGTGGGGAGGGAGGCAGGTGTCTGTAGCAGCAGCTGATCGGGGTACCTGGCGTCCTGCAGAGGGATCCGAAACAAATCAGTGCGGGATTAACTTTTCTGTCTGCTGAATTGTCTCCAACTGCAAAAGCTGCGCGGGCCGCGCCTGCCCGGGCGGGTTCGGGTTACTCGCACGTCCTGGGCGCGCTGTCTCTTCCGTGTCCCGACCGGGGCTGGCAGGCCGGCCCGGGACCTGTCGGGCGCCTGGCCGGCTTGGCAGGACCTTTTAAAAGAACGCAGCGAGTATAAACTGCTCCATTCTCACACACACCCCCTTCCTATTTCTTTTTTATGAAAACATTTACAAGAAATCTAATTTCAGATTGTGGAAGTAAATTTCATGCTAGGATATATTTTACAAAACATGTAATCTTTAGGGCCGAAGACGTTTAATTAAAACCATACTTTGACAAGTTGAGTTTCAAAGCGAATTCACACCAGCGCAGAAGGCTAATTCATATTCAAGATGCAGCCTGTAATCCGTGTTGTTTGAAAACGCCAGCCAAGGCAACGCGCGCTGGATGGGCTCGCTACCTGCCCAAGGGCCTGAGGACTCTAAGGAGTCCTGCGCTTGGACCAGAGCCTCCCACGCTGAACTGCTCTCCCTCCCGAGGACTCACTAGGTTTCCCTGCCTGGTCTTGAGGAGTTAGAAGAAAGCTTCCTGGAGCAACTTTAGTGTCCTTAGAATAACTCCCAGCGGAGGGTGGTGATGGGGGTTGGGGGGTGGGAGTGGTCCGAGACACAGGAGACTAATCTGGAGAGTAGGCAGGGGCCCACCTGGAGTCAAGGGGCTAGGAGAAGTCTCTGGGGGATTGAGAGTCCCAAGTCCCCTTGCCTCCTTCTTGCTCCCAGACTGACCTGCTAGAGAAAAGGGAATCCCAAATCTCCATTTCTGTTGACCCTGAACATGAAGGAGTAGGTTTGTACTGCTCCAGCTGATTTGTAGGACATCTCCCTCAGAGTCTTGACGGAGGAGTTAGTGTTGGCTCCTGGAAGCTTTCAGTGTCAACTGCATTTTTGTAGTCTCAATAATCTTCCTCCTTACCCTCTTTCTCCATTTCCTTATAAATTGACCAATCCCAACTTAAATGAGAGCGGTACAGCCCCACAAGGGAAGGACATGCTCCCAGCTCAGCTGGTTTACCAGCAAACCCTGCTGGCTCTGGGTGCTAGCCACCAACTGTTCCTGTTGGGATGGGCAGGAACCAGTAGGTACACTAAGGTGCACATTAGTGAGAGACAAAGTGACTACAAGATAGTCTGGGTTAGAGCTGAGGATGCCTGTAAATTGCAACTCCAGAGGCTGAAACTGTGGCCTAGGCAGGGTTTCCCTCCTGACCTCCAGCCTGCTGGTCTTTTCTTCTCTTAGAGGTGACAGTGAGTTGTCATTAAAGTTAGACTAATGGCTGATCTGAAACCTGCCTGAAGAAAGAAGCTGGGACATGAATTTGAGACCTAGGTTGGTTCAATTTTACTCAGCATTGCTCAAGAAGACAAACCTCTTATTGCAGCCACTCCCAAGACAGGGAAGGAGGATTTTGCTTCAACTGGGGACAGTGAGAATTATTGATTGGCTGATGGACTTTCTTTTAGGTCTATATTTCCTTTCAAATGCACTCTTATTTTCCACGAAGCACAAAGATAAGTCAATAATAAGAAAAAGCCTAAAATCTAATGTTCAAGAAGGATTTTAAACAACATGGTTATCTCATCCTGACACCTCTTGGTTTTATTGGGCCAGCTTAAGAGAAAGCTTCATTTTTGCACAACCCCCAAACACAATCGTGATAAAGTTTTTTGCTCATTACAGTAGAGACTACCAACTGGCATTTCAGGTTTCAAGTGGGTAACTCAGAAAATGGACATGGATGCTGGCAGCTAAGTGCTTACTGGTATGCCAACTTAATACTTACTGGTCAGATAATATTGATCTTAGATGAACAAGATGTTGAAGTCATTCTAGAGCCTCGCATTTTCGAGGGTTGGGATGGGACTCTGGTTCACACTCTCAAAAAAAAAAAAAAAAAAAAAGGTTATGTGATGATTGTAAGCCTGGAGGGTGAGAATGAAGGAGCTAAGAGACAAACAGAGGCACTGCTGGAATGGTTTTACCATTGTTTGAGCTGAGCATTAAAAAGTATGTACCTGACCAAATGCATTTGAAGCCTAATCCCATGTTGGAGACTTGTGAATTACACAAAAGGGGAGAGGAACTGCACATAATAATCCCCACCTGTTTTATTTCAGTGATATGAACAAGCAGTTTTCCTGTCACAGACAGGAATGCTTTCAGGGGTGTTGGAGGCCCATTTGTGGGCAGTAATTCTGGCAGGGATATATGGTGGGAAGAATACAGGGTGGTTGGTAACTGTCAGGAGGGTGCTGCCGAGGGGGCAGGCAGCAGTGTTGGTGTGCAGAAGGGGCAAGATAGGTAATATTTCCCAGCTGGCCCACCCCTTCTGCAGCTCCAGAGAATCAACCTCATCGTTTCCAGCCTCAGAGCTTGGGTGGAGGTAAGAGAGGCCCAGACAGGCAGGAGATTTATGTCACTTTACCTTTCTAGTTCCCTCTGCCCTTCTATAATTAGCCCCATTTCGCAGATATGGGAGCTAACACATGGACCTCAGTACATAGACCACTTTGGTGTCTGGGAAAGGGAGAAGGATGGGATGCAGGTGTTCTAGCTTCCCATCTCCCTGGCAACTGTGGGGGCTGGTGATGGGAGTGGAGAAAGAGTTGGGTTTGGGATTGCTTTCCCTAGCCAGGCTTGTGCACGGTGACGTTTTCCCGCTTCTGAGGCTCACTCGGTCAATGAGATAGGTGGGATTTTCAGGTGACAGAAAAGGCTTCAGGGATTCAACGTCCGGCATATCTCAGGGCTCTGAAGGCAGCAGTCCCAGGATTTCTTTTCTTCCCGCCAGTGTTCTCTGAACAGACTCCTTTCTCTTGTCTTCTAACTTTCTCTTAAATTCTGAATACTTTAACCCTTGCTTGTAGTAAATGTATTTGTAGTTCTAAAATGTGTCTATTTCCCACAAAAATCTAGTGTGCCAAGGCGAGAATCGATACTAAAATACCCTTTTTATTTTTAAAGTGGGTTTTAAAGGCCTATTGTGGGGGAACCGAGATGTCAATGTGACCCAGAGGCGAAGTTGAGATCGGGATTCTATTGGCTGCCACAGCGGGCCCGGCTCCGCCACCGTTGGCTCACGTGTGAGCCTTATCATGCAAATCCGGAGGCTGGGGCATGCGCAGTGCATGGGGGGGGGGCGGGAGTACCCTCCTTCTCTTGGTTGGGACCAAGACTTCCAGATGCGCAATAATTAGGTTTCCTCATTAAACAAAGGTTTCCCCATCATTCCCCTCCTCCCACCGTTCTCTGCCGCCAAGGATCCTTACAAGCCAAGCTGATTCCCGTCCCCCGCCCCGCACGCCTCAATCTCTGATATCCAGACTTCGGTCTTCTGCTTCTACTTGTTAGGGTCTCCCCGCATTTTAGGGTCCTTTACATACCTCTCCATTATTCTCTTTCTTTGCAAAGGCCAACTTTAAAGGATATTAAGATCTGATTGTCTCTTCATTTTTAGGTTCTCTCTCTCTCTCTCTCTCTACCCCTCTCTCTCAACGAGATAAAAAAATAATAATAATCCCCTAGCAGTTGGTCCGACAGGAAGTGTCAACATCGCTGCTCCCCATTCCCTTTGGCGTCGACCATCTCCATCCCCATATTGCCCCCAGCCGCCGCCGCCCCCTACTCCCCTGACCCGGGCCCTGTAGGGTTCAGGCTGAAGTGCAGGAGCGTGAACGGACCAGGAGCTCGATGGGCACTAGGGCCAGTCGCCAGGCCAGCCCGACCGCACTCCCCCGGGCTCGGGCCCGCACCTGCGCGCCCGCCTGCGCCCCGTGTGGGCTGCTGCCCTTCCGCCCCAGCCCCCACCTCTCGGGAGAAGCGCGTGACGCAGGGAACGCCTGCAGGGGTGTCCTCTAAACCTCTCCAAGACCCCCTATACAGGCACGAGCACCCCAGGGATCCATCTCCTTGGAACAGAATGGCCTTTTCTGGAAAGGGATCTCAGTGGGCGAGAAATAGCCACCATTACGTTCGAAGCCTCCCGCGGGAGAGCGCCGCGTGTCTGCTCGGAGCTGCGGCCGACCCGCGTGCCGCGTCGCGCCGACCACCGCGCCCACACGCGCTCCCGGATCCGAGTCAGCTCCTTGCCCCTGGTGGAAACAGGCATCGCTCCTCTGGCTTTCAATTACTCTCAGTTTACCTGCAGGGCGAACAGATTTGTAGTTTTCCACCAAAAAACCTCTTGCCCTGGATTCCCCCAGGTTTCCCCTTCCCCCTCATCCGACCTTAGCCCAGAGAAGGGCGAGATAGCGGTTTGATTCTTTGATATGACACAAATAATTGTTGCATCATGTAACTTCCTGCATCTTGGTTTTAATTTGCAGTGAACCAAACAAAGATATTTGCAATTTTAAAATAAGCACTCGATTTAATAAATGGGAACATTGTGCAGGGAAGACTATGCCCCCCCCCCCCCCACCTCCTTCAGAAGACGTTATTAGCTCTGACAGCATGCCGCTCAGGTTTGCGGAGAGGATTTTGTGAAGGGATGACAGACAGGAAGGCCAGCAATCATGGGCTCCTTGGGCTGAAGCTTTTTTCTTTCTTTCTTTCTTTCTTTCTTTTTTTTTTTTTTTATCAGAATGTTCTGTTCGATGCCATTTATCCTTGATGATAGAAAATTGCGCTGTTGCCAGGACGCTGCTGCTTGCCGCTGAAATAGAGGGCAGGAGCCACATTTCCATTTTCCGGCTTGAAAGCTATTCAAATGAATTTGTGGAGAGGGGGGCAACGTCTAGCGATAAACAAATGAGAATAAATCGAGTTCCCCTTTCCATTCTTTCCTTTAAATGGGTAGCTCTTCATTTCCGATATAAAGATTTTTGTTCATCAGTGTTTGGGAATACCTGGGAGATAGTGTAAGCCAACGTACAATTTATTTTGATGTTCTTAAAGTGACTAACCACATAAACATTTAAAAAGAATGCATGTCTAAACATATATAAAGTATAAGAATTATATATACATAGATCCTGTTCATACATACCTTCACACAATTCCAAAATACAATGGAAGATAAACTCTTTCAGCAGAGTTTCAATCGAATGTAATTTGCAAGCAATGCTGGCGTTGGCAGTTATGGACTTCTTACTCATTCTGTAGATGTAAGAATTGTTAGATGGGATCGTTTTTAAAGCTGTCCCCCATGTTATATAGTTCAGAATGCTATATAGTTTAATTACCCTGTAGGTCTTAACTGCTTTAAACACCCTCCCCTCCAAAAAAGTTGATAAAAGTCACCCTCTGTTATGGGGTCCTTTCAAGTTAATTTTCCAAATGTACCTTTAAAGTTTTCTAAGTTAGCAAATACAAGTCAAAAGAGTTGGTGCATTGAACTTCTAACCGATGTGAAAAGAAGAGGCTGGAGTCTGCACTTCCCTTCCTTAGAATTTCAATTTCCTGTTAACTTAAAAAGATCATATGTTAATAGGAACTTAAGGAATCATGCCCAAAATATGAAATTAAAAAAAATGAGAACTTAAAAAGTACAACCCATAAGAATATGTACATAAACATTAGCAATGTCTTGACAGAAACTGTAAAACTTATAGGGCTCCCACTGCGTTTTAAAAGCAAAATAACTCTTATTGAATTCTAACTCTAATATTTTGTTTCAAAGTCAGATACCGACGGTTAGAAAATTCGCAGCAATACTGCCACTAATTGTACTTGAGATTTCAGCTGGTACTTTAAACTTGTGTGTGGGGGGGAAACCCCACCCTGCAATATTTTAAAACTTAACATTTAAAAAATGAATTGCAGGTCTCTAACTACTATCCTTTTAGCTCCAGGATGGTTTCCGAGTGATAGGCCACCGCTGTGCAAACCAGGGCTGCAGAGTGAATAATACTGTAAAAACAGGGCGAGAGGCGGAGGGTGAGTTGATATTGCTGTTCCGAACTTTTCCTATAGAATTTTCGGGCGACTCTCTCAGCCAGTCAGGATTCCTAGTTACTGATTCCCGAACAATCCTGCTCAGCTGAAAAGTTCCCAGTTAACGAATTAGCATGATAATGGGTAAAACAATTATCCACACTGTCAGATCTGGCTAAATAAAGCAAGGAAAGGGCCTCGGAAAAGTCCAAGTTGCTAGTGTTTATTGTGATGGAAACAACTGGAGGTGAGTGTAGCGAGTTTAGGCACTGAAAGAGATTCCTTCCCTTCCTTATCTTGGCGCTGGGAATTGTGTTCCGGACAAAAAGCTTCACCAGCAGGCTGCTTTTCCAGTTGAGGCAATTCACCAGGTTCCCCGTTGCATTCCTCCTCCAGGTAGGAGCTTGGGGCGGGCAGCGGGAGTCCGGCGCCGCCGGGACGCAGAGGCGCAGGCTGGGGCGCCCGGGCGGGGCTGCGGGGACTCCGCACTGGGGACCCCCAGCCCCGCACCCCGGGCTCTGCAAAGAGCCTGACTTCAAGCTCCCCACCGTGGCGCGCGGGACGGCGTAAGGGACGTTACGCAAAAGGAGGTGGAACCTCCTTGGGTGTCAGGGCGGGGATACGCGCGGGAAGGACCCCCGGGGCCCCTGCATCGGGTCCCATCTGCACCTCTATCCTGGGTCTATTCTGCAGAGATTTAATCTCCAGCCACTTCCTGGCCACGTAGCGTAGCTGGGTTTGGAGGGTGAAAGGGAAGTGGTGAAAGCAGAAAAAAAAAAAAAAAAGGTCCTCGAGCGCTGACCCAAAGGAACTTGAAAGAGCGAACAAGACGAAGTTGCTCTCAGGAAAAAGCTGGGCTCAGCTTGGTCAATGGGCTGTCGGGATTGGGACTTCTTGTGTAGGTGTCTTTGTGTGGCTAGGCGGGCAGAGTTTCGGAAAAGGTGAGTTTGGGGTGGAATTGAGTGAACCTAGAGTGGAGACCGTGGGATCCCATCCGGGACCGAGAGAACCTCCGCCCCCGCCCCCGCAACCCGGTTCTCCCGGTCAGTACCGACTCCCTAAAGACTGCAGGTTGAGCTACACTCTGGCGCGCCCTCTTCTAGGTAATGCAGCTGAAATCACAGTCAGGTTTGGCGGAGGGGAGCTTTTTCTACCCCCTCCAAGAGGCGTATACACTAGGCATTAAAAATAGAAGTGATTTTTTTTCCTTCACATTCTGAGATCCCAGGAATATAAGACTTGCCTTTTTTTTTTTTTTTTTCTCAACAAAAGAACAAGCACCTCTGAAAGGCTGCAGAAACACTAACTCTTTAGGGGTTTGGGCATCCAGGAATGTCACACGCGGTGGAAACACAAAAGCTCAACGTTTTGATATTTTAGAAGATTTTCCCTTCTTTTAAATCCTCTGCGTAAATGCCTGGTTGTAACGTGAAAGTGCTTTAGTGTGAAAACATGCTGCAGGGTTCCCTTCTCTTTTTATGTGTACTAGCAGCTGCTAAACATTCCAAATGAGCTAGAAGGTCATTGTGGAGACTTAATAATATGACATTCAGTGCTGGCCTCATAAACGAGACAAAAGCCTCACCCCTGAAAATGAGAAAAGAGAAAGCCAAGGTGCTTACAAATACAAAGTACTTGAAATTCCTCATTGCCTCCCAAATCCCAAATAACTTTTTATGGTTAGCCTTTGGACTGTTAACCCACCACATTCATATTCCGTTTCCCCTGTGTCCCAGGACAGCATTTGTACTTATTTCTTACATCTCCGGAGCTTTGAGATGTGCAGTGCAAACAGTAAAGAATCACGTTAATCCTGCTTTGATCTCCAAAGGGAGATCCATAGCACAAATCAGGTCACCACACAGATAGACACTGCTGTGAAAAGGGGCCCCCTCCTTTCTTTTCTTTTTTTTTTTTTCCTTCTGCTTTTTTCTTTGTGTGCATGATTGTTTGTTTCTTCGAGATATCTTTCTTGGCTTCAGAACTTCCATTGCCAGTTGGCAAACTGGAAAGCATCAATATGAACTATAACTTTTTATTTAAAAGCTGGAGGGGGAAAAAAAAGCCGGAGGATGAAATATCCTAGATGAAGACTTTTTTTTTTTTTTGTCTTACCGATGTATATACTGGAGTTTATGTCCTCATCTTGTCTATCTGGTTATTTGCATAAATACATTGGACCATTTTCCAAACACGTGCCCCAAACACAACCTCCACAGGAACTTAATTGCCTGAAAAAAGTTATATTTCCTCTGCCTTTCTTTACCCCTTCGTCCTGTAGGCATAGAATAATAGTAGTTAATCTGCTTAGATAATTTAAGACTTAAAGATTAGAAGGCCTATATTGACAATTTCAAAATTCAAGTCTGAGTGCTTTGGCTAAGCAAAGCTTAGGAGATGACAGATGTGATAAAAGAACTGCCAAAAACTAGACTTTAGTAAAACTAAAAACTGTGATGTTTTTGTGGTTTTGAAAGAAATGATTGTTATAATGCTCACTTAATCCAAACGTGTCCCTAAACAAACAACTATAGGGTATTTTATTTTATACTACCTGATATTTATACACACAATACAGTATTTCACTCTGCTTGCATACACACACACAAATTCTACAGTGCTTTTCAAACCACCTTCTGTATATATAAATATAGTTAATCAGGTAGTATAGTTAGTATAGCTGAGCTACATACTCAACCCAAGTGATGTGTACATAATCATAAACATTTGTGCTGTGTATACATCCTTCCCCTCATTTCTCAATTTTCTCAGTGCATCCTTATATTGCAAGAAGTTGCTTGTGAAGCTGTAGCTGCCACCAGCTTTTTCAGGACTTGTCGAATGGGAGGAATAGATGCAGATATCTGAATTTAAAACATTTTTAAAAAATGTTATTCTGCTTCCCATCATCCCTATTAAAGTTGATTTTCATTTAATCTCAGTGGGCCGGCCTCCATGACAGCCCAGTTCACATTGACACTGAGGCTACCCAAATGCTTCTACACGTGGGACAAAGTACATTAAGCTGCTTTGCATCAAACATGTCCTTTTAAAGTGATTTTAGATGACGAGTTTGGGAGCACAGCTTGGAAGGCAGACTGCCATGGAAAGAGAGCGTACAGGAAGGAAGAGAGCAAAGAGAAAAAGCAGGTGAAGGGGAAAAAAAAAACCCATGAGTGCTGACTCAGGCAGAGCAACCTTTTGTGGCCATAGATCCTATCCTGTGAATTACTGAGGTTATTTTCATACTCAACATCTCTTCTCACGTTAGTGGACTCTCTTTTCCTTGATCCGTTCCTCTAAATATGCTACTATTAAAATCAGCGTCTGGAGACTTTCTGGTGAAAGCTAAAATAATATTTCTTTATTGGGGATGTTGGGGATGGGGATGTTGGGGATATTTTATTGGATATAGATACATAAAGCCTTGTATTAAGCCTCTTTGGGAATGCTCATTTTGGTGATATTTAACTGAAAAATGTTATTGTCATGTCCATATGGGCTGATTTGTGTGTTGTCTTACTTGTGACTTAACCTGCGTCTACAGTTTATTTTATAAGCTAACTATATGTATTTTGATATAAAAATATTTTCTCTCTAGAAGAGCAACAAATGTTGGATGCTTGTTGGTCCTTAATGATGGAAATAAGCATCACATCCTAATTAGCTTTAGAGTTTTGCTAAAAATTCTAATCTCTTCAATCTGCTCTTTTCCTTTTACCAGAATCCCAAGAGCCTAGTATGTCGCATGTGTGTAAGGAGAGAGAATAGGCCTCCTTGTCTTTTTAATTAAAGTTTATGCAGCTTGCAGAGAGTAGTAATTTTCTAGAAAATTAGATCATTTTAGATCACTATAGTTCCACTCTACTATCTTAACCATGGTACCAAGCAAATCTTGCCCTTTCAAAACCATCAATTATAAAGCAAAGAATACTGAAGAAGTATTCTGAATTTAAAATATTCAGGTTTAGCAATCTGACCCTGTCTCCATGAGGGTAGGTATAAATGAGGCACGGCATGACAACCCACATTGGTTTCTTTATGGCATGTCAGAGTGACAGACGCAGTTCCCATCTCTGCTTGTCCTGATTCTAGGGGTTATGATTCACATGCACAAAGGGGCTTCTTAAGTCACTGTTTTTTTTCTCAAGTTAGAAGTCAGATTTAACCATAAAGTAATTAAAGTATTGGACCAAAGGATTAAAAAACAAAACAAAACCCAAAAACACCTGGCAAAGAATGAAGGTCTTTTTCTTAAAAAAAAAAAAAAAAAAAAAAAGTTAGGCTTACATTAAGGGGGTTCATCTAAAATTTTTAGGGGCTCCCCATTGCCTGTATAGCAAAGATAAACGCCACAGTTTGGCATGCCTGGGTTAAGCAAGCTTAGAGCTTAGGGGTGAAGACCTTGGGTTCTCAAGTCAGACTGCTGCATAATCTTGAACAAATTATTTTTCTTCCCCATGTCTCAGTTTTCTTTTTGGACAACTGGGATGACAATTAAAACTGACCTATTTGGTAATGGTGGAATTAAATGTAAAAGGCTTATAATAAGGTGCTTTGTGAAAATAAGCTTTCAAAAAATACTAGCTAATGCTTACCATTAACATTAATATAATGTTTAATAAAGCCTTTTGGTTCCTCCTTCTGCATATGACATCCCCTTATTCTAGAAAGCCCTCCCTGGCTCATTGCCCACCTGGCTAACTTCTCACCTCTTCAGCTCTGTTCAAGTAATACTACCCCAGGAAGTCTTCTCTGATGCTTGAAATTAGGTGTCTGTCCTTATGACTCCATACTACCCACTACTTATTGCTTTTATAGTATTTTGTAGGGTTTTTTGGTCATTTTTTTTGTCATTGTTATCTATCTCCCTAATTAGAAGATAAGCTGTCTGTCCTAAGTGCCATGTAATATTTATCTTCCTTTCTCAGAGCTTACGACTGAGCCTGATAAATATAGTAAAGTACTTGATATATGTATGCTGGATGAATAAATATTTGGCCTTTCTGTTTTGTCTGCCTTTATAAATAAGTTGTAATTAGATGGATTCTTCTACATTAGAGGTATACTCAGTATACCCCAAGGAGAGTACTCAACGGGACCTAGCTGTCCCATACATAGCGTTATGAAGAGTTTTGATTGTGAGCTCTGAAGGGTTTGTTGATATTCTCAGGACAAAATATCTTCAGTGAGTCTCCCAATTTAATTGAAGAGCTCATGAGCAAGATGGGTTACCTGTCGAATCCATAGACATTTGACCATACTATTCAACACATGGCTTATGCCTATTCCTTGGATAGTGATTTAGATGATCTATAAGAGTATTAATAGTTAGGTTTAAACTATCCCATTGTGCTGGCCAAGTGGGCTTCCAACTAATCCAATTATGCCACTGGTTTAAGGGACATATGTATATGTAAAAGTCATTAACAGAGATTGCATGGATCATAAGTATCTTCAAAAGACCATTTGGGCTTGTTCCATTGGCATCTTGGGTTCATACAACTCGGAATAGAAATACAGAGAAACCTTTTTATGGCAGGCTAATTTGAGGGAAGATCAGTATAAACCATGATATTTCAGAATTATCGAATATTGTATGTAACCTGTCATATAGAAAATATTTACATAAGCCTGGGACCAGTACTCTGTGGCCAAGACCTCATAACTGGGTCTGCTTTAATGAGTAGACCAGGATTCTTTGCAATCGTTTCATTAATCATCAGAAACAGTTATTATGAGAGTGTTTGAAAGCAGTTTGTTTTCTTAAGATTAATCACCCCCTGCAAAGCTCACTTAATTAGATTTGTAAACTCTCACTTCCACCAAAGGAAAAGTTAAGCCAGCTCCCCATCTTGGAATTATCAAATGTTTCAAAGGTACAAGGTCCAAATTAACTAGATTTTCCTGGAACTGTTTAATAAATATATGAGTTAAGTGATAATAATGATGATTTCTACTGTTCTGCTCATGTAGACCACAACTGATTTTGTAACCTTTCCTCTAGCCCCCTTGAAAATAAAACAAAGCAATACAAAATTTAAAAAAAATTTCCACTTCATTGTAAGAACAATAGAATTTCCACTGATGATGAAGAAATATTATGTTCTTTGAACTAAAGAATGAAGCAAATATTTCGATGTGGTTGCAGGTCCAGAGAACCCGGGCCTCACAGAAGCTGCAAGAAGATCTTGGGAAAGGTCATGCAGTCTATTTTCTTTTACCTAGGCAGAGCACTCCTATGCTATTGTAGAGTCGACATTACTCAAAGCCCTAACCCTACACTTACATACGCTCATGAGGCATTTCAGTTCCCTGTTCAGACAAAGGAGGTCAAGGTAAGGGAAGGAATGGAGAGCTGGGAATTTGTATTTTGCAACTGGGATTAGACAATACGGAGTAGGGGACCCTAAGATTAGGAAATGGTAAATATCTAGTAAGGGAAGTGGTAAAGTTTGCTGTGCAAATGGATCTTTCCATTTCTGCCACTTCTTTTGTGGCACTTCCTACTTATATATGCCTTGCATCTTTCCATGAAGGCTTTGAAGTGGCTTTAATGACTGACATCTAAAACAAAATGAATTCTTTTACTCCTCTCACTCTCACTCTAGACTCAAGCTGTGGAGTTGCTCACAGCAAGAAGTCGCTGGCAATGGAACTGATCTCTTACTAGTTTTATGATTAACACAATGACATGCATAAAAATCCCTTGCTTTCTTTTTTCCTATGTAGATAATACTAGTCCAGAAAAAGACAGCCTTTTTTCCTCCCTCCAAACATCAAAATCAATTTTTGTCACATAAATATGGCCTAACTGGTCCATCTATCAACCATATGTAAATGATATTCAAACAAGAGTCTACAACTTCTCTTGGAAGTCTATCCCTTGTGGTTGCTGAAAGGATAGTGTGAAAACTTTTTATTGTTTTAGATCGGACCTCCCAAGCCTGACTGTGAATTTTTATGCCTGAGTATCCAAAATACTCCAAGAAAAACATAGTTCAAACCACCACATTTTGCTTGCTTTCAGGTTCAAACCCTATAAAACCACCACATTTTGTATGGTTTCCACCCCAAACCATAAGTTGGCATGAGATCCCACTAGATGCTCTGTTCAGGTCTAATTGAGATGTTTACCAAACTTGACAACATTTTTGGCTTACTTGTCACTAATTTGGAATGCAGGTGAAGCAAGCTGAGTTCTCAGCAATGATTTCTTCATTTGGATCCCTTTACTTGACAATCCCACCCCCGCCCTCCTCCACCCAACTAGGGGCACAGAGCTATTGCATTGTCCTGGGTCGATCACTGTTACTTGCTCTGTGACATTCTCCTGGTGTTTGCCTTGCTTTGGACCTTATTCTTCCCTTCAGAACTTATTTCTGTGCATTATTCCCTCAGGTTGTACACTTTGCAGCTCATTGGATAAATCATCTTTGCTAAGGTGTTAATAGAGTTAAAAATTCTTAGGGAATACATAGGGCACTAGATTGTAAGGTCCTTGTGGGCAGGTGTGGTCTCTTGCTGATCACTTAGAATTGCCAGATCAAATACAAGATTTTTATTTGTTAAATCTGGCAACCCTATGGCCTTTGTATTTCCATCTTCTAGGAAACCCCCCCCCCCCCCATACAGCAAGTCCTCAGTAAATAAAAGTTGACTGAATGACTGAAGGAAAGTAGTAGGGAGTGTATATCTTGGAATCTTTTGATTCGCTCTAAATTATATTGCCTAGAGAAGCCTGGGTGGCTCAGTGGTTGAGTGTCTGCCTTCCGCTCGGGCCATGATTCTGGGGTCTGGGATCAAGTCCCGCATTGGGCTCCTTGCGGGAGTCTGCTTCTCCCTCTGCCTTTGTTTGTACCTCTCTCTCTCTGTCTCTCATGAATAAATAAATAAAATATTTTAAAAAATTATATTGCCTAGGGAGCTGGCTCACCATGTAGGCCTAGAGCTATTTTATATGATCTTAGGCTTCTGTGCTTTTGATGGAGATTGAGGTAGACCAATTCTGTATTTTGTGTGACCATTTTTCTCAAAGGACATCCTTCTTCCTTGGAGGAGCCTGTGGGATAGAAAGGGGTGAGGTAAGGAATACCTGCTGTTAGCATCTGGTTCACTATGAGACAGCAATCCCAAACAATTGAGATGGAACTCCTTGAGGGAGTAGGGAAGCTTTTTGGTGTCATTCTTTCCTTACCAGAAGTGGGATCTCCTTTGATAATCACAAATAGGAGCCTCCTGGGAGTTCACAGGTACTGGGAGGGGAAGTAATAATAGTAGTTTGGGCTAACTAGAATCTTTTATAGATAGTCCTAACGCTCCCAAAGTCATCATCATGAGAATTCTTAAGGCCTCCGTGGAAGGGGAAACAGTGTCTCAACATGTTTATTTTGTAATTATGTTGAATTATCAATTACATTTATTGCTGAAACTGCTGAAAAATCATAAAGGTGTTCTTATTTTAAGAGTGAGGGGCCATTGGATATAAAGACAGTGTTGACTATTCCTTCCTTTATTGCATCTACTGTTTACTTCAGGAAGTTTCTAAAACATTCCCAGTACATTATTATGTTTCCCTTTGGCGTTGGTCAGTCAGTATCTCTCCTAAAAATGTGACTTGAAAAGTTAAGAAATTACTTAAGTAATTGCCTGCTCTTCAAGGACGTCTTGAATATATAAAATATTAGCATGTTGCCTATTTATTTAGAGCTGTGACTAAAGCTCATGGCAGATCTATCTTCCTCTATTAGCTGTTGCTGAAAGACAATGGAAATAGTTTAACTTTGAGACAAATCAACTCTGAGCCAGACTGAGCCCAGAATTCACATTTCCACCCACATATTCCCCCAAGTTCTGTTTCATGAGTGGATTATCTCTGATGCTCCTTTATCTGATTTCTAGAATCTACTTCTGTCCTCAGGCACATTGTCAGATAGAGGAAAACTATGTGCTGTGTAGCTACTGAAATCTGTTCCTCTAACAAAACAAGGTCAAAATGACTTAAAAGTCTAATCCAGGAAGACTGCTCTCAAAGGCGTAGAATTTTGGTTTTATTTTTTTTAATAAAGATTTATTTTTTATTCATGAGAGATGCAGAGAGGCAGAGACATAAGCAGGCACCCTGCGGGAGCCCGATGTGGCACTCCATCCTGGAGTTCCAGGATCACTCCCTGAGCTGAAGGCAGATGCTCAACCACTGAGCCACCCAGGCGTCTCGAATTTTGGTTTTTTATGCTTGATGGTTGAAAATGTGGGTTTGCAAATGAACAAACAAACAAACAAATAAAAGCAGAAACAGACCCATAAATACAGAGAACAAACTGGTGGTTGCCAGAGGGGGAGGGCAGGGGGTTGGAGCAAAATTGTTTAAGTGGAGTGGGAGGTATAGGCTTCCAGTTTTGGAATGAGTTAAGTCAGGGGGATGAAAAATACAACATAGGGAATATAGTCAATGGTAATGTAATAGGGTTGTTTGGTGACAGATGGTAATTATACTTGTGGTAAGCGTAGCATAACATATAGAATTGTGGAATCACCATGTTTTACACCTGAAACTAATGTAACATTATGTGTCAACTGTAGTTTAACAACAACCAAAAAAAGAAAAAAACAAGAAAAAGAAAACAATGAGATATATTTTAAAATGTGGAGTCAAATATACCTGGAATGGAATCCTGGATTTGCCTCTTCAATAGCTTGAATCAAGTTGCTCTCCTCTTCTAAATTCTCATTTCCTAGTATGGAAAAGGGAGATAATTATGGTATCTACTGCATAAGATTATTAGAATTAAATGATCTATTACATGGAGAGTTAGCCCATATATAGTAAGCGCTCAGCAAATGGCAACCATTATTGTTCAAAGTCTGGAACAGAAGATTTTCTTTTTAAACAATCTCAGAATGTTCCTGTTCAACAAACACACGTGTGTGGCCTGGATTCTGCTTCTGGGCCATGATGGAAGCTGTGGCAGTAATGTCCCCACACCTGGTCGGCCACATTCCTGGCTCTTCCCTGAATGTCCAGCTTCTGGTTTAATTGGAAGTTAGGACACAGGGTCAAGAGACTCTTGCACCCTTTTTCATAGCCAAGACCAGAGCCCAGCAGGAAGGTGGGTGAGCCCTGTTGCCAATCCCAGTTGCTTGTGAAATTCCTGGCTGCCTCTGTACCTAACTTTCAGGGATTGGGTGTTTTGGGGACAATACATTCCCAGCAAGTAGAGGTGGCAGCTGAGCCCACTGCCTGGGGCTGTGCTGGATTTCTGGCCCTGCCCCCAAACTTCTAGTGCTCTTCTGGATCAACCAGAAGTTCAGGTGTGGGGTGGCCTGGTGGTGTGTGTTTGGCCTCAGAGAGTGGGTGGGGTGCAGTGGAAAATACTTGAGCAATGAATCTAGAGGCCCTGGGGAGGTTTTTTTGGGTTTGGGTTTGTTTTTTAAATGGAATTTTACATTATGCCATTTGTCCCTTTTACCTCTTCTGAGCTTCCCAAGGGTTCCATCCCACCAGGAGTGTAAAGGCCACTGCAGATGAGTTGTGAAAAGAGATTAGATGAAAGAAGAAGTTGAGATGAGAGTCTCTTCTAGCATCTCTCTGATGTTCTCTCTCTTCCTAGTATTTTTGCACTTTGTAGTCTTTCTAGAATGGCCACTCACTTCTGGCTATCCACAGAAATAGAACCTGAGGTTAAAAAGCTGAGGAAACCTCAAAATTCTTTTTTTCATCTTTATTCAGGCTTCCAATCCTATTTTCCATTCTCTTTGCTATTATTCTTTCTTAGAACATAGGACAAGGGAGCTTTTCAGGAAAACCTCAGGAAAAAAGCCAAAACAGAAGGAAATCAGGCAGTAAAGATGATGGAGAGGAGGAGGAAGGGAGTGGTGCCGTTCAATCTCAAGTTAGCAGGACATGGTCCTGAGTTAATATGGAGCTGGCAAGGCTTTCTGTGACTGTAGTTGATAACACTTTATTGTATAACTAAACATATAAATTCTGAGCCAAAAAAAAAAAAAAAAAAAGAAGGATAAACGTGAGGTGAGGGATGTGTTAGTTAACTAGATGGGGGAATGCTTCTACATGTATAGTAAATCACTGTGATGTACACTTTAAATGTCTTACAATTATCTAAAAAATTATTGAGAAGAGTAAATATTTTCCTTTCATAGGATTATGTTATTTATATGGATTTATATAATAAACTTTCCAAATGCTATTACAATAGTAAAAGACACTGCTTTGAAAGAATCCTAGGTATCTCATTTCCCCAGCAGAGGGGCAGCTGCCCATAGCCAGGAAGTGGCCACTATCTTCCTGCCTCCCATGCTAGGATAGTGTTGGGCACATACTAGTGTTTCATAAACCAAATTGGTGAAGGGAAAAATCTAAGGAAAAGTCATTTGTTTGTTTGCTTATTCTAGCATCCTTATTGTCTTGATGGTGATCTGATTTAGAAATCTATTCCCCTTATTCTCCTGAGGACTAAACTCCCAGAATATTCTAATTAAGACAATTTTTGGGGGGTCCCCATTTACTGAGTACTTCTGTATCAGGCCTTTAAATATCCTTGGTGCTCAGTACTTGTCACAGGTGATACCACTTAATGCTTACACAGCCCAGAGATGTGGGGATCCCGACTGTTGTGCACAGCATCCTGCTCATTGCCAGGACCCTGTACATCTTCAACAACAGCAGCAACAGCTGTGAGAGGAATCCAAGAACCAATTTGTTGGAATAAAGCAGAACAGGGCTTTCCCATATGGTAGATGTATCTCAGATGGCTTTATTAGATGTAGGATGATTTTTCTTGTAGCCTAAGGGCTTTCTGGAGGGAATCTGAAATCTTTTCACTATGCCCACATCATTGCCAGATGTGGATATAGTAAAATAGACCTTATCCTCTGTGTGTGTGTGTGTGTGTTTATGCACGTGCGCATATGTGTATTTGTGTAAAAGTGGCAAATTCTGGTTCCCGTAACAAGTTTTAGTTTATGTCACTTTCACTTTCTTACGCAAAAATTCTTCTTGAGCCTTTCAAATGTGCAGCAGGACTCTCTCCCTGCCCCGTCAGAATATGTTATGGATTATATCGTGTTCACCAAAATGTAAAACTGGCGGCAGTAAAATAATGATAAAACATGGTAATTTCATAAAGGGCCTGTTAGTCTTGTATTCTAATGGCAGAATGTAATGGAAGGCTCGACCAAAACTTAAAAATTCATAATGATTACTGATACCATTAATCAGAATGTGCCATGTGAATAGCTCAGGGATCTGTTGTATTAAGCTGTCATGTGGTTGCAATCATACCTTTTTAACTGCCATCAGAGGTAACTGTCAGCAACACCATGTCTTCTCTGCAGTCTATAGCAGCTTCAGGTCCCCAGGGTTCCATCCTGAGTCCAAGGTGATTTGTACAGTACGCTAATGACCTGCTGATTGTCTGCACAAAAGCGTAATCGTACACTGTTCAGGCAACACTGTGATTCCACACAAAAGCAAAGGACTGTCTGGTGTCAAAATAATACCATAGTCTAACTTTGATAAAGGTTTTTTAACTGACTACAAGATACTATTTGGTGCTAAAGCATGTGGCAGAAAAAATGTTTATTCAAATAACTAATATAGTTGGCAGCAGGGTAAATTTCAGGAGTGTGTGTATGTGTGTGTGTGTGTGTGTGTGAAAAGGATGTTGTTTGATAGCTGTTTCTGGCTAGATTATTGGTTCTAATTTTTTTTAAAGATTTTTATTTATTTATTCATGAGAGACAGGGAGAGAGAGAGAGAGAGAGAGAGAGAGAGAGAGGCAGAAACACAAGCAGAGGGAGAAGCAGGCTCCATGCAGGGAGCCTGACGTGGGACTCAATCAGGGTCTCCAGGATCAGGCTCTGGGCCGAAGGCGGCGCTAAACCGCCGAGCCACCTGGGCTGCCCTTGGTTCTAATTTTGAAAGGTATAGAAACTAGCAAATATCTTTGTTTCAGTTAGATGTTTATTCAAGTTGGTGATTATTAATGCACATTTTAAATAATGTCATGAAGGGTTTTCTTACTAGGTAGTAAAAATGTGTGATGAACACTATATTGATCTATTTTCCTATTATCTTTTGACCTACCTTTTGGTCTGCCTCCATGAGCAGGTCTGGGGCTGTGGAGAGCCAGATGAAGTCATCTCTGTACTCTTCCATGGGTGTGATTGCCCCACAGTGTCTCCCCTCTAAACCTGAGGACAGAGAAGAGAACCTCTCCTGTGCTGGAAAAATGGAAATCTACTGAAAATCCTAGCCTGCTCCTCTTTTTCCCTGCCCTCATGTTCCACTGGTTGCAGTCTAGCCAATATGTGTGTGCCTAATAGATTGGTTCTTCCCTACGGGGACTTGTCACCAAGTCATTTATCTGTTTAGTGATGGAAGAGAATTCCTGCTGAGACTCTGACCCGGATTCCAAAGCTAGATTCCAAGACTTGACTTGTTTGCTGGTTTCTTCATTCATTTGTTTATGCTTTCACCCATTTGGTGACTGATTGATTGATTGATTGATTTTTGTTTAAATTCAAATTACCAACATATGGTATAACACCCAGTGCTCAGGGGCACCTGGGTGGCTCAGTGGTTGAGCGCCTGCCTTTGGCTCAGGTCGTGATCCCGGGGTCCTGGGATCGAGTCCTGCATCAGGCTTCCATAGGGAGCCTGCTTCTCCCTCTACCTATGTCTTGCCTCTCTCTGTGCTTCTCATGAATAAATAAATAAAATCTTAAAAAAAAAAAACTTTCTAACACCCAGTGCTATTCTCATCATGTACCCTCCTTTTTTTTTTTTTTTTTTTTTTTTTTTTTTAAAGATTTTACCTATTTATTCATAGAGACAGAGGCAGAGGGAGAAGCAGGCATCATACAGAGAGCCTGACATGGGACTCGATCCAGGGTCTCCAGGATCACGCCCTGGGCTGCAGGCAGCGCTAAACTGCTGCACCACCGGGGCTGCCCATGTACCCTCCTTAATACCTATCACCCAATCACCCCATCTCCCCACACACCTCCCCTTCTGCAACCCTTTGTTTGTTTCCCAGAGTTAGGAGTCTCTCATGGTTTGTCTTCTCTAATTTTTCCCCAGTCAGTCTCCGTTCTTTCCCTTACAGCCCCTTTCACTATTTCTTATATCCCATCTATGAGTGAAACCATATGATAATTGTCTTTCTCCGATTGACTCATTTCACTCAGCATAATACCCTCCAGTTCCATCCACCCATATTGGTGACTGTTTTAAACCTTTTGTTATATACCGATACTGTGCTAACCACCAGGATGATGATGGTGAATAAGATTTGGCTTTGGCTCTCAAGCCCCTTGTTATCCTATAGGAGTCAACTGGTTATTACCAAATGCTTAGGAGACTCTCAGGGATTCCCTTGTTAGCTCAGTTCTGAAAGAATTTAAAGAGAATGTGAGTTGCAACATGTTGACAAAATGAAAGCTCTTCCACTAGACTGTAAGCTTGTTTCAGGCAAGAAGCACCTCTTCTTGCTAATTATTTATAGCTCTGAGCCCAAGAAGGACAAAGAGTGTATGCTCTATAAAATGTTGAAGTTTCTGTAATTTTGGAATTAGAATTGAATTTTGAAATTTGGAAAAGAATCTTCAGCAATGGGCAGTAAATTATAGATGCCAAGAGTAGGGGCTTTGGGGTCATCTAGGAATTTGGCCTCTACTGATAACAGTTTCACTTAGTAACCAATAAGGGCCTTCACCCCATCCAATTTATTTGTCCATTTCAAAACATATGTGCTTAACACTGATGATATGTCAGTGCATGTGCTAGCTGTTGTGGATTCAAGAGTGAACAAAATGGAAACAGGATCTTTCCTCATGTAGCTCATGGTAGAGGGGGTATGGGTATCTGAGAACAGATAAAGAGAATTCCAGTAAGATGTGTTAATTTTTGTAAGAAATGAGTCCTCCTTGGTGACTGCCAAGGGGAGGGGCTAGATGGTTAGGGAGATGAGTGCTGCAGCCTATGGAGACAATGTGTCAAGCCCTGGAGGCGAAAATAATCATGGTACATTCCAAGGGCTTAAATATATATTCAGAGTCATTGAATTGTCATCTTCAAGGAGAGGAGCTTGAGATGAAGCTGGGAAACTGAGTAGGGCCAGACCTTGAATGGCCTTGTAGGGAATGCTAAGTGGTCTGGACTCCACTGAAGACTAAAGGGAATTTACTGAAGGAATTTGAATGGGCAGTGTAACAATTTCATTTGTGTCTTTGATTCATTGCTTGGATGATGTATTGGTTTTTTAAAAATATTTATTTATTTATTTATTCATTCATGATAGACATAGAGAGAGAGAGGCAGAGAGAGAAGCAGGCTCCACACAGGGAGCCCGATGCGGGACTCGATCCCGGGACTCCAGGATTGCGCCCTGGGCCAAAGGCAGGTGCCAAACCACTGAGCCACCCAGGGATCCCCTTGGATGATGTATTGAATGGAGGATGGAGGAGGTGAGAGACACACTAGTTAGGAAGGCTCTTGCAGAAATCCAGGTGGAAAATGGTCCGTAGTGACTGCAGTATTGTGGAAAATACTTAAGCTTGAGAATTCAATAAGACTTGGCTCTAAATATTAACTATCTTTGTGAATTTTTAGCAAGTAATTATTTTACAGAACCCCACACTTTCTTCTGCAAAATGGAGTAATTTTGCCTATCTGATGAAGAACTTAAATGGAATACTAAG
Source organism: Canis lupus dingo (assembly GCF_003254725.2). Classification (NCBI taxonomy): domain Eukaryota; kingdom Metazoa; phylum Chordata; class Mammalia; order Carnivora; family Canidae; genus Canis; species Canis lupus. The sequence continues at coordinate 21,817,704 of NC_064256.1, read as the reverse complement.
TTGCCAGATATTACATTACACACTGAAATGACAGCCCCTTCTTGTCCTAACAGTAATAGTCCTCCTTCCTCTTCACTTGTATTTCTTCTCCTTTAATGTACAACTATGTGCTTTTATTATTTTTTAAGTCTTTAAAAATTTATTTTTTCATGAGAGAAATGGAGAGAGGTAGAGACATAGGCAGAGGCAGAAGCAGGATCCCTGCAGGGAACCTAATGCAGGACTTGATCCCAGGGCCCTAGGATCACACCCTGAGCCAAAGGCAGACACTCATCCACTGAGCCACCCAAGTGCCCTTTATTATTTTTTTCCAAGGTTTTATTTTTAAGTAATTTCTACACCCAACATAGGGCCTGAACTCACAATCCCCAGGATCAAACGTCACAAGCTTCACCAACCGAGCCAGCCAGGCACCCCCAACTTTGTGCTTTTAAATAGGATCTTTTGTTACTGTTGTTGGTCCTTTTTATTCCTGGACCCTATGTATGGAGAAGGGTCCTCCTTTTTCCTTCTGCCTTTGTGACTATTGTAGTTCTCCCAGAGTGTTCTGGGCCATCTGAAGTTGCTTCTGTGGAACACTTCATTCTGGTCTGTGTGATGTGACAACCAACGAAAACCAAGCTTGGTAAAGATGAAAATCTTTACTCCTTTCCCTTTTGGAACTTTCTGGTAACTGCACTCTCTTCCTCATACCCTCGGAATGCAGCTTTGGTATTATCTTTGGCTGTCCTCGGGGCTGCTTCTTAAGCACTTGTGGAGAGAGAACTTTGTATTTTTTACAGAATAGACCTTATTTTCACTCGGAGAATATTCCAAAATCCTGTCATATTTTCCTTTCTGACATCTCTAAAACTCATCTTTTCCCACTGGTCTCCAATAGCTAAAATCCTTTGCCATATTTTGGATCTCTTTTTCTTCTTCTTCTTATAACTACCTTCCTGTGGTCTCTGTTCTTGAATTCTGTCTCTGTTAAAGCAATCTCTTTAGTGCCTTCGTTACAACATATTTTTAAAATGCTCTCCACAGTTTCTATCATCTGCATTAAATCTGGACTTTAGGGACATGCACTACTCTCACTGCCTGATTATTTTTTCCCCTCCTCGTTTCTTATATTTCTTTTTAATTTCTTAATACCTGACCTTATATGTTTTCTTTTTATTTTCCTTATTCACTTTTTTGTTTTGTTTTGTTTTCTTAGGCAGTTTTCAAGCTGTCTGCTCCATAGCCAAGGACATTTTCTTTCCTTTATACATGCCAAATCCAGCTTCAAACAAGTTGTATCCTGAAACCCCTCTCTTGTTTTCCTCATTGCTTTCTTCCTCATTTGCTAATGTCTCCCTTTTCATGATGATGGCCTTTTCTTTATCAAGTGATGCCATTGCTATATAATAGAGTGTATGTATATGCTCTTTTGATATAAGCAGATCTATTTTTTTACTAAGGAAGGTCTCAGCTATTAATTGACTTAGATCCATTGTCTCACCCCCATTGCCACTACCTTAAGGGTGACAATTATCTTCCATTTAGTCTCACTGCCTCAGCTCTGTCTTTCAGCTGTTCTGCCCTTAACATAATTCTCAGGATGTCTTTCTGATCTGGTGTCTTTCTGTTCTTAAGCAAAACAAAATGACAAAGCTTCCAGCTTTCTGGGCTGTGGAATGAGATTTACCTTCCTTAGGAGTCCATCAAGAATCTTCATATCATCGCCTCTCCTCACCATTCCAAATTCTACCTGTCAGTTTTTACTCCAAATCCTAAATTCCAGTCACATGGAACTGCTTGAGGAAGCAATTTGCTATATACAAAGATTGAGAGTGAACTGTTACAGACCAAATTGAGGCTGCAGGATTCTTTGCCATTAAAAATAATAATAATAAAGTGAGACTAGTAATGTCTACCTTTTTTCCCTTTTACTTTTCCCATTTTTCCCAAAGACTTTATTCATTTATTTGAGGGAGTGCAAGCATTAGCAGGGGGAGGGGCAGAGGAAGAGGGAGAGGCAGAGAATCCCAAGTAGACTCTGCCCTTGGCACAGAGTCAAACATGGGGACTGATCCCATGATCCTGAGACCACGACCCTGAGCTGAAACCAAGAGTTAGATGCTCAACCGACTGAGGCACTCAGGCACTCAAATTTGCCATTTTTCCTTTAAACCAAAAGATTTCATGTAAGAATCTCTCTCGTTTCTCTCAGAAAATATGGCAGTGCATCATACAGCCACCTGGCAACAGAGGGTTGGACTTGAGTGGTGGCTGCCCCTTTAGATGAAAATAGGCTTTTCTTTTTGCTGGTTTGACCACTTTGTTTTGTATCCTTGACATTGAGGCAAAGTGTCATTTATCATTGCTCTTGTGTTTTGTTTGCCTTATAGTATTATGAGAAAAATCATACCACATCCCTATAGATAAATAAAAGATGGGCAGATGCTATTTTGTATTTCAAGAAACATATGGGGCCTACTTTACTTTTTTATTCTCCCAGCTGCTGCAGGCATCTGGATTTGCCTCTCTGACAAAGTGGCTTAGCAGTAGGGTCTGTGTTCAAATCCTGGTTCCATCGCTTGCAAGCTCTGTGGCTTTGGGCAAATTACATTACTATTCTCTGCCTAACCTTCCACCACAATAATATATGCTTCACAAAGTTTTTGTGACGATTATGTGAGGTAATCTATGTGGATAATTTAGCAGAAAGGTTGGAACCTGGAAAGAATTAATAAATCTTAGCTACATTGTTATCACTATTATGATTATTATTATTCTATTTTCCCAAAATCTCAAAGTGGGAGTATCAGAATCACGAGGGAAATGATGTGGGGCAGATTCTTTTGATGCCTATTTAGACATACCTTTCTAGTATCACTTTTGTCACTTACTGGCTTTGAGCCTGGTCAAGTTGTTTAACCTTACTATACCTCCATTTTATCATCTGTAAAATGTTAACAATAACAATATAATAATAGCATCCACATCTTTGGTTATGATGCATCATTTGAGATAACCATACACTGTATATCATAGGTGTCAGCCACATAAGAAGTGTGCAGCAAATGGTAGCCATTATAGTCATCAGCTGTCCTGGCAACATTTTACCTCTATTGCCCAGGGGAAGTCACCCAACAGTTGTGAGGTCTCAGGGAGTCAGGTGATCCCTTTGCATGTGATATGTGGTACCCATACATCTATATGGGCTTTTCAGAAATTGAAATATAATTTACCTACCATAAAATTCACTCTCTTAAAATGTATAATCAAGATCACACCAAGTTGGGACACCTGGGTGGCTCAGTAGTTGAGCGCCTGCCTTCAGCCCAAGGCATGATCCTGGAGTCACAGGATCAAGCCCCACATTGGGCTCCCTGCATGGAGCCTGCTTCTCCCTCTACCTGTGTCTCTGCTTCTCTCTCTGCCTCTCTCTCTCTGCATCTCTCATGAATAAATAAATAAAAATATTAAAAACAAATATTGTTGTATAATCATCACAATGAATTCCAGAATGTTTTCATCAACCTCCAGAAGAAACCCCATACCCATTAGCTGTCATCCCTCAAGCCTACCCCCCACTAATCCACTTTCTGTTTCTGTGGATTTGCTGCTGTTTGTCTTTAGGACTCTGCCTTCTGCCCTAATTGTCAAGAGCCTTTTGATATTTGGGCTTGAGAGGATGTTCCCAGAACAGTCTTTCAGGGGAACTTTCCAGTTGGCTCCAAGCGCTGATAGGTAAAGGTGTGATAAGCAAAACATAGAGGTGGTTCCAACACCCCACATACCAGGCTCCCCCTGGGAACCTGTTAATATTCCTGTGCCTGCCCTGGAGCCACTGGGCCAGACAGTTGTCCAGGAGGGGGAAATTACTACTCAGGTACTACTCAAATACTAGAATCTGAAGAACATGATCCTCTCTAGAGCAAAGACAATGTGTTATGCTCATGAAGATTTACTTGGGCCGGACTGTAGACTGGGATTGAAGAGATTTAGGCTCAGTCTTGGTCCTACCTTTCACTCAGTCCCTATGTGACACTGGGTGAGCCACTCACCTTTTGGTTTGCCTCTTTGTAAAGTGAAGACTTTGGACCAGGGCAGATACCTGGAATGCAGACATGATCATTGGTATCTGTAGGAAGGTTTTTTTTATGGGCTTAGAAGTCAGTTCTAAAGAATCTTCTTTATGTGCTCTGAGTATATAACTGCTTTCTCAGTTCTATAGCTGGGCCCAGCAGTTGTTCAGATTATTTATGACATGTAGACAAAGGTGCTGAAGCCCACTGTTGGGAGTTTTGGTGGTTGGTATGGAATAGTGTTGAGATTCAACAAGAAGCATGGGAAGCCCCTCCTCTTTCCTTGCTCATTTCCCTTCTTCTCTCTCCTTCCCATATTCCAGTAATTATAAAAATTACAAGTAATTTTAAATTGCAGATAGCCCATGGGAATGCTAAAGCCACCAGCTGTTAATACTCCAGTATGAAATACTCAAATCTAACAGTGGAAGACCTTTGGTTTAATTAGTCTCTGTCATATTAAAGACATTTGGGTGGGCAGATAATGGCACATGCACATGGGGTTCCTGAAACCTGAAGAAGGGGACAGAGTGGTAAAGCAAAAGAGAAGATGTTAGTCAAAGACAATTACTGATGTGACAGTTTTGCCCAGTATCTGGGCATTGCACTATAATACACCTCTTGTGATGCTTTTAGTGGAGCTGCCCTAAACTAGTGATGCTTCATCTACACCATCTTTCTGTGAGGTTCTTATCATTCTCCCTTATTTTGTTAATGACTCTGAGAATCAGTCATTTGGATGCCAGGAACTGAGTAGGGCTTGGGTGACTGTGCTTCTAATTTTTCATAGGGTCTTAAATCATTTGTCTCCAAATATTATTATTTATTCAGCTCTCACTGAAGTCACAGAATCACAGCTCCATTCAGGTCAGCTCCGTGAAGAAACGGCAGCAGCTCTTGGATTCCATGGACTCTCCTTTTTTCCTAGTATGTCCTTCCCTAGCCCACTCATTCTACATCCTTCCTGCATGCAGATTCACTTGTATTTAACTGCAATTAGTTTTTCTTCTTTGATAAAACAAGTGAAGAAATAGAGAATCCTTAGGCATACTTTGTGTGTCCCTGTAGTCTCTGCTCCATTGTTTGGAAAACCACAGACTTCATCTAGTTGCCAATGTATCCATCATCGGGGTTTGTTAAGTGGTGTATTTACCAAGATCTTCACTTGAGTAGTGGCTTAACTTTTTAATCTTTGATTTATAATTTTACAGTTGCTGAGACGGGAAGGAAAACACTTCTTTGGAGGAGCATGACCTTTTCCGATATTGTTTCCCACCACTGCCACTGAACTTCCTGAATCTTGGCCCCAGACACCATCAGCAAGAAGACCTTCTGGCTGGGCTACCTATCCCTTGAGAAAGGAGGAACATCAACTGCAGTTTCTCACTAGATTGCCTTCTTCATTTCAAGTAATGGCTGCCATCAGGGCCAGATTAAAGACAGACCAGCTGGACAAAACTGGAGGACTAAACCTATAAGGGCACCAAATTGTCCATAGAGTGCTGAAACATCCATGGAAATATAAAGATGGAAAATAATACTAGCACTTATTTTAGGGAGAATTCTGTGTGGAATTGGAAGGAATGTTTTGCTAAATTCCTTAGGAGTAGAAAGTAAGGAGTAATCAAATATAGAGGAGCATGGGGATGTTTTATTACAGGGCTTCTATTGGTCCTACTGAGATATATAATTTGGGTGCCCCATCTGGATTGTTTGTGACCATGGAGGGTAGGAAGACTACCCCAGTGGTTCTCCTGCTTGGTTCTTCACCACACAGAACTTATTCTGTCCACAAACAAAGATCTGGCACGTAGTGGTTTGAAGGAAACACCAATTTATTAGTCTACATATCTCCACACTGTAGGGCTTGAAAATGAAAACATAATCATAGACTTTCTTCCATTTCTAGGATGTTAGCCCTTAGTATATCTTCATTCACTTGAGGGTAAATATTAACTAATACAGTAGATCAAGTCAAATAAAGCTTGAACTCCTTGCCTATGGACTGGGTGATCATACTCTGTGTTAATTTGATCAATGGAGACAGTAGATAGAGTTGAGATCTTTAAAAATATTTGGCTGAGGATGGTATTACTGGTAATTTGCAGATGAGGATGTCAAGAAACATTCTTAGAATCATGAAATATGGAACTGATTGTCACATTAAAAAATTCAACAAATAGTTAAGTATCTGCTGGACACTGGAGACTTAGGTGTAAGACAGACATGCTTCTAGGGAGACTGGATAGTGCAGTAGTTTGAGCATCTGACTCTTGACTTTGGCTCAGGTCATGATCTCAGTGTCATGAGATCAAGCCCTGCACTGGGCTCTGCACTGAGCATGGAGTCCGCTTGGGACTCCCACTCTCCCTCTGCCCCCCTTCACCTCCCAGCTCTCTCTCTCTCTCTCTCTTTCTCTTTCTCTCAAAAATAAATAAGGTAGACCTGTTCCCTACATCATAGAGCTTACATTCTAGCTTTCTCTTGTATGTGAACAACAGTGGCCACAACAAACAAGTGAACACAAAGATATTCTCAAGTCCAAGATTCCAATTAATATAGCAATTCTTATTGCCTTAATCAAGCCTGGTCGAGCAGTGCATTTATAAGACTTAAAAGTCTACATTCTATAAATGCTCTCTGAACCTGCCTGGACTGTTTCCCTAGTGAGCTGTGTAAAATTCCATGGTGCCAGAGGAAGGGGTTAGGTTTAGTTAGGGCTTCTGGGGAGAGAGATCAAGTGACATGGGTCAGGAAATATGAAGGGATAGAATTCAAGAAACAGCTATTGCTTCTATTCTATGTGGGGAAATTGTAGGGTGAAAAATACTAGGCTGGGAACTGTGAAACCCAGATCTTTATTCTAATACTAATGACCTATGTGACTGTGGGCAAGTCATGTCACATTTCACTTGGAGGCCTCTTAGGTGATCCAAGACCCCTTCTAGCTCTAAAAATGCCAACATCAGGCCCCAGTCTACTGGAAAACTTGCCAGTTTCTAACTCAACTTTTCTTAAGCAGTTAGGTCAAGTAGATCTGCAATAGACACTTGACTGATTTTTTGTTTTGTTTTGTTTTGTTTTTAGAGGAGTAGGATACTATGAATCTGCTTCTCCCCTTAGGAGTTGAGCAGATTCTATAAACATTCCCTGTAGAGCTCACAGAGGGTTTTACCCTCCTTTACAATTTCTTCTAGCTGTGTCTTTCTCCCTCTCCTTTCCTTGATCACACTTCCACTGAGCATATACCATGTGAAATGTACCAGATGTGTGCTAGGTTTGGAGATACAAACTAAACCTGACACTTTTCTACACTCCAGAAGCTTTCCCATGAGAGAGTATAAAACCTTCTTCCTTTCATCTGCTGACTTTTCTTTTGATGCGAATCAGTCATGTCCCAGAGAGTGTGCTGGTGGCCCTACCAGGGTAACCAGTTCTAAGCCCATTCTTCTCAAGCAATTTTGAGTTGCCTTGGTATACACATCTAGGTAATCACTTAGACTAGGGTTACCATGAAAAGATCTATGTCCAGATATAAGGAAGAGAAAGTCATTTACTTATTGGGATAAATCTGTAGAAGAATGGTCCTCTATACAGTGATGGCCCACTGTCTACCCCATCTCCTGCAACCATCTCTGCCCAGGTGGGGAGAATCTAGGTGATTACTTACCAAACTTTAAAAAAACCTCTTTCAATAAATAGACATCTTTCATGCATACTGCGTTTCATATATTCATAATGGCTGGTGGCCTCTTTACGTATATGTCTCAATATCAGATGGCTGATAGGACTTACAAGAGAAGGGAAACAAAGGGCTTGGTAACTCACATATGTGCAAAGTTGACCCTGCAATAACTGATGGCATTCAAATATTATAGTGAGTGTCACTCCAATTAAGCAGAAGTGGTATCAGTAAATTTACATAACTCTAAACATTCTAGTGGAAAAGGGCACGTTCTCCCTCCCACCCCCATGCACTAAAAGAGCTGTAGCAGAAAAGGAAATGTTCTGTGGACCATCTCAGATTTCCAAATATGTGGATACTGGCCCTTGTGAAGGACAAAAACTACAGATAATGGGGTGGTCTTTCCAACTCCCATTTGCATAGTCTGAAATTTTATAGCTCTAGCCATTGACTCTAAGCCAATTTACATTTGTTTTCTTTATCCCTCTTGAGAGAAAATAAAAATCTTATTTTTCCAAGCAATTAAAACTCTTCTGCTTCAGCTAGAATGAAAGAATTAGGAGTTCTGTCTCCTTGTATATAATTGCATGTTTCATCTTTGTTGTTTAATGATTGGCAGAAAACTGATAAACTCAGACATCTCTGAATCAGAGGTAAATGTACTCTCTTGGTGGCTCCATTGCTAATTTGTTTGACTATTTTGCAGGATTTCTTACTTTGTAATGGAAAGGTTTATTAAATATGAGGGGTGAAAAGCTTTCTGAATACTAATGAACTTATTTGCCAAAACTTAAATGTTCCTTCTTATCAGTGAGTGCCTGTCTCACTTAACAGGATCCAAATTGAATAATGAAGAAAATTAGACTATATTCTGCTCTCAAGGGACGTTGTGTGTGAACTGTAATAGAATAGTGAGGAGGGAAAGGGGTCATGTTTTAGAAAAAAAGAGTAGAAGATTTGGATGGTATAAGAAAGGATTAATTCAGAGAAATCCACTTCTTTTCATACTCATAGTAATTTAATGAGCAGGATTTCCCACTGCACAAGTGATCTATACTTTTGGCTAGTTTAGAATGAGAGTTAAGTCATAATCATATGGCAATGCATGCTAGGTTTCAATGGTTAAAATTTACTAACCTTATTCCAGTGTAAGTCATTACATACCTGTGATGGAATAGGAAAATCAATAAGTTTGAAGAATGAATGCACATCTCCACAGGAGTACAATAGGGAGATAGAGTTTGAGAAATTGCCCCAATCTTGCCTTTTAGCATGGGGCAATGAGGCTGTCCCTTGATTAATATACATACTTCCATTACCGTGGTGTTACTACTAATAAAGTTAGTACTGATTAGGATGACCTTCCCTTGCCAGCATTTGAAGGGCATTGTGATACAGTCAGATGGCTGCCTTCTTAGACCAGGGACCCAGGATGGGAGAATGTCAGCAGCCATAAACTTTAATATGGTCAAAGACAGACTGTAGGTAGTAAATTAAAGTGATGCAGGGAAAATGAAAGAGAATGTGAAGATGAGACTGTGCAGGGGAGGGGTGGGAATTCATTCCTGTGAGGCACTTGAATAAGAAGGTATCTATTGAACAAGGAGGATGTAAGGAAAGGCCCCAAAGCAGAGAAAATAAAGGGAAGAATGAATGTTTCCAGAGTTTGCTAAAATTAATTATCCTGAGATTTCAGGAGAAAGAAAGGCAGATCAAAAGAAAGAGAAATCCCTGCAGCTGGTGAAATTTCAAAAACAAAACAAAACACAAAATTTTTTTAAACTAAAATCATACTCTTCTAGGAAAAGAGGCTGGGCATTAACAGAAAGTTTGATGACAGCAGGGTTTGTGTTTAGGGATTTGCTTTCAGTCTCTAAGAGAAGTTTTCTGTGACATAGATTCAAAAGACAATGTTTTTTTTGGCCATCATTCGGGACTTCAACTGCAAAAGGAAAAAAATGGCCAACACATCTCAGAAAAATGCCAACGAACTGTGCAATATTTCATCTGAGATTTGTATTATCCCCAATTACGTTTTTAAAAAGATAGAGAGAGAGAGAGAGAGACCTAGTGTATTTGATTGCCTCTGTGGGAAGGTTTGAGAATTATAAACTCAGATTTCTCCCTTGGAGTGAAAATTTGCTATTAAAAATTCAGTAAATAGAGAGTCTGGGGACATTAAGATTCATCTTCATCGTTTCAAATCATGATCCACCTCTTTGGAAGAAAAAGTTGGAAGTCAGAAAGTAGGAAGGAGGGGGTAAAGAGAGCACTGATGGGGGGGGTGAGCAAGAAGGGGAAATGAATACTGCAAACCCATTAAGACTACACAGTTTGTGGGAAAATGAACAATAGTTTGAAGGATAAGCAGATCATGGGGAATATGGGATAATAAGACATTTAAAGGTTTATTTTACTTATTTTAGAGGGAGAGAGCTTGAGCAGGGGGAGGGACAGAGGGAAAGGGAGAGAGAGAATCCAAGCAGACCCTCCACTGAGAACAGAGCCCGATGGGGGACTCAATCCCATAACCCACAGATCACGACCTGAGCTGATATCAAGAGTTGGACACTTAACCAACTAAGCCACCCCCGTGCCCCAAGAGATAATAAGACATTTAAATATAGGAAATTACTAGGCAAAGTGAGGATAAATGAGGAATTAATGTGGGAAGATGAGGAAAGGAGGAAGTAATTGGAATGGAAACAAAACATGACTAATGGCTGTAAAGGGCAAGTTTGGACTCTCAATGGCATGCCCTCTAACCTTTGGAGAGCACACACCATCTAGAAATAAAGGGGGAAAAGATGAAAGAGTTCATGGTTAACATGAACTCATGAGGACAGTAAAGGAAGCAATGTGCATCATCAGTCCTCAAGAACAAAAGCATTTCTGGAACATTGTATTCATCTATGTTCTCCACTCCTCTATGAGCAGAATCATCTTCATCTACCTTTACAAAAGGTTGAATTATAAAATGAGTGCTATTAAAGGAAAGAAATGCTAAGCATTATTAGGAGAAGTTGAAGAAAAGATTTCACCGAGAGCAACTGTAGTGAGGACTAAGCAAGGAAAAAATTTTGAAATTCAGCCACTTAATGAAAGAACTGGGAGATAACTTACTCAAATAGAAATGTGGGCAGTGACAAGGGAGGAAGTTTTAACTGTTGTAAATATTTTAGAATATCTTCTTCCACAACATTTTTTTTTTCTCATAGAAATGAGTGAGATTAAGTTAAAAGCTTCTGGGTATTGCTTTGAACACTTTGGATGAGAGGGTTTATAGCGACGCAAGTATTCCCAATAGTAGAAATCACATTAATTTTTCAAGAAGACTAATATCTGGAGCAGATCTAAATGCCTGTGATTATCCTTTTGCTTTCTTGTGTTTGTGCAGGGGATTCCTTTCAGCCAGACAGTACCAGACCCCCTTCGGAGGGAAGCTGATAAAGTAATTTAGGTGGAAAGGCCTAATGAGATAATGATGCTAAGGCCAGTTAACACCTAATAAGAACATAACCACCAGGGATGATATTGTTGCTTATTAATTATAATGATGATGTGGAGGAAAGAGACAAGGTGGCACTCATTTAGCAGAGAGCACTCAGGAGTAAAGCTGTTTTCCCAAAGGGCAAGATGCAGTCAGTTAGAGTGAGAAGTAGGGCAACATTTTGCAGAGTTGGAAATTTATGGCCATTGGGTTATGCCTGTGGCCGCAGAGCTAAAGACCAAACAAGAGGTAACAGATGCCTTCCTGAGATGGCCTCAAGCTGGAGTGGAGATTGCTGTGGTTGGGGGCCAGGCCATGCATGCAGGCAGAGACTCCAGGCTGATTTTTGGGGACAGTCTGCTTGCCTTAGATTCCACAGTGGTCATTCGCAGGCAGACAGGCAGGTGTCCAGAACTGGACTGGGCATGCTTTCCATTTCCGCTCCACTCAATCCAGTGAATCAGACCCATGGGGCAGCTCTACAATTGGTGTTAGAGCCCTGCCCTATCGAGGGAGTCCAGAAGGTCCTCTTTGGTCCTGTTTTTAGAGGCACAGATCTAACCTTCATCTGCTAATTTGAATTTAAGGTTGCTTGGTGTTAGTCACTGCCTCCGCTCTGCTTCCTGAATTCCCTGTGGGCCTGGGCACCTGTGTGTTCACCCAGGGCAGGGGAACTGTAATATTAATTCACTGCAGATACACTGTCTGCATTAATCACATAGCAGGAGTCAAGAATGTGAGGAACAAACAGTCATGTGAAAAAACATGGAGATTTTGAAATCTTGTGTGTCATTAAGGGAGGTGTAGAAACTTGAAATCCAGGACCAAGCTTGGGGAGCAGATTTGTGGTACAGGAAAGACCTTGAAACTCTCTTTCTTATTCATTGTCTTTCCTCTCACAATGTGAGTCTCTATCTGGATCCTACGCCCTATGCCATCAGTCACTTCTCTCTGGGTCTGGAGATACCACATTTACAATGATGGGGGTGGTTTTCCATACCTTTCTGTGCTACTAATTTTATTAGCTGGATGAGCGCCATTTCACAGGATTTTCTTTGTTCTATGTGATGATGTCACTGACTCTGCCATAGAAAGGAAATAACATTCTCATCATTAACTTTTTAAAGCAAGTATATTTTATTTTTATTAAATGTGTGGTTTGAGAGTGGCAAGAAGTGAAAAGCACTGGACTGGAAGACAGAAGGTGTACCTCTAGTCCTGACTTTTATACATATCAGACCTGTAACCCTGGGTAAATCTTTTGCTTTTGTGACCCTCGGCTTCCCTGTACACAAAATGAAGGGTTGGTAAGGATAATCTTTATGGTTTTATAGCCATTTCCAGCCTTCAAATTCCATATTTATTCATCTATGTTCATAAGAATCCTGTATCTATTAAATCTTTATGAGAGAAGTATTTGGTAAACTCATAGGATGATAAATATTGCTTTAAATCCATGATTCAGAATGAACAATAAAGGTTCAGGTTACCAATGAACCAATGGTAGAACTCTTTATCAAGCATTAACTATGTGGCAGCAACATGCCAACCTTAAAGGCAAATGCTTTACAGGTGAGCAAACAAAGCTTGCAAAAAGTGAAATAGGTAATTCAGGATCATACAGTTAATAATGGGATGGAGCCAATATTCCAACCCAGATCTCCTGAAACCCTTCACCTTAATGACCGCTGTGTGTATCCCTCTCCTTTTAGAACCCAATACTTATGTCCCATACCTGACAGCGCTGAAGTTTTCTTCAATCACAGTTGTTCTTAACAGGTGATGGGAGGAAGGAGTGAGAAGGGAATGCTCTGAAAAATATCCCCAGTTAATCCTGATACACACATCTTTCTGCCTCTACATCCACTTTGAGATCTCACGTAGAGTCATACTACCATAATTACATAAATAGTAATTTAAGTAACTAGAAAACTTTCTGTCACACCAAGTTCTCATTTCTGCTTCTCTCAACAAGGCTTTGAGATAGACAAGGGAATTGGACACAATTATTTATCTTCCAAATGGGAAATTGAAACAAAGAGAATTGATTAATGCAACTTCATGTACCCAGTCCTGTCCCAGAATTGACATGAGAACTCACACCTTAAGACTCCAGCCACCACAAGATGTTGTCTTTTAGCCAATTCAATTAAAAATGTATTTTGTATAGGAAATACATTATTATGTTCCCTACTGGAGTTTCCTAGTAGATATATCATTTTGGTGACATTGTTTTATTTGGAATATCTGTAAAATCAGCATCTCTGAATAGTACCAGCTGCAATGGCCATTGACAAATAAATACCAAATGGAGGAGGCATTTCTATGGACAAAAAAAAATGACTTTCTAAACCTTCACTGACTGGCCCCAGAAAGTGCATCAACAAGGTTTTTAAGAGTTTTTAGGTACCCAAAACAGAGAGGGGCTTTTCATTGTTCATATTTTTTGAAAGTAATACAGAGAATTAATTTTTTCTGTAAACAAGAATTGCTGGCATCTAGAATTTCAAATTGCTTTTCAATAATTTATTTTAATGCCACACTTAGATTTAACCTTAATTCATGATTCTTTAGAATTTAAAATGTATTTGGTTTTTTTCTATGTTTGGGTTTCTTCTCCTTCCTTTTGCTAAATAAATTCTAAATTCTTGCTCAATATGGTTGCATTTAGCTACCTGTGAAAAAACTAGAAATATACAGTTATAGGATTTGATTAAAGATACAATAGAATGTAATTTTGCCATTTAGAAGAACCAGGCAGCCTTATACGGAATGATCTCCAAGATATATGGTTAAAATTTAAAAGGCAAGATATAGAACAGTAGGTATGGTAAGCTTCCACTTCTATAAATACAAATTATCTGTTTGTATATATTGCCTAGCTGTGGAAGGACATTTAAGGAACTGGTAATAGTGGTTGCCTCTGGGGAGAAAGTGACTGCTGGGAGATTGGAGGGAGATTCTATATATATGCTGTTGTCCCTTTTATATAGTGTATCACGTTCATGTACTACCTATTCATTTTTTTTTATAAAGAAGGAAGTAGAGCTATTTTTACTCATATGGAAAAATACAAAAGACATATTGTTAGGTATAAAAAGCAAGTTGCAGAATAGTATGAATAGTATATGATTTTATTTTTATAAAATAGTAGTACATACATATATGTGTGTGTACACATACACATCTGTAAGGATATGCACCAAATTGTTAACAGTGGTTCCCCCTAGGGAGTACAATGTGAGAATGTAATGTGTGTGTGTGTGTGTGTGTGTATGTGTGTGTATGCATGAACTTTTTATATTGAAAGTACTTCTTTGTACTTTCAATATAAAAAGTACTTTTTGTACTTCTATATTGTTTGATTTTTTAATGAAAAGCACATACTAATTCACAAAAAAATAACTCATAAGACCCAAAACCAACCAAAGGGATTGCATTTGACTTTTACACATCTATACACAAAATTTCTCAGATCAGCCTTTCTGGTCAGCCATGTTTTGTTTTCTGAACTTTCTGTTCCTTTGGTTTTTTTTGTTTGTTTGTTTTTTGTTTTTTAAAGATTTTATTTATTTAATCACGAGAGATCTACAGAGAGAGGGAGAGAGGCACAGGCACAGGCAGAGGGAGAAGCAGGCTCCACGCAGGGAGCCGGAGGTGGGACTCGACGTGGGACTCGATCCTGGGTCTCCAGGATCTGGCCCTGGGCCGAGGGCAGCACTAAACCGCTGAGCCATCGGGCTGCCCTTTCTGTTCCTTTGTTTTTGCTGTCCTACATCCCCCTTTTCAATAGGACCCAGCGACGGTCATGACCAAGAAATCATAGTAATATTGCTGATAGATCCTCTCTTAACTTCTTTCCCTTTAATCAATCCAGAACTATGCAGCTAAAATCCTCATTCCCACTTTAGAGACTTCAATCAGGTTTAAATCTATCTACTTCTTTCAATATAATTTCATGCTTTCTGGATCATTCCTATCACCATAGTTCCAATATGGTTTGTTAAGTTTTATTTTTATTTATTTTTTTGAGGTTTTTATATCTAAAATTAAATTTACTCAGATTTTAGAATTGGTTTAAGTTTTAGTGGTGAAAACTCCACTCAATCTTTCTGAACTCCACACCCCTCCAAATACTGTCTCGTTTCTCTGAACTTGATAGCAATTTTCCTCAAGAAAGTTGGCCTTTCTTTTGTAAAGATACTTCTCCACCATTCATTTTGGAAACCACTCCTCTTTCAGTCCTACCACTCTCTGCCTTGCCAAAGTGACGTAGGTAGGGTATTTACTAGCCAAATCCAGGGGTAATTTTCAGTCCTCATCTTTGCTACCTCTTACGTCATTGGTTGCAGTTGATCTCTTTCTCCTTCTTGAAATACTTTCTCTCTTGGCCTTCTGGGCACCTCTCTCTTGGATCTCCTTCTACCTCACGATTTGCTTCCTCTTAGTTTCTTTTTTATCCTATTTGCTTTGAAATATCAGCACTATTATCAGCACTGTTCAATGCTCAGTTCTTGAGCCTCCTGCCTTCTACATTTAAATTCCTTCCCCTGGCAATCTCATGTAGCCCCTTGACTTTGAATCCGATTTCCATTCTGATGTCTTCCAAGTTTTATGTCCAAACTCCAACCTCGCCCTAAACTACAAACCCCTTGTCTTCTTGGCACTATTTAGCTTTTATTGGGCATCTTAAATTTAGCATGTATGAAAAAGACCTCATCATCCTTTCCAAATCAGTAAATGGCAAGTCAATTGAAACTTTACTTTCAAGATAAGTCTTAAATCTGATTATTTTCACTACTACCACCATTAAACCCCCACTCCAAGCCTCAGTGTCACTCACTTGTATTAGTTCAATAATGTTTTGGATGATTATGTGTCAACATAGGTTCATCACGTTGTAACAAATGTACCACTCTGGTGAGGGATGTTGATAATGGGTGAGGCTGTGCATGTGCAGTGTGGGTGGAGGGTATATAAGAAGTCTCTGTAACTTTCCCTCAATTTTTCTGTGAACCTAAAACTTCTCTTAGAAAAGAAAAAAAAAAAAACATTTTAAAAACCTTAAAAAATATATATAAATGAGATTATGTCACTGCTCTGCTCAAAACCCTACAGTGGGCCTCATCTCACTGTCAGTGAAATCCAAAGTCCTTACCATGGACTTTAAG
This sequence comes from Canis lupus dingo, assembly GCF_003254725.2. Classification (NCBI taxonomy): domain Eukaryota; kingdom Metazoa; phylum Chordata; class Mammalia; order Carnivora; family Canidae; genus Canis; species Canis lupus. Next base: position 21,801,303 of record NC_064256.1, on the reverse strand, counting down.
GCCTATAATGTTCCTTATACTCACCCTACATCTCTGATCTTATCCTCTATCACTACCCGTTTACTGTTCTCATGCTACATTGACCTCCTTCTGGTTTTTGAACATACCAAGAATGCTCTCACTTCTGTGACTATGCACTTGCTCTATGTAATGTCTGTCTGGAATATTCTTTTCTTTGATATCCATATGGCTAGGTTCTCTCTCTTCAATTTGTCCAAATGTCACCATATCAGAGAGCCTTCCTTGAACACCTTTAGAATAGCATTTTTCTCACTTACTCTGTCCCTTTACCCTGCTCTATTTTTCTTCTGAGGAATTACCATCATCTGAAGCATTATATATCTATTTGACCATTATGTTCTTATCATACATAATAAGCACTGGAATTTAGTTCCATGAGAATAGGAACTTTGTCTAGTTAACCATAACATCCTCAACATTTAGAAGAATTATTGTTACAGAGAAGAATTCTTAAAAAATATTCGCTAAAAGAACATCGAGAGGTTCGCTATTCCTCCTGTAGCATATTCAAATTACTTGGAATTTGCCTTAAGACATTTATTTCTCCATCTCAACTTTCTCGTTTTTTTCTTTTTAAAATTTTGTTTTAACTTTTAATTTTGAAATAATTATAGACTCAAGTATTGCAAACAGTGCACAGAAATTCCACATACTCTTTATCCAACTTTACCCATCTTTATCCAATTTGTTTTAAAGATTTTATTTATATATTCATGAGAGACACACAGAGAGAGTCTAAGAGACATAGGCAGAGGGAGAAGCATCTCCCTGAGGGGAGCCTGATATGGGATTTGATCCCAGGACCCCAGGATCACAACCTGAGCCAAAGGCAGATGCTCAACCAGTGAGCCACCCAGATGCCCCCAGTAAATCATTCTTTCCTTTAAAAAAAAAAAATTATTTGTTCATGACACACACACACACACACACACACACACAGAGAGAAAGAGAGGGAGAGAGAGAGAGAGAGAGAGGCAGAGACATAGGCAGAGGGAAAAGCAGGCTCCATGCAGGGAGCCCAATGTGGGACTCGATCCTGGGACTCCAGAATCATGCCCTGGGCTGAGGGGAGGTACTAAACTGCTGAGCCACCCAGGTATCCCTTCCTCCCAGGGAAGGCCTTTTTAAACAGGCCTTCAGAACTCTTTCATCTCATTTCATAGTCAAGCCATTGGTAAACTTTCTTCAATACCAATATCAAATCCCTTCTCAAAGATGACTGTAGTACTCGAGAGAGATAGAATACTTCAACTAAATGGGGGAAATGTTTTATCTTATTTTAAGATTATTTATTTATTTGGGAGGTAGAGAAAGAGTGAGAGAGCACACAAGCAGAGGGAGGGGCAAAGGGAAAGGGAGAAGCTGCTTTCTGCTGAACAGGGAGCCTGATCCCAGCACTCCGAGATACTGACATGTGCCAAAGGCAGACTTTTAACCAACTGAGCCACCCAAGCGCCCTTGTTTTATCTTTTTTTTAATATTAATAATCCAGAAGAGAAAAGTCTTTTCATCTCTTAAGTTTGCAGGTCCTATAGAAAGAGGCTTTCTCTCCTGTAAGTTTTTTTTTTTTTAAGATTTTATTTATTTATTCATGAGAGACACAGAGAGAGAGAGGCAGATACATAGGGAGGGGGAGAAGTAGACTTCTCGCAGGGAGCCCAATATGGGACTCGGTCCCAGGACCCCGGGATCATGTGTTGAGCCAAAGGCAGATGCTCAACCACTGAGCCACTCAGGTACCCTGCTCCTGTTGGTTCTGAATAGCAATTTGTTTGCTGTGATTTCTAAAAACAGGTGAAATGATAATTTGTTGACTCTAGTGTGTACTCATTTATCTCTTGTATGCAACTATTTAGGAAGAGTTGAATAAAAACAAATATGTGATTTCCTATATATGTTCACATTTCTTTTAAAGAAATTATCCTGCAGAAAACCTGTCATTCATTTATTCAATAAATATTTATTGTGTACCTACTATGTGCCAAAGTCCATGCCAACAATGGTATTTTATCTCCCAAGATGATCTAGGAAGAGCATCACCTTTAAGCCACTAAAAGTACTAAAAGATAGGTGGAAAACTCCTCCTGTCTTCAGGTAAATAGGTTACTCTCCATGGAATGGGCATTCATGTTCAGGAGACAAGGGGATTATTGTGCTTTAATAACTGGTTTCCAGGGCTAAAAAAATCAGTGTCCCTTTCAATATACTTGAAATATATAAAATAACCTATCATTTGAGAAAATAAGATGCACTGATTTGGTGATCAGTAAAAAGAGGACACAACTGGGACATGGCTAGCCTCTACAGTTAAAATGAGCATGTATTAAATGCCTTATAAATGCCTTCTTCAAGTAAAACATTAATGAGAAACCTTCCCCATGTCAGTGTTCTTCAGTAATCAAATCTCCTTCCCAGTATTAGCAGTATTAGGGTGATCATTCACCTTGTTTGTCTGAAATGTCCCAGTTCACACCTGTTGTTCCAGCATAATTGTTAACTGCACCTCCTTTCACTCTGTAAAGTATCTTGATTTGGACGATAAATTACATGGTCAATCTAAGCATTAAGGTCTCTGGGATAAATGATCAAGGCGCCATTCCTATTTATTGGTATTACCTTGTCACAAGCTGTAAAAACAGTTTTCTTTTTGATTGTTTCTTCCTGAGTTGTCACAAAGACCTTCACATAAAATCACTCCATCCCATTAAAGCAATTATTGAACACCCCCCTTCAGTAATGACCACTTGTTTTAGTTTTCTTCCTCAGATTCCAAAGACCAAATGCAGACATCGCTTTTCTGGGTCAGCATCATAATTGTTCAGAGGCACAGCCTTGCACAGAGAAAATTTTGTCTATCTAATCCATAAGAATCTTAAAAAGGCATTTTGCCTTGGTAACATTATCTGGTAGAAAGAGTCTGTGATTGACTACTAATTTGAGCCCAGAAAAAAATGGAAAGCTCAACATTTCAATTGAAATTACATTTCAATGGCACATGTGTATTTCTGGACGAAGATACCTAATGTCTCTAGAATGCTACTAGGGAATAAGTAATAGAAAGGCGAATTTGGGTGGCCTCCCTAGATATAATCTCTGTTAAAACTATTTAATCTCGGTGATTCACAAGGAAAGCCTTTCTTGAGTTGAGGAATGGAATGAAATTTCTGGGATTACATGTTTCTACAAGTATATTTTTTGGCCAAATCTAGTAGCAGCACCTTCATTGATTCATTAATTTTGGGAAACTGATCACTTGTTTTTCTAATTGAAGGCTGTGTCCTCACAGCACCAAAGCACCCAATCAACTGGATGTTTAAGAAGGTCACTTTTTAGAAATGTGGGATTATGACAACTAGTGAGGGGACTGAATTGTTTTCACCTAATTGTTTTACTGTTTCTTAACCCATCTGTAAATGGTGCTGCTGCTTTTTGCCCTCCTGATGATTGTGAGGAGAGTAAGTTACATACTTAATAAAACATTATGAATATTTGGGATAACAGAAGCAGAATGAGTTTATCATTCCTGTTTGTAGTTTGCTTTAAAAATTAAGTTGGATGAAGCAAAGTGGCTGAAATGTGTTTTTTCTTTCCTTTTTTCCTTCTCTACTTAAATGAAAGCATATCTTTAAAAAATATTATTACTGAGACAGTCAGCTTTATTGTATGACACAGATAGACCCTGAGATATCAACTACACTCTGTTGTTTTTGTTTTTTAAAAACTCTATGCTTTTATCAAAATTAAGAATTTTATCAAATTTTATCAAAATTAAGGATCAGGAACACTGGTTTCTTAAAAACTTTCTTAACCCAATGGACTAGATTAAAGCTAAAGAAAAATTTCCCTGATAATTATTCCTTTTCCTATTTCAGGCATCAAGTCTACTTCATTCACTCTACCTCATCTGTACCCCTAGAAAACCCATTGCAAAACCCAGAGAGCCTCCTTTCTTAGGAGTTAAAGATAGCTTCTTTCCCAGTAGTTCCTGGGCCTGTTTGTGAAATATGGTCTTGGCAATTGCCCCAAAAGGCTCAGAGTCCTGAGTAAATGGGGGAAATTACATGATCTGGAAGTAGTGTCATCAGGTGATTGGAGGGGCTAGAGTGATAGACCAGGCTTCTGGTCTTCCAGATAATCATTCCATTGGGATTATCTTAATAGGTCATATTATATATTGTATTTGAAAAATACCTGCAGTTCTCTTAAAGGATAAAAGACCTGCAAAAAGAAGGTAAATAATAATGACTTATTCCTAATTATGGGACAGGAAATACCCAGAAAATATGTGTCTTCTTTTGGCAAGGATATGCTGAGGAGCTTGTGCACATCTCTGCAATTCTCAAGAGATTTACTTGCTATGTCTCAGCCAACAGTATGACAAGAATTTACTGATGTGCCAAGATGAGAGCTTGGGTGTCAGAATTGGGAGATCTGAGACGTGATCATTTGGTTGAAGGACTCTAGGTTCCCTGAACACTCTTGTTCCATGAGTGGTTTGAGAAAAGACCTTAGACATTATCATGGCAAATGGGATATTGGGTCAGGGGGGCAGAGCAAGGGTGGGGTATGTGTTTGTAGTGGAAGGGTGATATTTTTCACAATATATTTTGCTGGAAGGTCTACACTTCAGCGGGACCAGGTTTAGGAAATGCTGGTAAGCGGTTCTTTAGCAATATTTGCTTACTTTGGAATCATTCTTCCTCTCTACTTTTCCTGTCTACGGGTGTAATTTTGTAATCTGCTTACCCAAGTTCCCCTCACTGTGGCCCTCACCTGAGCTGACATGTTCTGGACCTTGTCCACTCTTCATGTTGGCCAAACTTCCTATCAAATTCTATCTAATGTCCCATTCCCACCGGATATTTATTTCTGCTTTCCAAGGGAGCAGGAGGTCATCTGGTAATTTAGTTAGAATGAAAGTAGAAAGAGTAAAAGCAGTTTAATATGTTGTTCCTTGCACAATGCAAGGAGAACGTTGAGGTTTACACTTCCATGGGGAGAAGCAGCATTTTAACTTAAAGATAAGAGTTTTCAGCAGTGAAGTTTCAGGAGCTATGTTTTCAATTAATGGGAGTAATATTTTGGGGACATGGACACACTTTTTAGCACTCTTAAAATCATGCATGGATAAACACCTACTCTGAGTAGGGAAGGCCCAGCCAGTGAGCTTGGGAGAATCCAAGTATCTGTTTTGCATAGCCTGGTTTCATCACTGTTGAGGGAGGAGGTGCTGGTAGGAAGCGAGGCCACCTGAGAACGTGCCTAACTGCTCTGTCAACAGGAAGACCAAGGTACATATCTTTCTGGGAGTGTGGGGGAGAAGGGCTGGCACGGAGAGAGGGTGCTTGGCACCCTTCCCGTATGCACATGTACCCTCACCCAGGCACTCCCTGCCTCACCCCGCGGTTTGCCTACAGGCTGATTCCTAAAAGATCAGAAAGACAAATGATTCAGAAGTGCCTGCAGCTGATTCCTACTTAGAATATGTAATCTCACAATCCGTGCCTGTTTTCTTTTAAATGTTTATACGCCTCTGATCAAATCTTCACTGCGCTAACTGTCCCTTTGAAAACAGCAGCACTGCTTTATTTCGGATTACATAACAACTTAAGCCAAATAACTTTTAAAAAATGCCCACAGCAGTTTTTATTTGACACTGTTTATGTTTCATTTTTGCTATCCAAAATCTTGCTAATCCAAGATTTTCTGAATATCTTCGTAATTTAGCCAGGACACATTCACTGAGTTATTCACTGGGCAGGGCTCTGATTTAAAGTCTTAGAAAAATTTTGCATGTGACTTTAGAGTGATTTTCAGTGAGGATCAAGAGCACCATTGTTGGTTGCTAATAATTATGTGGCTTCTATAGGTAAACGTATGTCTTTCACATGCATAAATGCACACAGGGCATAGGATTTCCAGCGTGTGTAGGTGAACACAAACACACAGGCACACACACACAGTATGCACCAGTGAATCTCTGGTCTTCATTTACTACCTGTTTTCTCTTTTGAAGTAACTTCTCCACTTCTCCTATTGCTATTAAATAATAACAATTTCAGAAAGATGCTTGAACAAAACAACCTAAAGTTATAATTGTTCAGTTTTTGAAAAGAATGGCATTGCAATTCGACACATACAGCTCAAGAAGGATTTTTCTGGGAAAGTGATGAGGTAAATACATTTTGTTTTGTGTTTTTTTTTTTAATTTATTTTTTTTTAATTTTATTTTCAAGTAAACTACACCCAACATAGGGCTCAAACTCACAACCGGAGATCAGGAGCTCCATTCCCTACCAACTGAGCCAGCCAGGTGCCTCAAGGTAAATACATTTTAGGACTTAATAAACAGCTTTTTTATTAGCAAAAGAGTAAATAGGGAGTTTTATCATTCCTCTACATGATGATAAAGCATGAAGAAATGCCATTCAGAAGGCTTTTTCCCCCAAAGGCAATGCAGATCTGTGTGCGTGAGACTACGCCATTCTTGCTGTTTCCTTCTATTAAAACCACAATATTAACTCTCTCAAGAGATTTTTATAGTGGTGTGAGAAGCTGCAATGATGTTAAATTCACAAAGTTCTCAATAAAACTGAGTGGGGGGAACATCTATGAGAAATAAACAAAAAAGACTAAGACAATTTTAAATTAGGTTCAAGGCTACCCCCTTCTAGAGAGGAAGCTATTGGTTATCATTATTGTACCCTATTTAAAAAGTTTCCATATCATGAAGTCACTAATTGATAATAACAGATAACACTTTTGAGTACTGACTCTGTTCAAGAGCCATGCTTAGCACTTTACTTCCTTTGTTCTCATTTGAGCCTCATAATTTTCCTGCGGATGAAACTATTGTTATGCCCATCTTAACAGGTGTGTGTGCATTTTGGAAACATGTAGGTGTAACAGCCCTTACATAGAACATGTGAACTTGAAGTTCTCCTGAACAGATCTAAGTGACTTCCACGGGAGCTGTGTCAGGATATGTACAGAGGGTGATTTTTTTTCCCTTCAAGTCACTATTGATGTGCTCCATGGCATCATGATGTTTCTAAGCATGTGCACATGTGCAGCACACATTTCAGCTTTTGTCACCAGTTTTTTCCGCTTTTCTAGTCCCTTCATATTTATGATGGGCAAATCTTCTCACTTTGAAGTCTCTTGCCCTGGAATCTCTTTTCTAGTAAAATCTCATGGTAGTTCATATTTCTCAGGAAGTCACCTTTAGAAGTTTCAGAGGGATGTTAACTTTTTAAAACACAAACACACAAAAAGTCTTATACTTCCCATGAGAGAAATGTTATCCCTCCCAGTACCATCTTTCCAGGGATGCTGAGCCCATGAAGGCTAATGCACTGTAGCCAAGACCCACCCTGTTCCTTTTCTGTCTTTCTTGTGGCTTCGGGTCTTTACAGCTTTTGCATCTCTTTGCCCGGCTCTGAGATCAGGCTCCCTGACACTGTACCTCTGTGTTGCTTGGAGAGGCAACTTAAAATATACAATCTCCAGACGGGAATGATTTAGCAAAATTAAAAACAGACAAGGGGCAGAGAAGGCGGGAGGTGTCAAATGTTCCTTCTACCCCACTATCAGTTTGATGTGGTGGCCTTGTTCCTACCTAGTCCCCCTTCATGCTGTCCACTGCCCACAGTTAAAATGCCTGAAATGTTAACACAATACACATGGATAGAGATATGTATTCCCTTCCTCCTGCCTCCTAACCCAAAACACAGAGTTTTAATTGTGTCTTATTTCAACTTAATTTTGCTTCACCCTTAGGATGAAAGAGACTTGTTTCAATACAGCTCAAGAGATATTATAAAACATATAAGTACTTAAAAATCTGCTTAGCCATCTCCAAAAAAAAATAATTACTTTTGGTGGATATTGAGCATTTGCTTTTAAAGTGAGCTTCCCTCCTCTTTTAAGCACAAACATGGTCATATTGATGAGTTGATATCAAAGTTGCTGAATTTATAATGCACACTCTTATTCATTATTAATGCACATGAGTAAATAGAATCTCTGCTCGGGTTAGAAACAAATCTAATAGAAAACAGGCAAAAGAGGTATGGATAGAGAAGCAATATCATGTAACATATCCTTTCCTCAGTCCCTGCCTGGGGCAAGATAAGGAGTCTGGCAGTTCAGTAGTGCTGGGAGGTCTTATTACAAATGAAGAATTTCCCAGTTATCACAAATCTTAAAATCCCCGTGGTTCAATGAGATCCATTAAGGCATCACTGGGCTCAAGGCGAAGACTCTTGTGGAGATGGGATGGCTATAGTTATTAAGAAGCCCAGGAGAACTACCATTTTCTTCATAGCATTGCTCTACTGTTTTCAGATCTTATGTTCATTTTCTTTCTTTCTCTCTTTCTTCTTTCTCCTTCTTCCTTCCTTCCTTCCTTCTTTTTTTTTTTTAAGGGGTCTCCACACCCAGCATGGGGCTTGAGCTCATGTCCCTGAGATCAAGAGTTGCATGCTCTACCACCCCATAGATCTTATATTCATTTTAAAATCTAAACCAGGCAAAAGGCTGGCACAGGTTAAGCTGCATCTAATCTCTATTATGCCTACTGAGCATAGCCATAGTATGTACTTCTGGTTGTATTAAGCTGTGACCAATGTTCAAGGTGGTTTTAAACACTGTTTCGGAGTTCTAGTGGGGGTGAGACCTTGTATCCTGCTCTTGTTTTATTTACTTACTTATTTTTTTGTTAGTACCTTCCATGACTTTCTGCAAGATATGACACATTGAATCCTGTAGTACAAAAACGATAAGATGTTTGGTATCTTTCATTTTTTGCAAATAGTCTGTATTTACAATACTACTCTAGTGGTTTCTGACTACCGCTCAGGGTGATTTTGCTTAGCCTAGCGGAATGTCCTGGAAACTACTGGCAGTGATTTAGCCTCCAAAATTGGAACACGTTAGTAGAGACAGAAAGCCTATGAACAAATAGTGGGTGTGAGCCAGAGTAAATAAGTGTGGTTCATGAGCTGTGGTTAGAAATGTCTCTCTTTCAGTATGCAGGGCAAAACTTTTGCCAGAATTTGCCATAAAGTCATCACACAAAGCAGTTTTTCCTCTCAGTAAGACAGACTCAATGAAAGAGGGCTGCTAATCTCACAATCAACTGCTGGGGCTGCAGTCACAGGCCTTTCTTACCCTGCCTACTGCCAAGCCTCTGTGAAAAAGAATGAAATCCACAAGGGAGTAAGGAGGAGGTAGGAAGGGTTGGAAGAGGAAAGACTCTTTGTAAGGCTGAAAGCTCCTCCCAGGATCTCATAACAAACCACAGAGTCAGTTTGCTTCCTCTCTTTTCCAAACCCAAACTTGGCCCTTCCTGTATAACTCCTTCGAAACACTTGGTGAGGCTATCATTACTGGGTGAAGTATTAAGGCACCTTCCTCTGCAGTGATCTGTTGGAGGTTCAGAGGCTGAAGGAGACAGACATACGTGGTTTTCACTTTACGCTGCTTGCATTTTCCTTTAGAACTTAACTCCTTGACCACACATTACAGAAGGATTTAGTACATTTGGATTGGAAGAACATGATTTCTGGTGCAGTGTGCATGCTTGCCCTCTGAGCTTGGAGTCTGGTTTCATGCAGTTTTTTATTCCTGTGTAGACTGTGCAGTCTTAGCAACCACTGAAACCCAAGAAGAAACTTTTTTTAAAAAATGAAGAAGCCATTAATCAATACTCCATAAGACTCATTCACTGCGGGAATATTGTAGGGCATGTATAGTTTACCCTTAAAGAAGGAAGTTGATGAGAGACATCATTTTACAAAGCCTTTTTACGATCAACATTGTCATCATACCATAAAAGAGTAAAATAAGGGTAAATATTTTAGAAAAGCCTCAGGTATGACAACTTTGGGAATAAAAAAAATTCTGAAGTGCTATTTCTGCACTAGTTAACAAATTTCCTAATTTATTCCAGTAATTATGGATCCCATATTTAAAGTCAACTAGTATTCATTGGACACCCACTATGCGCCAGGCATTATGCTAGGTGCCAAGAATACAAAGATGAAGAATAGAGCAAATCTACCAAAATGTTGACAACTGTCAGTTCTAAGTGGTGGAACTTAAGACTTTGCACTCTGTTCAATTTAGAAAATTAAAAGAAATGTCTTTTTTTTCCCAAAAAGAAAGAAAGAAAAAGAGACAGTCTCTCCAAGAGCTCATAGTTGATGAATATGGCAATGAGTGACCCAATGAGTTAAATACAGAGTGATAAGCAGAGTGATAGAGGGATGCTCAGAGATGGCACAGTTTCCTTAGCGCAGCAGTGCTGAGTAGGATATGAATCTGGCATTCTACCCTGGAGGGATGAGAACTAGTTTAAGAGAAAAGTCAAGCTCTGTTTCAGACTCTCTGTCTCGCTTATGCATGTGATTACAATTGTTTAATCTCTCTAACTTATAGGTTCTTTCCCTATCACATGGGGATAATACTCTTTGTCTTATTTGGTTTTAGGATTGTTGGGAGGATTAAATGTGAAAATAAATATTAAAGGGCCAAAACAGGCAACTGGGTGGCTCAGTTGGTTAAGTGTCTGCCTTCGGCTCAGGTCATGATCTTAGAGTCCTGGGTTTGAGCCCAGCGTCAGGCTTCCTGCTCAGTAGGGAGTCTGCTCCTTTCTCTGACTCCCCCCACCGTTCCTCCAATTCCCCCCTCCCTGCCTCGTGCATGTGTGTGCTCTCTCTCTCTCTCAAATAGAAATATTAAAATATTTTAATAAAAGGGCCAAAAGTATTATGACATAATGTGAATATAAGATGTTATTATTATCATTGGGCTCAGAGCCTTAAGCCTTACTTGCTGAACAATCCTACATAACCAACAGCAGTTTGTCATATATATCAAATATATATTTGACTATAGAAAGTTATGCTTCATTTTTCTTTCATCTGAATATCTGCAAACACTTCCTCCAAAGTCCCATAGCCAAGGACTCTGAGGTCCTTAAAGGAGAAACAACTAGGCTCATATTGAATGGGTCCAGTCCTTAGCCAGGAGAATCAATAGGCTTTTACTTCAAGTGAAGTTGGAAGGCAGAATGACCTTGTGGAATAAGCATGGGCTTTGAAAAAAATGGACCCGTGGTATCTTAACATCACTGCATCTTAACTTTTCCTTCTCTGGTGGGGTAATAATGCCTACCTCAAGGTTTTCTTAAGATTAAATAAGTGTGTGAAATAGTTGGAACATGGTAGCCACTCAATTAATGTAGCCCTTTCCCTAAGCATTGACCCGTAGTGATCCCAAATTTTATTTCACATTGCTCAAGTCCCCTTCTCACATGAACAGATGATAAGAAGTAAAATAATCCAAGTAGATATTTTGACATGAAAACTGAAGTTATAATAAATGGAAAGGAAAAATGGAAAAGGGAAAATGGAAGGAAATTTGCATTCACCACACAAAATTAACTGATGTGGGGGTTCTGCGTTGGCTCAAGTACTACGTGAATGGTACAGTAAGTGGGAACTTCTAGGAACTGAGTAGGATTTGCTTAAACTTTAAACTGGGCATTCTAATCTTGCTTTTGGTGTTTTTTTTTTTTTTTTTTGACTCCCAACTCATTCCTCCAAATTTCACTCCAACAAATGGCAAACATTTTTTCCTTCCAATGTCCCAACCCCTTTAAAGCTTACCTTAATGTCATTTTGTGCTGGCTCCAGCAGATGCAGTAATAATTTTGTTGGCCAAACTTCTGCAAGGAGTCCTGCAATATCATATGGCTCCTCACCTGCTGCTTGCCTCCTGTCAGTCACAAAAGAACAGGATAACATGTATTCAAAATGCATAGGCAAAGCAAACAAACAAAAACCAAACCAACCAAACAACAACACCGAACTACTGGAAGGACAGAAAGATTTCATGGTGTATGTATCATTTCTATCCAAGGTTCTGAAAATTCTGCTATATTGTCACTGCTATATTCGCCCTTATGGCACCATCCTCCTCAGCTGGGGATGACAGCCTAGTTTAAGAACGGAAAGATGCATTCCACATGACAAATATTCAGTTCTCTTCAAAGTGGTTTAAATTTTTAAAATCTTTCTCAATTTAGTGATTTTTTACCAGTAGAAATACATTTTCCTTATCCCACCAACTGTTTTCTAAGAATTTCACTCTAGATTACATATTAGCAAAGAACTGTAAGATCTGATGAAGTACAGCAGATTCAAAACCTAGCCATCATTATTTTGAAAATTTCAGTCATGTCATAGGATCATAGGAACACATTAAAAAACTCAGTTGATGAATCTTCATGTCTTTTAAAATCCCCTACCAATATTGGGGAGAGAAAGAAGGTAGTATAGAACCTGGTAAAAACAAAGTACCAGATTACATTGGAACAGGCTAAATAATAAGCTATTGGTTTGTTCAAACTGGAGTCAGCAAATAAGATGATTTTGGCAAAGGAGAATTCACACACACACATTTTTACCTGTATTTATTTCCTCTATCTCTCCTGTCCTTGCTTGACCTGGTGTGCTTCCAGTATTTAGAATATCTGCCTCTCTATTTATTGTGGTACAAAACTATTAGACTATTTCAAGGCATAAGAGAAACACAATTGAGAAATGGTGTAAATCAAATGGATACACCTTTCTGACTTGAAATGTGGGCAGGGTGTCTGGACACTGTCAGAGCATTGTAACTCATATCTCAAAGTGACTTTGTTATATGAAAGGAGTTAAATTTTTTTCCTCTTTGTAACCTTGCAAAATTTCCACATTAAAAAGCAATCACATCTTTCAAACTGGAAATGATTGTGTTTGGCACTACAGCCTCTGGTGTAATGGGTTGAGCTTGTTTTCACTAAAACGAAATAAGCTTTCAAAATAAATCATCTGTAACAACATTCTACCCCCAAATCATATAATCCTATTAACAGAGGGTTTGGGTTTTTTTTTCATTGTCACTGGGCTGACAAGATTGGCCAAGTTTCAGCATGGAGAAACAGAAAGCTTTGGAGGATCTGGCCAACACAAGGAGAGATACCCAGCTTCTGTCTTGCCAGGGCTTAATGAGCCTTTAAATACAATCGTCTATGTTTCACCTCCACCTAACGTGTTTCATAGGCAACATGGTTACCCAGTCACTCAGCAATTCAAGCCACTCAACGAATAGTCCAGTTGGGACAACCAAAGGACAGTGGCTTACCATGGCTATTCCAGTGAATAAGACCTTTACCAAAATTACATAAGAGCGCCAATGTGCTGAACGAAAATGTATCCCAAGTGGCTGCTTTGCCAGAAGTGTAAATTATGTGGCAATATCTCAAAGAGGACCTTATAATTTCAGATTTCTCAGGAAGGAATATTTTCCTTTGAGGGTACAAAGAAGAAAAAGAAACATCTTACAACAACCAGTAGATTTGTTTTCTTCTGCCAGCAGGAAGAAAGAACTCCCAGAAAATGTTTAGGGAATTCCCAGACAAAACGTACTGTTCAGTCTGGTCTTTGCCTCTTGCAAACAGTATGAGGCATGATTTACATTTGGGTTTATCAGTCAGGGAACTGACAGTTTATGAGCAAAATGCTTTTATTAAAATAACCCAGCTAAAGCAGCTGGAAGCTGTGATCAATTTATAACTTTCCGTAATATGTGACAGATCACAAATTTTGTATGCCCTACCAGGTTCTATCCTGGATAGGGTGCTTCATTTGGGGCTGAAGTTTGCAGACAGTACACTTTGTTTCTCTGGAGAATCCTCCTTCAGGTCAGTCTTTGAGGGAAAGCTTTTCCTTTGAGTCAGTATCTTCTGGCACAACATGTATACGTAAGGCTTCAGAGCAATTCAGTTCTTTAGAGTAAATGCAAAGTTGGTGTTGGTGTGATCTTGTCTTTCAGAAAGCTTCCCCAAGGATAGAGGTTCACATGAGATTCCTTGGTTTTCACCTTTTCTTTCCCTGTTACAGAATGGCTGACTCTGACTCTAGAATCAGTTCTGGGTTTGGATTCTGTCTCAGTTTCTTGTTAGCCTAATGAACTTGGCAAGGCATTTAACCTTGTTAAGCCTCAGTTTCTACCTCTATTGAAATGGTATAATAATATTGCCTGGCATAAAGAATTATTGTGGGGATCAAATACTACCTGGAAATTAGCAGTTACCCCTCCTCTTAAAATAATTAAGACCATTTTGTATAAAGTTAATTCACTACATGAGTGAACAAGAGCAGATAGTAGAAATAAACAATTTTGTAATCTCAAGTCTCTGAAAGCATTTCTCTCAAACTTTTATTATAATAAAAAAGGGCAATTAGATGCAAATGGAGAGTTCTAGATGTTCATCATTTGCCTCCCATGAATTCCCTAGAGATAGAGTGGTTTTCTTACATTACAGATTAAACAGTAAGAGTTGATTGATTTCCTAGACCACAAAAAAAGCAGCAGTTTTCTATGGGAAGTTACTTTTGGGTCTGAACTAGTTTTAGATAAACTGGCAAGGATCACAGAGCTTCAATGAATGATAATTGGCTTTTGTAAGATCTCCCACTGTTTAAAATTTTATGGTCGTTATTTCAAACCAGTGAAAATGGAAGTTACATTAAAGAAAGAAGGTTGTTTCTCTTTTGGCAAAAAGTTCAGTAGCTATGCTGAAGTGAATGAACACTTTTTTCCCTCCATGTAAGGCCTTTAGCCATAAGAAAATGAGCCATACAGCTTATGGAGATTTACTTTTTTTTTTTTTAAGTATTATCAAAAAAATAAAATAAAATAAAAAAGTATTATCTTCCTAGGAGAGAAATTTATGTATATAATTCTATCAGAATATAAACAATTATACTTAAAGGGATGGTTGCAGCATTCTTTCTGTGATCATTTGTGAAGTTATTTTTATTTTCATTCTTTTCCAATGACTGAAATGCTTGTCTCTATGCAGTCTACATCCAAAACATATTTTGATTTTTAAAAGCATTCTTTGTGTTTGGAGATATGAGCAAACAAATGTATACTTTGATTTAAAAATGGTTAGTTGTACATAAACCAATCAGATTTTGCAAATAATTTTTTTCTTTTTTAAATTTTCTTTTTATTTATTTATTTTTAATAATAAATTTATTTTTTTATTGGTGTTCAATTTGCCAACATACAGAATAACACCCAGTGCTCATCCCCTCAAGTGCCCACCTCAGTGCCCGCCACCCAGTCACCCCCACCCCCCTCCCTCCTCCCTCCTCCCCTTCCACCACCCCTAGTTCGTTTCCCAGAGTTAGGAGTCTTCCATGTTCTGTCTCCCTTTCTGATATTTCCCACTTATTTTTTCTCCTTTCCCCTTTATTCCCTTTCACTATTATTTATATTCCCCAAATGAATGAGACCATATAATGTTTGTCCTTCTCCAATTGACTTACTTCACTCAGCATAATACCCTCCAGTTCCATCCACGTCGAAGCAAATGGTGGGTATCTGTCATTTCTAATTGCTGAGTAATATTCCATTGTATACATAGGCCACATCTTCTTTTTTAAAAATTTTATTTATTTATGATATTCACAGAGAGAGGGAGAGAGAGAGAGAGAGAGAGAGAGATGCAGAGACATAGGCAGAGGGAGAAGCAGGCTCCATGCAGGGAGCCCGACGTGGGACTCAATCCCGGGTCTCCAGGATCGCGCCCTGGGCCAAAGGCAGGCGCTAAACCGCTGTGCCACCCAGGGATCCCTAGACCACATCTTCTTTATTCATTCATCTTCCGATGGACACCGAGGCTCCTTCCACAGTTTGGCTATTGTGGACATTGCTGCTATAAACATCGGGGTGCAGGTGTCCCGGCATTTCATTGCATCTGAATCTTTGGGGTAAATCCCCAACAGTGCAATTGCTGGGTCGTAGGGCAGGTCTATTTTTAACTCTTTGAGGAACCTCCACACAGTTTTCCAGAGTGGCTGCACCAGTTCACATTCCCACCAACAGTGTAAGAGGGTTCCCTTTTCTCCGCATCCTCTCCAACATTTGTGGTTTCCTGCCTTGTTAATTGTCCCCATTCTCACTGGTGTGAGGTGGTATCTCATTGTGGTTTGGATTTGTATTTCCCTGATGGCAAGTGATGCAGAGCATTTTCTCATGTGCATGTTGGCCATGTCTATGTCTTCCTCTGTGAGATTTCTGTTCATGTCTTTTGCCCATTTCATGATTGGATTGTTTGTTTCTTTGCTGTTGAGTTTAGTAAGTTCTTTATAGATCTTGGAAACTAGCCCTTTATCTGATACGTCATTTGCAAATCTCTTCTCCCATTCTGTAGGTTGTCTTTGAGTTTTGTTGACTGTATCCTTTGCTGTGCAGAAGCTTCTTATCTTGATGAAGTCCCAATGGTTCATTTTTGCTTTTGTTTCTTTTGCCTTCGTGGATGTATCTTGCAAGAAGTTACTGTGGCCAAGTTCAAAAAGGGTGTTGCCTGTGTTCTCCTCTAGGATTTTGATGGAATCTTGTCTCACATTTAGATCTTTCATCCATTTTGAGTTTATCTTTGTGTATGGTGAAAGAGAGTGGTCTAGTTTCCTTCTTCTGCATGTGGATGTCTAATTTTCCCAGCACCATTTATTGAAGAGACTGTCTTTCTTCCAGTGGATAGTCTTTCCTCCTGTGTCGAATATTAGTTGACCATAAAGTTGAGGGTCCACTTCTGGATTCTCTATTCTGTTCCATTGAATTATGTGTCTGTTTTTGTGACAAATAATTTCTTACGAAAAACTGGAGCACTTAGGGACCGTGTTAATGGCATGTTTCTTTGTGACTGATTAAGCTGGACATGAAGTTAGTTCAAACTAGTTATCAAAATATCTGAAAATATTAAATAGGCTATTTATTTTTTATTTATTTAACAATATTTCCTGTTCATTGTAAACATAATTCTTAATGTTTATTGGGACGTATTTTACATACCATAAAATTATCGTACAGTGTACAATTATGTATCTTAAAAGTAAGGTTATATAGAATTATACAACCATCATAACAATCCAATTTTATTTATTTATTTATTTATTTATTTATTTATTTATTTATTTATTTTAAAGGATTTTTATTTATTTATTTGTGGGAGATACACAGAGAGAGGCAGAGATATAGGAGAGGAAGAAGCAGGCTCCCTACAGGGAGCCTAATGCAGAACTCCATCCCTGGACCCTGGGATCACGACTTGAGCCAAAGGCAGACACTCAACCACTGAGTCACCCTGGTGCCCCGTAACAATCCAATTTTATAATGGATTCACTAATTATTGATCCAGTGTTTTATATTGTTTAGACAGAACCTTAAGGATGTGCAGCCAAAATGGGAAGGTCCTCAAACAAGTTTACCATTCTAGGCTTGCATTACAAACCTTTATCATAGAATGATGAAATAATTTGTATACATGTCTCTATCCCTGAGTAGCCTCTGAGCTTTCCAGGGTGAGAACATGATCTAGCACAAGAATATACTTTAATGTATTTCCTTAGAATATCAGAATTTGGGAACGTCATCTCTGTGGATGGTACATCCAGTACCAGTGACAACCTTAGTGTCTGAGGCACAAAGATCCAGCATCAGGCCTGTTCTCCTGCTTCCTTGGCTTCTCTAACTTTTGGTTTGCTTTTCTTCAGTGTGAACACATCTAATACTGGAAGTGTTTTTGGTGAGTGTAAAACAGGTGAAGACTTCCCACAACTTTGGGATGCTGACTTAGGGTTTTAAAAAAATTTTTATTTAAATTCAATTTGTCAACATATATTATAACACCCAGGGCTCATCTCATCATGTGCCCTCCTTAATGCTCATCACCCAGTCACTCTATTCCCCGCCCCCATCTCCCCTTCTTCAACCCCTAGTTTGTTTCTCAGAGTTAGGAGTCTCTCATGGTTTGTCTTGACTTAGGTTTTCGAACTACGGTGAACAAGAAGTTTGTTCACCAGCAAACAAAAAGGCAGTGAGTGACCTGAGAAGATGGACGGGGGCCACTTCTAAATCCCAGGGCAGTGGGCAATCTGCTGTGCACCTGCCTCTCTACAACTGCTTCTTGTCAAGGACTTATCCTGACAGAGATAGGATAGGATATACTAACAGACAGAGCTCCACTGTTACCTTGGTCAGTATCTTCACAGAGCAAAGGATTTAAAAATATCATACAAAAGTCATAGTTGAACACTGCTACTTGCAGACAATAACCATTTTGCTCCCAAGCTACTAGATGTTGAATATGGCACTGCAACCATTGAAACTGGCATCCTTCACTCTGACGACAATAGCGTTCAACTGGGGACAGATCATCTGACTCCTTCAGGCTGCCAAAACAATTGGTTGAAAAGTGAAAATTCTATCAATCAGTTCACTGCCTGGATACATACTGGATTCCCTCTTATCCCCACCCCATAGACCAGGCTCATTTGAATGGCTTTTCTTACAGAATTGGCAGCCATTTTGGCAGCTTGTACGGAGAGCCTCAGTAAGAAATACTGTGGAACATTTGCTGGCCTCAGGGAACCTGATGATTTAAACCTTATGCTGCAGTAGTCCTGGGTGAAGCAGAGCTACAGGCAGGCCAGGTATTTTCAAAATACAGTGCCTGACAGATTTCTCTAAACAAAGTGAAAAAAGGCTGTCAGCAAAGACTCGCCTCTTTGGGTCTCTTTTCAGAGGGGTGTCTTAGAAAGGGGAATGTTTGCAGTCTGCTGAAAAGAGGGACAAACAGTCCATTAAACATGAAATCCTCCAGGTCCCTACAGAACATTAAATTCTGACTCTTATAGACAAAAGACAGAACCTATACTCAAGAGTTTATGAAGTTAATTTAGCTCTGAGCTGGAGTAAGCAAGGACATTACCCCATTAACCTTGGACAGACAACTGGGCTTATATCATGGTTTGGAATATTGCCCTTAAAATCCACAATTGCTGTATATTACATGATCTCTTGCCTGCTAACAATTACTCCATGTGATCGAATGACATTTTTTCCCCTGCTCATAATAATATGCCAATTTCCCTGGGACACAGGTGTCATCTAAAGAAGATCCTATCATATATATATATATATTTTTTTTTTTTCAGTAGTTTGCTTGGCCAGATGGCTACCACTTACTTCAATGTTTCAATATTTCCACTAAGGTTTTCTGGCCCAAGTATGAATATGTAAAAGAAAAACAGAAGAGGACATTGGGCTTTTAGTGGGTGGGTCAAGGCCAGAAGTCATGTAATTAAGACTTTGCATTTATGAGAACATGAATTTTGGAGGATTTAATATGGCAGCCTCTTAATTTGAGCATCTAAAATTTCCAAATCATAAGAAAGATCCAGCATTATGCTCTCTGGCCAGGTTCAAATAAAACAATGGCAACCTGAAAAGCCTCAGGATAAATTAGCAGCATAGATGGCAAAACACAGAACATTTCCTCTTAGCTCCTATCCTATGATACTCTGCAACACAATGATGGAGCTTGGGATGCATTTGGACATTGTACACAGTTGTATTAGATATATTGCTGTGCCTTATGGTCACATATTTATGTCAGTGTTTTCTCTATTAGGCTGTGGCTCTGTGAGAACAAAGACTATACCTTAGGCATTTTTTTTTAAAGGATCTACTTATTTATTTATTTTAGAGAGAGAGAGAGAGTGCATGCATGAATGGGAGGAGGGGCAGAGGGAAAGGGAAAGAGAATTTCCAGCAGATTTCATTCTGTGGAGGAGTTTGACATGGGGCTCAATCTCACAACCCTGAGATCATGACCTGAGCGGAACGTTGAGTTGGATGCTCAACGGACTGAGCCACCCAGAGATCCCTAGTCTAGGCATTTGAATCCCCAGCTTCTAGCTCAGTTGTGCTGTATGTATTTTGTGAATGAATGAATCATAGCAGTGTAAAGAAATATTATGAAGGGATACATCTTTAATGTCTTGGTGCCAAATTTAGCCAACGTTCTAGGATTGGGTAGTTTCCTTGGTTTAGATTGTCTGGTGATAAATAATTTCTCTTCAGTGTAAATTTAAGCCATTATCCTTTATGGAACCTGGATCAAATATAGTGTAAGGTCACCTTTAACAGACATTAATATAAAACCAAATTAGTTAAAATTATGTCTGCAAATATACTTCTAGGTTTTAGAATCAGCACAAAAGGCTAGAGACCCCATTAGTGGTATCTCCTTTTAGATCACTCTTTCAATTATTTTAGAGGATTGAATTTCTTGTTCATCTCAGACTAACACCCATACAAGCACTGTTAGGCGTCACCACTCTAGGCAGAAAGATTACATAGATTTATACATGTTTAGCTAATACCAAACCTAGAGGTTCACATGTCTATGAAAGAGGTTATTACTGCATAGTTACAGACTCTTCTTAGTTATTAAGGCATCTCTTAAAGAGCAGTAAAGCTAATTTTACCTGCTCAAAATACATGATAATGCTATTCATACTTGTGTACAGTATTGGAGTATTGGCATTTTGGGGTTCTAGATAACTTCAAGTTGTTTGTCTTTTATTTTTTTTATTTTTGTTGTTTGTCTTTTAAATAAATTTTTAAAATTTCAGTATAGCTGGCATAAATACATTAGTTTCAGGTGTACACTGAAATGGTTCAACATCTCTGTATGTTATGCTATGCTCACCCAAAGTGTAGCTACTATCTGTCACCACACAATGCTATTGCAGTATTGTTAACTATATTCTCTCTGTTGTACCTTTTATTTCCATGAGTTATTCATTCCACAATCAGAATCCTGTATCTTCCACTACCCTTTGAGCATTTTACCCATCCCCTACCCTGTTCCTCTCTGACAACCACATACCACATACTCTGTATGTATAGGTCTGATCCTGCCTTTTGTTTACTCATTTGTTTTGTTTTTTAGATTCCACATATGAGTGAAATCCTATGGTATTTGTCTTTAGTCTGACTCATTTCACTTAGTGTTATATCCTCTAGGTCCATCCATATTGCGAATGGCAAAATTTCATCCTTTTCTTATGGCTACATAATGTCCCAGTGTGTGATGTGGTGTGTGTGTGTGTGTGTGTGTGTGTGTATCTATCTCACATCTTTATTCATTCTTCTATCAATGGATATTTAGGTTTTTTCAATATCTTGGCTATTGTAAATAGTGCTGCAATAAACATAGGGGTGCTATCTTTTCAAATTGGAGTTTTTGTCTTCTTTGGATAAATACTCCATAGCAGAATTACTGGATCACATGGTATTTCTATTTTAAATTTTTTGAAGAATCTTCATTACTGTTTTCCACAGTGGCTATTACAATTTACTTTCCCACCAATAGTACATGACAGTTCCTTTTTCTCCATATCCTTACCAATACATTCTGACAGGTAGAGGGCAATATCTTATTTTGGTTTTGATTTGTATTTCCCTGATTAGTGATGTTGAGCATTTTTTCATGTGTCCATTGGTGAGCTGTATATCTTCTTTGGAAAAATGTGTGTTTGGGTCCTTTGCCCATTTTTTAATTGGATTATTTGTAAGGTTTTTTTGGTATTGAGTGGTAGGTGTTTTTAAATTTTTTAAAAGTTTTTATTTAAATTCCAGTTAGTTGGGGCAGCCTGGGTGGCTCAGCAGTTTAGCGTTGTCTTCAGCCCAGGGCCTGATCCTGGAGACCTGGGATCGAATCCCACATTAGGCTCCCTGCGTGGAGCCTGCTTCTCCCTCTGCCTGTGTCTCTGCCTCTCTCTCTCTCTCTCTCTCTCTCTGTGTGTCTCATGAATAAATAAATAAAATCTTTAAAAAAATAAATTCCAGTTAGTTAACGTATGTTGTAATATTAGTTTCAAGTGTACTATTTAGTGATTCAGTACTTCCATACATCACCCGGTACTCATCACAAGTACACTCCTTAATCCTCATCATTTATTTCACTTAACCCCATCCCTCTCCTCTCTGGCAACCATTAGTTTGTTCTCCATGGTTAATCTTACTTGGTTTGCCTCTTTCTTTTCTTCCCTTTGCTCATCTGTTTTGTTTCTTAAATTCCAGATAGGAATGAGATCATACAGTATTTGTCTTTCTCTGTTTGATATTTTTCACTTAGCCTTATACTCTCTAGCTCCATTCATGTCATTGCAAATGGCAGGATTTCATTCTTTTTGATGGCCGAGTAATAATATTCCATTGTATAGATATACCACATCCTTATCCATTCATTAGTCAATGAACATTTGGGTTATTTCCATAATTTGGTTATTGTAGAAACATCAGGGTGCCCATACCTTTGAATTAGTATTTTTGTATTCTTTAGGCAAATACATAGTAGTGCAATTGCTGGGTCATAGGGTAGTTCTATTTTTAACTTTTTGAGGAACTTCCATACTGTTCTCCACAGTGCCTGCACTAGTTTGCATTCCCACCAACACTGCAAAAGTTTCCTCTTTCTCCACATCCTTACCAACACGTATTTTTTCTTGTTCTGTTGATTTTAGCCATTCTGACAGATGTGAGGTGATATCTCATTGTAGTTTTGATTTGTATTTCCCAGATGATGAGTGATGTTGAGCATCTTTCCATGTATCTATTGGCCATATACATAGATGTCTTCTTTGGAAAAATGTCTATTCATGTCTTCTGCCCATTTTAAATTGGATTATTCATTTTGGGGATGTTGAGTTTTATAAGTTCTTTATATATTTTGGATACTAGCCCTTTATCTAATATGTTATTTGCATACATCTCTCCCATTCAGTAAGTTGCCTTTCAGTCTTATTGTTTCCTTTGCTGTGCAGAAGCTTTTTATTTTGATGAAATCCTGATAGTTTACTTTTGCTTTTGTTTCTCTTGCCTCAGAAAGCATATCTAGTAATAAGTTGCTGCAGCTAGTGTCACAACAAGGTTACTGCCTGTGTTCTTATCTAAAATTTTAATGGTTTCATATCTCACTTTTAGATCTTTAATTCATTTTGGATTTATTTTTGTGTATGGTGCAGGAAAGTATTCCAATTTCATTCTTCTGCATGTTACCGTCCAGTTTTCTTGATACTATTACTCTTTTTCTCATTGGCTATTCTTTCCTGCTTTGTTGAAGATTAATTGACCATATAGTTATGGGTTTATTTCTGAATTTTCTGTTCTATTCTGTGGGTCTATGTGTCTATTTTTTGTACCAATAACATACTGTTTTGATTACTACAGCTTTGTAATATAACCTGAAGCCCAGAATTGTGATGGCTGTATGAGTTCTTTATGTATTTTGGATATTAACTCCTTACCAGATATACCATTTACAAATATCTTCTCCCCTTCAGTAGGATGCCTTTTTGTTTTGTTGAGGTTTCCTTTGCTGTGCAAGATAACTCTGAATTTTATGTTACATGACTTCCCTTGACTTGTGTTTAATGGGCACATTAAAAAACCTGATTGTGTTTATTTGTACTAATTTACTATACTTTTTACACCAAACAGCTCAGAGAGGTATGTCAGGTATCATTTTATTCATCTTGACTACATTTTAATAGAATGGCAATAGTCTGATGCTAACTGTGGATTTTATGAATTAAAGGCAAAGAGAAGTTAGATTATTTGTCACAGGTCAACACAGGCCAGACATTCATTCACTGAAAATTCAAGACGTATTCTTGAAACATGTCCAATATATATCAGACTAGAAACAGAGAACAGAAAATGTGATTAAATTCCTGTGGTGTCTTCTCTGTAGTAATACTCATGTGCCAAATATTTATGGGTTGTACTAGTTAGACTAATACTAGCTGTAATAACCAGCAGGTGATTAGAATGTGTAAGGCTTCACATACAACAAAGGTTTATATCTTGCCCAGAAAACGTCCCATGCTGTTTAAGACAAATGGGGATTAGGGAGGAGGGGCTGTTCTTAGTCATTCAGGGACCCAGGTTACTGGAGCCTCTGCAGTTTTCAGCATTTAGCTTCCAAGGTCATGGTGGTGGTTTTCTGTTGTTGAGTGGCTGGAGGAGAATTGTACCATAGGGAGTTTGGGAAGTTTTACCAGTGGGCCTTGGTAATGGCACACATCACCTCCATTCACACACCATTAGCCAGAATTCAGGCATATGACATTGCTAAAATGCAAAGCAGGCTTAGAAATTATATTGCTGGCTGCACAACCTATTTTGCCATGACCTGTTACTGTGAAGGGGAAATGCACATTTTGGGGAACAGCTAACTATCATTGTCACATAACATAAATCATAGGTGGGTTTTTCTGACCTTATCCTTTAAAGGTTTTCACCAGTCTGTCCTCTTTCACTGGGTCACCAAGGTGATGATTTCATGTCAGGGCAATGTGGGCTCTGGAAAACAATAGCAGCCACACCAAGGGTAATGGTTTGCCTGTGTTTGATACTTGACAAATTTCTGTTATTTAAGCCTGGGGTTTCTCAGACCTTTGGCTGGTGCTAACTTAATGCCTGGGTCTATGTAACTGGGGTTCAAACTCTCTTTAGTGATGGTGTGATACTTCCTAAAGGCATCCCCATCAACTTCAGACTGGCTTGCATCCCTGTCTGTGCTGTGAACCCAATGGTGTTTGTTGTGCATCATTTAAGCTCTTTTATAAACAGCTGGCTCTTATGTAAAGTGTAATCATCTCCTACTTTTTGCTGTTTATTGTTGGCAAGTCTCTTGGGAGCCAGAAAATAACAGTTCTTCATTTTGAAAAAATGATTTTTTTCTACTTCTTGTTCTGTTTTCTTCCCCCTCATATTATATCTTCTGAGGACTTGAATGTACCTTGAATGTGCCTACATGGTCTGTTTTGATTATACGCATGAGCCAAAAAAGGAGTTTGTCTGGATGCTGAATGTCTAGATAGGTAAACTGTGAAAGAAAAACCCATCTGACTCAGACATCACTAACTATGGCTAACATTTACTGAACCTGTATTACTTGCCAGGCATGATGCTGAGCTCCCTATAAATATCATTCCATTTAATTCTTATAATGACTTTTGGAAGGTGATTTTTTTTTTTTTTTTTTGCATTTTACATACACTGAAAATGAGGTAGAGAAGGGTTAAGTAACTTGTCTGGGCTACACTAGTAGTGAGTGGAAATCTGTAAGTGGAGCCAGAATTTGTATAAAGCCAAGTCTGGGTTTATCACCATTCTGATGTTTTACGAATGTATTGCATTCCCAAAGTTCTGATTTTCTGTGGATCCTCCTTATATATAAAAAAATCTACATATCCTGTTAATGTTCTTGGAAAAGAAATGGTACATTAATTAAAAATAGATATTTCAAGACACTTTTCTTGATTGTCTTATTCCTCTCATTAAATCACATACACTAACAGGCTTCTTAGAATCCAGAACACATTTTCCACCAGATGAGTCAAGATATGCAGCTATAACTGCAGTACTTGACAGCATGGCTTAATAAAAAGATTTAAATCCACCTACTATTTTATGCTCAATAACAGATCACGTCATCCCTTAAAGGCAAAAGAGTATGCGAAAAATGATAATGTAACTGTTCCCTGGTGGGTATTGATTAAATGTGAGCATTATGGGCTCATTATGTTTAATTTAGACTGAATTATTAACTTAAATTCAACTTGGTACTACCGACAAAAATCCCAGAATATAAACAGAAAGAATAAATGACACATATAAGCCATAATAAAATCCATTTTAAACTTTGATGGATCTGTAAGATATTTATTTTCATTTACTTACTCTAATATCTATTTGGAGTCAGAAAGTTCTGATGCTGTGTATGACTTTGGGTGGGAAAGTTATGGAACCTTTCTATGCCTCAGTTCACTCATATTCAAAATGGGAATAACAATAGTGCCTATCTCACAGGGTTACTGTGAAGACTAGCATATGGAGCACTTGGTGGTCACCAAGCAATATTAAGTGCTTGTCTTAGTCTGCCCAGGCGGCCGTAATAGAATACCACAGACTGGAGGACTTCAATAGCAAATTAATTTTCTCACAGTTCTGGAGTATAGAAGTCTAAAATCAAGGCCCTGTCAGGGGTGGTTTTTGGTGAGACCTCTCTTCCTGCTTTACAGATGGGCATCTGCTTGCTGAGTCCTCACATGGCCTTTCCTCTGTGCATGTGTACAGAGAGAGTTGTCTTGTGTCCCTCCTCGTAAGAACACCAGTTCTCATAAAGACACCAGTCTTAATGAATTAAAGCCCAACATTTATGATCTTACTTAGCCTTAATAACCTCTTTCAGGCCCTAACTTCAAATACAGTCATACTGGCAACGAGAGTTCAACATATGAATTTTGGATACAATTCAGTCCATAGTAATGCTCAAAATAGTACAATTGTTATTTTCTTAATTATTTCATTTTTATCATGTATCCACCTGATACTTTATCTTATGTTGATATGAAGCCTTATAAATGTTTTCAAAGTTAAGCCTGACTTAGATTCCTTGAGAGAATTGCCAGAGCAATAGTAGTTTAGGAATTAATCCGAGTTACTGGTAGAGTGAGATATTAATTCGAGCCTTGGAGACATGTAGTGGTGGTATGTGTGCATGTGACAAATAAAGTCTTGAAAACATTGGTTCACTAGAATTGAAATTTCAGAACATCTTGCATGATTAAGTCTTTGATAAAAAAACAAAACAAAACAAACTAATGTTTCTTTCCTTTCCTTTCACCATTTTTCCTCTGGTTAAAGTTGAGCCAGGAGTATGAGCTCCCACTTTGTCCGAATTGAAAATCTGGAGTTGATGCTCAGCTAAATGATTTTTTTTTTTTTTTTTTTTTTGCATTTTGTACACTGCCATCTTCTTCCCGCCTCATCCCATTTCAACCATTTGACAGGTGGTAGGACTCCTTATCTTGAAGAATCAAGCATATATTCTAAAGTTCAGTGCCTGAATTATTCATTTCGATTCTGGCATTTGGGGGTCATTTTGCTGACCACTTAAGATTGACAACATAGAGCAAATGTTAGCTAGACGACAGGCTTTGGCTTCTTAGTCAAAGCAATTTTGAAAGCAAGTCCCAATCTTAAAAGAGCTCTTTCCAAAGCTTAGAAGTGACAGGCTGCCTGGGGGGAAATCTGCACTGCTGGGCAAAGCCACCTGCATTTTCCTGCAGAATAATTTTGAAAGGATTTTTTTTTTCCTTCTTTTGGCAGAACATTAGTCATCATAATAAAGATCTGGTATTTACCAGATCCTTTTAAACAAATAATCTGGAAGCAACAGGAGGAAATCTGCAATAACTTACAATCAGCTCTTAATTTAGAACTGTTTAGTTTTTCACAGTACGCCTGCAATGAGCAATGTTTATATGAAGTTCAAGTCTTCCACAAGCAAATCTGCTTTGCTGAAAGTGACAGCTTGGTCTAGACACTCAGAAACCAAGGCCTGGGGTTTCATGTCATGTCCTTAGAGCAGTACCTGGACAGCAGGTCTAAAGTTCCTGAGAGGTGTTAAGGGGGCCCAGGGAAATTCCTCTCTCCAGAGTTAACATTTCTGTTACTTCAAGACAAGTGAATTCAGATATGTGCCGGGGGTTTGGGAAAAGGGAAGAGTAGGCAGTCTTATCCCTGATCCCAGTAGCATATAAATGAGGTAGGATGGCAGGACTGCAGGACCATCAAGACCCTATAATGAACTGCTGCACCATGTGAATGAAAAACCTACTTCAAGAGTTTCATGGAGCCAGAGAAAGGGAAGATCACTGTGAACTGAAGTAGAGAAGGTGGGGCTTCAGCTAAGCCTTTTCATTCACTCGACAAATGTCTACTGAATATCTTCTATGATGTGCTGGGCACTGAACTGAGTGGAGAATGGTGATAAAGAAGATGTGGTCCAGGGACGCCTGAGTGGCTCAGCAGTTGAGCGTCTGCCTTAGGCTCCGGGCATGATCCCAGGGTTTGGGGATCGAGTGCCACATCAGGCTCCCCATAGGGAGCCTGCTTCTCCCTCTGCCTCTCTCTTTCTGTGTCTCTCATAAATTAATAAATAAAAATCTTTTTTTTTTTTAAAGAAGATATAGTCCTTAGTCTAGAAGAACTTATGTTCAAACAGGAGAGGGAGGTCTTAAAGATATAGAAAAGAATTATAGGTTAGAAAAAAAGGCAATGAGGAAAATAAACAGGGTATTTACATAATAAAAAGGAGAGGTAATACTTTGAACAGTGTGGTCAAGGAGGGTCTCTCTCAGGAGGTTACATTTTAGCTCCTGTTGGATGACAAATAGGAAAGAAGGAGCCAATGGAACATCCAGGGGAGGAGCATTAGATAGAAGACCCTCCATGTGAACTGTGAGGGTGATGATGCTGGGAATGTGTAAGCCTGACCATGAGTTTTGGGAGATAACCCAGAATTATAGATGCTAGGTTTGGGGAGAGAGATGATTTTAAGGAAGAAATTGACTAGCATAGAGTTGTACTTCATCCTTCCACCCGGGCCTCTTACTGAGGGGGCCTACTTATGCTTTCCCTGCAGAGGTGTGCCAGAGAACATGTCCAGAATTTCTTGAAGCACAAAATATATGGTGAAACCAAGAAAGCTGATTGTTCCATCTACGGGTCATTCACAGACCACCTTCACATCTGAGAGCCCAGGTCTCAAACTCTCCCATGTTCCTTCTGAAGAGCTTTTACCTTTCCTACCTCTGTGAGAAGAGGAGACAATTTACTGTTAGAATGTTTGCTTATCATGAAAATGTAAAATGTGTCTAATCCTAAAGACAATGATGCGCATATATGTGTAACAGCTTTGCATCTCTGAAGTTGGGATTGGGGTGGGTCCCAGCTTCCTCCCCTTGCCTCCTGCCATTCACTCACGTGTCGGTTGAAATCTGCCAGAGCCCCTCTCTAATGGTTTCCAGGGCTGTGCTTACAACCATAGAGCCAAGGCAGCCTTTTTCCATGGGGCTCATCACTGGAAGTCCTTTCTCTTGTAGCTCTGTGAAAGTATTTGTTTTAGTGCTTCTGGCCCTCATTCTTTGGAAACCATTGTGAAGGGCTTTCATCATAGTACTCAGTACTGGCCCACCCAACTTGGCGCTGCATCAGCTGAAATTCTGTCCCTGAATCAAGGATGTTGTATTATTTCAAATAGGTCATTAATCAGAAGACTCTGTAGTTCCCCTTACAGCACTGTACTGAGCAGAGTATCACCTTGGTCTGTGTTCATTTGTAAACAGCCTCAGGTCCTAAAGTATAAGAAAGCGTTGCACCCATTAGGTGTGCAGGATTAGACCCACATATCCTCCTGACTTACCCTGGAAAGAGATTTTGGTATATTTTTCTGCACAGATCACAATCTCTGCTCTTGAACAAATTGCTTCTTGGACTGGCTTCCTGCAAATCAATGTGTGTCTCAAAAAGAAATCCATTGCTGAAAGAGGAGGAAAAAAAACCAGGCATGCCAAATCTTTATAAAAGGTAACTCCTTCATGATAAAATCTTTAGAAACTAAGCCCTAAAGATGAGAAGAGGTGAATCAACTGGTCTATCCATACAAAGGCAGGGGGTTGGGGCATGCTAATGTTTTTGGGACACTAGATACAAATGTAAACTTTCTCATTAATATTCAAAGGAATAAATATAAACACCACATCCCAACTGTGGACAATCTAAAAATACAACAAAATTATGTGTAGTCAATATTTTCAGGAAGTCGGATCTTTCCTGACTCTATGGTTAGAAACATAAGAAAAAATTTTTAAAGATTTCTATTTATTTATTTGAGAGAGAGAGAGAGAGAGAGAGAGAGCACAAGCAGAGGGGAGAGGGAGGAAGCAGGGTCCCTGCTGAGCAGGGAGCCCCATGTGGGGCTGGATCCCAGGAACCTGGGATCATGACTTGAGCCAAAGGCGATACTTAATTGACTGAGCCACCCAGGCATCCCAAGAAAATATTTTTAATGAAAATTAAGTTGATCATATGATAATCATATTGTTAAGGAGGCAGTGAATCTGCATACAGTGACTTCTCTCAGTGCCTTTGTAAATTCCAGATTTGAAGTTCACAATATTACTTTGAATATATACATGTCCTTCCTCTGAGGAACTTCCCATATTTACAGGGTTCTAGCTCATCCTGGGAGTGAAGAGTAGGGCATTTTGTTTAACTTTTCAGGTAAGATTTAGTGAGGTGTTTTTGACTCATCTCAGCAATATCTGGGTTAGGAACAGAATTGGACCTAGGAACGTCCAGTCCAGGGCATTAGCCATTGGTCAAAGAGGTGAGCAGTATATCAGTGCAGCAAGCTCATGAGAAGGGATGGACAGGAAAGGTGACCGGCCTGTGACCTTGCTGCCCCACTCAGATCTGTATTGTCAATTATGGCTTCCTGCTGGGCACCTGAGGCTGGAAGCAGCGTCTTCTAACTGCACCCAGTATTAATGGAGAGTACATGCTTTGCTTATCACTTGGAGATTACCGGATTACCTGAGATAAAAAAAAGGAAGGTCATCGGATCAGCTGACAACAGGCCCAATTTAGGCTTTAAAACTATAACAACTTCTCAGCTTTTAAACAAGCCTATCAGCAACTTTTCTTTTTCAAGGCTAAAGCCACCTTTTCAAGGGCATCTTGGAATTAGAAGGCAATGAACTTACAAGTGTTCTTAAGAGTATGGACTCTTCCAAACTTCAGTTTCCTCGTCTGTAAAATCAGAATAATAATATCTACCTTTTAGGGCTGCTGAAGGATACAATCAGATAAGTAGAATTTATGGTACTGCCTAGAATAGAGTGAACCCTCAATAAAAATGAATGATTATTATGTGTCAGGAATCTGGTACTTTTTATACATTATCTCCTTTTTCTGGAAATACAAGTGTTTTTCTTAAGAAATAGAACTGGGTTCCATTTCATTTGTTTCAGATTGTGCTATAAATAGATAAACATATTCATCAGTCCATCTATCCATCCGTGCATGCATGCAACATATATTTATTGAGTCCTTGTTAAATTTATTCTGTGCCAGGCACTGTTCCAGGTGCTGGAACTACAGCAGCAAGAAAAGACAGACAGGATCCCCGCTCCCATAGAATATAAACTCCTGTGGAGGAGACAGACTAAATGACAACAAAGATATATAGTGGGTGAAATATCAGGTAATAGTAAACAAAAGGAGGAAAAAGTGAGAGGACAGAGATGGGGGCTGTCTTTGATAGAGTGGTCAGGGAAAGCCTCAGTGGAGGTGATGTTTCAGGGAAGACAGGGATAAATGGAGCAAACAAGGCTTTTGATGATCTGGGTAAACAATGTTCAAGAGTTAGGGCATGGGAAGGGCAAAGGCCATGAAGTAGGAAGCAGCTTGGAGTTTTCAAGGAAGAGCCAGAGAGCCTCAAGGTCTTTGTTCATTTCTTCTGCTACAGCAGCCTGCTGGTTGGTCTCCCTGCTTCAGCTCTTAGTACCGCTAACTCTCTAAGCAGCAACCAAGAATACACTTTAGCTTTTCAAAATTAAACAGATCATGTTCTTTCTCAGATCATGACTCTATAGAGTTTCCCTTCTCACTCAGAAAGAAAAGCCAAGCTTCTTGTGTGGCTTTCAAGGGCCCCCCAAGATCAACAGGCACTATGTTTTCTAGTACCATGCTCAGCTGGCTTCCTCCTCTCTGGGAGGGAGTGAAGACAGCATGGTAAGATACCGGTTAGGAGCTGTTAGGAGTTGAGGTGAGAACTGAGGGCAGGAGTGGTAGTGTTGGGGTGGGGCAAAGCAGTTAGACTGGGGATAAACTGAGAGAAATGCTGACAGGACTTGCTGAAGGATTGGCTGGGGGCTCTGGCTCTCTAGCTCCCTGGTTTCTCCAAGTCCTCAAGTACTGTTAATGGCTGCTCCTAGCCTGGGCCTCCTTTTTCCCTTGAGGTCATATTTTTCTGTAGCAAACTAAAAGGCTACATATGTAAAACTGATTTTTTTAAACGAAAAAACTTTCCCCCATGAAACTTCATGTCTGGGTAGCCTCAGAATTGAAGCCAAGTCTCCAGAATTGTAGTGAAACATCAACAATATGGGTGGACATTCTATGGGTGGATTATTCAGGGCTCTGAAGGAGGGGTAGAAAGGGAAAACAGATGTAAATTAAATCATATTTATCCTCATTATTTATATATCACTGTTCTGATACAAATTTTTCACTGAAACAGATTTGACAGTGTTGGCTAAAAAAGAGTTTTGAATTATTTGTGAGTCTCTATTATTTTGACTCTGGAACTTACTTTTACAAGGTTGAGAATATTAAATGTATGATAAAGTATTTTGCAAACAACAAATGTCCTAGGCCTGGCAAAGTAATCTGGTCCCATTCCTTTTTTCTTTTTTTTAAAGATTTTATTTATTTATTCATTAGAGACACACAGAGAGAGGCAGAGACACAGGCAGAGGGAGAAGCAGGCTCCATGCAGTCCTGATGTGGGACTTGATTCCAGGACTCCAGGATCATGCCCTGAGCCAAAGGCAGATGCTCAACCACTGAGCCACCCAGGTGTCCCTCTGGTCCCATTCCTTTTCCCACTCTGCTCCAACTATATTCTTCTCATTGCCATTTCTAGAACATGCTTCCTTAAGGTTTCCATTAGCTATTCTTTTTGCCTGAAAAGCTTTTCTCTGAGCTACCAAAATGCTAACTAACTCACTGGTTCTAGTCTTGCTCAGATGTCACCCTCTCAGTGAGCCGTATTCTGATCATTCTATTTAAATTGCACCCAGGTCCCCACCCTGTTCCCTCACCCTGATCTCTCTTATTCAGTTCTATACTTCTACAGCACATATTCTAACCTACTATATAACTTACTTTTGAATTTTGTTTTGTTTATTGTTTGTCTCAGTAGGATCAAACTCCATGAGGGCAAAGATTTTGTCCTTTTTTGCTCACTGACAAGCACCGGAAACAGTGCCTGGAGCATATAAGATACTCAATGAATATGTGTTCAAGGGACAAATGAATGAATGGATGAAGTGTTATTTTTGTTGTGACATGGTAAGGTTAAGAAGTGGAATGAAAGAAAGCTCAGGATGAGGACATAAGCTATATATCTTCCATAAATTCAGATGTAACTCCTCATGAGTAAGTGGTATTCCTAGAGATCTAAAAAAAAAAAAAAAAAAAAAAAAAGCCTCATGGGGAGCAGAAATGGGTGGACAGGCCTATACAGTTGATCCTCACCTTCCAGGCCTAAAATTGCCAGGGGATAAGGATCACCCTCAAGGCCTCCAACTGTGTGCTGAGGAAGTAACTCATCCTAGGGAGAAATTTCTAAAACAAGGGCATCAAAGGAAGTTGGCACCCTTATTGCCTCTGAGGCCTCTCTCTTTGGACCAGGGCCAGAGTCCTCAGGAGATGAGGTTGGAAAAATAGTGGGGCTAATAAAAAGTTAAGTATAAGGCAGCACTGTTTTGTGCCCTAATAGCAGGGTGTGATGGCTGTGGGAGAAGGTTATTTTCTTACACACCCACTTCAGTTTGGAAATTACTGGCATATCAGGGAAAAATGGCCTCACAGGACAGTAGTAGCAGAGAAGTTGCTCCAAGAACTTCATGCATGTTTTCTGGTAGCTGGGTCTTCAGGAGGAATGCAGGGGATTTGGGCAATTGCATAGTGATTTCCCCCTGAGACTACAGAGCAGGGAGGGCAGATGGATTGTCAGAAGTGAAGGGTTTTAGAAGGAATACTGTTCCTTGGCCATCTAAGCAGGGTGAGGGAAGGTCCTAAAACTGGTATATTTATTTATGCTGCTGAGACTTTGTTATACCAAGAAAAGTGTGTTTTGAGGAAATTCCCATTTGGTCATGCTTACTGCTGGTGGTCACTATCAGAATGAGGAGAAAATAAAAGTCTTGGAACCACTTATGGAGAATTTCCAAGCCCACGAAGGTCTTTCTGGGCTCCATATAACATAGCCAGCTCCTGCTTCTCTATTCTTATGCAGCAGTGGAAGAAATGACCTCCTGCACTGAGGTATATGGCTAAAATTCCTGGTTACCCAATAAGAAAAGTAATCCAAAATTACCTAGGAATTTGGGGAAGGATTCAGGGACAGGAGCCAGGATCATGGTGGTCCTGGCAGATTTCCAGATCACTGTCATCTGCTCTGGGTTCAAATTGGTGTGGTGGAGAACTTCCTACTGTATATGGAAATCACACTTGCAAAATGAAGTTGGTATCAACAAAAGGAAAAAAAAAGAAGTAGAAAACCTATTTCTCTGGAACTTCTCAACTTTTCCTTTTCTAGACTGCCTAAAAATTTATCAGAAAGCGACTCTCTTTCTAGGACTTTGGCATTTTTGTTCTCCCTGGAGAAAATGAAAAAGGATACCCTGAGGCAGCAGGTGAAATTGTTTGGGATTTCCCAAAGTCATACTCCTGAAGCTGTACTTTTCCTTCACTCCCTAGAGGAAGGATCCTAAAAGGGAAATAAAATGAGAAATAGAAAAATTACAGAAATTTAACTTTTTCTTTTTTTTTTTAAATTTAACTTTTTTTTAAGTGCTCATGCAACAAATCTGAGATGATTTCTAGACCACAGATGGGAGAAACTCCAAATTAGTTTAGTTTCTTAAAAATAAATACGCATTTACTTTGCACTGCTATAATGTAAAAAAGGAGAACCATGCATTAAGTGAAATGGATCTTATAAAAACCCCTGCTAGTTTCTATTAGTTCCGGTACTTTCTCCTCTTCTTACTACAACACTTTTGCCTGACTAGTATTATATGAGTGTAAGTGATGTCACAGAAATGCAAAGTGACGGCATAAGAAATTGCTGAGTTCCCTCAGAAACATCATGGTCCCAAAGTTGCACAACTTTGTAAAGAGTGTTAGGAGAGGGAGATGTGATATTGCAGAAGGACCCTGATAAAAAGTCATAGGAAACAAATTCTTCACATTAGGAAGGATTGGCTATCTGGTGGATATGGACTTTGTGAGGTTCTATGATTTCCCATTTATTGATAAGAGTACTATTGTCCCAGGGCTCCCAAAATTGTGTTGGAACAACAGAAAGTATAAGTAAACACATGAATAAAAATATGCACTTCCTTTTTGTTTCCTCTCCTGGCAGCAGCAGCATGCCTGGCTTATTGCCAAGTAGGGGGAAAGAGGCAGATGGAATTGTGTTTCTTTTTAGACTTTCAAACTGTAAGTTTGACCTGTGGGTAGCAGTTCCCAGCCATGGCAGATCTTCTGAATTACCCTGGGGAGAACTTTTGAAAATTATAATCATTAGGTTCTACCCCCAGACTTGCTGGGGTGTGTTAGGAAGTGGACATCTACATTTTATTTATTTTTTATTATTTTATTTTATTTTTTTTTTAATTTTTATTTATTTATGATAGTCACAGAGAGAGAGAGAGAGGCAGAGACACAGGCAGAGGGAGAAGCAGGCTCCATGCACCGGGAGCCCGACGTGGGATTCGATCCTGGGTCTCCAGGATCGCACCCTGGGCCAAAGGCAGGCGCCAAACCGCTGCGCCACCCAGGGATCCCTATTTTTTATTATTTTAAAAGATTTTATTTATTTATTTGTGAGACACACACACACACACACACACACACACACACAGAATGGCAGAGACACAGGCAGAGGGAGAAGCAGGCTCTATGCAGGGAGCCCAGCATGGGACTCGATTCCAGGTCTTCAGGATCAGGCCCTGAGCAGAAGGCAGTGCTAAACTGCTGAGCCACCTGGGCTGCCTTTTTTTTTTTTTAAAGATTAGACATCTACATTTTAACCAGCTCCCTGAGTGACTCTTAAGGAATCCAAGGCTCCAATGTATAGAGGTTCCATGAGGCAGGTTAGTGTAAGGGATCTCTCCAAGATGCTAGAGAGGCTTCTATGGGATGTGGTGGTGGTGGTTGTGGTGTGTGTGTGTTTAGAGAGATGGAAAGGAGGGGTAGAAAGTAGGCAGTTATGTTCTGAGATATATAGAAGGAGGGTAAAACTTTATAGTAGTTCTGCAGAACAATCACCATTCCAGAAATCCCTTGATCCTGAACCTTATCTGAGAAAGAAGGAGAAGAAACCCTCATTAGCTGACTACTATGCATTTTAACACTATGCCTGGTATATGAGTTCATTTATTCACTCACAATCATCAACTACATCCCACATGCCAAGCACCATGCTAGGTGTCAGGATTACAAAGACAGAGAAGACAATATTTTTAAGGAGCCTACAGATAATCACTAACCAGAGAAACATGTGCTATGATTGAGGGGAGCTTGGGTTACTTTGGGAGACTTTGGAAGGGGCTCAGTCAATTTAGACTGGGTGTAGTGAGACGGTGAGTCACAGAAGGTTTCCAAGAAGAGATGGCACCTAAACAAATCTTAGATAATTCAAATTACAATATTAACTACTATAAATAGTCCAGTATGGTTGGAGTAGAAAGAATTGGGACAGGGACAGAAAGGGATAGAGGAAGGGATAAAGTGAGAGGTCAGACTGGAAAGGGAGGTGTATTGGAGTCAGGTAATGAGTTGCCTTGACTTTATCCCGAGTGCATCTGGGAAGCTGGAGGACTCAAAGCAGACAATGACAGGATCGCACTGTGGTTGAGAAAGCACAATATGGTGGCATTGTAGAGTACAGAGAGAGTGCAGGGAGGGTGAGATGAGAGATGTGAGCCTGATGGCCTGAGAGGAAGCAGTGGGAGTGGAGAGGAAGGGACTGACAGGATGGGAGAGAGAGGGACACGTCAAGGACAGTGCTCGTTTCTTTTTTGGCAGCTGGATGGATCACAGTTGTCACTCACTATTCACTATTTTGCTTCAACATAACCTTTCAGTTTGCCTTCAAAATAACCTGATGTCATTTTTAATAGACAAAGATAGGAAAACTCTGAGAGATCAAACAGAAAAATGGAGGAAGGCTCAAGGTCTCTAGCTCATAAGCTGGGAGATGGGATCCAAATTCAGGTGGCCTGAGACCATGATTCCAATGCCCCAGGCAGTTGCAAAATTTAATACAGCTGAAAAAAGAAGAATATGGCTTTCAGTAGGCTATATTCACAATAGAAACAACATGAGCTAAGATCTGAAAAGCAGAATCCCAGTACCTGAATTTTATTCTTGGCTGCAGTTAGCATGGTGAGATATGACCTCCTTTTTGACAAGGTTGTCAGTGGTCTCTCTTCTATGCTATGCAGCTTTTTATATTTCACTGATGGCAAATAGGATTGAATCAAGATTTTAAAGGGAAAAATTTTACTGTTAAAAATGTCCTTATAAAAAAAGTGAAATGACACATCTTAGCCTTTGTCTCACAGATTTTGCCACCTCTAAAAGAAATTTGTTTAAAAACAGTTATCTTGCTGGAGGAGTTTAACAAAAATGGAAAAGTTTTTTGAGGGAAAAATAGATCTTTACCCAGAATCTTGTATGGTAGGAATGTGACACGATACTTTAAAGAGAGTACATTGAGTATCTAGGCTCTCTGAGCCAAAGGGTTTTGCAGAAGTCCTCATGATGTCAGGCCATTGACAGAGATGCCACCATCCAAACCCACCCGGGCAGGTATAGGTTACCCTGCAGCCAAGTCCACATATGGCTATTTCATGGTGTAGTCTGAACTTGAATTTCTGCTGTTTCTTTGTCTGAAATTGAATGTAGTCTGTGTGTCTAATACCTTTGAAATTACTTTTGCCTCTCAGTTTTGATGGAAGCAGCTTCTTTGTTAGTGGAATAGGAAACTGTCCTGTGTAGGAATATTTGTACTATTCCTAGAATCCAGTTTTCCATGCTTTGAGCTGGCTGCATATTAAAGATGGGTTTGATTTCGAACAGCCTCCTATGTTTTTCTCCCAGTGCTTATCTTTATTAACCTCTCTTCCTAAATATACTTTCCCTCACCCATTCAAAAAAAACACACCCCCATCAGGAGTTAAATCTGTTGGTTTGAACAGTCTGTTGGTTTGTCACTCCGTTTGCTGGGCTTCAACTTGCTGAAACCTGCATTGGGGCTCCTGACGCTTTAGTTTCCCCATCTGTTGGATTGCCTTCACTCACCTTAAGAGGTCACTGTGAGGCATAGCTCATAAATGTCATCATAAACTGCTCTGCAAAATTGTGTCTCAACATCTGTGATGCCGGATTCAAAAGAGTTTGCTTGTGTGTATCTGATCCAAAGAAAAATGAGGTGGCCTTGTGGATGGACAGCATAGTGAAGAGCTGACAGTCTTCACATTTCCTATGGTAGCCTCAATTGCATTTTCTTCAGCTGTCCTTGCTAGCAGTGGTGTTCTGGCATTGTTTCCTACTAATAGCAGCAAGTAGCCTTGCAGGTCAATTCTTCACTCTGTTCCTTTACTTAGTTTGAAGGACCTCCTTTCCTTAGTTTTTAAGAGCAGGGATTTTGAGACAGTAACCCCACCCTTCCATAGCAGGTCATATAAATGCCTAGACACCACCCACCCCCCATGGGCAGTTGGCCCATTTATGCAAGAGAACAATAAGGAGATGGTTCCTTTGCTTCTGCTTCCTTGGCAATGTAGGAGAAGGAGGTGGCCGAAGCCAGACACTTTGGCTCCATGCACATGCCCAAGCCTTTTTCAGTCTCACCCTATTGAGCAACAAGAAAGCAACTGTCTCCATGTTAACATCATCAATGATGATGTTATAACTGGATTGGCTAGGTTTTTTTCACTGAAACCCTGGCTTAATGGGTGTGTCTGTGTGTCTTTAAAACATAAATGGAAAGAACCGAAAGGGAAAAGAGGCAAAAGTGAAATCACCCTTTTCTTGGCAAGGAAAAAAAGATTCCATTTTAGAATAAAGGCAATTGCCACTATAGCTGAACAAAGAGCTAGTTTGAGACACCAACCAATCACTTAAATATAGAGGTCTTTAGGTCTGTGAAACTCAGTCACATATAAACTGAACATCTAGGTAACTGTTAATTTATCATTCGGGCCAAAGGCATTTCTTACCATCATCTTTAGGTCCTTCTGCTGAGCTAGAACTTTGCCACATTTACTCTTACAAGCACTTTTCTGCCTTCCTGCCTTTGTGCCTGCTGTTCTTTCTTCTTGAAATGCCCTTCCAGTCTTTTTACACCTGGGGAATGCATATTCACTTTCTCATTCCATCTCAAAGGTCTTCCCTATCATTCTTGTGCCCCAGGCAGAACTGGTTGCTCCTGAAGTGCTCTGTTAAAATTTAGGTTAGCATTGGTGCCTTTAATCACCCTATGGCACTGTGACTTCCTTGAGTTTGGAAGCTGTTTCATGTTCATTTCTGTATCCATGGTGCTTTGTATATTTCTACACATTAGTAAATGTAGAAGTCACTTCGCTCTAACATAGGGTGGAAACCTTCTAATTGTTCAGAGTTTAGTTAATGATGATATGTTAAAAAGGGATCTGATTTCTAACACATGCTCTGGGTTTTTGGCTTCATATAGTTTTCCCCGTTTTCATACAATCTGAGGGTGAATGTGGGGAATATATATGGTTTTCAAAAAAGTTGTACTCCAAGTCAGCAGTATCTTCCTTTTGAGTAAATATAACACTGGCATTTTGCCGTGTAGGTGAAGGGTGAGAGGTTCAGACATGGCTGAGAAAGCCAGTGTAAGCTGAATAAAAAGAATGGGATCAAAAAGGTAAGCTGTTGTCTTTAGTACAAAATGATGTTTCTTAAAATTGGGTGTGTTGACCAAAGCTGCCTTCGGTAGGTTTTACTTATGTAACCTGCATATATTCAGAATCTAGACTTTTGACTGACTTTAGCTTCAAAGGCAGGTATTTTTATGTGAATAAACTCTTTCATCCATTTATTAGATCAGTCATCAGTTTTCTTAAGATTTGAGGCACAATTTATTGCTCTGCATTCTGTTAAATATTGTAGAAGAAAAACAGAGCTCCGAATAAATCTAGTTCCTCTCAGTACTTTGCATTTTATTTATTTATTTATTTATTTATTTATTTATTTATTTATTTATCTATTTAATATTTTTTTAAGATTTTATTTATTTATTCATGGGAGACACACAGAGAGAGAAGCAGAGACACGGGCAGAGGGAGAAGCAGGCTCCATGCAGGGAGCCCAATGTGGGACTTGATCCTGGACTTCCAGGATCATGCCCTGGGCTGAAGGCAGGCGCCAAACTGCTGAGCCACTCAGGCTGCCCAGTACTTTGCATTTTTTAAAGCATTTCCTTAAAATTTATAATAGATCCACATAATTTGTATAAAATTTTAAAATGTAAATCAGCAAAACATACACAATCACCCATAATATTGATATCTGGAGATAACCACTATTAACATAGTTATTGGTTCATTTATTCAACAGATATTTCTTGGTGTATAAACTTCTTTCCAGGGATTTTTGTTGCATTTACATATCCACATTCACATATTTTAAAAATTTTTTAATTTTAATTTAAATTTATTTATGATAGAGAGAGAGAGAGGCAGAGACACAGGCAGAGGGAGAAGCAGGCTCCCTGCAGGGAGTCCAATGCGGGACTGGACCTTGGTACTCCAGGATCACACCCTAAGCCTACGGCAGACGCGCTCAACTGGTGAGCCACCCAGGCGTCCCAACATTCACACATTTTTATTCACAGAAATGGGATCATAATATTCTTCTTGTACCACCAGTTCTTAGTGTACTATTTGTACACTTCTGTTTCTGTCATTCTGTTGTGTGATTATTTAACCAGTTCATTATTGTTACTTGGCTATTTATAAAGTTTTGTTATTATAAACAAGACTGCAAGGAACATGCTGTAGGAACTTCTCTGTCTTCTTGTCCAATTGCTTCCTTAGAAAACTTTTAATGAAAAATTCTGGCAAAAAAAGCAATGTAATTTTTAAAGATTTTCATGTAATTGGCTAATTTTTGCTCAGAAACATTGTGTCACTTTTTAGAGTGCCTGTTTTTCCCATACCTTTACCAATATGGAGTATTATCAGTCCTTAAAAGTTTTGCTAAAACATCATATTAGTGATTGTTATCACTTTTATTAATTTGTATTGAACAGTTCTTTATATTTGTTGTACAAGTGTGCTTCTCCCTTCATGAATTGCTTGTGTACTTCTTTGCCTTATTGGAGTTACTGCTTTTTCTTATTGATTTGTAAAAATTCAATATATATTAAAGATATTAACCTCACTATGTAATAAAGATATTCATGTTTCATTTATTATTTGCTTGTCTATTAGTCTCTTATTACTCGTTAGAGAGTTTTCATGGAAAAAAAGGAGAAGTTGGGGTGCCTGGGTGGCTCAGTTGGTTAAGCATCTGCCTTTGGCTCAGATCATGATGCCAGGGTTCTGAGATCAAGCCTGCATCGGGCTCCCTGCTCAGTGGGAAGTCTACTTCTCCCTCTGACCCTCCTCCTATCCCTTCTGTGTTCTCTCTCTCTCAAATAAATAGTAAATACAATCTTTTTAAAAATGAAGGATAAGTCATAATATTGCTCTTAATGTTGATTGTTTTCTGAAGTTTTCTGATTTGTTATTCCTTTCAAAGTATGTAAATTGAGAGCCAGAAAAGTGCTGATAGGACTGAGGATCTAGACAGGAAATCCCAAAAGCAATATGCCTAAGTCCCTTTTCTAACTAAAGGGCTTCATTTTTCATTTCTATATCCTACTTTTGGTACTATGTGGCATCGTATGAACATATTTCTATACAATATATATGCTTATATGCTATATCTGTACAGTTCCACAGTTTATTGGATTTTAAAGAAATGAGTGTGGTAATAAACAATATGTTTGGAAAGGATTTTCTTTGCAGCTCTGGATAAGAAATAGGTACTCAGGTGTTGCTATAACTCAGGCAGAGAGATGAACCCTTCCAGCACATTATCAGAAAAACGACTCCAGGGCAAAACTTTTCTATATCAGGTCTTGAAATATGAATGAATTCTCATTCCTCCCCCTCTCTCTCTTCCCCCTTTTTCCTTCCTTCCTTCCTTCCTTCCTTCCTTCCTTCCTTCCTTCCTTCCTTCCTGTCTTTCTGGTTTTTGGTCAGGTTATCATGAATAGATTTTTCTGTATTACTTTTTCATCCAGTTGAAGTATTTCCATCTCATCTCATTTTTTAAGTTCTTAATATGAATTTGTTTAAAGTTACAAATATTGTCCTCTATTCCAGTTCTTTATTTCCTAGACTTGGATGGCCTTTCTAGTCCAATAGAATTATTCAAATATTGAGTGTTATTTCAATAGGTATAGAATTATTAAATATATATTGCTTGTTCTGACCTTTAAAAAAGTTAAATTTTCCCAACATTCACATTATATATGTTAGCAGTACAGCTTGGGGAAGGCTCACTCTGAGCACCATCTGAAGTCCTGAAGGAAATTACCAAAAAAACGGTGTTTCTTTAACCTAGTGAAAGAGCTGATATCTATCCACAGCATTTGAAAATAGAACCTCCAGAAAAACTTGTCAAAGGAGATAGCTATAGCAATGAACAGTGCTATAATATAATCATGGGGTAGCTGAAAAAAAAAGATATTTAGCCAGCTATCATTCTGCAGAGCATTTTTATCTTTAGTGGACTATGCTTTTTGTTCTTCAAAATATTATATACAAAGGTCAGAAAGGTCAGGTTATAGTTAATATCTTACAAAAGTCTTTTACTTTTTCCTCTTTGTGAGATTTCTATATTAGAACAATAATCCATGCTGGTTGGGACTGTGTCTCATCTATGACCCAAGTCTTGTGTTTCTAAATTCCCATCCGATTGTAATCTCTTGGATTTAAGAATAGAGACCAAAATTCCCAGAAATATTCAGGAATTCCTGGAACCATAAGTTGCCTTTCTCTTTAAAGTACTTTTTCATATTCTTTACTCATTATTATAGATATCTAAAATATTTAGTTTAATAAGTAAGAAATTTTAAGTTTGGTAGTATTTACTAAGAACTTTTTTTTTGCCTATGCCAAATATTCAAATGCTGTAAAATACCTGCCAACATATTGGGTACTGTTCATATGATGTAACATTCAGATTTCTCAATTCTACACAGAATCATGTCTCAAAATTGCCAACTTAAAAACTTATATTGTTTCCAAAACTTGTTATTTTTTTTAAAGATTTTATTTATTTATTCATGAGAGACACAGAGAGAGAGAGAGGCAGGAGACAGAGGCAGAGGGAGAAGCAGGCTTCATGCAGGGAGCCCGATGCGGCACTTGATCCGGGGATTCCAGGATCACGCCCTGAGCCAAGGGCAGATGCTCAACTGCTGAGCCACCCAGGCATCCCCAAAGCTTGTTTTTTTTTTTTTTTTTTTTTTTTTTTTACCACTTGTAAGATTTATTTAA
This sequence comes from Canis lupus dingo, assembly GCF_003254725.2. Classification (NCBI taxonomy): domain Eukaryota; kingdom Metazoa; phylum Chordata; class Mammalia; order Carnivora; family Canidae; genus Canis; species Canis lupus. The sequence goes on along the minus strand of NC_064256.1, from coordinate 21,758,080 downwards.
AGTATTCTATCTGCATAAATATACTAGTATTTATTTTATTTGCAGGAATGACTCACTGTTAGCATCAACCAGAGTCATAAATGTCCACTTTTAATGTGACAATAGCTGCAAGCCAGACTGACTGATTAGATCTTGATCTCTTCTTCCTTCTGTGTTTCTGCCCCGGTTCACAGAAATACTGGTCGACTTTAACCTTCGACTCTGTGTGCTCACACTCTCTGCTTCTGCTTTCAACCTGATGTCAGTGAAGCTTTTCAAATCAGTAACATCTCTACAGTGATGGACACATTTTAATTCTTGCAGAAGATTTAGAATAATTTCCCCAGTTTTCCTAATTTCTCAAGAGATTTTTCTTGTGATTTGGAAAAATACACCAACCTCCCAAGATCAGCTAGGAAAGAATTCCCACATGGATATGCTACCCAAGCTTGACCCTTCCAGAGCTGACCAAAGCTGCTCTTTGAAAACCCATACAAGGTGGGGGAGGCAGTTTGACATGATGAGGCCACACGAGATGAGGGTTCAGGACCCCTGGGTTTTAATCCTGGTTGCTCTACTAACAACAGTTGTGTAACCTGAAGGCAGTTTCCTAACTTTTCAGGGCTTCCACTTGCACATCTTTAAAATGAAGGGCTCTTAGTTTAAAAGAAGCTGAAAGTTTGTAGGAGAAAAAGTAACATTCTGTTTCTGTGAGGCCTCAAGGTCACTGAGGGGGGCAGAACAAAGATCTGCCAGGAGAGTCTCCCTGGGTGTGAGAAAAGTTGACAATCTCCAACAAGAGGCTAGTGGCTAGTGCTCCTTCTTTTGTATCTTCTTGGGTGTGTGCCACTCAGCTGTGCAGCAGGGAACTAGGGGCTGCAGCCAGCCGTGGACTCCAGCAACCTAACAGGTCAGCAACCGGACCTGCCTTTTATTCAGACATTTTAGAGTTCTTTGTGCTAAATCCATACCAGAAAGAAGCTTTATTGGTTAATATATCACATAGTGATAGAACAAAAATCTCTATCAATAGGACTAAATTCCTAAGCTAAAACCAGCAACAGCTATTATCACTTTGAATGTTTTTATAGATTTGACAGACTGGGGTAGTGTGGGAGAGCAATATATTTTTCCTCATAAAGGTAAAGGGGTTGGTGGTGAGTATATTTCAGTGAAAATTGATAATAAATGTTAATTTGCTTGTGGAATCAACAAGCGTTCTTTAATGTAATTAGTTGCTGCTGTTTGCTTACTCTAGCTTAACGAAGTTAACTTGTTTTGAGTAGGAGAAGCCTTGAACCATGCAGGAGGAACTAGATAAGAAAAATATTTTGGGAGATAGCTATCTAGTTATGTCACATTTGAATGTTTAAATTGCTATAAAACATTTATCATCCACAGAATTAGAACTTCCTGGTAGGGCACCTGGGTGGCTCAGTCAGTTAAGCGACCAACTCTCGATTTTGGCTCATGTCACGATCGCAGGGTCTTGAGCTCAAGCCCCGTATCAGGCTCCGCGCTGGGTGTGAGGCCTGCTTAAGATTCTCTTTCTCCCTCCTACCTCTCCAAAGAGAGAAAGCTCTCTTTCTCTTTCTTTCAAAAAACCAACCAAACCAAAACCGAGACAACAAAAAACTTCCTGGTAAACAGTCTCAATTTCAGATATAAAACTACACTGGGCTACACAACACACACATACACACACACACACACACATACACACACACATCATATTCCTTGTCTAGTCTACTATTTCTCTTCCTTTCAGTTTCTGAAGCCTGCTCAGAGCTCCCAGGTCTTTGTCAGGCACTTCCTGGGCATTCCTGTAACATCTTGCCTTTTCACTCATTAGTACATGAATCTCACAAGACTGTTCTCTGAGAGCACAGATTACATGGCTGGCTATCCATATCATAGCTGTATCTTCACAGAATGCACAGAGATTAACATCAAGAAGGAACTCAATATATCTGTACTGTGGGCCAAATGCTGTGCCAGCTGCATTGCATACAAAATCTTATTTAATCCTTTCAACAACTTTATAGGATAGGGATTATCATCCCAATTTTACTGATGAAGACACTGAGGTCTCAAGAGATTAAATAATTCATTGATAATAACAGGGCTATAGCCAATCTTTGGATATGATCCGCTGGCCATGAGAGTGAATTTGCTGTACTGATTCAAAGACATGAAGGATACATTCACTGACCTCAAAGATCTTACTTTTGAGTAAAATGATTCTATGTATATATTCAGTCAGAGTCAGTAATTCTTGGAAATAAAATACAACACCTGCTTTGTCTTAGAGAGATTTTTAAAGGGGCAATAACTGGAAACATTTTGCGTAGTACAATTTTTCTGTAGGTTTCTTGTAGGTGGGATAACTCTTGCTTTTGTAATTTTGTTACTCATTTTTCAAGAGGACACCACATATTTGAGCTTGGTTTATTGGTTGGTTCTTTATAGCTCATTGACATATACTGGTCTTTCTTAAAATTAGCATCTTTAAATTTTGATTTTATCAAAACCTGCTCAAAGCAACTTAAGCTAAAAAGCTTAGAATAATCAGATTATCTGGTTACACAGAACACATGCTAATAATCACATTTGTCATTGAATAGTTCATAATTATTTTTTTGCAGTAGGTGCTGAAAGTAGCTTTTAAGATGATATAAAGTAGCTTTTAAGATGATATAATAATAAATTTCAGAAAAATAAAATCAATAGCATTTTGGAAAAGAGATATTTTTTAAGAGCTAGTTTAGCAGGTGCTGAGGTTTATGGCCTCAGGAATCAAGAGTGAATGAAAGAGGATTTATAGATAACTCTATTCCTTGAGGGAGAGAACCAAGTCAAGGAAAAGAGTTAAGAGGCCATTCTGGGAAATAATTGTAGTTTTTTTTGTTGTTTGTTTGTTCTTTTTTTTGTTTTGTTTTTTAAACAAAGTACCTGTCTTTTGAACTTGGAACAGAGCTTCTGACCTTCATAAATTCTCTTTCATGACAAGTGCTGTATACACTGATTCACTCAGGTGTATTTTGATCCTAACTTACTGTAGCTTGCTTCTTGTAAATCTATGACTTTGGACTGAATTTCCTACTCATGAATTTACTCTGGGATTTTGATATCCTAGGCTGTATGGAGTGGAAGTATACTAAGATCTGGCATGATCCACTCAAGCCTATTTCATTGTATGGACCGGGTTTTGTCCCCCGATGTTTGACCTTAAGTAGCTGATGCAGGACTTTTCCTGGGTCAGGTCAGGCTTTTCTTCTACTGTTTTGCAGGAAATAGCTCTTAGGTATTTCATTTTACCACAATGGAGCAATTCAGGTTTGAGCACGGGTGTCAGCATCTAGAATGCAAAGGGAAGGTTGGCATTAAATAGTTCAAATGGAAACTTAACAGGATATTGTAACTAAGTAGATGTGGGTGATAAGAAGAATAATCTGTAAAAAAGGTTTTGAGCTTCAGAGACTGAGGAAATGGTGTTACCTATAATAATATGAGAGAATCAGGAAGAAGGACTTGATTTGGGATAAAAGATATTGACCGTGAGACATCAGTGGGGCTTCTTGTCAAGTATGTCTAGCAGGAATTTGTGGCTTTACACTGGAAACATGAAAGAACCAGGTCTGGGATAGTGACTGGTGATTGCTAAAGTTCTATGACTGAAAGAGATTTCAACTAAAAGAGAAAATAAGGTAGCTTAGAATGGAATCTTGAGGTGTGCTCACACAGTGGGATGGCAAGTGAACAGGAGTCCTTGAAGGAGACTAACCTTGTGAGAGAGGAAAGAGGAGAACCAGGTAAGGGCTTTGTAAGAGAATGTGAAGGAAAAGACAGTGGCAAAAAAGTAAATGATCAAATGTCAAGAACTGCAAAAAACTTGAGTGAGAAGACCACCAACCATTGTATTTAATGGTGGGGAAAGTGCTGGTCAGCTAGGAAGAGTAGAATCAGGAGAGGACCAGCCTAGTTTATCTTGATGCCCTGGAAGAGTTGGCTTTTATAGGAGTAGGGAGAAGACAAGAGCTTAAAATGCTATGTATGAATGCGAAACCAGCATGCATGGCCATACAAAGCAGGGTATCATATGGGTTAACAGGGATGGTAATACATAACTAGCCTTGAGATAGAAAGCCCCCAGTTCTAAAAAGCATTCTTTAACCACTAAGCAAAATAAGGAGTACAAAGGTTGGAAGCCAAAGAGATTGTAATGGTCTTATAATATAAAGTTAACCACATGTAATAATTGTTATAATTTAATCTATTTACTTTAATCCAACAAATCAGCACATTTCCAAGAATAAGCAAAAGCTGTTGTACAAATCCATATAAACTTAAGATCCAGGGCCAGAAAGACTAGGTCCAAAGATTTCAGTTGGAAAGGGCAGTGAATACAAATGTTAATGAGTGAAACTATGTGTTCTTAGTCTGAAACGCATTCCTTGGCCTTCCCTGTACTAATAGTATACAGTGTTCATGCAACTGCCATTGACATTAAAGCAGCCACAAGCAGTAGCATTTGATTAGAGGTCTATATCACATGCATAGCTGATGATGGGCACCAACATCAGCTGTGCTTATGTTATGACACAAGTGAGTGTAAGGCAGGGATCTGACAGCTGCAGAAAGAACACTGCCTCTTCCTCTTCATTGGGCACGTAGAGTGACACATTGTCATTTAGTCTCTGGGTTTCATTTTGCTCATCAGAAAAACAAGGGAATTGGATGAGATTATCTGTATTCCCCTTCCAGCCGTAAAGTTCTATAGTTCTCTGACTCTAAGATTCATCTTCTTATATCCATAAAGAATTAAAAATTTACAATAAGATGTTTGCTGAACTCTTAATTAACTTAAGTTTGAGAATATGATGGACTACTGTAGGTTTTGCAAGCAAACATTTATGTAGAATGGTAGTCCTCGAAGTCCTCTTGATTTTACACCTCCATTGTTAAATTATTTGAGCATGAATTTCAATTATATGCATATTTATTTATAAGTTACATATACTGCCAGGTTTATAAAAACATTCCAAAATGGATACCAAAAAATGAGAGTAAGTATAGCATAACAACAAAAAGAAATCCAAAACAAACTCAATCCTACATCTTAAAGTATGATTTTGTACACTCCATGGGGCAAAGACAACCCACTCTGGAGACCGTTTTGAGATAGGAATTTGCTACCTTACACTAAAAACTTAATAGTGTGGGAAATAAGTTTCCCACATTAGCAATTATTTTATTTGATAATAAACTCTTTCTAAAACCTAAATATACTGAATTATGAAATAAAGGAAATTAATAAAACAGTCATTCCTTGTTTTTCAAAAAGACAAATGTTTCCAGACAGTGTATCTGATAGTAACATTTGGAAGGTAAATCTAACTTTTACCAAGCAAAGTTAGCAGAAGAATCTGATTTCACATGAGGCAAAACCATGATAATAACCAAAAATCCCACCCACAATATTTGATTGAAAATAACCAAGTAAAGAAGTTGAATGTTACCACATCTGTGGTATTATTACTGTTATTAATCACCAGAGGCGTTATTTCTGTTAACAGGGCTACTTGCTTACTAGTCATCTATCTTTCCTTGTTACCTTTTGCCAATAGAGATGGTCCTTGTGTTGTCAGCTACATCTCTGATATGAATGTTTATGTTTAAGATTTTAGATTATGTACAATAGATTCACATTCTACCCTATGACAGACAGGGACATTACTGGGGTCTAAACTATCTAAACTGTTAACAATCTTCAAATACTAATACTACTGTCAGAATCAGAAGAGGCAAGAATGATTTTTCTGACTAGTCAGATACTAACTATAAATGGTGGAAAAAGAAGGGCAGGTCATAATTTTATTTTTTATTTTTTATTTTTTTAGGTCATAATTTTAAACAAGTCTAAATAACTTGACTCACATAAGAAGAAATGATTCACATCCACCATAACAAACACAAGACACACATCTATACCATCACAGGAATGGTTTTAAGAAGGCATTGAGCCTGCTGGCCTTTTATTCTAGAAAGCATCAGTTTAATATCAGCCCTGTTAAAAACAAATTACTCTTTTTAGCAAATATTATTCATTATACAAATAAATAAATGCATTTGTTCAAGTAATTGATTCTTTTTATTAGGGTTTACTCCCAAACCATGATAACTCACATGCAACAAAACAGGATTGACAAGAGGGTGGAACTGGGTCTATTCAGGGATCCTGCATCCTGGGCCAAAGAGATACAAAGTCAGTTCAGGAACCACATGGATTCCCAAGGTTCAACCTTGATTCACTCTGACCTACCCTGACCCATCCTTACCAATTGTGGTCCAATTTCATCATTCTCAACTGAGAAAGAAGATGAGCAAATCTGGAGCAGCACAAGTGCTTTCAAATGCAGTCAGGATCAATTCAGTACCCAAAAAAGGGTAGTATATAGCACTTAATATTTTATTGACAAAATAATATCTTCCATGTTTTATGGCACAAAACTTGAAGGTCTCAGTCAAAGATGTGTAAAGGGTCAGAATAAAAAGTTCTTTGTAAGAAGAACATTTATATCTTGCTCTGTGTCCTCCTCCCCTATACAAAAGGGCTGGAAGGATAAAATTTGCATTTCTCAGATTCCTTTGCAGCTAGGATTCTGGATGTATTATGACATGCAATTGAAAGAAAATTTAAAAGTAAAAGGAAATTGAAGGTCATCTTGCTGCAGTGGCAGCTGACAACCAGGGTCTGGACTCTACATTTCCCAGGCTAGTCAACAGCTTCATTATTGGGAGAGAGCCAAGTTTGTGTCAGCAGATGTATTAGTAGGAGCAATAAGTTGCTAAAATCTAGTTCACAGCTGACCGTAAAACCAAAAGACCTGTGACTTATGCTTTTCTAATCCTTCTAATTATTGTGTAATCACCTGGTTTCCTGTGTTAAATACCTTTCTGCTGAAAATACCTAGAGTGGTTTCTGTGTTGCATTAAATCCAGACAGAGACAGAGAGATGTTTGTGCTTATGCACAGATACTCTGAGGGCCACCTCTATGGGTTGAACGATTATATGTGTGTACAACTATAAGCCCATTGGTTTGCAAAGCAAAATGTGTTTTGCAACATCAGATCTTTGCTGGGAATTTAAAACTTTGAATGCACATTCTCCAGCACCTACTGAAACTCAGCTTACAAAACATACTTATGAGATAGATAGGTGAACTCTTCCTTCCTCTATTTCTTTAAGCTCCATTCCTGCAATAAAATTTCAAATGAAGTTATTGAAAGTTAAGTAAGGGACTGTCAAATGGCCCTTATATAACAATTAGAGTGACCAATTTCTATTAGCATTTATTATCAGAAAAACACTTGTTTCTCCTCGTAATTTGATAATAAGAATGATACAACTTGTTTTCTTTCCCTGATTTTGCTCTCTCAGAAGCTCAAAGTCAAATTGGAAATTAACTGTAGCACTCTTCCTGAAAAAATAATTTTTATTCTATTTCCTCCTGGTTTCTGATCATTTATCTCTCTTTCAACTATTATAAAAATTAAGAAATGTATGTATGGAATTTACTTAGAAATAAGGAGTAAAGGATATCTGTACAATATGTAAATAAAAATGGAACTGTTTTCTCCCTACTTTGTATTAATAATTGCTATTGTTTTCTATGTAAATTCTAACAATATCACTTTTATCTTTCTCAGACATTGATGCAAAACCCTCTTGGATGATGTGCTGTATACATGAAATGAGAGCTCCAAGAAACTCTTTTGAAAAACAGTTATTTTCTCAATGCTTTATACTGCTTTAGTCCTAAAGCTGATTCACAAAAATTTGTGATTCAAAGAGAAGCAGAGTATTATAAACAACAAAGAGTTAACTTTAAAAGTGCAAGTAAAAATGAAACACAAAAATCCCTCTCAGCTTTTTTCTTTCTAATATTCTTCTCACACAATTTCCTGTTAGTCTCTCTGACTTTTCTGAGAGATATTATTTTCCTTTCCAGTACCAATTTCAGCAGTGATGGCCTAAAAGGTTCTGGTGCCCCAAGTGAGACTAGATTATAGGACTCCATATGGGGTCAAAGATAGGAGGGTTCTTAAGGATTTTTACCAACAAAATAAAAACGGTGGGGTTTCACTTCACTTCAAAGTAAAGATACCAATACAAGCAAATTCTCCTCTTGTCATATTGATAAAGAAGCAGAAAGACCCCTCCCATCATGCTGGTGGGCTCACTGACGACTTGAGTGGGAAATTGAACTATAAACTGGGTGTTTTGTGAAGTTCTCTGATGTATATACACCAAGTGTAGAGGAGAACATACACACGCACACACAGATGTTTGAGATTGCAAAAGAGATTCTTACATATTTAACAATACGTGACTTTTAATAGATGCCCAGAGAGTGTACTATAAGCACCAGAAACTTCTGGGAAAGAGTTCACCATTAAACTCAAGTTTACCTCCCGTTGTGACACAAGGAATTAAACGATCATAAGGCAGAGGGGTAGGGGGGTGGGGGTGGGAGGTCAGGAGCAATGAGAAATACACTATCTCCTGCCCATTTTTTCTTCTTGAAGAAGTCGTGTTTCTGGAAGTCCCAGTGTCTTTCCTGAGGATTGGTAAGCAAAGGGGCTCATAGACTACTACCTTTGCCTTACTATTTACTGTCTCGATATGTACAAGCTACTTCTAATGACAGTATTAGTAATCTTGCTCACTTGACAATGCTAATATTTTTTTTTAAGATTTCACTTATTTACTTGAAAGAGAGAGAGAAGGCAAGTGAGAGAGAGAACAGAAGCAGGAGGGAGGAAAGAGGCAGAGAGAGTAGACCCCCACTGAGCAGGGAGTCTGATGTAGGCCTTGATCCAGGGACCCCTGGATCATAACCTGAGCCGAAGGCAGACACATAGCCCCTGACAATGGTAATCTTGAAGGAGGGAGGAAATAATTAGTGCTTTTCAGGATGTTGGCATACTACCACAGAAAGTTTGTGTTCATTTCTCCACCCTGATGTCCTGAAAGCCAAACATGAGTTTCATTAAGAATTGTTCCCCTTTATTTACTAGTATTCTCAACTCCATAATAGGTAGAATCAACACTAATTCAGAAAAGCCTTGTTTGCTCTAGAAAACTTTACTTCTTCAGGACCAGGAGAAAATGATGCTAAAAGCTGTAACCAGAGGCTCTTTTTGGCTGTGTTCTCAGCTGGCACAGCACAGGTTTTGCAATCTTGATGGTAGACGGTGACAACAGTAGTCTGGTCACTTCACATCTCTAAACCTCAGTATCTACATATGAAAAATAGGGACAATGATAGACTATCTCATGTGGCTGTGAGAATTAAGTATAATGATGCAGGTTAAGTGTTTAAAGGGTAGCACATACTGAGACCTCATTAAACATGAGCTTCTGAGGCAATTTTAGGAACTAACACCTCCTGCCTCTGATCTCCTTCTTATGGTATCTTTTTTTTTCTTTCTTTCTTTATGATAGTCACAGAGAGAGAGAGAGAGAGAGAGAGGCAGAGACACAGGCAGAGGGAGAAGCAGGCTCCATGCACCGGGAGTCCGACGTGGGATTCGATCCCGCGTCTCCAGGATCGCGCCCTGGGCCAAAGGCAGGCGCCAAACCATTGCGCCACCCAGGGATCCCCTTCTTACGGTATCTTTTGTTCTCTCTGTACATCTATGCCTTGCTCTTCTCACTGCTGACTGTCTCATTATTCCTATATGTTCTACTTAAAATTTAGGAGGGCGCTAATGCAATTGATTAAGCTAATTATTATCTTTTTACTGACTGGAGTCCCTGCAAATTATCTGTTAGCTAAGAATACTTGCAAAGTGAAAATAATATGAGAATTCTTTTATTACAAGATACTTTATTCCTGGACCATTAAAAAATATGAGGCGGTTATTACTAATATTTCCACAGTCTTCTCTATTAATTTGTCTTGCATATTCAGGACTGAAATTAGGATTATGATATGCATACTTGTGTCATTTTATTTATTTACTTTTCAACTTTTATTTCTTAAGGTTTTTTTTAAATAAAAAGTTAAGTAATCTCTACATCCAATATGAAGCTCATACTCACAACTCTGAGATCAAGAGTCACATGTTCTTCTGATTGAGCATGCCAGGCATACCTTACTTTAAGTTTTTGTTTTAATTCCAGTTAGTTCACATACAATACTATATTAGTTTCAGGGGTACAATATAGTAATCTAATAGTTCCCTATGTAACCCATCCCCTACCTACCTCCCCTTTGGTAATCATCAGATTGTTCTCTATAATTAAGAATTTGTTTCTTGCTTTGACTCTCTCTCTTTCTCTCTCTCTCTCTCTCTCTCATTTCCCCCTTTGCTTGTTTGTTTTCTTAAATTCCACATATGAGTGAGATCATATGGCATTTGTCTTTCTCTGACTTATTTTGCTTTGCATTATGCTCTCTTGATCCACCCATGTCATTGCAGATGACAAGACTTCATTCTTTTTTCGTGGCTGAATAATATTCCATAATATTCCATATATTCCATATATATATTCCATATATATATTCCAATATATTGACATTGACTCCCTTTGAGTCAATGTTTTGTATTTTTTGTGTAAATACCAAGTAGTGCTATTGCTGAATTGAAAGATAGTTCTACTTTTAATTTTTTGAGAGGTGTCCATACTGTTTTCCTCAGTGGCTTTACCAGTTTGCATTCCCACCAACAGTGCACGAGGGTTCCTTTTTCTACACATCCTCACCTACTTGTTTCTTGTGTCATTGATTTCAGTCATTCTAACATGTGTGAGGTGATATCTCATTATAGTTTTGACTTGCATTTCCCTGATGATTAATGATGGGTATCTTTTGATGTGTCTATTGGCCATCTGTATGTCTTCTTTGGAGAAATGTCTATTCATGTCTTCTGCCCATTTTTAGATTGGATTGTTTGATTTTGGGGTATTGAGTGTTATATGTTCTTTATAAATTTTGGATATTAGCTCTTTATTGGATATGTCATTTACAAATCTCTTCCCTCATTTCACAGGTTGCCTTTTAGTTTTGTTGATTATTTCCTTTGCTGTTCACCTTTTTATTTTGATGTAGTCCAACAGTTTATTTTTCTTCTTGTTTCCCTTTAACTTTGTGTTATTTTATTTTATTTAAAGATTGTATTTATTTATGAGAGACACACAGAGAGAGAGGCAGAGACATAGGCAGAGGGAGAAGCAGGCTCCATGCAGGGAGCCCAACGTGGGACTCGATCCCGCGTCTCCAGTATCATGCCCTGGGCTGAAGGCAGCGCTAAACCGCTGAGCCATCTGGGCTGTCCCTATTTGTGTTATTTTAAAGATGGGTTGACAAAATCTTGTTTCTACTGGGTTATGTCTGATTTCAGGGACAAGTAGAATGCTTTTAGATATTAAGGCTAAAATAGTCAAACTCAAACCAGGGGCCCCAACCTTTTCATGAACTGCAACATAGACTCTTTTTAGAACCAACATAACCACTTGAAGGGAAACTATGTCAGACTCTGTTTTCTCATTGTGTGAATTTCTAATTAACTGCAAAATTCTTTTCACTCCAAATGGCACCAAGCACCCAAAGATGACAGTGACCCAAACTAGCTTTTTTAATTTTTTAGAAGTCACACTAGTGAAGTTCTTGTTATGTCATGTGAAATGCTACCCAGCTGTTTGTCAGAGATGTTTAAAGACAGCCCTATTACATTTTGGGTGGTTAATACCTGAGGCAAAATCAAGGAAAGCAGCATGAAAGTTCTTGTACTACTTGAGATTAATTATCTGTGTGGTGAGGCTTAAGTACCAGTTTATGTACAATTCTGATCTGTTCATCTATCTACATGGATGGGTGTAACTAGATCTGAAGGTATGTTACTGTTAGTGGAGCTTTGGGTACAGATTTCTATGAGTACTATGGATGAGCACAATTTTATTTTATTTATTTACTTATTTTAAACTGTATTTTTGTACAACAGAACAGCCAAGAAATAAACCAGAAGTCAGAGAAATTTCACATACGTGAAAAAATCGAAAGCATCTTTATATTAGGGTCAGGACAATTTCCATTTCTCTGAAAGCAAAACACCTAAATCTCAATTTTCTTAATGTATCAAATGTCTTTATGTAACATATTTTAGAAAATTATAGGAACAAATGACAGTTCATTTAATTGCCATTAATTACTCTTATTTTCATGTGAGATACACATTGATTTTTTTGTGGCATTATTAATTTTAAAGGTGAAACAGCTATATTTTAGCCTTACCTATTGAGCCAGGAGTTAACACACAGCTGAGTAACTATGCAATCAATTTAGGAGAATTTATTAGGTTGGGGATAATTGTGAAACTAATGGATATTTGGTTTCATACAGATACAGATTATATATAGTTTCCTATAGAAAACTGTAAATATTATCAGGAAGGTTCTAAGCCACCTATAGAGAAAGTGTTAACCAAATCAGCACAGAGATGTCTGATTGTTTTCCTCCTGAACTAAATCAGAGAATGAAGCTATGTAGGCATGTGTCGTCTCTACTTCCTCCACTCCACAGATAACAATTTGTAGACAATATGATATGCAAATGAAAACTAATATTAGTTAAGAGGGACAGGAGCACATAATTAAATTTGTTCCTATGGCCTCCAGAAATCTGAGTTATTTGAGGTCTTTAGTGTTAACTTTTTGATTTTCTCTTTCAAGAAATCAAACATCAAAAGAACTAATTTAAAATGCTCCCATTAGTCCTGATTTCTTCAGTGAAATATATGGTTGTCTGATATAAAAGAGGCTGCCCAGCATGGAATTGGATGGAAGGATAAAGAAAGGCAGGGAAATTACTAGGTATGTCCTCCTGGTCCTTCCTGAGTTTTTTTTTTTTTTCTTTAATTTATGATAGTCACAGAGAGAGAGAGAGAGAGAGAGAGAGGCAGAGAGAGAAGCAGGCTCCATGCACCGGGAGCCTGACGTGGGATTCAATCCCAGGTCTCCAGGATCGCGCCCTGGGCCAAAGGCAGGCGCTAAACCGCTGTGCCACCCAGGGATCCCTTTCCTGAGTGTTATAAAATAGTCATTTGGATAGAAATAGTGAGAGGTGAGCCTAGTAGAAAAACTCAAAATAATACACGCAAACACACAGTAGCCAGAATTCATTATTTTTCTAGTGTGTGTGAGAAAGATATGAAACAAAAAGTCACATAGTCTGGAGACACCTTGGTTGATCAGGAGGTAAGTTCTGACCTCTTGATTTCAGCTTAGGTCATGCTCTCAGGGTCATGAGATTGAGCCCTGTGTTGGGCTCTGTGTTCAGCGTGGAGTCCTCTTGAGATTCTCTCTCTCTCTCCCTCTCCCTCTGCTCCTCCTCCTGCGCTCTCCCTCTCTCTCTCAAATAAATACGTAAATAAATAAAACCTTTTAAAAAAAGAAGTCAGGTCTGCACAAACAAAAAGCGCAAACTCTACACTCTAAGGAACAAACTAAAAAATAAAGTACATGGGAAACTCACAGAAATTAGTACAGATTTTCCTTTTTTTTTTTTTTTTTAGTACAGATTTTCCTACTTATTTTTTCTACATCTGTCTCAGCTTCCAGGACAATAAAGGCTATTCAGGCTGTGAGCCCTGCAGCTAAGCTTAAATGATGGTCTATAACACAAAAGAAATGTTCCTCTAGGCTGGCTGCACACATATTTTAGTTCTCTGAGCACAGAAGGTGCAAAGGAGAGCCAATTGCTTGATGCTGCTAGACGTTATCACCTGATTTTTAAAAAACATTTTATTTATTTATTTATGAGAGACACACAGAGAGAAGCAGAGACATAGACAGAGGGAGACGTGGGCTTCATGTGGACTCAATCGTGGGACCGCGGGATCACGCCCTGAGCCAAAGGCAGATGCTCAACTGGTGAGTCACCCAGGGGTCCCTCACCTGATGTTTTTGAACACACTGTGTGTATGAAGCTCTACTAGGACTTTAGCAAAAGTCAGCTTTCTAGAGAATTTTGTAGGTTTGGGGATTTGCAGAATTTACATTCTAGAAAGTATACATTTTTGACTAGGTATATAATAAACCCAACTCTCCTATGCCCAAATCTCCTTCCCCTTCCTCTTGCCTTTGCTTTCTCCAGCATCTCCCCCCACCAGCATATGGCTCCCCCCAGATGATTCCAGTTCCTGAGCCAATCCTCACCAAGGTAGGGCTTAGAGCAGGAGCTGTACAGTGGTGGAGGGAGGCTTTGCAAAAGTAAATTACACTTCCAGACCTAGGATCTGGAGCCCAGACTGGAACCCTTAGTTGTTACCCGCAAGCTCTCTGATGTGCTTGGTCCCTAAACACACACCTACTCTGGTCATTGAGCCTCCCTGACAATTAGACCCAGCTGCTGTTCTTCTAGGACTGGTGCTTCACCTGAACTCCATCTCAATCTCCTGTGCTAATGTTCAATAGCACATTTCTTGTTGAAACTGGCCTGCTTTCCCTACACCTGACCACAGAGCACAGAGAACTTCCCCATCTCTAAATGACCGGGGTCTTGATCTTTTCCTTTCAGGTAGAATTTATCACATTTTACCTTATATCATAATTATATAAATTTTACAATGTCAGTTTCTTAATGGCAATACCTTTTCATCTTTGATTCCCACACAGTACTGTAAAGGAGACAGCTGAAGTTCTCCAAGTCTTCTCTGACCTAATCTGTGTCTTGCATAAGTAGAAGTACAAAAAATTGGTAAAACAATGATTCTTGTATCCCAGAGTTCCATCAGCCTCTAGCTGCCGAGTCTTGCTAGTGACTATGAAAAAGTAGTTGATACTACAGACAATTGTTTTAAGGAAATACAGTATTCAAAAGTATACTGTGGAAATGATACTTTGTATCTTCAAATTCAACCAGGACCATACTGGAGGATTTAAGAGCACGTAGATGACTGACAGCAAGAAAATGAACGTTCATCCCAAAGCTTTATTGGAACTTTTGCCAGAAAACATGAAGACACTATAAAATTCACTGTGGTTTTTAGATATTCATTCACTCATCCATTCACAGGTTACTTGCAAAAAATAATTATTTATTAGATAGTCATTATATAATGTATTAGTCACTAGTTTAGCACTTTAAGAAATCTGAGGGATATTAAATGATTCAACCTATGCTCCAGTTACTTTTCCTAGAATTGTGCCTTTTGAACTTCAGCATGACTACAGATCACCTGAGGGGTTCTGGTTAAAATGCAGATTATTATTTTTTAAATTTTATTTATTTATTCATGAGAGGCAGAGAGAGAGAGAGAGAGGCAGAGACACAGGCAGAGGGAGAAGCAGGCTCCATGCAGGAAGCCTGACGTGGGACTCGATCCCGGGACTCCAGGATATCATGCCCTAAGCCGAAGGCGGCACTAAACCGCTGAGCCATCCGGGCTGCCCAAAATGCAGATTCTTATTCCACTGGATGAGATAGAGCCTGATATTCTGTATTTCTGATAAGTTCCCAGGTGATGCTGATGCTATTGGTCTACAGATCATATTACCAAGAAGGAAGGCTTTAGAAGATCTTGTTCTGCTCTGAATGACTTTGCTTAAGTGTCTAACAGAAAGACCTGTATATGATTCAGGTTCTTCCTTCCAGTATAATACCCTGGGCAAAGGTGCCTCAACTCTTTGAGGAGCCATAATATGGGATAATAATATCCACACTACCTGTCTTAAGTGAATTGTTAAAATCATTTGACATGCATGTGAGTGCATGCTACAGATAAAAGCATCATGATTAGGGATCCCTGGGTGGTGCAGCAGTTTGGCGCCTGCCTTTGGCCCAGGGCGCGATCCTGGAGACCCGGGATCGAATCCCACGTCGGGCTCCCGGTGCATGGAGCCTGCTTTTCCCTCTGCCTGTGTCTCTGCCTCTCTCTCTGTGACTATCATAAATAAATAAATATTAAAAAAAAAGCATCATGATTAATATGGCTAATGATCATTACTAATTTCACACTTGAAATGTGAAGTCCTGAGTGGTGGAAACTTCAAATGGGAAAAAGAGAAAGATCTTATAACACAAATATCTCACTGGTCTGATTTCTTGACTGACCAGAGAGTTGGGAGGCACCTGACATGGTGTGGTGCTTGGGTAAGAGAGATGTTAAAGATGGCTTTCAGAAGATTTTGCTATGTGTTGAAACTGGACCACTTTCTCACACCATATACATAAATAAGTCAGAATGGGTTAAAGACCAAAAATGTAAGACCTGAAAACATAAAACTCCTAAAAGAAAACATAAACAGTAATCTCTTGGACATCAGCCCTAGCGACATTTTTCTATATATGTCTTCTCAGGCAAGGGAAGTAAAAGCAAAACTAAACCATTGGAACTACATCAAAATAAAAAGCTTTGCACAGAGAAGAAAATCATCAACAAAACAAAAGGGCAACTTATTGAGTGGGAGAAGATATGTGCAAATCATATGTCCAATAAGGTATTAATATCCAAGATATATAAAGAACTTATATAACTCAATAACAAAAAGCCTAATAATCCAACTAAAAAAGGGGCAGAGGACCTGAGCAGAAATTTTTCCAAAGAATAAATACAGATAGTTAATAGCCACATGAAAAGATGCTCGACATCATTCATCATTAGGGAAAATAATGATGAAATAATCACCTCATACGGTCAGAATGGCTAGTATTGAAAAGATAAGAAATAACAAGTGTTGGTGAGGATGTGGAGGAAAGGGGACACTTGTGCACTGTTGGTGGGAATATAAATTGGTATAGCCACTGTGGAAAACAGTATAGACATACCTCAAACAATTAAAAATAGAAATACCATGTGATCCAAAAATCTCATCATTGGGTAATTACCCAAAGTAAAAACACTGATTTGAAAAGGTATATGCATTCCCATGTTTATTGCAGGCTTATTTACAAAAGCCAAGATATATAAAGTGTCCATCAATCGATGAATGGATAAAGAAGATGAAGTAAGTATATGTATATATAAATGCACATACAAGCAATTGAATATTATTTACCATTTAAAAAGAATGAACTTTTGCCATTCACAGCAACATGATTGGATGATACCTAGAGGATATCATGCTAAGTGAAACAAGTTAGATAAATACAAATATATGATTTCACCTATATATGGAATCTCAAAACAAATGAACAAAGAAAACAAAAACAGTAAATAGACTCATAAATATGGAAACAAACTAGTGGTTGCTAGAGGGAAAGGAGGAGGTGGGCAACATAAGTGAAGGGTATTAAGAGATAGAAACTTCCAATTATAAAGTCACAGGGATGAAAAGTACAGCATAGGGAATATAATCAATCATATTGTAATAACTTTATATAGTGACAGATGGTCACTATACTTATGGTGAGCACTGCATAATGCATAGAATTGTTGAATCACTATTGGTGTACACTCAAAACTAATATAACATTTTATGTCAACTATACTGCAATTAAAAAAATAGACTTGAGATAGATGTTAACTAGACTCTCTGTGACGATTATTTTGGAATATGTACACATACTGAAACTAATACAATGTTATATATGTTGATTATATTGCAATTTTTTAAAAATGGCTGTTATTTCTTGTGATGAGCACCAAAACAAAACAAGAAAGAAACTTTGCTGTGTCTTACATGGGGGTGATTTCTCTTTGGCCATCAGTAAATGAGATGTCAATAAAGAAAGGAATTCCACACAAAGGATTGGTGTTGAATGTTCAGTTTACATTTTTATTTCAATTGATTTGCAGTTCAACCTTCCACATTGATATAACTTATTCTCATTGTAAAGGTTAGAGTCCATGAGCTCCATGAAGGCACAGCCTGTATTATTTAGCTCACTGGTATATCCTTCGCAGTAGCACAATGCTGAAACAGAGTAGGCACCCTAAACCATTTGCTTAATGAATGAATCAGACACAAAGAGGAGTTATTTTGCTTAAGGTCACACCCAGTTAAGTGGTAGAGCAAGGCATTGTCCCAGATCTATTTGGCTTCTAAACCAAATAAATGGCTTGATCCCAGGAGTTTCTCTTTCAGCAGGTCTAGGCTGAGCCCAATTATTTATATTTTTATTAAGCACCCCATTGGATCCTTTGACTCATTCAATTTTTGAACATGTATTTATTCAGCATGTAACATGTCACTCATATTGTAGGTGCTGGGACTCCATCAGCAAACAAAACAGGCCAAAATCCCTGCTCTCACAGAGCTTAAATGCTAATGGGACATCAGGCCAGTTTGAGAAACTCTGCATTGCACCATGATGATAATGGGTTCTGTTTATTCAGTTAAAGTTGGCATGCAAGGGAGGTTCCATTCATCCTCTCACCCACATTTGTTATGGGAGCTAGGGGAATCCTGGGAAGATGAAAGCAAATATAAAAGGTCCTCTTTTGATAAGGAGAAAGGACTTTTTGCATGTGGGGAAATTTTATTTTGTGGGTTTGGCACTCCCTCATCCCTTTTCAGGTATCTGAAAATGTGGCGTTCCCCTTTCTTGTTAAGGACCACTGGAGGAACTGAAGAAGGTGGTGGGAGAAAGCTCTAGCTGAGCATGTGCCCATTATTAGAAGGCCTTTTAGAACCTAGAGAGGACTTTTTGTTTCCCCTTTCTGAGGATCAGGGTCTATTTAATTATGTGGAAGTACTTTATCAAGACAATATTGTATTTTAATAATCTTTAAACTCCCATGGATCACCATTTTAGATTTATGGACTATTGCATTGAAGGGTCTTGATTGCTGTCATTGAACATGCATCGCCTCCCCCCACTTGTAAATGTGAATAGAAATTTCAAGCAGGTGGAGGAAGGGGGCAAATGACTCCCTTCGTTTTAAGTGTTTGCTACTTTAAAAACCTGTAGTTACTTATTCACTTAAATGAGTAATGTGCATAATTGTCATATTTTTAGTCCTTAAAAATCTGTTTTTGCAATGGAAATCTTCATGCAATCAGTATAATCAATTGCAAAATTAATAAACTGGGGCGATCTTTAACACAGCTTTTTCTGCTTTGAGCAATGAGAGGAAAACTACCTCCATGTGTGGTTTAGACCTGAAAGACTTTTAGTAACAAATTCTGAATTGTACAGCCTTACTTTGAAGTTGCTGATGACGCTCATTTTTCTGTCATTTTCTTAAATGTTTTCTGTGCCAAACTCAGCATTTAAAATGGACAGAAGGCAGCAACTCAGGGAACCTCTCTGGCAGGTGGGGGTGGTTGGGGGTTTCTGAAAAGAACTTTGCATAAAATTTCTCTATTATCTATTCTCTATTTTAGAAAATAGCAAAGCTAGTTGTCTGTTCATAGAAACATGGAGATATGTGGAAAATCAACTGTTCATCTCAAGATTTTCATCGAGTTAGATAAGAGGCATGCTTTGTTATAATATCAGGAACAAATGTTAATGTAGGTGCTCTACAACACCATAGAAAGTTCAAATGGTTAAAGAATGTGACTTCCTATTTGTCATTTTAGAAAGTATTTAGTGGCGTTTGTGCTGGGTAGGCAGCAACTCATATTGTTCTAAAAAATGCATTTAGTAGCTGAAAAATGTCTGTTTAAAGCGTCACAATGTAACCACTGTCAAAATGTCTTTGTTTAGTAGGCAATATCCAATTCATATTATTGGCAACATCACCAAAGAAGTGAGGGAGATGTTTTTAGCCCTTCCTGGGTATTGTTTTGTTAATATTTAATTTCTTTTTTATTGCATGATATAAAACAAGCCAAGTGTCTCATTGCATGCTCCTTAGTCTCATTTCTCTGAATTTTGCTATTCAGCTCTCATGTGCTATTGGAATGCCTACCCCTGAATACGGTTAGATTGCTTGAGACCATCCAATGGAAGCAAAGTCTAGTCATTCCTAATAGTCCACATGGAGTCTGAAATAAAAATCTGCACTAGGGACGCCTGGGTGGCTCAGTGGTTGAGCATCTGCCTTTGGCCCAGGGTGTGATCCTGGAGTCCTGGGATCAAGTCCCACATCGGGCTTCCTCCATGGAGCCTGCTTCTCCCTCTGCCTTTGTCTCTCCCTCTCACTATCTGTGTCACTCATAAATAAATAAATAAAACTTTAAAAAAAAAATCTGTACTAAACTTTTTTTTTAATCTTTTTTAAAATTTTTAATCATTTAAAAAAATAATTTTATCTATCCATTGAGAGAGAACTAGAGAGAGCAAGCAATGGGGAGAGGGGTGGAGGGAGGGGGAGAGAGAGAGAGAATCCCAAGCAAACTCTGTGCTGAACCTGGAGCCCTATGCTGGACCCCAAGGTCATGACCTGAGCCGAAATCAAGGGTCCGACACCCAAACGACTAAGCTAGTCAGGTACCCCTGCAATAAATTGCAGACAACTATATCTATAGTGTGCATAAACCTGGTCAAATTATATAACATATATTTTTTAAATATTTTATTTATTTGAGACAGAGAGAGTGAGCGAGCAGTGGGGAGGGGCAGAGGGAAAGAAGCAGACTCCCTGCTGATCAGGGAGCTGGATTTGGGACCTGAGATCATGACCTGAGTGAAAGGCAGATGCTTAACTGACTGAGCCAATCAAGCATCCCACATAACATATTTTCAAAGGCCTTTTTTATTCAAGTCACCAATGTTGATGGTGTCCAAATGGAGAGCACTTTAATGTCACTTTTTAAATCAGTTTACTTTTTTACTTTTTTGTTTACTTTTGGCCATTCCCTGAGGGTAATAAAACCAAACAAGTAGGGTATCTGTTCTTATAGAGTCCCATTTTGTTTTACAAAGCACAGAACTGCCTAGGGTTTAATTCTTAATGAAAAATATGGTGGTGCATGGTGCATAAAGGCAAACTCAGGAATAGTTTGCTATGGATAACCAAAGTCAAAATTGGTTACATCTAGAAGAGAGTTGGTTTTGTGCTCACTTTTGCAGCACAAAAACTAGAAGAGAGTTGGTTTTCATTTTGCTTGGTTTGGGAAAGAAAGAGAAAAAAATGTAATAATCCAAGCTTCCAGCTCTTTGCTAATATTGATATTATAAATGCGTCAATTACCTAAGCAGAAATTTGCAATAAATATATATGGGGTTAAAATATATTTTATATAGTTGAAATCTAATTTTGAATTATTTCTCTATATAAGGCCAAATAAAAAACAAGGCAAATTAACAGACAGCACCTTTTAAAATACAGCCTTGTGAATTTTTACAAAATCTGTTCATACTATTATAAATACAAGAGTAAAAATAAGTTTTTTACTTTATAGTTTGTTTCTTTATTTCTTTTTTTTTCTTTATTTCTTTCATATCTTTGAAGGCATAATTGTTTTTTCATGAACAGCAAAGACACAGGACTTAGTGAAATACCAGTGCTATGTAAAGACAGATATCCTCATTAACAACTAGCTGCTATAAAAATAAATTATATCATATGACTCAGGGAAGTTGTTAATAATTCTACTTTGTTTACATTATACTTCGAAAGCAACATAGCTTAATGAGATCAGATATTAAGCTAACGGTATAGCTTGGAGTCAAATGTTTTCAAGCTCTGCCAAAACCGTAGGCAGATTAGATGTGGGTAGTTTTTACTGATACTGTTTTCAAAAGAGGAAATGAAAAGGGCCCTGCTTGGTAGAGAAGTTATGCATTCATTACCTAAGAAAGAGTATTAAGTACACACAAATTACTGAGGTGCTTTGAAAGGGCACAAACAACATAAATGGGGAAAAGTTCAAGAACCATGGAGGTATTTTTATTTAAGAACTATGAATAATAATAAAAACCTATAGAAAGCCCATAATAACAAGTGACCAAGTATCCAGAAAATCATGTGGTCATATTCTAAAGCAGGTGAGCAGTGTTTGGAATTCTAATTTTCTACAACATAAAATTTCTTCATACTCCCTGAACTCTTTGCATGGATTAGTTAAAATGAAGTGGGCCATACTCAGTTTTTCATTTTTCATGATTCAGAAAAACATTAAAATTCTTAACCTTGGAGTTGCCTACTTGATTTTTAAAATAAATATGATATTCAAGTAGATAACATTTACTTTATTAAGGACCTGACTGATTATTAATGTGACAGAGTAGTTTCTCACTGTCTTCATGAAAAATGCAAAAGTAAAAGTTATTGACTGTGATTTTAGTTGCCACAAATCTGATGTCTCCAGCATACAACATTTTATGAGTACAATCACCCCAGTATAGCAGGATATCTAAACAGCAGAATCTTTGTATGTTTGTTTTTAAAAACTGACCTGGTATTATTTTCTCTCTCTTCCCCTTGGTATTGAAAAGGACCAAAAAACAAAACAAAACGAAAAACAAAAACCAATCCTAAACACTTGCTCTGCCAAATTAGTGAGAATTCAAGACCTGTGAAATGCAGAAATTATTTGTTTTGCACCAGTAGAACAACACATCAGCTGTATGCATGCAGCTGCCATGTTAAGCATATGCATTTTTTTTCTAAGGGAAAGGTACAGCATGTGTCAGTACATTCAGCTTTACGTAAAAATAAATATGTTTCAAAATAAATAAGAAAAGGGCAATAAGAAAAACATTTTGCAGAGTTTATTGCTAACTAGTGAGGAGATAACAGTGATGCTATTTTGTTTTTGCATCTAGAAAGTGACAGGATTTCTATGGGTGGAGGGAATGTACATAGTATAATTTAAATCAGATCTAGATCCAGAAAAGCATTGCCTACCTTGAAGATGATGCTGTCAGATAAGCTGGAGAAATCTGGTGTTGTAAGAGGTGTGTGTATGTTATTAAGCCATATTATCTCCAAGTTTTTCTATGAAACTAATCCAAGTTAAAGGAACAAAAAGTATTATGGTAGCCAGCCTATCAATTCCTATCTTGTTAATGATCATAAAAGTCTCAGAGAAATAAATTCATTGGCTGTTTCTTCTGTTATAAAGAACAGTGTCTATTATGGTTTTTGTTGCTGCATAACAAATCACCCTAGCAGTTAATGGCTTAAAGCAACAACAATCATATTATTATCGCATAGTTTCTGAGGGTCACAAATTTGGAAGGAGCTCAGGTGGATCTGGCTGGGGATTTTTTACATGGTTATAGACAATTAGTAGCTAATGGTCTGGAGTAGCTGAGGGCTGGCCAGGCATCTCTCTCCATTTTTTTTTCTCTCCATCTTTTAATTTATCATCTTTATACAGTGTTACAACTCCTCTAAGTGGTCTCTCCTGGTGGGCTAGTTTCAGTTACCTTACAGTATGGTGGCCTCTGGCCTGTCTGATTACATATAATTATTGCTCAGGACTCAGTCGAAGTGCTCCAAAAAAGAAAAGTAGAAGATAGAATGTTTTTTCCAACAGAGGCATGGTAGTCACTGAGATTTATTTTATTGGTTACATTTTATTGGTTACAAGGTAAGAGAATAATTAGACTATGCTTCCTAATATAGGAGTGGCCAAGTTTAGAACATCTTGTGGGATCAGAGTTACTGAGATGGCCATCTTTGGAAAATATTGCTACAGTGTCTTTTACTCTAAAATGATTATCTTTGCCAAATTGGTGGTATTATGAGTAAAAATAAATGTTCCTTTTGCTAGTAGATGACTGAAGATGAATTATTATGGTGGAAAAATAAAAATAATAAAAGAAATCCACTAGTGTCTAGACATATTGTGTTTTACTTACATTATTTGTGATACTCTATTCCATGGAAATTCTAATAGTTTCCCACAGTATTTCTGGATTTCTGTTATTTCTTCAGCCTCAGGACTACTGGAAGGTCTGGATTATATCTCTGTTGAAACAGATTCACTTTTATTACAAAGATCCAGAAACAGTGGGAATAACAACCTGAAGTCCATTTGGCTCAGGTAGGTGAGGAAAGAAGAGTACACTGATGCCAACATTGAAGTGACAGAAGGGATGGGCTATTTTTTGCTAGTCTAATAATCTCTTTTGGTGTCACCTTCTCCCTCTATGAAATAGAGAAGAGCACTCCTGACTTGCCTCACAGAACAATGGCGAAGCTAAGCTAAAAAAAATTGGGAAACAATTTTCAAATACATGGCTCTGTCTGGATGCCAACTGAGAGATGTAATTATGATATCGGAATTGGCTTACTTACAAGTCTATGGCAAGACTTTTGTCTTTGGAAGATGAAACCATAGACCTATCACCCAGACATTTGCTTTAAATGGTTTTTTTTTTTTTTTCTCTCATGAGGATAGATTTCCTCTAAGCCACCCACATTCCTATCTGGTCTTCTTCTCCAACAGTGGAATGTACTGGCTTAGAGGTTGGCAGGGAAAGCTAAACACCTACTAAGAGAAATAAAATACACTGAATTTTATGACACTGGTCTATTAACAGCAAATTTTAACCAAATAAGAAAAAGAAGTCTGATCACAAAGGTCTGTAAAGCCTTCTAGTCAAATGCCTAATGAAATCTGATATAAATACTTGAGAATCTATAGTACCTAGGCACTTGCATACCTGAAGCAGAAGTGAGAATGTGGAATTACAAGCGAAAGTTTAAGTCTACTGGCATCAGTAGCTTACCTTAAAAATGTAACTCAAAAGGACAAAGATTGTTTCATTACTTGGGAGTCAGAGGAAACTTATCCTCTGTAAAAGTATTTGGTGGTGCCCAGTGAAAGGGCCAGCCCCATTTCACAGTACTACAGAGAATTTGAATTGGAAGCCATCTCTTTAAGATCATTAGAGTTGACAAACTGAAGCTCTTTTGAACATGATCTTTGAGATAAACGTTGCTCCAAAATCCCAAATTTATGGGATGCATGAAGTATATTTATTGCAAGGCCTCAGAAGCAGGTTGTGGGTTGTGATCAGCTTCGTGCTGTGAGGATAGGACAGGTGTTTCTGCTTGATGTTTAGATGAGGATGACCATTTATCTTTGACACTCTCACCTACCTTCCCATTCCCATTAAATAATTCTTTTTAAGATACTGGGAAGGAATCAAACTCCAACTGATCTTTAAAAAGCAGATTAGAAATACAGCAATTATTGCCTGGATAAGGAGATAAGAAATGTTTCCAACAATCAAGTCAAATTATTTACTTGCAAGAGGCTCACCTGTATGGCAAGCACAGCTTGATGCTTTTGTAAAGTCCTCTAACTCTTCTAAAAGAAGCCGTATTTAAGCAATCATCCATTTATACCATTTATACCGGCAGATAACTGCACACCAAGCAACACTTTGTACTTCTCTGAGAAAATTTGAAAGAAACAGATTTTCCTAAAATGGGATTTCAGTGATATTTTGGGTTAAATATAGTGCTTCTATTGTTTCTGTAATTTAGCATCTTTACTACCAGTGAGCAAAGACAAGCAATGATTCCAGAGACTCTCATAAGGCAGATAATATAGATGGTATTTCACACTCTTGCACGTTCCTGGTAAAATCTATTGTGCTAATTAGCCTTGGAAAGAATTTCAACTCTGTGTACTACATTGTTGAAAACTGGGCATAAGCACAAGTAAGCCACCCCTTGAATAAATAATATTTCATGGATTCAAGATGTGTCAAGTAATCCCAGACTGAAAGACTGAGTTGCTTTGGATAGAAAATTGATATAAAATGTAAGACTTTGAAACCAAAAACCTGTCTGACTTTACTTAGTGATTGTTTACTGTGGTTTTTCAAGGTGAGCTTTATATAAACAGATTAACTTTGTTTTCTAAGTGTTTCCAAAGAGCCTGGAAACCGAGAATTAAGTACTGCTTCTCCCCATTCCTCAAAAACTGGCAAACTCTTCCCCAAGCTCAACACCTGTTGTTTGAAAATCTACCACACAGTGGCCTTCATTTTCTATGCCAACAGATGTGAAGATGCCTAGAGTTTCCCTCAGATGTTTGGCGACTAAATCTTGTGGGGGGACCAGGAAGGGGAGGGGAAATGGTTCTGGAATTCCAAAGGTCACTGCTGTATTGAAATAATGAAAATTGCCCATATGTTGAAAAACACTCAGATGTGATTACTGGAAAATCTGGCAATCAGACTAAGAAGAACTAACTGTGCTTAAAGTTTCATTTTTACTTAGAGAGAGAGAGAGAGAGAGAGAGAGAGAGAAGGAAGGTGTACCAGGGTGAGAGAGAAATAATTATTATGTTCTTTAGCCTTCTGGCCACCACAATCAACAAGTTCAAACATAAAATGGAAGAAATATTTACCTCTACCAAAGGGGATCAAGTGTGAACCAGAACCTACCCAAGCAATCATTTCTGAAAACAAGTCTAAGAATTTAAGTGATTGAAGAAAGTGGGAGTTAGAACAATTTTTTTTTCAATTTTTTTTTTTTTACAACAAAGGAACAGTATGATACATATTTGAATTATCTTTCAAGGCACTTATTGTGTCTGATAACCATTTCTTTACAACTATTTTATTCTCAGGACTGCTTTTCTTTCTAAAATATTTCTCTGGTCTCTTACCTTAAAGGTGCTAGAACTCTGTGTGGTGATGATAACATGATTATATATGTAAAAAGATGCATTTTCTGCATAAAATAAAGTAGACAAATACATGTCATGATTTTGCTTTGTAATCTTTTTACTCTGGGTTATTTACCAAGTGATCTAGAAGCGTTATGGGCTAGTACCCATGGGTTGAGCCCATGGGGTTTGGAGGCTCAGTCACAGGTTTGCTCCAGCTTCTGATCTTGGGTAAGTTTTCCTGTATTTATTTCTTTATCTAGCAAGCAGATATAGGCACCAGAAAAGTTACAGGTTCTGCATATATGTTGTAGTTACAGAGACTGACATCCTACCCTTGCAGAACTTTTAGGCAATTTCACTTTAGTATGCTCTGTTCCAGAACAGAAGCCTGATCTGGGGGCTCCCACGAGGGACCATTTAGTGAGTGCTGAGAGTGGGATGGGGAGGTCAGAGACTATTCTTCAGGAGATGTTAAGACTGAGAGCTTCAAGTAGGAGTTAGCTAGTGGAGGAGCAGGGAGACATTGTGGAAAGAGTTTTGGGCAAAGACAACAGCATATGTGAAGACCCAAAGGCACTTGATCTGCAAATACTTTCTGGGTGGCCTTCTAGCTCAATATACGTGTTCTAAAAAGAAAGATGCAAAGTTTTTTCTAGAACGAGAATTTTTGGAGGCAAATTGCAGAGATGAGAAACTTAATGACTAGTATCTGTTTTAGTTATCAATTTGTTGTTATTCAGTTTTCCTCTTTTTAGTCTAAAGTTTTCATGGAAAAGTATGTGGGTGAAAGCCTAAAGTTAGAGTGACAAGTGGGAACTTCTCAGATTGCACCAGCACCCCTGAAGCTATGAAGATGCATACACAGACTTCCCCAATGTCTGATGCATCTTCCAAAATAAACACATATTTAGGAGATTTGCTTCTAAAATCTTAATTTGCATAAAAATCACCTGGGGGTTCTGTTAGGATACAGATTCTGATTCAGTAGTTCTGAATGAACCACTGAGATTCTCTGTTTAACGCTCCTAGTCATGCTGATCCCTGTGATTTGGGGACCTCACTTTAAATAGTAAGGTCTTAAAGCACTTAAAGAAGGTCCAATTCAGGGAGATCAAATCCTGAAAGTTTCAGTATTTTGAATCATGTACTTTAAAAATATATTCTCTCATTTTCTTCCCCCCTCTGTCTGTCTCTTTCTCCCATAGGCACACACACATACACACACATGGGTGTTCATCCTGCTGACAATACATTAATGTACAATGACGGACAAACTAATAGAATGTGTAACAACTATTCTGGTTATTACTATCAACCTACAAATAGGTTAAACATATATCTTGTCCACCATCACCCTTTCTAATATTTGTGCACTTTTGTTATGTTTGAGCATGACAATGAAATGTCAGAGCAGAACACTTAAATATATGTTGCCTCCAAAATCTAAGAAAGTCCACTTGGTGTACTCATGAAGGGAGGACCAAGGTGTATTAGTATATATATTTTTTAGAAGAAATATCCCATAATGACTCAGGACAGTGGACTTATGGAAACCTCCCCATTGGGATGGAACCTTAAACTTTTCATAGGTTTATTTCCCTCTCATTCATATACAGGTCTCATTAAAGCATTTAAGGTGTTTGCTTCTTCCCACTCATAAGATCCATTTAACATTATGTCATCAGATAATGGGCTGGGGTGGCATTCTGTGGGATACCAATTTGGTCAAGGTATGATTTGGAGATATCTATGGATTTAAAGCTATCACCCTTGCCGGGGTTTGTCTAAATATCCCATCTCAATAATGAGAACCCCAATCCTTCCCAACTAGTTTCCCATCTTAGCAAACAGTTTCCCCTCTTGGCCTGGTTTATTTAAATGAAATAGCAATTTCAACTCTTTTAATCAAGCTGTGACCTGATTCCCAGCCATGTCTGCCCTGCAGCTAAATGAGATAAGAAGATAAGGCACCACAGAGGCTTTCTGGTCATCCACTAGTGCTTTGGGTTGGAAAATCAAGACTTTATGCTTATCTTCATTACATACACTTTCCAGAAGAGTCCTAAGTAGTCATTCCACCTCATCATCTCAGTAATCACTATAGTCGCGTTAGCAATTAGGTGCCACAGACACTTCATCTGCCAGCTCCTTGATCTCTACCTTCACTTAGTGCCAACACTGGTGATAATCTGAGTGACCATGATGTCACTGTATGCTATGGATTACCAGTGTTTCCTATTCCTCTGGCCTTTTGTGCACTCTTCACATAGGAGTAACTCAATCTCAGAATCCAATTTTTATGATCTATTTGTCCTGCCTCATACCTGGTACCCAACACTGCCTCATTCGGAGTCCCAGCAGCAAGCATGACATTCTCAGAGGGTCTAACAATGATTGAGAAAACAGCACCAATCCAGTTGTCTTCAGAGATGCCCATCAATATGTGCTGGCTCAAAAGAGTCTATATTCTTTTAACTACATTGTATTATCTTGCACAAGTAATTTTTATAAACCATCTAGAATTCACTTTTGTATGTCATACCAATTTTTCTCCATAGAATAAGCCAGTTTGCCATTAGCCTTCCTAAAAATCCATTACTTCTCTACTAATTTGTAATACTACCTTTATCATATCAAATTCCCATATATGCAGATGTCTGTTTCTGGGCTCTGTATTTTATTCCATTGATCTGTTGCTTTTATTATTCTGGTTGTGTAGTGTGCCTGAATATCTGAGAGGTGATTCATCCATGTACATGTCAGATTCAGTTTATTAAGTTCTTCAGATAATCCAGCATGCTTAACTGCCAACAGATGATCTTAAACTGCCACCCAGGGAAGTCGAGTCTGAAGTTATCTTCAGGACTTCTGTTTTGCTAACCAAAGTGTATAGTCAAAGATAAGCTGAATTAATCATTTGTCATATGTTATTTTCCTTTTCTACCCTTTACCACACAGTGCTTCATCTCACCTCTCAATAAATACTGACTACAGGCTGAATTATTCCCCATCTCCAACAAATTCATATGTTGAAGTCCTAACCCTCAGTACCATAGAATGTTTTATATATGGAGAAAGGGTCTTTAAAAAGTTAATTAAGTTAAAATGATGTTGTTAAGGTGAGTTTTAATTCAATATCATGGCATTCTTATAAGAAGAGTAACTTTATTTTATTGTTAAAATATTTTTTTTTATTTATTTGAGAGAGAGAGAGAGAGAGAGAGAGAGAGAGAGAGAGAGATAGCCTGAGCAGGAGGAGAGGCAGAGGAAGAAGCAGACCTTGACCACTGAGTAGGGAGCCCAACGCAGGGTTCTATCCCTGAGCCAAAGGCATATGCTCAACCGACTGAGCCACCCAAGTGCCCTAGAAGAGTAATTTTAAACACAGAGATGTACAGAAAGAAGGAAGACCACATAAAGACACAAGGAGATGTCAGCCTTCTATGAGTCAAGGAAAGAGACCTCAAAAGAAATCAACCTTGCTGACACTTCTAGTCTCTAGAACTATGAGAATATAAATTTGTTTTTTAATTCACCTAGTCTGTGGTGCTTTGTTATGGTAGCCCTAGCAAACTAATGTAATTAGATATTGAAAGAATATTGATTTAAAAGAGTGTAACCAACATCAGTCTGGTTCTCTTGCCCTGTCTAAATCAATAGGTCTAGTTTTGGTCTTTCTTTTTTTCCCCTGAGAAACAGACCTGCTCTCAGCTGTATTTTTGCCATCCCTCCGTATCTGTCTGGTACTTAGAGCTCAAGTGCTTCAAATCTAGGTCATGATTATTTTTTTTCAATTCTGCCAATCTCTGGTAGTCTGTATCTCACATAATGGCTATACAGAGGCCCAAGAGTCACCCTAGACTTCTGTTCCCACCCTGCTAGGAATCCCTTTGAATACACCTTAAGAGAGTTTATCCTGATTATTTCAATCTTGGAAATGTTTCTTTTCCCTAACCCCTTCCCATCCCAAAGATACTGTGCTGGGTCAGGCCTTTATTATTTTTTGATCGTGATCTCCCCAACTCCATTCTCTCCATTTCTCAATGGAGATGTCCAAATACCTGTCCCAATATCTGTCCCAATTAATGCTTTCATGATTCCATTATTTAAGTGAAAAAAGTTCTAAATTCCTTAGCAAGGCATTCAAGACCTTTTATAATGTGGGTCAATTTACTAGTTCTACTTATTAACATATTTCCCTCTTGCCAAGTACTTCTGCAATTTATTTATACTTCCTCCGATACAAAACATATTCTCACAGCTTCATGTTTTTGATCATGTTAACCACTACCTTCAGTGCCTTTCACACCCTATTTTATTGTTAAAACTCCACACACTCTTGAGGACCACATAAACTGCCATTTTCTTCAGGAAACTGTCCTTGGTACTCCCAATTGTGATTGACAGTTTCATGCTTCACACTCCCAGTTGTATTTTTTGAATCCCACTTCTTTCATATTTATCACATTTTATTTTAGTTTGGTATCCTTGGCCTTCTCCAAGAGGTGGTAAGCTCTACAAGGACAAGGGGAATATTTTGCCCATTTTTCTATACTCACCCAATATACAGTATAGAGCTTTGTCCATTTTAGGTGATCTACAAACATTTGAATGAATAAAGAGAGTTTACCGGGTATCAGTCTATAAGAGTTTTGAATTTGGAAACATGTCACCATTTAATTAATTTTAATCCACTTATTTTGTGGAAAATATGGCTTACTCATTCACAGACCCAAAATATTAAAAGGCTCATTTCTTTTTTGGCTATAAAGCTCCTCTTAGAAAATATTATGAAAAATGAAGTCCAAATTAATCAGAGAAGAGAAAATTAAATTTTCCTTGAAATGTCCTCAGAATTAAAATTCAGAGAAACCATTCAGAAGGCAAAAATGTGATCGTACTTGCCAAAATCTAAGATATTTTTAGTAATATTTTATGGTGATTGCCAATCTTCTTAGGGCTCAGACCCAGACTGTGAAAGTAGTAGGACCACTTTCTCTGAATCTAGAGGAAGAGCTATTCAGAAGTGAAAGTGGTCTTACAATTTGAGAGAGTATTTAGCAAAATACATAGCATTTGAGAAGTGGTCAACACTAAATAGACTCAAACCTTTCATTATCTTTACCCTTTTCTCCAATTATTTTTGAAAGCAAGTCTGGTGTAAGTACCATTTACTGCTCAGACAAGATGCTATGGAGTCATGGCCTAACCCATTAAATACTTGCAAGTTGTGGGATCCTTATCTGCCTTAGATTTTGTTGTTGTATTTTTATTTATTGCTTTTTTTTAAATTTTTATTTATTTATGATAGTCACAGAGAGAGGGAGAGAGAGGCAGAGACACAGGCAGAGGGAGAAGCAGGCTCCACGCACTGGGAGCCTGACGTGGGACTCGATCCCGGGTCTCCAGGACCGCGCCCTGGGCCAAAGGCAGGCGCCAAACCGCTGCGCCACCCAGGGATCCCCTTATTGCTTTTTTTTAAAAAAGATTTTATCCATTTATTCATGAGAGACACACAGAGAGAGAGAGGCAGAGACACAGGCAGAGGGAGAAGCAGGCTCCTCCCGACGCGGGACATGATCCCAAGTCTCCAGGATCATACCCTGGGCTGAAGGCGGTGCTAAACCACCGAGCCACACAGGCTGCCCTATTTATTGCTTTTTGAATTTCTGATCCCACCTCATATTGTGGAGTCCAAATAGGGTTGGAGAAAACAGAGGCTATTTTAATTTAAATATTTTATATGACTATAGTATTTTTTTAAGGGCTCCTCAGTGATACCTATAGAATCTGGATCTTCAGAGTCCAAGAATTGAAGAATGCTATCTTTTTTTAAAAAAAAAAAATTTATTTATTTACTCATGAGAAACACGGGGGGTGGGGGGTGGGCAGAGACACAAGCAGGCTCCATGTAGGGAGCCTGACGCCGCACTCAATCCCGGGTCTCCAGGATCAGGCCCTGAGCTGAAGGCAGTGCTAAACCGCTGAGGCATCCGGGCTGCCCGAAGAATGCTGTCTTACTAACTCAATTCAGCTTTATGGAGGAAACATAGTATTTATTTAGCTCTGACACATGAGGTCTGAATATCTCCACTCCTTAGTGGTTGATAAAGCAACTCTACTAGATTTCTTGAATCTCAACAAGGAGAATCTCTTTTAGTGGTGGTTAAATGAAGTCTAACTAGAAAATTTCACAGGAGAAGGCAAAATATTTGACATCCTCTACTTACTTGGATACAATGCTCTCTACATCTCTCATTTCTTTACCTGAGTTTATATTAACTGTGGAATGAATAGGGAAAATCTTAATGAGAGAAAAATTCAAATAATGCTATAATCTCACAGGATCCTTACAAAAGTCCTAAGGGATAGATATTATTCAGAAAAAAACATGTCAAACTGCCATTTGTATAAGTCAAAAATGGTTGATATCTGCAATTGCATGTGGTTTAAACTTTGTTACTAATATCTCCATTTTTTTTCAACTAATATCTCCATTTTACAGATGAAAAGCCTGATGTTTAGAGGTCAAGTAGTGTACTGAAAATCACAGAACCATTAGGTTGTGAAGCCAGACCCAGAACCCAGAATCCTAGGTATGTCTGCCTCTAAAATCTTGTTCTTCTCCTCCAGGCTGTACTGCTAGGTGAGGAATGCAATTAGACTAAAAGAGAAAGATGCATACCTCATCCCCTGGCCCTACTCATTGACACAGCAAAGAGATGGATAGCATTTCTTTGTTGTAGTTACACTTATGACTCATTAAGACAGATGCAGACTTGTGCAAGTATATACATTCTAGTTTCCTCCCCTATTAGCTTTAACTATACTAAATAAACAATGGTGTAACAGCTCTTGATCCATGGGGATGAAATTGCTTAAGATATGGATGGCAATGGTTTTGAAATACATGATATTTTAAATCACCAAGGCAGTGACTGGCTGGAAGGCTCTCATATGGCCCTTGTGTTGTCTCATGTTTTCCTCTTGTAAACTTCTCAAGCACAGCTACCTTTTTCCATTTGAGATTCCTCAGTTAACCTAAATAAATGATTACTGACCTTTAGGACAAAGGTATCAGGCTGGAAATGGTGGTGACCCAACCATAGACAGAATATTGCTACCTAGATAGAGCAGCTTAATGAAAAAGTTTTATGCACAGACTCTTGCTTTGAGTAAGGTCCACTATTTATTTCATTTCACTAGTTTTGGTTTCCTTTTTGGAGGATTGCTTTTTCATTCCTTTCTCTTGTAGTTTGGCAGCTTTGTAGCTACAGTCAATCCTTTCCACTCTTGCCCCAGGCCTACTAGAATAAGGGCAATTGATTTATGCATCAAAAGTCTGATAGTATATAAAAGGTCATTCATAGAGAACTAAAGGGCCTGTTTAAATAGTGGTGGTCATGCAAATTAGTGTGATTGCTGGCCCAGGTCCTGAAAGAAATTAAGTTGAACTGAATAGAAACCAAGCTATGAGAAAGTTTGATTTTAACTAAGGTTTGAAAGTATACATTTTCATCCTAGTACCAGATTTTTTCTTCATGACACTATCATTAATTCTACCAGTTGGATGAAACTAATAAATGTGTATAATAGGGCTACAGAGATTGGTTGGGGGTGAATTTCTGGTAATAGCATTGTTGGCAGGGAGATAGAAATTTTCAGTTTTATTTTCACTGTTTTTTTAGAGAACATGAAATGATTTCAAGATATACCTTTATTTTTTAATTCTCCTATGCCTGCTTCCCTCATCCCATAATGAAGCCTGAGACCAGGAGAAGGAACAATAGATGGAAGCTCTCTCTGGGGCCGGGGTTCCTTTGACTTTGAGTCTCTGTACTAGTATGACCAGAGTTTTTTTTTTCTTTTAACTGAAATATATTTGACATATTGTGGGCAAACTGACAAATTTACATTGTGTAAATTTAAGGTGTAAAGCATGTTGATTTGATATATTTGTAATGTTGTAATATGATTGCCATTGCAGCATTAGTTAGCACTTCCATTAAGTCACATATCCATCCTTCCTTCCTTCCTTCCTTCCTTCCTTCCTTCCTTCCTTCCTTCCTTCCTTCCTTCCTTCCTTTTTCTTTCTTTCTTTCTTTCTTTCTTTCTTTCTTTCTTTCTTTCTTTCTGATTTTATTTATTTATTTTAGAGAGAGAGCATGTGTGTGGGGAGAACAGAGGGAGAAGGAAAAGGAGGGTGAAAGAATCTCAAGCAGACCTCATGCCAAACATGGCACCCAACATGGGTTCAATTCTACAACCCTGAGATCACAACCTGAGCCTAAACCAAGAGTTAGGCACCCAACCAACTGAGCCACTCAGGCACCTGCCATTATTTCTTTTTCTGTGGAGAGAATAATTACAATCTAGTCTCTTAGTATGTTTGATGATTATAATGATATTGTCTAATTTCACTCTACTGTACATTGGATCTCCAGGACTTACTTACCTACTACTTACTACTTGTAAGTGGAATTATTTTTAAAGGTGCTGTGGATTGTTTCTCCTCAAAGTGGCCTTTCTCTGCCTTTGGCTGCTGCCCCACCTCTTACAACAATGGATACCTTGGGCAATTGACAGGGCGAAGCTCAAGAAGTTCTGGACATGTGCTGTGAATAACAGGAAGTATTGCAAGATACCTTTGGCTAATTTCTCTTTTGTCTCACCCCTCCATTGATTTCCTTGTCCTATTTCTATGTGGCAGTCACTGCCTGGCATTTCAAAGAGATAGTAACTTGATTTAGTGTAACTTTCCTAAATCCCAGAGTCCTGGAAGTATTAAAGTTTCATGATTCCACTTCCACCTATATAAATCCTTTATTCTCACACTTAGGATGAAATTCATAAATAACATCAAGACAATTTCTCTGTTGAATCAGGTGTTGAGGATGTGGAAAAAAAAGATACAAAGCTCTTACTGGATGCATGTCTTCCTTAGACTGACTTTTAAATTCTGATATATACATAGAAGAGTGTATATAATATAAATGTACTGTAAAAAACACAAAATGAGAAGCAATATACCCTCCACCCTGCTTGAGAAATACAGCATAATAATATCTTTGAATTTCCTTATGTTGCGGGTTCTTTCTCAATCCTACCACCTCTTGCTTTTCAGAAGCAACCACTATCCTGAATATTGTGTTATTAATTTCTTTGCTTTTCTTTATGGTTCTACCACATATGTATGTATCCTTAAATAAGAAACCACTTAATTTTGTGAGCTTCTGAACTCTACACAAGCTGAGTCATATCTATGTGTATGCTTCTGTGACTTGCCTTTTTTTTGTTCAACATTCTGGCTTTGAGATTAATCCATGTTGTTGTATATAGCTGAGTTTTACCTATTTTTATTGTTATACAATGCTCTACTGTTTGACTTCAATTTTTACATTCATCCTCCTATTGATGGATATCTGGGTTGTTAAATTGGATATTAATACTACATTAAGATATTAAATAGAGAATATCTAAACAAGATATTTTGAATCAGATTTTCTTTCTGCCTGAAATGGCTGTATGCAACTCCTAGTCAAGACTTTTCAACTATGATCTCTTAAAATTCTTGATAATCATCATCAACAAAAAACTTCATCATATATTTGGCAATAGAGACTTTCTAACCATTTTTACAGCAATGTTATTTTAAGAATCTGCTAGCTATCATTTTCTTTCATTAACAAATGTAATATTGGAGTTCTTGTTATTTTGTGGCAGTTACAGAGGGATTTCTAATTCAGTTGAGCTTTTCTTTAATTTGTAGATTGTTCAAGTATTACCACAGCTTTCACTTTGAAAAGATACTCGTGAGGTATTGCTAAAAGACACATCAGCCACAGACATACAGAAATATCCTCAGTAGTGAGTTGAATAAGTGTCCCCCACCCCCCGCCCAAATCCATGCCAACCAGGGATCTCATTATGTGAACTTGTTTGGAAACAGGGTCTTTGTAGATGTGATTAATTAAGAAGAGGTCATCCTGGATTATCATGGGCATTAGTAAAACCAATGACTGGTGTCTTGATAAGAAGAGATGATACAAAGAGACACATAGACACACAGAGGAGGCCATGTGGCTACAGAGGCAGAGATTAGAGTGATACAGCTATAAGCCAAGGTATGCTAAGGATTGCCAGGAGTCACCAGAAGTCAAGAAGAGACAAAGATTCTTCTCTAGAGGCTTCCAAGGGGACATGATCCTGCCAACACCTTGATTTTAGACTTGTAGGCTCTGGCACTGTGAGAGAATAAATTTATGTTATTATAAGCTGCCTAGTTTGTGATGATTTTTTAAAAAGATTTTATTTATTTATTCAAGAGAGACACACAGAGAGGGGCAGAGACATAGGCAGAGAGAGAAGCAGGCTCCTTGCAGGTAGCCTGATGTAGGACTCGATTCCAGGACCCTTGGATCACAACCTGAGCCAAAGGCAGACGCTCAACCACTGAGCCACCCAGGTGCCCCTGTGATGATTTTTTAAAAAGATTTTGTTTATGTATGTATTTTAGTGAAAGAGAGAGGAAGAGAGTGCAAATAGGGGGAGGATCAAAAGAGGAAGGAGAGGGACTAGCAGACTCCACACTTAGTGTACAGCCAGACTTGGGTATCGATCCCACCACCCTGAGATCATTATCTGAGCTAAGAGTTGGTCGCCCAATGGGCTGAGCCACCCAGGTGCCCCTGTGATAATTTATGGCAGTCCTGGGAAACTAAAATACCCTCTGTGAATGAAGATGGATGAGATGCACCTCATGGAGTTTTGTCTTCTAGGAGACATAGCTTGGATTCCTGGCTTCCATATCCTCAAGAAGCTGCATCTTCGTTTGTATGCCATACTCCTTTAGGTATCAGGATTCTGACCCTCAACAGCTCTACAAGCTGAACTGCTGTCCAGAGTGGTGCATCTGCAGTTGGTTAATGAATGGATGTCAGGTTGTAGAGCTCCACTTGGGCCATACTCAGTGAGTCCAGGCAGTGGTGAGGGCAGAATGATATTTATGGGCCCCATCTTCTGCAAGTACTGTGGGGCTACCTCTCGCTTTACCTGAGCAGTCCTCCTTGGAGTTCTGAAAAAGGTTGTATCTGTATGTGGTGTGATTAACCTGGTGGGAGTTCTGACTGCCCCAGGTCCAGCTGATCACCCCAAGGGCTGACAGGATCCTCACACTAGTTAGAAAGTTCAGCTGTCACCCCACAAGCCTCAGCATATAACTGTAGAACAAAAGTTGCCTCCAGTGCTTAATTACCTCCATGGGTTTTTGTTTTATGTTTCTGGCCTCTGAAGAAATATCTTACTTCTTAACAGCTTTGCTACAGATTTAAAACATTTTATTCAACATATTAACTTGTTTTCTATAAAAATCTAGTCTATCACTTGGGGGGAAGTAGGACAAGGCTGACTTTTCTTTTATTACAGTCTAGGTCTTCGTGTGTTGCTGTCCCCAGTTGTAGTATGTTAGTATATCCTGCTTGTGAAATCTGCTGTGGAAGCATAGGAAGCTTATACCCTTGACTTATCATAACCTTATGATGACCACATTTTCAGAATTGTAAATCAGAATATATGATCTGAGAAATATGACTATCTATTTATGGACAAAAGGATAGAATCTTTGAAATTTAAACTCTTATGGAACACTTCTATGTACTTGTTGGCCATACAATGTCAGCTATCATTGTTATTACTGTTGTTGTTACTTGTGCCAGGGTAGCTTTAGATAAAACTAAGTTAGTTTTTCATCCTCTTCTTACCTTGTTATGTGGCATCCCCTCTCTCTTAGGTCAGTGAGACTTCCAGTGAGATCTAACTCCTGGTACTGTCCTTGCAATGACCAGGGTCTGTCCTTTCACCTTCTCCTCCTACTTCATCCTATTCTGGTTAAAATATAAGGGGATATGCCTGATGGACACTAAGTCTCTTTTCTTCTAGACTAATCTGAAATCAATAAAATCAATAATGCTAACAGACCATGCATTATTTAAATTTAACAATGATCTTGAATGTTTCAATTAATATGGAACTTAATATGCTTAAGTGCTTAATATGCCAGGTATAGTGATAAAATAAGGCCTCTGCACTGTGCATTTCTGGCAGAAAAACTTGGTATCATGGAGGCATAATTCACAGAAGATAAGCAAAGATGAGAAAGGCTATGAAAAGGTGAATATATTTCTATCTTACAGATGAGAAAACTGTTGCTTCAAAAGACATGTTTGTCTTAGGCTACACAGACATTCAGTAGGAAGGATTTGCATCAGTTCTTTCTAAATACAGAGCCTCAGTGCTTACAGACAAAGCTAGTGAGCATAATAAATTAGTGAGTAAGGTTTGCATGGGACTCTGAACCCAGCACAAAGCACAATAGGAGAAAAAAGAGTAATATTAGTAGCAGTTAAGACAGAGAGCCTTGAACAATAGAAAATAAGCTTCCAGAAATTCAGAGGGTGTTTAAGAAGCTGTTTATTAATATGCTGTTAGAAATAATGTCTTACTATGTAAGGGCAACTGTGAAACCCTAGAATGATACAAAAGAGGTCCTGTGTCACCATTGCCACCTTGAGCCTAGCCACAGGGGCCTGGAAGAATTTAGTTGTCCTTGCAAGGAGGTATTAATGGTTACCTAAGGATCACATTCTACCAAAGAAACATATGTATTGTAATCTGTTAGTTGTTCATGTTCATTCTTTACTTTAACTGTCCCTTAAGTAGGTAAACCAGCATACTAGATACTGTTAGGAATCCAAAGACAATAGAATTGACCTAGGCCTACTATTGGACTATATAGCACATAAATCAGATAGATATCTGGTAATTTTGTTTACACTTTACCCAGAACATCATTCTGTGTATTAATTTCTTTGCATATAAATTTTCTTTAAAAAGAATTCCTTTCTATTGTTGTTAAAGGAGAGACACCTAGATCTAGCTGTATCTGATCATAATGTCTAAGTTTGGGATAACTCATGAATTAATCTACCAGTTACAAAGATATCTGTAACAGGGAATGCCCCTGCTTTAAGCATAATCGGGTAACCTAATTTCATGTAGACAGCTTTATTTTGTGTT
Organism: Canis lupus dingo; assembly: GCF_003254725.2. Classification (NCBI taxonomy): domain Eukaryota; kingdom Metazoa; phylum Chordata; class Mammalia; order Carnivora; family Canidae; genus Canis; species Canis lupus. The sequence goes on along the minus strand of NC_064256.1, from coordinate 21,718,550 downwards.
TGTAGAGAATGTAGGTGTTGGCTCTTTGTATTCCTTTCGAATGTTATTCCAAAAGCTATTTGTATGCACCATTGGGTGCTCCATTATTCAGGTGCTTTAGCCATAAAAAGCAAAGTTGTCACTAACCTTACAGATATTGGGGGCTGTTGTGACTCTGCTTTTCTGAACCTGAGGAGCCAATTTGATTACAGAAGGGAAATGAAAGGCCCCACTTCTCTACTCTCCTATCCCTCATCAAAGCTGATCAAAGTCCTTTCTGCTGTACAATTTATCAACAGGGAGACTAGTTTGCATGAAATTGTTCAGTGAATGATTAAGAGGTCAGTCTCTGAAATTCAAGTCTTGGCTTTGAAACATACTTGCTGTGTTACTGTGGCAGGTTATGTCACCTCTTAAAGCTTGGTTTTCCTTTTGTATGAAAGAGGGTGCGATAGTATGTCTTAAAGGATTAGAGGAAATATTAAATAGGATAATGCATGAAAAGTGATTAAATATATTATCTGGCATTTGTTTAGTGTTAAATGTGGTCAGGTTTTATTAAGTAGTATAGTAAACTCAGGCTACAAATGTACAAAAATCTAATATTCTCAGTGTCTTTACTTATATTTGATAAACCCCTTGAAGAGGATACATAGCGTTTAACAACACTTCTCAACCCCCCTTTTTTCTAACATCCACTCTCAGTTACTTGATTCTCCTTAAACTTCTTCTTTTCAATCTTTTCTCCCAATTCCGAATCCCAAAATCCCAAGGAAAACACTTCCTGGGAGATCTGAGGAAGAAATGGAGTGGGCAAAATAAAAATTCTCCTAGTGGTTGTTAACCATTGTATAATGGTGGCAAAAATGGCCAGTGAACTAATATACAAAAAAATCACTTTTCCCCATACATTTTGTCAGTTCTGATGCCCTTTTAAAAATTATCATTCATTCACACATTTTTGTAAGGTTTTATAGCCAGATAATTGGATCTAATTCATATTGGACCTAATTCATAGGAATGGCAGTTTGGATGGTCAAGATGGCAGGTAATTTTGGAGCAGAATGCTGCAAATGCTGAGTAATAACGATAAAAGTAATAACCATTTGATGCTAGGAAAACTGGACAGCTACACGAAAAGAATGAAACTGGACCATCTTCTTTCACCACACACAAAAATAAACTCAAAATGGATTAAGAACCTAAATGTGAGACCAGAAACCATTAAAAAATCCTAGAAAAGACCAAAGGCAGTAATTTCTCTGACATCAGCTTTAGCAAGATTTTTCTAGATTCATTTCCTGAAGCAAGGGAAACAAAAGGAAAAATAAACTATTGGGACTACATCAAAATAAAAAGCTTCTGCACAGCAAAGGAAACAATTACACTTAGCCTTATACTCTCTAGATCCAAAGCATTTGCAATGACATGGATGATCTAGAGAGTATAATGCCAAGTGAAATAAATCAATCAGAGGGGGTCACCTGGGTGGCTCAAATGGTTAAGCCTCTGCCTTCAGCTCAGGTCATGATCCTGGGGTTCTGAGATGGAGTCCCACATCAGGCTCCCTGTTCAGCAGGGGAGCTTTCTTCTCCCTCTCTCTCTTTCTCTCCTCTCCACTCAGGCCCTCTCTCAAATAAATAAAATCTTTAAATCAGTCAGAGGAAGACAAGCACTATATGATTTCACTCATATGTGGAATTTAAGAAACAAAACAAATGAACAAAGGGAAAAGAGGCAAACAAAGGAATGGACTTTTAAATATAAAGAACAAACCAATAGTTACCAGAAGAGAGGTGCATAGGAGGATGGGAGGAATAGATGAAGGGAATGAAGAGTACATTTATCATAATGAGCACTAACTAATGCATAGAATTATTGTATACCCAAAACTAATATAACACTATATGTTAACTATATTGGAATTAAAATTTTAAAAATAATACCATTTAAGGCATGATGTACATTTGAACTGCACTTTAAAATTTTATGAATGTTTTCACAGAAGTTGCCTCACCTAATTCCCCACAAAAAATCTTGTGAGGTTGGTGAGGCATGGATAATTGTCTTCCTTTTAATAAGTGAGCATACTGAACCAAAGGAGACTGGTATCGTATGAGGTGTTGCAGTGAGGGGCTTCAGACAATCCAAGAATCAGAAGAGAGCCCTGGTTACCTAGAAAGAAGATGGATAAGGGGCACAGGAAGGGAAGCCTACCCTGCCATGGAATCTCAGGAAGAGTTCATCCCATTTGGAACTGGTGACTTAGCTTGTTGATTTTTAAACTATATCCTTCCAGTCAATTTGTGGACATCTTAGGAAGTTGGCAACATAATAGAATTTTCTTAGTCTATAAGAGAAAATTCTGTTAATATTCACCCTTTTTTTTCACCTTCTTCTACTGTGATATAAAAAACACAAATGAATTAGTCAAACAAAAACTTTTTTAAGAAAAAGGAAAGAGTTTCTTAGGTTGATTTTTAATAACTAAGGATTGTTAAGTATGTCTGTTATGGTTTTAGAACACAAGGACACCACAGTCAAGTAGGACCTTTTATCCCCCAGTAGAGAGCAATGGTACATTTTATTCAATACATTAAATTACATCGACATTAGCCACAACATGTTGATTCAGCTTTGCAGGAAATGAAAATCAAAACCATCTGTATGGATCACCACTCCACATCACCGTAACACACACTATAATGTATTCACTGCATCTCGGCTCCAAAAACTCACTTCATTAGAATGCCATTATTGTAAGTTTTTAAAAAGTCATTTTAATATGCATATAAAAAATCCAAATCAAGAAGCCAAAAATCCAAATCAAATCTGGATTTTGAATCCAGATTTCAGCAGCTATATTCTCTTGCTGCTTTGAATTTGCCTAGTATTTGATAAATTCTGAAATTATCATGGGATATATATATTCAAAGACTGTGAGATATGGCCCAAGTGCCTAGCATAGAGCCTGACATATATATAGCAGGTGAAAAAATATTCATTAAATTAATGTATCAGCACAAGATCAACTATCAATTTAATAATATACGTGGGCAAAAAGAAACTTTAAAGCATATATTCCCATTGAATGCATATGCACGACAATTTCCAAAATGTGAATAGCAATAGTAATTTAGAACCTAGGAAAAGCAGAAAATCATTCTAGGAAAGGCAGGTATAAGTACCCTGGAAGTCTGGAGGACAATGAGTTTATGTTAGGCAGAGAGGACAGCTAATTTTTTACTTTGTCTGCTAAAATGGGCCTTTTTTGAGAGCTCCATAGTTCCTGAGGAGAAGTGTCTTGGAGGTGACAATCTTGTTGGAAAGATGATAAATGAGCAACTAAGAGATTTGCTCTAAAAATGCCAAATCTAGGCATTTAGGCCTGCACATTGATTTTCTTTAGCTCGTATGTTTACTTCGAGGGCTTGGATTGGACTGGGGGGTGAAAAACGGTTGATGGAGACTATGTAGAATTAAAAATTTTTCCATTTTGGAAAATTTATGAATTTAGGAATTTATGTCTAGATCTATATCTTTGCCTATTCTCTATTTGCTTGTCTTTCTTTTCTTTTTAAAAAATATTTTATTTATTTTATTTACGAGAGACACAGAGAGAGGCAGAGACATAGGTAGAGGGAAAAGCAGGCTCCCTGCAGGGAGCCCAATGTGGAACTAGATCCCAGGACCCCGGGATCATGCCCTGAGCTGGAGGCAGATGCTCAGCCAGTGAGCCACCCAGACATCCCTATCTTTCTTTTCTTGAAAGCAATATAGTCAAATTGTTTTCTGCCTTTATTGAAAATAACCTGTTTACATTTATTCTATACTATTATACTTTATCAGTCTCTTCCGTATTCAGGGAATTTCCTGAGGGAGGATCTTCATCTTAATCCATCTCCATATCCACAGCACTGACATTGTGCTTGGCTTTTAGTAGGTGTGAAACAAAGTTATTTATTGAAATGAATACCCTTGAAAAGCATAGAAGGGAGAGTTCGTTCTTTTCAGCACACTTACATATCAAGTCATCTTTCATTTTGTAGAGAGCATGATGAAGCAAGATTAGAGGCTCAAGCTGGAATCATAAATAAAGGTCAGAGGAAAAGAGGAGCTGGAATCCGGAGGGTTCAAGTTCTAGTTGTGTATTTTGCATTATAGTCTTTAAGTTCTAGCAAAAGTCACATGGACATTCCTTGCATATGTATATATCCTTTGTGGACTTGGGAACTGGGGCTGTTTTATTATTTCAAAACTTTAAAAGTAAGACACGACCTTTAAAGTGACTTTTTTGAGGACGGTTTTGATCTTTTTTTGAGTTACTCACACTCACCTTGTAACTATTGTCACAAGTGTGTGTAGGATGGCTGGTAGGGGAAGGTGTGCACTTGCCTTCATGTAATTACATGCTATGAAGCCTCATCATTTCTGGTTCTTTAATCTAAATTTTGTAACCAACTCCTTTTGAATTGGATCTTCAATACAGCCATGCCAATCCTACAGCTTCAAAACAAAGTCATTTTTAAGCTATTTGAACATGGAAAAAAACCTGAACGATTTCTGAAAGCACAAAGCAGGTATTTTCTTCAAACGCAAGTAACTGAAATAACTGAAGAGATTTAGTTCAAATTGCAAATAAATTCGCCTTTGGATTGAGACGAGGCAAGAGAAATATCAGACCCAAAGGTCAAAAGGAACATTTTGGAGTAAGTTATAAACAGAAAATAGGGATTTAGAATGGAAAAGCTGAACTCAACAATAAGATGGGGTCATGACACCTTGGTAAGTATTTTTTATTATTTTTTTAAACTCACTGTGTTAACCCAGGACTTTATTTCCACTGACTCTAATTGAGAGTATTTTAGTGGGTTTTTTTTCTCTTTCTGTGTGTGTGTGTGTGTGTGTGTTTAAAAGACTAGGGAATAATAGTACATTGTAATGTCTTGGTTCAGAGAAATTTAAAGCATATAGAAATCTTGGACCAGGGCGCCTGGGTGGCTAAGTCAGTTGAGTGTCCAGTTTTTGCTTTCCACTCAGGTCATGATCTCAGGGTTCTGGGATTGAGCCCCACGTTGGCCTCTGTGCTCAGCAGGGAGTCTGCTTGGAGATTCTCTTTGTCCCTCTCTCTCTGTCCCTCTCCCCAACTCATGCTCTCTCTCTAAAATAAATAAATAATCTTAAAAAAAAAAAAAAAGAAATCCTGGGCCAGATCTCAACTCTATTCCCTGCCTCTCCCTAGAATACTTATTCCAAAAATTACCATTTCTTAGTGGGATTAGTGTGTGGCTGGTATGATTTCAAATTCTAAGGGAAAAACAACTGCTTAGAGGAAATAGTTATCCAGGTCCCCAAATTTCTGCACATTCAAACGGCGTTGATGTAAATAAATCAAAATCACAAACTTGAAAAGCAGGTAAGATGATTAGACGTGCATGTCCATAAACAATTAGCAAAAGCACATTTGTGATTTATTGGAAAGTGCAAGGCAATTGGAATGATTTCTGTTATTCTGCAGCAGTCTATGGAGTTAAATTCTGTATTTTCTGGAGCTGCAAAAGCCTGTATGTAGTATGATATCCATCATTATTTTCAGTGTGTTTATTGAGCAAGAGTCCTCTGATTAGAGATTTGTACTCATTTCAGTTGATGCTGGGTTAAAATTTACCCTTTTTTTTCTTTTAACCAGCTAAACAAAAGCAGTTCCTTAAGCCAATGATCAGTGTAAAAACAGATTTAGGAGAACCATCAAAAAATATTTGTTGATTGGGGATACCTGGGTGGCTCAGCGGTTTGGCGCCTGCCTTTGGCCCAGTGCGCGATCCTGGAGTCTCGGGATCGAGTTCCGCGTCGGGTTCCCGGCATGGAGCCTGCTTCTCCCTCTGCCTGTGTCTCTGCCTCTCTCTCTCTCTATGTCTATCATGAATAAATAAATAAATCTTTTAAAAAAAAATGTGTTGATTGAGTGAATGCAAAGGGTAGCTCTTATCACATTGCAGTTATCTGCCACTCCTGCCTAACTGGCCAGTTTCATCTCCTGCTATTCCTACAATTGCACTCTAGAATGGTTCTAGCAGTAACAAGTGGCTTGCCCTTCTGGAATTTGTCTCCACACCTGTATCCTTGTTGTTCTTTCTCTGCCTGAAGTATCCTACTCATTAATCTCTTGGGAAAGTCCTACTCAGCTTTGAGTCAGGATCCAAACGCTACTTCCTGTGGAAGGATATAGCTGTGTGCCCTGGATAAATTAGATCCTCTCTTCTCAATCCCCAGCATAGGTAGATTTTAAATGTTCAATAGCCACATGTGGCTGGTGCCCACCATACTGGATAGTGCAGACAGAGAACATCTCTATTATTGCAAAAAATTCTATTATACAGTGCTACCTTAGAGAAATTAGCTACCTTTGGTAATGTTTCAAATTCTTCTGTGTAGTAAATAACACATTCAAATGAATTACCTTTGAAAATCTGGATGCTAATGTGGCCAGTCTTAGAAATGTTACAATCTCTGGTATAGCCAGATATTTTACAAATATTTTAAACAGCCTATCTTTAAATGCAAAAAGCGTTCAGCAAAATAAAATACTGAGACTGATGAATCAACAGGATGACTGACCTAGGTATGCCATTTTATTACCTCCTCCTCCTGAGTCACAAATAAAATCTTAGCCAAAAAAAAAAAAAAAAAAAGTTTTAAGAGCTATAACTCTACAACATGAAGAGAGTGGGACAAAGAGCATCAGTGGACAAGGGAATTCAAGAAATTTATGGAATGTAGAAAACTGATGAAGCAAACTGGAGAAAGCAGAAGCCTCTACTACATCACACCTGGAGGGGTGTAAGTCTCCAGTTTCCATACTTAGAAACAGTAGACACAAAGGAGATAAAAAATGAGTCATGCAACAAAACAGAAAGATTTATATATATAAAAAAGTCTGTTAGTTTGAGAAGGCCCAGAGCTTGGCACAATAAAGGAAAAATTACTTGTATCTGTCTCATCAAGGCATTTTAGAACATCGAGGATATAGAGAATATGGGGAGAGATAGAAAGGGGTACAACAAAGTAACAGCAGCAGCCTGGCAGGAATGGAAGATAATGGAGCACTAGGGAATGGAAGATAATGGAGCAAGGCTCTTGAGGTTATTTTTGTCCATTAGATAAGAGGACAGAATAAAGGCATTTTCAGACATGTCTCATTCACAAAGTTTACCCACTACACACCCTTTCTTAGGAAGTTACTAGAGGATGTTCTTGACCAAAACAAAGGAGTGATGAATAAGGCATGGATTTTTTATGGTGGATTGGATGATAGCTTCCCATTTTTCAGATTGTCCTTGTCATCAACATAAGCATTTATACCTTTGCCAAGTGAATGCTTGTCTCCCACTAGAGTAGATGGAATATATTTCCCTACTGTTTTGATGTTGGGATTGGCTATGTGATTTGTTTTGGCTAATGGAACATTAGTGGATGCAATATGAGCAGAGGCCTTAAACATGCTTATTTGGCTTCTCTCTGTCTCTCTTCTGCCATCTTCCACGAGAAAAGCATGCCCCACAAAACTGCCGGCACCAGATAAACACACATGGAGAAGTCTTGAATTCAACTCAGCCTGAAGCAGAGTGAAAACAGTGAATGTTTGTTGTTGCACTGAGTTTTTGGGGTTGCTTGTTATGTAGCTTTATGGCTACACAGCAGTTTTGTGGCAATAATTGATAAAAAGTTTTCAGAATAATTAATATAATCTATGAGAGCAGTGACATTTCTATTCTAGACTGATAGCTGTGCAGGAACCTAAAAGCAAATGAGGACTAATGGCTGGGGGTAGGGGGGAGTTGGGGGGAAGATGGAGTAGAGATCTGTAAGAAATAAGAACAACAAAACAGAAATTATGATTGAGACCTTGAGAACATAGTAAAGGTAACTGGAAGAGCACAAAAATGAGAACTCCATTCTAACTGAATTGTAGGAGGACAGCAGTCATGACACTGAGCTCCATAAAAAGGTATATTTATCCTATGACGTTATTAGCTCTGTTGTGAACCATATTTATATAGATGTGATTAATTTAACTTCACTTACAGTTTTTTCTAAATATATACATTGTATACAATAAACACTTTTTGAATGTCAATCATACCTCAGTAATGTGGTTTAATAAAAAAAACAAAAAAAGAAAAAAATGAGAAGGAAAGAGTAGGGAAAAAATAATAACAATAAAGAGACCAAAAAAAAAAAAAAACAAAGAGGAAAAAAGCTAACTGTGGCCAATGTCCTATAGGTCACCAAAAACAGCTTCTGGAGCTAAAAGGACCAAAACTGTAGGCCCAGTCAGAGACTTGTATAGGTTCTTGGAATTCCATAAAAATGGCTCTTAATGAGGTCCATAGCAAGAAATGGATCTATTACAGCTAGGGATGAAACACAATGGTTTCCTCACTTTTTGGTCTCAAGAAATCTTTACTCTTTGTAAAATAAAAGGGAAAGGTCCTAAAGGGCTTTTTGTTTATATAGGTTATAGCAATTGGTATTTACCTTATTAGAATTTAAAACCTATAAAGTATTTCAGTAGCCTTTTCATTTCTAGTTTGAAGATTGAATAATTCTTAACTTTTAAAGAGCTCATAAGTCTATACTTAAAATAGTCAATTCTTTTTTTTTAAACCCTGAATGATTTGTCTCAAAATAATGCCACAACTTAACTGGCATCATGACATTATATGAAAATATTCCATTGCATAAGACGTAACAAGGAACATTATCTGCATCTATAAAATTGAAAGGAAGATAGTTTTCATCATTTTCATTTCTTATTTATAGCTTGCTCAGCTTCTTTGCAGTAGATTCCTATCTTCCATGAGCCAGAGAGCTTGCTATGTTCAGTTCTGTATCATTAAATGCAGAGGTTACAGGGCACTTGGGTGGCTCGTGCTTTTGGCTCAGGTCATGATATGGGGTCATGGGATCTAGCCCCATGTCCTGCTCCAGTGGGGAGTCTGCTTGAGGATTCTCTCTCTCCCTCTCTCTCTGCCCCTCCTCATGCTCATACACACTCTCTCTCAAAATAAGTAAATACATCTTTAAAAAAATAAATGCAAATATTGCAGTTGTGGGTCAAGAACAAAAGTTGTTTCCTTTTTCTTTTCCAGCCAACAACCCATTATGTTTGTGTTTGCATTATTTAAAATGGGTAGGGGGATCTAGGTACCTAGGCATGGCTCCAAGACCTCAGAGGAGGGAATGGAGAAGCCCTTCCATTTATTCCTTTTGTAGTATTCTTTCTTTTAAAAAATATTTTATTTAAATTCAATTTGTCAACATATAGTATAACACCCAGTGCTCATCCCATCCCATCAAATGCCCTCCTTAGTGCCTGTCACCCAGTTACCCCAGCCCCCCAACTCCTCCCCTTCTGCAACCCTTTGTTTCCCAGAGTTAGGAGTCTCTCATGGTTTGTCTTCCTCCCTAATTTTTCCTCACTCAGTTTCCCTCCTTTCCTTTATGGACGCTTTCACTATTTTTTATATTCCACATATGTGGAATATATACCATATAAACCATATGATAATTGTCTTTCTCCAGTTGACTTATTTCACTCAGCATAATACCCTCCAATTCCATCCACATCAAAATAAAGGGTAGGCATTCATCCTTTCTGATGGCTGAGTAATATTCCATTGTATATATACCACATCTTCTTTATCCATTCATCTGTCAAAGTACATCGTGGCTCTTTTCACAGTTTGGCTGTTGTGGACATTGCTGCTATGAACATTGACGTGCAGGTATCCTGTTATTTCACTACATCTGTTTCTTTGGGGTAGATGCCAGTAGTGCAATTGCTGGGTCATAGTGTAGCTCTATTTTTAACTTCTTGAGGATCCACCACATCATTTTCCAGAGTGGCGGTACCAGCTTGCATTCCTACCAATTCTGCAAGTGTTCCTCTCTTCCTACATTCTCGCCAACATTTGTTGTTTCCTGTTTTGTTAATTTTAGCCATTCTCACTGGTGTAAAGTGTTATCTCATTGTGGTTTTTATTTGTATTTTCCTGATGGCAAGTGATGTGGAGCATTTTTTCATGTGCTTTTGGCCATGTGTAGGTCTTCTGGAGAAACATTTGTTCATGCCTTCTGCCCATTTCATGAGTGGATTGTTTGTTTCTTGGATGTTGAGTTAGATAGGTTCTTTTTTAAAAAGATTTTATTTATTTATTTGACAGGGAGAGAGAGAGCAAGAGAGTGAGATCATAAGCAGGGAGAGAGGGAGAAGCAGGCTCCCGCTGATCAGGGAGCCTGACTTGAGCTTTGATCTCAAGAACCCAGGATCATGATCTGAGCCGAAGGCAGATGCTCAACTGACCGAGCCACCCAGGAGCCCCAAAAAGTTCTTTATAGATCTTGTATACTAGCCCTTTCTCTGATATGTCATTTGCAAACATCTTCTCCCATTCTTTAGTTTGTCTTTTAGTTTTGTTGACTGTTTCCCTTGCTGTGCAGAAGCTTTTTATCTTGATGAAGTCCTGTTGGTTCAGTTTTGCTTTTGTTTCCCTTGCCTCATAGATAGGTCTTGCAAGAAGTTGCTGTGGCCACGTTCAAAAAAGTTGTTGCCTATGTTGTTCTCCAGGATTTTGATGGATTCTTGTCTCACATTAGATCTTTCAACCATTTTGAGTTTATCTTTGTGTGTGGTGTAAGAGAATGGTCCAGTTTCATTCTTCGGCATGTGGCTGTCCAATTTCCCCAACACCTTTTATTGAAGAGACTGTCTTTTTTCCAGTGGATGTTCTTTCCTGCTCTGTCAAAGATGAGTTGACCATAAAGTTGAGGGTCCATTTCTGGGTTCTCTGTTCTGTTCCATCAATTTATGTATCCGTTTTTGTGCCAATACCATACTGTCTTGATGATCACAGCTTTGTAATACAACTTGGAGTCAGGCATTATGTTGCCCCTAGTTTTGGTTTTCTTTTTCAACATTCTTCTGGTTACTTGGGGTCTTTTCTGGTTCCATAAAAATCCTAAGATTATTTGTTTCAACTCTGTGAAGAAAGACCATGGTACTTCGATAGGGATTGTACTGAATGTGTAAACTGCTCTGGGTAGCATAGACATTTTCACAATATTTATTCTTCCAATCCATAAGCGTGAAATGTTTTTCCATCTCTTTGTGTCTTCCTCGATTTCCTTCATAAGTGTTTTGTAGTTTTTAGAGTGTAGATCCTTTATCTCTTTGGTTAGGTTTATTCCTACATATTTTATGGTTTGGGGTGCAATTGTAAATGGGATTTATTCCTTAATTTCTCTTTCTTCAGTCTCATTGTTAGTGTACATAATATTATTTCTTTATGCAGATCTTTTACTTATATCATTTTCCTTCTTTTCAAAGAATATCTTTTAACATTTCTTGCCAGGAAGATCTATTCCTTTAATTTTCATTTGTCTGTAAAAGTCTTTATTTTTTCCTTCATTTTGAAGGATAATTTCGCTGGATACAAAATGCTAGGTTGGTGGTGTTGTTTTTTCTTGCTTGCATGATTTCTGAAGGGAAATCTGATGTAATTCTCATCCTTGTTCTTCTATTTAAAAAAAAGGTGTTTCTCCCATTTGGCTTGCTTCAAGATTCTCTTTGTCCTTAATTTTCTGCACTTTCAGTATGATATGCCTAAGTGTAGAGTTTTAGTTATTTGCTTACATAGTGGTCTCTGTGCTTGCTGGATCTCAGGTTTGGTTTCTGTTTCAATATTTCTTTTTACTACGAAATCTTTTTTACAATCAGATTTAAATTTTAAAAATTAAACAAATACAACTCATATATTTTAAAAAACTATGGCACCTTCAGAATCAATAATACTTTATAACATCTTTTAATATTTAACATTTGAAAAATCTTTTTAGTGATCCCCTTTGCATAAATATGTACATAAGAACCTAATTTGCTTTCTTATTTCTCAAAAGAAAATAAAGGTTCAAATTTTCACAATAGTTAAGTTTGGGTCAACACTTTTATCTATTTTGAAACAATCCCCCCCACCAAGTCCTACAGACTGAAACTTAAGTTTATTTTATTTGCAAAAAAAAAAAACCCAAAAAAACAAAAAACAAACAAAACAAAAACAAAAAAATTACTCTCCTTGTGTGGCAAAATTAAAACATTCATTAAAATCAAGTTATCCTTTTGGTTTTAAAAACATGATTGTTTTTTATGTTGCAATAGTTGGCTGATAGAAAGTTTAAGGGAGCATGTATCAGTGTGGAAAGACATCAGTTCTTGTTCAGGTTTGCACAAAGGAAAATCTCCTCTCTGAGACTTGGTTTTCCATCTATAAAATATGAATAATGCCTGTTTTGACTGCGTATGGAGAAAGAAAAGGAAAATCCCAGGTTTTTGGAGTTGGAATAGCCCTTAGAGATTATTTTGTCCTTTTGATGGGAAGACATAGGCAAAAGTGGGTTGAAAAACTTGCCCAAGGTCAAATATCAAGGGAACACATAGAATCACTGTATTTACATTTGGCATTAACAGTACAAAGCTAATATTTTTGTTTTTATAGCCCTAGTGAGTCCTGTGTAAACTCATTATAACAGTATGAGCCTTGTGGGCCACTTGCATTATAATAACATATTTCTGGGACAGAAATCTCCTGCTGGTATGGAAAATGTCTGCTTTTTAAGTGGGATCAATCCCCATCTCCATAAGCTGTCCAATAACCGCATTATCAGTTCCTATATTTTGCCTTTTCTGACAGTTACACCAAGTTCTTTTTCATAACATTTAGCAGCTGAGTCAGCATTTTGAGTTGAAACTTAGAGAAGTAAGATTTAGCAAGATGTGTATTCTGGATATAATAACCCAAAATGGTTAAAGGCACTGAGATGCAAAAGAGTTAGTGTGTTCATGACATTAAAAGTAATTTGTTATTGGACTTATCCTCTTCCATTGAAGCCATTCATCTGTGTTCTTCTTTCCAGAGGCACAGGGAAGAATTTGGTGAGGGGGCAGGGTTGAAGGCATCCTTGATATCTTGTCCTTCTCACATTTAACAGAAGTCCTACTGATCCAACATGTGCCCCCCTTGTGCTGTCAGTTTTGCTACAGTCTTAATTCAGGCCATGATTGTTTCTGTTTAAAGAACTAGTTACTGGATTACAATTAGCCTTCTAACTAGCTCCCTGACCTCACTGAATTCATTCTCTACACTTGGGCTGAGTGATCTTTGTAAAACACAGACATCATCATGTTTCTCAGCCACTTAAATGCTTTTAACCTAAGAATGAAGACTACAATCTTCACCTTGGCATTTAAGGCTGATTCCCAGTGCCTGCTCTGGCCTCATCCTGTGATCCTAGCTTCTGAGCATTCACACTGCCCTAGTTTATTGGCCTTTGCAGAGTCACTGGCTCTTTTGGTGATGCCTCCTTACTCTCTCCTTCTCCTCACCTAGTTAATGACAACTTTTTCTCTCTTGCCATCCCTCCTTCCCTCCCTCCTTCAATTTCTTCACTCCACAAATGTTTATTGAGAATCTTCTATGTGCTGGTCATTGAAGATGCATTAGTAAGCAAAACAGGCAAAGCTGTGCCCTCATAGACCTTACATCCATGTGTGTGTGTTGAGGGTGACAGAATATAAGTGTAGTACATAATAAGTAATACTCTATGTTAGAATATGATATTTCTGTGGAGAAATATTAAGCTGAAATTGGAGAGAGATGAGGCAGGGGGAGAGATATCATTTTATTTTATTTTTTTAAGATTTTATTTATTTATTCATGAAAGACACAGAGAGAGGCAGCAACATAGGCAGAGGGGGAAGCAGGCTCTCCACAGGGACCTGATGCAGGACTTGATTCCAGGACTTCAGGATCACAGTCTGAGCCAAAGGCAGATGCTCAACCCATGAGCCACACAGATGCCCTGAGAGATGTCATTTTAAATAGAATGGTCAGGGTAGGTCCCACACGGAAGATGACGTTTCAGCAAAGAGCTCAGTAACATCAGGAAAAAATGTGGTTATTTAGAGGAAGGATGTTCATTTTTGAGTATATGGATACTCAATCCAACAGCATTTGTTAGACATAAGATCCTTTCTCTATTAAATTGCCCTTGCAACATTGTTAAAAATCATTTGGCCATTTTTTTGGTGTGAGATCTAGGTATGTTTTCTATTTTGTTATAATGATCTCTGTGTTTGATTTCTCTCTTCATCATTACTACATTGTCTTAATTATTGTAACCATATAGTGAATTGTAAAATTAGCTAATATGATTCCCTCAGTTTATTCTTCTTTTCAAAACTGATTTAGCTATTCTAGGTTCTTTGCCTTCTCAAATTTAGAATAATCTTTTTATATCTTAAAAGAGAAGTCTTTCTGCAATTTTGAATTCTATTAAATCTCTAGATTAGTTTGGGAGAGATTTGACATTGTTAGTGTATTTATTCTTCTAATCCATGAACATTGTTTTCATATTTATTTAGATCTTCTTTAATTTTTTTATCAGTTTTTTGTAATTGTCAGCATACAGTCATGTTTTAGGTTTATACCTAAATACTTTCTTGGAATTATAATAAATTAAGTATACATGTATTTAATTTACATACATAAATTACATATATTAAAGTTTTAGTTTCCAACTGGTCATTGCTAATATATAGAATATATTGATTTTTGCCTTTTTGACCTTGTATCCTGCAGTCTTGCTAAAGTTATTAGTTTTAGGAGATGTTCTATTTATAGAATCTTTGGATTTTCCTACATATATAATCATGTCATTTTAGAATAAAAGCAATTTTATTTCTTCCTTTAAATGTGTATGTCTTTTGTTTCTTTTTCTTGCCTTACTACAAGGCAGTTTGAGTGGTGATGACTGATATCCTTGCTTTGTTCCCCATCTTAAAAGGAAAATATTCAGTCTTTTACCATTAAATATGATATTAGTTGTAGGTTTTTTGGATACTCTTTATTGGGTTGTGGAAATTACCTTCTATTTCCTATTTGCTGGAAGATTTTATCAGGAATCGATGGTGAATTTTGTCAAATGCCTTTTCTGCATCAGTTGATATGATTATGCAGTTTTTCTTCTTTGTATTATTAACAAATACAGATCACATTGATTAACTTCAAGTATTAAAACTTCAGCCTTACAGACCCAGTTTAAAATCTACATGTTCATGTTGCATTATTCTTTTTTACATATTGATAGATTTGATTTCCTAATATTTTTTTTATTTCCTAATATTTTGTTGAGGATTTTTTGTGTCTGTGTTTATGAGAAGCTAACTTTGGAAAGCCATTTAATATTTCTGAGTTTTAGGTTCATTAGTTCTAAAAGTTAATCTCATTGCCCTTACTTACCTCACAGGGTAATTGTGGAGACAAAATAGAGACCAGCGAAATGACAGCATTCTTTAATATGTAGAGTGCTATATAAATGCAAGGAATAAGAATGGATACTTCGATCTTTGTTTTGTCTCCTCAGCTAAATGGCAAGCCCCATTTTTAATCTCCTTAGGTGCAGTACTCTATCCTATAGCAGAAAAGGGCTCTGGGAGTGCGTATGTGAACTTCTCAGCAAACCTAGGATATTAGGGCAGGTCACTAGGATCATAGAGAATCAGTGTGGGGAGCTTTGGAACTCTTGGAAGACCAATAATAACATTTCCAAGTAAGGAGGGTACATAGTGGCCCTGCCTGGCCTTTAAAATGTGATGTGCCTACTAATGCAGGAAATGGACATGAAGGTAGGAGAAAGGCAGAGAGGGATGCCCTACTGTGGTCCTTTGCCTGGCTCTCAGCAGGGAAGAATACACACAAATGCATCATCAGGTGCTGTCTCTCAAACACATCTTGCCTAGTCTCTGTAAACTTGTTCCAAGGCCTTAATTAGAACAGACTGTAAAGGTTTAAAGATGCCAGGGTTTGATCTGGGCCCCTGAAAGAGCTCATTGTGGGAGCGTGGACAGGATTTAGGACAGTGACAGGAACTGCTCACACCAAAGAAACCTCTACCTCTCTCCTTTCACCAAAATCAAAGGTTTCATGAAAATCAGTATAGACAAATCAAATCCTCTAGGACTAAGACCCCTGCAACTGATGTGACCTTAGTAGCTGTCTCGGCAACTCTGACTAATGCTCCTCTACAAACAGTTTTAAAAAGGGGCAAAATACCTGTTATACTAGCCAGTTTGTTAGTCTGACATTATGATTCTTTCTTCATCTAAAATGAACCTAAATTGGTACTCAGAGATCTGTGCCAATTCCTTTGTTAATCAAGATGGGAGGGCTGGTATAAAATCTCTGCAACATTATTGTCTATAGCATCACTGGAAATTTAAAATCCAATGTCATTATAAATAAAAATCTTCAATAAAATGATGCAGTAAATTAATTCTGAATCTTGTAGAATAAAGTAAAACAAGGTACAAAGACATAAAGTAAGTCCTCCATAAATTTACATGGAGTATGCCTCTTTCTGGGTGAAAATAAAAGATCAGCATGCTTCCTAATAATTTTATAATTGCTATTGTTTTGGAGAGAATTTTTGTAGCTTCTTTTAGCAGTATTCCTTTGCTAGAAAAAATTTTATGTTGGTTTCATGGAAAACCTGAAGGTTTATATTAGACTAGATAACAGAGTTTTGAGAAGAGGATTTGCATTTTACCTAACTTCTCTCTATTATTAGCTGGAATTTATATCTATTTTTAGCTATCTTTCTTTTTTATCATTCCTATCCTCTTACATCCCCCACTTTTTCATTCAACTTTACCCATTTATCTTGCACATTGGCAAAACAGATACAGCTATTTATCATTCCAAATCATCTCTCTGAGAACCCAGAAGAGTTCTAATGGTGGAGGCAACATGATTGAATCAACTGAACAGAGTTTGATAGAAGAAGAGATGTTTCTAGATTCATTTCATATGAGAATGTCAACCTATGTGGTCATCCAACTGAGAAATCTTTTGTTAAAAACCTTAAATACATAAGAAACTTGGTTATTTTCTAGTTGTAAAGGGTAGTATGGCTTCTTCAGTACCAAATGAGAGTGGAGGTTTGCATACCCTGATGTCCACTCTTTTGCAAAGAAATGCCCTGTTAGAGGATATTGTTGTTCAAGGAAACTGGGTGAGCTAGAGGAAATGCGTGGGATGTCAAATCCACCACTGAGCTCTTAAAAGATGTGAGAGGGTCCAGCTAGTTCTTGACAACTCCCTAAGTGCAGACTAAGTAACAGGCAGAGTGAGCACTAAATTTCCCCTGCACTTTTCTTTGGAACTATAGGAAATGTGGTAGGATGTGCAAACAAGGTTTTTTTTTAAAAGACAAGTTAACTGCAGAGAGCCCAGAGGAGAACAACAACAATAAAATGATAAAGGATTTGTACAAGTCATCCTGTGGAAAATAGGTGCAGTGCTGTGGGTATGTTCCCGTAGAGTAAAAAAAAAGATGGAAATGAGAAATAAGAGCCTATAAACACACACACACACACACACACACACACACACAGAAGGATGTTAAATAAGAGAGATTCCAATTACCCTCATTAGTCAGCAATGGGCTTAAGCTTTAGAAGAATCACAAAATGTAAGATATTTGCAAACAATTATCTTCTAAAGACTCAAAGACCGAAAAAATAATTCCTTTAGTTCTCCATTCAAATAAGCAGACTTAGAAGTTACACATTTAGGGTCGGATACTTTTATCATTTAGGTTTGTGGCTCAAGCCTAAAGTACCTACTTGAATGAATAGGCATTGTGTTGACAAAAACTACAAACTGGAGGAAGAAGAAATACAAACTCATCATCCATGGAGATAATTTAAAACCTTAGAGGAACAGGGAGTATGATAGTTAAAACACAAGCCAAGCATATTGACATATTAGTGCAAACTAATAAAAAATAAGGTTAAGAAACAAGAGGGAACTAAAGAACATAGAAATCATTATGATATTGAGTGTTCCTGTAAAGGACAAGAGAAGTTTATTCACCACAGAGAAACCCTTGTAAATTCATTAAGGCAGTTAGAAGTTACAGATGGAAAAATTTTAAACCTTTGCAAGGGTTCTCAGGCCCTATAATGGCTGTGAAAACCATACTGAGAAAGTAGCGCTAATCATCTGCAGGAGTCTAGATAGTAGGGAAAGTCAAGAAGGATGAATAAACCACAGTGTACTGCTGAAACTAATCCTAGAAGCTGAGCAGAAAGTGGGTCAAAAAATTGATCTTGACAGATGTGTCAATCAGATTGAAAGTATCTAAACAAGTGCAAAATGGAACCATAAGAAAATCACAAAAGAAAAGCTAAAAATCAGAAGGTTTTGAAAACCCTACAGGATGCTATAGAAAGGAAAGGATATTAATACACACCATTACAAAGGACGAGTCTGTAGAGCTGACCAAAATTACAAAGAAAATCTCTTTGGAGTGATAATAGTAAAAAGGGACACAAAGATTCGAGCACATGGGCTCAGGGTATATAGTCAGGGAACTTTGAGTAAGCTCACCACATGCAGGGAATTAAAGAGGGGGTGGTTGACAGAAAAGAATACAACGTTATTAGGGAATGTGTCTCTTTGTGCCAAGTGCTATCTTCTGAATCCAAACAAGTGGATGAGTGAAGGGAAGATTTGCAGTTGGATGAAGAGCCTTTAAAAGGTACATTCCTGAATCACAGAAATCAGACACTGGCAAATGCCTGTTGGGTGACGGAGTTCACCTTCTATCTCAGTGCACTGTCGCTCCCGGCAGGCGGTTGGCAAATGCTGTGTCCAGTCGGGTTCCAGGCTAGCAGAGCAGAGTCTTGTGCACAGCAGGCAACCTTTCAATTACTATATAAAAAACAGGACGTTAATACTCATGTATTAACCATTTTGACAGATAGAAGTTTAGGCCCTTTGGAATAATAGTACAGAGTCTCTGAGGAAAATGCTCAGGGAGACAGCATACACTCGCTGTAACTGGAAATGGAAACAAATAAAATGCCAGGAACAGAGGAGGATACCCAAGCGAAGAACTAGGGGACTTCACAGGTGCCTTAGTGAAACTATGAAAGTAAGTCAATATTTAGTACAGTGGAAACCACTCCATCTACTTTGACAAGTAACTTGAATGAAAGATTCACCCTTACGCAAAATAAAATCTAACCTGGAATACTGATGAATTCTCTAATAGCTGGTCCACAAATATTTACTATTGTTAAAGAGGATGTCTCATGATAGAGTGTTTATTTAAAATGATGGTGGAGTGGTAAGATCATGATGTGTCTTTGTGGAATTTTAGTTTTGTTCTAGAAACCACTCCCTCTCTCCCCCACCCTCAGGTACAAAATAGAACCTCTTTTATTTAGCACAGGGAAAACACAGAGGGAAGTGGTTATAGAAGGGCTCAGAACAAACCTAGGGCAACAAATAGAGTAGGCATTCCCAGCCTGTTATGTAATCAGGAGAGAGTTTTTCTGAGGAAGTTGGGAAGAAGCAAACATCCTTAAGAATACTATTAATAGATAATCCTTGCTTCAAGGAAAGTTGGAGCAACTGCAGCTTCTAAGACTGAGCAAACCCACCAAAAGTCAAAAAAGCCCTGACATAAGAAAGAAATCAGCATAATTCAGAGGAAAAGAGAACTCAAATCTCAGGAATGTGTGCTTTTGTTGTCTTCTTAACAAAGTCACCTAGTGCTAAAAATAGATATATGAACAGGACAAACTGATTATAGAAGTCAAAATTCTAGTATGTTGGGGTGCAAAAGCTCAGGATTCAACAGGTGAAGCTCCAGATTATCCTGCAACAAACTGTAACTAAATCCACAATCTTGCCAGTGGGAGGATCTTTTAGCAAAATACAGCAGTGTTTTTTTGAGGATTTATTTTCACTTTTATCTGTATTAAAAATCATCTGAAGATAATTTAGAGATTTAAAATTTCTCCAGTCAGAGTAGAGCTTAAGGGAGAATTCTTCTGTTGGTCATATCCCTATGTATTTATGTTGCTAGGTCTAATTAACCATGACTGGCCACACCTTTCATGGAGACCTGAGCCCATGCTCACAGCCAATTGTCCTAAGTCATGTGATCATGGACTTTATTCTTGGCTATACTCCACACTTGCTATATAAAGGGTGAAAAAGAATCCAAGTGTGTACTTTAGTTCACGTATTTGTTAACTAGATATGAGAAATTAGATATTTTCCAGCCTTGGAAAGCTGCAGCGAAGGCAAATGGGCAAATATAAAGCACTTTTAAAAATAACAATAATCATAACAGAAACAGCAATGTGCTCAAAATGAAAATAAAACCAAAGGGAGTATTGTAACATTATATTTTTCAAAACTACAGCAAAGAGGAAAACTTCACTTTTGTTCCTTTAAGCAAGGAGGAGTATTTCATCTTTAGAACTATGAACTATGTTTTTCCTGATAGAATGTCTCATGACTTGCAAGTTTAAAGATTTTCTAAATTA
This sequence comes from Canis lupus dingo, assembly GCF_003254725.2. Taxonomy (NCBI): domain Eukaryota; kingdom Metazoa; phylum Chordata; class Mammalia; order Carnivora; family Canidae; genus Canis; species Canis lupus. The sequence goes on along the minus strand of NC_064256.1, from coordinate 21,698,113 downwards.
TCATATTAGCAATAAGTAACTTAAACACATTAGCATCTGATCTTGGCAAATTTTCAGATTCTACATATATCTGCTGAATATTTCAAAACTGGGCAATTCTGCAGTCCTTCAAAAAACTATGCCTTCCTAGGGGCACCTGGTTGGTGCTGTTGGTTAGGCGGCCTACTCTTGGTTTTGGCTCAAGTCATGATTTTGGGGGGTTGTGAGATCAAGTCTCATGTCAGGCTCCATGCTCAGTGCAGAATCTGCTTGGAATTCCCTCTCCCTCCCCCTTTCCCCTCCCACACTCATGCATGCATGCATACATACACTTGCCTGTGCTCACAAATAAATAAATAAATAAATAAATAAATAAATAAATAAATATCTTTAAAAAAATCTGTGCCTTTCTAAATGTGCCATATCACCAGTTGATTTCTGATTTCATAATAAATAATTGTAATTTACCTGGTCCCTTTAAACAGTTTTGCTAATATTAATGGCAAGCATTGCTGATATGAGTTATAAAAATGTAATAACATCATGATTTGATTTTCTTCACTTGTGTACAGTATTTACCAACTTCAGTTTCCTAGATATAGTCATACCCATTTATAGCGTAAATATAATAAATATTAGGTAACAGAATCTAGCTGTTACTGATTGATAAAACCATCCTCAATTGGGAAATAGAAATCTAACACAAACAATGGTAATGTAAGCCTCATATGACCTGATTAGTTGACAACTCTGATCCTAAATATTCTGTTACATCAAGCCATAGTACTATCCATGTCCATCCAACAAACTTTCCATTTTGTTAGTTTTTCCATTTATAAAATCCTCTGGGATTTTTGAAAGGTGATGGGGAAAAACATGTTTTCGTAAGGAATCAAACATTAATTAATCAATAGTCTTCTTTTGCTCCCAGAAAACTTGAGGATCACAAAGATCAATATAGCGAGATAACACAATTTTATGAGAAATTCTTAATGAAAAAAAAAAAAGATAGGAACAGCTAATGAATCCAGGAGTGAACTAGAAACCAAAATGTTCACTGCTAACTAAGCCCTATTTTATTGTGAAAGATCAGTTTCAAATTAGGCTCCATGCTTTTTAATGGCCAATGCAAAGAAGGAAGTGCCCTCAGCTACGTGTGCCTCAGGTCTCTATGATAAATATAAGTACACTATCTTAGAGAAGCACAACCATTTTGTATACTGAGATTAGAAGAAGTTTCTTAAAGAGTCTGAACAGAAATTGTCCTGAACAACATGCTTTGCATCAATCCCAGGAACAAGTTTTCCAGGGCTGTTCCTTAAAGCACCCAGTGGAATCAATTTAGAAAAGCAATTTTATAAAGAAGATGAGGAATGAGAGTTAGTTTCCTGGGAGCTGCCTTGAAGGTTCACAAGCATAATTGCTATAGACACAGAAGGATATTAACTCTAACTAATGAAAGTCTCATAAAATAACAGTATAACAGCTTCCTATGCATGAGTTATATTTAATATTCATTTAACGATAATACAAGATATCATTATCACTCTTCTTTATAAGCTCAAATACAAGTTTTTCACTTTTTCATGTATTATATACCTTTAAAGATTGTTTATAAATGCCTTTAAAAATAAACTAGAATTCTTGTGACTCTCCTTAGTTTTAAAAAAAAATCTCATTTTTCTAAATGTACAGGAGAGTAGGGTTAAGTTAAATAACCTAAGGTTTTTATACATCAAGCATTTAATGGCTTCAATATATATCATGCTGTCATTTTCTTTCTTTTTTTCTTTCTTTCTTTCTTTCTTTCTTTCTTTCTTTCTTTCTTTCTTTCCTTTCCTTTTCTTTTTTCTTTTTTGTTTAAAACAAATAAGCGTTCTTATTTTCTCAGAAGCCTCAAAAGGCAAAGGAAAAATCAGTGTATTGATCCCTACAATGGATTCCAATGTTATCCTAGCTTCAGAAGGTGTCCAGTTACAGAGAAACATTTTAGTAATCGTAAGGTTCAGACAGACCTTATGTGACCCTATTCATTCCTGACCAGCAAATAGTTTTTGTTTAACTTCGAAAGAAACCAGACAAACTCGGCAAGGTTACTTGTAATCATGACACCATTCTTAGAATTGCCATGTGCTGGGAACATGCCTTCTTGCTTCCTCCTTCTATCTACAGTATAAATCTGAAGGACTTTGTTATGGCTCTTATACTTGGCACATCTTAGGCCTATTTAGAACATCAACACCATCAATCACAAAATATGGGGCCGACCAGCTGGATGAACCCTGGCTATCATGCAGGGGTTATTTGTCATCTGGGCATGTCTGTTTGGTATATAACACTCCTTCAGTCCCAGAACAATTTTCCCTCTCCAAAAATATTCTCTTTGATTCAGGAAACACGTGATTAATAAAGGACAAGGGTTTAAAGTCGGAGGTCAAGGCTAAAAGTCTTAACCAAACAAGTGCATTGCTTACTAATGTTTGCATCAGCAGTCAAAAATTCCCTTGAAGAGCTCCTGCATTGAAGAAACACACGTCTATTCTTAAATGCCATAAATTTCAAGGGACTCCAACAACTATATTCATCTTGAGGGATTTATTTAAAAATACTGTTGCACATTTGAGAAATGTTTTGCTGAAGAATAATAACACTGCATCAAGCATTTAAAAGGCCCATTACAAACATTTACAATTTAACATAATAAATTAAGGTTGAAAAGATGTAATTTAACCAATATGATATGTAAAGGAAATTTGTACTATAACATTAGAACAATTTGCATTAAAAATAAATTGTTTTCTAAGATGTCTATTTATACTAAAATGGATTTAAAAGCAATACTCCTTCCCTCATACTTTTTGTCTTATTTATATGCCAATCTACAATCTACAATACTTTATAGTACTTTTCCATTAGACAGTTTTCCTTTTATTCTTGTTTCTCTTCCTTCTACCAAAAGAATCTTGTTTCATGTTTACAGAATGTTGGGTTTTCTTCATTCTAGGCAATTGTTATAGTTCCACCCTGTGATAGTATTTATTTGATATTTGTGAATTGTTTTTGTGTGCATGATGACAGAAAAAGCAAATTTGAACAACATAAATTTAGCAACTCATTGTTGATCAAGTTTTAAAATTACCCTAACATTGACTAGACTAGAAGTGACTGCATTTCCCAAACTGGAGAAATGAATTAAAGAATGTTTATTTCACTAAAATTGTAAAAAGATTCACAAACTCCTGTTGGAAATTGAAGCAGAGTTTCTCAGAATAAAAGTACACAGTAGACTGCATTATAGCGTTGATGATGTTGCAAGGTCTAAGGAGCACATGTCAGTCATCACTTTATTTAACTTTTATAGATTTCTAATTCCTGCGCACACACCACCTGAGGTAACCAGACTTATTGGAATTCAGCTTTCTTTACCTCTCCATCAAATGCCAAAGGAATAAAAATAGAAACCTATTGTTGTACAAGACACACTATATTAAGAATATGTTTCTGTTGAAATTCACACTGGCAGTGCATTCATCCTGTAGACTGCCTTAGAATCATGGCTTTGGGGCCATAAACAGACTTTTGATGTCATCTGGCCTGACTCTCCTATTGCTGTGGAAACTAAGCCTTTAGAGAGGAAGTGGCAAAGGTGAGACTGGAAACCCCATCTCTCATTTCCCCGTCCAGTGTCTTCTGGGCCATGGTATAATCCTTTCTTATGGCTCAACTGTTGGTGCAGAATCTTGGGTAAGTCTGACTTGCTCACAGCTGGGCCATCTGTTGCTCCACTATTTATGCTAATGTGATAACATTGTATATTTGACTGTTGATGGGGTCTTCTTGGCACTCTACATGCATAATGCTCTCAGTTAACTCAGTTGACCTTGTTGAACAATGACAATGTGTGTGAAGCCTGAGTTTGTTAGCATTCATTGTTACAAAAACAGGGTTACTGACCTTGTCATATTTAACAGTGTTGAGCAGACACAGCAGTGTGGATCCTGAGGGCAAATAAAGAATTTCCAGAGGTGATGTAAGAACTATGCTAATTAGTCTCCCCCTCTGCTCTGCATCTAGACACTGAATAACTGTACAGTTCAGCTAGAAGACTCACTGAGCCCTGTATTAATAAAATCCAAGAATTTTTATAAATAATAATAAAAAATGTGTTTCAACAGGCCATTTCCTTTTAGAACAAGACTGGCTTTTGCAAAGCAATGTGCCTGAGAGGGAGTGTTCATGCTGTTTTTTTGCTGCCGTATCCCTGCCCCCAGTAGAATTAAAACAACAATGTAGGTTGACCTCCAACCCCCAGAAAAGCATAAAAATAATCCTCCATCCATATTCTCTTAAAACTATTTTCTTAAGAATTAGTTTTTTTAAAAAAATGCTACCACAATGTGCTAAGATAAGAACTATATGTGAGGACTGGTTTACATATGGTTTTTACACTGGTTTTGGATATGGGTATTCTTGCCTCAGTAGAAAAGCAAGCTAAGTTAATTTTTTAACAATGCAATATTACCTTGGTATATCTTGTTTTCTCTTTCCCTCGGGGTCTTACACGAACGAATCAGAAAATTGTTCCCTTATGTTAAGCCTGAGTCTGCACCTGTGTTAAATTCACATGGAACTGGAATTGGGGGTGTGGGGGTGGGGATAAATGTCAGCAAAACTAATAGGATGATATATCTGAGTTTGAATTCTCAAATGGACTAGCATCCAATGAGGAGACCATTGATGGGAATATTTTTGTAGGCATATTGTTTCACATCTAGAACTAAAATTAGGTATATATAATCATGTTGATCAGCTGTCCTCAAGTTCTCAAGTTTATGATTAGACACATCTGGCTCCAGATTTTAGGAAACTCAGATTACCAGGTATTCTGGAAATTGTGACATGCCAAAAATTTTACTTTACCTTCTTTGGGTATCCTGAATTACTTCTCAAGTATTAAAACAACCTCCATGTTTTAGACATCTTAAGAGAGATCATAAAAAAATAAGCAAGTCATTGAAGCAAAATATAGCAAACGATGAAGAGTTGAAAGAAGGGAAGAGAATAATGACCAGTAATATTTGCAAAAAAAAGAAAAAAGCAGACATTTTGATGTTCTGGACACGTAGAGAGAAAATGGGGCAGTTTAAAAGTGAGAGGAATTTAAGTGAGAAAAACAGATATGTGGAGAAAGTTGGGTCCATGCTCTAAGTCTGCTCTTTATTCATGAGTGGAAATGGTTGGAACAAGTCAGTTTGCTTCACAATGAAGCAAACGTGTTAATGAAAAATTTCACATATGTTTGTTTTCTGTCGTGCAGTGCAGCATTGATGTTTTTAGGCAGTATTGGCCAGCATTCGAGATGCATTCTGGATGAAACCCACTGTGTGTTTGAAAGGGTTTGCTATCATAGGAAGAAAGAAAATGAGAAAGAGGTTTGGGGGTCTGAGAATATGACACCTCAGTTTTGTCAGCCATGAAGTACACAACACAGAGGACGATTATTTGCATATTGAGATGGAGGCTGGTTAAAGTCCAATCAATTGAATCCAGATGTGGGTTTTTTGTGAGATTTTTTTCCTCAAGTGAAGGTTGCCAAAATTTGTGGAGCAGAGACCACAAACTAATATAAGCCAATGGACTTTCAAAGTACAAGGAACGTTTTTTGGCTTATAAGAAATCCTACTTTAAGCTTGGTATCTGAAATAGAATAAGCTAGTCTATGATAAATTAATTAAAGGATATTTACGAATGACTGGCCCTTGCCTAAACAAAATTTTCCAAAACACTCTACAATAAGTGTTTCTGGTATAGTGTCTAATCACAAATTTAGGAAACACTGTAGCTGGTAGTTTATGCTCTTCTGGCTAGAAGTAAGTTCCAGACAGCAATTGATGAGAATCCATGTCCTGGCACATGGGGGTAATGAATGGAATTTAAATAATATACCAAAGGTCTATTTTTAGAAGGTGTGAATGTTCATAGGAATCTCAGACCTCTTAAGACACGAATAGGAAAGTCTTTTCATATTAGTAATTGATTAATTTTTTTAAAGATTTACTTATTTATTTTGGGGGGAGGGGTAGAGGAAGAGGGAGAGAATCCTCAAGCAGACTCTGCTGATCAGGGAGCCTGACCCGGGGCTTGATCCCAGGACTCTGAGATCATGACCCAAGCTGAAACCAAGAGCCAGACATTTAATATAGATTGAGCTACCCAGGCACCTCAGAAATTGATTAGTTTTAAAAATATTTGGAAATAATTTTGTAAGGGAATTCTATTATTCTTGTTTTCTTTACAAATGTGATGAATTTTAATTAGTTAAAATATATGAAGAATTAATATAACTCAATAACCAAAAAACCTAACAATCTGATTTAAAAAATGAGCACGGGATATAAATAGACATTTTTTCAAAGAAGATATACAGATGGCCAACAGGCACATGACAAGATGTGGACATCACTAATCATCAAGGAAATGCAAATCAAAACCACAATGAGATATTACTTCACATCTGTCATAATGGCTATAACCAAAAGACAAGAAATAACAAGTGCTGGTAAATATATAGACAAAGGAGAACCCCCATCTACTGTTTTTGAGAATGTATATCAATACAGCCACTATGGAAAACAGTATAGAAGTGCCTCAAAAAATTGAAAATAGAACTACCAGATGATTCTAATTCTGGGTATCTGTCTAAAGAAAAGAAAAACACAAATTTGAAAATATATGCATCCCTATGTTCATTTGCATCATTTACAATAGCCAAAATATAGAAGCACCTAAATGCCTATCTGTGGATGAATGGATAAAGAAGATGTGGTATACACACACATACACACACACATACACGAATACTATTCAGTTATAAAAAAGAATGAAATCTTGCTATTAGTGACCTTGAGGCTACTACAATAACTATGTCAGACAGAGAAAGATAGATATCACATGATTTTGCTTAAAAGTGGAATCTAAGAGACAAAAGAAACAAAACTAAATAAAACTCAGATTCATAGATACAGAGAACAAACTGGTGGTTACCAGAGGGGAGGGAAGTTAGAGGGGTGGTGATGAAGGGGATCAAGAAGTACAAATTTCCAGTTATAAAATAAGTCATGGTGATGTAATGTACAATATGAGAAGGAATACAGTCAATAATATTCTATTGACTTTGTAAGAGATGGCAAGTAGACTTATTGTGGTGATCAGTTTGCAATGTATACAAATGTCCAATAATTTTGTATACACATAAAACGAATACAATATTATATGTCAATGATACTTCACTAAAAAATATAGGGGCACCTAGGTGGCTCAGTTAAATATCCAATTCTTGATCTTGACTCAGGTCTCCATCTCAGAGTCACAGGTTCAAGACCCACATTGGGCTCCATGCTAGGTGTGGAACCTACTTGATAAAGAAAAAATATATTTATAAAGAACATTCTTGGGGTGTCTGACTAAGTCAGTAAAGTGTCTAATTCTTGATTTTGGCTCAGGTCATGACGTCAGGATCATGGGATCAAGCCCCTATCAAACTCTGTGCTCAGCAGGGAGTCTGAGATTCTTTCTCCCTCTCACTCTCATGTTCTCCAAGCTCCCTGCCCATGTGTGCACTTCTCTCTCTCTCAAATAAATAAATAAATAAATAAATAAATAAATAAATAAATAACATTCTTAGCTGGAGGACATGTATAAAAAATCAGACTAAGGGAGCCAGATCTGACCCATGGAGTGAAAACAAAACCAAAAAACCCCATCTTTTCCTTGGGACCAGTATTCCTCTATTTAGTTTTTTATTTGAGTATAGTTGACACACAATATTGCATTAATTTCAGATGTACAACAAAGTGGTTCAACATCTCTGTATGTTTTGCTGTGCTCACCAAGACTGTAGCTAACATCTGTCCCCATACAATGCTATTGCCAATATCACTGACTATATTTCCTATGCTATGTCTTTTATTCCCACAACTTATTCATTTCATAACTGGACATCTGCATCTCCCACTCCCCTTCATCCATTTTGCCCATCCCCTACCATCCTCCCTCTGGCAACCATCAGTTTTTCTCTGTATTTGTAGATCTGATTCCACCTTTAGTTTTTGGTTTTTAGAATATTATATTTTTATTACATATATATATTTATGCATAATACATGACATTCATTTTTAATATTTTAACATTATATAGTTACATGCTACATATTACATATTGTGCAAGTTGCCTTTTTTGTTCAATTTTACGTTTTTTAAATATACACGTTAACACTAATCTCTACTTCATTCATATTGACCACTTTTGATCCTGATTTTTGTTTGTTTGCTTATTCATTTGTTTTGTTTTTTAGATTCCACATATAAGAAAATCATATGATATTTGCCTTTCTCAATCTGACTTATTTCACTTTAAATAATACCCTCTAGGGGACCAGTATTCTTGAAGTAACTACTGGAGGACTAAAGTAAGTAGCAGTAGGAGGAGTAGGAACATTTTGTTTTAGTTTATTTTCTAAATGTATTAAACACTTAAGAGTAAATAAAAGGAAGAATTTCACCACAACTCCATTTTCCCAGAAAATCAATGTGTTTTAATATTTCTATGTTCTCTTCAGGTCTATAGGCATGCATTTTTTAAAAAGATTTTATTTATTTATTCATGAAAGAAACATAGAGATGCAGAGATACAGGCAGAGGGAGAAGCAGGCTCCACGCAAGGAGCCTGATGCGGGACTTGATCCCTGGACGATCCCTCATGCCCTGAGCCAAAGGCAGAGACTCAACTGCTGAGCCACCCAGGTGTCCTATAAGCATGAATTTTTTAAAAGAATATTACAGGTGTGCTAGAATGCTTTTCCCCCCTAAATAATAACTTAATGAAAGCCTTGTCATTTGATCATTTAAATATAATTTAATGTATCAGATTTATGGAATTTTTGAATTTATTCACCTAATTATTATTTGTTAAGAAAATTTTGTTTGTATTGGACTAGAACTTTTTCCTTGAAATCTCTAGTAAAACCTAGAATTTGTTTAAGCTCCTTTTAGAGGGACACCTGGGTGTCTTAGTGGTTGAGTATCTGCCTTTGGCTCAGTGTGTGAACCTGGGGTCCTGGGATCAAGTCCTGCATCAGGCTCTTTCCTGGGAGCCTTCTTCTTCCTCTGCCTGTATCTCTGCATCTCTCTGTGTCTCTCATGAATAAATAAATAAAATATTTTTAAAAAACCCTCCTTTTAGAGCTTTGGCTTTTTCCTATATTTGTTTTAGATCACTTAGTGTTACTTAAGAATTGTACAACAAAATTTGGGAATGAGAAACTCAGAAATTGGAAAAGTGCTTACTTAGAATAAATCAAATAAATTTCAATTCCCTTGTATTTAATTCAACCCCGAACATATTTTCTATGTGTGAGGTATTATAAAGAATACAGAATCATTGATGAGGCTTACCTATGTCTCAGGGCCTGATATATCCCACAGACAAATGGTTGGTTTGGACTATGAAGACTTTAATACTGGAACAAGAGAATGCAAAGGTTATTCCAACAATAGGGGTTTCTTCGCCAGGACACCTGCACCCCGATGTTTCTAGCAGCAATGTCCACAATAGCCAAACTGTGGAAGGAGCCTCGGTGTCCAACGAAAGATGAATGAATAAAGAAGATGCGGTTTATGTATACAATGGAATATTACTCAGCTATTAGAAACGACAAATACCCACCATTTGCTTCGACGTGGATGGAACTGGAGGGTATTATGCTGAGTGAAATAAGTCAATCGGAGAAGGACAAACATTATATGGTCTCATTCATTTGGGGAATATAAATAATAGTGAAAGGGAATAAAGGGGAAAGGAGAAAATGAGTGGGAAATATCAGAAAGGGAGACAGAACATGAGAGACTCCTAACTCTGGGAAACGAACTAGGGGTGGTGGAAGGGGAGGTGGGCGGGGGGTGGGGGTGACTGAGTGAGGGGCACTGAGGGGGGCACTTGATGGGATGAGCACTGGATGTTATTCTATATGTTGGCAAATTGAACACCAATAAAATTTATATAAAAATTTTTAAAAAATAGGGGTTTCTTGGAGTAGCTATTAAACTGGATCTCAAAGGGTGGGAGAGCATGATTTACTTTTCTTTGGATCCTTTGATAAATCCATCTTGATAAATGGCATAAGTCCTCTGATGGCAGTGAATTATGCAAGAATAATTTTAATCCTGCTTTAAAGAATAGGGATGGAGAGAGAACACTCTTTTCTGAGCTCATACCATGTATCAGGCTCTGTGCCAAGTAAGCCTTCTTTAGGTTATTTAGGAGTGAGCAAGGTGGCTTCATGGGCATATGATCAGTGCATTTGCACAGGGCACTGTGCTCAGAAGGGACTTGTATTTGGGTTTTAATGCTCTGAATTTATTGTCTTAATAATATTATCTTTGACTTTTTGTTTTATAGGTGAAGTCTGATAGGATAATAGAGTATGAGCTGGGGGCTTGAAGTCTTGGCTCTCATTTCATACTATTTCTCTCTACCTCCACACCTCCCTGGAGAGGTTCTCAGCATCCCACTGCATACTATCTGGAGCTGAGTAATGCATCTGGCTTCCCCCTCCCCTCTCTGCCCTGCATATAGAAAAATAAGCCATCCTCCTTCTGGGGTTACATGGACAAAGGAAAGCCTCTGTTCCAAAATTGCCTTCTGTCCCTGATGGAGACCTGCATGAGTGGAGGGAGGGCCAAGGTCAGGTATGCACTCTTGGGGGCACCACAGTGCAGGGTAGCTGGCAGCACTACAGAGCAATTAGGATGAATGGTTCGGGGCTTCTTGTCTATTTCTGATTCAGGTACCACCTGTGTCCCAGCCAGAGCATAAAATCCCATGAGGGTTGCCTGTTTGCCCATGGGTTGGGAGATTAACATCTCCATTCCAGCCAGGGCCCCATATTTCCATTTTGCTCTGGGGTTAAAATTGATGTAGCTAGCCCTGACCTTAGGCAGGTATTACTATCTTTCTAATACAGATGGGAAACTGGAGTCTAGAGGACTGGTAAATGACAGAGCATGTGGTCATACTCCAAAATTTGTCCTCTCTTCACTATGGTGTGCTGCACCATCTCCTTTGAGAAATAGCCAGGTAAGTGAGGGAAGTTTCAAGTGCTGACTTTCCTATGCCCTTTCCTCTGCAGTAGCCTAGAGATGATCAGGAATCTTCTCTTAAGAACACAAATCTATAGTTAAAGAATTCAAGGTCTCTATGGTTTCTTCTAATGGATAAGTGGAAACGCTTAAAGAAAATATTTAACTCCAAGCCCACTATAATGATTGAATTGTATCTTTCTGAAATTAACATTTTGAAGCCTTAACCCCTAGTCCCTCAGAATGTGACTGTATTTGGACATAGGGCATTTAAAGAGGTGACCAAGTTAAACTGAAGCCTTTTAGGGAGGGTCTCAATCTAATCTGACTCATGTCTTTATAAGAAGAAGAAATTTAATTGCACCAAAAAGAATAAAATACATAGAAATAAACTTAAGCAAGGAGGTGAAAGACTTGTACTCTGAAAACTATAAGACACTGAAGAAAGCAATTGAAGATGACACAAACATGTCATGGAAATAAAAGGCATAGCATAGGGAATATGATATTGTAATAGCATTGTATGGTGACAGATGGTAGCTACAGTTTTGGTGAGCACAGCATAACACAGAGATGTTAAATCACTATGTTTTACACCTGAAACTAATGTAACATTGTGTGTCAATTATACTTAAAATCAAATTTTTTTCTTTAAAAAGGAGCTTCTTAGGAAAAAAAAGGAAGGGTACATTTGGACACACAAAATGATAGGTGCACACAGAGGAAATACCAGGTAGGGACAAAGTAAGCAGATGGTTAACTATAAGCCAAGGAAGGCAACCTCAGAAATAACCAACCTTGATGACACCTTGATCTTGGGACTTCTAGCCTCTAAAACTGTGAGAAAGTAAATTTCTGTTGTGTAAGTCACCCAATAGTTGGTATTTTGGTATGGTAATCCTAGCAAACTACCATACCCACTAAGATCCTGAAACATAAATCCATCAATCTTCTTCTGGCCTAAAATATATAGTAACATGATTCTATCAAATGTTACAGAAATAAAGAGCTATCTATGAAAGGACATTCGTTGGGACTTAAAAATTCTGTGGGACAGAACTCCTATAATACTAGGATAGGAGAATGGAGAGAAAATCGGATAAGGTAAAAAGAAAACATTTAGTATACTATAGGTAAGGAAACTTTTAATTACTGTCTCTTACCTTTATGTACTCATTTTATATAAACAAGTAATATATGAATAATACATTTTCATTGTTAAAACATTTAAAAGAAGCCTAAATAAGTGGAGTAAAAACTTAGGTTTTTCTTTCCCCTTTATTTTGTATCTCACTTCCCACCACAGAGGTAACCACTAATAGGTATATTCTCTTAGATCATTTAAAAAATGCATTTAAGTGCTCTGCATCACTTGCCATCAGGGAAATACAAATCAAAACCACAACGAGATACCACCTCACACCAGTGAGAATGGTGAAAATTAACAAGACAGGAAACACCAAATATTGGAGAGGATGTGGAGAAAGGGGAACCCTCTTGCACTGTTGGTGGGAATGTGACCTGGTGCAGCCCCTCTGGAAAACTGTGTGGAGGTTCCTCAAAGAGTTAAAAATAGATCTGCCCTATGACACAGCAAATGCACTGCTGGGGATTTACCCCAAAGATACAGATGCAGTGAAATTGCAGGACACCTGCACCCGATGTTTATAGCAGCAATGTCCACAATAGCCAAACTGTGGAAGGAGCCTTGGTGTCCATCGATAGATGAATGGATAAAGAAGATGTAGTCTACATATACAGTGGAATATTCCACAGCCATCAGAAATGACAAATACCCACCATTTGCTTCAGCGTGGATGGAACTGGAGGGTATTGTGCTGAGTGAAGTAAGTCGATTGGAGAAGGACAAACATTATATGGTTTCATTCATTCGGGGAATATAAAAATAGTGAAAAGGATCATAGGGAAAGGAGAGAAAATGAGTGGGAAAAATCAGAGAGGGTGACAAAACATGAGAGACTCCTAACTCTGGGAAATGAACAAGGGGTGGTGGAAGGGGAGGCGGGCGGGGGATGGGGGTGGATGGGTGACGGGCACTGAGGGGGGCACTTGACGGGATGAGCACTGGTGTTATTCTGTATGTTGGCAAATTGAACTCCAATAAAAATATACATATAAAAATGCATTTAAGGATATATATTATATATTATGTATATTATATTTCTATATGTGCTTAATTTTGATGATGAAATAAATGTGGTTGTATACTATGTATTTCTTTACGATTTATTTTTTAAGCTAATTTTTATTTTTTGGCAGGGGGCAGGGCAGAGGGAGAGAGAGAGAGAGAGAGAGAGCATCTTAAGCAGTCTCCAAGCCCAGCATGGAGCCCAATGCAGGGCTCCATCTCACTACCCTGAGATCATGACCTGACCTGAAATCAAGAGTCGGACTCAACTGACTGAGCCACCCAGCCATCCCTATAATTTACTCTTCCATTGAACAGTATGTATTAGGGATTTTCCATATCTACTACACACCTACACACCTTTATCATATGTAATTTATTATGAAATCCATGGGAGTCTACAGGATGGAGGCTGTATAATTTATTTAAACATCACCTTACTGACAGATATTCAAGATGTTTCCAATTTCTTTCAAACACAAAAATACTGCAATGAACATTTTTTTTACATCTATATTTGTGACATTTAGATTTCTAATTGCTGTATTTCTTAGTCACTTCCCTGATTTCACTTTTACTTCTGGATTTCTTTTTGGAGTTTATGGCTAAAATTGTCCCTTCTTATTTGAATTAGGTACCTGAAAATAGACCGAGATGCTTTTTCTTTAATACAACAATAGTTTTGTATAATTTCCTATTTCCCTGGTAGGGCATGAAGAAAGTGCTTTAACTGCTGAAGTCATGCAGTACACTGCACCAGGGCAGGGGTATGCAGTAGGCCACAGAGGAAAGTTTAAGCTGTTGATCTCAATACATAAGCTCTCTGTGTTTTGAAATAGAAAGATTAGAATGCTTTGAGCTGGGGCATGACTCTATGTCTTTTATGAACCAAGGAGATAGTGCCAACTGGGTGACAATTAGGATTCTCTCTGGGATTGACATGCATGTACGATCTTTGCTACTGAGGAGGTGTAGGAATACTCATATAAAGTTTTGACAGTTTTTCCTGATCTCAATGTTCCCGCTCAAGAAGTCCCTGCCTAATGAATAGTGGTGCCTTACCTCATGGCTAGCAACTAGTGGGACCTGCCCACGAATAGTATGGCCAAGTTAGTATGACTGTGATTGAGTAAATATAGTTTTGTTTTGTTTTTTGGTTGTTGTTGTTTATTTTTATTTTTATTTTTTGAGATACTGCTGTGATACAATTATTTGAGTGTGGTGAAATACACATAAAATTTGCCATTTTAACCATTTCATTTTATTTATCTAGAGAAAGAGAGAGAGAGAGAGAGGGAGTGGGGAAGGGGCAGAAGGGGATGGAGAGAATCTCAAGCAGGCTCCCCTCTGATCATGGAGCCCAACGCAGGGCTGAATCTCACAACCCTGAGATCATGACCCAGGCTGAAATTAATAGGTGGACACTTAACTGATTGAAGCACCCAGACACCCCATTTTAACCATTTGAAGTTGCAGGTCAGTAGCATTAAACACATTCATATTGTTATGCATCCATCATCACCATTCTTCTATCTCCAGAACTTGTTCATCTTCCCAAATTAAAATTCTGTACTCATTAGACAATAACTCCCCATTCTTCCCTCTCCCCAGCTCCAGCAAACCACATTCTACTTTCTGTCTATGAATTTGACTATTGCATATAACCTTATATAAGTGAAATCATGTAGAATTTGCCTCTCTGTGACTGGCTTATTTCACTTAGCATAATGTCTTCAAGGTTCATCCATGTTGTAGCATGCATCAGAATTTCCCTCTTTTTTTTTTTTTTAATTTCCCTCCTTTTTAAGGCTAATTAAGATTCTATTGTTTCTCTATATCACAGTGTATCTGTTCATTCATTGAACGCTTTGGTTGTTTCCAGCTTTTGTCTGTTGTGAAGAAAGCTGCTGTGAACATGGTCATAGCATGATATTGCCACAACATTCCTGAATTCACAACAACTCTTTAGCATTATGCATGCTTTCAATTGATGGTCCTAAAACTATAACCTACCACTATGTAGGGATCAGCAGAAAAACTCATATTACAGGTGTCCTCATGCTTAACATTGCTACTTTCTACCATATAAAGCTAATTCCATATTACCAACTATATTCCTCATCTGTACATTACGCCCCCATGACTTATTTATTTAAATCTTGAAGTTTGTATTTCTTGATCCTCTTTCCTACTTCAGCCCCTCACTTACTGGCCAACATCTTCCCTTCTGGCATTCACCAATCTGTTCTCTGTATCTATGAATCTAGGTTTTGTTTTTCTTGTTTTATATTTAGTTTCACTTATAAATGAAATCATGTGGTATTTATCTTTATCTGACTTAACTCACTCACCATAATACCCTCAAGTTGCATCCTTGTTGTCATAAATGGCGAGATTTCATTCTTTTTTTAATGGCTAAGTAGTATTCTATTGTGTGTGTGTGTATATATATAAATATAAATATATACACACACACACACACTTTTCCATTCATCTATCAATGGATGCTTAGGTTGCTTCTATTTCTTGGCTATTGTAGATAATGTTGCAATGAACGTAGAGGCTCATATATCTTTATGTATTAGCATTTTCATTGTTTTTGTTTCCTTCAGACAGATATCCAGGTGGAATTTCTGGATTATATGGTAGTTCTATTTTAAATTATCTGAGGACTCTCCTTATGTTTTCCATAGTGGCTGCATCAACTTATATTCCCATCAATAGTAACTGGGGATTTCCTTTTCTCCATATCTTCACCAACACTTATAATTGCTTGTCTTTTTGGTATTAGGCAATCTGACAGATGTGAGGTGATATCTCACTGTGGTTTTGATTTGAATTTCCCTGATGATTAGTGATGCTGAGCATCATTTCATGTGCCTTTTGGACATCTGTATGTCTCCTTTGGAAAAAATGTTCATTAAAAACCTCTGCCCATTTTTTAAAATCAGATTGCTTTTTGAGTTGTATGAATTCTTTATATTTTTGGATATTAACCTCTTATTGGATATATGATTTGTAAATACCTTTCCATTCAGTTGGCTGCTTCTTTGCTTTGTTGACAGTTTCTTTCCTGTGCAGATGCCTTTTAGTTTGATGTTGTCCCATTTGTTTACATTTACATTTGTTTACATTTACATTTGTTTACATTTGCATTTGTTGCTTTTGTCTTTGCAGTCAGATCCAAAAAAAATTGCTAAGACTGATGCCAAGGGGCTTTTTGCCTATATTTTCTTCTAGGAGTTTTATGGTTTCAGTTCTTACATGTAAGTCTTTAATCCATTTTGAGTTCATTTTTGTGATTGGTATAAGAAAGTGGTCCAGTTTCATTCTTTTGCATATAGTTGCTCAGTTTTACCAACACCATTTTTTGAAGAGACTGTACCTTTCCCATTGCATATTCAATAAATCTAGTCTTTTGATTAAAGAAATAAATACCTGGAATGACTTATTATAATAGCCTAATGAATGAAGAGGCAATCAGATTAAAGGACAATATTAAAGATTGTAAGCATTTAAAGATGGGATAAATAGACTCTATCACTAGACTTTAGGCCTTCTTTCTTAAGCCTAAGATGTAATAATTCTGAAACCCTTCTTAGTGTCTAAAACCTTCCAGTCTTTGTTGTCTTTGGCAGAACATCAGGCCTCCTGGCTTTAGGCAGCAATTTGTCAAGAAGCCTTGCCACTTTGGCTTGCTTCACCTTTATTTCTCATTTCCTCCATCCACTCAGGCTTCAAAAGCCCCTAATAAGCTGTTTACCTTAATTATTCCAGTTAGGACTTCATCTGGTCTTGGGTTCTCCCACTTCTGAGAATCCAAAGTGCCTGCACCTTCTATATTAGGAGAATATTTCTACTTCTCTGAAAAATGAATTTCTTCACCTCCATTCTGTGTTGTGTGGCTTCCACGGCAGGAAGGGGAGGCCAGAAAGAAAACTGGCAGTAGTTTTGAATATCTGATCCTGAAGCACATCTGTTTCATTTAGAGAAAACTGAAATATCTTACATAGTCCCCAGAAGAACAAAGGACTTCTACTCAGGCCAGAATTCCCAGGTGAGCTACTGAGCCCTCTCCCAACATATAGTAGGCTTAGCTCACTTCTAGGATCCCCAAGACAATGGAGGAATAGTGGGTTGGTGCCCTTTTTCTTTACTTGACATCCTTTTCTATCATGTCTTAGCTCAGGAGCATATAAAGACAAATTAAGCTGCCATGTAACTTGAGGACAATGTCTAGTAGTTGTAAACCTATTTTAGATCAAGGCACTATCAAGAATAGATAGAAACTTCCTGGGATGTGTTGCTATTTACCAAATAAATAAATATGTGATTCTGGGTTTCCTTAGAATATCCATGGAAACCAGACCAATTTTACAGAGATGTATTTGTTTACTTATGAACTGTTAACATCTTGATGAATAACATTCTTCACATTTATATTTTTACTTATGGAAATGTTTTGACAAAAAAAAAAAGATATTGTCACTAGCTTGAACTCTGATTAACACAAGAATTGCTTAGCCACTTACAAATTTGAATCTGAAAGAAAAAAGTTTCTATCATGAAGCATTTGAGCATCTTGATATAAATTTGAATTTAGAATTGACTAACCCCTAGGTTTCCAAGACTCACAAGCCAGAGTATCAAGTGCATCATAGACCTCCTCAGGCAACATGGAACATGAGTCTTATTAGTTATCTTTCAGATAGAGTTATCCTTAAAAGAGACCAACTCTTGGTCTGTTGTGAGACTGTTCAGTTTAAGCATTCTGAAAGGTGGTCTGCCAATGACACAGAAAGAAAAGGTTCTAGAGATTATTTTAAGCATGATAGTTTATTTTACTTAGAAATTTTCCACCACTAAGTTCTTTAAAAATTCTTATATATTTTAAAATTCATTTGAAATTCAGATTCTCTATTTCTTATTTTATCACCACTTTAATTAGGCATAACAGACTGAAATTAGGCATCATAGAATAACTTTGCATGTTGAGACTAACAATACTGCGATTTATTTCACGTGACTATTTTTCCCTGTACCTGTCTGAATCACCAGGCATAAATAAATATGCAAAAAAATATCCAAAATACTTTTGGATTCTCAGATTCTGAAATAAGAAAATTAGTCATCTAGTTCCAAGACTTGTGAACCAACCCCAAGCATAGAAGTCTGTATTTTGTGCCTAATGACTGAAAAGCAAATTTTGATGTGCTACTGAAAAAGCACTCCATAAAATAACTGGTGCAGATAAATAAATAAATAAATAAAAGGGAAAATATGCCACAAGCTATTTGCATATGATAATTTCATAAAACACTCCCCTAGAGAAATACCTGAGTGAAATTAATTCACAATCAGTAGGAACCCAGTGGGAATGTGTTTGTAGAAATAAATATTCCAAAATTATTCTTGGGCTGTGAAGTTTGTTTACTGCCTTAACTGAAGTGTGTATCAAACATAAGTGCATTAGCATTGGCTGTGGGTTTGGGGAGTCAGGCACAGCTTTCACCTCCAGTGTTTTTCATCCATTCTGCTGTTTATATTTCTTGGCAAGAGGTCCAAGCCACAAAAGGGTTTGTCCCAATGTACGTGTGAGTATGTGTGCACATGTGTATGTATGTGTCTTTTGCATAATGATGGGCATTGGTTCTTTTCAAAATGAATACTCAAAAATATGGATGAATTTTTGAAAACTGAATAAGAGGTTGCTAATTTTAAAAATTACTTTAAAACTCAACATCTTTATAGGAAAAGAGCAATGCGTATTTTTAGTCACAGAAATGTTCCTTCCCACACAGAAATCTGAGGGCTGCTTACCACTCTTCAGATTATCCATACCTGTCCAGACCTATGTGTATGAATGTCTTGTTTATTAAGTACTCATGCCTGGCACTAAGCTACAAAAAACTTGACAGATATTGCTCATTTAATCTTACAATAATCTTGCAAGATATGTGTAATTATTCCCATGAGAGAAGACAGGCTCAGAATTAAGTACTTTGCCTGTGGTCTCCCAGCAATGAAGTAGCAGAAGCAGGATTTAAATCCATGTCTGTCTGGATTCCAAATTCAGCATTCTTAACCATGATAAACTCCTGCTTTCTTTCCAGTTTTCTCAGGCTGCCTAATTTTCTTTGCAGAAATCTTTCCCTCTTGGTTGCCTTTTTCCCCTTCAAGGCTGCCTTTGCTTTCAATGTCTATCCTGACCAGATTTCACCTGTATAAAAGTGTTGCTGGGAGAAGTCCCATAGTGAGAATTCTGAGGATCTCAGATCCGGATGGATGGATGGATGGATGGATGGATGGATGGATGGATGGAAAGATGGATGAATGGTCAGATTTGCTTTCTTGAACTAGAGTGGCCTAGGAGTTGGGTGGGGATAATGTTATGTTCATAATATGTACAGACTAGTCAAAGGAACAGTCATGATAGATAACAAATATTTCCTTCAAAGTGTCAATGGGTAAATAACACTAACAGTGAGTGATTTCATTAAAATATATTGAACTGGAAGAAACCAATCAACAGATAGACAAAATATTACAGTGGCTAAGAGGATGGTTTAAATTTTTATAATAATGTATGATCTTGGACAAGTTTAAATTTTTATAATAATGTGTGATCTTGGACAAGTTATTTATCCCATCTGTGCCTCGATTTTCAAATAAAAAAAATGGACATAATGGACCTTATGAGACTATTGTAAAGGAATGTGAATAAATAAACTATGTGCCCGGCATACAGTATGTACTATACAAGTATTTGCTAGTATCAGTGGTAATATAATGCTCTGCACTTGATCACTCCTCTCACCTGATACCTGATTTTAGCCCTGGGTACCTGATACTCAAATGACATATAAGTCTTGGTACCTCCTTAGTAATTTTTGGGTTATTGTATACCCAGTGTTCCTGCTATCAGTCCACAATCCAAACATTCCAATCACAGCCTGAATGTGTGTCTGTTTTAAAATATCTGGTAATGCCAAAGATACAGATGCAATGAAACGCCGGGATACCTGCACCCTGATGTTTCTAGCAGCAATGTCCACAATAGCCAAACTGTGGAAGGAGCCTCAGTGTCCATCAAAAGATGAATGGATAAAGAAGATGTGGTTTATATATACAATGGAATATTACTCAGCCATTAGAAATGACAAATACCCACCATTTGCCTTGACGTGGATGGAACTGGAAGGTATTATGCTGAGTGAAATAAGTCAATTGGAGAAGGACAAACATTATATGGTCTCATTCATTTGGGGAATATAAATAATAGTGAAAGGGAATAGAAGGGAAGGGAGAAGAAATGGGTAGGAAATATCAGAAAGGGAGACAGAACATGAAGACTCCTAACTCTGGGAAACGAACTAGGGGTGGTGGAAGGGGAGGAGAGCGGGGGATGGGGGTGACTGGGTGACGGGCACTGAGGGGAGCACTTGATGGGATGAGCACTGGGTGTTATTCTGTATGTTGGCAAATTGAACACCAATAAAAATAAATTTATTATTAAAAAAATATATCTAGTAATGAATCCCTTCTCCATGCCCAGACTGGGAATAGTTACCTAGTGTTAAGTTCTCTTCAAGGACTGAAAAATTTATGTTCTTAGAAATGAAGCAAATAATATCAACAACAATAATAGTAATAGTAAGAAAGCAAAGGAGGAAGGAAATAAGGAATAAAAAAGAAATTGAGAGCAAAGAATGGAGGGAGAAGGACAAAGGAAGGAAGAAAAAAAGACAAAAGAAAAAATATGTCAGAGGAAAAGATGGGGAGAAACGAGCCTAATGCCTGGTCAAGTTTCTGGAAGTCTCTAATGTAAGATGTTCCAGAAACATCATTTGTAAGTGAAACTACATATGTGTTATCATGATGATGCCTTCCTAGTTATCTGAAAACTTTCAAAAGGAAACCAGTGCCTTCTTATGCAAAACATGAGTTTTTCTTTCTTATTATTCCTAGCAGGTTTTCCCCCAAATAAACTTCCATTAAATCCAATAAAATAACTGGAGACTTTATTGAATACTAAACTTTGTAAATTTAAGAAGCTATGTAAATTTACAATTTGGAAACCTTGGAGGCATAAGAAAATATACTCTGGGTAGTTTACTCTTACTGACATTCGATTATATTTAACACTGTGGAAAGGCTTTCTAAAAAAATCCCACCAATATATTTTTACAAATACGATCATCCACAAATTAATGCAAAACTGCATTTAGAACAGCATTACTGAATGGTTCTTTTTTTCTGCTAGTGTTTATTACAAATCTAAGCAACAAAAAAATGGGGGGAAAGATAATAAAGGAATAAATAGTTTAAGACAATTGCATGACTAGGATTTATACTTAATTTTTCTAAGACTGCACAAAGCTTTCTCAGTTAATTCATGTCTCTGCATTGTAGCTTTACTCAGTCATGTAAAAAAGCAATATCATTAATTACACAAGTGAAAGGAGGCATTGAAAAAATCCTGCATCCTTTCATTAACTTACAAAAATACAATTAGTAATTATTAGTGATTTCCTGGAGAAAGTCCAGAGCTCAATTAAAAATATCACTTCATTGGTGCCTTAGAGGAGAAAAATGCACTACCATGAAGCTTATCTGTTGTACTTGCTTTTAACATTAAAGAACCAATTCATAAAGCAACCATACAACATTTCTAATCCTTTTAATTTTCTTTTGTGATCTCTGGGAAATGTGAAAAATGTTCCTTTCTCTAAGTGAAATGACCTGTAGCATTTGGTCTAGAATGAGAATGGTTATTTCTTCATTTAGAAGTCATGGATATTTTGAACTCAAAATGAGATTTTTTTTAAGCACATATCTTCCTTTTCAATTTGGCATATCTTCTTTTAATGGGCAACATGTTTGTGCTGATTCCTGAAAGATGAAAACAAATTTCTTAAAATATCTAGAATCTCTAGGGCCAATTGCACTACTTGTGTCAAGTGTTATTCAGGATCCTGGTATCTAAATACATTAAAATTTTTTAAATGGGTCATAAATTTCAACCTGCTGGGGTTGTGGAGACAGAATCCAGTAGATCCTTCCATGCTGAGGTTTTGGGACTTCCCTCTTGAATTTCTGTTTGAAGAGAGATAGTACAGACCTTCCTCAGGGTATAACAAAAGATGAACTCTTCTTGTCAAACATCTGGCTCATTGAAAGCAGGTGTATTTTGACTGAAAACTGGTGTTAGGCAAGAGGGGAAGGATGTCCAATTTGGGCAGCAATTGGAGCAGGACCCCAGAGAATTCTCACCCATATTCATGTGCTTGATATTTATGCAAAATTTCAACATGTTTGATGATTCCTGTCCTTTTTCTCTAATTCCTTTCATAAAAACGATTAAGTCAGTGTTGGAAAATGATGAATAAACTGAAAAATTAGGTCAACTCCTGATGTTTCAGAACCCAGATGACCTGATTTGCTGTTTCTCTGGCATCAGGTTTTACTGTCAGTTTATATTTTGTTGTCAGCCCATTTCCCTGCTCCATTTCTTCTGATGGGGGTTAAAAGTTTAAGGTTAAATCAGGAATTGTCGGTAAGTTAGTCTGCTACTAAAAAACAAAAACCAAACAACCAAAGGGTCAACACAAAGTTTTAAAATACTTTGAGACAAATAAAAATGGAAACAAAACTTCCTAAAATCTATGGGATGCAGCAAAAGCAGTTCTAAGAGGGAAGTTCGTAGCAATACAGGCCTACTTCAAAAAATAAGAAAAATCTCAAATAAACAATCTAATTTTATACCTAAAGGAACTAGAAAAAAAGAACAGAGTGTGAAGTTAGTAAAAGGAAGATAATAATAAAGATTAGAGCAGAAATAAGTGAAATAAAGACTTAAGAAATAATAGAAGGGATCAATGAAACTAAAAGATTATTCTTTGAAAAGATAAACAAAACCAATAATCCAATCATCAAAAAGTAAAAAAAGAAGGCCTAAATAAGAAATGGAACAGTAGGTATTACAACTGACACCACAAAAATACAAAGGGTCATAAAAGATTACTCCAATTACACAACAAAAATTTGGAATAAGAAAATGGAAAAATTAGAAGAAATGGATACATTCCAAGCAAACACAATCTCCCAAGACTGGATCATGAAGAAATATAAACTCTGAATAGACCATTTATCAATAATGAAACTGAATCAGTAATTTTAAAAATAAAAAAAAAGTCCTGGACCAGACCACTTCACAGGTGAATTCCACCAAACATTTAAAGACAAGTTAGTACATATCCTCAGATTATTCCAAAAAGTTAAAGAGGAAGGAATACTTCAATGCCAGCACTACCTTGATACCAAAGCCAGACAAAGACACAACCAAAAAAGAAAATTACAGGCCAAAACCCCTGATAAATGTACATTCACAAACTGTCAACAAGGAGTTAGCTAACCAGATTCAAAAGTTCATTAAAAGATCATATACTATGATTGAGAGAGATTTATTCAAGGGCTGCAAAGATGGTTCAACATCAGAAATCATTCGTGACATTAGCAAAACAAAGGATAAAAAATCATATAATCATCTCAATAAATGGATAAAAAGCATTTGATAAAATTCAATATACATATATGATAAAAACTCTTAACAAAGTGGATATAGAAGAAAAGTACCTCAAAATAATAAAGGCAACAGACAACAAACCCTCCGCTAACATCATACTCAACAGCGAAAAGCTGAAAACTTTTCCTCTAAGATCAGGAATGAGAGAAGGATACCCAATTTCCCCACTTTTATTCAACACAGTACTGGAAATTCTAGACACAGCAATTAGGCTGTCATGGGTATGTGATGTATAAAGGAAATATAGTCAATAATATTTTATTACCTTTGCATGTGACAGATGGTAACTACACTTACATGGGGATCACTTTATAATGTATAAAATATCAAATCACTATGGTGTACACCTGATGGGATACTGTACATCAATTATACTTCAATAAAAAAGAAAAATATGACAGCATGTCCTCTTATACCTTCATCCATGCCCACATCCATCTCTCTGAGGAGCAGTGACTTAGTACCATAAAACATGGATATGATCCCTATGATAGCCCATCAGAATGGTTCATCTCTAAATCCTCCTCTCTGAATAATTTGAGGTTTCAAGACTCTGACCTCATACTGTGTGATATCATCAACTAGCCCCATGAAGTTAGCAGAAATGCTGGCCTCCAGGGTCTTGAGTATGTGAGGCAGCTCTAGGAAGCATACAAGGAGGATGGACCAATTATGGGTCAAGGCTAAGTTGTTGGAAAAGGAAGAGGGAAGGAGATCAGGAAGGATGGGGTGCCTGGGAGCTTGTCTGAGGCCAACTTGATATGAACCAAAAGATAAACTGCTGAGAAGTTTTACTTATCCTTTGTGCAGTTGAAATTGGGTGGCTGAAATATTTTCTGGAATGGGACTATACTTTCATGTACCTCCAGATATTTAAAAGCACTGATGCAGGTATAGATATATCCTCAGTCTGGGATTCCAAATAAAAGATTTGAATTATGTTTTTACTGGCCTCTGTCAGCAAGGAATTTAATAGTTAAAAGTTAAATTTGGTGATCCCTGGGTGGCGCAGCGGTTTGGCACCTGCCTTTAGCCCAGGGCGCGATCCTGGAGACCCAGGATTGAATCCCACGTCAGGCTCCCGGTGCATGGAGCCTGCTTCTCCCTCTGCCTATGTCTCTGCCTCTCTCTCTCTCTCTGTGACTATCAGAAATAAATAAAAATTAAAAAAAAAAAGTTAAATTTTGGCTAAGCTATACCCGATATACCCCAAACAAAATAAAACACAACATCAAATGGCCAGTTGTAGAGTTCTCCAGTCATGGCTAACACTCACCAACTGCACAGGAACTCCTACCTCATGGGTCTAGACAGTTTCTGGCAGGCTAACAGGAGAGGAGAGTACAGAGTATGTTAGAACAAAGGCCTTTTTGAAACCACATTTTTAAAAATTTAATTTTAGGGACCAAAATTAAGACTTCCTTAGAGTAGTTTTACAATTCTGAAAAGAACTGATTGTTCTAAAGCCACACCTTGGCTGCTTCCTCAGCAATTATTACAATGAAAGATCATTGTCAGATACATGTTCAAAAGGAGGAAAGATACATTGTAGTTTGCCTAGATTCCACAGGGGCTGAGGCCCTAGGGCAGCATATCTCACACTGACCCAGAACAGTCCTTTTGGGCATGCGTCTCAGTGCTGCTGCATGCCCTGCAGCCTGTAGACCCTTAGAGCTGTGAGCAAGAACTGTTCAGTTTCAGAAACGGGAAGGGAAGTCAGGAGGAGTTTAGCCATTATGGACACAGACACACATACACATATACACACACCCTCTGACTGCTTTTGGTGGGGAAAACATTTGATCATGTAGACATAACCCAAATGTCCCAAACCCATTACAAATCTTGTAAGAAGATGTAGCCCTTGCTCAAGAAGCATCTGTTCTTTTCATTCCCCAATGGATATAAGTGTATAAAAGGGTAGTTAAAATGGTATGACTTGGATGCAAGTTCCTGCTTGGATAACTACTGGTTTTGATAAAATGGAAGAAATAGTATAAAAGTGAAACAAATTCAAGCTTTCTCTGTGGGATTTTATGAAAAAAGATACCTGAAAAGATATACCTACTCTAGATACCAGAGACTTCAGTTTAAGTTCCAGTTCTATAATGAACTATTGATGAATGCTTTTTTCTTTACTGTCCTTAAACTGTTCCTTTATTTGTAAAATGAGCACATCAATAACAATTTAGCTACTTCCCAAGGTTGTCATGAGGGCCAAGTGTAGAACATTATATTTGTCAGGGTTCTCAGAGAAACAGAAACAATAGGAGATATGAATATGTACATATATATGTATATATGTGATATGTATATATATATCTATACATGAGTATATGTATAATAATTCCTTAGCTTATATTCATATATACATAGGAGATTTGTTATAAGGAATTGGCTCACATGACCAAAGAGGCTGAGAAGTCCCATGATCTGCTGTCTGCAAGCTGGAGAACCTTGAAAGCTGGTATCGTAATGCCAGTCCTAGAACCAGGCCTTATGGCTTAGAACCAGGGCAGCCAACAGTGTAAATCCCAGTGCAAGGGCAGGAGAAGATCAATGTCCTAACCCAAGCAGGCAGGAGGGAAAAAAGGCCAAAATTCCTCCTTCTTCTGCCTTCCATTCTATTCAGACTCTCAACAGATTAGATGATGCCCATCTGCATTGGAGAGGGCAGTCTACTTTACAGAGTCCATCAGTTCAAATACTATCTCATCTGGAAACACTCTCAGACATACCTGGAAATAATGTTTTATCTGGGCACCCCATGGTGCAGTCAAGTTGACATAAAATCAACCATCACAACCAGTATATAAGGCACATGAAACTAAAACACTGGGATATAAACTACCCAGGCTGAAGTACAAACAAGTTGTCTGTGCCCAGTTGTACCTTAGTAGTAAATGAAAATTGTTGAGAAAGCAAGAGTAGCAATTTTCTCTGTTGTAATTACATGAAGCCTCCAATATACATAATGCAGTTACAGGGAAGTCAACTTTGTGCCGTGACATAAAGAAATAAACAAATAAATCCTCCCTCCCAAACAGAATTATTTATCTAATTCTAGTCTCCAAAATAAGCAAAATCTAAAGCTCTTTTTCTTTAAGTTATTGACTTTCTTTCTTTCTTTCTTTTTAAAGATTTTATTTATTTATTCATGAGAGACTCACAGAGAGAGAGGCAGAGACCTAGGCAGAGGGAGAAGCAGGCTCCAAGCAGGGAGCCCAAAGTGGGATTTGATCCTTGGTCTCCAGGATCACGCCCTGGGCTGAAGGCAGACGTTCAACTGCTGAGCCACCTAGGCATCCCAGTTATTGACTTTCTAATAAAACAATTTTATCTCTGATTTTTGTCATTCTGGTATGTAATGGCTCTTGTAGATGCTCTTGTGGGAAATGATGTGTTTTTTATTCACTGAGCCAATCCTTGAAAGATATCCTCAACTGAGGAAAGGAAGCCAGACTCTAAACCCTCTAAATTGACCAGTCAGCTCAGGTGGCTGGCCCAAAGGAGGTGACGTGGCCTAGGGTAAGGCAGTAAGTATCCTTTTGTGGGGAGAAAATTCCTAAAAAGGGACACAGCTGTGAGTCATCAGGACGCAACATTGCTGGCAGCTGGGTGAATGAACCCTTAGTCTTGGAAGGTGATTTAGGGACTTTATATCACAACATGCACTGCAAAGTTTCCCAAAAATTTGATTGCTAATTAGTATATTTATATACAGATTATTTTCCTTGAAAGAATTTGCACTTCCATCAACAATGTATGAGAATGTCTATTTCTCTGAATACTCACCAGCACTTGATACTATTGCTTTTTAAAACATTTGACAATGATATATCATTATTTTAAGCTGCATTTCCTTGATAAATACTAGTTTGAATGTCTCTTTATTAGTCATATGCATTTTTGCTTTGGTGATATTAATGTGTATATCTTTTAGTAATTTTTATTTTGTGCTTCTTTCTACTCAATTTATTAATCCATTGCAATGTCCTGAGGTAGAGTCTTTTGGCTCTCTCTGAAAATCTGTCCCCCACTTCTTTGCCTAGGCACATACTAGAGCACATTCCCTAGTCACCTTTGCATTTAAGTGTGACTATGTTCCAGACAGTAGATTTGAACCAAAATGCTTGTGTTATTACTACTATTTGCATTTTTATCCTCTTCTTGCTGTGTACAAGCAGGTGACAATGGGTAGGGTGAGGTCATGAGACAGAAGCCTGAATCCCTGAATCACAGTGTGAGGCAGCTGCCTGCCAACCCTGAATCCCCCACTCTGAACTGTTTACCTTAGCAAGAAATAAACCTCAATTGCATCTGAACTCCGATATGTATTTGGAGTGAACTAGTGCAGGCATACTGTCTATTTTTTCCCCAGTCTATTATTTGTAGTTGACCACATGTCCATGGTATCTTTTTAAAGGCTGTTTAGAGAAAGTCACAGAAGAGAGGCCAGAGAAGTTTGAGGAAAATTAGGACAGAAGGGCATCAAAAAAGTCGAGGGAAAAGAGTGCTTCAAGAAGTAAGCCATGATCACTCATATTTCATATTGCAAAGAGGTCTAGTCCAAGAGAGCCTGAAACCTAATAGATGATTTGATGATTGCTTGGTATAAAGATGCCTTTGGAGGCAAAATCCTTCCAGAGAAGTATTAGAAAGTTTACCTGTTTTGAAGACACCTTATCTGGAAAAGTGAGTGCTGCCCTAAATGTCCATCTTCTACTAATGAATGTGTCAAGTCTGTAAAAGTCTGAAAGAAGCCCACTCTTGTCCTTGAGTAAAAGCAAGGTTCAGTTCTGAAGTTTGATCCATGCATAGCTGAGGGTCTGGACACATGGGTGATTCTAGCTAGCTCAGCCCCCTAGAATGCATCGGCAGGCAGGTCATGTGAACTGCTGTTAATAAGTATGGAGAGCCAAGTTGCCCATTCACACCTGAACTAACTCTGCCCTTCCTAAAAGGCACAGCATTCATGAGCCTACTATTCTCTGCTGTCTGAACATGACTTATCAACTTTACATGTTTTACCTAAACCTTTTTAAACTCTCTTGTTTTCTCAGATGAGCACCTAAGAATTACTTCTAGGAATAGAACATTCTGGGTCACTGAATCTCAGGAAGGAAATTTTCTTGCTTACAAGGAAAAAAACATAGTAAAATTCTACTGTACAATCCCAGGTAAGGGATTAAAATAAGAGGAATTACATTTTCATTCATCTTTTAAATAAAATAGCCATGGAGATAATTTGCACACCATAAAAGTGAGAGATGGAAAGATATTCACACATACTGAAAGACATCAATACATGTATTTATTAAAAGTATGTGGTACTTACTGTACTTTGAAAATCTGGAACAGAAGGTGACTTTTCTAATTACCTATGACATGTGAAGTCAATTGTCCTTAATATGTTCAGAATGACACGTTACGAATGAATAGATATTAGAGCTTTCTGCTCTGCTGCTCATAGAAACATTTGATGAAGGACAAGCAGTTGGATATGTCATCTTTATGTCTTAGAAAAAAAAAGAAGAATGAAAAGATAACGATAGGAAAAGGTAGAGCCATTCTATGCTACATGCTTTTAATAATTCTGAGCATAAAATTATCCTTTGAAGAAAAATTTTGTTTCTTAATTTAAGGTACATAACAAGTTTAAGCTACCTGAAGTTTAAGAACCTTCAGTGCTACTCGATTCAAAATGTTTATTAGTTCCTGGCAATTAAACAGTATATATGCTATTCATTTTAAGGTAATTTATCTATGGTTTCTTCTCATGAACATTTAGAAAACCAAGGAGAATCTAGCAATAGAAATAAAAATAGGGTTATTATCTTACTTATGCCTACCCATTATATATTATTATGGTCTTAAGGTATCTGTTTTCTTCCATAATCATGCTATAATTTATTCCTATTAATTATTAGCAAATTAGTGATATTAATATTTTGAGCAATGGGAATTATCCAGGATTCCAAAACACTTATTCCATACAGTTCTGAGTTGATTATACATAAAGTTGCTTTGGTTTTGCGTCTATAAAATGTCTATATGATGTGAAAACATAGGCAATCATAATATCATAAAGATCTTTAATAGGTAAAAAAATAAAAATAATATTATCAATGTTTCTAGACTTTATGCTTATATTTACATTTGGTCAGACTTTTTGTATTGAGCAGAATATCATGGAAAGTGAATTCAGGATAGTCTGTGAGTCCCGATCTGACACAATTACTATGTTGGTAAATATATACCATCCTCTGAAAGCCAGCATACTTCATCTATCCTCTTGCAGTGACTGCCACTTTCTACTTTATACTCTTGTTGTTGCCAAATTTTTCTCCCTCTTTGGAGCATGATTTCTTCTAGACAGACCCATGTTTCACACCTTGCCAGGTCCTCCAAATGCCCTGTTGGCTCTCAGCACATTTTTGCTCAATAAATGACTTCCAAGTGATCTAAAGCATATTTCATTTTGTTTTTTTTTAAGAAAATTAATACACTTTTGTATATGAACAATTCCCAATGATTTCCCTAGCAAACGCAGTAAAACACTGTTTCTCACTCTAAATAATTGGATTAGGAACAAGGAGGAAAACCAGAACAAATAATTAGGCACAGTATTAGTTTCACACCAGGATAGAAAATAGTTTGCATAGGATTATAGGGTAGCCTAACTCGTGGAGTTGATGTTGTCAATACTATTTCACATTTCCACACTAGTCTTTAGAAAAATCCTAAACAGGTATGCACAGTAGGCTGAGCTCATCTTTATCATTTGTGCTCGTTTTTCCAAATTCTTTGATAAAATATTACTGGTTTTATACACATACATAGAAATAGAATGTGTTTCTATTTAATATAATTCCTTCATGTTTTCCTACTCTCTTCTGAGTCACAATGTATCTCTGTCTCCACATCTATCTCTACATATTTAACTTCCTAAGCACTCCTCCTGACTCAAATCCAATACAGTTCCTTATACTTTTTGGAAGATTTTTATAAATAATACAGCTAATTGTTTAACATACAAGAAGTCCTCCAGATGTTATTTATTCTCTCTATGCCTTAATATGTTCTCTGTAATACTCCTTTTGTAGACTAGAACCATGAATGATGAGTGTTTTGGAGGACACAAACTACAAAGTTCTTTCCAACACCTCTTATAAATAAAGGTCATTGTATAGGTTCCAATAAAATAAAATACAGATGTTACCATATTATGCCAAATTTTCTCCTACGACAAATTATGGTATATAAAAGATTTGATTTTTCCGTCATCAAACCATCAGGGTTCTTTTTGTATGACTGAAACATTGTTGTGTTGGTGGCCTTGAAATTTCTTTTCCTCAGCTATATTTACAAGCTGTAAGGACACCCTATAGAGTTGTGACAGTTAATTTTTTGCGTCAGTGTGACTGGGCTATAACAGATGCCCAGATAGCTATTTCTGGATGTTTGTAAGGGTGTTTCTTGAAGAGATTAGAATCTTAACTAGATTCAATAAAGAATATCCACCCTCACCATTTAATCTGCTGGGGGCCCAAATAGAACAAAAAGGCAGAAGAAGAGCAAATTTTCCCTCTCTTTGGGTTAGGATGTCTATCTCCTCTTGTCCTTGGACATCAGAGCTCCTGATTATTGGGTCTACAGACTCTGGAATTTATACCAGTGCTGCCCATTTCCCTCTTTCTCTGGCCTCTGGTTTTAGACTGGGAGTTACACTATCAGCAGCTCTGGTTTTTAGGCCTTCCAACTTCAACTAACTTATACCACCAGCTTTCATTGGCCTCCAGCTTATAGATGGCATATTATAGTACACCTCTGTCTCTATAATTGTGTAAGCCTATATATCCTATTGGTTCTGATTCACTAGAGAACTCTGACTAGTACAGGAATTCTTAAGCTATTTTATTCCAGGGTTGAGCATCCAAGAAGATAATTGGTCACCAGTGACTGTGAACTACACCATCATTTTATGCATCTTTAACAG
Organism: Canis lupus dingo; assembly: GCF_003254725.2. NCBI lineage: Eukaryota > Metazoa > Chordata > Mammalia > Carnivora > Canidae > Canis > Canis lupus. The sequence continues at coordinate 21,666,266 of NC_064256.1, read as the reverse complement.
CCCAAAAGCTCATAGAACTTCAGGCCTATATGGAAACTTAAGGGTCATTAATTCATCCCATCTAATGCCTAAATAGTCCATCCAATTTTCACATGACAGCCTCATCTTTCAAATATTCAAAGACTTCATCATGTCATGCTACCCTCCTCAGAGACTTCTCCAATTCAGACTAGCAGTTAAAATTTTTAATTTTTCCTCATGTGATGTAGTTTCAAGTTTCCTCACCCATGTGGATTATGGTCCCTGGAAAGTTTCCTAGTTCATTTTAAACAACATACTCTGGACAACTTGTAGTACCTTCACTTGCTCTTGATACCACATTCATTCTTTTGTCCAATAGCTGTTGAGGGTGCTGTGCTGAGCATGAGAGAGACACATATAAACACAACAGGCACAGTAGCTGTTGTCATGGAGACTGCTACCTAGATATAACCAAGCTGTTAATATAGAGCAAAAAGTAAGTTGAAGTTTGGTCACCACAAAAAAATAGTTCGGGGATTAGACAGTAAATGTAACCGAGTAGAAAGAACACAGGTCTCAGATCAACCTAGATTAGAATGTTAGCTTTATAATTATATATATATATATATGAAAATTAAAATAATAAAATATTTTGAATTTCAGGGTATGTGTAACCTGTAAAAATGAGTTTAATAATATTTATCTCATTGGGTTGTAGGAGGATTAAGTAAAATAAAAAATAAATGTAGTTGGTGCTTAGTAAGTATTCATTTCCTTCCCACTTTTTTGTGATTTATAGAATGCTAATATTCCATGAGGAAAGGTGCTGCGGTCAAATTAGCTAGCAAAATAAATAGGATTTAGCAAAGTTACTTGGGTTTTCTTTTTAATTAGAACTCTTTTTAGAGCTTTTAACATGCCAATATGTTTTGTGAATCTCTAAAACAAAACATCATTTCCAGCATTTCACAAATTTATTTGACCACAGAACCCTTCCTGGGTAGTACACAGAATAACATCTTGTGTTTTTTTTCTGAACGTAGTGTGAGAAACATTGTCCTAGTGGGATCTTTGGATATGCTGCTCTGCCCCCTGGGCATGTCTGGAAGTAGGATTATCCCTCTGGGTCCTGGGAGTGGCCCATGCAGGAAAATTTATTCTGAGCAAACACAAAGAGGGCAAATATTTTCCTTCTGCTTCAAGTAAGAAAATGGAGTCAGCAATGAAGGAAAGGTTTAAGTCTTTTTGTTTCATCTATGATGTTTCGCTGTAGTCCTTAGATCTGGGAAACCCTGAAAAATTACTGTAATGAAAATACTGTGAGAAATAAATTAGCAGGAAGGAGGAAAACTGAAGATATTACATGGTGGGCTAGGTAGAGCCAAGCAAGCTGTCCCCTTTCATGAAATTAAATATTTCTGTTTATATGATGGAAAATCTGTGCTGATTCATTCTCATTAAGGCTCTAGCAAGTTCATCAGAAAAGCTTTATAGAGACCTTGGGGAAAACTCAACAGGGGGGAGTTTCCTGTTAGGGGCTGGAGGTGGGGAAAGAGTATTTTCCCTTTATTGGGGTTTGTTTTGTTAATTGGTGTTTGAAGAAACCCCACTTCTTTCATAGTTGAAACTAAGTAGAATTAATGTTAATTAAAAAATCATGTCAGTGTTCCCAGAGCACACTGAAGCCTGCCTCTAGTTGGGAAAAGACTTGTCCAAAACACTTTTCTCATAGCTTTGTTTGCATGGGGAACTGAAGGGTGAGCAGTTTCAACAGGGCAAGAGAGGGAGCTGCCAGTTTATTTCTGGAACACAGCAGGATGTGTTTCAAAAGACACTCAAAATAAAGAACACACTAAACAGTACCAAGAATGATCTGCATTTTTTTTTTCTTTAAACCAAGGATAGAGCCAACCTTGGGTCTTGTGAAACAGGATGCTGTGCGAGAGTGTGTGCAGCAATGAGTGCAGGAAGGTATGCTTATATTTATGATTATCAGTATTCTAAAGAATGTGCAGTTTAAAAGTTTTACTAGTTAAAAGTAAACTGTATTTTCATTTTCTTTTATAAATCTGTACCAGGGCCTTTCCAATGAATATTCTTTAAGGACTATTCTACTTCATCCACAGAGGACTTCAATAAATAGATACATCACTATCAAATCCCCGAGGTTTATGGACTTCCTTTGGGTATAATTAACTTGGATGGCTCACTAGAACTAAACAACTACCTCAAAGAGTACAAGGGGAAAATGCAAAATACTGTATATATTTTTCTGCAAGTTCTGGAACCCTCTGATTATTTTTTTAAGGTGTGAGTTACATGCTATAGAATAAGAATGTCTAAAATTGAGTTACATTTGGCTACAAGTAAGCTATCACTAACAGAAATTCTGAAACATGAAATGACTTTCAAATTCAATGAAAATAATTATTAGGTTATTTGTTTATTTATATATTCCTCATTTCTTTCTTAAAACATATGAAGTGGCTTATAACCAAGATCACATATAAAATAAGTTTGGTAAAATAAACCCAGTAATTAGAAATGGGATCCATGGAAAGAAGTGATAGTAAATATGCTAACTTCACAGGCTAGTATGGCTGTTCTGACTGAGCATGAATTTTGATTCTGAGTTTCCTGTAAGGCAGAATTTAAAGGGAAGCATCAGAATGAAGAAGCATGTACACAAATCCCCCCCACCTTTTTTTTGGAGGCAAAGTTTTTCTGGCACTAAATTCTAAAGGAAAGAAATTTCTTTGCATGTGATTTTCTTTCAGCACATAATTTCTCATCTGAAAATTGTTTTTCAGGTGCACAAAAGATTTCTTGGTTATATTTAAATAATACAGAAGTATACAGTTTACAAAGTTCAAGTTCTTCTTCACCTTTTCAACCTCACTGTCCCACTTACAGGCAATCTCTTAAGTCTGGTGTGTATCATTCCTGACTTTTTTTTTTAAGGCCCCATTTTTTCCTATCCTGTATGTCAGGTATAGTATGAGATAATATATATAGATTATTCTTTAGTTGCCTTTATCAACACAAACTTATTAAAACATTCTCCTATGTTTGAGTTGCTTCTAATTTTTCAATATTGCAAACAATGCTATAAGAACCACCACATACACATTTAAATATTTTTGTGCAGTAGATATAATTGATAGTTAGAAGTGGAAAAATTGGGTCAGAGGACATGTGCATAACAAAATTTTTAATGTTCAGACTTTTGTGTGGGCAGTGTTCTTGTAGTGCCGTGCTGTTTGGGGGATTTTCTTTCACATTGCTGGAGATATTTCTATTATATTAATACTTTTCCGGGATCCCTGGGTGGCGCAGCGGTTTAGCGCCTGCCTTTGGCCCAGGGCGTGATCCTGGAGACCAGGGATCGAATCCCACGTCGGGCTCCCGGTGCATGGAGCCTGCTTCTCCCTCTGCCTGTGTCTCTGCCTCTCTCTCTCTCTCTCACTGTGTGCCTATCATAAATAAAAAAAAAATTTTAATACTTTTCCTGTCATGCAACATGACAACATTTTACAAAAGTAGTATGACAACACACCATAATCTCTTATCTCAAAGAAGTGGTGCTGGCACACAAGGATCAGCTGTTTCGGCAGGGCAGGGGGGTTGTTTTCAATGTTTTGTGACTTTTTCAGTTCTTCCCCCCCCACACACAGCTTTCTTGAGATATAAGTGGCATATACCATTTTGTAAGTTTAAGGTATACAATGTGATGATTCCATACACTTATACATTGTAAAATGATTATCAAGATAAGGTTAGTTAACCTCTCCATCACCTCACATTATTACTTCTATGTGTGTCCATATGTGTGTGTGTGTGTGTGTGTGTGATGACAACATTCAAGATCTACTGTCTTAGCAACTTGCAAATTTCAAATATAGAATACAGCATTACTAACTATAGTCAACATGCTATACATTAGATATCCAGAATTTACTCATTTTATAATTGAAGGTTTGCAGCATTTAATCAAGATCTCCCTATTTCCTCCCTATTCCACCATTCTACTCCCTGTTTCTATGAGTTTGGCTTATTTATTTATTTATTTATTACTATTTTTTAAAAGATTTTATTTATTGGTTCATGAGAGACACCGAAAGAGTGGCAGAGACATTGGCAGAGGGAGAAGCAGGCTCCCTGTGTGGAGCCTGATGCAGAACTCGATCCCAGGACCCCAAGATCACAACCTGAGCTGTAGGCAGATGCTCAACCACCGAGCCACACAGGTGTCCAGAGTTTGGCTTTTTTAGATTTAACATATAAATGATATCATACAGTATTTGTCCTTCTCTGACTTCTTTCATTAACATAATTGTAGATATATATGTACATAAATGTATATATATTTCATTTTCTTTATTAATTCATCTGTCAATATGCTCATTTATTTCTTCACTTTAGCATTCATGAGCAGATAAACAGTATAAATAAATAATTAAGAAAAAAATGGGTAGTTTTTTATTTAGAGTAAAAAGATCCGTTGCTTGATTTTAGCAACAGAAAAGTCTTAAGTTCAGCATGTTTCAAAGGAAAATTGTTTGAGAACCAGTGCTCTAAACTGTAAGTCACAAAAATGAGAAAAAAATTGTTCTACACCACCACTGAAATACCCACTTAAATCTTTATTAAGTGCCCCTTCCAAAAGAGGAGATGTCCAAAAGGAATCTATAATGTATTTTAGATTAATTCCAGGCTGATAATATCTTGAATCTTTTCTTAATTGTCTATATAGTTCTGAAATTTAATTCCTGCCTCCAAATCAGTCCATTTGAATATACACAAGTGGATTTTGATTCTGCATAGACAAATCCATGTCTTTAGCTGATATTTCTGACTTTTTTTGTCAATGCCTGAGGAGCAGAATGACTCCTTCTAGTCAGGGGTCTAAACAATTCAAAAGAAATACTGAGTAGAGAGCCAGTGAAGCAAATCATAGTTGGCTTAAAAATCCTGAAGTTACTCCTGGTACAATTTGAGCATAAAAAAAAATAGAACTTCAATCTTCAGGTAAAAACCAGCTTTTCCAAATGCATGTTTCTTACACTCTCTGAATTTGATGTCTTCTAAAACAGAGATTCAGAGTGAGTTGTGACCTTCTGAAGTCTTTGAGATTTAATGGGCTTAAAGATTCCACTGACCCAATTCCCCTCCTTCTTTTTTTTTTTTTTTTTTTTTTGGCCCAATTCCCTTCTTTTTTTTTTTTTTTTTTTTTAAGATTTTACTTATTTATTCATGAGAGACACACACACACAGAGAGGGAGAGAGGCAGAGACACAAGCAGAGGGAGAACCAGGCTCCATGCAGGGAACCTGACATGGGACTCGATCCCAGGTCTCCAGGATCACGCCCTGGGCTGAAGGCGGTGCTAAACCACTGAGCCACCAGGGCTGCCCCAATTCCCCTCTTTCAACCACCCCATACTAGCTTCCTATATTAGCTTCATTCATTAAGTACTCAGTTCATACTTTGAGAAAAGGACAAAATGCAACAGCAGTCAGTCACTTCAGAACTATATATAGGCTTTACAAAGCATATAAATGATGGATATCCGCACAAGCGTATATAGTCACAATGCTCATAACCATAGAATAGCTTTAAAAATATGCCCTTGGCTTTTTTTTTCTAAATTGGCATGTAGTTGATTGGATGCTTTTAAGGATTTTGAAGATTAATAAGAATGAACACGTCTTGTATTTTAGCCAATTCATGTTTCCTATCCTATCCTACCCAAAGATATTATCAGAGATTTTGATTTGTAAGATCTAAGGTCGGGAAACTCTAATTTAGGGCCCAAAGACTATTTACTTTGACTACATTGACCCAGATTATGCTTTCATTTCTACAATTCCAATTTCTCATAGAAATCATTCTCCTAATAAAAATAAAGAAAATGAAAAAATAATGAAAAATAATGAAAATAAAAAAGATATCATTCTCATCTGGTTTGCCTTTTAAGATCAGAATCCAACAATGATCATCACAAACTAATAAGAGAGAATTGTATCACTAATTCTTTTTCTTCTCAGATTTTCTTGGATTTGAACCCTAGCTTGGTAATTTGAATCCCAGGACATAGTATTCCTGAGAATTGACTTCTATATCTGCACACATTGCTGGCATTATTATGATCCCCTGAGCTACTACATAAGCAAACTGAACTATATAGGCAAAAGCTGGTTTGGGCTTTATTTTAGATGCCCTTTGAATTCTAGGTCATGTTTTACATCACAACCATGGTACTGAGATTGATATGGATCCTAGCAGATCTTATATATCGTCTTTTGGAACTGACTCTGCTGACTAGCAAATTCCAAAATTTCCTCACATGTCTGAAGGAGCTACTAGCCATATATGCCTCAGAGATGTGTTGTGAGGACTAAATGTATACAAGGTAATGTATACAAGGAGCTTAGCATAGTATCTTAAAGCAGGGTAAACATCTAACAGTAGTTAGCCTGAAGACAAAAGAGCCAGATACAAATCAACCCCCGAAGTTCACTGAGGCAAATTTGCAGTGAAGGTTCATTTCCCCTTCTTTCTCTGCTTCTCAGGCCCTGATTCTTCTTATGCATTACAAAAGTGAAAATGGGGTTATGAAAGATTACTGATTCTCATCCTCATCACCATCTAATGCTCTCCAATTTGTAAGACTAACAATGTACGTTAATTGTCTAAGCCAAGTGACCTCTAAGAGGTACACAAACTAGTATGAATCTAGAGTAGAGGGAAAGCAAAGCTACCTTCAGACTCAGTGCAGTCATTATGAGTAGAATGCTATTAGGAATGATGCAATAGACTGGCCTTGCTCCAAAAGCTTATAAAGGATCCCTTTGATATTATCTCGATTTACTCACAGGACTTGGCCCAGCACATCGTGTATGTCTGCATGGTTTGGGCCAGCCTCCAGTAGTGCAAGTTACAAGGCAGGCTAGAGAAGTGTTTACTTGGCCAGGCAGAAGTCCAGTTTCCGCAACACAACATCAGCCTGCTGGGCATCCAGGGAGATCTCACAAGATCCTTATCCTCTTCTGACTTAAAGTCTAATGTGCTCCAGCAAGTTCTGGATTTCATTGACTAATGCAAACAGTTCCTGTTCTACTTCTTCACCATGACAACATTCCTTAGCATAAAAAGAATTATGCCTTTTCTTAGTCCAAAGCCTGCTGCATTTGAAGTCCTGAAGAAACTGTGCCTCTCCCTTATCCTTCACCAGGATGTGCAATGCTTCTTGCTGGTAAAAGTGTATAATGCTAACATTGTAGCATGTGCAATCTTAACCCTGAATACAACTCACTTTCAATCTTTTTACAAATTCTTTTTCCATCATTTCATCTTCGTAGAACAATGAACTGGAAAAAATATTCTTGGAAACTGAGATCATATTATCAGCCTGGCATGGATCATTTGACGTTGAAAATCACCAGTCTGAGAGTTTATTTAGTGGGTGTTTAATACGCTGCTCACTCTAACCTGCCTGATTTCACTTTAAGATCTTGTGTTCAAGCTTTCAGAATCAACAGTTTCATGTCCTTTCATAAGCTTGATTGTCTAGGACAAAGTGAGTAGTATGAAGTAGGCAGAGAATGGAGAAAAGATTCCAGGACCTTCCTGAATCAGGTTGAGGTCCCTAACATCCTAAAGATTAGAGGACATGTTCATTTTTTAATCAATCCAGAGGCAGTGTTTAAAGAACTGGACTATTCATTCACACATTCATATGACAGAAAGATATGGACTATTTAATGTATACAAAGTAACATTTTAAATACTACATATACACAGATGAGCAAAACCAGACATGAATCTCTGCCCAAATATATCAGAATCAGGAGCATATATGTTAATCAAATATAATTCATAAATGTAAATGTAGAATTGTGGTAAGGGCTTCAAATAAAAGGTATATGGGGCTATAAGAATTCAGCACTTCTTCAGGGTACCTGGATGGCTCAGTTGGTTGAGTGTCTGACTTTTAGTTTGGGCTCAGGTCATGATCTAAGGGTCATGAGATCAAGCCCTGCATCAGGCCCCATTCTGGGTGTGAAGCCTCCTTGGGATTCTCTCTTTTCCCCTCCCACTGCCCCTCCCTGCCACCGCCCACTCATACATACACACTCTCTCTCTCCCTCTAAGATAAATAAGTAAATAAATAAATAAAATATATTTAAAAAGAGAATTCGGCACTTCTTCTATCTCTATCAAATATCTAGTGACAGTAGACCACCATAATCATAGATTTTATCATCAAAATTCTGCTTTTTAGTTAGCCCCACATATATACTTCCAGGATACCTCTCACTGAGTATTTGGATAGGTTTTAATGCCTTCACTAAATAGTTTATTTCCTATCATCCTAAGTATCATCTTACATGACCATAGTTTCTTAAATACTTATAATAACATTGTATATTTCCATGAAGGTGGTTATCCCTTGGCATGACAGGGTTGACCAAATATTCTAGTTGAATAGGAAGAGTCCCAGTTTATAGTACCATTCAGGAAAAAAACAAACCAAACAAGAACAACTGATTTCTGCCACAGTAAGTAGATGAACTAACTATCTTCTGTACCAATGCCCATCAGTATCACATATCTTGACAATAGAATAACTATTTTTACTTTCCTCCTTAGCCCAGTTTGTCTAAACCAATATCATTCTTCCTTCCAAGCAAAAATATTCTCTAACGCTTTCCCACTCCCACACCTCTCACTCCATCTCTTATTGTATTATCAGCCATAGAGACTAAGTTCATGGGCTGATTTATAGTTATCATTCCAGCAGGCAAGTGTATCTATTCATGTCTTTGTTCTTTTACTCATTCACCTAACATTTATTGAGGGTCACCATATGTCTGCCATTGTTCTAGGGACTAAAATTTCAGAGGTAAGACTCAGAACTTCCCTCCTTCTCTCTCTCTCTCTCTCTAAAGATTTTATTAATTTATTCATGAGAGATACATGAGAGAGGCAGACATAGGCAGAGGGAGAAGCGGGCTCCCTGTGGGGAGCCTGATGCAGGACTTGATCCCAGGATCACGACCTGAGCCAAAGACAGACACTCAACCACTGAGCCTACCCAGGTACCCAAAAATTTCCCTCTCTTATTTCATCATCTAGAAAGTGACACTGATATTTTAAAAATTATATTAAGCAGTGTGATAGGGCAATAATAAGAATATATATAAAGCATAGAGATGATACAACAGAAATAAGTGGGAGTAGATGTCAAGAAGATTTCCTGGAGAAGGAATATAAATATTCCAAGTAGCCAAAGAGTAGGGGTAGGGAGGGACTTGCTGGGTAAAGGCAACAACAATATATGAAAAGATTGAGGCCTGAAATAGCATAGTGATGTATGGACAAGAATAAAGTGTAAGGGTCAAGTGGCAACAGAGAAAAATGGAGAAGGAGGCAAGAGCTGGATTGTGGAGAGTCCTGTTTGCCATGTAACTAACACAGAAGTAATTCCATAGGCAAAAGGCGGTCATTAAAGGGGTTTAAACAGAAGAGTCACACTTCTGTACTTTCAAAGGATCCTTTTGATGGCAATTGGAGAATGAATTGAAAATGAGGGAGGTTATGGGCAAGGCAGGAGGTTGAATTAGGCTGCTATGTAGAAACCCAGGCAGGAAGTGGTGAGAGATGGCCAAAAGAATGGAGAGGAGGGGATGCATTTGAGAAATACTTGAAGACAGAATTAAGATTTGATGACTGGGTGTTGGGGATGAAGAGTGGGGAAGACTTTGGTGAAAATGCTGGATGTTAGGTCTAAAACACAAGAGTGATTCTGACAGAACTCTGACAGTCAGGAACCAGGTCTAATCATCTGCCTAATAACTTAATAAATTTTTCTTCTCCACGACCTGGTAAGAAGTTGGGTGGATCCATCACAGACCCCTTTCTTATCACCCAGGTCATCACATAATACACCTTTTCAACTTGATAACACTGGAGATATTTTTAAAAATACCAATACCTTGGGCTGCCTGAGTGGCTCAGTCAGTTGAGCGTCTGACTCTTGATTTTAGCTCAGGTTTTGATCTCAGGGTCTTGTGATTGAGCCCCGCATCAGGCTCCATGCTGGGTATGGAACCTGCCTGAGATTCTCTTTCTCTCTCCCTCTGCCACCCCTTCCTTGTGCTCTCTCTTTCTCTCTCTCTCAGTCTTATCTCTGTAGGTAGGACCTAGATATTGGTGTTTAATAAAATCTCATTGACTCTAAAGTACAGCCACTGATTCAGTGGTTTCCCTAAACTCAAAAGGTCTATTACTTATTTTAATGCCTACTCTTCTACTTGGCCAAATATCATACCTACCTCTAGTAAGATAAGAAAGATTTTGAAGTGCAGGTATTTATGTGCTCTTGGTACACAGAAGAGCACACAGAAATTGATTTTCTCACAGTTAGGGAGTCTAGAAGTCCAAAATTAAGGCATTGGAAGTTCCATGCTTCCTCTGAAGGTTCTATAGAAGAATCTTTCTTCACCTTTCCCTATCTGATGACTGTAGGCATTCCTTGGTGTTCCTTTGTTCCTTGGCTTAGAGCCACATAATTCCAATCTCTACCTCCAAATTCACAAGGCCCTCTCCTCTAATCCATTATGAACTCATCTTAACTACATTTGCAAAGATCCTACTTCCAAAAAAGGTCACATTTATAGGTACCAGGGGTTAGGACTTAGACATATCATTTCAGGGGACATAATTCAACCCACAACAAAAGGATTACTTGTGCATGCTGCTTCCTAGAAGAAATCCTTTTTGTTGCCTCTACCTCCTTGATTTTTCAGGATTTGACTTCTGCTAACTAACTATATAACTGCCTTTCCTGCCATCCCTCCACCACAACCAGGCATTTCCATATCTTAGAGCAGCAGATTTTCTGAAGTAGAATATCCTCTGTATATATGCATTTACAATATATGCATTTTACAAATAAGGATATGGTAGCCCAGAGAGAGATGGGACTCTACCCCTCCTAGTCTATCCATTCAACTTTGTTCTTGCTTTAATTTGAGCACACCACAGATATCTCTGTCTCAAACTCTGCCCTATTTGGCCACCTCTCCTTTTTTTACTCTGCTATCTTCCCCCACCCTTCCCTCATGTCCCAATTAGCCAGTATGACATTGGTGCTTTTCAGCAACCCACTAACCTCACTTCTGAGTTCTTACTGTCAAAACTTATTCATACCTGAAATGGGAAGTCTTAGCCTACTTTAGACTCTGGCCTAAATCATGCTTTTCCCACAATAAATCTAAGTAGAAAGTCACAAAGGTAAAAATTAAACAATATTTCCTTTCTGTGGTGACTCTCTGCTCTCAGCTTATTTTTCAACACAGTCATGAGAAAGGACCCCAAATATGTGGGCCTTCTCCATAATTCATATAGTCCATTGCCTTAAACCTGAACACGTTCCCTCTAAGCCAAATCCACTTCCTCCTTGACCCCAGATCCTCTGCTCTGGTTGCTGCTTAGAATATGATCAGATAACTTGGGATTAACTACATGAAAGGCAGTCTTCTATTTTTATGTTTGTTCTTTTACATTAGAAATCCTAAGGGACAGTCTGTTCACGCCTCACTGGGCCCATAACTGGAATACCACTGGGAGCTTTCCCCATATTTACTGACAGTTAGATTAACTGCTGTCTATTTTTGGCTCTGAAATGACTTTTTTTTCCCTGTGAACTTGAACAAATAACTATTGTAAGTATTTCCCTTTCCTTATAAGATGATATGCTTATTGCCTGCGGATGTTGTTAGGCTTAGCAATGTTGTTACAAGTGAATATATGTCAGCCTAAATTATACAACATTTTATGATTATTTTTATCAGTTGTGCCGCAGAAAAAATCAATTCAGGAGGCATTCATTTATTTATTGGGCACCTATTATGTACTAGATTGTGCTACATGCTGTTGGTAATCTATAGCTTGCTAGGCGAATAGTACATGTCCAATATATACTTGATTGATCAAAGTATAAGATATGATCCCTGCTTTCAAGGAATCTAGAGCTTCTGTGATTAGGAGTATGTTGCTTTACTTGAGGAAAGAGTAATTTACTTAAAATGTTCTCAGGCAAGTGTTGGCATTAGGAAGGATAAAAACAAAGGGAAGGACAAGGAACTAATATTTAGTAAGTACTTAATGTTTACTAAATGCTTTATCAACATATACTTTAAATTTTTTTAATTTTGTTGTGGTAAGAACAGTTAACCTGAGATCCAGTCTCTTAAAATTTTAAGTAAATTTTAAGTCAACATGAAAAAACTACCATTTCCTCATTGTGTATTCCTGTCTTCCTCGTACATCTGTATGCCAGTACCACACTGTTTTGATTCTGGTAACTCTGTAATATATTTTGAAATCAGGAAGTGTGATGCCTCCAGTTTTGTTCTTCCTTCTCAAGATTGCTTTGACTATTTGGAATCTTTTATGGTTTATATGAATTTTAGAATTATTTTTTCTATCTGTAAAAAGGATGCCATTAGGATTTTAATACATATTTATTGAATCTGTAAATCTCTTGAGTAGTAGGGACATTTTAACAACATTAAGTCTTCTAATTAATGAACAAAAGCTGTCTTTCCATTTGTTTGTATCTTTAATTTCTTTCATCAATGTTTTAGAGTTTTCAGGATAAGTTTTTTCCTCTCCTTAGTTTATTCCTAAATATATTGTTTTTTTTGTATCATTATTAATGGCATTATTTTTATGATTTTCTTTTCATTTTTAAAAATTTCCTTTTCATTTTTTACTTATTTGAGAGAGAGCAAGAGAGAGAGTGAGAGCAAGAGCAGATGGAAGAGACAGAAGCAAAAGGGGAAGCAGACTCCCTGCTGAGCAGGGAGCCTGATGCAGGACTCAACCCCAGGATTCTGGGATCATGACCTGATCCGAAAGCAGACACTTAATCAACTGAGCCACCCAGGTGCCCCCTAATTTCCTTTTCAGATAATTCACTGTTAGTGTATAGAAATGCCACTAATTTTGTATGTTGATCTCGTATCCTGCAATTTTACTGAATTCATTTATTATTTCTAAAAGTATTTTTATGCAGTATTTAGGATTTTCTAAATAAAACATCATGTCATCTGCAAAAAGGCACAATTTTACTTCTTCCTTTCCATTTTGGATGCATTTCATTTCATTTTTTTTTTTCCTAAATTGCTCTGGCTAGGACTTCCTAACTATATCTAATAAGAATGGTGAGCATGGGCATACTTGCCTTGTTCCTGATCTTAGAGGAAAAGCTTTCAGTTTTTTACCATTGAGTATAAATACTAGCTGTGAGCTTTATATATATGGTCATTAATATATTAAGATACTTTTCTGCTATTCCTAGTTTGTTGAGTTTTTAATTATGAAAGAATGTTTAATTTTCTCAAATTCTTTTTGTTCATTGATTGAGATTATCATGTGATTTTTATCCTTTATTCTGTTAATGTAGTTCATCACATTAATTGATTTTCATGTTAAACTATCCTTGTGTCCCAGGAATAAATCCCACTTGGTCATGGTGTATAAACCTTTTAATATGCTGTTGGGTTCCATTTGCTAGTATTTTATTGAGGATTTTTGTATCTATATTCATCAAGGATATTGGCCTGTTGTTTTCTTTTTTTTATAATAAATTTATTTTTTATTGGCGTTCAATTTGTTGTTTCCTTACTCGTGGAGTCTTTGCCTTTGGTATCAGGATAATGCTGGTCTCATAAAATGAATTTATAATTATTCCCCCTGTCTTAAATTTTTTGGAAGAATTTGAGAATGATTGGCATTAATTCTTCTTGAAATGTTTAGTATAATTCACCAGAGAAGCCAATGGGCTTTCCTTTGTTGGCAAGTTTCTGATTATCAATTCAATCTCCATACTAGTATAGGTCTGTTCACACTTCTATAGCTTCATAGTTTAGTCTTGGTAGGTTGTATGTTTCTAGAAATTCATCTATTTCTTCTAGTTACTCAATTCGTTGATATATAATTATTCCTAGAACTCTTTTATGATCCTTTTTATCTCTGTGGCATCGATTCTAAAACTTTTCCATTTCTGATTTATTTTTTGAGTTTTCTTTTTTTCTTAGTCTAGCTAAGGATTTGTCAATTTTATCTTTTAGAATAACCAACTCTTATTGATTTGATCCTTTTACCATTATGCAATGCTGTTCTTTGTCTCTTGTTTTTTTTTTTAAGACTTTATTTATTCATGAGAGAGACACACACACAGAGGCAGAGATACAGGCAGAGACACAGGCAGAGGGAGAAGCAGGCTCCATGCAGGGAGCCTGATGTGGGACTCAATCCTGGGTCTCTAGCATCAGGCCCTGGGCCGAAGGCGGCGCTAAACAGCTAAACCCCCCGGGCTGCCCTTTGTCTCTTGTTATAGTCTTTGTTTTTTTATAGTCTTTGTTTTATATTTTACCTTATATAAGTACTGCTACCCCAACTTATTTTTCTGCTTCCATTTGCATGTAATATCTTTTTCCATCCCTTCTCTTTCAGCATATGTGTGTCCTTAAACCTAAAGTGAGTTTCTTGTAGAGTATATAATTGGGTGGTGGTGGTTGTTGTTTTTATCCATTTGGCCACTCTATGTCTAAGTTTGGATTGGAGAGTTTAATTCATTTACATTTAAAGTAATTACTGATAGGGTAGGATTTACTATTGCCATTTTGTTATTTTCTAATGTTGTAGTTCTTTTGTCTGTCTTTTCCACTCTTGCTGTGTTCCTTTGTGTTTTATTGACTTTTTTGTATTGATACGCTTTGTTTCCCTTCTCTTTTCCTTTTGTGTAAATTCTATAGGTTTGTGTTTTGGGGGGGGGTCAATTTGGGGTTTACATAAAATATTTTTAGTTATAATAGTCTAAACTGATAACAACTTAAATCAATTGCCTACAAAAACTCCACTTAACTTCTCCCTCAATACACACTTTTTTGTTATTGTTGCCACAATTTACACCTATTTATATAGTGCATCATTTGACATATTTTTAGTTATAGTTATTTTCAATACTTTTGTCTTTTAACTTTTATACCAGAATTAAAAGTGATTTATCCACCATTGCCGTTAATATAGTATTCTCTATTTGTCTATATATTTACCTTTACCAACATTATTATACTTTATCTTCACCATAATCCTCTGGGGCAGGTATTATCATTCTCATTTCCAGATGAGGAAATGAAGCTCAGAGAAATTTGGGGACTTGTCCAAATTTTCACCTAATAAGTGAGGAATGAAAGTCCAAATGCACTGAATGCATTGAATACAGATCTATTTAATTACAAAGCTGGTGCCTTTATTACTATACTAGTGTGCTAAGGCAAGGTGCCAGACCCTGGAGCATGATCCTATTGTTTGCCTTCTTTATTGCTGTTGAATTACAGGTCTTTAGATTCTCCTGCTAATACACGACCGTTCTCTCGAAGCAATAGCTTATGTGCCAAGGCATGATGATCCGGCTTCCTAGCTTTATGTGCAATCCTGTTTTCTTGTTTTACAGGATGTCCCTCGCCTTTGTCATTTATCTCAGTTATTATCTCTATGTCACCCATTCCCATATTTCCCTTCTAGAATTCTGCCTTGAGATTTTTCAAATTCAGCACTTTCAAAAATGAACTCATTATCTTCTTGCCTCTCTATCTTTTCTTTTTTCTTCTTTCTTTTCTTTCTTTCTTTCTTTCTTTCTTTCCTTCTTTCTTTCTTCTTTCTTTCTTCTTTCTTTCTTTCTTTCTTTCTTCTTTCTTTCTTTCTTTCTTTCTTTCCTCTATCTTTCAATCCCAAGGCTAGGAAAACCATGCTTCTTTTCCTTCTCCTATATTACTTTCGAGGTCAATGCCACTACTAGCCAAGGTTGTCCAAGATGGAAACTCATTTTTGGTTCTTTGCCCTAGCTCCATTCCTTCATTCATTCAACCAGTCAGCAAGTCCTATAAATTCTACCCATGATGGCTATCTACCCCACACCAACCATCCTTTTCCATGTCTTTACTACTATTACCACAGTTCAGGCTGTTACCATCTGTCACTTGGACAGTGACAAGAGCTTCCTAATGTGTCAAATCTCTCCCTATTCCATTCCACCACTCCTCAACTCCACCCACTCTACACACAGTGCTGCCCTGGCTTAGATTGCAAAGCCAGACCTCAATCAATCCCAATCAGTTTTACCAGTCTTAGCACCCCATCTCTACTTTGACAGGTATAAGCTCCAATGAAGCCAAATTCTCTTGCTATTCACTGAAGGTACCAAACTCTTTTGTACCTTGACCTTAGTCTTCTCTCCTCAACTAAATGCCTCTTTTATTTTTCTCCTGAGTAAACATCTACATACCTTCAGAGGATGAACTCAAATGCAATCCTCTAATGAAGTCTTCTTTTACTCCTTGAGACAGTTAGTTCTACCTTCCTCTATGTTCTCCTTCCCACTTCATACAGACCCCTGTTATTAATACTCCATGAAAATTATTTTGTTTGTACTTGTAATTCCCCTTTAATCTGAGAGCTTCTTACAGCAGAGCCATTTCTCAGCATTATTTTTATTATGAAATATTTTAAGTATCACAGAAGTATGGTTAATAATATAGTGAATACCAATGGACTCACCTTCTGGTTTTGTCGTATCTGGTTCAGATCTTTTTTTAATACATAGAATATTACAGATAGATTGAAGACATCTCTGCTCCTTCTTCCATCCCAGTGTCTCTCTTGTTGAAGTATGAACCACCCTAAATATGCTGTCTCTCATGCCCACACGTTTTTATGTTTACTACATATGTATGTTTTCACAAACAATAACTTTGTGGGTTTTTAAAAATGATATCATCCTATATATAGCCTTCTGCAAATGAATCTTTCTTTTTGCTCACTATTATGTTTTACAGGTTTAGCTACATAGGTCAACATGGTACTCTTTCGTTTATTTTAACTATTGTGTACTATTGTTTTATGAACAGAGTTTATTTGTTCTTTCATTGATCTTTAGGCCTTTATGATTTTTAGTGTCCATGCCCCCAAGCACATATGAGAGTTTCTTTAGGGTGTGGAAGCACTGGGTCACAGGATATGAATATCTTTCACCTTAGGAGATATAACCACATTGATGGTCACAGTGGTTACACTTATTTATGTTCCTTCCAGCAGTGTAGAGAATTCCTCTTGATCCCTTTAATCCCTACTGCCTAGCAAGAACCTAGCACACAGGAGACGCACTGCATTTGCCAACAGTGAATAAATGAACAAATAAATGGTACTTGAATTTATAAAAAGTTAACTAGAAGAAGCAAAAATACAAGTATTTTTAAATGAAGTCACCAATAGTAGAAGGTCTAGATCTGTACTATTTAAGTGTAAATCAATTACAAGTCAAATTAAATTAAAAATTCAGTCCCTCAGTTGCCCTAGCCACATTTCAAGTGCTCAAATATGGCTACTGGCTACTGGCTACCAAACTGGACAGCACGGATATAGAATCTTTCCATCATGACAGAAAGCTCTATTGGACAGCACTGGTCTATACTATAGATCTTTTTCTACCCCTCCTACCCCTTGCCACTCTCTATCCTCCTCAAGCACCTACTATGTTTATAGTACTGTGTGGATGTCTAGAATTCCCTTCACTCTTGCTTTTTTAAGCCAGAATCCATAATTCATAATTTCTCATCTGATTTTTTTCATTTCTAAAAATTGTAGTAAAATATACATAAGTCTATCTACCATTTTAACTATTTTCAAGTCTACAATTCAGTGGAATTTAAGACACAGAAAGTCTATCTACCATTTTAACTATTTTCAAGTGTACAATTCAGTGGCACTGTTATGCAACCATGATCACCATTCATCTCCACATTTTTTTCATCTTCCCAATTGAAACTCTATAGTAATTAAGGGATAACTACCTATTTCTCTCTTCCACCATGCCCTGGCAGTCACCATTCTACTTTCCATCTCTATGAATTTGACCACTCTAGATACCCGTATATATGAAATCATACAATATTGTCTTTCTGTATCTGGCTTATTCCACTTAGTATAATGTCTCAAAATATCACCCATTTTGCCTCAGATGTTAGAATTTCACCCCTTTTAAAGGTTGAATAATATTTCATCGTATGTACATAGCATTCTTCATCTGATTTCACCTTGGTCTCTGTCCCTCAGGTACCAGTTGGGTGATTGCCATGCCAAACAAATACAAACCACAGCATTAATAACTGATACATGTTTAATATGATGGTCCCAGATGCAATACTGAAATGTAATATGCTGGAAAGAATAACTGGCTAAGAATGAGGAGTTCTCGTCCCCTGTCTGCTGTATGACTGCAGAATGGCCTTTGAAAGTTCTGTTAACTTTCTGAGCATTTGTTTTCTCATCTAATCTAAGAAATAAGACCTTTCTGTCATTCTAAAATTCTGTGGGCTTAAGAGTATTCTTCAATACATTGGCTTGAAGTCCAGAAGGAGAGTGGATTTGAAGGTATTGTAGCACAGTAAGGGAAAAAGTGGCTTCTAAAACTTTCTAAGTTCACACACACACAGAGAGAGAGAGAGAGAGAGAGAGAGAGACACATCTTACACTAGTAACAAGGCCATAGTGAGTTAGCTATTTCAGTGTCTAATGTTTCCTAGCCTAGAGTTATAGGCTGAGTTTTGAAGAATTCTTACCTAATTCACTTAATTTTCAACTTTCTACTAGTCCTCTTAGATCTTTATATCTTAGTCCCATAGAATATTTCAAAAGAATTGAAGTTTAAGATTTTTTGTATAAAATTGATTTTTTTACTCTATATTGTTATTATTCTTTAGTTTATTTCCTTTTATTTTTTCCATTTATAAGTTATTATGATTCTCTGATCATACCCTTTGGAGATATGGTTATTCCCAAATGCAGTTAAGAACAACCCCAGAAAGTAAACAGTAGTGATGTGGCCAAGAAAAGAGCATGGATTGATGATATTCCCCTGCCTATAAGCCAGCTGGAGAATGACACGGAAAGGAAGGAAAGAATTTTGAAAGTCTCATCGTCCTACACTGTCTTAATTTCATCCTTGTAGTATTTACCTGTGTTATCAGTTACTGTTTCTGACTATTCTTCCATGGAGTCCAGGCAAATAAATCAACATTTTTTATCATGCCCATTTTCTTCATGTATTTTGAGGACTCAGCCTGTGGACAAATCTGGCACTAATTCATTAATTTTAACCACTGCATATTATTACGTTTTATGGACATAACATAGTTTACGTATCTGTTCTTCCATTGACGCTTAGGGTGTTTTCAATTTGTCATTGTACATTTCTCCATAAACATATGTGAGGGTGCTCTCAAAACCTTGCTACTTGACCCAGGTTTAGGACATTTGCTTTCCTTAATTTTTGATACAAAATTTCTATGAACTCTAAGGAGTTCATTCATTCAAGAGAAATAAACTGAGCACATAGATACTAGAAAAACCAAAAACAAAGTCTCTGTTCTTAAGGAAGGGCCATTGGAATGGGATAATCTTCAAATAATAGTGCAAATAAATGTGTCTTTACAAGTGTAATAAGTAATTGGAAGGTAAAGCCCATCATCCTATAAGACAGGGAGATGGTGTTCTTAGTTCAGCACATCATATTGGTCTTCCTGAAATAGTGTGTTTGGTCTGAACGGAGAAAAAAGGAATGAGTAAGAACTAGTCTAGTAAGGAATATGGGGCTTGGGTTGAGGTAGGTGTGGGAAAACATCATAAGCAGAAGGAACAGTGGGGGTATAGTTCTTGGGCTGGAAGAGAAAGTGGCTGTTTTAGAGAGCAGGCATATTTGACTGGAACAAAGAGTGAAGGGAAAAGAGGTTTGGGAAGAACTGGAGAAAAATATAGGTTAGAGAACACAGAACTTTCTGGCTTTTACTCTAAGGTGAGAGAACACCATGGGCTGGGTTTAAGCTGGAAAGTGATACTATCATATTTGACTTTCAAAACAAATTCATGGGCTTCTACATGGAAACACCTTTGTTGGGATCCCTGCTCCAGTTTCTGCTGAATCTACGAGGTTGAAGCTGAACATCTTGTTCAGCTGGCACAATTCAGTCATTCTCTTGAAGAGTGACCTGAAATGAGGAAATGCTCTTATGTGGAAGCATCTGCTTTTAAAGCAGGATGCATGGTAGAGTGAGTGAAAAGACTTGATATCTTCTATGAAGTGGTATAAATCTTTAGAGAAATAGAAAATGTAAAAGAGAAGTCAAGGTAAGGGAGACTATCTAGAGAAGAGAAAAAGAACGGGGAGGAAAGGGGCTGAGGGCCCGACTCCATGAAAATTCTGTTGACCAAGCCAGTGGGTACAGAGATCAGGATGAGCCAGGCAAAACACAGGGAGAAGGCATTAACACAGACTTGAGTTGAAATTTTGAAGGAAAACATAGTTCTTTAGGCAATCCAAAGTGGACCAAATAGCTCACAAATTGCACAACACAGCAACTAAAATCCTATAGCCTCTGGGAGGCCTGAGCACGCCTAGACTCAGTCCATGATTAATCTCTCCTCCTTCTTAGAAAATCAAAGTCATGATATACAGCTTGTGGTACCAACATTGTAATGGTTCCTGCTGGGTAACTTGCAAGCACCACTCCATGTTTCCCCCTGCTTTGGCCACTGTTTTAGTTCAGAAAACATACTTGACAACACTATCATGATTCTTGAAGAACCAACTTTCACTCCCCCTATTATTTAGCACTGTTTTTTTCTTCTCAAGCTTTGAGTAGATGTTTGGTTTCTAGCACAAGGGGAAAAAAAAAGATTTCTGAGACTCAGTTTTCAGTGGGGGAAATGCTCCACAATCAGAGGGATGAAAAAACTTTTCTGGAAACAATGATTTTATTTGGCTTTTTCCAAAAGTATGTGTAAGAATGACTCAGACACTAACAAAAATACAGTCACAGAGAAGAACCTGATTGAAGCATAATTGATTATGTTGGACAATTACAAATGCCCTTATTAAATAATTGCATTTAAACCACATGATAGTTTTATAACTGATTTATAAAAACAAAATTGTGAAAGTTTAAGTGACATAATTGTTCTCAGTATCACTACAATTTTCAAATGAAGCAATTTAGCCTTAGAAGCAATTTCACTTCTCATTGTAATGTTATTTTGGTGTCAGGCTGCAAGCTTTTGTTCCACTTCAGAGTTCTAGGAATAATGATTAACCCTTTCCTCTCCCTGGCTGAGTCAATGATGCATTTTTCTAATGTATCATTGTTTTGCCTTTTGCTGCAGACCCCGTAGGTTATTAAAAAATGGTTTGAAGGCCTCCAACAATGTATATGGTTTCAATTTAATAAAAATGTAGTAGCTTCTGTATGTTGTGGGAAATGTAAATCTTCTTTAGACTAGGGGTATATGTGATTTCAGAATGAACAGGGCAAAAACAAACTGTCTTATGTTGGAGGGTTTCAACAAATAATGTCAAGGCTTTGCACAGTTTTCTCTCAAAATTACATCCCCTACTGGAAGCAATCCAAGAAATGGCCTGGTATCTCTGGCACATCTCCTAGAATGTTAATCAAAGGTCTATATTTTCAGGTGCATAATAAAGGACCTTGGGACATTCAACAGATAAAAGCCAATACCATTAACATTCCTTTATTGGGTTTATGTGAATTAAATAGTTTTATACAACTACTGTCTAAGTTTCACACACACAACTCCCAAGGCATGTTCTACACTGGTAATAAGAGCTAAACCTGGTATATTTCATTTCAGCCTTGCTGATAGCATTTATCAGCAAAATCTGGCTAAAAATGGAATATGCAACTTAAGCCTGATCATAACTGGGCTGCAGAGAAGGAAAGTGGGGGATTATCTGGGGACTGGGAGCACAAATATAAGATTGTATTGTCATTGTGTGCTATAGCCCTTTTGGCAAACTGTAGTGTAAGCCCTAGCTGACAGGCCTTTTCACAACTGACAGAGGAGTATATGAAACTTAAATTCTTCATGACAGATAAATCTGCTGAATGAAAGGAAGACCAATAGGATAACTGTGGGACAAAAAACATATTGCTTTTGGGTAACTCCCTTAAAATCTACCTCTTTTGTGAATATACAAAATAGGCATTCAATGAATATCTTCTAAACTCCTACCTACCAGCTTTGCTAAGCAAGCTGTTAAGTTGGAATGATAAAATAAGCATCTTTTCTTCAGTAGATGAATACAAAGTCTTACAAAACAGGGGTGGCAGATTAAATTTAATATGTGGGCATGAAAGACATTTCCTGGATGACTATCAACTGGAGTGGATTTCTTGAACCAAAGTTGACATGTTACTATTGTAGAAGGCTCATTAATTGAGATATTAAATGTACCTAATCCACCATGATGGGGATCTTTGTCAAATTGAAAAAATATGACTATAAGTAATTGCTCTTTTCTGTCAGTGGGTCCCAAGTCCATGAAATGTAACCAGAGACCATCTCTTAGGATTAATATCATTGGCCTTTCCATTGGTGGTACATACCTTTTACCCTTGTCAAGGGCCCTGGAACCTCCAGGGGTTTAGGGTTCTTTGCCTTTCCCATGCTGGTTTAGCACCAGCATTTTTCCTTCATCCTGATCAGCTATACTAGTTCTGTCCAATTCTGGTGGTAGACTATGGAAAACTACCTCAAACCATGAAGAAGCCAGATTAAACTGAAAAGTAAAGTTTCTTGTACAGTTTTTTTTTTTAATCTTTGCAGCTACTTAGCTATTTAGAGTATAGCCCCATTGCTCATTGGCATCTCCAGGAGGAAGATTTCTGAGTAGCACTACTTCTGGGGGAGAGGAGGAATTAATACAGGCTGCCTCTTTTATTAATGAATGGCTGGACTGCCTTGGCAAATCCCAGGTCAAGTTGATAGACAATACCTTGCTGAGATAGCCCGAAGCAAGTTTCAGGGCCCAAGAGCAGGTCTGCCTTGAACTGTCACTTTCCCTAGCTGCCATGCAATTCATGGCTAATCTCCACAAAAAAATCAAGGTGAGAACTAGACAGAGGTAGGGAGAGAGAGAGAAAGAGAGAGAGAGAGAGAGAGAGAGAGAGAGAGAGACTGAATGGGCAAAAGGAAAGATGAAACTGATAAAAGTGCTAAGGGTCATTTTTTTTTCCTCTGAGACTTCATGTCCTGACAAGCATGGGTTCTTCCACCAGTCGAGAAAGTCCTGGAATTTCTGGCAGGAGGACTAGGGCACAGTATCATGCCAATGGAATCACCCACCAAATCACTGGGAGGAGGAAGAAAGACAGTGAGAGACAGAGTTAGAAAGACAATAAAAAGGAGAAGAATGAGGGATAAAAAGAAGGATGAGGGGAGCCAGTCTGGAGTGTGAGAGCAGAATCCAGGCACCATGGTATAACAGCTGCCTCAGGTATGCTAGCCAGTCTCAGCTCATTCCCAGCTCTTTTTGGCAAGCCCAAGGCTCAGGTGTGCACACAACAGACGCACGCATGCGTGCGCACATACATGCTCAGAGCTGAGCCTGTTGCAAAGAAGCTTCTGGCCTTTCTGCAGTAGTGTCTTTCAGATACGGAGAGAGCTGGGCTTGTTGGGCACTGTTTTTCATAACTGTGGTAAAATTGCCTAAGACCTTGGTAAATAACAAAATCTACTCAAATACAAAGGGATTTAACTTACTGTAAAGATTATTATGTTTTGTCTGCTGGATTAGAATTGCTTCCAAAGTCATTAGAGAAACTCAACATTAGCACTTACTTTTCTATAAAGAAACAAACCACACACACACAAAGGTGCAGCATTATACAGTAATTATCCAAAATGCTACCGCTTGGAATAATAAGATGCTGTGTGTTTACACATCATCTTTATTCTCCTAAGATTCAAATAGACACACCACCCATATCCCATTATTTCTATCAACAGTCTTCAATGAGCTATGCGGGTGGCAAGAATAATTATCTATATTACATGGCAGGATTAACTGAGGCACAGAGAGGCATTCAGGATCACACAGTAATGAGATAACAATTCTGGACTTACTATACAAAACATTAACCGTCAAGAGTTTGCTGTTGAAAATATATATTCCTCTTTTCCATCTTGATTTTCTTAAAACAACTTACAAAAAGTCTTTTGTCTTTTGGTGACTCATTTCTGGCCCTTCTTTGTGCTCCATCTCAACCTTAGCACTTAACAATGTTTTGTAATACTCCATTTATTTGCCTACCTCTTTCCTGATAATATATTCTTGAAGGCCAGGACTTACTCATCTCTGCATCTCCAGTGCTTGGAACATGGTTGATATTGCTTAAATGTTTGCTGGTGAAATGAATGAAAGAAAAAAGAATGAATTAATTAATGGACAATCTTTATAAGAAGAATTTCTGACAATGTAACAATAAATGGAAATTTGGGCTTAAACTAAATATGTCTGATCTGATTTTATCTTTGCTGTGACAAATATGTCCACTCACGAGCCTTCTTTCAAAAATCCAGTGAATACATTTAGAGCTAATTCTTTCCCTGCCTGGGATGTTGGATTTATTGTTTGGAACAATAAACTAAGACTCATGGAAATACTAGGGCTCCAGATGGTCTATTGTAATTATTTTCCCCATAGCTCTTTTTTTTTTTTTGATATCTAAGGGAAAGCATTTTAGGTGTGGAGGTTTTTGGGGAGTGCTAATATATGGTTATTATGCTGTCCCAAAACCCTTTCCTCTGTGTATTGAGTTGTAAAGCTGGATTGTTATTTGGGGGAGGGGTGCAGACCCCAAAATAACAATAGGAACAATGATTGTTCTTCAAGGAGACTACAAATTTAACTCCCTTTTATACATTTTTCAGTGATCAATACAAAAAAAGGCAAGGTAATATATGTTAATCTTTACCAGATGTACTTTATGTATCCCCTTACGTTGGAAGCCTAGCAGGAGTAGAATGTCACAACAGACATTTACTGAAATACCTGGGGAAATGTAACAAAAAGTGTTAGAGGAAAAATGGTCTTTCAGCTAAATTACCTAATATATTTGCTAATGGTATCTGATTTAAAAGCCATAAAAATACCAAGTTAAAAGCACATTAGAAGATGTGTTATATTTATAAGTGTTTGTCACCTTGGCAACAAAAGCTATATTCCAAATCTAACACTAGCTATGATGGGCCAAGACCTTTTAAAATTGGTAAATACTTCTTTATGGCAATGATCTGCTTTCAGCTACTGAATGTTAGAACTAGAAAAGGCAAGTTCTTCATTGCATAGTAAGTTTTTTTTGCTAGCTTTCTACGATGGATAAGCTTTTTCTTTCTATTAGTAAGTATGGTTTTATTCTTAAAAAGAAAAACAATGCATTTTCAAATAAAGCATCAGTCTTAATTGCACTCAGGAATGCAGATATAGTAGCTTGAAGATTCTTGAAGATAAAGAGTTTATCTATCAACTCTATATTTCAGTTTATCAACCATAGGACTGACCTTGGTTCATGTATGAAATATCACGGGTATATACTATAAAACCGACCTTATTCTACAAAGTCTAACCTCTACACAACTGGGTACAATATGTCTAGTTTAACGGGGAAATTTTCACATACCTTTACCTTCCAAGTGAGTTGCATGAGGACTGAAAAATTATCTGCCACTGTGTTTCACTAAAATTCTGTTTCCAAATTATATCTAGTAAAATTAGATGGTTTGGTGATGGGAACCCATGCTTTAAAAGGTAGATTTAAAATAGACCTGAAAGAGGTTTAGACTAAACTCTTACTATTCTTCCTTTATTTTTTAAAGTTGCAATCTGCTTTCCAAATCCTATAAATAATGTTTGGGTTACATGCCAGTCAAAGATTATAATTCCAAGAGTCTAACTGGATTCCCATGCGGTTGAACTAATTTTCAGAAGTAAACCATGGAAAAGGTCTGGGTAAACACACATTCTCTGTGGGCTGTGGCTGTTCACTGGGAGCCTAGACAAGTTGTCTCTACAGCCAGCTTGGGAAAACCCAAGCCCAACTGGTGATCTGTAATCATGCTCAGCAGGTTCTCAGATAGAGGGGCAGCTCAAATGTCTAAAGACCATCACCCCATGTAACTTTTTGAACACAAGGAGACCATATCCTCTTCTACCCAGAAGAAATCAATAAAAATTCCCTACCAAATCAGTCCAAACTAAATATTGCTAGGAAGTATGTCATTGCTTCTTTTTTTATTTTCTTTTCCTTTTTTTTCTTTTTTTATTTTCTAAGAAATAAAGTCTTCTTAGTGAATGTAAGAAAATGTTTTAGTCTATGGGATGGCGATATTAACAGTGCACAAAGGGAATGTTCTAGAAGAAGAGAGATAAGCCTCCAGCCTAGAACTAATAAATCAAGGTATCACCTTTGAGTTCAAATATAAATTATGTGAACAAAGCTGATAAAATGCATTTAAACATAGTTAACCAGATTTACTTTTCACTGAGGGCAAAGGAATACATGGATTGACATGTATTCTAGTATTTAAAAATATTCATTTGACTGATAAATATAACTCTTGAGAATGTGTTCTGATTATATCACTTTACCAATAAGCCCTTTGTTTAACTTCTAACAAATCAATTACCAAGTCATAATCTGTTGGAAAATTTAGAAGAAATTGTCTATTTTTTACTCAATATAAGTTTTAGATAGCCTAGATGGCTTATTTATTTATTTATTTATTTATTTATTTATAGATGGCATCTTATTTAAAAATCATCATATATTATATTATTTAAAGCATTGACTACATAATCTCACTTCACTATCCAGAAAATACAAGCAAAAGGCTATGGCCTGAATTCTGCCAAATATAAAGACACAACATAATTCATAATAACTACCTTACTAAGTGAAAAATACAACATGCGGCATTACTCATTTCTTCCCAAGGGAATAATGGGCCTACAAGGGAAGAACTGATTTTTCCCCCTCAACTTTATATCCTCTGCATAGTAGCCAAGCAATAAAATTTGGACAATTATAAATGTCACACAAATGAACTTTAGTAAGTCTATTTTATGTATTCCCCATGATATCTGCAAATTAAGGAATGATCACTTTACACAAATAGGTAGCTAAAAATATTAGAGGTAGAAGTAAAATAAAATAACGTGACTCATTTCCATTTATTTTCTTGATATTTATGTGTAGACGTTTGCCTTATAGATGTGAAAGAGTAGAAACTAGGCAAAGAGAATGAGAATTAGCATGGCATGAACATTAAGGCGACTTGCCTTGTTGGAATGAAAGTTGTAAGTTTAGAAGTGAGCAGGAAATGTGGTTAAGTAGGTAGAGTGGGGTCAGTTGTAGACCAAGAAAGAAAACTAACGTCTGCTGAATGCCAGGCATTGCACAGAGGTTTCCTCAGGTTTTCCCTATAATAAGACTGTGAAATGGGTATGATTATCCCTACAGACTGGAGAAAAGCTCAGAAAGTTTAGACACCTGACTCAGCAGCTCTCAGAAAGTATGGGTTAAAGATGAGCCATAATTCAACATTCTTTTTGTGACATTTTAGTGTACTGAGAACTGGGCAGAGAGAGGTAGAGGTTAACACACATAGAAAGCAACAGCTTATAAACCACGTCCAGAAAAGTCAAATCTGAATAAATGACTTAAAAATACAAATGGTTTAATAGGACCTCTAACTGCCCTAGGATTTTCATGTGTGAAATGAGCAACATTATCACATAATCATGTTCTTAACCTCGAAAGGGCAATGTGATTAATTTTCAGTTACAAATTTCAGAGTAATACTGATTAAGACTTTGCTGCTTAGGATGTTACTGTTCATCATTCCAGAAAACCCCAGGTCTGATTTGGAAAACATAAAATATTCTAAAGGCAGATCTAGTTATGGAAATGTAGACATTGTCTTGTATTGGCAGCCTGACAAATCTGCTGCTATACTCCTCCCTTTGTGGTTTACATGGTGCTTCCATATACGACACTGGCATCCCATTCAGAAGTTGATTGTTGTGTTTTGGTTTATGTTTCATACAACAACTGCCCTGAGCCACTTCTAAGAGAGGATAATAATGACAAATTTGAAATTTTCTCCCCAGGAAAAGAGGCTGTGGTGAAAACACCAGATGACATTTAAGCAACTACCATTAAAGGCATTTTAATTTTCTGTTGACAAACATGATTTTCCAAATGATTTACAGTGAAGTTTCTGGGCTGACAGCCATACAGCCTGTCTAGGACTATGTTTTCTGGCTCTACAAAGTGCTAATGAAATCTTCATTCTTCTGTGAGAGACTTAATATCTTGAAAGCCACAGAGCTATTCAGGTTCCTGGTTCCTCAGCTTCTGCTGTTACCTTCCTTTAGAGTCCCTTGGCCCCATCTCTTATATCAGGCTCTTCTAACCCCAGACTCTAACGTCATACTCAAGAAAGACAACAGTGCTTTAAGGAGCATAGGTTTCATACTTGGCAGCATGTGTATCTATCAGCAAAAGCAGCCTCATTCTTAGGACCCCCTCTACCCTCTCACTCCTCCCCCGCACCCTGTCCCTTCTGCAGCCTGTAGTTTCAGCTGGTTCAGGGAATTCAGTCTCCACTAACTTTAGCATATGTTTTCCTGTCTTGAACACTGTCTGCCTTATTAGCTCCCTAGATACTCAACCTCTCTTAAGGGTTAAGATCTGTTATGCTCTTGTTTCGTTGTCCTCTCTGACTTCCTATTATACTCAGAGTCTGGAACTTGCCAGGTGCTTAAGGCCTGCCCTTCTGTTTGTCTTGATTTTCACTTTTGTTTTTAGTATCATTCTGTACAATATTCTCACATGCTAGACAAGAAAATAAAAATGTAATGAAGTCGGGAAATTTGCCCAAGTTCTCAAGACAGTATTTGAACTTAGGTCTACTAGTTTGAGATCTATATGCTTTTACATGTTTGGATTAAGCTTATTAGATGCCCCCTTTTAAGACAAAATCCCCTCTATTTATAATTTATCTAAATGTCAGAACATCTTTGGGAAGAAAAGCTGTTCCTCAACTTTTTTATTTTTATTTTTTTAAAGATTTTATTTTTTTATTCATGAGAGACACACAGACAGACAGAGAAACAGAGACAGAGACACAGGCAGAGGGAGAAGCAGGCTCCATGCAGGGAGCCCGATGTGGGACTCAATCCCGGGTCTCCAGGATCATGCCCCGGGCTGAAGGCAGGCCCTAAACCACCGAGCCACCAGTCATCCCCTGTTCCTCAACTTTTAAAAAATGTTAAAATAAAAAGCAAAATACCCATCCTTGTTCAAGAATATTAGTCTATGGGAGGTTTTGTTTATGAAGTTTTAAGAGATGCAGTTGCTTTTTTTTTGTTTTGTTTTTGTTTTTTTGCAGTTGTTTTTTTTAAACGTGAGTTTGTATTATCAGTCAACCTGTTTCTAAATTGTTATTATGGAGACTTCTACTTTATTAAAATGGACCCTTTTCCTCTGGAAGAATTTTTGCAATAGTATAAAAAGTGAAAAATCATTTTCCATGTCAAGGATGTGGTTTTTGTTATCCTTGTGCATGAATTCCAGCTGAGACCTTGCCCATTTTCTTTTCTTTTTTTCTTTTATTTAAATTCAATTTGCCAACATATAGTAGAACACCCAGTGCTCATCTCACCATGT
The DNA here is from genome assembly GCF_003254725.2 of Canis lupus dingo. Classification (NCBI taxonomy): domain Eukaryota; kingdom Metazoa; phylum Chordata; class Mammalia; order Carnivora; family Canidae; genus Canis; species Canis lupus. The sequence continues at coordinate 21,636,651 of NC_064256.1, read as the reverse complement.
GCCCTCCTTAATGCCCATCACCCAGGTACCTCAGCACCCCTTCCTTCCCTTCTGCAACCCTTTGTTTGTAAATACCTAGTAGTGGAACTACTGGATCATAAGTTACATCGATTTTATTTTATTTTTATTTTTTATTTAAATTCAATCTGCCAATATATAGTATAATACCTAGTGCTCATCCCATCAAGTACCCTCCTTAGTGCCCATCGCCCAGTTATCCCATCCTCCCACCCACCTCCCCCTTTTACAACCCGTCGTTTGTTTCCCAGAGTTATGAGTGTCTCATGGCTTGTCTTCCTCTCTAATTTTTCTCCACTCAGTTCCCTTCCTTTCCCATATAGTCCTTTTCACTATTTATTATATCCCACATATGAGTGAAACCATATGATGATTGTCTTTCTCTCTTTGACTTATTTCACTGAGCATGATACCCTCCAATTCCATCCATGTCAAAGTAAATGTTAGATATTTATCCTTTCTGATGGCTGAGTAATATTCTATGGTATATATATACCACATCTTCTTTATCCATTTATCTTTTGAAGGACATCATGGCTCCTTTCACAGTTTGGCTATTGTGGACTTTGTTGCTATGAACATTGGAGTGCAGATGTCCCATTGTTTCATTACATCTGTATCTTTGGGGTAGATGCCCAGTAGTGCATTGCTGGATCATAGGGTAGCTCTATTTTTAACTTCCTGAGGACCCTCCATACCATTTTCCAGAGTGACTGTACCAATACTTGCATTCCTACCAATACTGCAAGAGGGTTCCACTTTCTCTACATCTTTCCCAACATTTAGTGTTTCCTGTCTTGTTAATTTTAGCCATTCTCACCGGTGTAAAGTGGTATCTCATTGTGGTTTTAATTTGTATTTCCCTGATGGCAGAGCTTGCCCATTTTCATTTCTCTACTTGCATGTCTTGCCATGAGATTCCACTTTCCATCTCACCTACAACAGTCCTTTCATTCCAAGAAAGGGATTTGTTACCAGTTTGTTCTCTTAACCCCTAAAATGTCAATAGAGCCTTTTCTAAGTCTATTACATCTTAAGACATCTTACATTATATTGAAATACAGCAGATACCCAGTGATTTAAAAAAAATCTGTAACTATCTTAGTGTTTTGAAGACTTCATATTTTGGGGAACTAGAGATGCCATATGTTCTACAATGGTTTTCATTGTATAGAACCTATAATAAACAAAGCCACAAATCTGTGTTATGGATCATATGATAGGAAATAAAAATAACAAGACATCACAATGAGATGAGATATGATATGAGAGTCTGTGTTTGAGTTTTATCCTTCCCATCCACCTTACCCTTTTCTGGAGTGGAAGTAAGTCTTCCTCATGTGGCACTTAGCTGGCCACCTCCCCCCAACACACCTGGTCTACACAACACGTTCTCTGTCTTTAACTCTGTGTTCTTATTATGTCCCATCATTTGGATGTGATTATGATGCCCAGTGTAGAGTACTAAGAAGGACCAATATCTGAAGCATCCGACTTTTATCTGACTGGACTGTTGGGTTTTTCAGGAACTACCTGCAGTAAAAGACAAGACAAATTTTTTTCTTTCCTGTTTTTTTTTTTTAAGATTTTATTTATTTATTCATGACAGACAGAAAGAGGGGCAGAGACACAGGCAGAGGGAGAAGCAGGCTCCATGCAGGGAGCCCGACATGGGACTCCATCCCAGGTCTCCAGAATCACACCGCAGGCTGAAGGTGGCGCTAAACCGCTGGGCCACCGGGGCTGCCCTCTTTCCTGGTTTTCAATGTTGGTATCTTGTCTTCTCGAGTCAACCCTACCCAGAAGCCTTAAAGCTATTCTATTTTCTTCTCAACGTTTAGAATTTTTGAAGTTTTGCCATTCATGGATAAATCATCAAACCATTCTGAAGTGTGTGTGTGTGTGTGTGTGTGGAGAGAGAGAGAGAGGAAAAGAGAGTAAAGTAGGGCTTTTTGTCTTCCTATAGCTAGTTTTCTCAGCATATTGGAGTGACTAGTCCACTCTTTTCATTGGTCTTTCCATTGTCAGCCCTGTCATAAATGAAGTTTCCATATTGGGTGAGTCTCTTCCTAGACATCCTATTCTGTTCTGTCAGTTTTCCCAAAGTAACAATACCACCTTACCTTATTAATCAGTGCTCTGGAATAAGTTTGTATCTGGCAAAGCAAATCCCTTCACTTTGTTCTACTAGTTCTTCAGGAGTATCTTGGCTATTCTTAGTTCTTTGTTCTTCTAAATGTGTTTTAGAATCAACTTTTCAATTAAAAAAACTGTCTGCTGTAATTACATTAATATCAGACAAAATTATAAGGAAAATGCCTTACTTATTTTGTAAAATTTGAATTCTTATAACTCAGCATTACTTATATCTTACGCATTTTATAGCTTCTATATTCTTGATGACATAAGTACATATCTGTTGATGATGAAATAGAGAAAATTCAAGGACAAAGTTAATTTGACCATCTTTGTACTACATTGGCTTTATTTGCTTTTTTCCTACCTGATTGGCTCATGTGATCCTTTTCTAGATCATTTATGTATTTGTGTCATTTAGGATTCTATGTTAGTCAAGGTTCAATGCAGTAAAGAAAGACCACTTTCGGTATTTATAACCAGGAAGAATTTAATAGAAAAAAATGAGTTCTTATAAAATCATTGGAAGTGTGGAAGGATCAGACTGTACTCTGGGTCTCTAGAAGTGATGGCAGGATAATAAAGAGCCTACCAAACAGCTACTACCACTGAGGCACCACTGGAGCCATGCCTAAGTTAAGAAAGCTAAGCTACCATTCTGCTGCCACTGCTGCCAGCATTTCTGGGTACCCAAGAAATTACAGCACAGGGATTGGGAGATCAGAGCAAGTAGCTGCTGCTGCTGCTGCTGCCACCACCCCCAACTTCTCATCACCAAGGAAGCTAGAGAGTGGACAGTGGGACACTGCTGCAGAGAAATCTCAGATTTTCACAGCCATGTTTGTCAACAAAGATTGCCATAAAAGAACAGGAAAATGGCCTCTGCTTCACTTCAGATGCTCACACTCATTCCCCATTCTGCTTTCATCCCCTATGATGATGGAATTACTGCCCCAGTTCTTTACTCTCTCTCTCTCTGGGGTCTCCTATTTCCCCATTCCAGTAGTGCCCAGGCTATGTGACTTCCTTTTTTTTATGTGACTTCCTTTAACCAATGAGATGTTTACAGATGTCAAGGGCATTTAGGCTTGGAGTTGTTGGTGCAGTGGAACTTGTTCTCCCTCATGCCTGTTTTTGCCTTGAGGGGACTATGCCTCAACTAGCCAGCTGTTCTGAGAAAGATGGGGAGAGTAGCCCCCTGGCTGACCTACAGACCTGCATCTTAAAGCTGAGAAGCCCAGTCGGTCACATCTAGCCTATCACAACTGATCTTCCCTTGATTTGCATATGCATGAGCAAACCCTACAGAAACCAGCAGAGTTGACCCACAAACATATAGCAAATACATATTTATTGTTGCATGCCACTGAGACTTTATTTTGTTTTATCTGATGTCAGTATAGCAGTGGCTAATGAGATTCACTTCTAATTCCCTCCCTTTCTTTTTCTCTCCTTGTTTTTCTCCATCTTCTTCATCCTTAAAAAGTCTCCCTCCTCAGGTGGTGGTGGTCCAGGAGATATATCAACTGTCTACTAGCTAGTAACACAAATCCTGGGTAATCTAGTTTGAAGTTTATCTCAATAAAGGAAAGAATTTGAGTAGGCTACTCTTGCTAGCAATGCCTCTTCTCTAACAGGCATTTTTAAAATGTTTTTATTATTCACTTATATATATCACTATCATTGTAACTTTCACTATACCACCATGTATGACAAATTAAGTCATATAGTAAAAATGGTATTGAGGGTAACTAACTTGTAAACTATTCATATCCCATATTATAGGATTTTCCAGGAGATAATCAAGTGAGAGGAATCTCAAAGGATCCACGCCCTTCCCCCCCACCCTACATACAATATAGGACATCTTTTCTTCTCCTTGATCTCTTGTTTGTTCTGTTATTTTCTCTTTTTTTCCGCCAGCCTATTAAGGAGCAGTTTGCCAGGCACAGAGTTACTGTTCCCTTTTCTCCCTTACCATGTAAATGTCAGCTGAAAATATGCCAAGTTCCAGATACAATATAATCATAATACTACCACTGTGCCTCTGGATTAATTAATCATAATGAATGAAATTTTTCTTGATTTTATATGCCAAGCCTGGAAGCATAATTCAATTTCATCTTTGACTTCTGTAGCCTGAAGCAACCACTTAAACTCAGCTGTCATAAAGCTTTTGGAAGGAGATCAAAAAACATTAAATAAATTTTTAAAAATATCCAAGTCACAAAAAGGCATAAGAGGATGTAGAAAAATATTCTTTAACTATCTCAAAGAAGGGCATACATGTATGCATAAAAGAAGGGCACAATAAAATTTTGTTTGTTTCCAAATATGAGGATAAAACATGATGACACTGCCTTAAAAAAACTTGGGTTTTCTTTCGTCCAAACCATCTGGAAATAGTGTTAGATATAAGCAAAACACACATTGGAACACTGAATAGGAACACTGAAAGCCTCAATGAAAACTAATTTAAAATGTATCAGAACTTGTTTTCACTTTGAGAACGAGTAAATCATTATGAAGCCTCTTCGTTACTCCTTTCATACAACTGTAACATGGACTTCTTGTTCTGTTTGTTCCTAATGCAAGTCTCATCCCCTTGGAGGCCTTCTATACATGAAGTCAAATTGCCTGTGGTTTAATTTATAATACATAATATTATTTTCATTCACTGTGAAAATAAGGATGACCATAAAGAAAAATAGAAGATTCCTCTGTAATCCCAGCACTTAGAGCTATTCCCAGCTAATGTTTTGGTGTATGTAATTTAATTCTTTGTTCCCTGAGTTATGTGTGTGTGTCTGGTCTGTGTGTAACAAAATCAGGTCATGTAATGCACACCCAATATATGTTTAACAAGGTAGCAGGAACATCCTTCCCTGTCATAAGGTTCAACTTCCTCCTTTTAATGGCAACCTATTTCAATGATGTTTCATAGGGCTCCAAACTGAGATATGCTCAGAAAGAAATAAATGATATTGATGGACATTTAGCAAAAAAGAGTACTGGGATGAATGCAGTTTGTGCTTACACTTTGAGAATATATCTTGGATCTCCAATATTCTTTGAATGACAACTAAAATCTTAAACTTCAAGCTCATTCACTATGATTACAAGTCCCTGAACACTAGAAATTAGTAAGCTTCATATTTCCGGGAAAATAGTTCTACTCTGAAGAGGCTTTTTCTGTATCCTCTGAGGATGGTATTTCTGCATTCTTTGCCACTTCACTGGTGACACAAGTTAGACACAGCTTTCAGTATTACTCAAAGCATCCACCCGATCCCAGGCATCTACTCCATTGTAACATGACAGAAGCCAAGAGATTTAAATGAACATCTCCATGCTTCTTAGCAGCAAAGAACTGGGGAGAGGCAGTAATAAAGCAGCTGACAATACACAGAAAGCATATTGAACAGTCAACACCTTTTATTCATCCATAGAATGATTCCTGGGCGGGATTAGTAGGAGGAGACAAGAGGGAGTGCATGCAAGTTTAAATCTTGCACAACAAAAGAGATGATGCAAAGAAGCATGAGCAAGAAGGGATGGGAATAATTATTTGATCAGAATGATGAAAATATAACACAAAAGCCACAGGAATCTATTAGAGTTGAAGGGGGGAAAGTGTGAAAGAACCAAATGAGTTACATTACAGGAATAGGGCTCAATCCAGAGATTAGAGATGCTTTGGTGGTGAGTGGGGACCCCCAGTGAAGCAAATCCACTTAATCTTTGATTACCACCTCTAGCCACAGTGGAATAACTGTGGATTTAATTTTAGGTTGAATCTACAACTTGAGGAAAAGTATTTGTTTTGAATTTTCACCCCATACAGATTTTTAATAATCATTTTACAAAATAGTGTCAACCCTGCTTAAATCCTTTCACCATTGATGCTAGCACACAAAATACTGTATATAGAAGATATTTACTAATACTTTTTTAAAAATGAAAATCTAAACATCAGACTAGTTATAGCTACATATGTGCCCAATTTTTCAAGGAAAAAAAAATCCTATTGGTTTGTAAATTGGGAAACAACCATTGTGATATTTCCCACCCTTCTACCCCAAAGTAGCTGTGAACCAATTCATTGTTCATTTGATGTAGTAATTTTCACCATACAGAATCCTGTGGAAATCTGGAACTGATTCCCAGTGATACCCATTACTCCGTGAAACTATAAAACAAGTCCCAAAGAACAGCATCAAGGACTAGAAAAGCCTTCCTCTGCCTCAGGATGAGATTATGTACTTGTACTGAGGTTTCAATCCATTTCCAACAGAAAATAGCAGCCAACAGTGCTGATAACTGACTAGCTAACTACCCCTACATGGGGTCTTTTTGCTACAGCACTTTTGTAGGCATTTCTGGGACATCATACTCATAATTAAATGGAAAACCTAGGAAAATACTTTTCCCCATGGTGAATGCTTGGTAGCAATTCTGGCCCTGTGATTCCACAAGACTTGGCAACAAGGTCCACTGACAAACCCGTTTCTGGTCTCATACACAGTTTCAGGGGCCACCTCTCCTTCTCCAAGAATAAATAAACTCTTTTCAGAGTTTCCAGAGAACTGGATTTTTTTATTCTACCTCACTTGAAATGGAATTTCAGTTTAAGGACAGGTGCCATAGTATAAGTTTTCCAGCCACAGTGATTGGCATGGACCCACTTAGTTACAATGTACTCATTGTGATTACTCAGTGATGGTATGTCTTACATGTGATGCCTCCCTTCAGCATCCCCTTCTCTGCCCATCCTGGGAAAAGCAATGCTTGTTAGATGCTAGATAAGCCATTCTTTACTGTTTCTGTCAGATATCATTCATTGGGGGGCACTAATGTGGCCTGCGGAGATATGGTGAATTGCCTGTTTCATGGCACTAATCTGAAAGCATCCTTGAATTCAATTCAATAGTCTGACTGCCAGACGGCTCTTGAAACCATGTAAGAAAAAAGAAAGAATGGGATTCTTATCTGAGAAGTGCTCTACTGTAAAACTATGAGCATAAGGTGCTGACTGACTGACCAACTGATTAGTAGGTGGATTATGTTAAAACCTGAATAGCAGAAATAAGATTTATTGGGAGGAAAAAGAAAATTGCTTTATTTATTAAAATTTGTCTACTTGCATGCTTTCTAATTTAAGAGATTTTTTCCATTTTTGTTAAAAAGATAGATGATTTTATCCCAAGCAAAACTATAAAGTGGTTGAATTTATCTCTGTCATTCATTCCCTTTCCACCCACTTTCTTGCTCAGAGAAGTCACTTGTCCACATTATGTTCCTTGTGGTTCTCCCACTTTATTTTATACTTTGTTAACTGGGCCTCCTCCCAGTTAAATATCATTTCAGGGGAAAATCTAATGCTTTCACTCACACATGATGTATAAGATCATTAGAAAGTGAGCTTTACAAGGGTCAAAGAGTGTTTGACTATTCTATTTATTCGCACAACCCAAGCACCTAAAATGGACCTGATACTCAGTAGATACTCAGTAAATACTTGTTGTTCAGTGATAATGGCCCAATACCTTTCCTGATCCAAAGGTAAAAGTAGTTTTATTATGTATTCTTGTGTGTGTGTGTGTGTGTGTGTGTGTGTGTAAGGAAGAAAGAGAGACCACTGGCTATAGAAGTTGAAGGCTTAAAATACTTTGAATCTCTTAGCTTTAGAGGTAAAAGTAATGTGTACAAGATAAGACTGTGGGGATTTTCTCTTCTATAGCCTAACCTATTATTTTACTCTTGAGAGGGAAGGGAGCACTGCCTCAGGATACCTCTGTGAGGAGGTGAGGCCACATTATAAGAAGCTATATGGCAACCATTCTGTGGCCTGTTCACACTCAATAAAAAGACTGTGCCTGAAATTATGTCGAAGGCTGAACTCAACCATGACCCAGTGGAGCCAAAAGTCTGACACAAGTCACTTAGAGGATAAAAAGTTTTCTGGGAAGATTCTTTGGTACCACCTAGAACTTTCATTTCTGACATTGCCTAAATCTTCTTAGTTTCTGACTCAATTTTCCCCTGAGGTTTGAGTTTCGAGAACATCAGACAGAGCTCATGGTTTATCTCCCATGATTCCCTTTTCCCCTCTCATGTCTCTACTTCCTGAATTACAAATGTAACCTGACCCTGGTCATGCAAGTGTGATGCTGTGTAACATATTCTAAGGCTTTCGTTCTGCTCCCACTTGGTGTAGAGGGCAGCAGGTAGGTGTAGTAATGTGGTCCTTTTATCTCTAATTCCTGAGGAAAGGATACTCAAAATACCTTAAAACTTTATTTTCTTATAATTATTTGTAAGGTGATCAAATGTAAAAGAAAAGTATGTAAATAACAACTACTATAGTAAAAGTTAAAACGATAGAAAAATTTAAGAAAGACTTTTAAGAATTATTCATAACTTGTCAACTCTTCTGCAAAATCTTCCCCAAACCCCAAAGTTCAGTGTGGATTCTGTTTACCCAGCATCACTTTTCTTGGTGAAAGAACAATTCTTGACTCTTAGGGGAACTCTCCTTCCCCTACAAAAGACTCATGAATAATGCACATAGGTTTGAAACTATGTAACACTGTGTGTCAACTATATGTCAATGGAAAAAATACACATAGGCACTGCTCTGGTCCCTCACATGATTCTGGCAAACCTCAACACAGAATTTTCCAAGATTCTATTTGCTTAGTATTTAGTCTAACTCCATATGAACATCTCTTTGAGCTGTGGGCTTGTTTTATCTTTCCTTTCTTAGTGCTTAGTACAGTAGTTGGCACACAGTAGGTACTCAATAAACATTTGATAAATAAATGAACAGATTCTGAAAAGATGGTGTGATATTGTTGAGTTACACGGAGAAAGAAGAATTATTTCATTTTTAATTTTCCTTTATCTTTTTTGGCAAGGAGAATGATTTCCAAACAAAGTGAAGGATGTAACTGACAGAGCAGTGTTTCTTAAAATGTCTAAGCAGTATCACCATCACCTGCGAGCTTGTTAGAAATAAAAATTCTCAGGCCCCATCTCAGACCCATTGAATCAAGAAACTCTGATTATATGTATGTTTTTAAAAAGCTCCAAAGATGATTCTGATAATGCTAAAGTTTGAGGACCACCAGTCTAGAAAAATAAAAGCAGTAAGATAATAGAATACAGCACCACTGCATTTTAATGAATAAATATGTCTATGCCTAAATACTTTATACTCCAGGGTGCTAAAGAACTGCAGGAGTGGTTTTCAAGTCAACATTAATTCTCTTGGGGACATCATAGAAAATAACTGAAAGTCCTAAAGGGTCTTGATTTTAAAAGAAGGGTAAAGAAGATAATTTTTGGAAATTGCCTAAAATATGAAGTTGATTTCTAGTAAAATTTTAGAGTTGTTTGTAAACAGATGATGTATGAGCATTTTGAAAATGATACAGGGATCTTAGTGCCTAGAAGCCCAGTAGAAAACTAAGAAGGTGAAATTTAATAGGGTCATTTGTAAATAGAATTTGAAGACAACATGGCTTAGTAACAAATGAAAAATATCAGGTAACAGATAAAGACATTAGTCATTTTGCCTCCTATTATCAATTCTCTATGGAAACTATCCCTTCTCAATCTTACTCCATGTGGTTCAGGTGAGGCTGAATCCACCACTCAATTTTGGAAATAGGCCAAGACTCAGGTCTGGTCCACCAGAACATTCTAGTCTCCTAGCCAGTATTTTGGGTTCAGAGATAGACACATGAGCCAGTGGTAATTAGGTTGGGATTTTTACTTTAAAGTTTTTTAAAAAAATATTTTATTTATTTATTCATGAGAGATACAGAGAGAAGCAGATTTCCTGTGAGGAGCCCAATGTGGGACTCTATTCCAGGACCTGGGGATCACTACCTGAGCCAAAGGCAGATGCTTAACCATTGAGCCACCCAGGTGCCCCCTAGGCTGGGATTTTTAATATTCGCCATGCTCTGTTATTAGTTGTATCAGCTCATCTAAAAAAGTGGCAGAAGTTTTTGAGCTCATTTCCTAATAAAACTATCCCTTAGCTTTTTTTAGAGACAAATATACTTGACTCTAAGTGTAGAGGAAGAAAAATATTGGGAGGTCTGTGTGTGTGTGTGTGTGTGTGTGTGTGTGTGTGATAGAGAAAGACAGAGAAAAAAAGAGAGAAAGAAAATCACTTATGCCATCACATGAACACTTGAAACCAGACATGTCTGAAATCTCTCCCTGGATATTCACTTATATACAAAGCCACCATACAACTACACAGGATGTATACTGCATAGCCTACACAATTATATGTGGAAATCTCATTTATATACACAAATAAATTGTCTTTTTTTCTTTGACAATATTCAAAGTTCCATATGTCTCAGAAATGAAACCCATTACAATGTCTTGCTAAGAAGCATCTGCCTAAGAATCATCTTACTCTCTACACATTGAGGTCCATAAAAACAAAATAGAAACCATGCAATTGGAATCTAGTCATTTTTAGGAGTTTTGTCTTTACATTGAGTTAGGTCAAATTTTGGAGCAAAACTTCTCCAATCTCCTTCCTCTAATCCTCATACTTCCCCACCTCTGCATGAGGAGGAGGGCATCAAAATAATTAAATAATTCTTTGGAGAAAATTTTCAGAGAGCAAGGCAAAAAGTTAAGTGCTTATCCTAGTTACCTCCTCTGAAAGATTCAGAAGTTGAATGCTATTCACATTTATAGATCTGAAAAGAAGAGAGTGGAGAGAGATGAGGGGGCCTACTCATCTGACATTTAAGTCAACTTCAAGTTTAGAGAGGATATCTGAAGATTTAAAATAAGTGGGTCTTTTTTTTTTTTTTAAAGATTTATTTATTTATTTGTGATAGACATAGAGAGAGAGAGAGAGGCAGAGACACAGGCAGAGGGAAAGCAGGCTCCATGCCGGAGCCTGACACGGGACTCGATCTTGAGATTCTAGGATCACACCCTGGGCCAAAGGCAGGCACTAAACCGCTGAGCCACCCAGGGATTTCAAAATAAGTGGGTCTTAAGCTTCAGTACATAACAGCTTAGAGGACATTGTGATTTGGTCAGTCATCTAAGTGACTAGTCCTACCCTAGGGAGAGACAGAAGTGAGAGAAACAAAAAAGCAGTACCATCTACCTGATAAACTTTATTTTCTCTCTCTCTCTCTCTCTCTCTCAACTGCTTTCTTTTTAGAGAGTGCATGTGCTACACAAGCAGGCAGGAGGTGGGAGTGGGCAGAGAGAGAAGAAGAGAGAATCTTTTCTTTTTTTTCTTTTTCTTTCTTTTTTTTTTTGTTTTTTTTTTTTTTTTGTTTTTTTGTTTTTTTTTTTTTTTGGAAAAGACAGTCTTAAGCAGACTGCATACCCAGAATGGAGCCCAACTCCAGGCTTGATCTGACAGCCCTGAGACCATGGTCTGAGCTGAAATCAAGAGTTGGATGTTTAACTGAGCCACCCAAGTGCCCCCTATCCCTTCTCATTCTTAATCTAATTAATTTCCTCTTTCCACCAAAATACCACCAAGTGGACTTTTTAGGGCTCTCATTACTTTAATGAATTTACAAGCAAACTTCTGAGATTACTTCTCAATTTTGAGTAAGTAACTCCAAAGATGTTCATCTTAGTATCTGTCCTGCCAACAAGTGCCATATCCACAATAAAAACTCAATAAATGTGTGACAGATGAAGGAAAACACTTTCCATTTGGCTAAATAGCCTCTGAAAGCACCAATGATTTCTTGAAACATTTTAACAATCATCCCCATTTTTCTTATTTTTACAACCTTAATACATTTATTTCATTGAAAAGCTAGTTAGCTTTGGGGAGTTTAGGCCCCAGTACGTTACAGAACAGGAATGATCTATCTCTGCCAGATATAGAAAGGACTCGGATTCAGGGGTTTGCAGTTACAAATGAATACAAGCCTCTTGGTGTTGAAATGCATTTCTACTTGGCAAATCATTGCTTCTTGTTTTTAGAATAAAAGTTTCTTTAAAAGGCTCAAAAGCTTCTTTGACATCAACCAACTTATAAAAAAAACACCATTTTGATTATTTAAATTTAAAAGAATCAAAAACACATGGGTTAAATTTCCCTTAAAATAAATATGGTTTTTAAAATGAGAGGAAAAGGTGCTTGGCAAAAAGCAGCTTGGGTTTTATTGAACTCAAAACTTTTCAAAAATGGTTTAAACTGCTTGATGAGCCCAAACCATGGTTATTTAAATCATGATTTTTAAAAACTGAAAGCCAAAAATATGTTTAATAAAAATACTCAAATTTTGACCTTCTATAAATATTGCTAATAAACGACTTTTAAGAAAGTTCATACAATTTACTTAATGGATTACACAGACCTACAGAATTCTTTGAAATTGTGACCCAAGAATATTACATATGGCTTAATACCTTCAGACCTGTTCTTTTCTGTGAGCTATAGATTATCTTTAGTCTCTTTAAAGCATGGCAACATGCATTATTATTAGAAACATCCCCAAATTCAACACTTTGTGAAGCTGTTTGGAAGGACCTATTAGTTGTTATGTTTTGTTGTCATCTATTTTGTTTAAAAATAATTGGTAATTAATCCAAATCGCTTGGCTGATACCATCCAATTCTCTTTATCCTTCACCACTGTTCCCTTCTCATCCTGTTTCTCCCCCTCAACAAAAGAATTTCTAAGAATATTTTCTCTAGGAAAATAACAACGGTGTTAGTTTCATAGATTCATCGTAACTCAGGGAGAAAAAATGCCTCTGTTTTCTATGATTAGTGCCATTATCAGTCATTTATTTGTCCAAACCTAATTAAATAAATATATACTATTTGTTCTATTGGGTTAAGCCTAATGGTGGTACAAAGATAGGTATTCAATACTTCACAGGGGGTCCTAAGTGAAATTTGAATTGACCATAGGGTCTCAAAAATGGCAAAAAGTTAATCTGGAAGTAGACTCAGATTTATGGTCTTCTACCTCCCTATCTTTCCCTGCCTCTCTTCCTCCAAGTTGAGGTTATTGTTGAGGAGAAAAGCCTTTTTAAAATTCGACACATGTATCCATAGAGCTGGCCAACATGAGCCCCATTTCACAGAAAGCATCACTATGTATGATGTATGTGGGGGTGGAGTTATAATGTATATGTGTGTTGGGGGCAGTGTAAAATGTATAGTGTGTGTGTGTGTGTGTGTGTGTGTGTGTGTGTGTGTGTGTTGGCTTAACTTATGTTGCAATAACAAGAAATCTTAAAATCTCAGTGATCTAGCAAAAAAAAAAAGTTTATCTCTTGCTTCTACTATTCATCTGTCACTGGCCAACTGTGACTCTGTGCTTTATTTTCTTTGTTCCAGGATCCCAACTGAAAAAACAGTTCCCCATCTGGGACATCACATAGTCTGTGGCAGAGGAAAAGAAAGAGAACAAAGCCACATAATGGCTTTTAAAGCTTTTGCTCAGATATGACACATACATTTTCACCCATGTTTCATGTTGGTCAAAGTAAGTTATTTGATCAGATTTGACATAAATCTCCATAAGAAGGGGGTATTTTAAATAATGATATACCTACTAGTTATGCTATCATAGTTAAAATATGACCAAAGGTATATCTTAGGTCTGTTCTTCAAAGGATTTGCAAATTCATATCTCAAAACTCTATCAAAACTCCTTTTAGGGTTAAGTCAATGAGGTGCTATGGAGCTGGTTACTGGATACTTTTATGCAGGAAAGGATTTCTTCTTGTACTGCTGCTTTTGCACTAGTATCTTAATTGTTTTATAGAACAATGTTGCTGTATGAGATTTTTCTATTTGTCATCTCCAGTATCCTATCTTAACATTAATTTTTCCCTTAAGAAGCTTAAATTTAATTAATTTAGTCAATAAAACCCTAGATTAAAATACCTCTATTTTTCCAACGTTGCTAACTTAAATTTTCTCAAGAATCCTTATTATGCCAAACTGAACTTATTTTATGTTTCCACTATTCTTTAGATACTTCTATGAGGTTGCTTTTCTAAAGCAATGAAAAGTATTCTTTTTTCCCCCCTTTTCCCACAACTCAGCAAGGTTTAACTGATTTTATTCATTTGCCTTGAAAATTAAAAAAAACTCATCTTTTGGCTTAAACCCAGCCTGGAAAATTTTGGCCCCAAAGGAATATTTTGGAAGACAGTTGTATAAACAAACAAAAAAAGAACTTGGATTAGAAAGGCTTTTCATATTTAGCTACGATAAGTCCAGCTAATTTAGGGCCATACACATAAAACATTAGTTTGTTCTTAGTGATGATAATAATAAAAATAGTTAACAATATATATAATAATAATAATAAAGTAGCTTTTATTGCACTTACTGGTTATATTATTTAACTTATATATATAACTTACTGGTTATATTATCTCATTTAATCCTCATCAATCATATGAGGTACCATTATTATCCCTATTTTACAAAAAAGAAAATCAAAGATTTGAGAGATCAAAAGATGCAACCAAATTTGCACAGTGAAAGAAACCACCAACAAAATGAAAAGGCAACCTACTGAACAGGAAAAGATATTTACAAACGATATATCCTATAAGGGGTTAATATCTGAAATATATAAAAAACTTATATAGCTCAATACGTGCACAAACACACAAAAATCCCTCAATTAGTCCAATTGAAAAATGAGCAGAGGACCTGAATGAAAAATTTTCCAAAGAAGATGTACAGATGGCAAACAGACACATGAAAAGATGCTCAACATCACTAATCATCAAGGAAATATAAATCAAAACTATAATGAGATATCACCTTGTATGTGTAAGAATGACTAGAAACAAAAAGACAAGAAATAACAAGTGTTGTTGAGGATGTGGAAAAAGGAACCCTCATGCTCTGTTGGTGAGAATGTAAATTAGTGTAGCCACTGTGGAGAACAATATGTAGGTTCCTCAAAAAAAAAAAAAATAGAAATACCATATGATCCAGTAACTCCCACTACCAAGCATTTACCCAAAGAAAATTAAAGCACTAATTCAAAAAGGTATATACATCCCTATGCTTGCTACAACATTATTTACAATAGCCAAGATATGGAAGTAACCTGTATTCACTGAGAGATGAATGGATAAAGAAGATGTAAGATATATACATATGTGTGCATGTGTGTGTGTGTGTGTGTGTGTGTGTGTGTATATATATATATATATATATATAGGAATATTTAAGCAGAAATGGACCTATGAATACTGAAAACAAAATGATGGTTGCCAGAGGGCAGAAGTATGGAGGATGGGCAAAATGGGCAAAGGGGAGTGGGAGATACAGGCTTCCAGTTTTGGAATGAATAAGTCATGGTGATTAAAGGTACAGCATATGAAATATAGTCAATAGTACTGTAATAGGATTATATGATGACAGATGGTAGCTACATTTGTGGTGAGCAGAGCATAACATAGGTTTATTGAATCACTATGTTGTATACCTGAAACTAATGTAACATTGTGTATGAACAATGTATTTCAGTAAAAAATAAATAGAATAAAATAAACTTTCCAACTGCCTACCAGTTGATTTATAATGTAATAGTGGAAAACCGCTTCTAAAAAACAAAGATAGTGACTTGTATTTTTTTTAAAGATTTTATTTATTTATTCATGAGAGACACAGAGAGAGGCAAAGACAGGTAGAGGGAGAAGCAGGCTCCTTGCAAGGAGTCCAATTTGGGACTTGATCCAAGGACCCTAGGATATGCTCCTAGCCAAAGGCAGATGTTCAACCACTGAGCCACCCAGCGTCCCATGACTTGTATTTAAAAAAAAAAAAAAAAAAAAAAAAAAAACAGAGAGAAATGCTACCAAGATCTCAAAATGAGTATATGGCTGAATAGGGTTAACTAACTCTAGAATCTAAAGCTAACTCCTATCCCAGTGGTTCTCAAGAGTGATCTCCTGGAGCAGTGCCACCGCTGCTGCAGCAGCAATAACACCTGGGAACCTGCTAGAAATCCACATTCTTGGCCTCAACAACTGACCCAGCAATCAGGAATTCTAGGGGTTGGTTCAACAATCTGTGGTCTAACAATACAAACCCAGAGGTAATTCTGAAAATTTGATACACACTATATTCTATGCTTCCTCAAACAACACATTTTACCAAAAACTTTGTCTTTCATCTTTTCACTTTATTATTGAGGTATACATACAGTAGAGAATATAAAGTACACAGTCTCCTGATTTTGGCATGTCTGGGAAATTTTTGTTTGCCAGTTTCTGTGAATGTTATGTTGTTTAGTGTTGTATTCTGTTGCCTTTCTTTAGGTAGTGTTTAATTAGTTCTGGTAGATTGTTAAATTGGTTGCATTTTATTTTAGTTTGATCTTTATGAGACTTGCTTTAACAATTTTTAGTGGGTCTACAGTAGCTGTTACTCTAGGGATAGTTTAGCCCCACCATAAAACAGATGACCCTTCCAGGATCTCTACTGAATATTCCAATTAACTAGTGAGGAATCTCCAGTTTGGTTGGTGGGAATTCAAACAATGCCAAGTCCTGTATGAATTCTCAGAAGTTTAGCTCAAGACTCTGTTGCTATTTTCCTGAGCTCAAAGAGTTCTATCCTATGTGTGCAGATCTTAGTGTTAAGCAAAAACCCAAGGGGAAGTCTATATAGATTTCTGAAGCTTTCTTTGTTTAGCTGCCTCTCTTCTGGAATTCTCCCCTGCAACTTCCAGCCACCTCATATTCTCTGAACTCTCATCTCTACGTCTTCAATTCAGGAAAATTGCTGTGTTCTCTTTGACAACCTTCGTCCTATTCTACAATTCAAAATGTGCTTCAAAGCAGTAAACTGAGGTGATCATATAGCTCAGTTTATTTTCCTTCTCTTGGGGACCACAATCTTGTAACTGTCTGTTGTTTAGTGTCTGAAAAAATTAATGTTCATGTTATTTTGTAGAATCTTCCAAGTGGTTTATTATTTTTATTTTTCTTCTTTTTTTTCCACATGGTTTGATTGAAAAAGTAAATCTAGCCTGTGACTCCTTCATGAACAGTAACAGAATTTCACCATGCATTTTTAGAAAGGCACTGACAAGCTGATTACAAAACTTATAAAAGCAAAGGATAAGGATAGTTGATACAATTTTGAAATATAACAAAGGTGGAAGACTTATACCACCCCATTTCAAGTTGGACTATAAAGCTACAATGTGGTATTAGGAAGAGAATAGTTCATGCATTCTCAATGGCAGTAATATCACCCCCAAGGAGGTGGAAATTGGTTCTTGGAATAAAATATTCTTATTCTTTTCACATATAAAGTACATGTATACCTACAGTACATAAATTAATTAATACACCATATGTATCTGATATTAAAAGTTCATGGGGGGAAGGTGTGATTAGGGATAAAAATGTCTAGGAAGACTTGTTAGGGGAATAATAATAAAAATATTAACAAACACTGAAGTAGACAATTAGATAAACAGAAGAGAAGAGAAAGTCCAGAAATGGACTCACTTCAGTAGTCAATTGAATCTAGTCAAGCCACCAATGAGGAAAGTTTTTTTTTTTAAGATTTTATTTATTTATTCATGAGAGACACACAGAGAGAGAGGCAGAGACACAGGCAGAGGGAGAAGCGGGCCCCATGCAGGGAGCCGGATGCAGGACTCGATTCCCAGACTCCAGGATCACACCCTGGGCCAAAGGGAGGAGCTCAACCACTGAGCCACCCAGGCGTCCCAGAAAAGTCTTTTTAACAAATAGTGAACTAGATATTAATAAGGATGAAAATGAACCTCAACTTCTATCTTATTCCACTCACAAAAACACACTCACAATCATTCATGGTTCAAAATATACAACTTGGAAAACTAAAGTTTCTTTAAGAAAAGAATGGAGAATATCTTCACAAATTTGGGAAGATAAAAACAAAGATTTTTTTTAGAACACAAAAGTACTAACCTTAAAAAATATATTGATAAGTTAAACGCTTCACCTCCATTTAGAAAGGCCAAAAAACAAGTTACAGAGTGGGAGAAACATCTGCAACATATATATCTGATGAAGGAATCATATGCAGAACATACAAAGAATGCCTACAAAAACAACAATTAAAAGAACAATAACAATTAAAAATTAAGCAAAAGACAATGACTTAAGTAAAAAGGTAAATATAATAAGAACAAGAGAAGATGCTCAATAGCATGAGTGATCATGAAATCTAACAAGACACTCTTTACCTTCACTAGAATTGTTAAAACAAAAATGATTGATAGTACCAAATGCAGGCAAATGTGTGGAGCAACTAGGGGTCTCATGTATTGCTCTTGGAAGTGTAAAATGGCACAAGCTCTTTGGAAAACTGGTTTTCAGTTACTTATAAAGTTAAGCATACATTTACACTATGACCCAGCAATTTCACTCAGATATTTATCCAAAAACAATGAATACAAATGTTTACAGTAGTTTCTCAACTGAGGGTGTGTTGATACTCCCACGCCCCCCCAGTCAACGAACACTGGCAATATCTGGAGACATTTTTTATTGCTACTCCTGGGGAGTACTAGCATCTAGTAGGTAGAAGCCAGGGTCCTGCTAAAAACCTTATAATACACAAGGCAATCCCCCCCAAAAAAAGATATTCTACACTTTAAGTCAAGAGTTCTGAGGCTGAGAAACTATAGTCTACACAAAAAAGTTGAAAATGAATGTGGTTTTTGTTTTAATGAATGTTTAAATAGCCTTATTCTGGGACTTGTGGGTAGCTCAGTGGTTGAGCATCTGCCTTCGGCTCAGGGCATGATCCTGGAGTGCTGGGATCAAGTCCTGCATTGGGATCCTGCAAGGAACCTGCTTCTCCCCTGCCTATGTCTCTGCCTCTCTATGTCTCTCATGAATAAAGAAATAAAAACTCTTTAAAAATATAAATAAATAGTACTATTCTTAGAAGACCCTAGCTGGAAAATTCCAAATATCCACCAGCGAGTGACTGGATAAGTAAATTGTGAATGTAAATGTACAAAGAGCTATCTATAATATAAAGAAGCAAGCTACTAATATATGTAATAATGCGGATGAATTTAAAAAACATTTAGGGGGGGGAAACAAGACATAAAAGAGTATGTCTATTTGATTCCATATATATGAGTGTCTAGGAAAGAGAAAACAGGGAACAGATCAGCAGTTTCCTAGAACTCAGGCAGAGAGTGGTGACTGTAGGTAGAGTAGCAGGGGAGACCTTTTGGGAATGATAAAAAATGTTTTATATCTCAATTGTGGTAGTAAATACAATAGAGTCTACTTTTTTTCAAATTTATTTAAGTATACATTTAAAATGTGTGCATCTTATCGCACGTTAATTTTGGCTCAATAAAGTTGATTTTTAAAAAATAGTCTTTAGAGGTTGCATTGCATTTATAGGTCAATTTGGGAAGAATGGATATCTCAAAAATATTGAGTCTTCTAATCCATGGGTATGGGTAAAGAAAAGTTTCATAATTGCTAGAGTAGAAGTTTTATATATCTTTGCAAAATTGATTACTAGGTGTTTGATATTTGATGATGCTATTGTAAATGATAGTTCAAAAATTCCCAAATGTTGTTATGTCTGTTTGCTTCTAACTTAACAAAGCTGTGGAGAACTAATGATATGAGATTTTAAAATGCTCTAAACAGGTATGGCAGTACTATTTCAAAAATGTGGATGAAGATACTTGGTCTTTTTACAAGATGTATTCCAGCAAACATTATGCATTATATTTTATATGTCAGCTAGGTTTCCTGTACATTTACTGAATACACCTAATACACCAAAATTTATTAGGTCACAACACTTGTACAGTGAGATGGCCTCATCAAGACCATGGTATTTTGTATGATAGTCATGGAGGTTCCCTGCTTATATCAAGAAGCAGCTTCTCATGGGACGTCTGGGTGGCTCAGCAGTTAAGCGTCTGCCTTCCAGCTCAGGGCGTGATGCTGGAGTCCTGGGGATCGAGTCCCACTTCGGGCTCCCTTCATGGAGCCTGCTTCTCCCTCTGCCTATGTCTCTGCTGTTTCTCTCTGTGTGTGTCTCTCATGAATAAATAAATAAAATCTTTTTTTTTTTTTTTTTTAATAAGCAGCTTCCCATTCATCTGCAGGGAACATGGTTAGTTAACAGCTTCTAATTGCACAGCCTTTAGTTCTCCTCAGCTTTTGAGCTGAGGCCATGTCTTCCTGGGAATGAGTGGGCATGGCAAGGGTATTAGGGCTTGGCCATTCTGCTCAACTCAGCCTCCGCAAGCCAGTTATCTGTGCTTGGAAGCTCCCTGCTGTGTTGACCAAGACCTTGTTGAATTTTAATCCTGGTCTGAGGCTCTTCCTGCTGAGTTCAGTTTCCCCAGGCCTCTTTCCTTGTGTAAGTGTCAGAACCACATCTTAGTCTGAAGGCTTCCCCTGGCCAAGTCAGCTTCCTCCCTCCTTTATCTTTCCTAACGGGTATTCCTCCTCCACTCGCTGGCCTCCCAATACCACTTGAACTCCACTTCATCTCAGCATCTGCTTCTCATAGACTGCAAATGACAATTTCATAATACTTTCAAAGAAATTAGAATCTTTGCTTCAGTTATCCCTGCCATCAAGCCCACCAAATTTTAACATTTCTTTTACACTCAAGTGGCCTTTCTCTTCTTTGAATATAAAAGCTCTTCCCCTTCTTAAGCATTTATATCCAACCTTGTGGCACATCTTACCTTAGTTCTGGGGTTACTATGTGAGATTCCTCCTCTTTTTCCAGAAGAGAGCTCTGAAATGTTATGCACAGATTACAAATCTCATCCAATGAGTCTGTCTTGCACGTGGATCCTTAGCTCTCTTCCTAAAGACTACATTTTATATTACCAGTGAGTCAATTTACAGCTGCATAGCTACCAAATTAATATCTCTTCCCATCATGCTACAAAACCACTCTCTTGTTGGCTGGAAACACTGTTGAGTTTTCTATCTTTCATCGTAGGAAGGCTTTTTTTTTTTCTTTTTTCTAAAAAAAAAAAAAAAGTACTGCCAATTCTTTATGCTTGGTTTGAGTTGTAAGGCTAAGATTAAGAAAGGGGAAAAAAAACATAGTATTTTTCTCTTCAAAAGTTCTTTCTTTAATGGAATATGTTGTTTGAAGGCTTTTGTCCAAGTCTCTGGGGTCTATAGAAGTAAAGGATTTCTGGATTTCTCATCGCTCATTGATTTTCTGAAAATGCCTGAGACATATAGTGGTTCTTATTTAGACTCTAACAACATTGCCTTGCTCTCCTTCCATTCCTGTGTGGTCTTTTCAGGAAAGAGTAATTGCCCTGTGGCTGCCCCACTACCATTCATTCATTCAACAAATATTTATTCAACGCCTACCGTGTGCCAGGCATTTTAATGCATATTTCAGTTTATTAGACAAAATAAAACTAAAAAGCAAAACTAAAGCATAGCACAATCATCATGCGAATTTTAAAATGTGGAATAAAAAAGGTTTTCTGTTTTGTTTTATACCACCAGGTCAATGGGAGGTTGTATACAATCGGGGTGGTAGGGAAAGGAGCATTAGGTAATCTGTTGTTCTCTTCATGCTTTGTAGTGTAGTAGAAGCTTCTATGCCAAGCTGCATCTCAAAATTCACTTACTCGGGATCCCTGGGTGGCGCAGTGGTTTGGCGCCTGCCTTTGGCCCAGGGCGCAATCCTGGAGACCCGGGATCGAATCCCACGTCAGGCTCCCGGTGCATGGAGCCTGCTTCTCCTTCTGCCTGTGTCTCTGCGCCTCTCTCTCTCTCTCTGTGTGTGTAACTATCATAAATAAATAAAAATTAAAAAAAAAAAAAAAAAAAAAAAAAAACAAAAACAAAATTCACTTACTCAAAATGGAGCTCCTGATATGCACACCCCAAGTCCCCTTCTGTCACAAAATCCCCTATTTTAGTAATGTAAACTCCATAGTTGCCACTCAAAAAATATTTGTTGAGTGACTATTCAAATTCCATAGTGGAATGTAGTTTGCTTTTTTATTGTTTGTATACTGCAAGCTTATAGTCATCTCTTTGATTTTGTTTTTAAACAAAATCAAAATCAATGCTTTATAAAGCCATAGCACCTTACACTATACTTAGAAATTCTGTTTCTAAAAAAAAAAACAACAACAACAAAAAAAAAGAAATTCTGTTTCTAAAGGACTCTGGAGAAGGAGATTCCATAATTCTCTCAGGAACTCCAATATTTAATTATCATTATAAAAACCTTTTTTATTCTAGCCCATCTGTGATGGTCTGAATGTTTGTATACTATCAATATTCATAATGTTGAAATTCTAATGCCCATGATATTGGTATCAGGAGGTAGGGCCTTTAGGAGGTGCTTAGGTCATGAGGGTAGAATCCATATGAATGGGATTAGTGCCTTATAAAAGAGACCCCAGAGAGATCCCACACCCCCTTCTGCCTTGTGAGAATACCACAAGAAGTCTACAATGTGGAAAAGAGCCCTCACTACTGCTGTGGGCACCCTGATCTCAGACTTCCAGCCTCCAGAACTGTGAGAAATAAATTTCTGTGTTTAGAAACCACCCACTCTGTGGTATTCTGTTAGAGCAACCTGAATGGATTAAGACACTATCTAAGACCTTTAGCCTTTGTTTAGGCCTATTTCTCTGTGTCTGTTTTCAGTGAAAATGGGTAAAATTGTCACCTTTGTGAATTATTCTCTTCTCCAAATCAAATCATTCCAGTTCCCCTAACTCTGTCTTCAAGGTTGGATTCACAAACTCTTTAGTCAGCAACTCTGTGGCTCTTCTGTCACTCATGCTTAAGATCAGTATCCTTTCTAGTGACGAATTCTCTCTTGGGCACAAGCTTTGATAACTCAAAGAGCATTCCAATGAGACAAATGGAGAAAAACACACATCCCTTCTTACTTGCCACGACAAACTGGCCTCAAATTAACACAATAAATGGAGTTTGCTTAATATCATGTAGTAACAAAATTTAAAAGGCATACTAAAAGCATACACATAAATACTATAAAGCAGACCCATCTATATCACCATTGGCCTTGCTCAGGCCTGCCTCTCCTGACCTGACTCATACAGCAGCCACCGTAGTAGTCCTGTCTTATAACAATCTCTGCAGGTTTTCCTCCACACTAGTCATCATTATCTCAGAAAAAAATAGATTCTTCCAGGTGGCATGAATGGCTTCTACTTCTCTGTCCAACCTAACTCACCACCTAATCTTCCCTGACTTTGCACTTCAGATTCTGGTTACTGAACTAACTAGAATTTCCTGAGTAGACCATAACCTCATACTTCATTGTTTCTGTTTACAATGTTTCCTTTGTCTAGATTGTCCTCTCCCAACTTACCTGCCTAATTTTAATCATCAGGGGGAAGCGGTCTTTGAAGGGCTTCATTATAAAATATCCCTCTTCCCTACCATCATCTATGAATAAGTTGAAAAATAAAATAAAGGATGAGAGGATTAGAGATCAAAATAGCACCCTGCTTACTGTTGGAGCTCAGATTAGAGGTCATGGCTTCAGGTGTGTAAACCCAGTGAAGAAGCTAATGAAGTACCCTGGAGTTGGACAGCTCACCAGCTGAAGTGGTGGGACTAGGTGAGACTAAGCTTCCCCTATGACCAAGGAAGACCCTCTTCTGGTGACCAAAGGGGACCCTGGAGAAGCATTGTCACAAGTATGCCCTGAAGGCAGCAGATCACAAAAGAAAAAGAAACTAAGCCTGTTAAGCCTAGGGATTTGGGCACCAGAAGTGGGAGAAAGGCAGTCCTCTCTGACATTCTTCAGGCCTTACTCCAATGTTTATTCCTGTGAGTCTCCTTCCCCAGTTTTTGCTAAGAGATTTAGAGGTTCTTTCCCTTAGTCAGTGGTTTTCAACTAGGAGTGATTTCCCATCCCTCTCCCCTAAGAGGGGACATTCGGCAATGTCTGGAGATATTTTTGGCTACCCCAACTGGGAGTGGGCGTGCTACCAGTGGTTGGTAGGTAGAGGCCAGGAATGCTGCTAACCATCCTACAATGCACAGGATAGACCCCCAAATAAAGAATTATTCAGCTCAAAATGAGAAGGCTGGGAAATCTTGCCCTACACATGTATTGCTCCTAATTTGTACTTTTCTATCCTTGCCTCCTTAAAGTTCCCAAAGGTACATTATATGTTTCAATTATGGATTCCCAACACCTACTAGGTAATCAAAAAGCATTTGTTGAAAGATTTAATGAATGAATGAGCCAAATCATAAACATTAAAACTACAAGATAATAGTCAAATAACCCTCTAAATTATCTAGAGATATTTATACCCTAGGGTTACTAATTTGGAGGCTGAATGTGTATGGTGTCTGTGAACTTCTAAAATTCTGTGTAAAATGGTGTGTGTTCATATCTACATTTTTAAAAAGATTTCATTTATTCATTCATGAGAGACACAGAGAGAGAAAGAAGGAGAGAGTGAGAGAGAGAGAGGCAGAAACACAGGCAGAGGGAGAAGCAGGCTCCATGCAGGGAGCCCGACACGGGACTCGATCTCCGGTCTCCAGGATCAGGCCCTGGGCTGAAGGTGGTGCTAAACTGCTGAGCCACCTGGGCTGCCCCATGTCTGCATTTTTCTAAGTAGAAGGACTAGGTTTCATCAGATTTTGAAAGAAGTGCATTACTCCAACAATATTAAAAACCACATTTAAGACGCTAATTAAAAAAATCATACCATGAGAATCAGTGCATCAGCCCCTCTTTCTAGGAAAGGTCTGACCATACCTGTCTGTCATGAAAAGATTACCTTGTGGTTCTGACTCATTATACCCAAATTTAAGAACCGCAAGTGCTTGTTTTTATACCTACAGTATCCTGCCTTTGACTTTCTCATTGTTCTGTTACTGTTCATGACCCTTAGGTCACATTTGCTGTGCTGACACATAGATAACTTTCAAATATTGTAACCTGAGTATTTTCATATCTCATTCCATTTTGTTTCTAATTATGCATTAATTTACCAGGAGCACATTAAATTTTAATAAGGACATGAGAAATTGCTCAGTGCAGTAATTTTATAGATGACAAAATGGACGCCCAAAAGAGATAAATCAACTGCTCAATATCAGGACTACGAGGGTCTCTTGTTTCCTAGGTTAGTGTTTTTTTTAGCACATAAACTAAATTTTAACTATCATGACTTCCTACTGATTGCCCATACATGACCTTGCTTAAGAAATTTTAGCTTTTTGTACATAGTGGAAACTGCCAAACTTTTTTTAAATCCCAGCCAAAATCAAACCAGACGGGGAGAGAGAGGGTGGAGGTGAAGGAGAGAGAGAGAAAGAAAGGAAAGAAGGAGGATAATAGAAAACACAATGACTAATAATAATTATTGACCTTGGAACAAACCCCAGAGAGTTCCTTACACAGTGTCTTAACTTACAGTTCCTGGAAAATAGGGTTGCTTGGGCTGTTCTCTCCTCTTAGGAGAACACAGAACTTAGTATCAGACCACAGCAGATCCCCAGGGCCGACGATGCACTGAAGTCTGGCTTGAACAGGTTTAATGAGCGGGGTCTCATGTCATGAGTTCCAGAGGACAAGAAAGCATATAGAATGGAGATCAAAACTTTGATTGGTAAGCTAACTGTCAGAAGGGAGCAGAAACTTGGCCTACCAGGAAAAGGCATGACTCCACAAATCACCTTCTTTTCTACCTAACTCTAGGTAGAATCAGCTTCTCTGCTGGTGACAGTTTCCTGTGAGAAAAAGGAAACATCCCTTAGACCTGGTTGTTGTTGTTTTCCATCATTTTGGTCATTTATTAGCTAAATACTTTCCATTTCTAAGTCTGTTTCCTCATTTGTAAAAAAAAGATGATAATAATAGCAATCACCTCATAAAGTATCTGCAGAATGCTTAGCTATTGTAAGCTCTTAATAGATATTAACTATTCATGTTTTAATATTTTAATAGTATTGGAAAGTAGCAATACTCCAGCTAACTATATTTTTAGTTTCTTAGGTAGTTAATAAACTCTTCTTTCTCTTTGAATAATTTTGATGAAACAACTTCTTGACATTTTAGACAAGAATTTTACCACTGAGCAAGAGAAGTTGGGGTTTAATTTCCTGTTGGCAATCTACTAATCAAAATTGCTGTTTAATTATCTGATTCCCCAATTAACCTGCACCAAGAAGATTCAGTACATGGAATGGGTATATTTTGACTACATTAATTTGAATTCTATCTTATCTTCGCAAGTTCCTTTTCAGTATTTAATATTATTAATTCATTAAAGCTGTGGGGAGTAACTGATGTGGGTGTGGTGTTGATTGGGCAGAAAAATCAGTGTAAGGAGAAGAGGAAAATAAAAGTACAAACCATCTTAACTGCCTTAATTGATTTGACTAGTTGTTAGACACAAAATAAAGCCTTCCAATTAAGGCTTTAAGACATTTTTGTCTGGCTTGGCTCCTTCAGGGTTTGTGTGTGTGTGCATGTGTTTGTGCACATTTGTGTTTGTGTGTGTTTACATTCTATAGTTGAGATTATGCGAGAATTTGTGTCAATAATTAGACAAGGCATTGGGACTTTCTTCCTTTGAGATTTCAGAAGCACAGCTGTGTTCATTACACTCTTGATTCCTGGCTCTATGCAGATCTTCTCTCTTTTATTTTTTTTTTCCTTTCAACCCCAGTGCCCACTCTTTCACCACTAGATATTCACTCAAATTTGCTTAATATGCCCCTGGATATGTACATGTCTTTGAAAACTGTATCAATATGTACACTGCTTTTGTCATGTAACATTGTGTTTTTAAGATTTATCCATGTTGCTGTATATACACTGAGAGTATGTTTCTATCTGCTGCGTAGTATTTTAGGCACATTCGCTACATTTCATTTATGCATTTTCCTAGTGATTGCACTTAAGTTGCCTTTAAGTCACTTAACTTACCAAGTCACTCATCACATACCACTTCACATGAACATCCTTATATATAACTTCTATGGATCTATGAGTATATCTTCCGAGGTATAAACCCAGAATGGGATTGACAGGTCAGCAAATAGAGAATATATATTAAATGTATATAAATAAATATATGCTTTTATATATGTGTATACATATGGATATGTATTTAAATATAAGTAGTGACAGACTACTCTCCAGAATGGCTATTCCTGTTTCCATTCCAACCAGTAGTGCTCTGGTTTTCCTGTTTCCACATACATCTCACCAATACTTAATACTATCCTATTTCTAGTTTTTGCCTCTTAAATCAGTAAAATATGGTATCTCGTGTTGTTTTAGTTTTCTTTTTTTTCTCTTGATTACTAATGAGGTTGAGAATTTCTTCACATATTCATTGGCTATCTTCCATTTTGTGTATCACTTCTATAGCTATGGTTCCTTTTCTCTGGTTTTTTTTTTTGTTTGTTTGTTTGTTTGTTTGTTTGTTTTAGTTACTAGGCAGTCTCTTTAGAGCTAGCAAACATTTTCTTCTAATGACCTCTCTATTAACCTCATCTATGGTACCCTTCATTGAATAGAAATTACTAAACTTTATATTGTTATAGCCATCAATTTTGGGCAGTATTGTGTATACTTCCTTGGTTCAAAAAGCCATTCCTCAAGATGAAATTAGAGAACATTCCTTTCCATTCTATTTATTAGTTTTATAGTTTAACATATAAGCTTTACAGTTCATAGTGTATGATGTGAATAGAAAACTATTCTTTTTTTTAAAAGATTTTATTAATCTATTCATGCCCTACTGTATTCTTCTTTATATGGTAAACAAGCACAGTCAGAATCATAGATTTAAAACGTAGTCTTCTCTACTGCTTTGCAATGCTTCCTCAATCATAGTCTAGTTTTTATATATTCATGGGTCTGTTTATAAGTTCTCTGTTCTTGTATCAATACCATATTGTTTCTATTGCTAAGAATCAGTGGTGCCTCTTAATGTCTGAGGTGAATCATTTAAAAATGACTTTGCTTTTCCTTTTAAAAATGGTCCTAGGGCAGCCCGGGTGGCTTAGCAGTTTAGTGTCGCCTTTGGCCCAGGGAGTGATCCTGGAGATCTGGGATCCACTCCCACGTCAGGCTCCCTGCATGGAGCCTGCTTCTCCCTCTGCTTGTGTCTCTGCCTCTCTCTCCCTGTGTCTCTCATGAATAAATAAATAAAATATTTTAAAAAATGGTCCTAGTAATTTGGGTACTTTTATTCTTTCATATATTTCATAATCAGTTGGTTAAATCCCTAAAAACATACTGCTAGAATTTTATTAATATTTTCAGGTGAATATTTAAAGAAAAAAAAATGTGATGCTGTCACTTTATCTACTTCCTAATATATTTTTTATATTCTTAATAGAGGGATCCCTGGGTGGCGCAGGGTTTTAGCTCCTGCCTTTGGCCCAGGGCGCGATCCTGGAGACCCGGGATCGAATCCCACGTCGGACTCCCGGTGCATGGAGCCTGCTTCTCCCTCTGCCTATGTCTGCCTCTCTCTCTCACTGTGTGCCTATCATAAATTAAAATAAAATAAAATATATTCTTAATAGAGTTCTAAAATTCTCCATGTATTTTTGTGTATTATATACCTTAGTGCTGGTAAATGGTATCTCCCTCCTATTAATGTTTTTAAGCTATTTATTGCTGGTTAAAATTTTTTAAAAAGATTTTATTTATTTATTTATTTATTTATTTATTTATTTATTTATTTATTTATTTAATTTATGAGAGACACACAGAGAGAGAAGCAGAGACACAGGCAGAGAGAAAAATAGGCTCCCTGCAAGGGCTCCAGTGTGGGCCTCAATCCGGACCCCGGGATCACACCCTGAGGCAAAGGCAGAGGCTCAACGGCTGAGCCACCCAGATGCCCCTTGTTGGTTGAAATTTTTAAACTGATTTTGTTTGGCAAATTTGTCAAACTCTCGAAAAACTCCTAATATTTTTTTTGTCTGCTAATCCCTTTGAGTTTTTTTTTAAATATAGATACAAAAAGCCACAGTTGTTTATTCCATTTTAATCCTATACCTCTTATTTTTTTTCAAATATTATTATTTGACCAGAACTTCTAGTATATCAAATAATGGTAACCACTGCAGTCAATCTTCAAAATTTCTCTATTTAGTATAATGTTGGCTATAAATTTTTGTAAATAAGCTTTATCTAGGGAAAAAATTTCCGTTAGTAACAATTTTTAAGAATCATCTTTATTAAATTCTTTTTCTACAGCTATTTGAATAACATAGATTTTTTTCTCTAAGTCTCTTAACATATACATTTTCTTAAGTTGAAAGACCTTTGTATTTTCCAGAGAAAAACTTACTGATCATGTTTTTTTTAAATACACAGCTTGATTCCATTAGCTAATAATTTTATTTAGAATTTTCTCATCTATACTCATAAATAAAGTGGATCTACACATATATATTTTTTCTTATACTGCTTTCACCTGGGTTTGAAATCAAGGTTTTGTTGGTATTATAAAATTACTTAAGTAGTTTTCCCTTTATTGTATTTTCTGGGATAACTCATATAAAGTTTAATAGCTCTTCAATAGTTTAGTAAAATTCAACTGTAAAATTGTAAAAATGCTTTGATTGCCATAAAAAATGTAATCGTATTGGTCTATTAAACTTTCCTATTTCTTATTGGGCTAATTATACATTTTATGTTTTTTTTCTCAAAATGTATGTATTTTATCCAGGTTTTATTGTTGCTATTCTCTATTTCATTAGAATGTGTGCTTGAGAGAGTGTGCTTTACTCTTTTTTTTCTCCCCTTGGCTGAATTCTTAGCTCATGTGTTTTCATACTTTCTTGTTTTCTGATAAATATATTTAAATCTATATCCCACATTATCTGTTTTGATTGCCTTCTGGTCACCCCTATGGTGAGAGAAGGATTTTCCTACCTTAAATAGTATGAGATGGCCAAACACAAGACACCTGACATGAGACATATGCGACAGCAGTGTATTAGGAGGAAAGGAGGACACCACACACCACAGGAGGCCACAAGGGTTGCATTTGGGATCAGAGTGATCTATTTTTTTTCTACTAGAAATATTTGTCCAAGAGTATATTTTATGGAAATCTTATAATTTTCTCAGCCTTATATCATAATATCATAAAACCCCAAGTTCAAGGACTTTTCCTTTAATACTTTGTGTTAATCGGTAACACAGATATCACTCTATTTTATTTTTCAATCTAGGAAAAATTTGATAAAAATAATAGTTAACACCTACAGAATGCTTACTGTGTGCAGGGGAGTGTCCGTTACAATTTGCATACATTAACTCATTTAATGTTGATAATAGCAACCTCATTCTTATTTCTTTATAGGTATAATACCCTGTGCCCACTCTCCACCCCCATTTTGGAAGCTTGTAGAATTTTTGGTTGATGGTCTTAGATGTTAGTATATTATGCATAGGTATGATTTCTTTTTTTCATCTACTCTATTTACCAGTTGATGGCCCTTTTCTATGTAAGATCTTATACATACATCTTCAGTTCTGAAAGTTTCTTGTTTATTATATCCTCCAATATTTCCTTTCCTCCATTTATTTGGTTTGGTTTTTGGGCTTTTTTTCCACCTTTATGGAGATATAATTGACATGTAACATTGTATAAGTTTAAGATGGATATGATGATTTGATACACGTGTATTATGAAATGATTACCACAATAAGGTTGGTTAAGACATTCATCACTTCACATAATTACCTTTTTGTGTGTGTGCTGAAAACATTTAAGATCCACATTTAGTAACTTCAAGAATACAATACAGTATTGTTAACGATAGTACATTAGAGTACATTAGATTCCAGAACTTATTCACCATATGACTGGAAGTTTTTACCCTTTGACCAATATTTCCTTCTTTCTGTCACTCCCAGCTCTTGGCAACCACCCTTCTACTCTCTGTTTCATGAGTTTGGCTTTTTTAGATTCTACATGTAAATGATATCATACAGTGTTTGACTTTGTCAGACTTATTTCATTAAGCATAATAATCTAAAGGTCTATCCATATTGTCACAAATGGCAAGACTTTCTTCCTCCAACTATTTTTTCCCTCTTCCCAAGACTATTTTATATATATCTCAACATTTTTTAACTTCTATTGTCTGTATCTCTTATCTTTCCTTTTATATTTTCTTGCCTGTTGCTTCCTAGGAGACTTCTTCAGCTGATCTTCCAGTTCACTAATTTATTTGCAGGTATATTGAGTTCTTTATTTCAAGACTCATGTTTTGATGCCCAGTTTCTTTCACTGATTCATTCTTATAATGATTTGTGTCCATTTTGTGTTCCTAATAATCTCCCTTATTTGAAAATCTTTATTACACTTTAAAAATATTTTTCTTCTATCTGATACATTAATGGTGCTTCATCTAGTACAGGTTGTTCAGTTTGTCTTCTTTTATAGTGCTTACACCTCAGAAAACTCCTACTTTGGCTAGTAATGTTTCCAAGCTAAAACAGCAAAAGCCTAGGCCCTAAGCCTAGGCCCTGTCTAGTATTCATCCAAGTGTATTTGGAATTGGGGAGGGAATGCTCTTCTTGGAACAAGGTCTCTGGTATTATAACTCACCCTCTATCACTCATTCCACTTGTTCTTCCCAACATCAACTATGCAGCTGGATTTGAAGCCTTCCTATACCTTGGCCTATGGCAATAGTCTTTGTCAAAAGCTACCTCTGAATGACAATCACCTATCTCATGGAGTATTAAAAGGTAAAGGGGAGAGAGAGGGATAAATGCTTAAAGATTAGCCTCCTGCAAGTATGGGTTATGTTCATTTGTTTGCTTTTTATTACTCTCCCCAAGCTATAGAGCTCTTCCCCATCTGACTCTGATCCAGAGCATAAGACAGCCCCTTGCTTTTGAGTTGATATGCTCCTCACACCTGGACCTAATCTCCTTCCATCTTCCAGGAGCTTCTCACAATTTCAATGTCAGGTTCTAGGATTCCTCAACCTTTTTTCTTTCTCTTTTGGCATCTCCAGAAGTGGATTAGGGGAAAGCCAGTCC
Organism: Canis lupus dingo; assembly: GCF_003254725.2. Taxonomy (NCBI): domain Eukaryota; kingdom Metazoa; phylum Chordata; class Mammalia; order Carnivora; family Canidae; genus Canis; species Canis lupus. The sequence continues at coordinate 21,604,434 of NC_064256.1, read as the reverse complement.
CTAGAGCTACTTTACTCTCTTAACAGAACCAGCCAAGTATTGTCTGGGTACTCCCAACTGTATCTCAGCCCTCACTTATAAAATATTTTCTAAGGAAACATGTCTTTCCAGAAATATGTTAAGGCTGAATTTTTTTATTCAAAAAGTTGTATTTCTACAATGATAGAAGAGGGTATTTCACAGACTTGAGGTGGCAGGTTAGTGCCAAAGTGTATAGTTTTCAGAAAGAACATAGCCAGGTCAAGAAAGTATGACAAGCCATGATAAATACACATACTTCAGTCATATTTATTGGCCTCCAGTAACCCTGTAGAGAATTTTCATTCACTTTCCTCTTTTTCTCCTTCCTTCTCTTCTCTTCTCCCCAATCCCACTCCATCTTCCTTCCTGCCTGCTTTCTTTTTCTGCATGTGAAATAATCATAAGCTGCTTGCCCACAGCAATATGAATCCACACAGTGGGACACAGGTAAAAGCGGATTTACAGCAGGATGTTTGGTGGAAGGGCAAAGAAGCACTTTCCTCCATAGTCAGAGGATTATGCCTAGACAAGGATGACTGATTTGACTTCCAAATTAAAATATTGCAATGCAATTTACCCAACAACAATAGGTAATTCTTATAAGCAAAGCATTATATGGTTCTTCTTTGCTCTTCTAATTGTAATGTCCCCTCTGATTTCTTCCATTAATGTGCTTCTTGCCAGAAGCAAGCCAGATAATTGAGTAAAGACAGCTGGATTAGTCACTCCAAATTACCTATAGTCTACAAAAGAAAAAAAATTACCAGAAATCGACAGTCAATTTTTATTTTCTCCCAAAGTAAAAATGTGCAGGGGACTATTCAAAAAATGTTATTTTATTTGCATTCTACGTTTATGTAAATTCACAAGAATAAATGGTTTCCAATGACATCATCCTCCCTCCTAAGTAGATAATTAACTGACTGGTACACTTTCCAAAAGAAAGATTTTACCAAATAAGGGCCATTGCAAATGCAAATGCACAAAGCAAACACTTGCTGAATAGAAAAATAAGTCTACCCCCAGAAGAGAAAGAATATACCTAAGTAACTGCTTTTTAAGAATAATAATGTTATTCATTTACTTCAGATTTTCTTATTCAGATATTCTTGATTTATTCAATAAAGAAAAAAGGTTCTTAAAGCTATCCTTTTGCATTTTTTAACATCTAAATTTATTTCATTATGGCCAGAACGTGTTTCACCCAATTAATTTATCCTTCAAAAGTATGTCATAATCATTTCATTCCTCCTTTCTATACCACTATTACACCCCTAAAGCCCTGTATCAGTTACTATTGCTGTATAACAAATACACCAAAACCCAATGGCTTAAAACAATTATTTAGTATTTATTATGTGTTTGTGGGCTGCCTGGGGTTAGGTGGAGCGCAACTGCTTTCCATCTCTCTCTCTCTCTCTCTCTCTCTCTTTAGGCCAACTAAAACATCTTCTTCTCCTGATAACAGCTGAAATAGTCCAATCATACAACTGCTTCTCAAGTTCTACTAACATTCTAGCAGCCAAAATAGATCATATTGTCAAGTCCAAAGCCCAGGGGTGAGAAATGTAGGTAGAAGAGAGAGAGTAAATATTTGGAATAGTAATTTAACTTACCTCATCCCCTTATTCATTTATTATAGTACACTGACCTCTTAGCTGCTTTTGATGATTATAGAAACATTCTTGTCCAATGGTTTCTGTATACATTTCCTGGATTAATCTTCTTTAAACAGCACCTTTATTATGTCATTCTTCTGCTCTAAAATCATGAATGGGCCTCCATTTCCAACTATACTCTATCTAAAAACTCTATCAAAACCCTTCATAATTTGGCCATTTCCCATTTTCTTAACACATATCCTCCACTCTAATGAAGATAGATTCTTCAATATTTTATGAAAATCTTTTACCTGTTCTCACCTAGGTACATTTGTTCATACAGTTCCTCCCATCATAAATGCCACCTTGTCTCCCCAGTCTTAATGTCATCTTCTCCATAAAGTTCCCTAGGTAATTTCCCCTAACTTGTATGCCTTTTATGCTGTTGAATCAATGTGTTACTTCTCCCTTGATTCAACAAGGTTTTAGTTAGTATTTACTAAGCATTTCCAGACATTATAGTAAATGCTGGGGATAACACAGGGAAAAAGACCCAGCCCCTATATGACAACAAATTGGATAATGTAGAAGAAATGGACAAATTCTAGAAATACTCAACCTTCCAAGACTGAATCATAAAGAAATATAAAGGGACGCCTGGGTGGCTCAGTAGTTGAGCCTCTGCCTTTGGCCCAGGGCATGATCCTGGAGTCCTGGGATTGAGTCCCACATCAGGCTTCCTGTCTGGAGCCTGCTTCTCCCTCTGCCTGTCCCTGCCTATCTCTGTGTCTCTCATGAATAAATAAATAAAATCTTTAAAAAAAATAAAGAAATATAAAGCCTGAATAGACTGATTACAAGTGACAAAATTGAATCAGTAATTTAAAAACTCCTAAAAAACAAAAACCCAGGACCAGACCACTTCATAGGTGAATCCTACCAAACATACAAAGAGAGTACCTATCCTTCCACAATTATTGCAAAAAATTCAAGAGGAAGGAACACTTTGAGGGCAGCATTACCCGATACCAAAACCAGACAAAGACCCCCACAAAAAAAGAAAATTACAGGCCAAAATCCCTGATGAATGTAGATGTAAAAATTCTCAACAAAACATTAGCCATCCAAATTGAACAATACATTAAAAGGATCATATATCACCATCAAGTGGGATTTATTCTAGGGATGCAAGGATGGTTCAACATCTGCACATAATCAATATGATACTACATCATGTTAATAAAATAAAGCATAAAATCATTTGATTACTTCAATAGATGCAGAAAGAGCATGTGACAAAATTGAACACCCATTTATGATAAAAACTCAACAAAGTGGATACAGAAGGAATGTACCTCAACATAATAAAGATTATGACAAATCCACAACCAGCATCATGCTTGAAAATGAAAAGCTGAAAACTTCCTCTAAGATGAGGAACAAGACAAGGATGCCTATTCTCACCACTTCTATTCAACATAGTAAAAGAAGTCTTAGCCACAACAATTAGGCAAGAAAAAGAAATAAAAGTCACCCAAATTGAAAAGGAAGAAGCAAAACTGTATTTGCAGATGACATAAATATTATATGTAGAAAATCCAAAAGCCTCCACCAAAACTTATCAGAACTAATGAATTAACTCAGTGAAGTCACAGGACACAAAATTAACATACAGAAATCAGTTATATTTCTATACACTCATAATGTACTATTAGAGACATTAGGAAGACTCCCATTTACGCTTGCATCAAAAAGAATAAAATACCAAGGAATCAATTTAACCAAGGAGGTGAAAGACTCATACTCTGAAAACTATAAAACATTGATTAAAGAAACTGAAGACAATATAAATAAATAGCATAATATTCCATGCTCACAGAATGGAAGAATTCACAGTGTTAAAATGTCCATATTACCTAAAGCAATCTACAGATTCAATGCAATCCCCATCAAAATAGCAATGGCATATGTTTCATAAAACTAGAACACAGAATCTTAAAATATATATGGAACCATAAAACTAGAACACAGAATCTTAAAATATATATGGAACCACAGAAAATCCTGAATAGCCAAAGCAATCTTGATTTAAAAAAAAAGAACAAAGCTGGAGATATCCTCACAAAAACTAAAGACACAAATACCATATGACCCAGCCATTCTACTTCCAGATATTTTTTTTTATTTTTTTTTTATTTTTTTTTTATTTTTATTTTATTTTATTACAATCTGCCCAAATATTTTATTGAACATTGCATAAAGTATAGGTAGCTATCAGGTGTGAATTCCTTAAGCATAAATATTTTTAAATTCATTTTTGTATTCCAAGCACTTAAATTAACAGACAAATAAATGTTCAGTGGGTATCTAGATATACCCATGTATTTCCCTCTACTTTCCATGGTATCTTTTTATATTTTTGTTAATTAAACAATATATATCCAAAAAAACCCCAAAACACCCATTTGAAAAGATATGCACCCGTGCATCTTAATTGCAGCATTACTACAATAGTCAAGATATGGAAGCAACCTAGCTGTGTCCCTCAACAAATGAATGGATATGTATATATACATTATATATGTCTACATATGCACACATACATACATATATCTCTATATACACATACACACACAGTGGAACATCACTCAGCCATAAAAAAAGAATGAAATCTTGCTATTTGCAACAACATGGATGAATCTAGAGGATATTATGAGTAAGTCAAGTAAATCAGAGAAAGACTATCATATGATTTCACTAATACATACACTCTAAAAAAACAAAACAAATGAATAAAGCAAACCAGAAATGCAAAAATTTTGTCCTTGTAGATACAGGACAAAAATTCTTGTTTACCAACTGGAGTAGGGTTTGGGAAGTGGGCAAAATAAGTGAACGGGATTAAGAGGTAAAAAAAATTCCAGTTATAAGTCAGTCATAGGGATGTAATGTACAACATAGGGAATATAGTCAATAATATTATAATAACTTTGTATGGTGACAGATAGTAACTAGACTTATTATGACAATTATTTCATAATGTATAAAAATTGAATCACTATGATGTGCACCTGAAACTAATAGAATATTGTATGTCTATTGTACTTCAATAAATATAAAAATCAATAAATACATTAGTTAAAAAAAAAAGTCCCAGTCTCTGGCACAATCTCTAAGGAAATATTAAGGTGTGATAGAGCTGCAGAGAGGTGAACATAGAGGGGGGCACAGAGTGCACAGGAGGGCCATTTAATCCTGTCTTGGGGGACTATGGAAAGACTTGGAGAACAAGTTGTCTAGAGTTTAATCTACATAGTAAATGAGAGTTATTCAGTTGAAAAGGGATTAGTAGAAAGCATTAAAGGTTGAAGGAACTAAGATGAGGAAGAACTAGCATATTTAAAGTGCTGCCCATAATTCTGTGTGGCTGGGGTATTGAATGTGAGAAAGAGAGAGGAGGGAAATAAGCCATGTGTAAGGATATGAAACTCATTGAGGTCAGCAGAGAAGTAAGTAACATGCTTAAGCAGGGACATGACATAATCAGATTAGTGTTTGGATTTTTGTTTTGTTTTGCTTTCTTCAATTGAGATATAATTAAAATATAAATTTATATTAGTTTCATATGTACAATATAATGCTTTAATATTTGTATATATTATGGTATGATCACCACAAATCTACTTAACATCCATCACCATACATAGTTACAATTTTTTAAAAAAGATTTATTCATTTGAGAGAGAGAGCATGTGCACTCATGAGCAGAAGGAAGGGCAGAGGGAGAGGGAGAAATCAGGAGTCAGAAACTAAAGCAACTAAGCCAAGCCACCCAGGTGCCCAGTTCTTAATTTTTTTCTTATGATGACAACTTTTAACATCCACACTCTTAGTAATTTTTAAATATACAATATAGCATTGTTAACTGTATATCACATCTCTATGTCCTATTTATTTTCTATTTGGCAGTTTGTACCTTTTGATCCCCATTCACCCATTTCACTACCACCTGCTTGCCTCTCACAATTAACAATCTGTTCTCAATATTTATGAGTTCGTTTTTAAAATTCCACATATAAGTGAAATCATATGGTATTTGTCTTTCTCTGACTTACTTCACTTAGTATAATGACCTCAGGGTCCATCATGCTATTGCAAATGGTAGGATTTCCTTTCTTAGGTCTGCATTCCATACATATATACAACGTATATGCTATACATTTCTGTTATAATTATATATATTATTATATATAAATATTATATATATATTATAAAGACTATAAACTACAAATACTATAAATATATTATGTATATAATGTAATAATAATAGTACATAATACACATATATCTTTTTTTTATCCATTCATCCATGGATGGACATTTAATCTGTATTCATGTCTTGGCTATTGCAAATAATGCTGCAGTGAATATGTGGGTGCAGGTATTTTTCTGAGTTAGTGTATTTGTTTCCCTTGGATACAGAATTCAACAAGTGAAATTGACAGATCATATGCACAAGTGCACAAGTGTTCTCTTCATATCTTCCTCTGTTTTTTTTAAATTTTTATTTATTTATGATAGTCACAGAGAGAGAGAGAGAGAGAGAGAGAGAGGCAGAGACATAGGCAGAGGGAGAAGCAGGCTCCATGCACCGGGAGCCCGACGTGGGATTCGATCCCCGATCTCCAGGATCGCACCCTGGGCCAAAGGCAGGCGCTAAACCCCTGCGTCACCCAGGGATCTCCATCTTCCTCTGTTTTAAATATTTTAACACAGATTAGTGTTTTAAAAGATCATCATGGCTGCTCTATGGACCATGGATTAAAAGGAGAGAAGAAGAGAAGCAAGACCAGTTCAGAAACTGTTGTAATAATCCAAGAGAGAGATGAGTGTGGATCAAACTATAGTAGTGAAGAAAAGTAAATTATTTTAGAGATATTTGGAAGTGGATTTAACAGATCTTGGCTATTAAAATGAAATAAGGGTGAGTGAAGTGAAGTAAGTCAATCGAAGAAGGACAATCATATGGTTTCACTCATACAGGGAATATAAGAAATAGTGAAAGGAATTATTTTCCCTTTCGGAGGGAAAATGAGTGGGAAAAATTAGAGAGAGTGACAAAACATGAAAGACTCCTAACTCTGGGAACCGAAAAAAAAGGGTAGTGGAAGGGGAGGCGGGGGCGGAGGGAGTGGGGTAACGGTGACGGGCACTGAGGAGGGCACTTGATGGGATGAGCACTGGGTGTTATATACTATATGTTGGTAAATCAAACTTCAACAACATAAAATAAAATGAAATAGGGGACAAAGCATAGCAGTGCCACTAGTTTGGGGGAGCTTGAGAGGAAAGAGAGGAGATATGGAGAAGTGGAAAGTAAGACAGGAACAGGATGAAGAGGAGGATGATAAAGTGTGGTGAGGGAAGAATGTCACACCTTGATGCTAATTAAAGAATGATGTTTGTTGCAGATATCACCAAGCAGGCAGATAAGGAGGACCTTCCCAGCACTCTTGAAATCACTCCACGTTGGTGGCCACCTAGCCTGCTCATGAGTGGGTGTAAGTTTAAGTTGGAACGGGTCTAGGAGGAGTGCTATGGCCCAACATTGCCTGGGATCCAGAGCAGCCCAGTTGTGGATACGACAGGTCAGGTACAAATTTGTTGAATCTAAGACTATGAGTCTATGTGCTCTTTCTCCTTAATTGACTTAGAAGAGTGATAGTTAACAACTCCTCATTCCTTAAATACATATCCATTGGTGGGATTCCTGAGACTTGCAGCTCATTCTTACTCACTTGATGTTGCTAAACTAATAGTGTTCTATTAAAAAAAGAAATGAAATAATTAATTCCAAAAAGTTAAAGTCAGTTTTGCATTTAATGAAAATTTATATTCCTTTTAAGGAAACTGAAATTAATACTTAATCCTTTATATCTGGAGAAGTAAAATTTTCTTTGCTGGGAAGAATGGTCAAAATATATATATGTGTTGAATCTTAAAAACAAAGACAGACATAGAATTTTTATGGTAATATCAGTGATCCTGGAAGGTTGCCCCAAAAGAAAATAGTGCCTATAGGAATGACAGCTCCACACTCAAGGGAGGGAACTGCGTATTTCGTGGTTTACAATGTGTTCAATTACTGGGTAGATCAGTGACTCAAGGCCCTTCGCAGTGCAAAAGACTATTAGATCACTTACCAACTGCCCCCGCCTCCCCATCCCACCAGTGCAAGATTCTTCTCTTTGGTATGTTCATAAGGACTCTGTTCAGTCTCGTTTTAAAGGTCTTAGGCTTGGAGGTTTTAATCACCTTCTTTAGAAGACTCTTCCCTCCTATCATAGGAAGTATGTCCTTAAGGGAAATTCACTGATACTTAACCCATATTTTACTTGTTATAATTTCCTATTACTCTAATTAATACCTTTCTCTGAGCTTTTGCTTGTGACTCACCCACCATGTATCACCTCTTCCTCTGTGGTGTTTTTGCCATTTAGATCGCTTGCATGTGGACAGTTATCCTGAGTCTCTAGTCAGTCTTAATAGTTAGGAAATGTTTAAGCCTGTAGTACTAATAAATCAGCTCAAGGTATAATTAGAGGCTTAACTCTGTGAAGAGAAGATGTAACCCATTTGTTAATAACATCACTTAGGTCTTTTGAAAACATTCCTGCCTAAAATAACTGAGTCAAATTAAGAACTAGCCTTAGACAAAATGTCAAAATAATGGCCTTCGAGGACATTAAGAGCCCAATTCCTCTACTGAAAGTGTAGCTAAGAATGTGCTGCAGCTTTCTGCTAGTTATTCCATAGGTATGTTGACTTTCAGCTTTTCCAAAGTTGATTAAAATTCAGATAAAATTAATATGCATTGATGTGCTACAGGCTTTTGTTTAATCCTTACCTTATAGTCATCTTATAGACAATTACAACACAGCCAAGAGATGTTAAGTAATGTTTACAATGCCACATAGTAGGAAGTGACTGACCCAGGATAGATACCCAGGTCTTTTGACTCCAAATCCTGAGCTCTTAAAATGTCATTCACCTGTTTCAGAGATGATAACACTATTACTTAGTAGATTTGAGTCTCTCTACCACACCATGAGGCCTTAGCAAAATATCTGCTTCATATTTTCTGCTGTGCCATAAACCATATGGGCATTAAGAACAAACATGCTTATGGATGTATAAGAGCTATGGAATTGATATTCTCCACCTTATAGTAATCATGCCTCCTTGCTCAACCTATTTCACATTTATTCATTTTGTCTTCTTACACATATGGCTACTGCCCCCTTTTATGGACAAGGTACTCTCAAAAGTTTTCTAAAGAGACACAGTAGAAAGTGGCTAAGTTCAAAATCAAACACGAATCTCTGATTCCAAAGCCCTTCCTTCATTTGTTGAAAGTGAATGAAGGAAGCCTTACTTTGCTTCCTCATTAGGAATGGGGGTGGGGGTGGGGGTGGGGGTGGGGAAGATAACCAAAGAGCAATTGCAACATGTTTTGCAAAGTAAAATATGCTAGTGAACTGATTGTATCAACCAGCTCCATAGGAATCCGGCACATGATAAACTTTAAGACTCACTAAACCAGTTTTTCTGTTGTGTAATTCCTCCTCCTGTCACCCTCCTAAATATGCAATGTCATCTCTTATGTATTGTAACCTGATCTGTGAAAGCTAGTTTTAGTTCTATTGCTACTTGGATAAATTACATTTAAGGTTAATAATTTTTAATGAAGAGAACATTCTCTATGATTAAATGAAATTTCAAAAGAGCATGTAACCTAATAAAACTACCTCCGCCAGGTGGTCAAGGTGATCAACAGTGATAAATCATGGGATTAAATTGGCACTTTATGTCTGTGGTCTTGCTTCTAAAGATTGTAACTTCCATCTTATCAAGAGAAAAAATATAGAAAAAATCTCAATAGAAGGACATTTTACAAGGTACCTAATATAGATATAGATATAGTTGAAACCAAAATACCTAAGTATTCTTCAAAACTGTCAAAGTCATCAAAAACCAAGGAAGTCTAAGAAATTGTCACTGTCAATAGAACCCTAAGGAGACATGAAGAGTAAGTGTAATGTGACCTCTTAGATGATATCCTGGAACAGAAAAAGTACATTGGTAAAAACTATAAGTGGACCTAGAAGCGGCTCCTCGCGCTCCTGCAACCTCTGTCAGGTTCTGCCTCCTCGCCTCCACTCCAGCCTCCACCATGTCCATCAGGGTGACCCAGAAGTCCTACAAGGTGTCCACCTCCAGCCCCCGGGCCTTCAGCAGCCGCTCCTACACGAGCGGGCCCAGCTCCCGCATCAGCTCCTCCGCCTTCTCCGGGTGGGCAGCTGCGGCGGCAGCTTCCGGGGTGGCCTGAACAGCAGCATGAGTGTGGTCGGGGGCTACGGCGGGCCCGGGGCCGTGGGGGGGGGGGCGGGGGGGGCATCACGGCCGTCTCAGTGAACCAGAGCCTGCGGAGCCCCCTGAAGATGGAGGTGGACCCCAACATCCAGGTGGTGCACACCCAGGAGAAGGAGCAAATCAAGAGCCTCAACTACAAGTTTGCCTCCTTCATCGACAAGGTCAGACACCTGGAGCAGCAGAACAAAATCCTGGAGGCCAAGTGGGGCCTCCTGCAGCAGCAGAAAACCGCTCGGAGCAACACAGACATGTTTGGGAGCTGCATCCACGACCTCCGGAGGCAGCTGGACACCCTGGGATAGGAGAAGCTGACGCTGGAAGTGGAGGTTGGCGACCTGCAGGGGCTCGTGGAGGGCTTCAAGAACAAATACGAGGATGAGATCAAATTGCGTGGAGACCTGGAGAATGAATTTGTGCTCATCAAGAAGGATGTGGATGAAGCTTACATGCACAAGACAGAACTGGAGCCCCGCCGGGAAGGGCTGACCGACGAGATCAATCCTCAGGGCAGCGGCATGAAGAGGAGACCCGTGAGCTGCAGTCCCAGATCTCGGACCCGTCCGCGGTGCCGTCCAGGGGTAACAGCCGCGCCCTGGACCTGGACCGCGTCACCGCCGAGGTCAAGGCCCAGAACGAGGACATCGCGCACCGCAGGCGGGCGCAGGCCGAGACCATGCACCGGATCAAGTGCGAGGAGCTGCAGACCTTGGCCGGGAAGCACGGGGATGACCTCCGTCGCACGAAGACTATTTCCGAGATGAACCGGAGCATCCGCCGCCTCCGGGCTGAGATCGAGGCCCTCAGAAACCAGAGGGCTGCCCCGGAGGCCGCCGTGGCCGACGCCGAGCCGCGCGGGGAGCTGCCGTCAAGGACGCCAATGCCCAGGTGGCCGAGCCGGAGCCGGAGGCCGCCCTGCAGCGGGACGAGCGGGACATGGCCCGGCAGCTGCGCGAGCACCGGGAGCTCCTGAACGTGAGGCTGGCCCCGGACCTCGAGATGGGAGATCGCCACCGACCCACGCTGCGGGGGCGAGGAGAGCCGGCTGGAGCCTGGGATGCAGAACACGAGCATCCATAGGAAGACGACCAGCGGCTACCCCGGGGCCTGAGCTTGGCCTACGGGGCCTCACAAGCCCCGGCCCCAGCTACGGCCAGAGCCCCTTCCAGTCCAGCTTTGGCCCTGGCGGTTCCTTCAGCCGCAGCAGCTCCTCCAAGGCCATGGTTGTGGAGAAGATCGAGACTCGCGATGGGAAGCTGGTGTCTGCGTCGTCTGACGTCCTGCCCAAGTGAACAGCCACCGCGGCCCTCCCAGCCTCCTTGCTCTTGTGGCCCCTTGAAGCCTTTGGGGGAAGGAGCTGTGCAGGGGGCCTCGCGTAGGAGAGATCCGCCTGAGGCTCAGCCCCGGTCCCCAGCCTACCCTTAGGGGGAGTCTACTGCCCTGGGTACCCCTTCTTGTCCATGCCCCCAACCGAAAGCCAATTCAAGTGTCTTTTCCCAAATAAAGCCGCTGCCAGTCAAAAAAAAAAAAAAAAAAAAAAGAAAGAAAGAAAAAAAAGAAAAAAAGAAAGAAAGAAAAGAAAATATAAGTGGAGCACAGACTTTAATTAAAAATAATTGTATTGATATTGGTTCATTAATTGTGACAAATATACCATAAGAAGGTAACATACTAATGACAGGGCAAACTAGTTGTGGATTATATGAGAATCTCCATTCTCTCCTGATAGTTTTTCAATAAATGTAAAACTGTTCTAAAAAATAAAGTTTTAAAAAAATTAAGTTTATTAGAAAAATAAAATGAAAGAGAATGTAAATAGGATTTTGTTTTGAATAAATTCCTTAAAATGTACATTCTCCTTCTCCAGTTCTTATGCTTTGTTTTTATATCACAAGCACACAGAAAATAATAGCATTTTAAAAGATTCACAGGAAATGTGTTTATCATGGAAGTGTAATAAGTTTCTTTTCCCATTCTGCCATAATGAACAGAGATTAAGAAATCCAGAGCTATTTTTCTTTAGCTTCATTATTGATTGATTATGATCTTTAAAAAGTCATTTTTGTTTGTAAAATACATTTTTACCTCGTGGGAGGCTTATAAAGTTTAATGAAATGAAATAGATAGTTTATAAAAAGAATTACTTTATGGCTAATGTTACAATATCAGAGCTTTTTAAAATCAATTTTAATCCATTTCACCAAGTAATCAGAATATTTGACTTTTCTGTCAATGATGATGCCTATGATTTTATTCCTTTGTTGAATTTTCTTCACACAAATCAGCATGCACTTAAACTTTGCTTAAATACCAAGACATGCTGACACAGGCTGGGGACAGAATTGCATAGACAGTCCACACCCTGGTTCCTGCTCAGTTTTTTAAATCCAGGACATGGTATAACCCAGCAAGTCACTGTTTTATGAATCAGCCCCTCGATGTGAGGGGAAAAGTCCTTGGCAACCTGACTGTGCTGTTCTAAGGTAAGAGAAGTGATTGCCTAGGGAGAAGACATCAAGGCCACCACATGTACAGACTTGCTCTGCCCAGGATGTGGGGAATTTTACTTTGCTTGGAATGAGCCCCAGAATTCAGAATTAAGCTACCTACAGCTTGCTTTTCTAATATCCTAAAAATAAGATCCGAGATGTTGTCTTTCACTATCTGTGCTTGCTTCGCCTCTGCTCACCATCCCTGAACCCTTGGAGTTGACACACTATTCCTTGATCTTGTCAGGTAATGTGAAACAGAGTGAGGCAATCAGCTATTCAATTTAGTCACAGGTGTGAGTGTAGAAACAACCCACATGTAATCAGAAGTCACAAGACAGAAAAGGTGACTGCAGGTTCTGAAAAGAGACCTGATTAGGTCTATACTAGAAACTAGGCAGCCAGGGTGGGGTATGGTCATCACTTCTGTGGTGTCTGTTGTTCTTATGGTTTGTGCTATCATTGCCTAATTCAAGAGAATCTCACCTGGTAGGACCAACAGGAGACAGGCAAGCTATTCTTCTGTGGAACCTGCTGGGTCCAGTCTCTGGCCTAAGGTAATTTCCAACTGCTCCTTTTCTTCACTCATGTAGGTCCCTGGAACTCAGGGTGATTAAAGCTTATGACTCATGGTAGCTACTGACAAGAATTTTATGAAACATAAATTCACTACATGACTTTAAAGTTGTAAGACTTGAATTCCATAGCTTGCATTCCTTTTCTCTTTGATACTATGCCACTGCATCTATCCCTATAGATTCCTGTTTCTTCTCATCTCCAAGATTGGCTATGAGTGGATCAGTACGCTCTAGTACTTTCTTCTTAAGTGTATGGACATGCACACCATTTCTGCTTTATAGACTTAAGTACTATACAGGAATGAGGACACCGGAAAGGAATGTAATAAGCATAGAGGAAGTTGTAAAAACTATTATAGCAAAGTCTTCCAGTCATAGTCCCTAGTCTGAAGTTGTGAGATAACACCCTTTGGTTTTTAGTTCTTGTTGATAAGAGTGAAGTTCACAAGATACAATAAGGAAAAATGTTAATCGGATTCTTATTTGGGGGTAATGTTTCTTTATCAAGAACTTTCAGCTGAATGTTACCAAATTCAGTGGGCATTTTCATAGAAATAGGTATTTAAAGAATTACTCCTCCCTTAAACATACTGAGATACTTACATTACTTTATCATATTCTACTCAGCAATGTTACTTGGACTCAATGCTAGTCTAGGATTTTTTCCTCAGTCCATAGATCCAGAACCTCATCTAACAGTTTTGGCTTATGTTCCATAAAGTCACTAGAAATCTTTATTAATTTATAATGCAAAGTATTTACACTAAGACATTTTTTTCTCCAGATATTGGCCTCAGAAATGAACCAAAAACAGGCATAGGCTTAAGATTATGGAGGCAAGGAACAAAGCAAAGAGAAATGTTTTCAAGCTGAAACAGCTTGATGAAACTTCCCTTACAATTATGGCACCACGGACTTCTATCTGCCCAGGAGCCTAAATATTCCTGTCACTCATCTGAGAGCCCTTAGTTTAGGGACACACCAAAAAAGTCTTACTTTATAATTTTCATCTTTCTGGGTGCCACATGCACCCACACCTTTATAATTCTGTATCTTCACCCTCACTGCAAACCGCTTATGACTTTTGGACAATGTGTTTTATGTTTATTTAGCTGACTTCCTATGGAGAAGAAATATCTATGTATATCAATTGCTGTCAGTCTCAAAATTGGACTTGCCTTTTTTTCTCCTTTCTAAATTTTTTTCCCTAGCATTCATCTTATTTAGGTCTACTTTGTACATCTAATTACTACAATTGCATATAGCAATAACTCACCACATTTCAAATTTGTAATCAGTTAAATAAGTACTATAAGCACAAACAAGAGTGAAATGCTATTATAAAATCACAAAGGGGAATCATATAGGAAAACATTCCTTTGTTTCTCATCCTATATGTGTGAATAGGAGAATTAATATAGATTGACATAATGGTAGGGATGTTGGTACTTTAATACATAAGAGTGAATGAAGGAGTGCAATTGAACAAGCCTATTTTATGGTCAGTCATTACTGACTTGAAATTTTAACTCAGAGGACATTTGTTTTGTTCTAAATACAGTGTTTACAAAGCTTTGATAAGATAGTAGGGAAGCACCCAGAGAGGAAAAATAGTATTGTAATTAATATTAATAAAAATACTTAATGCAACCTTTGAAGTATTTTTAACTAAAATTTAAAAGGATCCTATGATCAACAAATGGTGCTGGGATAACTAGATATCTATATGGAAAAGGATAAAATTGGGCCCTTTTTTCACACCATATACAAAAATAACTGAAAATGGATCATTGACCTAAATCTTTCATGATCTTGGATTAAGCAATGGTTTCTAGATGTGACCTAAAAGCACAAGTGATAAAAAACAAATAAATTGGATTTCATCAAGATTAAAGGCTTTTTAATGGTAACTATGTGAGGAAATGATATATTATTCAGTTTAATTGTAGTAATCATTTCACAGTGTATATGTATACCAAATCATCAAGTTGTACACCTAAATATATATAGTTTCTACTTTTAAAATATATAAATTACAAGGTTAAAAACTTTTTGCTTCAATGGACACCATCACAAAAAGTGAAAAGACAACCCACATGGAAGAAATTGTAAATCATATATATCTAATAAGGAACACGTACCTAGAGTACATAAATAGTTCTTATACCACAACAATAAAAAAGACAACCCAATTTAAAAATGGGCAAAGGACTGAACAGACATTTCGCCAAAGAAGATAGACAAATGTCCAATAAGCACTTGAAAAAATGAACAACATCATTAGTCATTAGAAAAATGCAAAACAAAGCCATAATGAGACACTACTTCACACCTAGGATGCCTATAATCAAAATGACAGGCAATGACAAGTATTGGCAAGGTCATGGAAAAACTGGAGCCCTCACACATTGCCAGTGGTAATGTAAAATGGTACAATGCTTTGAAACCAAAGTTTGATTTGATAGTTCTTCCAAAAAGTTAGATATAGAATTACCATATGAGTCAGCAATTCTACCCCTACTGGATCCACTCCTAGTTATAACATATGAAAAAATGAAAACAAATCCACACAAATTCTAATAGCCAAAAAGTAGAACAACCCAAATGTGCATCAATTGATGAATGGATAAACAAAATCTGGTGCATCCATACGGTTTTATATTATTTGACCATAAAATGAAGTACCGATTCATGTTATAACATGGATAAACCTTGAAATCATTATGGTAAGGGGAAGAAATCAGACACAAAAGACCATATATTATATGACTTCATTTGCATGAAATGTCCAGAGTAGGCAAATACATAGAGAAGGAAAGTCGATTAGTGATTGCCAGGGCCTGGGGGAGAGGAAAAACAGAATAAGTGCTAATAGGTATTGGGTTTCCTTTTCGGAGTGATGGAAATATTTTGGAATTAGATAGCAACGATTGTTGCAAAACTGTACATATACTAAAACTCTGGAGTTATACTCTTCAAAATGGCAAACTTTCTGATTTGTGAAGTAGGTATGTGAAATACCCACAGTTTAAGATAAAGAAACTATGGTTCAAAAAGGCTGAGGACTTTATTAACATTGGAGGTTGGTGGTATAAGTGCATTGAATTAGGCTAATGGTTCTCAAAATGTGGTTTGCAAATCAGTAGCATCAGCTTCACCTGGAAACTTGTTAGGTATGACCATTCTTAGGTTAAACCTCAGATCAAAAGAGTCAGGACTTCTGGAGAGGGAGCTCAGTATTCTGTGTTTTAACAAGCTCTGCAGGTGATTTCGATGAACACTCAGGTGTGAGAGTCACTGGGCTAGTTACAGCTTTAAAGCTTTACTGCTCCCCTGGTCACTAGATATGTAGTCTTTGGTAAGTTTCCTGACTTTTTGGTGCCTCAAATTATTCATCTAGAGAAATCATTCCTCATAGAATTATTATGAGGATTAAATGTTTTAATACAACTAATTTGCTTGGAATAGAGTTTGTCAACGAGCTGAGTACTCAATAAGAATCAGTTATTTTTATGCAATAGTTCTGAGCTGATACAGGGAACAAATATAGATTCCCCCACTTGGAGAAATCGAGCCACAGATAGAAGTTTAAATTTTCTAGTAGCCACATATAAAAAGTAAAAAGAAATAAAATATTTTATTTAATCCAATGTGTTAAAAATATTAGCGTTTCAACATATCATCAACATAAAAAATGTTTAGTTTGCATTCTCTTTTTCAAACTGGGCCATCAAAATCCAGTGTATTTTATATTTAGAACACATCTCAATTTGGACTAGCCACATATCAATTGCCAGTAGTCACCCGTGGCTGGTGGCTGGTGGCTGGTGTATTGGACAACAAAGGTCTTATTCAAATGCTGTGCTCTTTTCCTTATCTAAAGTTCCTAAGGGAATGACCAGACGGGGACAAGTCATGAAGCATCCTTTCCTGACATATCCCACCTTAAAAGGTGATACTGGGGGGCAGCCCTGGTGGCTCAGCGGTTTAGCGCCACCTTCAGCCCAGGGTGTGATCCTGGAGACTCGGGATCGAGTCCCACGTCGGGGTCCCTGCATGGAGCCTGCTTCTCCCTCAGCCTCTCTCTCTCTCTCTCTGTGTCTCTCATGAGCAAATAAATAAAATCTTAAAAAAAAAAAAAAAGTGATACTGGGTTGCAGATGAGCCTCCAACATATGTCCTCAATTGCAGATTGTTACACAATGGATGACCTGGTGAACTGCCTGAGAAGAATCTTAATGGAGTAACATAGTAGACTGCGGGCTTTCCTGTATTGTAATCGTACTCTTTTGTATCCATAGGGTCTAGAAAACTTGCCAGGCACACAGCAGGAACTCAGCACAATTTTTTCAATTAATGAATGAACAGTGAGAGTGCTTTTCTAGCTTAATTTTTAATTTTATTACAATTTTTTCAAATATCTGAAAACATTTAATAATTCCTTTCATAATGTCTCTACTTCTCATAAACAGACCCATTTTTTTCTAAACCGATTTCTTAATGTTTCTCCTTACATTTAAATATTCATCAAGCCCCTGATAAAGACTAAGTTTCAACAGCATGAGCCAATTCAAGCCCCTAATAAAGACTAAGTTTCAAGACCATGAGCCCATAATAGAATTGCTGATATCAGGATTTTATTTTCTGTGACAGAAGACATATTTCATATATGTGCGAATATAATACAAAGATCACAAATACAATTTTGTTTGGATTTTTTATTGCCGATCTAAGAAGAAATGCAAGCAAATATCCAAAATTTCAATGCTGATGAGTCTTCCTCATTCTCAGTAGCAGTAACTATAGGACATATTTTTACACTAAGGGCCCACATCCCTGGATAATGCTGACATGAGTAAAGCTTATAGACTGAAGTAATCTGCAGAAACACTGTTGACATGTGGGTGGAGTGGTTTCCCAGGAAAGTTGCTACCTGGCATAAATTAGTTTCTAGAATCCTAGATGCAAAATGTGGGTAGTTAACTCAAATGGAGTTGGACAACCTAGAAGGCTTCCTTGACTCACTCCATACTTTTCCTTATGCTCATTCCTCTCCAACCACACTAGTCTCCCTCCTCTTCCTCAGACACACCAGATTTGCTCCAACCTTCCTGCTATATGCTGAATGTTCTTCCCCCAAATCCACCTGGCTACCTCCTTTCACTTCCAGTCTTGCTCAGATGTCTCTCCTCCTTGAGTTCTTCCCTGGTTGCACTATTAAATAGTCACTTGCCCAGATTCCACCCCCTGCTTTTTACCCTACTTAGCACTTACCACCCCTTAACTTATATCATCCTGTGCTGTTTATTGCTCCTCATAGTAGAATGTGAGTATCACAATAATAGAGATCTTGTCTGTTTTGTTCACTGAAGTACCCTATCTTAGAGTAGTGGCTGGTGTATAGCAGGCACTCCATAAATCCTTGTTGAATGAATAGTTCACTCAGAGACCAGATTCTTTAATAGATTTCTTTCCCTTTTCACTTTTTAAGCCTGCTCTAGTATTAAGATCAGCTGGGAGTTTTTGCAAGCCTAACTGAGAAGTTGAACTCTCCCAACCTTTTGGTTGGGTTTGCTCACTGAAGGGTCCTGTCTCTGGAATTCATTTCTCTGGGCAGGTTGCCAGAATCTGAATTTATTGTCTTTGGTATATGATGCAAGATTTAGGGTTTTTGTTTTTCTTTTTTGGAGGGGCGTGTTTCAATTTTGGCTAACTTTATTGTTTTGTCTGGGGTTTTATTCTTGTGTGAGTTTTGTTTGTCTGGGTTGATCAAGCAATTTAGCAACTATTCTTCACAGAGCTATGGAATACGAGAAATTAGAGCTGGAAAAGACCTCATGGTTGATCCAGTCCATCCCCCTTGCCATTGAAGTCTTGCTCTCCATAATACAATGTCCACGGCTTTGTTCAATGAGGTTTTAAATGTCCTCAGAGATTCCTTTAGGCGCCCACTCAACTAACTTAATACTCTCAGCAACTAACACAAATTCCCAGTGTACCTCTAAACTCTCCCTTTTATATTTTCATTTGATTTCTATTTGTAGTCCAAGGTAGCAAGCCTTTTCTCCTATGGGATTTTACATCTTTCAAGAAGTGTGGACTGATATTTCTTCTCTTAACAGTTCTTTAGCCAAACTATACATGTGTTCCTACCTTTCTTTATTCTCTTCAATTTTGGTTTTGCTTAGTGAATTCTTTCAAACCCCTCACCTTGATTTTTAGTATTGTGTAGTTTCACTAGTAATCCATTGAATGGCTGTAAGACAATGCTTTTCCTTCTGAAATCTTAAGACAAAGCACTGCCATCTACTATATGAAATTGCAAATATATCACATTTGCTGCCATAATCAAGCTAAGCTGTTTTTATTTTATTCATTAGAATATTAAACAAGTTCTGTACAATGCTCTTCTTACCTTGACTTTAAAATTTTGATAGTAATTGTGTAATACCAGACATCTCACTTAAGCCCTTGGTACTTTTGTTTTTATATCTGCAAAAGGAGAAAATATCGGCTTCAGCCTCCTTTGCTATAATCTTATGAAAATAAAGATGTTATTTTAGGACTAGAAAGAGATCTTTCAGAGATAAAAAAAACTTTCACTTCCTAGCTTTCAGACAGAATCACATAGGATAAATTATTTTCAATAACATGAAGTTGAAATGGCACTTTTTTTTTCTGATTTATAATAACTTATGCTGAATCAGTACAACTCAAACTAACTGTACTAAATTTTAAAAATTCCCAAATGCCATGGGCTGATTTTTGTAAGATATAAAATCACAGGATTGGATGAAATGGCAATGTCAAAGTGCTTTAAGAGTCACTGTATTTATCTTTTCCCAGATAGGCACTGATCCATGGATCCTATTTTGAGTAGCCCTAACGACTATTTTCCTCACTTTCAGATTCAGATACTTTATATATATTTCTCTTCTGAAGATTAACATAATACTTGCTTTTACTTTTCAGCTTGCTTTCTGCTTCACTTGAAAATCAACTTTTAAAAAACAGAAGAGTCAATCAATTAATCATTTTCCCAAAACATTTGGTTACATGTTTCCCACTTATTTATCTTCCCTTTTTTAAAAGTGTAATAATCTCTCATTTATTTCATAAAATCAAATCTGAATGAAAAATACTTTTATGAAAGAAAAAAAACAAACAGTTTATTGGAGTTTATACCAAGTCAGTACCTTACAGGATAGTCTCTTGGTCACACAATGCCAGCAGCTTGACTTCTCAAACTGTTTCTAGTCTCTAGCAATCCTGACCAAGTCTAGGGCAACACTGTGAACAGCAGAAATCCACCAATCCAAGAAGGTAAAAAACACTCGCTTATTCCACCCTGCCTGGCACTCTGCCATCAACCTGCACTTTTTGGATTTAAGACACAGATTATATGTCAGCAATAACTGGAGTAGCTATTACATAAGCTGGTTATGGGATGCCATGTGCTTTCAACCGGCATCTTTTATAGTTTGGGCATTACAAAAATTTAGTTTTAGCACTCTTTTCTGAAATAAGCTTCTCTTATTTTTAGTGGGTTTTAATTACTTTGAGAGGGATTAAATAAAAATATACTGAAATATCATTTCTCCAGGGAATCAAAAAAATAAAGTTTATGGGAAAACATGAAATGTGAGGAAATATTAAATATAGTAAACTGCACAAATGTAATACCTAAGTTACACCTTGGGCTTTTTATGATTTAAAAATCTATTCCAAGAAAAAGAAAAAAATGAAACTTGAAGACTTATGAGCTTGTTTCAAAAAATACTAAAAATAAGTTCCAGCTGGTGTGAGAACACGGTAAAGGTATAACATTGTACCAGGGTAAATAATAGCACAGGATGGGTGAGGCATTGGCAGGGGGAAACTTTAAATGCAGAACATTTTATACTGCTTTTTAAAGGGATTTTTACAAAAGTAAGAAAACATATATACACCCATCAATAGCAGAGAAAATGTATTGAAACAATATATCAGATGATGTTTTCTTTACACAATTTTCCAAGAGCAAGCACATAGCTAGTGTGGATTAATCACTAATGAATTAACAGATTATTAGCTCCTAAAGCTAGTTATTTTATTTTCTAATGTTTCAATGTGCCAGATGTTTCATAAAAATAGTTTTTACTATTTAAAATGATTTATGAAGCTAGAATGCCCAACTTTTATTTCTGTGTTAAAATTTAAGAGTTAAAAACGTTAACAAACAGAATTTGCAGTTCAGTTAGCAGTCACTGAATGTAAAAAGAGTTCTTAAAATGCTCCTCTTCAAAGCCATTCTTGTTCCCATAGAAACCAATGTGAGATCCTGGAAAACAAGGTAAGTTCTAAAATAATCACCATTATAAATACCCATTATATAAATGTAAATACAGGCAATTGAAATGATTTAGATGATTTTGAAATTGCATATCATTTCCCAAACCATAATGATTCCTTCAGAGTGGTTCTTGTCTGTCATATAAATACAGCATTTACAAAATTTTTAAAATTCTTATGATTTACTTGTGAGACCATAATCGCCTTTTCAAACAAGTCTTGGGCATGCAAATATCGATTTTTGAACATGTATTTTGGTGCAAGATGGGTATTTTGGCTGAGCTTTTCCTTTGTGGTAGATTAAGTACTTTTATTACTAGTCTTTGGATTTTATATAACCATTTCTTTATTCATTATTAATTGTTCTACAATGAGATTTAGATATTTTAGAGTTATTTTACAACTATAATTTTTCACATTTTTATTTATGCAAGCATTTGTCATATTAAAAGAACCAAGAAATCTCCTTTTATTGGGATTGTAATTCTTTCCAAAGTCCAGAACCAATCATTGGATATAGAGTACTGATAATGTTAATGAACATGGTAGTGTGCGTTGTTCACAGATATACATGCCTCTAAGAGATAAGCCTCCTAAAGTTTAAGAAGCAAGGGCATTTCAGAGGTCAAATTCCAATAGCAGGAAGGAAGCATTTTAATTTTGCCTAATTGATGAAGGAGTTCTGGACTCGCCATCTCAAAACATGCTACTTTGGCATAGTGTTATTTTGAGGTGAAAGCACTTGAAAAACAACAGATACAAGAGAGGCTTTCTCTGAACTTCCCATTTCTGCCTAAAGACTGAGCCTTCAAAAGGAATTCAATGGTCTTAAATCCCCTTCCTGGGATTGGCTCCTCCCACTGGGAGGGGTCTAGAAGTCAACTCCACACCCAGACAAACTTTGTCAAAACTTATCCTATCTTATCTTCCACCTATTCTTCTAACAGCCCATTCATCTTTCCTAAAATAATTTACTCTCTCCTAAATTGCCTATATGCCCTCCTTCCTCTGTTAAGGATGGCATATAAGCTCTCAAATCTCACCACTTTTTTTGGCATTTACTTTTTTCCTGTGATGACCTGGTGGGCATAATATTAGAAATTAATAAATTCATTTCCCTTTTCCTGTTAATCTGCCTGTTGTCAATTTATTTTATAGACCCAGTTATTGAACCAAGGAGAACAAAGGGAAAGTCTTTTCTACCCTACACTGTTAAGGGAGTTACAAGTTATAGACTAGTCATACAGTATTGTTAATTTGATCTATGTTCAGAAAATCAGGTATTTTGTTTTCCATTTCATCTAGTTTTGCTTCTTAAAATGTAATGTAGATCAGCAATATGAAAGCTTATTAAAAATGTAGAATTTCAGGCCCTAGGTAGATTAGTTGATTCAGAAGCTGCATTTTAACAAGATCACCAGGGTTGAATGCATATTAAAGTTTAGAAACAAAGCCAGTCTCAACTATTTGCTCCAAGCAAATTATAGTTTTATTCCAGGTAGACTGATGGAAGCTAAAAAACACACTAGGATGTAAACTCTAAGAGGGGATGGACTGTGTTTGCAAGTGGCATCTGCACATCATGTGGTTTAGAGCAAAATCCTTTAACAATGTTAAATAATTTTGAGAAAAGAAAAAGAAAAATATCCCTTTATTTCAAGAATGACATATTTTCAAGTTTTATGTCTTTAGAAGAAAATGTTTATATTTCATTTTGTTTTTATCCCCACAAGGCAAACATACATCATACCCCAAAATCAACTTAATAAGGAAGATTTAAATGTAACACCTGAAGTTGCAAAACTCCTAGAAGAAAACAGGCAAGAGCTTCATGACATTGGTCTAGGCAGTAATTTCTTGCATATGACACCAAACGCACAACCCATAAAAGCAAAAATAGACAAGTGGGACTATATCAAACTAAAAAATGCTGCACAGCAAAAAAAATTAATCCACAGAGTGAAAAGACAACTTACAGAATGGGAGAAAATATGTGCAAATTATATGTAACTAATAAGGAGTTAATCTCCAAAATATACATGGAACTTCTACAATTCAATAGTAAAAAACCAAATAACCCAACTAAAACATGGGCAAAGGGGTAGGAGTGCCTGGGTGGCTCAGGCAGTTAAGCCTCTGACTCTTGATTTTGGCTCAGGTCATGATCTGAGGGTCTTGAAACTGAGCCCCCCATAATGGGGGCTTTACACTAGGTGTGGATCTTTTTTTTTTTTTTTTTTTTATTTTAAAGATTTTATTTATTTATTCATGATAGTCACAGAGAGAGAGAGAGAGAGGCAGAGACACAGGCAGAGGGAGAAGCAGGCTCCATGCACCAGGAGCCCGATGTGGGATTCGATCCCGGGTCTCCAGGATCACGCCCTGGGCCAAAGGCAGGCGCCAAACCGCTGCGCCACCTAGGGATCCCCTAGGTGTGGATCTTGCTTAAGATTCTCTCCTCCGTCCCTCCCCCAAACTCATGAGCGTACACACTCTCTTTCAAAAAGGGCAAAGGACTTCAATAGATACTTCTCCAAATAAAACATACCAATGACCAGTAGGTATGTGAAAAAATACTCAACATTATGAATCATCAAGGAAATGCAAATAAAAACCACAATGAGATATCACCACCTCATATCTACCTGTCAGGAGGCCTATAATAGTAGGAATAATAATAATATTAATAAAAAGGTAACATGTATTGACAAGGATGTGCAGAAACTATAACCCTTAAATACTGTTTTGGGGAATGTAAAATGGTGTACCTACTATAGAAAATAGTATATAGATTTCTCCAAAAATTACAAATAGAACTACTAAATGATCTAGAATTTCCCCTTCTGGGAATTTATTCAAAAGAACTAAAATCAGGATCTCAAAAAAATATCTGCACTCCCATGTTTATTGCAGCATTGTTCACAACAGCCAAGATACAAAAATAACCTAAATTTCCATTGAGTGATAAAAGGATGGAATATTACTCAGCCTTAAAAAAAAGGGAAACTCTGCCATATTCAACAACATGGATGAACCTGGAGGACATTATGATAAATAAGATAAGCCAGTCACAGAAGAACAAATATTGCATGATTCCACTTATATGACATCTGTCATACTCAAATTCATAAAACCAGAAAATAAAATGGTGATTGCCAGGGGCTGGGAGAAGAGGGAAATGGAAAATTGCTGTTCGATGGGTATAGAGTTTCAGTTATACAAAATGGGTAAGTTTTAGAGATCTGCAGTACAGCATCATGCCTTTAGTTAACAATATAATGCATTAAAAAATGTAAGAGGGTAGGTATATTAAGCGCTCTTACCACATACATTTTAAAAAAATAGATCACAGCAGGATTTAGAGCTAGCTGCAGGTGTTCAGAGTCTGATCTCACAGACTTTTCTTAAAGACCTTCAAGATCTTTTTTAGGGGAGAAAGAATAAATTTTAAAGGCCCAGAAATAATGAAAATTTGAACATGGACTATGTATTTATATGAAATAGAAGATGTTCTATAAAAGATATCCCAAAGTTGACTTTCTAAATCTCATCCATTCTATATTTCCCCCGCTCTATTTCCATTGCTGCAAATTGCATATGGTTTAGTTTTCCTCACCCTTTTAAATTTCCATTTTCTCCTAACAGAGTTACACCTACATTTATCACAATATATGTGAAATTTTGATGATGATGTTGGTAACTGCCTAAATGTTGTGTCCTGGTAGGGAGGGGAGGGTCCTGAAGGTGTGCTTACAGATTTAATTTCATCTAGCACCAGTCGTTTGGAGACTCAGAGAGAAGCTCCAGTAAATGGTTGTGTTCTGGAGGTTAGAAAGATATGGCACAGCAAACATTCAGTACTTCTTTTTATTTTTAAAGATTTTTTTCATTTATTCATTTGAGACAGAGAGATAGAGCATGAGCAGGAGGAGAGGCAGAGGGAGAGGGAGAAGCAAACTCCCTGCTGAGCCAGGAGCCTGGGGTGGGGCTTGATCCTAGGATGGGGAGATCGCAACCTGAGCTGAAGGCAGATGCTTAACTATCTGAGCCACCCAGGCGCCCCTCGCCCCCCGCCATTGAGTACTTCTTGACGACAAATATGGATGCTGTTGGAATTAATTATTTTTTCTAACCTCAAGGAGTTCTATGAATTGCTAGAGAGTATGAATCAACATTATCATTCTCTTTCTACTTCAAACTATTTATTGCCTATTCACCATATGCCAGGCATCCTTCTGAGTGTTTTATATGAAATAGTTCATTTAATTCATTTAATCCTTCCAACAGCTTTGTGGAGAAGGTAACTGATTACTCCTACTTCAGAGATGAGTAAACTGAGGCCCAAGAGGGAAAGTAATTTTCTAGGGCCCCTCAGCTGGTAAGTAGCAGAGCCTGAGTCAAGTAGAGTGACTGTGGAGCCAAAGCTTTTTACACACCCTGAAAGGACATCCTAGAGACTTGATGTGTGGACCTGTCTTCTCAGTTCTTCATGGCTGGCTAATTAGCTGTACCTTCCTGAGGTTAAAATGAGTGACTTTGAAATCAGTCCTTCCTCCAGATATCAGCCATTTAGCAGTCCCTTACCATTTCCTCCCGGATAGAGACAGATACAGAAAGGTCAATCTTGTAGAATCCATTCTGCCTACTTATTGAACGGTCACTCTACAGCAAACTTAAGGATTCAGGTATTTGTGTCATAACTAAAACTATATAGATCCCAAGTGGGATATAGAGGAAAAAAAAGATTTGCTAGAGACAAACTGAATCATCAACTATAAAATCTGCTGCTAGCTTGACATCTTGTGAAGTTAAACATAATCAACCAATTGCAGATATGATATGTAGGTAAAGGCATAGTTTTGATTTCAATGCTTCTCTCTAAGTATTATAAGGGCCATATCATTATTTTTTAAAGTTTTTATCTAATTGAGGTTCCCAAATTCTGGTCCAAATGTGTGCTATATTTACTTGCTCTATTCTCTTTACACACATACACTGTGTTCATTTCTCAGATAATTTCCTTTTAAAATAGAAATTCAAATGTATTACTTTGTACCAATGTGATTTATCTGATTACATGTCTCTGAGTGGAATCTGAACTCCTGGAAGAGAAGGACTTTGTGTATACATGCTTGATCTCCAATACAGTGCCTCATGGGTGGTATGAACAGATACTGTAACTAATGTTATTGAATGAAGGAATAGGATTTGAATAGATAAACATGTATCAAAATTTATAACGCCCAATTATATATTACATAATATCCATCTATAATATTACATACACGTGCGACAGTTTTGTAAGTTCACCTCCACATTAAAAATGATATTTAATAATATCTGAAAAATTCAAAATGATATATTTGAACACCATTACATGTGAAGTACATCGGGTTTTACAAAGTGTGACTTTATAATAACCTGTAAACTCGTTATTACACACACAGAAACACACTGTTTAACAGGGTATTCACCACAGCGTAATTACAAGCTGCAGGAACAACGAATAATGGTTAAAGTTTGGAGATTCACCTCAGGTAAACAAACCTGCATTTGGATTGTCTAGCACTACTTGACTGATTTTGGCTATTTCTTTGTGAACCTGAATTTTCTGTGATGTGGAGATATTTAATATCATGCTTACGGAATTGGTTTAAAGATGGGACTAATAAATAAAAATCTTTAAAAAAAATCTGGCTTGCTGCCTATGATAAATAAATAAGTAAATAAATAAATAAAGTCTTTAAAAATCTGGCTTGCTATTGTTTATGTTGCTAAAATCTTTGAAATTTTTATTTTAATTGTGGTAGTATAGAGATTTGATGTTCTAAAATTCACACAATACTCACAAGATTGTTTATTTACAAATACTCATATTTGTTGTAGAGATATAATTCAGCAAGCAGCTTGAAGTAAGAAGAAAAATTGCATTTCCCAGAGACAGTAACTGTTAATACATTAGAATACGTCTTGAATATTTTAAATATCTAGCTATCTTCCTTTCCATGTCTACAAATATGCATATCAAATATTGTGTATATTTTTTTAAATGTGAGCATATAATAAATGATAAGAATACACAAATTATTTAAAAAATCTGGCTTGCTGCCTATGATAAATAAATAAATAAATAAATAAATAAATAAATAAATAAATAAATAAATAAATAAATAAAAAATATCTTTAAAGATGGGACTACTCTATATTAAAAGGCCCTTCAGGAATTTTAGCAGGCATTTTATCCCTCAGATTTAAACTAAGTAAAGGTGTTCCATTTTCCTACACTCTAAGAGTTTTTTCCAATAAGGGAAAACCTACCCGGATGCCAAATTTGCCAACTCATTGAGTCCAGGTAAAAGAATAAAGGCACAAAACGCTTCACCTCTAACCTCTGATGGATTGCTACACCCGCAGGAAGCGCCGGGCGGACCTCCAGCATCCCAGCATTCCCCGCGCTGCTCCCGTTGCTCTCCTACCGCGTCTCTATGGTAAGTGCCGGCCTCGGAGGCAGCCGGGGCGCTGGTGGCTCAGGCGAGGAGAAGTCAAGAGTTCCAACTTTCCTCTCGGCCTGACAGGCTTTTGGCGCGGAGCGTCGCCATGTCAGAGAAGAAGCAGCCGGTAGATTTGGGTCTCCTGGAGGAAGACGACGAGTTCGAGGAGTTCCCTGCCGAAGGTAACCTCTGGGGCCTGTGGGGCCTGTGGGCCGCGCGGACGGTGACTCAGGCCTCCGGGGTGGAGTCGGCGCCGGCGGGAAGCCTGGACCCCTGCGGCCGGTCCTCGAGGCTCCACAGGCGCGACCCTCCTTGCGACAGGCCTGGGGCTCGGCGTGCCCGGGGCGCCTCCTCAGTGCGGCCGAGCGCCTCCCGCTTCCTCATTGGGAGGAGCCACGGCGTCCTGGGCCTCTGGCCCCGCGTCCAGCGCGCCGGGCCCTTTCACTCTCCCGCTGGGTTACCCGGCGCCTCGTTCTTGCCTCTATAAATCCCCCCACCCCTTTTTTTTTTCGTTGTTTTCTTGTAGTGGGCCAGCCTTCCTCTGCCCCTAAGCCATCTAGAACTGAATTGCTGTTTCTGGTTAGGCCAGAGTTGCTCACTTTGAGGACTTTACAAATGAAGCCTGTTAGGCAGAATGGGAGGCTCGGTGTTGGTGGTTAATAAATAACACGTTATTACCTTATCCTTGTTTTTCATTTTTGACCGCTTCAAACTAACAAAGTTAAGTATTTGTGAGACGCTAAAACGTCTCTACATTTTTATTAGTTTCATAGTTACCAAGAGGAGCTTCGTTTTCTCATTGTAACTGATGGCAAATAAGTAGCATTTATTGGGCGATTACTTGTCTAAGTACTTTGCTTGTATTAATTCATTTTCCAGTTCTAACAAATAGGTACTGGTATTACCATTTTTCAGATAAAGACATCGACGTATCGACGTTTGGAACTATTAAGAAACTTGTCCAGTGGCACATAGCTGGCCAGCCATGATGGATACCTTTTTTTTTTTTTTTTTTTTTTAGAAATAATGTACTGCCTCTGTTTATTTCTTAGATCGTTGTTGCCAGGTAGGTTTCCAGAATTATTTGCTTTATTGGGTAATTGTAATGTGTAGGATAAATATTTGTCTTGTAAGAAGAGGCTACTATGGGGTAGGCTTTCTGAAGGTGGTAGGAAGAGAATTGTGGTTAATGGTGTACAAATCTGTTGTTGAGCAATTACTGCTTCACTAACATTGTCATAAGTTGTACCCCCTGGTGATCCTGTTGTGCATAAAAACCACATAGCTTGAGCATCTGTTCTTTTTACTTATGGTGTGTACTCTGTTATTTTGCTTAGTGACAGAAGACATTAGTGTGCATAGGACACAGACTCATAAGCTAACCCAGAGGACATTTCAGTGGGTTTAATCTGTCCACACGTGTTTTCTCCCTCTCTCTTTTTAAAATATTTTATTTGTTTTATTTGAGAGAGAAAATTTGCTGGCGGCAGTGAGCAGGAAAAGAAGGCCCCCGGCTGAACAGGGAGCCCGGCGGGGGCTGGATCCCAGGACCCTGAAGTCATGACCTGAGCTGAAGGCAGATGCTTAACTGAGCCACCCAGGCGCCCCCAGACATGTTCTTTACCTCACTGTTAAATTGGTTCATAATCTAACATTGAACTGTATAGTAGAGAACTGGTTTATTGAGGGTAGGATCAACTTTTTACTCAAACTTCATATTTCAAATAGCTTTATCACATACAAAGTACAATGTTAAGCACTTTATTTACATCATATAGGCTAACTGTCACCACAGCCATCAGGAAACCGATGCTTAGATTTAAAAAGCTTGCTATTAAGTAGTGAAGCCAGGATCTGAAAGGTCTCTGTGACTCCCCAATATAAACTCTAGTTGTAACCTTTAGCAAAGTGCCTGGCACATACGTAGTAGCTGGTTAATAAATGCTTGATGAACGAATGAACCTGTATTTAAAGTAAGTAGTTGAGAACTGACTGTTTAGAAAGCTCTAGAAATAATTGTGTACCTAATGATACACATGATTTTTCTCAGCAACTTCCATTTCATCAGTTTTTGCAGAATATGTAGTTCTTACTCTAAGCTTATGTTGTGAGCAGCAGTCTGTTCAGAGTCTTGTTATATAGTAAAAAATCTCATTAAATAGGAAAAGCAGAGGATTTTTCTAGAGGGGAGGAGAAGAGGGAGAGAAAATCTTAAGTAGGCTCCATGCTCAGCAACCCTAAGATCATGACCTGAGCCAAAATCAAGAGTTGGTGGATTAACCAACTGAGCCACCCAGGTGCCCTGAGAATTTTTTTTTCTTTTTTGAAGACAAAACCCTCTTACAGCAGAACCAATTTATTAGAATTAGTAATTCACCACTTGTTGGTAACTCACCACTAAAGAATATTTGTTGTCTTCAGGTTTGAATGTGTAGAATCTAATTCATTTAGGAATTTTTCCATTTAGAATGAAAAATAACATTAAAATGCCATTGTTTGGTTCAGGTTTCTGTGTTTCTTCTGTGGTTTATAACTTAGGCAGGTTTTCGTTTTGTGTTAATTTGAATTGAGATTTTGCGGGGCACAAAATTAGCCCAATAGGTGAAACCAATCAGTATTTACTAATAAAAACTGCTCTTATAAAAAACAAAACTAAAAGAAAAAAACCTGGAAAAATATCACCAAGGAATTACTGAATTATTCTCTCTTGAAACTATACATTTCTTCCTTTGGGTAGTCATAGTTTAGTCTCACTGATGCTCAGTGTGATCCGTGGACCAGCAGTTTTGGCATTAGCTGGCAGCTTATTAGAAATGCAGTGTCTCAACCTAGACCTTCTGAATTAGTTTGGACTTTACCAAGATTCTTAAAAGATTTGTATGCACATTAAAGTTGGAGAATAACTAAATGGCCTATTTTGAATTTTTTAGTATGTGGGTTTTCAGTTCAATGATTATGCCCTGAATTACTTTCCTAATTCTCTGCCTTCTTAGGAAATTCTCTTTCTTGTGATTGTCCTTACAGTAAATGTGCCAATGACAAACTCACTAACAGATACAACTTAAAATGACCTCTAATCATCTTTTCTATCTATAGGAGGTCTGATTTTCAGTGGCCTTGTTGCCTCTCTGCTCCAGAAAGTGGATGATACCCATTGTCTAAGGGTAGCTTGCCGTTACAAGAGACTGCTACATGAAAGCCATTCCTGAAGTTCTGTATCCCTGGTTTGACTAACGGATTGTCCATCTTTTTTGGGAGTGTTGTTGCTACATCTCATTCCAGATAAGAACTTGTTTGCAAGGATGTCATCCAGTCATTTTAAGGAGGGGGAATTTCTGTATGAAAATGTGCTTTCCTGGAGCTTCTTTGTTTCTTCTTCTTCTTTTTTTTTTTTTTTTTTAAAGATTTTATTTATTTATTCATGATAGAGAGAGCGAGCGCGAGAGGCAGAGACACAGGCAGAGGGAGAAGCAGGCTCTATGCCAGGAGCCCGATGTGAGACTCAGTCCCGGGACTCCAGGATCACACCCTGGACCAAAGGCAGGCGCCAAACCACTGAGCCACCCAGGGATCCCCTTCTTTGTTTCTTCTGAATAGTTACTCAGTGTGACCTATAACGGTGGTGGTGGGGGTGATTCTCTGAATGTCTAAAGGAACAAATGCTTCTTTAAAAAAAACAAACTTGTCATTATTTAGTCTGTGGATCTGTGTTACATTGGTAGTTCCTCACAGTTACTCTAACTGATAGATGTATAATCTGGTCATTAAGAACTGTTTAAAAATCATATTTAGGATCTTTGTGAAATGCATTCTGCAGCTTTTTTGAGTATTTAAACTGAGAATAGGCTTTATGAGGAGGACATTCAACATACTGGATATGATTGATTATAATTGTGGAGGCTTTGATATGGTTAGACCTGGAAAGCAACTTAAAATCTGAAGGTAAAACTTGTCAAGCTCACACAGCTAGGTTGGTAATAGAGCAGGGTCTAAAACTGAAATACTTTATAATTTATTTGGAACGTCAAACAATTTTTCATATCAGATATTGAAAGGATATTTAAAATATTTTCATTACTCACCTTCCTTTGACAATTAGAAGTGGGTGAGAGTAAAAATGGGAAGAACAAGTGGGCTTTTAGGTTCTTTAATTCTTTCTGTGCCAGAATTGAGATGGGTTTTTTTGTTTGTTTGTTTGTTCGTTTTTTGCTTTTTGCTTTTGTTTTTTTGGTAGGGAAAAAAGTCTTTAGAGTATTTAAAAGGAAATTGAATTTGCCTTTAGAAGTAATGGTATTTATAAGAAATTTCTGTTATACTAAGTATTCTATAATTTTTCTATGATCAGTGAAGCTACTTTATTATCTGATAAAAGGCAGTGTACTACCTATGTACCTCCCCACCCTCCTTGAGAAATTGCTGCAGAAGAGACTGTTATTGATGGAAATCTGTCTGTTGAGACAGACAACAAACAAACTGCTGGTCCCCTCTGGAATAACTGAGGTACTCTCACCTAACAAAGTAGGACAATTTATAATGGTTCTTATCCAGGGAGGTATTTTTGAATGTCATATTCACCTCACAGGTGCAAATGTGAAATGATGACCAACATTAAGGGGTAAAAGCCAAGGATTTTAAATGCTTGTTATGCATAGACCTGTACTGCACAAGAAGAATCATTCTGTGAAAAATGCCACAGAGAAATATTTACAATGATTGGATACCAACTGGACTAAACCATCAATAGGATTTCTTAGAATCTTTTTTTTAGAATCTTAAATATAAAGGTAGATATAACTGAAACTGACTGTGTCAATAATGTACTAGTCAGTTAACCAGTGCCCACAAGGGCTCTGCTATTTTCAATTATTAAATGTAATATAGTAGACATGTAAATAACACTATCACATTTAAATTAGTTACATTCGTAACAAGAAATGAAGAAGTTGTATTACTAAAAATAAAGATAAATATGATGAATGACAGAGTGCTTGTTGAGTGTCCATTCATGGTAATTCTATGCAAGAAGAAAGTTCTTGAACCCTGGGATGGAAAAAGCACAGTGAATCTAAGATCAGACCTATGTTTACAATTCATCTTTCATCAACTTGTAGCTTTTCAATTCATGTTAGTTACTTAATTTCTTTAAAATACTTTTATTGTATTATATATACGATAATTATACAAGTAACTGCTTGTAGTAAAAATTTAAACCTATAAAAGCACATAAAGTAAAAAGGAAAAGCACTGTTTCTCCCTGCCTTTCCCTCAAAACATTTGTCATACTCCAGGGGTCGCCACTGTTAATTGGTTATTTTGGTATCCTTCCAAAATTTATGTATATATTGTGTGTTTATATATATTTTTAAAATACAGAGGACCATATTATAGTATTTTTCATTCTAGAGCAGTTCTCAGTTTGTCTTTGACTTTCATAATTTTGACACTCTTGAAGTTTACAGGCCAGTTACTTTGCAGATTATTCCTCAACTTGGATTTGTCCTGTTTTCACATGATTAGATTTAGGTTTTACACCTTGGCAAGAGTATCATAGTTGTGATTCTGTGTTCTCATTGCATCCTGTCAGGTGGAACGTGATTCACATTTGTTCCATTACAATGATGTTCACTTTGATCACTTTATTAAGGTAGTGTCTGTGAGACTTTTCCAACATCAGATTACTCATTTTCCCTTTTTAATTAATAGGCATTTTGTGAAACTATGGAAATAACAATATTCCATTCGTTGTCAAACTTTCAGTTTATTCATTTGGCCCATATAGACTCATGGATTCTCGTTTAATGGGTTATAATATGTTGATATTACTCATTTTGATCCTCTAATTGTCCTATATTTGAACATGGGGAGCCCCCTTATACTGTCTTCTGTGACCTTTTGACACACCGTCGTCATTCTTTGTGCATTTCCAAGCATTCTGACACAAAAAGATATTATAAGTTGATCTTGGTCTTTCCCTTCTCTCTCTAATTCTGGAATCAGCTATTTCTCCAAGGAGCTTTTTTTTTAGTGGAGAATGATATTCAGAAGGCAAGATCCTAACTCCAGTTGTGCTATTTGCTTTGGGGACCCTCTTAGTAAAAGGAACTAGGAAATATACAAATGTGTGTAAACACTTCTACTCTTTTGCATTTCTATGTGTGTGTTTATAAAATCATGAGTTCACACAGTATCTCCAATCACAGTTCAGCACCGCAGGGTTCATTCTAGCTTTTTTCCTTTCCATATTTGTAACTCCCTTCCCCAACAGTGAGAAACCTGACTTTCATTGTCTTAAATATATTGTCTATTTGGTCATCCTACCCCCTAGCCAATCTTTGTTACCCCCTCCACCCGTAGTTGCCTTCTTTATGTCACTTGGGCTTCAACATTCTTTGCCAGGCCACCCTCTCTCCTTACTTCAGCACAGGATAACTTCTTCACCCTATTCAGGTCTGACACACCAGTCATGCTATGCTCTGCTTCTATAGGAATGCCCTCTTGGCTTTGCTTGGGCTCTGACACCTCATCTGGTACTAGGTGCATTTTCAGTTTTGACATATAGCTTTAAATTGCCTTCGAGAAGGGTTAAACCAATTAAAATTTCTATCTGTAGTTTACCTCTTCCCTCATAAGGTTGCCTATACTTCATATTAAGCTTTTTAGTCATTGTGAAACTGATGGATGAAGAACGGAATGTCATCATTATGATTTTGGGATTGATTTGAGTGAGATTGACCATTATGTTTTTCCTTGAACTGTTACCATCTTAGGCTAAATCCTCAGTTTCTTCATATGTAATTTGAATAGAGTCATGTAAGTTTTACATGAATGTGTTGAGATATTTGAATTGCCATAGCAGAATACTGTAGACTGTGAGTGGCTTAAACAATGGAAATTTGTTTTCTCACAGTTGGAGGCTGGGAAGTCCAAGATCAAGGTGTTGGCTGCTTCAGTTATTGGTGAGAACTCTGGTTTGCAGACTGCTGCCTTCTCATTATGTCCCGATAAGGTATAGAGAGAATGAGTGAGCTCTTTGGTGTCTTTTCCTGTAATGGCACTAATCACATCATGAGGACTCTACCCTCATGACCTTATACAACTCTAATTACCTTCCAAAGACCCCAGCTCCAAATACCATTACATTGGGGGTTAGAGCTTCATCATAAGTATTTTGTGGTGGAGGGAGGGACACATTCAGTTCATACCAGTAGTACATGTAAAATGCATAGCACAGAGTTTGGCAGTAAGTGGTATTCAATAAACATTAGTCCAGTTTCTTCTTTCTAAACTTCTTAGGGAACTGGATTTTGGTTATTTGGTATATACTTAGAATTTCAGTTTCTGGCAAGTATTTTATTTGTAATTTTAGGTATATCCAAAATTAAGGTTGTTAAGTTTGTTGATTATTTAAAAATTGATTTTTTTCTAGTATTAAAAACTTTTAAATAATACTGTCACTTTTTTTCCAAAAGTGCTTTAAAAATAATGTATTATTCACATAAAATATAAAGATACGCAAAACAACAGCGCATATTATTTAAGGATGCACAGAGATAGATGTACAAGAAGTATAAAGAAATACAGTGGAGTGAAAAAGCCCTAAATCAGGATACTGGTGCTTGGGAGGGGATAGTGAGAGGTGTAGTCCAGGATATTAAACAGTAAAAATTACTTTGAAAAACTATTTGGATTAGCTGTTTCACTGATTCTATAGAATAAACAAGCAGTAAGTAATTATGACTTCAGTATGTAATATTATTACTGGTTTGTTGTTAAACATTACTCATTGAAAGATGTGATAAATTGTTGAAAACATTGAGAGGAAAATAAAAGTTTCAAAGTTTCAAAAACTATGTTTATACCCTTCTGAAATATTAAAAATTCACCAAGTATATTTTTTTTCCTGTGTTGTGTATGTAATGTTTGGTAGAAATAGTATTGTCTTTTTTCTGGGACATGTTTTTCTTCTTACTTTCTTTACCCCCTTGAGTTCCTGTGAAGTGATTAGTGCATAATAAATTATTTATTCATTCAGTATATATTTGTTGAGTGCTTCCTATAAATCTGGCACTGAATGGTGGAGAGAGAATGATGTAAGCTGCCATTTATCAGCTGTAAGTGCTTTAGATACATAGTCTCATCCATATAGTAGCCTTATGAAGATTTTATGCTTGGGACTCCAAAAATTTCAGTAATTCACTAGGTCACAGTTAAGTAGAGGCTGCACTGAGACAGATTTTACTCCTTAGGTAGATACTTGTCTTTGAATTTAGAAATACCAGAGAGGCAGGGCATAGTGATTTTCGCAGTAAGTTTGAGCTTTTTAGTATTTTGAAGGTGTTTATCTTGTGGAGGTGGAGCTCCAAGCCCTTCCTTCTTCACTCCATTAAACCAGAGCAACTTTGTTTTTGCTTATCTTTTGGGCATCTGGGTAAGATTTCATTGAGTTTCTTTCCAGTGGTGGGCGGGGGTAAGGAGGGTTGGGAATTAGACAAATGGTAATAAGGTGTAACAGCAGTTGAAAAGAAAGGGAAAAAAAAGAAGAAAAAAAAAGGGGATATTATTTCCAGTTGTATACAACTGAGATAGTAACATTTGAACAGAGCCTTAAAAAGATAGAAACGTAGAAAAGGGTTTTCAAAAGAAAGAAACACATTTCAAAATAATGTGTTTTTATTTGGCTGTGAAATAGTGTTTATAAGTGCAGGTAGTTTGGGCTTAATATCGGAAAGCTTTAAGCCAAATGTCCAGTTTGGACTCTATCCTTTGATACATGAGCAGTGGAGTTTTTTGGTTTGGTAGGTGTGAGCTTCCTTTAAGCAGTAGGCAGTTTAGGAAAAACCAACCCAGCAGAATTAATTTGGAAAGGTAGAAAAGAGACAGTCAGGGAAGCCGATTAGCAAATTGTTGAAATAGCTTAGCTGCGGACTAAGGGCCTGAGGAAGGTTGTTATTAGGAAAGAAGTGAAGAGAGTGATGCAAAAATAACAAAACTTTGGCAGCTAGTTTGATAAGGACTGTTGGGAATAAGAAGAAATAGGTTGTGATTTTGCACTTGAATGTCTAGTGGAAGACAGGTTGGTGGGGTTCCCATCTTAACTCAGTCATTTGGAGGATCAGAATGAGGGAATTGAGACAAGTGTAGGGCATGAGGGCTTACAAATGATGAGATTAATGGCTTTTGGGAATTTTCTAAAAGTATAGAGAAAAACGCTTGGCACTAACAAAGAGAAAGTCAGCATGACTTTATTGTGGAACCATTCTCCTAGAGGCTTGTATTCTTAAATTATTGATGAAAGGAATCATGTTTGAATTTTCTTCTTTTAAAATATAAGAACAATTATAAATGGTTATGTAAGTGTTTTTGAGCCTTTGTTTCAGACTGCTGAGCATAAATATCTGAAAGCTCTCCAGTAGTATGGTAACATCATTTATGACTTGCTTTTGGTTGTTTGGTCTGAAGTTCCTTGATGAAATTTTTGGGCCTTGTTGGAGAA
Source organism: Canis lupus dingo (assembly GCF_003254725.2). Classification (NCBI taxonomy): domain Eukaryota; kingdom Metazoa; phylum Chordata; class Mammalia; order Carnivora; family Canidae; genus Canis; species Canis lupus. The sequence continues at coordinate 21,567,000 of NC_064256.1, read as the reverse complement.
AATATGGTAATATGATGCTATGCTAGGAGCTGATTTTTAGCCACTGAATAGATATGAGATCTGTAGGGTCTAGTTGTTTTTGTATCATGGTAACCTATAGAAATTACATTTTTAAAAGGTTTAATCTACTTTATATAGTTGAAGCAGGAACACATATATATCTCAAAATGGCTAGATCTGGTGTGGCTTTATTATCATATTCATGAGCATAATGATGATGATTGCAACCATTACTGTTTTATTTTACACTTAACTGTGATGGGACATGTACAATTAAAAAATTTTCAAACTTTAATCTTTTCTTTAAAATACTTTTCTTCATATAATGTTCTGCATATAGAGGCACATTTTTTATTTGAAGAAACTTTGTTGAAGATTATTTTTTTTATATGCGGATTTGCTTTACTATTAAGGAATGAATGAAAATTTGATGCTCCACATTGGTATAAAATAGGGCATTTGCAACCTTATATGGTATAAGTGGAATTTTTTCTTTATTTTTCTTCAAAGTAGTGTACATCATACATTTAAGAAATTTTGGAATGTGTATTGGAGAGTGGGGAGAATAAGTAATTTCACAGATAATAAGTTGAGAGGAAACCCCTTTCCATCCTTAAGTATCAAGGTGCTACTTAAAGTATGTGGGATCTTTGATAGTTCAGATTTGTGAAATTTAAGGCCAGTTACAGATGTAATTCTCTGGCATATGTGGGCAAATCCAAATTTGGGGGCCAAGTCTTAAATAATTTAGAATTCCTAGAAACTTATGTATTAGGCATCTGTTATTGGTTATTTCCAATACTGACTTCTTAAAATATGGTAATTTTTTTTACCAGTACACATCTGGAGGCCTGCACACTGAAGTAAACACAGCTGTGGTTATTTAAATGATTAATCACAATCCTGGCAGTGCATTTAGTGTTGAAGATAACGTGTATACTTTTATAAAGTCATCTATGTATTGAAGAAAAGCATTAGACGTGAATCAGGTTTCCTTTGATTTTTTTATTTTGCCCTTTTCAAAAACTAATTTTGGGTTTAAAGCTTTAAAAAGGGGTGATTAAATAAAATTGCATAGTTATCAGTATAGAGTTATAATTGAAAATTAAAACACAAATCAGGGATATATTACAAGAAATGCCAGATATCAGCGATTATAACAATCATGGCTTTTTAATTTTCACATCCATTTATTATGAGTATACATACATTGTAATTTGCATGTATTGTAACATGTACAGTATGGAGGATTTATAAGTGTTGGCAAATAATACTTAGGTGTATTATACCTTATCACTTAAACTTTTACTAATATACTATGTTCAGTACATTCTTTATTAATAAGTCTAGGGGCGTCTGGGTGGCTTAGTTAGCTGAGTGTCTGTCTGCCTTCAGCTTAGATCATGATCTCAGGGTCCTGGGATCAAGCCCCATATTGGGCTCCCTGCTCACAGGGAGTCTACATCTCCCTCTCCCTCTGCCCCTGCCATCTGTCTCTCTCTCTCAAATAAATAAATCAAATGTAAAAATAAATCTTTAAAGTTTCTACCAAAAATAGATTATGGATTCCCATTTGTCAGTGTGAATGAACACATGTTTTTTCATTGGTGTTCTTGTTAAATAATTTAAGATGCTTAATAAGTTGTAATTCAAAAGGTTATATATTGTCTTAGATTCTTCACCTGTGATAATTGGAAGGATAGTATGTCATACAGAGTTCTTCAGTGGATCTTTCTCCTAAAATAAGGCATTAAGGTTAAAGAGTAATATACTGAAATTCATATGATTATTTATGAAGAATTTAACCAACTTTTCCATTTTTGTATCTTTGTCTACTCAATAGTGTTGTAATTATGAAGTACCCTCTAATACTTTTAAAGAAATACAGAACTATCATGATGAATCTTTTTGTGTGTTCTACCTAAAATTTTGCTCTCAGTATGGTCCTGCCCCACTCTCATGAGCCAGTCTTTTCTTTCAACTTTATTTTTACTTCTTCATTTTCCTTTCCTTGCCATTAAAATAGCATGAGACAGTTTTATTTTTTTTTAATTTTTTTTTAAATTTTTATTTATTTATGATAGGCACACAGTGAGAGAGAGAGAGGCAGAGACACAGGCAGAGGGAGAAGCAGGCTCCATGCACCGGGAGCCTGACGTGGGATTCGATCCCGGATCTCCAGGATCGCGCCCTGGGCCAAAGGCAGGCACTAAACCGCTGCGCCACCCAGGGATCCCCATGAGACAGTTTTAAAAGGAGAGAGAGACGCTTAATCTGTATGCTAAATGATCATCAGAATTCAACTTGATAAACCAAAACTTGTACCATTCTTAAAATTTTTAAAAGACACTGTTTAAACTAGTATTTTTTGTATATTTTTTTTATTGGAGTTTGATTTGCCAACATACAGGATAAACTAGTATTTTTCATGTTAAGAATTTTGATTTTTTCGATCCTACTTAGAGTTAGGAATTGGGAGCTCCTACAAAACAAGTTACTGAGTTTGTTACTTTCTTTTTGGTGAGTCTCTGAGGCTGTTGGATACAAATTAGCAGGTGTGGATTTCTTTTTGTTTTTTGTTTTTGTTTTTTAGTCCATTAAGTTAAAAATTCTTCAGTTACAAGCCAGCTTGAAGACATTTGAATGATAACAAGTAATACAGTATTGAAATCAGCATTTTGATTCAGGTCATAGTAAGATTAAAAGTTCCTGGTGGAGGGTGGTTTGCTCTTCTTGAAAGGGTAGGCCTACAAGATTATCAGAGAAATGTGAAGTATTTTATTTTATAGTTCTAGACACAGTATTGTTTACTAGGGAGTAGTGTAGGTAGAAACAACCTAGTTAACAGTTCAGGAAGCTGGTTAGTTAGAACCGTTGCAGGCTGATGATAGGAGGCTTTATGTCTTAGAACTTTTAAAACAGTTTAGTTGTGACTTGAGTTATGTCACACCCTTTACTCAAGAGCATATTATCTAGTCTTAATGTATTCAGATTATTTTGTTGGAACATTATACTCTATTAGATACCTTTATGAAGACTGCTTAAAGCACAGTAAAACTAATACTTGACAATTCCTATTTCTAGGCTCAGTGCAAATATTTGCACCTTCTTTGTTGTATAGTAGTGATAATGGAGCTGGTTTTCAAACAAGGGTATAATGTTAGTGATCTCCAAAGCTTTTTCTGAAATTTTGTAACTTTAAACAGTATTTCATCTTAGCCATTTTATAAAAACTTAAAGTATTAAAGCCATGTCTTGCTACATTGTAGTGTAATTATATAGTTTTATGCCAATTTTTTATACTGGAAGGCTTAGTGTAATTAGCGCAACATAAGAATCATAAAATCCTAAGCTGTCTGTTAATACTATTAGGTAGCTCCAGAGCTATAGGTTACAATAAGACTGGAGGGAATGTAACCTATAACTCTGGAACTATCTAATAGTATTAATAGAAAGTATAGTTCCATTTACCCAGTGTTTTATTGAGTGTCAACTGTGTTCCCAGCACTCAGCTCTGGGTATCAGACTTGAAGATTTAGTAAAATCTGGTTCCTACCTGAAGGTTTTGAAAAGTAATGGGTAGGAATGGTGGTGATATTTTAGACATCAGTGGAGGATGGATATAAACTGTATAAGACTGGGGTGGGGGAACAGAAAGACTACAGTAATATTTATGAAGGGAATAATCCTAAATTAATATGTGACAGTAAGAATAGAGGAGTGGAGACTTATTCTGGAGATAATTGGCACTTGGAATGGAAGGGACATAATGAGTGATTGTGGTAGTTAAAGGAGAAAGCGTAGCTAAGATTCCTCCTAAGTTTCTGTCTTGGGCGACCAGATAAATAGATGTACTTTATTCTGTTCTTAAATCATGATGATGACATGTACTGCATTTAAAAATTTTGTTAGGTACATAACGTAATGAATAATATACCCATGTTATGAAAGATTGTTGAATAGTTTTAATTTATATGTACATTATAAGGGAAACCTAATATCACACCTTTTGTTATTTTTCAAGTTGAAATGTTCTTAGCCACGATTCTAATAAGTAATTACTAAGGTGACGCTTATGGCTAGGACATAAGAGAGAGTATAACTTTACTGTTTTGGGAGGGAAAGAGGTCATTCAACAATATACAAGGTCTGATTTAGAGTTCTGTTTCATCATTCGTAGCCATTTGGTGTGCATGATGCTAGGTCCTGTTTGTGGTTTAAGAATAAAAAGGTAAATCAGAGTTGTTACTTTTAAGGAGCTCAGACATAAGTGATGGACATAGACATATAAATTGATAATTATGGTTGTAAGTGCTATAATTTAGACACAAAATCTCTGAAGGTAAAGAGGGGGAGATGGGCATAGGGAAGGCTTCCAGAGATGATTTACAAAATGATTTTTTTAAACTACTTTTCCCACCTTTTAATTTTGAAACTTTCAACCCTATAGAAAAGTTTTTAAAAAGAGGACAAAAAAAAAAAAAAAAAAAAAAAAAAAGAGGACAAGGTCCGGAGTGAACAAAATGGATGATGGGTCAAAAAGTACAACTTCCAGTTACAAAATAAGTCATAGAAATGTAATGCATATAGCATGGCAACTATAGTTAGTAATACTGTATTGCATATTTAAAAGTTGCTAAGAGAGTAAATCTTAAAAGTACTCATCACAAGAAAAAATTTAGTGACTATATGGTAATGGATGTTATCTAAACTTATCGTGGTTATCATTTTGAAAAATATACAATTAATGAATCATATTGTATATCTGAAACTAACGTTCTGTGTCACTTGTACTTCAATTAAAAAAAGACAAATATCTAAGGTTTTTCAGTTGCTAACATTTTGTCATGTTTATTTTATTTCTATCGTATATGACAGAAGTATATACGATATATATCAAATCTATTTGAAAACCACCTGCAAGTAAACTGTTGACAAAGTAACACAATTCTTAAATATTTTAGCATGCATGTCTTAAAGGGGGGCGTGGTTCTCTAAAACAATTTTACAATCATGTTTCAGAAAATTAATATTAATATGATATCCAGATATACAGTCCATAACCACAGACATTACTGACTGTTCCAGAAAAATATCTCGTCAGTTTTTCTCCGCAATCCATTGGCATACATACCATTAGTTTACCTACACATTATATTGGTTGTTTTATCACTCTTGGCTTTAAAAATGTAAAACAGTCCCTTTTTTTTGTTTGTTTTTCATGACATTAACTTACTTGAAGATATTAGTTATAAAGAGTTTCACATTCTGGATTTGCCTGATAGTTCTCTCATGGTTAGATTAAGGGTTAGCATTTTTAATGAGAGTACTAGATAGGTGATGTTTATTTCTCATTGCATTACATCAAGAGACATATTACAATTTGTCACAATTTTTTGGTGATGTTAAATTTAATCTTTGGTTAAGATTGTGATTATCAGATCTCTCCATTTTTTTCCCTGTTGTAATAAGTATGTAATCTACTCTGTAGTCCCAGCTATTTTTCACTCACTAGTTTTAGTATCCATTGATCCTTGCCTAAATTGCACTGAGGATTGCAAAATGGTGATTTTCTAATTCTGTCATTCTTTTGCATTTATTTCCGTGGGAATTGTAAAGAGCATCCCCTCCCCAGCGTCCTCTCCCCCAACATATTGCTATGGACTCATGGATTTTTTTCATTTAATTCAATCTGTCATTCTTTGTGATTCTTAAATTGTTCCAGATTTGGCCAATGGAAACACTTTTAGGCTAGTTTTTGTATTTTTGACATGTTTTCGGGCATTATAAAAAGGAATCCCACATTTACCTATTAACTTTCTTATTCTAGATCTGAGATCAGTTGTTTCTTCAGTGAGCCATAGTTCCTTTTAATGAGGAATGGTATTTTAACTAAGTAGGCATCAGGTCCAGTAGTAGGTTCAAAAGAAGGCAGAAAGACAAAAAGATGAGAAACAGCATGTTTGATGACTAGAAAATTTTAGGAAATTTCAAAACATGAAGTGAAGTTAGGGCTGAATGAAAATGAAGATCTTGTGGATTGCTTGTCACGGTTTTTTTTTCAAGGAGGAAATGTGTATGAGAGAGTACTTTAAGCCACATGACTAACATGAGTGAGTCATCATCCCAGTGGATTTAAATTTAAATAATTAAAAATATTTGTCTTAAAACAAATACATTACGCAAAATCATACAGATTTTTTGTAAGAAAACAAAGCTATGTCAAAATTACAGCAGGTGGTCCATCTTAAGTAGGACAGCAGAGTATGCATAAACTCTCTTCTGGGATGCTTTGATGTTATTTGAAAAAAAGAATACATAGGGTGACATTCTCACCCTAGAGGCTAGATTTTTATCAGGATCCAGAAAGTAGAAGCAAGAAGAACTTGATAGAAGAATATTGCCATTATATAGGTAAGAAATGGTAATGTGAATGTTTGAGGTAATAGGGAAGGAGATGTTAGTTTACATATGTTTTCTAAATATTGTAAACAAAAACTAAAATCTAACCCCTCCCCCACCACCAAAAGGGAAAGAAGAAAAAAGGAAATTGAGAAAACTAAACACTACAGCATTCCTCTTTGTACATATTTATATTTGTCCTTTAAAAATAAAAATTTTACATTGATAATAGGCAATTGTTAGTAATGGCTAATAATTTGGTCCATTTTTTTATTTATGTATGAGTTACCCTTTTATATGTTTAGCAGTTTTGAATTCCAGGCTGGTATCTTCCTGCTCTTCAATTTACTTTTGTGTTGTTGGTGCTGTTTTGGAAGATTGTGAAATACACCTTATAAAAATTAGCCCAAGGAAAAATCAGGAAAGTAAATATCCTCCAGAAATTATAATAAATTTTCATGACAAATAGAATTTTTAAAACTAACTTCTGTTTTAGATTATCTGCAAATTCAAGAATTGAGAGAACAAGACAGCATAAATTGAAATTTAAAAAGGAAGGTTACCATTTCTTACAGATACAGTATTAAATGTTTTGAATTGTGAGTCTTGAATGGCAAACTTTCTGAAGTTTCTGTATTTATGGAAATAACATGTGAGAAGTATTTAGATAGCATCTGTTTCTGTTTTTAGACTGGGCTGGTTTAGATGAAGATGAAGATGCACATGTCTGGGAGGATAATTGGGATGATGACAATGTAGAGGATGACTTCTCCAATCAGTTACGGTAAGCTTTACGTCAGATTTTATATAGCTTAGTATTAATTGTAAGGACGGAATATGTAACTTACATATGATAATTGACCTCTTTAAAAGATAATTAATCTTTAAAATATGTTTTTGAATTATGGAAAAGAAAAACTATTACGTTCATCTATGTTTCTAAACATGAATGCTTTGTGTAATTGCATAGGACTTTTATTCTTTCTAGTTTCTTTACAAAGGTAGTTAAATAGAAGCATATTTGCAATTTTTTATTTATGTGGGTTTAATTCTGTCAACATTAATTTTCCACCAATGTTGAATATCTCAGCAGAAATTAGAACCAGAGTGCTAGCATCCAAAAGATTGGTGATTCTTAAACTGGAATGGAGATTGGGGTGATGGGAGTACCTTTTCATATTCCTGTACAAATTTACCTAATATGGTTGATTGAAGTAAAATTCATGTATCATAAAATTAATCATTTTAAAGTGTTCAATTCAGTGGCAGTTTGTATATTCATAGTGTTGTGCAGCCATCATGTCTATGTAATTCCAAAGCATTTCCATCACCCCAAAAGGAAACAGCATATCTATTGAGCAATCACTCTGCATTCCTCTTTTTCTAGTCCCTGCTTTCTGTCTATAGATTCGCCTGTTTTAGATATGTCATAAAAATGGAATCATACAATAAGTGATCTTGTATGTCTAGCTTCATATAGTTAGTATAATGTTCTCACCTTCCATCCATGCCATAGCATGTATCAGTACTTCATTCCTCTTAATGGCTGAATAACATTGTATGATATGCTACAGTTTGTATATCCATTCATCAGTAGATGGGCTTTGGGTTGTTTTTGGATACTGTGAACTGTGTTATTACTGTGAGCATTTATGTACAAGTTTTTGTTTGAATACTTATTTCCAGTTTGGAGGAATGTAATCCCAGGAGTGGAATTTGTGGATCATATAATTCTGTTTAACTTTTTGAGGAACTGCCATACTCTTTTTCCACGGCAGCTTTACAGTTTTACATTACTACCAATCGTGTATGAAGGTTCTAAGTTGTCTACATTCTCATCAAAACTTTTTTTTTTTTAGTATAATCCTAAGGGATGTGGACTGATATCTCAGTGTGGTTTTGATTTTCATTTCCCTTATGACTAATGATGAGCCTTTTTTTCATATATTTGTTGACAATTTGTATATCTTCTTTGGAGAAATAATCTAGTCAAGTCCTTTGCCCATTTTTAAGTTGGGTTGATTGTCTTTTTGTTGTTGAGTTGTCAGAATTCTTTATATATTCTAAGTACTAATCCCTCAGCAGACCTATTGTGTACAGATATTTTCTCCCATTCTGTTCACTGTCTTTTCATTTTGGTCACAGTGTTTTTGCACATAAGTTTTTTGGTGTTTCTTTTTCTTTCTTTTCTTTTTTTTTTTTTTAACTATTTACTCATGAGAGACATAGAGAGGCAGAGACATAGAGGGAGAAGCAGGCTCCCTACAGGGAGCCTGATGCCGTACTCCATCCCTGGACCCCCATATCACGCCCTGAGTTGAAGGAAGATGCTCAACCATTGAGCCAGCTGGGTATCCTTGCACATAAGTTTTTAATTCAGATGAAGTCAAGTTTATCTACTTTTTAAAGAAATTACTGCCAGATTCAAAGAAAATTTATCCCTATGTTTTTATCTAACAATTTTGGAATTTTAGTTCCCGACATTTAGGTCTAAGATCCATTTTGAATTAATTTTTGTACATGGTTTGCGATAAGAGTCTAACTTCATTCTTTTGCAAATGGATATCCAGTTATACCAGTACCATTTGTTAAAGAGACAATTCTTTCCTCCCTAATTTTATTTTGATTCAACCCATATATATCTGTCTTGGCTCCGGAGTTATCTAAGTAAACTGTCATACTTTGCTCAAATCAAGACCTAGTGGTTCTACTGCAGTTCTCACTTTCTGGTCTAGTACATTTGTTTAAAAAAGATGATTTATAATAAATTTAATGATGATGCAGTACCTTTTGTTCTACACTGCATTTTTCACAGGCTCAAAAACCCTACATTCTAAAGACATTTTAGTATTTTGCTGGAGACTAATAACAATTTTATCTATCACCTTTCTCCCCTTTTTGAAAATGGCACAATTTACCTTTCACTGTTATTCTGGTATTTTTACAGTTCTCCATGATTTCTCAAAATGGCTGACTCTGTTTTTTGACTGTATCTTTCATTCTTTCAGTTCTCTGAGATGTAATTATTCAGAACCTAGAGATTTTAAACTACTTTAATACAGTTTAGAGTTATCTCACCTGTCTTAGTTTTCAATTTTGTATTAACGATGTTTTTCCTGTTGCACTTTAATGAACAAGATAGGAACCAAGGCTGTTAAACAACAATTCTGCTTTTTCTCTAAATCTGTTAATACTACATCTCTTCTAAGCATTGAATCTGTTCTCATTCTTCTTTATTCATGTATGGCTCTCAGAACCTTTTTTGTTCTTTTCTTTCTCAGTCCATTCTGTGATTAAATTCTGTGTGTATAAATTCTTGCCACTTTTCTTTTTGCATTTATTTTTGATTTATGTTCTTTTAAAACTGAACATCAGAGAACACTTTGCTACCTTGTTTTTAAGTAGGCATCCCCCCCTTGCTTCCCTCACTAGGCTCATATTATGTTGTTAGAGTATTTTCAGGTCTTCTGCCTCTGCTGATACCCATTCTGACTTCTTAATCATCTGTCAGTTTTTTTTTTCTCTTACCTTGAAATTTTTCAAGTTGAAGCTAAATGAGTTTTCTTCCTTTGCTATTCACAAAAGTCAAATTTCTCCAAAATATTTTTCTTTTTTGTCTTTCAAAATCAGAAAATAGCACTTTTCTCTTAAAAATTACATTAAGACATTATTAAATACAGTGATCTAACCAGGGGACTTTTAGTAGTAAATACATTGATAATTGGATTTTTTGCCGCTACTGCATCTTGCCCTTATTCTGGCTTGAAAGTAGAGCATGTTATTTGTGGCTTATTGTTTTTATAATACACCTACATGATGTTCTTATGTTCTCTCTTGTGTTCTGCCTTTAGGCTTGTGGATTTCCATAAGAATATAAATTTTGATACTTTTATTAGTGAATAAGATTTTTCTTTTTATTTCCCTGTGTGAATCATGAGTTGTTTTTCCGCATGTGGGTTGATATATCACCAGTGCTATAAAATAGAACTTACTGTATTAGTGGAAATGTTCTATAAACTACCCTATCCAGTACAGAAGCCCCTAGCCGCATATGGCTCTTGAGCACATGAAATGTAGCTAGTGCAGCTGGTGAATGGAATTTTATTTTATTTTATTTTAATAAATAGCTACATGCAACTTCTATATTGGACATTTCAGCCTCAGATAATATTTTTTATCTTTGCTTTAAAAAAATTATGATTAACAAGTCTCTTGCAAAGATGTTCTTTCTAGTTTTGGAAAACATATAGAGGTCCCTAATATGATATTATAAACCACGGTAAATAAAGAACATGTTTCACTGTGTTCTGATATTGTATATGAGTCCTAATACATCTCACTTTGGAGAAGCAGTACATTTTCTAGAATCACTGATTCCCTGGGTTCCAACTCCGGACTGCCTGTGAACAGCTACATGTCTTAGCAAGGACTTAGCCTTCCACTCTCCAGTGTTTTTCTCTTTCAGTGTAATTACTCCTAAAAAGTAGAAGTAGAAAGAAAAAGGCCACCTGTGTCTCCCAAGTAACTACAAGTCATTATAGAGAAATATATCAGAAGCAGCAAAAACAGAGTAACTTAATTCTTCTTGGAGTTTTGGACATGTTGACATGTTCAATAGGAATTAATTCTGCTGACCTTACTTCACATGTTACATTAAAAAATCCAAGAAGCCAATATTGTTCTTGATTTACTGTGTTAAATTTAGCCACTGTCCTATAGCAGAGTACTTTCTTGGATAAGAGGGGTTCTCAAACCTACCAGTGGCTATTTGTCATATTCTTCTTTTGTTGAAAAAGGAAAGCTGCTGTTTTGTTCAAGCAGTGTACATTTGCTCTGTATGTCCTATGCTACTGTTCCAATAGTGCTGGATTTCTTTTCTTCTCACATCTCTTTGTTAGATTTTTTTCATTCAACAAGCTGATGACACTAGGGTATTTGTATTGTTTTGTGTTTTGTACTTAGTGGCCTCAATTTATTGTCCTTTTGATTGATTTTTATACTAAATTCTAGCAAAAAACTTTTCATCTTCTCTAAAAATTTAGCTAATAGGAAAGCATATCATAATCTCCTTTGAGTTTGTTAACAATGTGTAAATGTAGTTAGTCACCACCTCCTCTCAGTAAGGCAGGTGCAAACCTGGACTGATTTGGTATACTTGTTAACTAAATTGTAGGCTGAATTTTGGGGATTTGTTGTTGTTGTAAAATAAGAGAAAGTGAATAACAGAACATTGGTTCTGTTAAAGGCAACAGAAAATTATTATTTAAGAAACTTTTGGGATGCCGGGATGGCTCAGTGGTTGAGCCTTTGCCTTCAGCTCAGGGTGTGATCCTGGGGTCCCCCTGCCTGTCTCTCTGTCTCAAATAAATAAATAAACAAACAAATAAATAAATAAAATCTTTAAAAAAAAGAAACTTTTAAAATTATTTCCATTTTAAGTAGAAAACATGAAGGACAGACATAATTTTTAATCCCTGGGCAAAGGGCAGGGGGTAGGGGAGTGGGTAAAGGAAGCATTTTGGTTAAATTTAGCAAAAGGAGTAGTATCAGAAATTTGTGCTGATCTTTTGACTCCTAAATGGATGATTTACCAACAGTCTATACTGTCCTCTACACTTGACCAGAAGAAAAAATATTTTATATGAATAATCTCTGACTTTAATGTTATTTATGGATCTTGGATCAGTATTTGTATTATAAAGAACTATAAAAATTTTAGAGACATTTGGTTAAGTGAATAATAAATATACAGTATTCCTACATGTGTTTTTTGTTTGTTTGTTTAAAGGTTTATTTATTCATGAGAGAGAGAGAGAGGCAGAGACATAGGCAGAGAGAGAAGCAGGCTCTTCGCAGGAACCGGATGTGGGACTCAATCCCAGATCCCGGGATCATGACCTGAGCCAAAGGCAGACGCTCAACTGCTGAGCCACCCAGGCGTCCCACCTACATGTGTTTTTTGTGTTGTGTTTACATTGAATAGTGTGATAATGTCCAAGCTAAATTATACTTGAGAACAAATGTCAGTTTATCTTACGGGATGTAATGGTGTAGGGCACATTAATCCTACTTTACATTTATACAGTGTTTTATCATATTTTGGCCCTGAAATAATTTTGTTGTGAACTTCTATAAAATTGAATTGTGGCAAAGAAGTTACTGATGATACTTGGAGTGGTAGTGTAAGTAGCTGAAATTGATTACAAGGCTAACTTTTTTTGTGCATCTGTTTTATACAAAGCAGATCAACAATTAATATGCTAGAGTATGATTGAAACTTTAGGTTGAATAAATAAAATTATAAAAATATCTTTTAAAGTGTGTGTATTTTTAAATTTTTGAGTTTTTTATCCATATTTACAATTTTTAAAGTAAAATTTTTAGTATTTTATAACATTTCTTTTGTCTACATATAGTTAATGCAAAATAATTCCCATGCACCTTTACATTTGGTTAATAATTTTTGTCTTGGTTAGAGCAATAGATATATGTCAGTATAAAGCAGTCTTCTATTCTTTGTGTAAATAGCAATAATACCTATTATGATGATTTTAAAATTCCTAAAAAGCTTGATATCAAATATCTTGTGTTCTTGGCCGTGTGGTTGGTAATTCTTAAAATTTGCTTAAATATTTATTATGAAAAAAATAAATATTTATTATGAACAGGACATTTGTATGTATTTCAAAGATATTTGGAAGATAGTAGTAAATCTCTCGTATTTCTTTGTTAAATAGATTTATCAGAAAATTAAGGAGTATGAAATGTAAGTTAACTTATGGGAAAGCAGAATTTTATTAGCATTATGTTGATTCACATTCAGTTTTTTTCTTATACAGATTTTCTTTTAAGGGAGTAAAGTAAAGCTACCTGATAGTATTTTAAATGGGTGCCTAGGCTTAGCTCATTGTATTATTTATTGTATTATTTATAAAAAACACTCTGTTTCTTTAATTTATCATAAAGAATGTCCAGTGATGTTGTTCTTTTGTGTTTTATTATAGAGCTGAACTAGAGAAACATGGTTATAAGATGGAGACCTCATAGCATCCAGAAGAAGTGTTGAAGCAATCTAAACTTGAACTGTTTATTAAATTCTAGGACAGAGAACCCAGGATGGAACACTTAAAAAATGTTTATTTCATTACCTGTTTGGATTTATTTTTGTTTTTGTAACAAAAAAAATAAATGTTTTGATCTAATCTTGGTTTGGATCAGAAGTCTTGATCTTTTGCTGCCTGTCATTAATTTTCTCAGACTATTTGTGATTTTCTCGGACTTTAGTATATAGAGATAGTAAATTCATCTGATCCCCAATTCAGTACTTTTGTTTAACCACATCAATTTAATGCTGAACTTATTTATAAGGTTACTTCTCCTAAGTTACATTTAACCTTAATTTCATCTGTATTTTTGAAAGCTCAGGAAACACTTGCTGACATCTCTAAGATGACCCTTTAAAAACCTGTGTTTTAAAATATTAATCATTTTCAATTGCTGTAATTAGTTCCTAGCCATTAATAATAGTATTAATAGTTGACAGAGTAGTACTAGTACTTAAAATCAAGTGGTTTGATCACAGTTCTAAGAATATGTCTTCTGTCAGAATTGGTGAGGTAGGATCAAGATACTTGTTAACATAGGCATATTCTCAGGTACTACGTAACAGATGCATTTAGTATAATTAATATTCTGCAAAGTGATTATTGTTGCCACACCTACTTTTGTGAGTGAGATATAATTTAGTTGGTAAAGGATTCTTCCTGATAAGACTTAGAATGAAGCTAATGTATAGCTTTTATTAGAAATATTTTCAGGGGAGGGTGGGGGAAAAAAAAAAAAAAAAAGAAATATTTTCAAAATTGAATGTGTTATTTAGGAGAATTAGAACTGTTGAACAAAGTGTAAAATTTATGTGACATATATTGACACCAAAATAAAGTTAGGTGCCTAAAATATAATTTCAGTTATGCCTCAAAATGATTTTGAACATAAGTAAGTTTTTTCCTTAGACCAAGCATAAATCTGCCTTGCCTACATGACAGAACTGCTGGATAAGCAGATAGACTAAGAAATAACAAAGATCTCTGGAAAGTGTAAAAGCAGCTCCTATTTTTATGATCCTGTAGTGCAGCACAAGCAGGCCTGCTACTGTTGTGGCATGTGAAGAAATATTTTGACGTATATGTTCTCCTTACTCTGGTCAGTGATTATCTTTAGATGTTGTATCAGTGGTCACTTGTACAGTGTCAGATCATTACCCAGAAGGATGGCTACCTCATAGGACTTTATTTTTATTTTTTATTTTTTTCTTTTAATTTTTATTTATTTATGATAGAGAGAGAGAAAGAGAGGCGCAGAGACATAGGCAGAGGGAGAAGCAGGCTCCATGCACCAGGAGCCCGATATGGGATTCGATCCCAGGTCTCCAGGATCGTGCCCTGGGCCAAAGGCAGGCGCTAAACCACTGTGCCACCCAGGGATCCCCCTCATAGGACTTTAAATTGGTGCAGGGTATAATCTTAAAACCTTATCAGAATTGGGCAGAGGCTTTCCTGGGTTTTCACTAGTTATCTAGTGTTTTGTTCTTAATGAAATTTCAAACTTTAGTTTTGGTGTTCTTTTCTGTTAAGGATTGAGTACCTGAAAACTGGTATTTGGTATTAGGATGATGAAGCCATCAGTGGTAGAAAGTGAGACTAGTAAGCAGCTGAAGAAAATTATTTTTATGGGATTTTACAGTTAATAGATTTCTTTAAATTTTGATTTTCACGACAGCCCTGCCAAAGCAGGCTGGAAGGGCCTATCATAAACAGAAAACCACCTCAGAAAATGAGGAGGTGAAAGAGGCCAAGGTTGCATAGCTAACAGGTGTCAGATAAAGACTAGAATCCAGGGTGGTTCTTTTTTTCTTTGTCATTTTCCATAATCACTTAATTCCATTTGAAATAGTGTTGAATTCAAATCGTAGGCCTTGGATTAGAATTGTTGCCACTGGGTGCTAAGTCTCTTCTTCCTATTTCCACTAAATGTTTAGAGAACTATGATAATGAGCCAACACTCTTTTGAAAGATTGTATGGTGTATGAGTAATGCGTGTTTATGACATATTATGATCTGCTCTGTACTTTTAAAAGATAGCCATATCCTTTCTGTTCCTACCAAGTTGAGAGAGGGAACATCTTCCATACTTTTGGCAGAGAGCTAACATTTGCACTACTTTCCATCTACCCACACATATGACGCTGGGGAGTTAGACTTGAGTTTTATAGCTGCTTTAATGGCTCTGGTTGTATTCCACCTCTAAATCTTGTCATGGGTCTAGATTCTGTCCTGCATCCACTTCTTGCTCTATCCATACTACATTCTCTGTAGTAATTTCATCCAGTCTCAGTTGCTTAAAAAACAAAAAACCCTCCATATGTATGATTTCATGCTCTGTTTTCAGTCTTGGCCTCTCCTTGAAATTCTAAACTTTCATATCCACTAACAGCTTGATCACCTCTCCAATATCTAATGGGTATCTTAAAGTTAACTGAGTAGAAACAGAAGACTTGATAATTATTCTTAGACTGATCTTTCATCCAGTCTTTCCCATCTCAGTAAATACTTCACCTTCTTTCTGATTGCTGAAGCCAACACTATAATAAGACCTATTCTTGGAATCCTCTCTCCTAGTATTTGATCTATTGACCAGTCTTGTCAACTCCACCTTCAAAGCATACCCCATGTAGTTGATATCACTGCTTGCTACCCAGCATCTATTTCCCCCTTACTCTTTTCTAACAAATCATCATTTTTCTCCCCCTCAGGTATCCATCCTCTTTTCACATAAGCTATATAACTCAAGGCAAGTCAAACCCATTCCCAGTTCAGGGTGGACTTTTCTTAGTCTTTAGTCAATCATAACTGCATCTATCATACAAATGAATGGATGATGGTTGGGCAGGCTTAAATAAATATGGGCCAGGAAACAATTGGCTAGGGGCATCAGACGAAGAATACGAGCTTTTGAAATAGCCACATAAAGCAAAGATTATTAGTCTGGGAGAATATGATTCTTTGATAATATATATCATTGAGACTGCTCTGACACTAAGCTTCCTGTAAAATAAGCATGTAAATTGTTTTATTTTAGACATCTTAGGTTCAGTATTTGGTTACTTATATCCAGAAACCGCTGATAAATTCAGAATCTATCTACTCCCACTTACTAGTATCTTAATCTAAACCATCATCATTTACTAGGATTTACTGCAATAATCACCTAACTAGTCTCCCTACTTTTACTTTTTCTGCCCTATAATCTTTCCTTTAAAAAACAGAGATCTTGTTAAATTTTAGACCGTGTCATCCCTTTCTTTAAATGCCATCAAGGGCTTCTTAAAACAGCATAAAACTAAACTCATAAAGTCCAATATGATCGGCTTCTGCCTATCTCAGCTTACATCACTTGATTTTCAGTAATGTCTTATTTTGGTCACTTCTGAAAAGTAAATGAAAGATAATTCACTAAGCAGAAAGTTATACTCAATTTTTTGAATGCATCAGGGGCTTTTCCACCAGTTTGGTACCTAGAAGGCTTGCTGCCTCCTCATCCTCACAAGTCAGGCCTTTGGGAGGGTTGGCAGAATCAGCATAGACCAGGAAACAGGAAGGACTTTTTTTTTTTTTTTTTTTAATTTTTTTTTTTTTTTTAAATTTATGATAGTCAGAGAGAGAGAGAGAGGCAGAGACACAGGCAGAGGGAGAAGCAGGCCCCATGCACCGGGAGCCTGACGTGGGATTCGATCCCGGGTCTCCAGGATCGCGCCCTGGGCCAAAGGCAGGCGCCAAACCGCTGCGCCACCCAGGGATCCCTTTTTTTTTTTTTTTTTTTTTAACAGTGAGAGATGACTTTTGCCTCCCTTCTTGGTTGTAAGACACAAATCCATGTAATAGGACATGTCATCTCATTGGTTGTACCTAGACAATTCAAACTTTGTATCCTGCCAGGAGACGTCAGTAGGATCACCAATGACTGAAATATATTTTTGTTCTTATCTGCAGCGAATATCTTGCAGAAAAATCTTCATAACTTTTTGTTTTGACCAAAATATAACCTCATTGGTCAATAACTTCAGTACATTAATCATATGAATCTTGTTTATGTTTTCAAGAGTAATCCTTTACTCAAGGTAAAATGATGTGCTCTAATCTACATTAGTGTTAAGTAAATAAATATAACTTTATTATTTTTATATAATTATTATTATTTTTTAATTTCTTTATTCATGAGAGACACAGAAAGAGAGAGAGGCAGAGATACAGGCAGAGGGAGAAGCAGGCTCCATGCAGGGAGCCTGACGTGGGACTCGATCCTGGGTCTCCAGGATCAGGCCCTGGGCCAAAGGCAGAGCTAAACCGCCAAGCCACCCGGGCTTCCCCTAAAGATAACTTTAATAAGGATGTTTAAACTTTGATCTCATACTCAAAGACTCATTGCATTGTATGTATAGAAACTTGTGGTCTGGGCAGCCCTGGTGGCGCAGCGGTTTAGCACCGCCTGCAGCCCAGGGCGTGATCCTGGAGACCCTGGATCTAGTCCCACGTCAGGCTCCCTGCATGGAGCCTGCTTCTCCCTCTGCCTGTGTCTCTGCTTCTCATTCTCTGTGTGTCTCTATGAATAAATAAAATCTTTTAAAAAAAGAGGAAGAAATTTGTGGTCTAAGTTGATAGGACACTCTTAGTGATTTTGATGATATTTCCAAGTAGAGGAACAGATTTTATGAGACGAGCAGTTGCTTTTCTTTGCTAAGGCTATGAAGGTCACTGTTATTAATCAAAAAGATGAAAATATGTGTTTATGTCATTGAATGTTTTTCAGTAATTTCCCCTTTGGTGATTAAGAACAGTGTATTTATATCTATATAGAGATATAAACAGATATATAGATAGGCAGATGCTAGGTTAACTTTGGCTTTGGAGACATATATCTTTCCACTGAAGCAGGACTGTAGGAAAAACATAGGATAAAGATGTCTTGCTACAATGTATAAAAATTATAAGCGAAGTTTTAAATGCTATTGATCTATACATTGGAGAATTAAAATTCTTCATATTTTATAACTTAGCTTGTTAAGTCTAGTAAAACATTTTGGAAGCTAAGTTTTCACTGATACAATAGTCTCAGTCTATATATTGCTAGTTGACAGTGGCATAGGCGATTAACTGCTGTTAGATTTTGGTTTTCAAATTAAAATTGTTGATAGACTAACAGTTGTTTCTTTTTTGATGCCATTGAAAGAGAGCATATATACTTTTCCTCTTCCTTGGAAAGCTTTTTTCTTAATTTCTCTTGCATGAATGATATTGGTAATCTCATTTTAGAACTGTCTAGGATATCCAGTCAGGAATTTGATGTCTAATAGTGTTCCTAGAAGCTGTGGATGAAGGTGTGATAATGGGGGCCCACATACCCCTCTTTGTTTCATTTGGAGCTTTCTGACCTTTACTTGTGTTAGACATTGGGATTCAATGTAGGATTTCATTTGAAAAATCGATTTTGCTGCCTTTCTTTTAAAGTTTGATAACAGTGATCTAGATTTTCTATGATATTGGCAATTTGTCCTAAGTACTACCAAGTAAGTTAGGTTTTGCTTTCTGTCCAGATTCAGGGTAGAGCCACTACATACTGTGAAAATTATAAACATTTTTTTTTCTAAATTTGCTGAGTCTTTGTCATCTATGTATTTGTGATCATGATGTTAGACTTACAGAATTGGACAGATTCTTAAAGAGCCTCTACCACTTTAGTTTGCAATTGAAGAAATAAACCCAAAGCTGTTATGACCTGTCCCCAAGGTCACATTGGGCAGAAGCAAGAAAAGCTTCTACTCCAGTACTCTTTCTACTGCATTGAACTTTATCTTTTGGGGGTTCTACTTCATCAATCTGGAATAAAGAATAATTATTAAATATTAGCAAATATAAATGTTATAAAGGAAGGGATGAGAATACACTGAAGAAGAAATTCCAAAAAAAGTTTAGTGAGTAGCTACCATACATCAGGCACTGTGTATTTACTGTTAGCTTACATAGAAAATCTACATATGCTCTATGCAGTGTTATAAGTTGAATAGATGGTTGCTGGCCTTTGGGCTAAAACAGTTTGTTTTAACACCATAGTGGACATTGGTTTCACTTGGCCACCCACAGTACATTGCCCCTTATGTTGATAACAATACCCAGATTTCCTTATGGGTAGTTAACACCACCATCTCCCCATCACCCACCCTCCAATCTTCATGAAGCCAAAAATTTAGCCCAGGTGAAAAGGATGAAAGCATATGGCCAATTCTAGGCTAATTAAACTCTTCTCTCAGACTTTCTATCTGAAGCAGAGAGATTAAAAAATGGGAAAAACTGTCAGGATTCATTCCTTCTGAGGCTCTTCTCTCCCCACCAGGGCATCTTGGATTCCTTTTTCTTCAAACTTGGCACTTCAACATTGTCTTTGATTCTCTTAACTCTTACTTCCATTAACATCTCTTTTATGTTAGGCAAAGTTGGTTTCTGTCACTTAAAACCAGTTAACCAGTTGTTACCTATGTTTGTGAAAAATTCTGCAATTCTTTTTTGGATGTGATAAACTGCTAGAGAAGAACAGGACCTATGAAAGTTTAGGCTCTTTGTCTCAAAGGCCAAAATCTGAGTCACTGTACTGAGAGATGATGACCCTAACCCCAAAATGAAACTTTTAGCTCTTTGTTACATGAACAAGCTTGGTACCAGGAGACCTGTTATATAATAAATATAATTCTCTTCACTCTATCACCTTTTCCCTTCCTGCTTAGAGGCAACTTCCTAAGAAGCCATACTGGGCCTCTTAGGACGTGAAGCACTGCCATCTTTTTCCCAGGCTTCATTTTGATCTGAAGTACCGCTGCACTGACCCTCTGTGAAGTGCTGTTGACCTTGTTCACTGATTGCTTTTAGTGATTCTTTTCAGTGACTGATGGGATGACTGGACAGTAATGAAAACAGCTGGTTCACTTTATCTTATCAGTATTAAAGCCTGAAAACAAATCTAATTTTCTTTTATGGGAAGGAGAAGTAGGAACAAGATTTTGATCATTTTAAAGTAACATGAAAAGAAGGCTAGAGGATTTAATATGGTAAAAGGAAAAGCATAACTGTCAGATTTCTAATGGAAGAACTGATGAGTGCTTTAATTTCCATGTTAACAATAAATGCCATTTGCATACCAGGCATGTTATACATACTAGCCCCAAAATTCTCCAGATAAATTTGTGAACTAAGTTGGGGGGAAGTGACATATGGGAAATGTAAAAACTATCATGGGAAAGTTGAAGAGATCAGAATAAGAGCTTTGGACAATGTAATTTGAGATCTTTCCACAGTACTTCTATAAAATCGGAAAAATTTAGTTTATAGGAAACTAAAGATACTTGGAAAGTTCTGGAGTTCTTTGAGTTGTTTTTCTGCCAGTGGTAATGAATATGAAAGATTAATTTAAAAGCTAGTATAGCAGAGAATGTTAGATATTTGTAAATACATTTTAAATTAAAATTCCAAGCCAATTAATACTTGAATGCAAATTACAGGTACCTGGGACTATGGTAGGCCCAATTACAGAAGGATGAACTGTATAAATATTTCCTTGTCCTTTCACATTTTCCCTGCAGGAACAAATAGGTGTTCAATATATAGGTAGAGAGGCAGCAGAATAGCCCAATGTGGTATCATTGCATGAATGTAATAGTTTATATGTCAATGACTCAATCTGTAGGCCTCTGTTTTACAACTGAAAAATGGGATGTATCAGTTAGGGGCAGGGCCACTGCCCACCTATAAATGCCTCTAAGGAAATTGGAAAATGCCACCCCTTCAGAATGTAGCCCCACAAGCTTGGCAATTGGAGCACAGGCTGGATTTCAGTCACCACACTTTCTTTTGCTTGATTCTCTTGCAAAAGTACAATTTAGATAGCCTTGGTCTGAGTTCTTGGTTGCCTGCAAAAAGGTCAACCCCAAATATCTTGAAGGAGAATTCACTGGCAGGATATTTGAGGCTGTAGGACTATGAGAAATTGACAAGAGCTAAGGCATCTCTGGCATCAGGACCTTATTTAACCAAAGTTACAACTCAGGAACTGCCTGGTTCCTGGGCCTAGAGTGCCACCACAATGGATTTGGCCTCCATCTGGGCCCTCTTCCTTTGCATTGCTCACTCACTGAGATTTACAGTCCTAGGAGTGGTGTTTGATTGCCTGGTCCTAGAGTGTACCAGGGAGCTAATGAAGCAAGGAATGAAGGAGGAAACAGACTCCCTCTATTGAAATGGAAAATGGTAGTGAGAAGTGGCACTTGGTGCCCTCCCACTAAGTCTACACACTACTTGAATTATCCCAAGGGGAAATGCTATTAGGAAGGTGGGTATGTGTGGAGACAGTTGGGTGCTGGATAAATACAGAATGGTAAATTGCTATAGGACTTAGGTATTTATATTTGCTATTTTTGCTTAAATAAGGTCCTAGCTCCTATCAGATTCAGAGCCTTCCAAATGACCCTGTCCCCACTCCCTCCTACTGTGAAAGACCACTAGGGCTTGTGGGCAGGATTACCAGAGTAGGAGAGTATAACAGCAATTCAGGTTTTCAGTACTTGTCCAAGACATTGCCTATCTTAGATGTGAATTTTTTATGCCAGGACACCTGGGTGGCTCAGCATTTTGGCGCCTGCCTTTGGCCCAGAGCGTGATCCTGGAGTCTGGGGATCAAGTCCCACATCAGGCTTCCTGCATGGAGCTTGTTTCTCCCTCTGCCTGTGTCTCTGCTCCCAACCCCCCGCCCCTTTCTATCTGTGTTTCTCGTGAATAAATAAATAAAATCTTTTTGAAAAAAATTTTTATGCCCTTGAGTTTCTGCTGTGTATAAAATTTTGTAGTCAAGTCTCTGTACAAACTTCTAGCCTAGCACCTAGTCCAGTGGAATTTGTCTTTCTAATGCTATTGTCCATATTATGAAACAACAAACTTATATGTAGTTCTTGTGATGGAATGGTGTTCATTTATTTTTTAAAAATACACTTCTAAGATCTAGTGATGTTCTAAATCCTGTTTAAATTATTTTGTAAGTAAAATCTAGATAATCTTATAGATTCCTTGTGTGTTATAGTCTAGTGGTGGAGACAAGAAAAAAAATAAGTGGACATGTTAATGTAAATATGTAAGTACAAATTATGAGGGGAATAATTTTAAAGAAAAAACAGGGCTCAATAATAGAGGATAACAAGGGTGAGACCTTAAGAAAGGGTGGTCATTAGGCTTCTCTAAGGAACAGATGAGTCATGAACTAAAGATTGACAAGAAACCTCTCAGGCAGGTGGGTGGGGAGGTAGAGGCCAAGGATGTACAGAGTAAGATTAGGATGGAATTGGGGTATAAGTGGTGTATATTATTCAGTATGGGCAAGGCTTAAGCTGTGGTAGCAAGTAGCCCCCAAATCATAGTGTTGTAACACTTATAAGTTTATTCCTTGCTTATACAAAGTCTTTTCTCAGGGACGACTATACTCTTGGTGATTGAGGTCCATCACATGGACCCCCCATCCCCCATCTCTACACATGGCTGTCATGTTCTCCACCAAAATGGAAGAGCAAGGGGGAAGGTTATGCAATGTTTTCCTCCACTGTTAACAGACCATTGATCTGAATGAGTTCACAGCCCTATCTAACTTCAGTAAGCTGGGATGCTGAGGGAGGACTGTAGAACTGTGTACTGTGTGGCACTAGTTATGCCTTCCTCAAAGAGTGTAGGAGTAGAAGGGGACTAGTATTCTAGGCAGAGAGAAAAGCATAGAGGAAGATCTGGAAATAGGATTATGATTAGCATACTGCAGTACTGTTGGGTACCACACACTTGAAGGTGCACACTTGAAGAATGACACCTGAATAATTGTTCCAGTTACTAGAATTCAGTGAAAAATCATGTCTTTTATACAAAACTATGGATTCTAGGACTTCTGAGGAAGATAACAGAGTAGGAGGATCCTAAACTCACCTTGCCCCACAGATACACTTAGATGATGCCCACATCAGTGTAAATAACCCAGAAAATGACTTGAAAACTGGCAGAATAGACTCTCCACGGCTAAATTAGAGAAGAAGCCATATCAGGAAGAGTAGAAAGGGCAGAGACATGGTTGGAAAGCAAGCTGATTTGTGAGAATATCTATGGGAGGGAGGGACACCACAGGCACAGAGAAGGAAGATGAGTAGATCCCACACCAGGCACCCCATGCCAGGGAGACCTGTACTGGGAAGATGAATCTCCATAATGTTTGAAGGATTAAAAAACAGACTTAACATCAAGAATTCTAACGATCAGTGGGGCTTAACACCTACAACTTTAAAAATCAGCAGATTTGGCTCTGGGAGAGCCTGAAGATGATAGTAAACTGAATTCTGCCCTTAAAGAGAGAGTATATCAAACAGCATGCTGAGATACAGCATGGAAGCAGCAGTTTGAAAAACACCTGGGGTATATGGAAGGGAGATTCGTTTACTATTCCCAGACTCTGTGTTGGAAAGGCAGGAATACTGAGAGACCTCTTCAAGAAAAAAAAAAGCTGGAGGGCACCATTTCCCTCCCCAACCTCCCAGCCTAGATATATGAACACCTGTGGGAACTGACACAGTGCCAAAACTCTCAACCTAGCTTGCTAACAGCATGCCCTGCCCCTTACTGTTCTATAGACCCACCCCCTCCAATTCAACCTCAGAAAGTGTTCTCCAAAATGGTTATAGGTCCCCTCCTACAGCAGCCCTGCTCAAATCTTGCTAACACAGGGCATCACACCCCTGTGTTCTCTTGTGGACTCATACCCTCCAATACACTCTTGGCAGAAGCCAATCCAAAGTGGTTCCACAAGCCTGGCAGTGTGCAAGCAGTCATGACGGGGACCAGCACCAACCCAAAGTGACTCCTTTACTGGGGAGAGAAGATACCACTTTGACTGCAATTTCAACAGTAGGCTGGGGCAGGTGTCTGGTCTGACTCCAGGCCCTGCCCACTTACAAAATCTTCTCAGGGGACAACACAGTCCCTACAGTTCAGCACATCTGCAGTTCTTTTTTTTTTTTTTTTTTTTAAGATTTATTTATTCATGTGAGACACACAGAGAGAGGCAGAGACATAGGCAGAGGGAGAAGCAGGCTCCCCATAGGGAGCCTGATGTGGGACTCAATCATAGGACCCTGTGATCATGACCTGAACCAAAGGCAGATGCTCAACTGCTGAGTCACCCAGGTGCCCCCAGTGCAACTGCAGTTCTGTGAAATGCTTGGTCTGACTCAACTCAATCCCAAGGCAGCCCCGGACTGGCCCATTAACAGCACAGCAATCAAACAATGCTCACAATAGGTAAAGAGCCATTGCAGATGGTACTGAATTGAAGGGAAACAGCTCAGCTGCAGCAGTAGGGCACATGCAACACACACAGGAGATACCCATGAAGTGCAAAATTCTGGTGAACAGGGGAGATTGCACTGCAGGGCACTATAGGACTTCTATTTCATAAAACCAGTACCTTCAAGAGCAAGAGACATAGCTAACTTACCTAACACATAGAGATAGACCCAGAAAGTTAGACAAAATCAGGAGACAGAAGAATATGTCCCAAATCAAAGAACAGGACAAAAATCACAAGAGAGTTAAATGAAATGGAGATAGTAATATGCTTGATAGAGAATTTCAAGTAGTGGTCATAAATATACTCATTGGACTTGAGAAAAGAGTGAAAGATCTCAGTAAGACCCTCAACAAAGAGATATATAAAACATAAAAAAGAACCAGAGATGAAGAATCAATAACTGAAATTTAAAAAAAAATACCCCTAATGGAATAAATAGTAGACAATGCAGAAAAATGGATCAGCAACCTAGGAAGATAGAGTAATGGAAAGCAAACAAGTTGAACAGGAGAAAGAAATTTTTAAAATGAAAATAGATTAAGGGAATTCAAGCATAACAATATTTGCATTATAGGGATCCCAGGAGAAGAGAGATAAAAGGGGACAGAAATTTATTTGAAGAAATAATAGCTGAAAACTTTCCTAATCTGGGGAAGGAAACAGAGATCTAGACTTAGTAGGCACAGAGAGCCCCCAACAAAATTAACCCAAGGAGGTCTACACCAAGACACACAGTAAATAAAATGGCAAAAGGTAGTGATAAAGAATTTTAAAAGTAGCAATAGAAAAGAAAGCAATTATATACAAAGGAAACCCCTTAAGGTTATCAACTGATTTTTCACAGAAATTTTGCAGGCCAGGAGAGAGTGGCATGATATATTCAAAATGCTAAAAGAAAAAAAAAAATCCTGCAACCAAGAATACTCTATTTAGCAAGTCTATCATTCAGAATAGGTGAGATAAATTGTTTCTCAAAGTTAAAGGAATTCACCACTAAACCAGTCTCACAAGAAATGTTAAAAGGGACTCTGAGTGGAAATGAAAGATCATAAGCAGGAGTAAGAAAAGTAGGAAAGGAAAGGAAGCGCAAAAGCAGTAAAATGAAGTATGTCTATAACAATCAGTGAGGGAGTTCACAAAATATAAGGGTATAAAGTATAATACGAGATATTGAAAATGTTCAGGGGGCAAAGAAGTAAAAATGTAGTGCTTTTATAATAGGTTCAAACTTAAGTGACCATCAACTTAATATAGAGTGCTATATCCATAAGATGTTATATAAAAAATGAATGGTAACCACAAACCAAAAAAAGTGGAAAAGAAATGAAAAAATAAAGAGAAAGGAATCTAAGTCACTAAATAAAGCCAAAAACTATGAAAGGAGAACAAGAGAAGATAGGAAGAGAGAAGAACTACAAAAACAACCATACAGCAAGTAACAAAATGGCAATAAATACGTACTCATCAATAATTACTTTGAATGAATGTAATGGACTAAATGCTCAATCAAAAGAGAATGAAGCAAAATCTATCTATATGCTGCCTATAAGAGACTAATTTCCAACCTAAAGACTCATGCAGATTGAAGGTGAAGGGATGGAAAAGCACTTATCATGCAAGTAGAAGTGAAAAGAAACCTGGGGCAGCAATACTTACATCATACAAAATAGACTTTATTTATTTATTTTTTATTTATTCACAAGAGACACAGAGAGAGAGGCAGAGACACAGGCAGAGGGAGAAGCAGGCTCCCTGCAGGGAGCCCAACGTGGGACTAGATTTCGGGTCCCCAGGATCAGGCCCTGGGCTGGAGGCGGCGCTAAACCACTAAGCCACTTGGGCTGCCCCCAAAATAGACTTTAAAAGAAAGACTATAATAAGAGACAAAGAAGGACACTATATAATCATAAAGGGAACAATCCAAAAGATGTTCTAACAATTGTAAATACTTATGCACCCGATATGAGAGCACGCAAAAACATAAAACTGTTAACAAACATAAAGGAACTAATGCATAATAATACAATAATAGCAGGCAACTTTAATACCCCACTTACATCAATGGATAGATCATCCAACCAGAAAATCAAGAAGGAAACAGTGACTTTGAATGATACATTAGACCAGATGGATTTAACAGATATATTCAGAACATTTCATCCTAAAACAACACAATATGTATTCTTTTAAAGTGCCCATGGAACATTCTCTAAAATAGATCACATATTAGGCCACAAAACGAATTGAAAAATACTGAAACCATACCATGTATCTTTTCCGATCACAATGCTATGAAATTAGAAATCAACCACAAGAAAAAATCTGGAGAAAACACAAATATACAGAAGTTAAACAACATTATACTAAACAATGGTCAACCAAGAAATTAAAGAGGAAATCAAAAGTACACGGCGACAAATTAAAATGAAAGCACAATGGTCCAAAATTTTGGGATATAGCAAATGCTGTTCTAAGAGGGAAGTTTATAGCAATACAGCTCTACCTCAAGAAGCAAGAAAAATTTCGAATAAACAACCTGATCTTACACCTGAAGGAGTTAGAAAAAGAGTGACTAAATCCAAAACTAGGGAAAGGCAGGAAATCAGAGATTAGAGCAGAAATAAATGAAATAGATAGCAAAAAACACAATAGAAAAGATCAATGAGGGGCACCTGGGTGACTCAGTGGTTGAGCCTCTGCCTTCGGCTCAGGTTGTGATCCCGGGGTCCTGACATCAAGTCACATATCAGGCTCCCCACAGTGAGGCTGCTTCTCCCTCTCTCTGTGTCTCTGCCTCTCTCTGTGTGTCTCTCATAAATAAATAAATAAAATCTTTTTAAAAAGAGAAGAAAAGATCAATGAAACCAGGAGCTGGTTTTTTGAGAAGATCAACAAAATTTATAAACCTTTAGTCAGACTTACAAAAACAAAATAAAAACAAAACAAAAACAGGGAGAGGACTTAAAGTCAGAAATGAGGGACACCTGGGTGGCTCAGCAGTTGAGCATCTGCCTTTGGCTCAGGGCATGATCCTGGAGACCTGGGATGGAGTCCCACGCCCGGCTCCCTGCGTGGAGCCTGCTTCTCCCTCTATGTCTCTGTCTCTGTCTCTGTATGTCTGTCTGTCTGTCTCTCTCTCTCTCTGTCTCTCATTAATAAATAAGTAAAATCTTTGAAGAAAAAAAAAAGAAAGCCAAAAAAACAAAATCAGAAATGAAAGAGGAGAAATAACAACCAACACTACAGAAATATATATGATTATAATAGAATATTATGAAAAATTACACACCAAAAAATTGAACAAGTTAGAAGAAATGGATAAATCATGGAAACATATAACCTTCCCAGCCTGAATCAGGAAGAAATAGACAGAAAATTTGACAGACCAATTACCAGCAATGAAATTTAATAAGTAATTAAAAAACTCTCAACAAACAAAAGTCCAGAACCAGACAGCTTCACAGGTGAATTCTACCAAACATTTAAAGAAAAGTGAATACCTATTCTTCTCAAACTATTCCAAAAAATAGAAGAGGAAGGTAAGCTTTCTAATTCATTCTCTGAGTCCAGCATTACCCTGATACCAAAATCAGATAAAGACACTCCAAAAAAAGAGAACTATTGATGAACACAGATGCAAAAATCCTCAACAACTTTCAGGGACTTACACTTGAAAAGACATTGAGTTTCTATTTGTCTTACCTGGCATTACAGTAAGCTTTCTTTCTTTTTTTTTTTTTTACAGTAAGCTTTCACCCATGAGGGCACTGACCTGAGAGCAGGCATGAGCCATGTCACCAACTAAGAGACAAAGGAGCATTTTGGTTTTCTAAAAATAAATAAACTTTTATAGAATTTCTAGGACCAAAGTCTTCATCCTGATATGGGCATCATATAATAGCAATCAGTTTTCCAGTTACAGTTTACCCTGTGAATTTAAAGCTTTTAAATAACATTGTCCAGACACTTAATTTTTTGTGTTTAGGAAGGCCATGAATTAGAGTTTTCAAGTTAGTAGTTCTGGTCCCTCTCCTCAGAGCACACTCTTCCAGCATTCTTTGGTGTTTCCCACCTCTTGGCTCCACTCCTGCAGATTCCCAGGGCTGGGATGCTCTTTTCTCCTCTCTTTAATTGGCTAAATCCAAATGCCCTTTCTGGACTCATTTTGGGCATCATCCCCTCCTGGAAGCCTTTTTTGGACTTCCAGGTTATGCTCAGTGCCCCTCTTCCAGCTTCCCCTGGCACTCAATACCTTTATCTTATCCTTTAGCTTCACTTGATTGAAATTATTTGTATTGAGGGCTTTTCCTCCTCTTTCATTAGAATCTCAAGTCCTCATGGGTGGGGTCTGTCTTTTTTCAGCCTCTTTACCTCTAGATCTAGTAAAGTCCTTAATAAATGTTAGTTGAGGGGCACCTGGATGGTTCAGTCAGTTAAGCATCTGCTTTTGGCTCAGGTCATGATCCCAGAGTCTTAGGACTGAGTCCCACATCAAGCTCTGTGTCCTGCTCCCTGATCAGTGGAGAGTCTGCTTGTCCCTCTCCCTCTATCCCTCCCTCCCCTCACTCATTCTTTCTCTCAAATAAATAAGTAAAATCTTTAAATAAATAGATAAATACATGTCAATTGAGCCATATTAAATGGGCAGAAGCTGGTTTCCAATAAGATACATTGAAAGTTCCATAATTCTATTATAGCTTTGGAAGTGAAAACTGATTCTATACAGCCATCATTGAAACAATGGAGCCAAAACTAAGCTCCATAATCTTCCCATCTCAGACAAGGTAACAAGACTGAAGTTGGATTTGAATCTTATTGCTGACTTTAATTCTAGCCTGTTTTGGAGCAAGTTGTTTATCCCGTGTGTCTTAATTTGCACAACTGCAAAATAGCTGTGAATATTGCCAAAAACATAACATGTGCAACTTAATCAATGCAGAAGTGAAGACCAACAATCTTGGATCAGTTGTACTGATTTGACATTTTCCTGGAATCGACAAGGAGGATGTATTTTCATGTGGCAAGCTACTAGATCCGCTCCACCCCCCCTCCAAATTTCAGGTTATAAATACTTTTCTCGTTGACATTTATTAGAAAGCAACACAAAGCAGATTGCTGTATTTGCACTCTGTGGACATTTTATCTAGGGCATATTGCATGTTCTCTGTGTGCCAGGCATGATGGCATCCATGGAGGTTAAGCCTTCAAATCCTATTCTACCATTTTAATAATTTCATTGACTTAACCTTTATATAGATGAAGTGTATAATTTCCTCAAAGAATACTTTGCTGCTCTGTACTTGCTCAAAGAATGCTTCAGGTTAGAAATTTGGTCTGTGATCTGTCAGGTGATGATACAAAAGGTTTAACTTAAACACAAACATTAGGTCACAGAGGGACAGGATCCAGATGGTTTTGTATTTGATTACACCATCCTCCATCTCCCTGGCATCTCTATCCTTTCTTCTCTTTTCTGCCATCTGTCAGTGCACTTGAATGAGGAACTTAATCACATACGGTATCAACAAGTTGGTTGGTATTTTTTTTTCTCTTAACTGTTCTTTCATTGGGTGGTAAGAAAAGAGTATATTATAAAATAGTATCTAGTTTTACATGTTTACTCTGCTTTCCCCAGAAACAAGTAATTTAAGACCATGGCTGGGCCGTTTGCTCATGCAATTCCAGTATTTGAGGCAAAGAAATAAAATGTTATATTTGATCTAATTCAATGACTAGAATGAAGTGTACTTCTTCCATTCTTTGTTGCTATTGTGATTATAGATTTAATTATTTTTTAAATGCTTTTATTTAAATTCCAGTTAGCTAACAAACAATGTAATATTAGTTTCAGGTTTACAATATAGTGATTCAACACTTCCATACAATACCTGGTGCTCTTTACAAGTACACTCCTTAATCTCCATGTAGATTTTATTATTAATGGTTATTATTTACTTGTTATTAATAAAACTGAAGGTTTTGTTATTAATTATGAGAAATAATTCATTATGGTAAATTGAAATATATGTTTGGAAACTGAACATTTAAAATTAACCTTAACAAGAAACTAACAACAGTATATAAAGTAGTTTATTTTCTTTTAAAGATTTTATATATTTATCCATGAGAGACACATGAGAGAGGCAGAGACATAGGCAGAGGGAGAAGCAGGCTTCCTGCAGGGAGCCTAATGCAGGATTCGATCCCAGGACCCCAGGACCCCAGGATCGTGTCCTGAGCCAAAAGCAGACTCTCAACTACTGAGCCACCCAGGCATCCTGATAAATTAGTTTAATATAAACCTTGTAGTCAGAATCACCTGATTTATTTCTGGCTCAGTTATACATTAACTGTGTGGCCTCAGGCACATTACTTAATCTTTCTAAGCCTCATCCGTAAAGGGGATAAAGGACTGTGTAACCTACAGGTTTATGGTAGGATTAATGAGATAATTGTGTACAGCATTTAGCAGAGTGGTTGGCATTCTGTAATTCCTCAATAAATGGTCATATTTGTTAATATTTGTTCTATTAAACTAACTTTTATCACTAAAGAAATGAAGCAATGAAATGTAGTTTTTAAAAAAACTTATGTAGCCGAATTACGGAAAGAGCCCAAATGTCCATTGACTGATAAATGGATAAAGACATACACACACACACACACACACACACACACGATATATATACACAATGTGTATATACACAATGTATATAAACAAAGGTGTATATACATACATATATACACATGTGTGTATATATGTGTGTATACACAAACACACACACACACACACACAAAGATGGAATATTACTCGGCCATAAAAAAGAACGAAATCTTGCCATTTGAAATGACATGAATGGAGCTAGAGAATATTATGCTAGGTGAAATAAGTCAGAGAAAGACAAATATGATTTCACTGATATGTGGAATTTAAGAAACAAAAAACAGGTTGAATGTAGGTGGAAAAATGAAGAGACAAACCAGGAAACAGACTCTTAACTATAGAGAACAAACTAAGTTTGTTAGAGGGGAGATGGGTTAAATGGGTGGTCAGTATTAAGGAGGGAACTTATTATGATGAGCACTGAATGTTGTATGTAAGTGATGAATCACTAAATTCACTTGAAGCTAATATACTGCATGTTAACTGGTGTTTAAATAAAAACTTAAAAATCGTGCATTTTAAAATGTGATAGTTTTATAAAAAATAGTTTTATTATAGATAAATATAATTTGGTGAACACAGTTATCAGCATCCTCACAAAGTCACATTGCATATCTTATGTGTCTTGGATAAAGGGCTGCATATAGCTTTTCTATTATGCTCTCTACCAAGTCGGACAAACTTATGTTAACGACTTGAAATGCTTTAGCAAATCATAGCCTGCAGACCAAATCTAATCTCCTCCTTGTTTTTGTGTGGCCCGGAAGCTAAGAATGGTTGTTGTATTTCTAAATGGTAGGGAAATTTTTCTGTTAAAGAATAGTATTTTGTGACATAATGAAATTACATGAAATTCAAATTTTAGTGTCCAATAAATAAAGTTTTATTGGAACACAGCCGCACTCGTTTATTTATTTATTGCCTGTAACATTTTCAATCAGCAGAGCTGAGTATTTATGACAGAAACCATATGATCTACAAGACTTAAAATATTTGTTATTTGGCTCTTTACAAAAAGTTTGTTGTAAACTTGTTTGTTGACCCTTGAATTCAAATAATAAAAATATATTTATGGATAAGACTTGCAGAGTCTAGCCCTCCCGATTTAAAGATTGTATTTGAATTTCCTAGGGCTACCATAACAAAGTGTCACAACCTAGATAGTTCAAGACAACAGAAATTTATTATCTAACAGTTCTAGGGTCTAGAAGCCTCAAATTAAGATGTGGAAATTCAAATTTCCCTCTGAAACTTGTAGGGGAATCCTTCCTTGCCTATTCCTAGCTTCTAGTTGTTTGCTGGCATTTGTTGTTTCGGCATTTCTTGGCTTGCAACTCTGGAAGTCCAATTTCTGCCTTTATTGTCATATGGTGTTTCCATGTGTGTTTGTCTTCAATGATTGTCTTCTTATAAGGATACTAGTCATGTTGGGTCATATGTTCATCCTACTCCAGTATGACTTCAACTTAACCAAATACTAAATAGGGAAAGGGCCTTATTTCCAAATAATGTTATATTCTTAGGTAGTGAGGGTTAGAATTTCAATATATCTTTATTTTTATGGCATTGAGAACACACAATTCAAGCCATAACTATCAGGAAATTGGATCCTGAAAATGTAAAGGATTCACCCAAAGTATCTGGTATCTGCTAATAAAGAGAGTGACAGAACCAAGATGAGACTTTGAAGTCATACAGATTTAAAAATATATATATATCTTATTTATTTATTTATTTATTTATTTATTTATTTATTTATTTGAGAGAAAGAAAGCAAGCACAAGCAGGAGGAGCTGCGGGCAGAGGGAAAGGGAGCAGTAGGCTCCCCACTGAGCAGGGAGCCCGATGAGGAGCTCAATCCTAGGAGTGTGGGAACATGACCTCAGCTGAAGGCAGACACTTAACCAATTGAGTCACCCAGGCACCCATGAAGTCATACAGACTTTAACCAGAACCTGGGAAGCTGAATTTCTAACTGATGAATAATTTTTCCACTATACCATATGGGTTTGAAGTGATTTAATCTCCTATATCTAATGTATATACAATACAGAACTGTTTTGAGTCCTTTTAGAACATATATATTTAAGCATTAATAATGAAAAACATTATTAAACATTATTTAAAGTTGTGGATAGTAATTGCTAAAATTGTCAGTACTGTAACTTTATTTATATCAAGAGAGATAAGTATTATTAGCTTTTTTCTATTTCAGTTGTCAGCTAGCCATTCTAGAAAACAGAATAGAATGTATTCCTAACCTACATTAGGTGGTGACACCTTAATATTCTGCTAAATTGTCAACATTTACATTCTTATTCAAAAGTAATATGCATACCAAACAATATTAGGAAGGAAAATTAGTAATATAATAATAATTTATTTAACTTCTCTTAGGAATAATATATCTGCTAACTGTATAATTTTTTTTCTTTTCCGAATGGCTATCACTTTTATCAACTATAAAAACTCAAGCTTAAAGTAATATCTTTCTCAAAGCTACTCTAAAAGTAGTATTTGTAGATGGATTCTTACTTCTATAACTGTTCATGGTTGCATGCAAGGAGCCAGTAGAATTTCTCAGCATTAAAAAAATCACTAAAATATGGAATATAGGAAAAAGATTCCTTTAGGACCAAAAGTAATAGAAAAAATGGGAGATAAAGAAATACATCGGTGTTACACTAAACTGGAAGCAGAGATGGAAACTTTTCATTAGGTTTTGTTTACCTGTGAGTATCAAGCTACTATTCTTTAGAATATTTTTCAAATGGTATCAGATTTTTTTAAAAAAAGATTAAAAAACCAAATGGTATCAGATTCTTATATAATGGGGAAGCCTGGATATTAAAGAAAGCCACCAGTGTGATTTAGCAATGCTATTCTCTTGAGCTGAATCCAAACTTTTTGGTTTAATATTTTGGAAGATGCTGCTGCCTCCATCAGCCAGCACTAAGGCATTTGGGTATGTGGCTTAGTAACCCTGGAGAAAAATACTCCCAAATGAACCTCCAGCTATAATGTTCAGACATCCCAAACCTAAAGTATCCTAAGATTAAATTATACTTTGAAGGAAAAAGCTGACAATAGCTTTGTTATTGCATGGAAAGTTTTAAGTTTACTATGGCCATGGGGTTAATTAATTGTCATAACATATGCCTTTGAAGTAGCTGGAAGAAAGGAAAAACTACCCCATTTGACTGATAGAAAAACTGAGACAAGGGCAGCTAACTTGCTTGTGGTTACACAGGGAATAGTTGGCTGAGACTCCAGGATTCCTGACTCCAAATTCATTGCTGCAACCACCAGACTGAAACCGGCTGCCCAAGGCTGTAATTTGGTCTTGAGGCCGTGGCTATAGTTTAGAACCACAATAGTGAGGGAAACACACTTTAAGGAGGACCTTGAAAATCTCTCAAGGGAATTATGTCTCTTTATCTATGTTGATTATGCAACGAATGGAATAAATGAGGGTTCTGGCCCCACTCTATTTGTGGCTTTGGGTTAGACTGGGGTCCCTCTTAGGAAACTGGGAAAGTTTACCTCACCCTTGAGCCCAAATTTTTAAACCAATTGTGTTGAGTTTATGATGCACAAATTAATGAATGTGTTAACATTATGTTTTTTATTTGACAGAAGTTATAGGCTGGGTTGCCATGGGTATAGCAAGATGGGCCAGAGAGAAGAGGATTGGAAACTTGGAGAGTGTGAGAGCACACTTCTTGGGGTCACATGGTGATCTGAAACAGCCTTGAAGTGAGTAATCTGTGGGGATCTGAATGGGCAGTCTTTGTATTGAGATACCTCAATATCTCCAGAAGACAGAGCATAGCAGTAGTGGATTCTGACCGGGTACGAGGCTCACATTCCAGAGAGCAAGCTTTAGGCACCCTAGGGGTTGGACTGTACACCATTGGAGTTGGGGCTTAAAGAATGGATTCCAATGGCAACATTAAAGCTATTTTAAGCAGAGTAAAACAACACTATTCATTGGACACGGGTACCAGGTATATCATTATGTTCATATCAATAATAACTATACTACATTTACTTTTTATTGAACACCTACTATTTGTTACCTTGTTCATTCCTCTCCATAGCCCTGCGATATAGATTTTACTTTTTACATTTAATAAATGTAGAAATTGAGACTTGGAGAGGTTAACTAACTTGCCCAAGTCACAAGGATACATGGGAGGAGGAAGAGATTTGAACCCAAGACTCTGATCCCACTGCCCATGCTTAATACTTATCCTTACTAGCAATAGGGAACATGTCAGTACATTGGTCCATAAGGCAAGAACCTAGTTACCATATCCAGGGGGCAAGGCTGATGGATGCACTGTGCAAACTCTTTGTATGTCTTTTAAGAATAAGATTGGTCCTAGAGATTAGGCCTTGGCTATGTCTTCAAGTAGTAATGGAATGGCTCTAGAGTGGGAAATTGAAGTTGATAAGCAGGTCCTTATCCATATTTAAGTGTTCTTCCCCATGATGACACCTTTTCTTCACTTACTAATAGTTAAGTACATGGTCTTTGAAGTCATATAGATTCAATTTCAAATCTTGTTTCAGACCTTTACTAGCTGTGTGATCAGGGATAACTTAGTTAACCTCTCTGAGCCCTCATTTCTTCATCTGCAGGCTGGCATCTCATGGAATTGTTGTGAAGGGTCAGTGAAGTCTGGTATACACATGTTCAGCCTGTGAGAGGCTGTCAGCAGTCTCAATCTTAGCTGTACATTAGACACCTGGAGGGCTATAAACCCCCAATGGCCAGGCACATTCCAGATCACTGAAATCAGAATCTCTAGGCATGAGACCCAGACATCAGTATTTTTTTCAAAGCTCCCTATGTGATTACAATGTATAGCAAAGGTTGGGCACAAATATAAGTGAAATAGTATTTTTCTCTTGTTTAGGAGAAGTGGTTTTCTTTTTTAGTCTAGCAAAAAAAGGGGGGGGCAGGAATTTCTGAATGAAAATAGCAATGACTAAATCTTAACCCCATAAAAAGTATTTTCTTATTTATAAATAAAGAACTAACTTCGTATTTGGTCTCTCAGATATTCAAAATTACTGCATTTCCTTTATATTACTGGGTTTCCAGTTTAACTATTAATTTGGACAGTGAACGAGAATGAGAAACCAAGGGTATATGTTTTTAAGAATGGGTATATACTTCCAAAATAGATCATCTTCTATCTCTTCCCTGTTCTGAAACCCTATCAATACACACATATTTTCCCCCCTTTGGAGGGTGGTAGGGGAGTCTGTAACCAAGCTGTATCTAAAATTCATGTCTGGGGGTTGGCAGGCCAGAGGGCAGTCCAGCCTGAAGGTGGCTGGCTCCCACGGGGTTGGGGGGGGCTGGAGTAGAGCTGCCTTTCTTGGGTAGAGGATTGTGAGGATAGCAGGTGGGAAGTTGGGGGAGGCTGATGCCTGTAGGGGCACTGAGGGTTTGGAACTAAGAGGCAAATGCTGAGTCAGCTGAGCAGGCATGGGTTTGTAAATGAGGGGAACTGAATGGAAATTGGGTTGAATCAGGAGCAGTTTGGAAACAACCGAAGAGGTTGCAAAATGGTTGTCACTAACGCCACTGCTCAACTGTGAGTGTTGGGTTAGTTTAGTGGTCAAGGTAAGCCACGATAAAAAGACATATATCGTGATCCTTAAATCATTCTATGACTAGTAATTTTTAAAAACTATCAATTGGTGTAGAAAGAGTTGGCATAACTGATAGAAGAAGCTGGTTGTTAAAAGAGCACAGAATGGAGTGAAAGTAGGGTGACCATTCTGGTTACAGGGATGAGTTAATTATAAATAAGACTCTCTCATTCTCAAAGATGTCCTGATTTGGTCTCCAAAATCATATGGCCCCCTCTGTATAATAGTCTTGGAGTTCCATAGTCTCCAAAATTGGAACTAGCTGGACTAACTATACTAACAAGACTTTTCAAATTGCAGAAACTAGTGTTTGAACACCTGTGAGGAAAGGTAAAAATTATTCACCAAAATTTCCTGATATTTTGAGGAAGCAATTGCTCCACAAGTTGAAAGCTCTTTATAGCTAGAATAAGTGGTAGCAGAAATTAGTTTTCATTCCTTGGTCAAAGCTATCTATTTCTATGCCAATACCACACTACTCTAATTAATACAGTATATCATAAGTCTGTCAGGAAGCCATTATTCTTCTTCTCCAGGAATGTCTTAGCATTATTGACCATTCACTCTTTCAATACAAATTTTAGCATCATTTTGTTGAATTCCTAGAAGCAACATGTTGAGATTTTGATTGAAATTACATTGAATTTAGGGAACAATTTTGGAAAGAATTGATATATTTCCAATCAGAAATGCATATCCCATTGATTTATTAGGTGTGAGTATCTTTCTCTAAAGCTTTGTGGATTTCCCTAGAAAGATCTTACATGTTTTTAGAGATGTGGCAAAAACTAGGGTCTAAGAGTGTGGAAACTGACACTGAAGTGCCTGGGTTTGAATCCTGCCATTTACCAGCTATGTAAATTTATATAACCTCTCTGTGTCTCAGTTTTTTTATCTTTAAAATGGGGATAATAATTATACACACTTCAAATGACTGTTGTAAATAGTAAATGAATTAATACATAAAGAATATATGAACAATTCTGGGAAATAATAAGAAACATGGAAGTCCTTGCTGCTAGTATTATTTATTGCTAGGTTCCTTTTCGTGTATACCAAATGAAATGGAATAATTTTTTTAGAAGAAATTACATTTTTGTATTTCTGTGTATAGACATGTTATTACTTTATGTATTGATTTTAAGTTCAATTTTGTTGTGACCACAGACTAGTTGTTAGAAGAAATTTCTTGAGAATTGCTCTATGGGCTACATTTGGTCAGTTTTCCTAAATATTCCATGATTTCTTCAGAAGAATGTGTATTTTTATGTTATTGGATACAGATTTTGCTCTATTTTCATTAAATCAAACTTATAAATTGTCTTGTTCAAATCTTCTATGTTAATATATTTAAAGTGGGTGGATCTCACAAGATTAGTGGATGAAATTGGGTTATAAGGTAGAAGGTCTTTAAATAATTTAAAATGTTCAAAATATCTACTGGAAATTATATATACAACAACCATGAGGCTTCTCAGTTTATATAAGCATAAGCTTCCTTTGCTTTTTACTGGGATTAGATCAAGTCCATATATTCAGAGTGGCAGTTATTTATATACCTGATTTTTAAAAATGAAATTATTGCACAACAATATGCCACTAAAAAATCTAAATACTACTAAATCTCTACTAGTTTTTTTAATCTCTTTGACCTATCAGGAATTGAAAGAGGTGTGTTGCAGTCTCCCATTATGAGAAAGGATTTGTCCATTTCGCTCTATGATTCTATCAACTTTTGATTTATATCATTTTAAGCTATTTTATTAGTTACATGCAATTTTAGAATTGTTATATCTTCCTGGGGAGTTAAAACATTTCTTCTGGTGTTTGGACATTCTCTATCCATAAGAATGCTTTTTTTGTCTCAAAGTCTATCTCATCTGCTACTATTATAGCTATCCCGATTCTATTTTGATTAGTATTGGCATGGGTAGTTTTTCCTGTCCTTTTATTTTCCATGGACATTTATTTTCCAAGGACTGTACCATGTCCTTTGGTATGTTTTTTGTATAATGCTTGTAAACAGTATACAAATGGATTTTATTTTCCTCTAGTATAATACTTTTATTTCTAACTGGTGAGATTAATATAGTTATACTTGCTGTGATTACTGATACATTTGGGCTGTTTTGTTTTTAACCATCTTACTTTGTTCCTTCTATTTGATTCACATTTACTATATTTCTTCCATTTTTCTTCTTGGCTTTTGGTTGATGGAATATTTTGTTTGTTTTTTTCATTCTATTTTTCTTTCCTCTATTGGTTTAAAAGTTATTCACTTTACTTCTGTTGCTCTGGTAATCACCCTTGAAGTAAGCTTGGGAAAATAAGTAATCAATGCCCTCGTCTCTCTCTGGAAGAATACGTAGATCCTCAATATATTTTATTTCTAATCACTCTCCCATCCTGACTGTTTCTGTCTTTTTTAAGCCATCAAATTAGAAATTGTAACTCTTTTATACAAGTGGCATTATTTAGATTTACCTCCCTGTTTAAACTATCTTTGCTTACTTTTCTTCTTGTGTCTCTCAGATTTTCCTTCTTGGGATCATGTTTCTTCTTCCTGATAATCACCCTGTGGGCATTCCTTTCATAAAGATCTTTTAGTGATGATTGCAAATTTTGTTTGCCATAAATGTCTTTGTTTTGCTTTTGTGATTGAAAGACGGTTGTGCTGAGGATGTAAGTTGGCAGTTATTTTCTGTCAGCACTTTGAAAATATTATTTTACTGTTTTCTGGCTTCCTTTTTTGTACAAAAGGTCTACGTATAATTTGTGGATTATATTTTCATGTTGCTTTTAGGATTTTCCCTTTGTCTTTGGTGTTCTTCAGTTTCACTAAAATTTATCCAAGTGTAGATTCTTTTTATTTATTTTGCTTGGCATATGTCATGCTTTTTGTGTCTGTGAACTCATGTTTCCTCAATTTTGGAAAATTTTGAGCCTCACTTTGGATGTTGACGTTTTCCATACTCTCTTTTATATCTTTCTGGGGTTTATTGTGGTACAGCTCTGCTGTATTGTTACAAGTAGTTCAGAGATGGTCACTATAATACAACCAAGCACAACTACAGGTCCTTTATTAGGTCATATAGTGCCTTCTTGCAAATTTGAAAGAAGTGCTCCCTTCAGGCAGATTTGGGGCATTTTATTTATTTCATTTTATTTTTTTATTTAAATTCAAGTAGCCAACATATAGTACATCATTAGTTTCAGATGTAGAGTTCAGTAGTTCATCAGCTCCATATAATACCCAGTGCTCATCATATCACATGCTGTCCTTAATGCCCATCATC
The DNA here is from genome assembly GCF_003254725.2 of Canis lupus dingo. NCBI lineage: Eukaryota > Metazoa > Chordata > Mammalia > Carnivora > Canidae > Canis > Canis lupus. The sequence goes on along the minus strand of NC_064256.1, from coordinate 21,526,500 downwards.
CAATTACCCTACCCTACACCCCACCTACTCCCCCCCCCCACCAGCAACCTTCAGTTTGTTTCTTATAGTTGTTATTTAGTGAACAGGAAACATGGCATCAGGAGCGGGCTCAGGGTGGGTTTTAGTCATTTGTTGCTTCCTTAACTGGGCGGTTTAAAACAACTACAGCACCCAGGAAGTGGTAGGACTTATGGTGGCTAGGTGCAGTGTGAAGATCAGACGTGTGGGGAAGGAGCCCAAAAGGGCTACAGAACAACAGAGAAATCTTCAGATTATGCGTTAGGGAAAGACAGCTTGATGACAGGCCGGTCTCTTCAACACTTGTGCACAGAGACTCTGCCCATATTTGTGGATCACATTCTAACATAAAGACAGGTTATGAGTCCTGTCTTCTAAGAATTGCATAGCTCCTGTGTATGGGTTTAACCTTTGTGGGGATTTTTGTTTGTTTCTTTTTATCTGCACTTACTCTTAGGGGCATGTGTACTTTAAAAAACAAAGTATTTGGACATTTTTTACTATTGAAAAACATCTGTATTATTTAACCATTTGAATCAGTAAAGAAATGACTATACATTAGAGATGTTCAGCATTTGTTCATTGTATAAAAGGTATACATTAAGCTTTCCTGATCACCAAGTGGGTACTTAGTACTGACCAAACCCAAAGAAAAGAAAGGCATTGAGATTTATACTCAGCCATTTTTCATCGGGTGTTCAATCTATGCCCAGAACCAGGGTGGCACCAAGCATTGCACTACAAAACTACAAAGGGAATATTAGCAAAATACTAACATGGTAGTCCCTAGGCTCTGAAACCAGGAGTCTTGCAGGCCATTGAATCACACATCCTATCCTCTAATTTCACTTGGGATTTATCAACTTAAATAACCTAATTGAGTGTCATAATTGATTTGGGAGACTCATTTCCTTCTCTGGAAATCATTAAAGGTGGCCAAGTCTTGCTTGAAACAGCACTTTCTCTAATGGAATCCCCTGGACTCCTTCGAGAGGAAGAAAAACCCTGTCAGCAGGTGGCTGCTCAGTCCTGCTGGCCTGAAGCCTGCCCAGACCTGCCCTCGCCACAAAGGCAGTCAGTAGCTCCTCAGGCCTCCCCACTGGGCGCCTTTCAGAGTACACAAAAAGGGCATATTGCCATTCCTAATGGAGGCAGCCACGCTGGGCAAAGGGCTGACCATTGGCGTCCTCTTGGCCATCACCCCAATTAGCAAGACACACTCTTTGCCACTGAAGAATTTTCAGCAGGAAACTCTTTTGTGAGTGGCTTGACTTCTTCCTTGTGTGAAATACTTAGATATTGTGACTTCTTTTTCGAAGCCAATGTTAAATTCCCAATTAAATCCTTACCTTTGAGGTTTTTCAGCCAACTGAGAAAGCCCACTAGAGGTGGCCCTAAAGAATTTGCAATGCCTTCTCTTTGCTTTCACCAGGAAGAGCTGAAGCTTGGAGCAGCTACTCTGCCCAAAATATCTTTGGAGCTGCAAGAGGTGGTTCTCCTTTCCCTAGATATTAATCTCTCTTTTACTTTTTAAAGAAAGTTTATTTAGTTATAATTTCTACACCCAATGTGAGGCTCAAACTCACAACTCCAAAATCAGAATTGCATGCTCTTCTGACTGAGTCAGCCAGGCACACATAATCTCTCTTCTACTGAACCAAAATCTGAAGGAGCAGCATCAAGTTCCAACAAATATGCTGAAGTTTAGGGTCACAAATGGAAAGATACCGAGATTTAATTTTGTGACATTCATTCATCTTTGTAAGTACCCTGCTCTTAAGCATACATCTCTGACTGCAGTGGAAATTTCTATTTGAAATATACTCCCTGCAAGTATAAGTCAATCTCAATTTGGAATTATCTTCATGGCCCTGAGATAGCCTCAAATCCATAAATGGCCTTTCTAAATATCTGTGTCATTGTTGAGACAGAAATGATTCTCTAACCTGTTCATTAGCTTAACCATTTTCACTTTTCTTTCATACATCCAACTTAAATGTTCTTTCTGCCAGTGAAATTCTTGTCTCTGTGAAGATGTATAACAGATGTCTCATATTTTTCAAGGCTTAAAGACAATATTTCTTTAGGGCATATAATCACAATTTTATTCTATAGACTGCATATTTTTATAAGCACCATTACAGTCCAATTTATAAACTGGCCCAACTTAAAAATAAACCCAACTTACATACTACATATATTTTTTAAATTTATTTTTTATATTTTATATATTTTTAATATGTGCATTCTTCAACCAGGCTGCACTAACCCCAATAATTGAAGAGTGCGCAAGTTAAAAGTGCTAGTGTGAGGCATTCTTCTTCATCCCTCTCTTACAAATTTTACAGGATTCAGAGCTTATTTTTCCCACCTCTTCTTGCATCACTAATTAAATAAATATAAATTATTGTTGATATGCAAAACTAGATTTCTAAACCTTGATCCTGTATTTGGATGAAAGAATACCGTTTTATTTTACTAGGTCCTAAACTGACTCTTGGGGACTAAAGAAAAAAGCATTAATTTATAATGTAAGCTGCTTAAATGCAAAATTAATTAGGCTAGGGGAGGATGGACATGGGGATTAAACTGTCATACTGGGATTTGGATGGTTAGTAACAGGCCAGGTGGGCTAAGAGGCCAGGATGGTGTAGGGGTTAATTGTCTGGTATATCCGAGGCTTATAGAGGAAATTTGGCTGATGCAGCAATGATATATTGAAGGAGTCTCTGGAGAGACTTGGCCTGGGGAGATGAGCCAAGTTGGGAGGGAAGAATATTTGGGCAGTAGGAATAGGGGAGACTGGAAACTTGTGGGTTTGGGCAACCATAAGTCAAGAACTGATACTAGAGAAATTAGGCAGTATCTTTTACATGTAGCAGATGCTAGCACCAACAGGAAAAAATGGAATTTGATTTTGAGCACAGAATTTGGGTAGAGGGGGCATTTATATGCTCCTGTCCAGGGCCTGTCTCTGAAAGAAGACTAGCCCAAGTCTTTGGCAGCAGGGAGACTCAAGATGGGGAATAAAAGAATCTGGGCTGAAAGTCTTCACTAAGCAAGTGTCCTTACTGAATAATTCCATTAGACACTGCATGGAAACTGTTGTGGGAATCTCTGAACCAAAGTTTCCGTCATCAAGATTAATCGCTAATTAATATGTAGCCAGTTCTATTTTTACTTTTCCCTATTATACTAACAGTTGTATATCTAGGCCTTTGTTTTACAATCACTAATCCTCAAAATATTCTGGTTTTGTATTTATTATGGAGATGATAAAATGAAAGCTAAGTAACTTGTTCAAAGCCAGCCACCTAAATCATAAAATAAAAAGGGTAAAAGGACCAAATCAAGATACCCAGCATCTGTTGTGATGAATAATGGATTGGATTGCCAAGGGGCATGAGAACACTTTTGGGGGTAATGGACTCACCCATTGTCCCTGTGTTTCACAGGTGTGGACATATGTCAAAACTTCTCATATTATGCAATTTAAATATTTGCAGTTGATTGTATGTCAAACATGCTTCAGTAAAGCTGTTCAAAACATGAAACAAAATAACTGATAGTACCAACAGTTGATGAATGTAAGCAGATATAAGCTGAAGTTTTTGCGTAACCACATAACAAAATGGAGACTTTGGGTACTAGATCCCTTTCCATTCTTGCTGTCAACAAAACTGATGGAAAAATTTGAATAAGAGGTAAGGGTTAACTTGTCTAAGATTGACCCCTTGCTGGCTAGCCTCCCTGAAAAAAGCTGGCTTCTTGCAAAACTCCATGGAAAGAGACTAGGCTCTAGTGCTTAGAGCAATCAATCATCCCTGCTCAACTACCAGGCATGGAGTCTAGCCTCTCCTTATCCTGCCCAAGGGAGGGCATGGTGTTTTATAGTCATGAACATTGATGTGCTGCATGCTCCAAACAGCTTGCCATATACCATAGCTATAACTCCTGATCTCACCAAAGAAGCCCATGACCTTCTGTCATGAACCCTGAGCTGGCAGGACAGACTTACGCCAAGGTTCCATCACACTATGTAGCTTTATGTCCTGGCCCTTGGCTATGATGATGCTTTCTAATGAAGTAGCTTAAAAGTTCAGATCCCTTTCCTCAAATCTGACACCTGGCCTGGCTAGGTGTCTCTATGGTGCTATAGAATTAAGTGAGAAATGGGGATTATATCTCTTGTTTCCATGAATTTTCTCCAGTGAATACTGGTATGAGTACTTCTTGGCCAGTGCCATTGTTTTCACAACACTAGATAACTGTGCTGATTGGCTTCATTACAATTATAAGGCTTTCTTCCTCACTTGCACTCTCAGGGTTGCTCTGTAAACTCCTTACTCTTCCCTAGTTAGCTCCCAGGTAGATGTGAATGTTTACAACTCTCTTCAAGTCTCCTACCCAGTCATACTCCTGCATTTGGGGAGTATGATTAGCCTAGCTTCCAACTTCATAGAGAAAAAGACATCATCAATTATAATTTCATCCTTTCCTACTATACTTTTATTCCTACCTCTTTCAGAAGAAAAAGAGGGGACTATTGTATAATGGTTAGGAGATAGATGGCCTAGGTTCCTGTCTTGTCTGGTGTGATGACTTTGAATAAGTTATGTCACCTGTCGCAGTGCCCTCATCTGTAATGCAGAAGCAATATGGTTTTGGTCTCCTAAGTTATTGGAAGGAATAAATAAAGTGAATGCTTAGTATACTACCAGGTCTGTAACATGTACTCAAACTGTACAGGCTGGTGTCAGTGCTATGATGATTCCTTTCTAAGGCTAACTCCTTTTGAAGGCTGTTTGTGTCCCCATTTCTGGGTCCTAGATACAACAGTTACTCCTCTCTTTTATCTCTTCCCACTCTTAGCTGAAATATCACCTCTTCTGTGAAACTGTGTTGCCTGGCAAAATAAATTACATTTATTTGTTTGTGTATTAGTCTCCTCTGTTATGATCTGAACTTGGCCCAGATAATCTATCTCTTATAGACCCTAATATTTAAGTGTGTGATTTGCTAAGTATATCAGATTTAGGAAGCAGATTTCCTCCCTTTTTTCTTTTTTTTTTTTCCTCCTTTTTTTCTATTAGGAATCAGCTTCCTGTGTTAAAAAGGCCAAATGTGAAAATAACTCCTTTTATTGTTTTGTTCGCTTTTGAGTGGTCAGCACATTGGTTTGGAGCCAGTGAAGTCTGGATGGGAATCATGGCCCTGCCATTTACTAGCCATGTGACTGCGGTCACATGACTATTTAAGTCTCTGATGCTTCCACTTGTTTATATGTAAAATGGAGCTAATCACAGTAACTACCATGCAGGCCAGTGCTTGGCATATTAGCCATTTCTATCGTTATTGTTATTAGATTGAGGAATTTCCAAAGCAATGGTACTATAGCTGCTAGAAAATCTACCCAGATCATGCTTGTATGTCAACACTAATGGTGCTGTCAAAACTACAGAAGGAGTGGAAATAAAAAGAGAAAAGGGGAAACATTTTTATTCTCTTCACAGGCTCTCTTTTCAGTGCATGCTTGAGTAATTATCTGTATGAGTGTGTGTGTGTGTTTTAAGTTTAATTCATACAATTAGCTTATCATTTCACAATTCAAATAATTTGAGTACAATAGCGAAAAAACTATACTTTCTTCCTTTAAGAAACACAACTGATGATGAAAAGGAAATTTTTCTCAGGTAGCTTAAATTTCACTTGGGGTAGATTTTACTTTTAAATAGTGTTATACACAAAATCTATTATGCTTTTAAAGTTTTAAAAATTGATATTTAGTCACTGTAAAAATTGAAATAACCCAAATAATGGACTGGATTATTTATGCAGTATGTATCACCTTGAGATGGTCAGTTATGTACAATTTTCCCTTTTCTTTTTGTGTTGGTTGATAATTTTTCTGTAATTCCTCTTCATGTTTAGCAAAAAAAGAGAAAGTATTTCATCATATCCTGAATGTTCTCAAACAAGTTTACCAAAATAGATGCAACATATATATGGAATGCGAAGGATTAGCTCATAAAAATCAATAAGAAAAATACAAATGTTACCATATAACAAATGGGCAACAGACATGAACAGGCAGTTCACACCATAAGAAATACAAATGACCAGTAAACAATAAAGAACAAATATTATTTTAATATAAAAAGTTTACATGATTTGGGCATGCATTTTACCATGAAATTCTTCATGATTCAATGCTATTTAAACTAGATCTGCTGACTAAGAGACATTCTGTCTTTTCAAACAACTTTACATCAATGTTACATGCACCCAAAATGAAATAAATGAAAGAAAAAATGAAATAAAAAGAGATGGGAATATACAAAATAAATAAGAAGTGGAAATATGTCAAGTATTTAAAAATGAGGCCCATCTGCTCTTCTCTGAAGTCTCTGGATAAAATAAATTTCAGTTTCTTCCCAGACTTTGAGTTTGGTAAACCCATTACCCATCTTTTTTGTATCATAAAACCCTTTTGTCATCTTGTTCTTCATTAGCCCGATAGGAGGAAGCTTCTTTTTCAATCTTGATGGCCACAAGTGTCATTATCCATGAGTAGAGACCCTGGCTTCCACTGTGACCTGGTTCTTAACTATGTCTCTGGTTCTATCTCTCAAGTCCACCTAACATGAATTACATTTGATGGTATAGATATTCCAGAAAGACTTCCTCAATTACTTTAAGTAAAAAGAGTTTATCTTTTAAAGATCTTGTTTGCTATTTTAATAAGATATGGGAAATCATATTTGTGTGTGTGTGTGTGTGTGTGTGTGTGTTTGTGTGTGTGTTTTAAAGTTGAATCTTAAAGGAGGAGCCTAACACCTTTTCCAGTGTGGAACTTTAAATTCTCTTGATCCCTAATTTATTACCACTCTGGCCACAGAGGTGACATTCCCTATAAGGTTTAGAAAATTTATAGCAATACTAATAAAAACCAATCCTTGACGTGCCACCCACATGCTGTTTGAAGCTGTTCTTCTGGAGAACCTGGAAACTGTGGCATCTTAAATTCCTGACTTTGTGTTATTCATCCCACCCACCCTTCATTTTTCTCCATGAGTAACTGCTTTCCTCTCCATTCTAGTAACCCAGAGGCATACAGGTCCAAAGACAACAGTCAAATGGAAACATAAATCACAGATCCTCACCTGAACACACCATAGGCAAACTTTTTGCCCGACTAAGTCTGGGAAGCAATTGCTGTCAAATTGAATGGATGAGACTAGCTTTATATAAAAAGAAAAAAGTCATTGCCTAAAAGATAGAAAAAAAAGGAGATTTATATATTTTGAAATGGTTATAGCTGTCAGGACAGTTTTTAAAAATTGTGTTTTATCTGCAGCTTTGAGCATGTATGTAATGTTCTTCCATTTGCTTTTTTCATTTAGAAGTGAGTAATTCTTATTGGAATTCAAAGTAATGCCTTGCAAAGACAAAACAGCCTAGACTGTTGTTATTGTTATTGTTTTGTTTTATTGTTATCTTTTTTCTCCAGAATTTTTTACCATTATATCCCTTCATGTTAAAGCTGCCAGAAAAAAAAATTCAGTCTCCCCAAATGGCTGGGCTTCCTAGCATTGGCCTGGTATGACTGAGTGAGATGAAGGGCCGACTGGCAAAATATCTCTTTCACTGCTTGAAGAGCATGCCTAGGAGGCTGGAAGAACCTGTTCTCCATTGTGATGAAAACCCACCTCCTTGTCAACTTGGCAATAGTGTAACACACCAGGCCAAAGTAGACTTTTTAACATCTAGCTGAAGGAGGATTGTATTGACTCTTGTGCAGCACAGCTTCCCTTTGTTCTGTGGATCTTTAGTTTTGTGAGATGCCCATAGGAAAAAAGATTTTTGTGGTCAAGTCAATTATGGAAACCTTTGCTTTTGAGCTGTTTATAGATTCACAAGGCACATTAGCATGGACCTGTTCTGAGACTTCCTGTGCTTAAAAAACCCTCTGTTTAACTTTGTTTAGCCCAGTGATTTCTAAATTTGTTAGACCACAGAATCTTTCTTGGGGAAACATTATTAATATTTCATGGAACTGGCAGGCTGTACTGATGGAAACGCATAGGATGTACTGATGGATGATGTTAGGTGCATAGATCAAATTATAATGGAAGAAGGATGGATTTGGAGTCACAGACATATGTGCAAATTGAATCTGCTCTTTGCCTAAAAATACAATTTTTAATTTAGATCTCTAGACCTCTCTAATCCTCATTTTCCTTATCTGAAAATTAGAAATAATAACTGTTTACTACACAGAATGCTGATGGGTGAAAGGAGGCAGTGTGTGAGAGAACATGGGATTAGTGCTTAGTGCAGTATTGGTCAAATCTGATTCTTCTGGAGGAATGAACATTAGGGTCAATTTACACCCTGGAGTAGATGGCACAGAGTGGTCTACCAAAACCCTGCTGCTGCCTTAAATGGGCATGTATCCTCTATTTCGATGGCTTTGTGCAAGGTTTAGAGTGGCACCTTATTGATGAGCTGAATGCATTGAAAGGATATAATAAGACTTTCTATGCCAACAAACTGACCATCTTCAGAGTTGGTGAAGATTGACCGTCTTACAGTCACAAAGGATTAGACTTACAGCTCTCACAATACTGGACACTTTGTATTTTTCAATACAGGTCAGCAAGATGATTGATTGTGGATATTTGGTGGCCTCTTTCCTTAAGAAAACAAACACAGATCTTTCAGTATTTTTCCTATCATTGACCAGGAGATCTTTTGTTGATGGTTTTGTGACTTTTTCATAGTTTCATGGAATATTTTTGTCTAAATATTTTGTTGTACTTAAAAAATTATCTTAGTTTTCTAACTTATAGTTTAAATAAAAACGTATTAGTTGATGGGCTAACTAACTTATAGTTAAGTCCTCAGGAGTCCATTGCTAGATCTCTCTGCTATATTTCCAATCACTTTCACTGATGAAAGTTTTAATTAGAAATTCTCTAAGAGCCTTACAAATGAATTATGGTTGACATAGAGATCTACTGCCCAGAGTCTCTTTCTGGGATGTGCTGCTCCCTAACATCAAGCAGAGTCTATAGTTCTTAGCTCCTGAAGGGCATATTTCAGTTTCAGAGAGCCATCTGTCTGGAGGTCACACCCTTCCCATGATTGTCCACAACCAATGACTGATCCAAGCAGGATAAAAAGACTTGCAATTTTGCCTCAATGTAAAACAGCCCTGATGGCCAGTATGCACTTAGCATCCCCTTGGGTAGGCCAAGGTTTTATCAGGCCTGAATTGCAGTTTGCAAAGGTCTGAGAAAAAACTGCAGTTTGGCCTCTGCTCAATCCTACTTCCTTCACCTTCTTTCCACAGGTATAGATCCTCCAAATGTAAATATCTGCTTCTGGAGAAGCCAATCTGTGCCTGAGATTGGCACTCCTCTGTATCTCCTAAATGTCTATTTGGTGTTTTGTGAATATGATGTTTTCTCTCTAACTTGATTGTAAGGTTTTTGTGGGCAAGAAATATATGGCAACTTCTACATATGTGCCACAGTTTCTGTTGCTGTGCCATGGACTTGGAAGATAGATGTTAAATATATTGTGAATGAAATGATATGTTTATTAGGCAGATGGACAGCATACGTCCATTGTAGACAGACTTCTGTACTATGCAAATGGTCATAAATAAGAAACTCATGTTAGAACTTTGGAAATCCTTGCAATCTTATTTATCTTTTTAATCATTCTCTCAACGTTCACTTACTCTATAGAAATTTCCAGTATGTGGATCTCACTCCTTTTTTGTCTTCTTTTTCTTTTTGTGTTCAGAGCTAACACTGTTGTCCAGAATTCTTCCACCTATATCCTTCTACATTCTTCTATGATAGCTGAAATGATATTTTTCTTTATGAATTGTTATTTGCAGCAACCTTCTTGACTAATGCATTCAAAGATTGTGAATGCCATTTTCCCCTTAAGTAGGCCCCTTTAGACAAATAACTGCTAAGCAGTTTTCCCTGTGAATATGTAAATAGGTTAAAAATGAGGATGCAGTCAGTGTTGTGTGAATATTATTCCAACATTACACTTAAGATCCTTTCAGCACCATTTGCTAACATTTTGTACTCCTAGCCAAAGTGCCAAAAATTGTTCTCTCCTCATGCAATTTTCAGAAATTTCGCTGGCACAAAAATGAAGTAAAATCTCTATCTGCAGGAGAGAGCAAACTTCATTTAGCGTGTTTTACAAAGTGCTAAATAGGTTTTCTATTTTGGGAGTGGAGTGGCAGAGTGTGTGCTTCCTGCTATCCTGATCAAACATTTGCAATTCCGTCCCTGTACAGATCTGCACATTCCAGGTTGTCTTAGGGATATATTCATATAATACTTGTTATTTTACTCAAAAGAAAAGAAAAACAATTACAGTGTGAAGGGATGTGATGTCAGCACTGGAAGGTTATTTTTCCTTGTCTTTAATTTTTTTATTATTTAAAATAAAATAGTGATTACAGCCCCTGTGAGAGGCTTTTGTATGCAACTGGTTTCAAAGTTAGAGCTCTTATTTCCTATTTTCTAGTACATCATCCAGGAAAAAAAAAGTGTCATGGTCTCACTGCTGAGAAATTTAGGAACCTGGATAACTGACACTATTTCAAACAGTCAATCAAATCTGTGTCTGAAAGAAACTATGCATGACTAAGTCGTCGCTGAATATATTTTCCTATTTTCCATGAAAAAAGTAACTGTCTCTAACATAACAACAGCAATACTAACTACTATTAATTGATTGCTCACTAATATCATTGATTGTTCATTGTTCTATGAACATTATTCTAAGAACCTGACCTGTATTGTATCTTGAAATCCTGACATCTACTCTCTGAGATAGTATATTATTGTCCCCATTTTACAGACGAGGAACTAAGACAGAGGAGTTAAGGAACGAGGGCAAGGGAGTGAGTAGGTGGGCCAGGATTTAGAACTTGATTTGACTCCAGACCCTGCATGTTTATCTACTGTCTCACAAATAAAGAAAGTGTGCAGTGATAGTACCTACTCCCCTAGTGGAGTTTACCATTCAACCCATTAGCAAAATTGACTGAGAGAGCATAGAAACAGCAAATTAGGGAGGAAGCTGGAGAACACACAAGAAATTGGAACATATGGCTTCTTTGTAAATGTTCTCCATATTTACACCATAAAGTACATATCCTGAGAGTATTTGCACATTTTTCTAGACTTTTCCAATGCTTATTATGTGGCTTTTGTCAATACCCAGCCATTGTTTGAAAGGAAAGAAAATTCCTTCAATGCCAATGAAGGTTGGAGAATTGACCTAGGCAACTAATTTTGGGGGAATAATGATACTTGTGAACATTAGCTTTTATAGATATCTGCTAACTCACAATCTCAGAAGCAGTTAACAAAAAGAACAGATAAATCATGATTCTGAGCTGGAACTCCAATTGCATCTTTAATTCACAGAGCTGACTCCCAAGTGTGTACTACCTTTGTGTCCAAGTATCCTAAAATGATGTTGTCCTTATCACTGGAGAGAGTTTGGCAGTGGGTGGGGCTAGGAGCAAGCAAACAGTACCAGTGAGGAACCTAGTAACATTCGGCATAGTATTTAGAACTGTGCCTTGAATATGTAGATAGCCAGCAAATACTTTTTGCAAATATGGCCCTTGTTTTTATTTTATTTTTTATTTTTTTAAAGATTTTATTTATTTATTCATGAGAGACACACACACAGAGAGGCAGAGACACAGGCAGAGGGAGAAGCAGGCTCCATGCAGGGAGCCAAATGTCAGACTTGATCCTGGGACTCCAGGATCACACCCTGAGCTGAAGGCAGGTGCTTAACCGCTGAGCCAACCCAGGTGTCCCATGGCCTCTGTTTTCAAAAAGCTTACATTTGTAATTGGTATTAAAAAAAAAAAAAACTATGCTTATAGGAAGAGAAGAAACTCAAGGTAGTATATAATAAGAGAGCTAAAATATGTGTGGCCCAGAGGGTACAACTACCAATTCAGAAGAATTCAGAGAGGAAGATCATTGTAATCTGGAGACTCAAGAGAAACTCAACTGGGCTTTTAGGGTTGAGAATGATTTGAAACAGTCTAAAGTAGATGGGGTCAGCAAACTTTTTCTGTAAAGAACCGGATAGTAAATATTTCAGGCCTTCTGGGCCCCATATTATCTCTGTTGCAGGTATTAAACTCACCATTATAGTACAAAAGCAGTAGAGACAAATATGTAAATATTGTCTGGGCTGAGTTCTAATAAAGTTTTACAAAAAGAGAGAGCAAGCCAGATTTGGCAGGCAGGCCATACTTTGCTGACCCCTGGTCTAGACCATGAAAAAAGACATTATAAGGAAGAGGCATTATCAAATGTAAGGAAGAATAAATCCCTGGGGCAATGAAGAATGGGCAAGAGATGATGAATCTAACGTGTGAAAGAAACCATACATGATTGCATATTCACAGAATATATTTTCTTCTTGTGGAAGATAGATGTAGCATCATCTCTACCCATGAAAGATGGCATTCTATAAGACTGAGAAGATGCTACCTCCACTCCCTGAGTTCAGACCTTCATCACCTGACACCTGAACTACCTGAAGCAGCCCCTTTTGCTCCCCAATTAGTCTGTCATTCCCACCTGTCCATAATCCATCTATCTATCCAGAATGGGCTGTGTAAAATACACTTCTGGGTAGTGATGTGTCTTAAGCTCATTTAGTGTTTCCATGTAGCCTGAAAGATTAAAAACCAAACTTCTGTACGTGACATAAAAGCTAAATGTGCTCTAATCATGTCAAACTATTTGCAGTTCCTTGTGCATGCTCTGGTCTCTCATTCTTTGTACAAGCTATTCTCTTATCTATCTAATAAGATAAGAACAATAAAAGATTAAAATGTGTATAAAAACTGTTGGTATCAACAAGAAAAAATTGAATTGGACTGGCTACCCTGAGGTGGCCTCTTCCAACTTCTTTGAATGCCTATGAAGACACAGAAAAAAATAAAAATAGCAAGACTGAAAACTAAGCCTTATAGAAAGACTATTGATAGAATCTGGGAGCAGTCTCAGGAAACTACAAAGCTGAGAGTGCTTGGTCAGGGTAATCCAGTCCTCCCTTTGATTGGTGGCATTGTTTTGCCTCATAAAACAGAGACTGTAATCCAGAGAACCAGAGCTTACTCTAGCCAGAAATTGTGGAGTCATATCTTCACCACATAGTTCTGGAGGTTTCCTGAGCATTGTCCAAGTTGTTTTCCACCCTTTACGTCATTTAGAGGAGTAAGGCCCAGGAAACCATGAGAATAAGGAGTTGTGGCCAGTGGCTTGTTACATCTTAGGAGATGGATATACCACAAAGCAGTGGGGGAATAGGGATGGAGACTTGTAAAATTTGGGATTGGGCTTGGGGCAGTGAACATTATCACCCAGGCTTTCAGCTGGAGATTTAGATATTTGCAGTTAACAAGAAAAAAAGAATTGAACAAAAGGCAACCCTTTATTGTCAAATACAAGTTCTTTGTTGTTCTTACCTTATTTAAGGATATATATATATATTTTTTATTAGAGCCCATGGAAAACTAGTGCAAAATAAGGGAAAGAAAGTGCCATGCTGAGGACTTGGAAGAATGGAGACTGTTTATCACTGAAAAGGACCAATAGGAGAATCCTGGGGTAAAAGTTTGGAAAATCATTTGGAATTTTCATTTAAAATAAAAAAAAATAACCCCTATGAAAGTAGAAGTAATAAAAGGAAAAGAGATTAGGAAGAAAAGACAGGAGAATAAAGAAATTAATGAATCTGATGAGAAGGAATTATAAGAACTAAAAATAAAATAATGGGATTAGAATCCATAGTTTTACAGGAAAAAACATAACTTGGCACACAGAAAATAACATCAGTGATGTGAATGACTAACTTGGAACCTTTCTTGGGAAGGTAAAATAAGAGACAAAGGAGAAAAAAAGAGGACAGAAAACAGATGCCCAAACCAAGGAAGAAGCTAGAAGGGCGGGGGGGGGGGGGGGGGGGGGGGGGTGTTGGAGCAAAACATTTTTAAAGACATAATTGAAGATAGTTTTCCTGAGACTACTTTGCACATACAGATTGCACATCAGATTCTAACCTGAAATCTACAATTACAAACTGAAACATTTAAATTCTATAAACTCTAGGTAGAAAAATTTTATTTTATAAAGGAATAAAAGACAGATGTCTTCGGTTTTCTTCCCTGAACTCCAGAAGTCAGTGAGTCAATATTTAGACTTCATGCTGTCCAAAAGAACTTTCTGTGATGATAGGAATGTTCTATATCTGTACTATACAGTATGGTAGGCCACCAGCTATGTGTAAATATGGAACCCTTACAATATGACTAGTGAGTTGAATTTTTCATTTCATTTCATTTCAATTAATTTAGATTAGTTCCATGTGGTTACCTATATATTGGACAGTGCAAACTTAAAGTTTTAAGGTAGCTTTATTATAAAAGGCCTAGTGGTGACCACTGAAAAAATATATATAATGCAAAATCTGGACATTTATCATGATCTGTGCCTACATCTCCAAATCATGTTAGAAAAAGAAAAAGAAAGAGGTAGGAATCATGCTAAATTCTTTTTTAAAAATTATTTATTTATTTATTTATTTATTTATTTATTTATTTATTTATTTTAGAGTGAGTGAGTGAGCAAGAGAGAGCTGGGAGAAGGGGCAGAGGAGGAAGAACAGGGACAAGCAGACTTGTGCTGAGTGTGGAGCCCAAAATAGGGTTCTATCCCAGGACACTGAGATCACGACCTTAGCCACAACTGCTTAATGGAATGCACCACCTAGATGCCCCTAAGTTGTTTTTTTTAAGGTACAATTTTTACCTCTTAATCAGACAAGAAGAGGGATATAGAATGTTTTATATACATACATGTTGTATTTAAAACAATACATCTATAAAAAACTGGAGAAGATAAAAGTAAAAATATACATTCTTCTGCATTCAGAGAAAAATCCAATGTTTTTAATTATTTTTCAATGATTTTATTATTGAAGAATAAAGAATTAAAATAATCCAAGCATTCAATTCAAGAACTTAGGAAAAATACATCAAAGCAACTCTAAGAAAAGCAGAAGATAGGAATACTAGAATATTAAAGCAAAAATGAATGCACCAGAAAATTGGAAGATGGTAAGATAAAACTAAACCTGAAAGTTGGTTGTTTGGGGACAAAAAATAATAAATAAACCTCTAGCTAGCTTATTCAAAGAAAAAAGAGAATAAAAGGAGCCAACATTATGAATGGGAAAGGTAATATGATGGTGGAAAAATTAGATTTATTTTTAAGGAGAGAGATGAAAATTTTGAAAAAAAAACTTAGGAAAGTGTAAGGAAATTTGATAACTGTAGAGAAAAATAGGTATTTAAAATGTTACTTCAGAAAAGCTGGTTTTAAAAAAAAGAAAGAAAGAAAAGAAAAGAAAATGAAAAGAAAAGAAAAAAAGAAAAGAAAAGAAAAGAAAAGAAAAGAAAGAAAAGAAAAGAAAAGAAAAGTCTTGGAAGTTTTGAGTGAGTTCTTTCAAACCTTTAAGGAAGACATTTCTCCAAGTTCTTTTAATTGTTTCAGAGCATAGGGGAAAAATGTCAAAATGTAAATTCATTTTATGAATATCAGATTGCTTTGATACGAAACCTGTCAAAAATTAATAATGAAAAAAAATCTGGAAATCAATCCTACTTCTAGAGATGAGAAAGCTCATCTTAGGAGGGCATGACAAAGTGGAATTACTTTCAGGATTGAAAAGCAATGATAAACAGATAACACTGGTTAAAGTCTAAGATCTGCTCATGTTTTAACTCAATTCTCACAACAAAAAATGAGGCGATTCCAATAATGGCACCATTATTATATTCTTTTACAGATGAGGAAATTGAAATATGGAAAGAGTAACTTGCCCAAAGTCACACAGTGAGTAGGGCAGAGCCAGGCTCAAATGCGGACAGTATGACTCCAGACTCACACTCTTCCCAGCAGCTATATTGCCTTTTATGTCAGTAGGTTTTGTGGAAGAAACCAAAGCATACATCTCAATAGTTGTAGAAAAGGCATGTGATAATATTCAGAATCCATTCCTGACTTTAAAAAGAAAGCACTTAAACTAGGAGAGGTGGTTATGTTATTCTTAATATGACAAAGAAAATCTATCACTATCTAGGAAGACCATAGGCATTCACACTAAAGTCATGTATGAGTCATGTATACCATCATTTAGTATTATTATGGTAGTTCTATTGAATGCAACCAGAGTAGAGGGGACAAAGAATAAGGAGTTTAACTTTTGAAAAGGGGAAAAACAAATATTATTGTTATTTGCAGATGATAAGACATTGTACCTAGAAAACTTAAGAGAATTAATTAAAAATCTACCAAAGCTAATAGAAGAGTCCAGTTCTAATAATATATGGAAAATAAATATACAAAAAATATTAGCTTTCCTGTATATCAGGAGATATAAACCCACATGTTTTTAAAGGTCAAGCAGTAACCTAAATTCATGACCTCTTCTAGTATATTCACAATAGCAAGGAAAGTATAAACTAGCTAAGACTTAATAAGAAATACAGAATATGGGATCCCTGGGTGGCGCAGCGGTTTGGCGCCTGCCTTTGGCCCAGGGCGCGATCCTGGAGACCCGGGATTGAATCCCACGTCGGGCTCCCGGTGCATGGAGCCTGCTTCTCCCTCTGCCTGTGTCTCTGCCTCTCTCTCTCTCTCTATCATTAATAAAAAAAAAAAAATTAAAAAAATCTTTAAAAAAAAAAAAAAAAGAAATACAGAATATGCTCAAAACCATGAAAACTGGGCAGCCCGGGTGGCTCAGTGGTTTAGCACTACCTTCAGCCCGGGGTGTAATCCTGGAGACCCGGGATCGAGTCCCACGTTGGGCTCCCTGCATGGAGCCTGCTTCTCCCTCTGCCTATTTCTCTGCTACTCTTGCTCTCTCTCATTAATAAATAAATAAAATCTTTTTAAAAAACTATGAAAACTGAATAAATAAATGTACACAATGTTCTCAGGTCATTCAGAGAATAAATAGGTGGTACTAGCAAAGTTTAGAATAACAAGAGAAATGAGGGAGAACTTACAATCCTGATCAGATATTGAAATGTATGTATGTGATAGCTATAGCAATTTAAATGGTGTTTTTTGTTTCTGTTTTGCTTTTATGCTTGATTTGGTAGAATAGATAGATCATTAGATAGAAAAGAAAAACCAGAAACATGCATAAGTGTAGGTAAAATGCTAACCTATGGTATATTCATTCATTCAAAAACATTGTTTTATGATGTGAATGGAGCTAGATAGAGGCTATCATACTAAGCGAAATAAGTCAATCAGGGAAAGACAAATACCCTATGATTTCACTCATATGTGAAATTTAAGAGGATCATAAGGGAAGGGAGGGAAAAGTAAAATAAGACAAAATCAGAGAGGGAGACAAACCATAAGAGACTCAACTATAGAAAACAAACTGAGAGTTGCTAGAGGGGACACAGCAGGGGGGTATGGAATAACTGGATGATGGATATTAAGGAGGGTACATGATGTAATGAACACTGAGTGTTGTATGCAACTGATGAATCATTGAACTCTACCTCTGAAACTAATAATACACTATATGTTAATTAACTGAATTTAAATTAAAAAAAAACAAAACAAAACAAAAATAAACCACTGTTTTAAGCACCAAGTCACTAAAATCTCAACAGTGAATGTGGTAGATGAGATTCTACTTCTTTCCATTCTGGTTGGAGAGATAAAGAATGCACAAATATACCAAAAATGAGTAAGAAAAATTAAAATAATCCAAGAAGAGTGGTGTAAGAATGACCTGAGGGGATATTTAATCTGATAAATGAATCATTAGAAGGAGTGATTCATGTGTAATTCAGGGGGAACTAACCTTTCAGAGTAAAGAAATATCATGTGCTTCTCAAAATTATCAGGCTCTGTATGTTCAAGAAACAGACAGAAGGCCAGTATAGGTGGAGCAGAATAGGCAAGAAGATATTAGTCCAACATGATTGTGCCAGGAGCTAGATCTTGTAGGACTTTTCACCCACAATAGGGAGTTTGAATTTTATTTTTAAGTATAATATGAAAATATTGAGAGATTTTAAAGCAGAGGATGACATAGTATGATTTGTAATTTATAAAGGTTACTCCAGTTTTTATTGGTAGAATTTATTACAAAGAGGCCAGCAGGACAGTAGGTGACCAGTTAGGAACCTATCCAAGTTGTCAGGAGAGATGAAGGTGGCTGGGTGTAGATGGTAATAGTGGAACTGGAAAGAAGTGGATGAGTTTAGAATATGTTATGGTTGAAGAGTTAAAACCATTGGATTGCAACACTGAGGAAAAGAAAGGAACCAATGGGTAATTTCTAGTTATGGGGTAAATGAACTGGGTAAATGATATTAGGAAGACTAGAGGAAGACCAGGATAGGGGTTGGTGTAAGGAATCAAAAATTTCAAATATATCAAGTTTTAGGTGTCAGAAATTATGAGAAGATAAGCAAGCAGTGAAATATAGAAATCTGATGTTCTGATGAGAATCTGGGCTTGAGACAACCATTTGGCAAATAATCCAAATAATTGATGATATTTAAAGCCAGGGCACACATGAGAGTGTTACAGAAGAAGATGAGGCCCAGAAAGGAGCCCTGGGCATTCTAACATTTGTAGGACAGGCAGGACAGGAGCAAGGCAGCAACAGAAACAGGGAAGACATAGCTGGCAAGGCTGGAGGAAAATCAGCCAGGCATTGCAGCTAAGAGAAGAGAGCATTTCAGGGAAGGACAGTCGACTGTGTTTAGTATTGTTTGGAGTTTAAGTAAGATAAGAACAAAATGGAGGTCATTGCCTAGGCTGAAAGGAGCAATCTTGGTGGGGTTGGTTGGTATGGGATTGCTATTAGAATGAAAAGTGAAAAAGAGGAGACCACTCCTTTCTACAACTTTTTCAATATGATTGAAGTGACATTTCAAGCATTTCAGTACAATGAAAAAATTTCTTCAGTTTACTGACGGTGACAATTCAAATCAGTTGGGAGAACAAGGATTATTTCTTAAATGATCTTGGTATGATTTCTTACTACTTGGGAAAAAAAGTTTGATTGCAGTGTTTTAGGGAAAAAAGTGAACTTCAAAAGGATAATAAACCTTATCTCTAAGAAGTGGTATAATGAATATTTTCCTTTTGTAGTTAAACATTTTTGTATTTTCATTTTTCCACGGTATACTTTTTTTTTAGTCAAAAGAATTAATGTCTCTTCATGAAAACCAACAGTTACTAGCAGGTTATTAAGTTCAAAACAAATTAAGTAAATTCAATTCAACAGACTATTGCAGCTTTGCAACATTAGTGTGCCATCTAGAAAGGTGCATAATATAAGAATCTTGAGTTATAACACAAAAGTGAAGGGAAGTGAGTGTCCTAAGTGAAATACAAGCACCTAAAACAAGTCAAAAGAAGGACTCATAACTTTTGGTTTTTGATCTAGTAAAACTCTGAAACGAAAGGGCTTGACAAATGGAACCCCATGGTGATAGGGTCATATGAGCAACATCATGGAGTGGGAAGGTAGAACTTGTACCGCATTGAGTAACCCTGTGGGAGAAATCCACAGGATGTGGTAAATGACCAGTGGTTACCCAGAGAGCTTGCCAGGGAAGTTAGTAATAGGGAAGAAACCTTAAAGCCTCCTTTTCTTTTCCCTTAGGAATGTTTGGTCACTGATTCAATAGCAAATAAGCAAGTAGCATCTATAACCAAAGATCTCTGCAGCGTGTATATGCACGTGTGTGTCTCCAGTCACCATAGGAGATCACAGTCAGTTCACAAACAGCCCTGGATTCTTTCTTTCTTTTTTTTTTTTTTTTTTTTTTTTTCCTTTCAAGGCCTTGTTTCCAGTGCTCAAGTAGCTTGTCCAAACCTAATTAGAGAAGGGTTAGCTCTGATTAAGGTTTTTAAAAATGTGGTTAGTGAAAGAGGCCACAAAACAGAGACTTCGGAACTGGAGTTGGGTAGAAACACCACTCCTCTCTGTTTTATACAGTGGCTGTGATTGCCGTGGGTTGTGAAGATTTACTGGATTGGTCCATTGCTCATGTTGAAGTCCATCTAGTACTGCGTGTTACAAAGATATGAAAGATCTGGATTTCTGCATCTGACTCAGTCGTGGATGGAGGTGCTTCCTTGCAATTGAGACAACTACTTTCTGGGTATATAGAGGAGTAAAATGAAAAACAAAGTATGTAAGCAAGAGATGATTCAAAATTCCACTCATTTGTGACTCAGAAGCAATGAGTCTAAGGCTATTGTTAGCTACTTTCCCTGGCTCTCCGCAGTCCCTGGGTAAGTGCTGCCTAGGAAAGATCTGATGTGGAGAGGCCCTGACTGCACTGCTACTATCAGGAAACCATGGGGTCTCTGGTGTGTACTCAGATACAGAAAAAGAAGACTTTAAAATGCCAGTGGCATTACTCACATGTCTTTTCTTGCTGTCTCAGTGTGTTCTTCACCCTCACACAGAGATTGACACACATTCCCCTGGTCCCTGATAAAAAATAGAACCCATTTCTCATTTCAGCTCTCAAATTATGGAACGATGTGTCCCAAGCCTTCATAATCTTCTTCAATGCAGAACCTGAAGCCAACATAAACACAGTGTTATCTGGGTGCCTTTATTATGTTTATGTACTTAGAACTTTTATATAAATTGTTTTCCCTTGAGATGCTACTCATTGCTGGCAAGTCCTGTTGTGCTGCTTGTATTTCCCTTCATTTAACTTTACTTTAATGCCAATGGGTTGTGTGCTTGACTATATTTTCCATTTAATTTCAGAATGTTGGGCTCTTAGTAAAGCATAATGAGGAGCCCAATTCACTCTCAGTTCAAGTTTTGGATAATGTGCTTCTGCGTTAGATGAAGGGGATGCATCTCTTATGGCTTCCCTCAGTATAGTTGTTCTACCATGAAGCAGCTGGGCATGGGCAAATGGCCCTTGTACAAACTGAACACTTCTTTTCTTTCTCTGACAATCATCTCCTTCCCTCTTATTACACTGGCTAATTCTTATTAGACTCCTAATGTGTACCCTGGGCTCTCTATGTTTGCTGGACTTACTGAGACTTTCTTTTCCAACTCAGTGTCTTTCATTTTCTCTCTCTACCTGCATGCTCTCTGAGCTCCCAGGGGGAATTATGACCAGCTCGTCTATACACTTCTCTAGTAATCTGGCACAAAGACCACAGCTAACAGCTACCAATGAATAGTAAGTTAGCAGACACTGCCTTCACCTGGCCTGGCTACCTCATCAATTGCTGATTTTAAATATTCTCAGGTGGCATTGCCTCTACACTCAGTTTTTAATGAGCTCTACTTAGCCACATTCCTCTAATCTACCTGTTTCAAGATGATTTATGATCAAGACTTTTCTTAGAATATTTCAGGTAAGACTAAAGCCAGGAATTGCTACTTAACCTTTATTCCTTGAACACCCTCTTTGCTCTGTCATTCTCGTATAGTGCCACAAATTCCTTTCCTTTCTAAGGCACAGAAGAACTGCTTCTTGTTGGAGAAACACAGAATCCTGGAAACACGTGAATTCCTCTTTGGACTAATTCATTTGTACTTTAAATTTGACCTACCATATTTTTCTCTTCATTTGGGCAAGCTTTGATTTTTTTTAGACAATGTATTTTTTTCTAATTACAAACTAAAGACATACGTGATAAGTTTAGAAAATATAGAAAGCTCTAGTGAAGAGACAGAGAATCACCTATAATCTTCCCATTTATTATTAATTGCTTTGTATCTTCCTAACCCCCTTTTTACATAGTAACGTAGTTAGGATCATATCGTACATACTATTTATATCTCCTTTTCACTCAATAATTCATCATTAATATTTCCCCATAATGATAAATATTATGTTTTATGGTTGTTAATATTACATAGGGTACAGTAGTCCTAATTTAATAAATCAAATCCCCGACTGATTTGTTAATTAACTTGATTGTGAAAATCATTTCACAGCATATATATATATATATATCAAATCATCACATTGTACACGTTAAATATATACAATTTTATTTGCCAATTATACCTCATTAAAGTTGAGGGAAAAAAGAAAATGAAAAAACAACAAAAATAAATAAAATGTCTTATTTCTAATTTATTGACATTATAGATGATGCTTGAGTAAGCATTTCTACCCATACCGTTTGTATTCATCCTAATTCCATCAAGCCACTATTTACTCATGGAATCAAGTTCCATGTTGTCCTCTCTTTTGTCCTCATTTGCTTTGCCAGTTAAATGGACAGTATTTCTGTACTAGTGTTTATCTTCTCCAACTAAGGCATGCCTATTTGAAGGGTGGGTGCATAAACTAAGGTGGCTTTTAAACAATCCCTAGGATTTCTTATAAATATTCTAATATCCACCTTTAGTGGTTCACCTATTTAAAATCAGGTACTACATGATAAATGTTTTAAGCTTTCTCCTCATTGGAGTTTGGTACTTATGGTCTTGATTATATAATGATCGTGATTATAAACTGGCTTACATAGGAATTCTGCCTACATCAGTTCCTGTCCATTCTTTAGAGCCAAGTCCAGGATATGTCTTTTCCACATGTATTCAAAGGGTGTTCATGCCAGAGGCTATATTTCTTATCCAAACCTCATGTCCACAGTTTGTCCCCACGATAGGCTCTGCCAATTTCGATGTGGATACTGATCAGAATCCAATTTTTTCAGCCTCCCAATGTCACTTAATATTTCTATGCCTGCCTTGTGAGTTTTTCCCTTATAGCTTTATAATATATCTTCATTATTGCCATACTTCTATTGTTTCAGTACAGAATCCACCCAAGGAAACATTATAATATTGTCTTTATCTGGTAGGCCATTGAATATTGACCTTGTACCCACTATATGCAAAACACTGTGCTGTTTTTCACTCTGTAAATAAGCAGATTAAAGGAGGGTTTATTTATTTATATTTTTAAAGGGGGGTTTAAATATGGATATGCTAATCCAAACCTATGCTTAATTCGGGTTGCAGTCTTGTTTAATACTTCCATACATAAAGCTAAATTTGAAAACCAATGTGCTCTCTACCTTTGCAACTCAAAGTGTGCCCTCTGATCCAAATCACTGAGATCACCCAGGAGCTTGTTAGTAATTCTGGATATCAGGTCTATCATATTAGCAGATGACTTTTGTCACATCAAAGTTTCAGTGGCACTGCTTACGCAAAAGATTTTAGCATTGAAGCTTAAAGCCTAAATTTTAAGGCTTGTTATTTTGTTGATCATTTTAATTCATTTAGTGAAGAGTAGAAAGTAACAACACAAGGATATAGTTCTAAAGATTCATATCAAGTCATCTGAACTGTTTTAGGGAGCTGCATGTCTCCTTGGCATTTCAACTCTTTTCCTCTTGCTACTTTCATCTTTAAGTTTCTGTTGTAGTTCTTTCATTTCTTTTGCTTTTTGGTCTTGCACATGTTGGGTGACTGTGAGAGGTTGAGGGAAAATATGGTGCTAAGTGAGAAGTGAGGGAGCCAAAAGCCTTTCTTCTTTTGACCTAAAAATGAAATGATGCCCTAAATCTGAAGTATGAATCACCTGGAGAGGAACTAACACCCTGAGATGTGGGAGAAGACAGCAGGCATGGCATTTCACCTGAGAGGGGTTAGCTCTACTCCCATTTGGAACAATGGGATTCCCAAATTGCATGATCACACCTGAGCCTCCTCCAACACTACACAAGCATCAACCCCTTCATGGGACAGAGGGAGTGGCTCTTAAATAAGTGTTTTTAGCATGGATTAACAAACATTTCCATTTAGATTGAGTCATAGTCACTTAGCATTGAAGAAGCTTCTTAGATATAATAGGTGCTTTGGGGATTTGCATGAACTCATTCTGCATCATGGCCGACAATCTGGTGCTGAGCAATGAGCAATTATTGTTTTCAGAATCCTCCTGCTTCACGTCCCCCTGCCCCAGCCTGTCCTCTGCCCCTGTGCAACTACCTTACTCCCTGCATCCCAGAGTGCTCTCCACTCCTGAACACACATACATACACACACATACACGGTAGGCCATCTGTGTCTCCTTCCTAAAAGTGTCTCTGTATTAGCTACCAGTAACCCTTCTTCACCTGCAAGGAATCTTTTCTGTAGCAAATAGTAGACTGAGGTCTAAGTTCCTTCCCCCTCCCCTCCCCTCCCCTCCCCTCCCCTCCCCTCCCTCCTCCTCCTTTCCTTTCCTTTCCTTTCCTTTCCTTTCCTTTCCTTTCCTTTCCTTTCCTTTCCTTTCCTTTCCTTTCCTTTCCTTTCCTTTCCTTTCCTTCCCTCCCCTCCCCTCCCCTCCCCTCCCCTCCCCTCCCCTTCCCTTCTCTTCCCTTCCTTTCCCTTCCCTTCCCCCCAAACAGGGATAATCATATTTTCATGGTGGAAGGGTATAGGCAGAAATACCACAGAAGTTAACATAATAATGAAATAGCTAAAATCTGTTAGGCCCTTTTATTTGCCAGGGAAGCACTATTTCATTTAATTCTTACAACTGTCCAAAGTTAGTATGATTATTCTTTTTATCTCCATTTTATAGATGAAACAAATAACTGACCCAAGATTTCACAGCTAGTCAATGTCAAGCCTGGCAGGATGCAGACTCAGGCATTCTGACCTCAGAGCTCACACTCCTACCTCAAATCTGAAATAACTTCTAAGTGATGCTCTCTTGAACCATGAGGGATTTATATGTGGTTTATTATGAAAATTTTAAGCATATACGAATTAGAAGGAATAGTACAATGAGCTACCTATCTACCACCTAGATTTATCAGTCCTTAACCTTTTGTCTTATTTATTTCATTCACATTTATTTTTATTGAATCATTTTTAAGGTAAATTTCAGATAATGATACTTCACCCCTGTAGTGGGTTGAATGGTGGCCCCCAAAAGGCATAATATTACTTTATATGGTGAAAGGCCAAATGTTACCTTATTTGGAAAATGGTTCTTTGGAGATATAATTAATTTAAGAACCTTAAGATAAGGAGATAATCCTGAGTTATCCTGGGGGGAAGGGACCTACATCCAATGACAGGTCTCTTTTTAAGAGAAAATCAGAGAGAGATTTGATAGAGATAGTAGAGAAGAAGGTACACACAGATGAGGAGAAGATGAGAGGCAAAGATCAGAGTTATGTGGCCACAAGCCAAGGAATACCTGGAGCTACCAGAAGCTGGAAGAAGCAGGGAAGTTTTCTCCCCTAGAGCACAGACCTGCCAACATCTTGATTTTGAACTACTAGAACTGTGAACAAATTTTTGTTGTTTTAAGCCTCCATGTTTGTGGTGATTTATTATGGCAGCCCTAGGAAACTAGTACAACTCATTAATATTTTATATTAATACTTTATATGTATCACCAACAAAATAAGGATATTCTCTTACATAGTCACAATACAGTGATCACACCTAAAAAATTAACACTAATTCCTTAATGTTATCTAATATGAAGCTTATAATCAAATTGTTCTTCAGAGGTATTTTAGGGCTGGTTTGTTCAAATAGGGTCCAATGAAGGACCATATGTTGTGTTTCGTTATTGTTTTTTTACAAATCTGTTCTAATCTAGAGAACTTCACTTCTGCTTTTCATGGTATTGACTTATTGAAGAGCCTATAGAATGACTCACATTCTGGATTTACTTGGTTGCTAGAATGGGGGACTTTTGTGCACTAACAGTTCTGCTGGGCAAAGTTTTTTTCAAAGTCCTCTCGGATCCCACTCTTCTTGTAGTGCCTGGCGGGCAGAGCAGATGGGAGGCAATGACAGAGTAGAGGATGTGCCACTTACTGCATCTTCTTGGGGCTTTCTCCAGGGGCTTATGCCTCTCCTTTCTCACATGAGATGTTAGAGTTTAGTGTTACTCCTGGAGAAAAGGTGGAATAGGGGGTTGTTCCCTCTAAACTGGAATTGATTTGTGGCAGCCTGGAAAAGTAGGCAGTTTGGCTTTCAGGGATTTCCACTGGCACTGACCCTAAAGCATTCATACTCCATGTAGGACACACTAAGGCTGGAATTCCACCTTTGAGATGCTTGTAATTGTGTAAATGTTACCTGCCCCCTTTGAAAACATCATATCCCTAGACAGGAAAATGTATTGTGTTGCCAGCACAGTGGTATGAATTGGTTTTATAGTGATATATACTGGTCAAGTGATAATGGGGGATTTGAGACTGATGGGTGTTTAATAAAGAAAACATCTCTTACTTTCTAGTTTTGCCTATAGCTGATACCTGGAAGTGGAGGACTGCAGAGAATTGCCAATACCAAAGTCAGGCTTCACATTGATCATGCTGCAGCTAGTGGGGAGGAAAAGGGTACCTAGCCCCTTGCCATATGAGAATTTCCATCAACTGTGGAAGGAGACAGAAAAGAAAATGAGGGATCCCTGGGTGGCGCAGCGGTTAAGCGCCTGCCTTTGGCCCGGGGCGCGATCCTGGAGACCCAGGATCGAATCCCACGTCGGGCTCCCGGTGCATGGAGCCTGCTTCTCCCTAGAAAAAAAAAAAAGAAAAAAAAAAAGAAAAGAAAATGATACACTCTGTTTAGAAATTGCCACTGGTGTCTTGATAGTCAGGTTACTTCTGAATCAACTACAGGCTTCCCCCACTATCTGAAAGTAGAACATTCCTATGAAACCTTTTGTGAGCTGAAATGGTATAAAGTGAAGAAGTAATTTCCACTTTATAACTGAAAATCCCCTTCACATTTTTTTTTCAGCTAGCAAAAAAACAGATTCTAAGGTAGGTCTTTTGTAAAAGCAAAGTGGTGTAAAATGAAATTTCAAGTAGTGGGGGAAACCTGCAATTGTTTCCCGCAGCAATTTAAAGCCAAGGAAACATTTTCTCATCACTGTGTGTCTCAAAACTCTGAAATAAGGCATCCTTTCCTGTCTTTTATTTGATTTAAGGTCTGCTTTGGGCATTTATTGAACTGATTAGCACATTAGTTTTACTATTCTCTTCCATGTCCTTTTATGTTCTGGTGAGTTTATTAGGTGAGGCCAGTTTCCTTCTGAGAGTTTAATCCAAAGGCCTTTACTAGAAGGCTAGCATATTTCCTTTTCTCATAAAGATAAGAAAATGTCAACAGGCACAACAAAGATAGCAGCATCTGAGTCTGACTTATGAAAAAGACTCCATGTCAAACTTGCCAGTGAGATTGACTTCAACACTCACTGACTTACTTCTGATTACTGGTTCACAAATGAGATAAGTAATCCCCTAAGTGGGGAGCTGGTCATATTCTGTTGCTTACTCATGGATCTGGGTACATTATTTTTTAGGATTTTTGGTAGAAAAGGTATGGTGTATGAGAGAAAGAGAGAAGTGAAGAGTGTCTCTAGAATTTTCTACTTGAGCAAAAGGTAGTGTAGGATTTTCATTTGCTAGCATGGAATAGACTGATGAAATAAAGTCTTTCATGTAGAGGAGGGAGAGTAGGGGGAGGAGGAAAATATCAGGGATTTGGTTTTGAACATGTTGAGCTTAAGACATCAAATATGTATATCCAAACTAAGATACACAGCTGACTAAACAAGGCCGAAGTTCACGGAGTTGTCAGCATATGGCTGCTGCTTAAAGTTATGTGAGGAAGAATACATAAAGAATAGAAGAGGCTATACATTATTTACAGTGGTGGTCAGCAATTTTTTTCTGTAAAAGGTTAGGCTGAAAATATTTTAGGCTTTGCAGGCTGTACAGTATCTGTCACAGTGATTCAACTCCACCTTTATAGTGAAAGCAGCCATGTATAATATGGAAAGGAATGGATGTGACTATGTTCCTAATAAAACTAGTTAAAAGATAGACAGCAGACCAGATTTAGCCCAAGGGCTCTAGTTTTCTGACCCTTGATTTAGAGGTCAGACTTACAGGCTCTTAGAAGGAAAAATAAAAATTCTGAGCTTATACTTTAAGCTTTTCCTCTTTAAGCAAAGAAATTGTGTGTGTGTGTGTGCGTGCGTGCATGCACACGTGCACATGCATGTTCTATACATTTGTGTAAAAGATAAGATGAATATCTCTATGAACTACACAGAGCAGCCAGAGTTCTGTAACTATGAGACTATAGAGAACTCAAGGTTCCCCATGCATTGTGAAAGACCTGAGTTGGACTCATGGCCTGAAACCAGAAGCTGGATAGGTCTTCCCTGCCCTAGAAAGGAAAGCTGGAAAAAAAAAAAAAAAGTGGTACTACTGTCTTTGGCTCTGGCTTTCATAGAGCATAACTTATGGAAGGAAGCAAAAAATGTCATTCAGAAAGTTCAGGGTCTGGACAGAGCTTCCGGCTGGCTGAGTGAATGCATCTTGATATTTAAGGTTCATCTTGAAACTGGAGCTCCAAGCTGTTTATTAAAGACCTGGTTCTGGTTCTGGACTGGGGGATTTTAGCAGGAAACCTGCACAGAGCAAAGTGAGACCACAAACAAGGAACACAAAAGAATGAAAACACTTTCCATTCAAGGTGAAACTACAAAAGTAGGTTATCTAAAATTTTAAAACACATTAGGAAATTCAACATCAAGAATGAGACCAAAAAAACAGAGGAGATAAATAGATAAATTCACACATGGCAAAATGTAAACATTAAAACAATTTCAATGTGACTCTAAAATAAGTATACTTAAGATTCTCAAATAGATACAGATAAGAATTTTATACAGAGAAATAATTATGAAAATAAAAGATTGATATGAGTAAAAAACCAATTAGAAATCCTGGAAATGAAAATATAGTAACTGGAATAAAAGTCTTATTTAACAGAGTGATTCCTAGACTGGACTTAGTTAAAGAAAGAATTAGAGAATTGAAAAATAGTATGGAGAAAATCATGCAGAATTCAATAGAGAAATTAAAAAAAGAAAAATATGAATAAGGCATTAAGAGACAGCCACTGAAAGATTTATGTACATATTTGTATATAGAAAATAAGTGTCTCAGGGAGAGAGACTGGTGAAGAAACAATATTTGAAATTGATTTTTTCAAAAAGGCAGCTATATTCCATTTACAAAAGTTACATATAAAATAAAATGATGGATTGAAAATTTTAAAAATATGGAAAGAAGTATTCAGACACTAAACAAAAGAAAACTAATAATAACATTAGGCAAAATGAAATTTAAGGAAAAAAGCACTAATTCCTATAATAGCTGGAAAGGTGTTTTGTTTTGTTTTGTTTTGTTTTTGGAAAGGTTTTAACATTGAAAAAAGAATGAGTGCTCAGCTTCAAGGTGCGTACCAAATGCTACAACGGTAAAAGAAAAGAAACTCCCAACTCAATTTACTATACTGAAATCTCAAAACTTCAAAGGTTAAGGGGAAAAACCTGAAAAGCTAACAGAATGTAAAAAAAAAAGTTAAAAACTGCGAAGAAAGCAGTTAGACATGAAGGAGATTTTTCATGAGAACAATAAATACCTGAAGACAATGGAGTAATATCTTCAAAGTGCTAAGGAATAATAAATATTAACCTAAAAATATATATCTAGCTAAACTAGCTTTCAGGAACTAAAGATGTTTTCAGATGTACAAAGACAAACAGAATGTACCATCCAGGGACTCTTGGTGACAGACTGCCCATTTTTTAGCAAAAAGAAAAGTAGATGAAATGAGATACAGCATGATATGAGAAACAATTGGAAACATGTAAATTGATAAACTATGTTTATATATTATTAATTATAATCTATAAAAGAGAGCAACAACCATAATTTTGAGTTTGTATTTGTTCAGGTGAAAGTCTAAAAATAAAATGAAACTGTAATGTCTAGATCAGAGGTTGGAAAATTTTTTCTGCAAAGGACCATATATTAAATATTTTTGACTTTGTTAGTCATGTGGTTTCTGTTGTAACTATTCAACTCTGCCACTGTATGAGGAAAACAGCGATAGATAACATGCAAACAAATGAGAGTGGCCATGTTTCACTAAAACTTTATTTGTGGACACTGAAATTTGAATTGTATACAGTTTTGGATGTTGTGAACTATTATTCTTCTTTTGCTTAAAAATCATTTAAAAATGTGAAAACAAAAAAACAAAAAAAAAAAACAAAAAAATAAAAAATAAATAAAAATGTGAAAACATGTCCTAGCTCAGGACACACACAAATACAGGTAGCAGGCAGGAATTGGCCTGTTGCCTGCAGTTTGCAGTGTACAGTTTGTCTTATAGTAGCAAGAAAGATCAACAATGTGAGGGATAAGGAAAGGGGGATTATTTTATAGATAGACTGAGATTAAAAGTGCTAAATACCTATGGTCATTATTAGAATATTTAAGAAAAACCACTAAAATAATAGAAATACAATCTATAGCTTCAAAACTAGCAAAGGAAAAAAGTGAAATAAAGAATATAAAAACCACAGAAGGTAAGAAGATTTTAAAAAGAGAAAAACACAATTAAAAAACCTCCAAAATTAATTGATATTACTAAGTCTAAATATATTACTTAACAATGAATGTAAATAGATTAAGTGTATCTAAAAAGGACTGTATAATTGGATTTTTCCCAAAAACAGCTATATTCTATTACAAACATCATCTGTAAAATATAATGCCAGGTTGAAAATTTTTAAAAATATGAAAAGAGGTATTCAAACACAACAAAAGGAAGCTAATAGTAACATTGGCACAATGAAATTTAAGGGAAAAAAGCACTAATTCCTGTAATAGTATTAATTAAAATAAAGAGGAACATTATATGTTAAGAAAAATCAACATACACCAATAGATAAAATAATAATAAAATTATGCATTCAACAGCATAGCATAGAAATACTGGCAAAATTACAAAGAGAAATGTATAACCATAGTGGGAGAATTTAATACTTTTCTCTCAAATTTCAAATTTTGTCTCAAATCTAAAACAAAAAATTTCTGCCTATTCTTTGCCCATTCAGTGTATGTATGTATGTATGTATATATTTTATGTCTTATATAGTAAGTTTAATATTATACTTATATATATTATAGTAAGTCTTATATAGATCAGTATCTTATATAGATCACATTTCCTAACAACAATGCAATTAAATTAAAACTCTAATATAAAATAGTAACAAAAACCCAACCCGTATATTTGGAAACTAAAAAATACACTCTTAAAGAATTCATGAGGTTAAACAAGAAATCAAAATAAAACAACTGCAAAATACTAGAATTGAACAGCAATGAAGTAGTATATTTCAAAATATGAGGTCATGATTAAAATATAATGTATAAACAAGGAAAGAAAGTAAAAGGAAGGAAAGAAGATAATAACAGAAATTAGTAACATTATAAAGCAAGTCAACAGGGATCCCTGGGTGGCGCAGCGGTTTAGCGCCTGCCTTTGGCCTAGGGCGCGACCCGGGATCGAATCCCACGTCGGGCTCCCGGTGCATGGAGCCTGCTTCTCCCTCTGCCTGTGTCTCTGCCTCTCTCTCTCTCTCTCTCTCTCTCTCTCTCTCTCTCTCTCTCTCTGACTATCATAAAAAAAAAAAGTATAAGATAGGTCTTGGATTGACCCCAAATTCATGATAGTGGTTGCCTCTGGGGAAAGAAGGAAGAGAGAAGTAAAATGGCATTTTCTGTAGGTTTTTTTTAATTTTATTTATTTATTCATGAGAGACGCACAGAGAGAGAGAGAGGCAGAGACACAGGCAGAGGGAAAAGCGGGCTCCATGCAGGGAGCCCAATGTGGGTCTCTATCTAAGGTCTCCAGGATCAGACCCTGGGCAGAAAGCAGTGCTAAACCACTGAGCCACCCAGGCTGCCCTGTAGGGTCTAATTTAAAAAAAGAAGAAGAAGAAAGAAGAAAGAAGAAAGAAGAAAAGAAGAAGAAGAAGAAGAAGAAGAAGAAGAAGAAGAAGAAGAAGAAGAAGAAGAAGAAGAAGGAGGAGGGGGAGGGGGAGGGGGAGGGGGAGGAGGAGGAGGAGGAGGAGGAGGAGGAAGAAATTCTGAGGAAACTGTTAAAAGATAATTTTCAAAAAACTATAAAGTCCAGACTCTCATATTGTTATAAAACGAACACATGTTATAGATTCCCTTTAACTTAATCACAGAGGGAACTATTCAGATGGGTTCAAAAGAGAATCCATGAACTGACACGTTTATAGTCAGCAATATTGAAATGTGTATAAAATTGTTTTTCCAGGGCAAAAGGAAGAGACAGAATTTGTATACGTCTATAGGTAAGAATTATTTTTGCGTTGTTATTATTTATAATACACGGAGTTGTACAGTAGTTCTCATAGAATCAGAATCTGATAACCCTGAGAAGTCTCCTCTAGTGTCTGAACAATGCAGTTTTCCATTAAACTCTTTTGAGGGGGAAGTGTAAAAGGGGAAAAAATAGAAGCTCTTTCCTTTTAGCATAAAAATGTATTTTAAAATATCTAGCAAAAACCTATGAGTCTTATCAATTTAGAGACCCAATGATATAAAAAAGATAGTAATTTATATTGAAGTGCAGTTGGGGTCAGCTACCACTGGATGGAAAAACTTTGCACTTGATAGAGATTGTTCAAGAGTAGAATAGGATCAGGTTATTTAAACAGGGGATTCCATGATTGTTTCATAGGTTAGGCTGATCCAAAAGTTCTTATGAGAATAAACAAGTAAAATCATCAAAAAACAGACGGTACCGTACTCACTGAATTCATCTCCCTGACCTTTCATTTTCTTTCTCTGATTATCTGAATTCTACTCAATTTTCAGACCCACTGTGAATTTTTCTTTGACTGTCCATCA
The DNA here is from genome assembly GCF_003254725.2 of Canis lupus dingo. NCBI lineage: Eukaryota > Metazoa > Chordata > Mammalia > Carnivora > Canidae > Canis > Canis lupus. The sequence continues at coordinate 21,493,591 of NC_064256.1, read as the reverse complement.
TAGCACACAACTCTTTCTCCTTCTTCTGAGCTCTAAGCAGCCCTTCTGGTCTCCACAACTCATGATTTTAGCTCATATTCCATGATTCTTGTGGATGACTTGCCAGTTCTTTTTACCTATTTTGTTTCTTCCTACCCAGATAATAAGTGATTCAAGGCCAACAGCAGTGCTGTATACATCTTAGGATCTCCCATAACCCCAGGTTAGTATTTTGCAAAAAGGATTGGAGATTCTGGCAACCTCTCTAAAGTATGTGAGCCATTGACCAACTCCTGAAACATTCATCCTCTTGGAAGAGGATGAAACATAGTTTTTGCAAGGTTTGCAAAGTTTGCAAGGCTTATGAGATAGATTACTTTTAGGAATGCATTTTATCTTTTATATCTGATTACTGATAAAGTAGCTAAATCTCAAGAACAATTTAAGCCAAAGATTTGGGCCCAGTCAGGACTTTGCCTCTCTCTCTCTCTTTTCTCATGTAGCTTATCTTTGGTGTCCATATTACTCAGCTTCATAGCAGAAAATCCTCCTCCTTTGTGGAAAATCTGATTATTAAAAGTTTCTGGAATTTACAACTTATGGTTTCTATCAATGGGAAGGGAGGGCAGCCCAGGTGGCTCAGTGGTTTAGGCCACCTTCGGCCCAGGGTGTGGTCCTGGAGACCCAGGATCGAGTCCCCTGTCTGGCTCCCTGTGTGGAGCCTGCTTCTCCCTCTGCCTGTGTCTCTGCCTCTCTCTGTGTGTGTCTCTCATGAGTAAATAAATAAAATCTTTTAAAAAATGAGAAGGGATTGACAGGATTTTTCTTTATGAAATTCACAATTACTGGGAAAGTCTTTAATTGGTCTAGCTTGAGTCAGGTGATCATAGCAACCTACTTTTTTTCTTTTAATTCAAGTGTAATTAACACACAGTATTATATTTGTTTCAGGTGTACAATAATGGCAATTTACTTTAGTCAGACGTGAAAGTCAAGTCACTCACATTAAAACATGGATTCTTTAATCTGAACTGCTGGTTGGAATGGGAGGAGAAACAATTCCCTAGAGAAGGGTGGGACAAAACAGGTTTCAACTATACTTTCAAATCTCATTTCTCGCTATTCTTAATTGGAATCGAGAATTGTTTCCTTATGCATCTTGCTTTTCTCTACCTCTATCCCATTCCCGCTAGACTACCCTCCAAAATTATTTATAAGGCTTTGGAGTCTCCTCTTCCAAGAAGATTCTCCCTCCCTCCATCCTCTGCTTTCAATTAATCTTGCACAAGCACTTCCATTAAATGCTGCATCATAATGACATGGTGTTGTAATTTAAATTAGGAGACTCACATTTAGGTCCTTATCCTGAGATTTGCTAGCTGTGTCACCCTGTGCAAATTCCCTAACTTCTCTAAGCCTCAGTTTTTCCTTCTATAAATAAAGATTATAATGCCCATATCACATATATATTTCAACATCTAGGTGAAATAACGCATTGAAATTAATTTGTAAATTACTCTAAAGATAGAAGATATTTTTATATCTCAGTACATGCTGCAGGAAGGATCTTTAATGCAAAGACTTATATTGGGACATGTAGTGAGACATTTTTGGAGCCTTAAAGCCAAGCTCACAACATCTGAACCTGAGGGTACCACTACCATCTATATAATGGTTCAGAAAATATTAACATCACTGGATTAAAAAGTAGTTGCATACTAATGATAATAAGCACATAAAAGGTGTTCAACATCATTAGCCATTAAGGAAATGCAAGTAGAATCTATGATGAGATGCCACCCTATGCCCACTGGAATGGCTATAATTTAAAAAAAAAAACAAACAAGTAATAACAAGTGCTGATGAGGCTATGGAGAAACAGGAACCTTCATATATTGCCTATAGGATTGTAAAATGTGTGGCAAACACTCTAGCAGTTACCCAAACAGTTAAACACAAAGTTACCCTATAAATATCTATGTATATACCCAAGAGAAATGAAAATGCACAAAAATTTGTACACCAATGTTCTTAGTAATATTATTCACAATAGCTAAAAGGTATAAACAACTCGTCAATAGAAAAAATGACTGGATACACAAGTGTCTTCTAGTCATCCAATGGAATATGAGATTCTTCAATAAATAGGAATAAATTGATACATGCTACAACATGGACAAACTTTGAAAACATTATACTATGTTTTTTAAAAAGCCAGTTAATGTATGGTAATTCTCTTTACAAAAAAAGGTTCAAATCTTTAGAGACAGAAAATAGACTAGTAGCTATGTTTATGGGAGGAAGGTGGAGAGTTACTTTTAGTGGATACAAGGCTTCCTTTTTGGGATGATGAAAATGCTCTAAAATTAGATTATGGTGATAGTTGCTTAACTGTAAATATTATAAAAACCATTGAATTGCACACTTTAAATGGGTGACTATTATGGTATGAAAATGATCTCACTAAAACTATTTTAGAAACACAAAAAGATCAACATTATTTTTTAAAGATTTATTTATTTATTTTAGAGAGAGAAGGAGAGAGAGAATGCTTGTGCAAAGGGAGGAGGGACAGAGGGAAAGAGAGAGTACCAAGCAGACTATTCAGGGCTCGATCTCATGACCCTGAAATCACAACCTGAAGGAAATCAAGAGTTGGAGGCTCAACCAACCACAGCATCTAGGTGCCCCTGGATCAGCATTCTTTAAAAGAATGAGGGGCAGCCCAGGTGGCTCAGTGGTTTAGCGCCACCTTCAGCCCAGGGTGTGATCCTGGAGACCCAGGATCGATTCCCACGTCAGGTTCCCTGCATGGAGCCTGCTTCTGCCTTTCTCTCTCTCTCCTCTCTCTCTCTCTCTCTCTCTCATAAACAAATAAATAAATGAAAATTAAAAAAAATAAAAGAATGAGAAGCAAAGTAGAAGTAGTGCCTTGTGTCAACAAGCAGGGAGAATAGTGATGTTCAGAAGCAAAGTTACAACCTACGCACTCAAATTCAGAGTTAGGACTTCCAGTCTCTCTGTTGGGGTGCTGCCAAGAGCTCTTTCACAAACTTCCATTCCCTCGTTTATGTACTTCACTCTGCTTGACATGTCCTTCCTTCCTCACCCACCTAGTGAATTCTTATTCATCCTTTAAGAATCATCTCAGATATACTCTCCCTGGGAATTTTTTTCTATGACTGCTTCTCTTCCAGATAGTAGTAGTAGCTTCCTCCTCTTCCACTCCCATACCCCCAACCACATCATTTTCAGAGGGTTGATGTCACTCACTTTTGACCTTATGGGTACATCTCCTTATTAGATTTGAGCTCCCTAAGGGCAAAAACAATTTCTTTATTATTTTAATATCCCCACCACCTGACATGATGAGTTACCCAAGTAGATACTCAGTAAATGTTTGCTAAAAGGATAAGTAGGGCAGGTGTTCCAGAAGTAAAATGTATACTAGATAGAGATTTAGATCAGGGACTCAGAAACAAAGTCTAAGGCCAAAATCCCACTGGAAAAGCTGTGTGGGAAGCCAACTGTCAATGCAATGGCTGCTAGGGAGTGAGCAAGGGCGACTCAGAACAAGGAGGGACTCCTGTGACCAGCACAGCTGGAAATTTAGTGAGCTCAATTGTGGTCAGCTAGAGATGACACTGTTAACACGTATGAGATAGGGACTGTTGGCTTCTGTTATTACCTGGTTGTTTGTTACTTTATTCAGTTAAATTATAAAGTCCTTAAGGGCAGGGCTATAATTTCTTGTTTTATGTGTTTCATAGATACTCCGTAACTGTTTGTTAAGTGAGCTAATTTTACTCTAAACATTTTCTCCTAAAAAAGAGTGAACATTCTCTTTTCTTTTTAACGATTCATTATTCTAACTCCTTCAAAAATGAAATGTAAAACACAGGAAAACAATTTTCCTCCAATTTAAGGTAGATTCTGTGGTTTTGAGTTAGAATACTCTATCACTAAAGAATGACTCAAATTGTGAAACCAAGTGAAAGGAAGAACAATGCCCATCATTGTAGCAACATGACAAAGCATATATTCATTTGTTTATTTGTTGCAGGCTATCTTTCCACACTAATAGGTAAGCTCTGGGAGAGTCAAGATTTTTATCTGTTTGGTTCACTGAGGTATCCTGAGCATTTGAAGTTTCAGGCAATAGCACTTGATAAATAAGATGAAGACAGGGAAAGAAGAAGGGAGAGATGAAGGGAAAAATGACTTTTATGTATGGAAATGTGTAAATACCAGGAATTAGTGCTGGATCAATCTTACTTAACATTGTTATAAATGAAAAAATGCCTGCTAGAGTAAAATTTTCTGCAGAGCTCTCTGTATAGTGACATACTGAGGCAATAAGAATGAACTGAAAAAAGAAATAACTTGGCCATATGAGTGGGCAGAAAAATGGCAAATAAGCTTCATGTAGACTGATGTGAGATGATAACACATTATGGGAAAATGGCACAAATGTGCCTATAAGATAATGGCATCTAACTATTAGATCTGAACCAGGAGAGAATCTGAAGTGTTGTTGAATGCAACCAACTTTATGCCCAGGGGTTACACTTCAACTTCAGTGCAGTGAAAGAAATAAGTCCCACATTATTTTAATTATGCCTCAGGACTTGGGTGAAAAATGTCTGTGAAAAATAAATAAATCTTTTTGTAATGGTTGTGTCACAATTTTCTGTCTATTCTTTCTATGTCCTCAATTCCAGCCTACTATATATGGATGTGGGCTTGTTTCCTTACCAAAAAGGCAGGTATAGGCTCAATTCAGGTGCCACAGTTAGGGTGTCTGCTCTGTAGGAAGGGCTCCCACAGCTCTTGCTGTGGTAGCTCAGCTGCTTTGAATAAGAAGGACCCGCTACCCTCTGGCTATAGCTGACTAGAATCTAAGCAGGATTTGCTATCCACATTTTTTTGTCCTTAAGCCCCATATAAATCTAAGTTACTTAAAGTTGGCTTGAGTAGGTTTCTATTTATTGAAACGAAAGGAACCCCAGCTATCAGTAGGAAATGTATTTCAAGAGGAAAATCACATCCCCTATCCAATCCAGCATAAAACTTGATGTAAATCAACTCAACTGGTAAAGAGGCTTGGAAGCAGATCCAGGAAAGGACTGAATAGTTTATCCAAGTTGGAAGCAGTCCCAACTCAAATGTACCTTGGCCTGTATTTGGAGAGCCTTTGTTTATCATTCAACTGTGACATGAGAAAGTCTGAGGGGATATTTATTTATTTATTTGTTTATTTAAAATATTTTATTTATTTATTCATGAGAGACACACACACAGAGAGGCAGAGACACAGGCAGAGGGAGAAGCAGGTTCCATGCAGGGAGCCTGATGTGGGACCTAGGAGTCCAGGATCACACCCTGAGCCAAAGGCAGACACTCAACCACTGAGCCACAGAGGCATCCCCTGAGGGGATCTTCTGACCAGCTCCCCAAGTGTTGCTATCTAATCCCCAAGGTGGAAAGTAGAGTCGCTTTTGTGTCAATAACTCTGGCCTGCAAATCTAGGCCTCTATATGATTTTACTATTGTTTTCCATTGTTGGTTATTATATTAGTGCTCTCTACTGAAATAGAACAAATAGGATATATCTATGTCCATCTATCCATATATATAAAGAGATTTGTTATAACATATGGTCTCACATGATCATGGAGGCTGAGAAGTCTCAGGATCTACCATCTGCAAGCTGGAGACCTAGCAAAGCCAGGGGTGTTGTTCGAAGGCCTGAGAGCCAGAGAGCTGTTGGTATAGATTGCAGTCCATGTCTGAAGGCCTAGAACCAGGAGCACAAAGGGCAGATCTATGTCCCAGTTCAACAGGCAGGCAGAGAATGAATTCAACTTCTCCCACATTTTTATTCTATTTATGCCATCAATGGATTGGATCATGCCCATTTATATTGGGAAGGGCCATCTGCTCTACTTAGTCCAGCAACTCAAAAGCTGATCTCTTCTGGAAACACCTTCAGGGACATACTCAGAAATAATATTTAGTTAGCTACCTGGACATCCCTAGGCCTAGTCAAATTGGCACGTAAAAGTGATCATCACAGTTTTCTTGGTAAATATTTATTTTGGAAAAAAATAAAGATACCATAGTTTGAATTTAATTCTAGTCTCTGCACCTCAAGAGTGACAACATAGAACTGACAATGGAAGAGCAATCAAGATGACTGGAGGAACTAATTGTCTGCACACTGACTCAGTTTTATCTTAAAGAAGTATTGTAACATGAAGAGGCAAATGTTGAGAGAGGTAATTGTTATAACCAATAAATTAATGACTAGCATGTAATTTATAGGTTAATTATTTAATTCTCCTAACGATAGTATAATAAAACTATGATGATTATTCTCATTTCACACATGGGAGGTAAAGTAATTTGCCTAAGATCTCATAGTGGCAAAGCTGGGATTTGATTCTGGCCAGTCTGGCACTAGAGTTTATGTTAAACTAGTTTAGTTTATCACTAGAGTTTATGATTCTGGCCAGTTCTGCCACATTAGATGACCTCTAATGTATATTGAATTAAGCTCAACTGTTGGAATACTTATAAAACTTATATATTTATAGAACTCTTTATACCAAGATGTGGCAATGGCTGCAAATATAAATAGTCATGACTGATAAATTTATGAGTGTTAAATTTATTTTTTATTTATTTATTTATTTATTTATTTATTTATTTATTTTTATTGGTGTTCAATTTACTAACATACAGAATAACACCCAGTGCCCGTCACCCATTCACTCCCACCCCCCCCCGCCCTCCTCCCCTTCTACCACCCCTAGTTCGTTTCCCAGAGTTAGCAGTCTTTACGTTCTGTCTCCCTTTCTGATATTTCCCACACATTTCTTCTCCCTTCCCTTATTTTCCCTTTCACTATTATTTATATTCCCCAAATGAATGAGAACATATAATGTTTGTCCTTCTCCGACTGACTTACTTCACTCAGCATAATACCCTCCAGTTCCATCCACGTTGAAGCAAATGGTGGGTATTTGTCATTTCTAATAGCTGAGTAATATTCCATTGTATACATAAACCACATCTTCTTTATCCATTCATCTTTCGTTGGACACCGAGGCTCCTTCCACAGTTTGGCTATAGTGGCCATTGCTGCTAGAAACATCGGGGTGCAGGTGTCCCGGCGTTTCATTGCATTTGTATCTTTGGGGTAAATCCCCAACAGTGCAATTGCTGGGTCGTAGGGCAGGTATATTTTTAACTGTTTGAGGAACCTCCACACAGTTTTCCAGAGTGGCTGCACCAGTTCACATTCCCACCAACAGTGTAAGAGGGTTCCCTTTTCTCCGCATCCTCTCCAACATTTGTTGTTTCCTGCCTTGTTAATTTTCCCCATTCTCACTGGTGTGAGGTGGTATCTCATTGTAGTTTTGATTTGTATTTCCCTGATGGCAAGTGATGCAGAGCATTTTCTCATATGCATGTTGGCCATGTCTATGTCTTCCTCTGTGAGATTTCTGTTCATGTCTTTTGCCCATTTCATGATTGGATTGTTTGTTTCTTTGGTGTTGAGTTTAATAAGTTCTTTATAGATCTTGGAAACTAGCCCTTTATCTGATATGTCATTTGCAAATATCTTCTCCCATTCTGTAGGTTGTCTTTGAGTTTTGTTGACTGTATCCTTTGCTGTGCAAAAGCTTCTTATCTTGATGAAGTCCCAATAGTTCATTTTTGCTTTTGTTTCTTTTGCCTTTGTGGATGTATCTTGCAAGAAGTTACTATGGCCGAGTTCAAAAAGGGTGTTGCCTGTGTTCTTCTCTAGGATTTTGATGGAATCTTGTCTCACATTTAGATCTTTCATCCATTTTGAGTTTAGCTTTGTGTATGGTGAAAGAGAGTGGTCTAGTTTCATTCTTCTGCATGTGGATGTCCAATTTTCCCAGCACCATTTATTGAAGAGACTGTCTTTCTTCCAATGGATAGTCTTTCCTCCTTTATCGAATATTAGTTGCCCATAAAGTTCAGGGTCCACTTCTGGATTCTCTATTCTGTTCCACTGATCTATGTGTCTGTTTTTGTGCCAGTACCACACTGTCTTGATGACCACAGCTTTGTAGTACAACCTGAAATCTGGCATTGTGATGCCCCCAGATATGGTTTTCTTTTTTAAAATTCCCCTGGCTATTCGGGGTCTTTTCTGATTCCACACAAATCTTAAAATAATTTGTTCTAACTCTCTGAAGAAAGTCCATGGTATTTTGATAGGGATTGCATTAAACGTGTATATTGCCCTGGGTAACATTGACATTTTCACAATATTAATTCTGCCAATCCATGAGCATGGAATATTTTTCCATCTCTTTGTGTCTTCCTCAATTTCTTTCAGAAGTGTTCTATAGTTTTGAGGGTATAGATCCTTTACATCTTTGGTGAGGTTTATTCCTAGGTATCTTATGCTTTTGGGTGCAATTGTAAATGGGATTGACTCCTTAATTTCTCTTTCTTCAGTCTCATTGTTAGTGTATAGAAATGCCACTGACTTCTGGGCATTGATTTTGTATCCTGCCACGCTACCGAATTGCTGTATGAGTTCTAGCAATCTTGGGGTGGAGACTTTTGGGTTTTCTATGTAGAGTATCATGTCATCGGCGAAGAGGGAGAGTTTGACTTCTTCTTTGCCAATTTGAATGCCTTTAATGTCTTTTTGTTGTCTGATTGCTGAGGCTAGGACTTCCAGTACTATGTTGAATAGCAGTGGTGAGAGTGGACATCCCTGTCTTGTTCCTGATCTTAGGGGAAAGGCTCCCAGTGCTTCCCCATTGAGAATGATATTTGCTGTAGGCTTTTCATAGATGGCTTTTAAGATGTCGAGGAATGTTCCCTCTATCCCTACACTCTGAAGAGTTTTGATCAGGAATGGATGCTGTATTTTGTCAAATGCTTTCTCTGCATCCAATGAGAGGATCATATGGTTCTTGGTTTTTCTCTTGCTGATATGATGAATCACATTGATTGTTTTACGGGTGTTGAACCAGCCTTGTGTCCCAGGGATAAATCCTACTTGGTCATGGTGAATAATTTTCTTAATGTATTGTTGGATCCTATTGGCCAGTATCTTGTTGAGAATTTTTGCATCCATGTTCATCAGGGATATTGGTCTGTAATTCTCCTTTTTGGCGGGGTCTTTGTCTGGCTTTGGAATTAAGGTGATGCTGGCTTCATAGAACGAATTTGGAAGTACTCCATCTCTTTCTATCTTTCCAAACAGCTTTAGGAGAATAGGTATGATTTCTTCTTTAAACGTTTGATAAAATTCTCCTGGGAAGCCATCTGGCCCTGGACTCTTGTGTCTTGGGAGGTTTTTGATGACTGCTTCAATTTCCTCCCTGGTTATTGGCCTGTTCAGGTTTTCTATTTCTTCCTGTTCCAGTTTTGGTAGTTTGTGGCTTTCCAGGAATGCGTCCATTTGAGTGTTAAATTTATATTGTAACAAAAGAATATTGGAGAAATTGGAGGATATCAGCCTGTAGATGCTGATGACCTGGGGACAACCACAATGTCTTCCCAAATTCTGCCTAAGAGACCCTGTTCCAGACAAACCAGAAAGACATGTGGAAGCCAGTCTAATCCAGTTCACAATGTCTCATGTTCCTATTTTATGTCTTAATAAGTACAGAAAGGATATTTTAAAGATCTTTGTTTCCTTCTGTAGCTGGCCACTCGCATTGCTGGTGATGGAAGGTACAGAACAGTCCATAGACCTGGTCCTGGTGGCTTTCTCCTGCATGTTTTCATGCTGGATATCCTCATTCTGCTTTACCTCTTTACTAAGTGAAATGAGTATTTGCTTATATCTTAATTTTATTTATTTAATCATGAGACACACACACACACACACACACACAGAGAGAGAGAGAGGCAGAGGCACAAGCAGGCTCCATGCAGGGAGCCCGACGTGAGACTCGATCCCGGATCTCCAGGATCACACCCTGGGCTGAAGGCGGCGCTAAACTGCTGAGCCGCCGGGGCTGCCCTATATCTTGGTTTTTAAACACCATTTATCATCTATGGAATAAAGTATAGAATACATTATAATCAAAATTTAAATGGTAAGATCTATTTTTAAAATAACTTTCATTTAATATATTAAAAAAATTATCATCAGGTGTGATGATCTTATAATTTTACATGCAGTCACAAATACAAAAGTGATGGTGCCTGACTGGGCCTGGGGCTTCTCTATATTAAAAAGCTGTCCTGTAATGTCAGTGTCCATTAAATGTGAGAAATATAAATTTAGTGAATGAGTTTTAAAATCTCTCTCCTTCCCAAATACTGAAGCACTGAAGTAAAAGACTGAAAAGGTTTTTAAAAAAGAGAACAGACATAGGGTTGGAAGGAAAGAGGAGAGCTGTTGGGAGAGCTTTGGCTTGCTGACTGTTGCCATAGGAACCATTTACCAATTGTTCAAGATATCAGTTCCTGAGGAAGACAAGAGTAGCAAACAAAGTAAAACCAACAAATGAAGAAAACAAAGGGATCTGGCACTAGAAAATGTTAAATACCTTTTTGTGTGCATGCATTTGAGAAAATGGGTTTGTTTGTTTTTTTCAGAGAGAGAGGGCAGGGTAGGGAGATGCCCAAAATGTGATGATCATATTTCTCTTTTGAAGAGCAGAGATAATGTGTCAGGAGGAGGCCCTGATTGGCTGCCACATTCTCCTCCCAAGCTCATGACCACTCCTAGGGTCAATCCTAAGAATGATCAGAAACCTCGATTACAAATCCTCTTTTTCTTTTCAAGCAATCTATAGAAACAGATAGTAGGTGTTCAGTAGGTATGAGGACTGGCCAACTATTCTCTCACATAGACATTTCTAAAGATTGCCCTTAAGATCAATGTACACAGAATCTCAGTGTAAGAATATGTATTTGAAATCTGAAAAGAGAAAATAAATTCTTGCTCACAACCTGATAGCCAAATACATTTCTTTGAAGTTACAGCTCATTTGCAATTTCCTATCCACTCAATACGTGGAGCCACATTCCAGGTGAATTTTCAGGTTAAAAACTAAACTTATTATTTTTTACTTTCTAATTAGTATACAGTTTTATGGTGCTCTGCAGGAAAAGTAATCCTGCTTTATGCCTACTGCCTTAACATTTCAGATTTAATTAGACACCTCATCCTGATTATTTCCCAATCCATTTTTCTTCCCTTGTTTTTTTTTTTTTTCCTTCTCTGTACCTATATGTGACCCTCCCTTTGATCGTTTCTAAGACCTTGGATGCTATTCAAAGCTGACCACGACTGAGGTAGTACTTTGAGTTCTTGAAACATAAGAAAAGGTTGAGATGCTCACTAATTCATTCTTTGTACCTCAGTGCCATCTTTCTCTTCATTTCTCTGGTAAGAATGTCAAACTTAGATTTACCAACAGACCAGATATCTTCTCATGAAGATGCTGGCTGGATTTCCCAGATACAATTAGGAGAAAAGCTAGATTGGTTCAAGGTAGCAATTATTAATTACCCTTAGGTAAGAGATAGAAATGTTAGTACCATCTGTGTATGTAGGTCCATACCAGGACTGACAAACTCAAAGGCTCTCCTTCCCAAGTCCAGGCATGTGATATGAATGAGTAAAACCAGCCTGATGGAGATATTGGTGACCTGGAGAGCACATATCCCTGTCTAAATGCAGAAATAAGATTAATTATTTTTATTGTAAGTTTTTTTTTAAGATTTTATTTATTTATTTATTTATTTATTTATTTATTTATTTATTTATTTATTTATTTATTTATTTATGAGAGACACAGAGAGAGGCAGAGACACAGGCAGAGGGAGAAGCAGGCTCCATGCAGGGAGCCCAATGTGGGACTCGATCTCAGGACTCCAGGATCATGACCTGAGCTGAAGGCAGACACTTAACTGCTGAGCCACCCAAACGTCCCTTTATTGTAAATTAAATAGTGTCACTCCTCTGCTCAAACCCCTGCATGGTTCCTCATTTCAATCAAGTAAAAGTAAATCCTTACAAAAGCTTGTAAGGTGCTCTATCATCTGGGCCTTCATCAGTTCTCTCACCTTGTTTCTTATAAACTTTTCATTTGTTCACACTGCTCTAGGCCCACTAGCCTCCTTGTTATTCCTCAGACAAGCACATATGCTCCCACCTTTGAGGTTGGGGGATTTATTGCCTCATCCTGGAACATTCCTCACATCTTCATTTTCACATGGCTAACTCTGTCACCTCCTGCAAGTATTTGTTCAAATGCTACTTTCTCAGTGAAGCCTCCAACCAATGACCCCACCTTTCTTCTAAACATCCATTACCCTAATTTACTTTTCTTTCTTAGCTTTTACTTTCTAAGGTCCTGTATGTTAATCACTTATTATGTTCATTATTTATTGTTTGTGTCTCCCTGGTAGAACGGAAATTTCATGAGGGCAATTTTGTCTGGTATTTTGATGAATCTGAAACTCCTAAAACAGCACCAGGCACATGCCAGCCACATGCCTAGTAGATACTTAGTCTGTGGAAGGTGTTGGCGCTAGACGTATTCTTGGCTTTCTTCCTTTACACTTCCCAATTCTTCCACTGCTCTTTTCAAACTTGCCGTGTCTAGGGGACAGCATTGCAGACGTTAACCCGTAGACCTGTGGAGAAATCCAGGCAGAAGGCTACATATCCATTGTGAAATCCACCTACCTACCTCCTCCAATAGTTGAGACCAAAACTAAGCATCAGGAGCAGAGCATACACATGAAGAAAACACATCACTAATGCTTTGTCATGTTTTATAATAGCTTTATGAGAACAAAGATGACATGGCATGGTGGTAAGCTCCTAAGCAGACAGAGTTGGAATTTTGGGTCTGCCACTTACCTTGGTCACCTTACTCATTCTTGCTGAGTTATAAATTCCTTGGTAGTTAAGTCAGAGTCATCATATTTGGGAATTAAATGAGATAGTAAGTACCAAATGAGTGGCATATTGGTATTCTTTTTTTTTTTTTTAAGATTATATTTATTTATTCATGAGAGATACACACAGGGAGGGGGGGAGAGAGAGAGAGGCAGAGGGAGAAGCAGGCGCTCTGCAGGGAGCCCGATGTGGGACTCATCCCAGGACTCCAGGATCAGGCCCTTAGCCAAAGGCAGGCGCTAAACTGCTGAGCCACCCAGGGATCTCGCATATTGGTGTTCAATTGATGATTGCTTCCCTTCTCTCTGGCAAGCCAAATGTTTGCTAAAACCATCCTAGGGAATTTGGTTCTTCCCCTTCTCTTAAATCACTTTCAGCATTGCCCTTACTCTTTTTGAATGTAGTATTTTTAAAATATTATGTTTTTTTCTCAACCTGTAGTCCATACCATAAATATTTTCTAGATTTTTTGAAGTCCCTTGTCAAACATTTCTTTGCAAAACATTTTTTAAAAATTCTGTCTCTCTCACTTAACAAAAAACTGTTGGTGTTGCTACAGAAGAGTTAATCTTGGTCTTTCCTTTAAAGGCTTTGATGGTTTTTGTATATTTGCTACCTAAAGACTTCAGAAAAGCCAACTATAAAGATTGATTAAAATAAAACAAAAGCAGGAATGACATTTAAAAGTATGTAAATTCACATATTCTGAGTTTCTCAAACATGAACTTGTTTTTAAAACATTCTCTGTCTCATCTCCAAATGTTTGGTTGGTTACTGATTTCTGTCTAACTGAATCCAGTAGCAATAGACTTGCATGTTCCTATGTGACCTGGAAATTCCCAAGTAATCACTTTTGAGTAGCAGATGTTTAGATAAGCTAACAAGTTCTTAGGGAAATAAATCCTTTTATGATTATTTCAGAAGGAATCTGTATGTTTGGTTCAATGCTTTAGTGGAATTGCATTCTCAACAGGTGAAAATAAATACATGCAGAGCCAGGGTTTAAACCAAGGGAAGGGGATCTGGCACCTATTTTCTAGAGACTATATAAAGACAGGCTAAGGGGCTGACCCCAAGATGGGTGTGGGTCAGAAGGGCAGGAAGGGAATCTGCTTGTCCTCTTGTTCTCTTTTAAAGTCTTGTAAGAGCAAAATACATATAATTTTAAAAGGGGCCTGGGAAAGGAAGAATTGTAAGAATTTAACTTAATACTTACAGTACCTACAAAGATGACATTATCATGTCATATGTAGAACCAAATGGGGAAATAATATCATCTGCTACCAGTAACATCAGGAGGTATTTTTTACATATCCTTGGGGATGACAGAAGCAACAGACACTTAAGGGAATGTTGGAGTGACCACGTATATTTAAGTAAATATGTGAGTAGTGAATTATTTATTATTACTTGTTTTTTGATAGTCTTCTTTCCTCTCAATTTTTGTATTAGAAGTTTTTGAACCACCAATATTTTTGTAAAAAAAAGAAAAGAAAAAAAGAGAGAGAATATTAATTAGCCTTTCCTTCAGGCAAAACCATATGCTTATGCTTTAGCTTTCTACCCCAAATAAAGTCCTATGTCTTCCTGTCTTCCATCTTGATAGGAGGCAAAGACAAATGCAGTTAACCTCAGCTTCACAACATTCCCTCTTTCCTTCCTTCCTTCCTTCCTTCCTTCCTTCCTTCCTTCCTTCCTTCCTTCCTTCCTTCCTCCATCTCTTCCTTTCTTTCTTTTCTGTTTTTCTCACTCTCTGATGACACAGCTTCATTCTTGGTTGTATTTCTCTTTGAATTTTTCTGATGCTCCAGGGTTATCCATAAACCTCATATGATTCTTTAAAGAGGACAAATTACATTAATCTCAATAAAAGAGTACACATGCCTACACAGTTTTGCCCAAATCAGGATAGAGGTTAAAAAAAAAAAAAACTAATTTTATTTAACAGGTAAACAACAACTGTAACCTAAGATTATAGACCCTATGTTTTTCCACAAAGTGAACATATAAACTCAGTGGTCTGGGGCCCATGGTCAAAAAGACATCATAGTTCTACACTCTTCAGATCTTTCCAATTAGAACTTGAAAGCCCATTTTCCTCCCAGAGAAATGCCAGATGCATTCTTCTTTAATGAGCTTAGGACCCAAACTGCAATATGATCTCCTGCTTCAGGTGGAACATGGATAACAACTTAGAAAGAAAGGAGAATGGGGTCTGGAAGAGGATGTAGATTGAAGGATTACCTTAATTAAATGTAAAAGTAGGATCAGAGAGGTAGAAAGACCTTAAAGAAACACTAGTTCTGTGGTCTGAGAGACAAAGCCCTGTAGGGCAGCTGTTCCCATGTTTGGAAAAAATCAAAGTAAGTCTGGATGTTTATACAATATTTAAAAAAAATAAGGTGGGCATGAAAAACACCACATAGAATATAGGCAACTCAAGACAAAAGCCTACTAAGAACTAATAAAATCTTAAATGTTTTTAGTTGAGTCTGTGTTCTAATTCCATGCCTTTTAACTAACTCAAATTTATAAATCAGGTTATTCTTTCAAATAACCTTTGACTCCACAGATCTCTATTTTTTCAGAGTCTTAACAATTCAGGCCACAGGTAAATAAAACTTTAGTTTGAAGTTGAAAACAAATGAAAATACATGGAGCTTGCCATGTCATATTTTTGAATGGTGTTTCTAAGAGTGACCAGGACTTAAAAAGGCTGCAATTTGCATCAAGTAAATTATAATCCATTCAAACAATGAGATATTATACATCTACAAAAATAAATGAGGAAACCATGTATTGAGACTTAAAAATCTCCAATATATAGTATTAAGTGAGAGTAAGATACAAAACAGTGTGCAGAGTGTATTAACTTTTGCATAAAAATGGGTGAAACCAATATATATGTATTTATTTATCTGTATATAAAAAAAGAAATACAGGAAGAATATACAAGAAACTAATAATAGTGGATATTTAGGACAGGAAGAGGGGACAGTGGACTGGTTGGAACAAGGGGTAAGGAGACATTTTACTACAGACAATTTTGTACTGTTATATCCTGGAACCATATGACCATATTAGCTATATATGTATAATTTTAAAGTTCTTGATTACACCAAAAAATAAAAGAAAATGTGGCCATCTAAAAGAAAATTGTAAGCTGATGAATCTGTAGAGGAAATCTATATGACCTGTATTTTATTTGCAGGCTCTGTCATTTTGTGTCTTGCTAACATCTCAAATGCCTACAGTTTGACCCCTAGGTAAAAGGAGAGATCAGGAAACTTCAGAAAACACAACCCCTGATAATCTTCTTAGAAGCATTTGGAACTGCTCAGTGATCCATGAATGTCAAGGCAAAACTCTGATATGCCTCTTTCAGGTTCCATATAAATCTCTTTATCTAAGGTAAACTTTGGGTCAATAAGAAATACCTATGACCTTTGTTTTATGTTCATGAATGTTTTAGAGGCATTATTTCACATATCTTCCTAATAGCTCAAGAAATATACAGCATTTCTCATATCTTTTCCTAAGTAGAGGTGTTAAGGCATTGAACAATCCAGCTCTGACCCACATGGTAAGTGCTAAAGGAGAGCGAATGTCTGTTTGGATTCCTAGCCAGACAATTACAAAGATTCACAGATTCACTCCTCCAAAAACATTTTCCATTCTCCAATTTCAATGCCAGCTCCAGTGTCATTTGAAACTCATTTCTTATGTACCTAGAATTCTTCCTTTTCTTCAAATGGCAAATTTGCCTCTATCTGATAACTGGGGAATGCTTATCATTGGAATTTTTAAGCATACAAGCTGACACAACAAACCACCAATTTGTTATTTTGATGAAAATATTTTTATATTTTCAGCAGATGGCTAAGAATGTTGCTTTTGTTATACAGTCTTTGTTTTGACAAAGACCAAAAAAGAGAGAAAGAAAGCTCTGGATTATTTTTCCTGTGAAACTTAATCTAAAACCAAACAATTTGGCACGTGACTTCTGAGCGTGTTCCATGTTTCATTTCTAGAGCCCATTTCCCTGGCAACCTCCACCCTCTACCAGCTGTAGAGGTCAACACAATAGACTTGTCACAGGTTTTAAGTCGGGTAACCACTTTTAATTTGGAGAAATTATTACCCGGGGAGAAAATAGGCTGGTCCTGTACTTCAAAGAAAAAAAATAGAAATCAAGATGCACACAGCCTCCCGAATTGGACTGACTCTTAATGTTGCTGTGTGCCTCTTAAGCAGCTGTTCAAATAAGTAGCTGCCCGAGGAAATGTATATTCAAATGCTCCTTGTCCTTCGCCTCTCCTCGCTTCACACCTAAAAGCCAGATGCAAGCTCTTCCAGGGCTAACAAATAGATGCCTTCTGGTGGCTCATTATGGTAATTACTGGCCATATATTACTGCCAGGTGAAAAGGGTTGGGAGGCAGGCTAGCCCAGGGGCATTTACAAGTGGTTTATTTGTGTTGAGCTATTAAGAATCTTCGGAGTTATCAGATCAACCACTGCTCTTTGGGTTTTACAAGCAAGTTGTTCCTTAACAATCTGATCCTTCATCTGCTACCTTTGTGATATGTTTAAGCACCACTTAGGGACCTGACATGCTGCTTAGGAAAGTTACTTTACCTGTTTACAGAGAGTTTCTCAAGTCCACTAGGTCCTCTGCACATTTTCTGCATGCTTCCTTTCCAACAACCGCAACCCCCCCCCCCCCCGGCCGCCCGCCAACCCCCAAAGGCTGCTTTCTCCATTCTTTGATCTTCAACAGAGCTACACACCTCTTTGCTGGCCACAGACACCTTGTTGGTGTAAATGAATGTTGATGCAACTGAGCTTTATGGGTTTGGACAACATCAGGGTTAAATACAGATTATACAGGGTCTGAAGCTCATACAAGTTGGGGCAGGCCCTCTTTAACAAAAAGAATAGAAAGCTTGTATACATAAATTAGATACAAAATGAATATTTGGAATGGGAAATACAAAATTTAGAAAGCTGACAAATCAACAGATATAAAAGTCTAAAAAAAAAAAAAAAACAACAACAACCAAACAACCCAAAATAGGACTTTAAAATCAGCTACCTAACTCCTCTAAACTATTTTTCTTACTTTTGGCAAGGAGAGGAGCAGCAGACTCTTTGCTTCTTCCTATGATGAAGAGTTTATAATTTTATTTATAAAGAAGAAAGAAATTTAGTCTTTCCTCTAGCAACATTGACTGAAAGTTTTTTTAGAACTTAGTTTAAGGAATTATTTCAGCTGCACATCTTGTTATAGGTAATGTCATATAAAGTTTTAGAATTTTTGTTAAATTTGGGGAAATGTTTAAATTTTTTCATATGTAAGCTATAATATTTCAGGGTATCTCAAGTTTTATTTTGCAACGACTAATTTTAAATACATTTTGAATTGAAATATACTCACTAACCAGCTTGTTGTAGATGACACCATTAAAATACATTTTTCTTGGGGATCCCTGGGTGGCTCAGCAGTTTAGCCTCTGCCTTCGGTCCAGGGTGTGATCCTGGAGACCCGGGATCGAGCCCCACATCGGGCTCCCTGCATGGAGCCTGCTTCTCCCTCTGCCTGCGTCTCTGCCTCTCTCTCTCTCTCTCTCTCTGTGTGTGTGTCTCTCATGAATAAATAAATAAAATATTTTTTAAAAATACGTCTTTCTTCATTGCTGCCTTTATTTGAATGTCAGTTTTTTTGTTTACATTGCTTCTCTATTAGTAATTTCTATTGATTTTTATCACTTATCTATATTGCTTTTAATTTCATATTAATTTTTTTCCTGAATTTCCTTTTACTTTTTAAATACATTGATAGATGGAAAAAATGGTACCTCATCATAAACATTCAAATCAGGACATTGTAGATAAATTTTCACTTATTTTATTTAAGCATTTCAAAACATCTTTGCAAATTTGTGTCTCCATATTAGAGTAATTTTTACAAATTTTCAAAAGTAAATATTTGGCAGATGCCCATGTAAGTAAGAAGCCATGACGCTTAAGCTTCATTAGTGTCATGAAAAATCTGCCTTTAAGCCTCTGAGAGATGACCCAATAGGTGTGATTCAATGTGTTGTGAGGAATAGGTCCTGCCTTATTCATCAGTACATCTCTGCTTGATGCAGTATATAGCTAAATACACAGCTATAAATTTAAATTTAATAAAAAGCTTCAAGCTAATATCTGAGGGTAGGGAGGGAGTTATAAATGGGAAAATCTCTCATATCCCCAGAATTGTCAGAGGATAAGGAATGGGAAATGGAGTGAAAAGGAACTTTTGGCTTAGAGGCAGGGACATTGGAAGAAATGGCTTTTTGGAACTGTCCCCCTTTCAGCCTGCTGTCAGGACCAATAAGCTTATTTGTAGCCTACTTCTGGTAGCAGGCATTTGGTTGTTGCAGTTGTATGTATTCTCTTCACACAAGAGATAGAACATTCAGCAAATTCTTTTTGGCTGACAACATTATCTCACTCATTATAATAGCAAAATTGGAAATAACCTGCATATTTAAAAGCCAAGTGTTGGTTAAATACATTATTATGTATCTACACACAGATTGGAACTTCTGAAAATGTTCCATAACAGTGTATTTATTGATTTAAAAATTTGTTACGCTGAGTGAAGTAAGTCAGTCGGAGAAGGACAAACATTATATGTTCTCATTCATGTGGGGAATATAAATAATAGTGAAAGGGAATATAAGGGAAGGGAGAAGAAATGTGTGGGAAATATCAGAAAGGGAGAGAGAACGTAAAGACTCCTAACTCTGGGAAACAAACTAGGGGTGGTAGAAGGGGAGGAGGGCGGGGGGTGGGAGTGAATGGGTGACGGGCACTGGGGGTTATTCTGTATGTTGGTAAATTGAACACCAATAAAAAAAAATAAAAAAATAAAAAAATTTGTTACAAGATATTTTGCATGAAACAAACAGGATGCAAAGAAATAAAACGCCAGTTTTCCTTAAAGAAAATTTTTATCTACACAAGTAGATACAGACAGGCATGTACCAAAGTGTTGATGACAGTTGTCTTTGTGCAGGTAAAACTGTAAGATTTGCATTTTTACTAAAAGTATTTATTTGTAGCATGCGAATTTTCTTCCCTAATGACCATCTTTTATTTGGTAATAAGAAAATAATATTTTTAATGAAAAAAAAGAGAAAATATCACTGAGATGTTAGATTTCTTTGGTCCTCCTTCAAGAAAATAATGGCCTGAAGTTTAAACTCTTATATGCAGTTCAATGTTCATATTAAAACCCCATTTCCGGGATCCCTGGGTGGCGCAGCGGTTTGGCGCCTGCCTTTGGCCCAGGGTGCGATCCTGGGAACCCGGGATCGAATCCCACGTCGGGCTCCCGGTGCATGGAGCCTGCTTCTCCCACTGCCTATGTCTCTGCCTCTCTCTCTCTCTGTGACTATCATAGATAGATAGATAGATGATAGATAGATAGATAGATAGATAGATAGATAAAAAAATTTCCAAGAAGCAGTTAACCTATAAGAAGGATGACTCCCCAGGATTTACCATAGCAATAGGAGACAGGTCAATCTCCTATGTGGCACACTAAGATCTGCAAATTCCATTCATATGATAGGGGAATTGGTCAACAAACTGAGCAACTAGTTCCAGAGGGCTGTAAGAGAAAGGTCTTATGTTTAATTGAATTTTTCTAGAATGTGTATATGTATATATTATATTTAAAGTATTTTCTGGGAAAGCTTATATTTATTCCTTCACACTTACATGTATAATTAGGAAAGTACAGTGCCTCTTTAGAAATTTGTAGGTGTAGGGGCGTGTGTGGATAAATTTCATTAATTTGAGTTGGCACCAGACAAAATTTATCGCTGTGAATGCAATGTGAACTAGCACTAAGAATCTACAAAGTTCAGAACACATATGTTTACTTAATCTCACTCTATCCTACCAAGAGAATGGTTCTCACTCCTCGATATGCAAAAGAACCCCCTTGAGGAAACTTGGTAAAATGCAGATTCCAAAGCTCAGCTTTCGGATATTCTGATTCAGTACAGCTGGGGTGGGCTGAGGAATGGGCAATTTATTAGCCCAGGGCTCAAAATTGGAGACACACCATTTTTTAAAAGTATGCCTTTTTTAATAATGGGAAAATTACAGCGGGCGGGGGTGGGGGGACCCTGCACTACAGTTCTAGGACTGTGATGTGCAGATAAGAAATGAGAAACATTGCCTCTGCTATGTGCTTTCTCCACCCCTCCATTGCCAGCTGACCAATGAGCCCCCTCACCTGTATAATGTGAACTCTTTCCCCAAATTAATCAATCCCTCAGAACTAGTCCTTTGGCAGTTAATGAAACCATACTGTGTGGAAAAACAATTCTTTTTTCCTTGGAGTAGTTTGAAACCCTGTTAAGATAATGACTTGAGCCTCACTTAAAAACCTGCTGCATTCAACCTTCTAAATCTACGCTCCTACAGATTGCTGCCCTGAGTACATGTACTTTGTCTCTGCTGGCACTAATGGTTTTCTATGTTCTGTTCTGGACACGTGACAGCCCAGTATCATAGTGCTGCTGTAAAATGCATTCTCCGTGCCCAGGAAGAACCTGTATAAATATTCTCAATAAATAAATAACAGTTGTCATTTTCAGAATATGACAATCTCCAGCTGCCTGTGCTTAAAGTGAGCGACGTGTCATTTATCCTAATAGATGTGAATGCATGTATTGTACATACCAGTGAGTCACCTAATTCTTATTCACTCTAGCCTTGGTCTCAGTTGGGGGCAAGTTGCCTCTAACAGGGGATGGCTGGATCAAATCACAAGCTGAAAAATCTTGGTCAATTATAGAAGCCTGAGGCTAAGGAGGGAGTTGTCTTTTCAGACTTCCCAGACCCCTCCTCTTCCCAGGCTTACTGAAGATGCCAGTCAACCTCCCATCTGTGGAATTTCTGGTACTTTTTCTCCTCCCTGTAATTTAATGTGACTCAGTTGTTCTCAGTCCTGATAATACAAGTGGTGAGAAAGTCGCCTAATCCCACTGGCATCCCCTCTTGTCAGCACCTCTTTATTTCCCTCTTTAAAGGCTCAACATGTTTTGATTTACAATCCTCACCAAGATAACTGCAGGTGCCCTCTTTAAAAAGCAAGGTTAACTCACCTGAGATGAATTCTTTTATTGCAAACAAAAGCAACACATGAGCAGGAAATACAATTAATACAGGTGCTTCCCTGAAACTTAGCAAATGCCTGTTGTCTTGAAAGGGGGAAAAAAAAGTCTTCACCAAGGCCCCAGTGGTTCTTTTCATGCTCTTTTGGTGAAATAGGAAGGACTTGAATTAGAATATGCTTGAGGGGGAAAGGAATAGCCCTCTATGTTCAGGAGAAGCTCCAAGAAAGACTCCATGTGAGGCACTGCAAATTCCTTACGGACTTAGGTTATTCAGGGCAAGTAAAATGTTGGACAAGGCTGACCCTCATGTTAGCATTGGGGGACAAAACCCATTCAGCGAAATCACCAGTTTTATATGTCTGGAGCTATCATCTTGCCTAGTAACTTTTTTTTTTTTTTTTTTTTTTTTTTTTTTTTTTAAAGATTTTATTTATTTATTCATGATAGTCACACAGAGAGAGACAGAGAGGCAGAGACACAGGCAGAGGGAGAAGCAGGCTCCATGCACCGGGAGCCCGACGTGGGATTCGATCCCGGGTCTCCAGGATCGCGCCCTGGGCCAAAGGCAGGCGCCAAACCGCTGCGCCACCCAGGGATCCCGCCTAGTAACTTTTTAAAGCACTCCAGTTAATGCAACCTTTGTAGAACTTGTCATTTGGTTCTCCTTGAAAATGTATAATGTATATATTAGTTCCAGGAACGTGTTTGAAATTGTTAGATGGAGGCAGATGTGCTAACCTGATCTTCAGTTTGAGGTTCAGAGTTCGTTATTCCGGTGGTTGACAGTTGGTTAGTTTAAAACTTCAGAAGTTAATTGAAAGTCTTTGATTGTGAAGCATAGGCAACTCTTTTCAGGTGGTGGTAAAGATATTTGCTGTTCCTGTTAAGAAGTCATCAAGAGGGAAATCAAGCAAAATAAATGTGCAGTCCTAGTAAACAGCTTAATTTAGTAAGTCTTGTGTGGTTACAGGAAATTAAGATAAAAAGCCATGAAAAACTTAAGGAGGAAGTGGTAGACTTAGCAAGAACACCTGACAAGTAGTTACAATTAAATCCCCAAGTATTGCCTTCTATTAAAAAAGAAAAAAATCTTGATCACTTCTCTAAACAAGTATCTTCTGTCTTTTAATTCTTAGATCTGATACTCATTTAATTCTGATAGTTTGATCTAGCAAAGGGTTACTCTTCAGCCTTGGCCGGGGTACCTTCTAACATGAGTTCACCTGGAGAGTGAATTCCTGTGTTTGCAACCTGGACTTTTGCTCTGACAAGCTCCTCCTTTCCCAGAGCACATACAAAGTAGGGTTTCAGAAAATGCATTTGGCACAGTCACACTTCCTCAATGGCAGATTCTACCTGTTTTTACAATGACAAGATGACAAGACTGCATGCTCAATTACACCTTCTCTTTTTAAGTAATTGCCCTAGATCTTGCCAAATTATGTGCTAGTTTTCTCCGGCACTCTAATTTAAATTAGAATGAAGGTGCTAAACTTTTGTTAATTACTGCAGTCTGATTGTTTGAAGCAATGTCTTTTTGTTTTCAGAATTCTACTATCTTTCATGACCCAATTAGAAATAACTGAAGATTCCTACTATTTAGGATCCCTGTATATGTCATGATTATGTTTCCTTCTGCATAGTCCGTATATAAACTAGGTTCCTATATCCGGATTTTTATGTAACAAAAATCAGTGCTACTTTACGAGGTTTCGTATGACATAGAAATAAAAGCAATAGAAGAAGTAGGGCCAGATTTAGCAAATAAAAATACAATATGCTTAGTTGAATCTGAATTTCAGATAAACAATGAATTATTTGCTACTGTGTGTCCCATGCAGTATTTGGGATATAATTATACTAAAAAAATTATTTCTATGAAACTCCAATTTAAAGAGGTGGCCTATAATTTTATCTGGCAACTCTAGGGTTGAGTAAAGCCAAAATTGATTTATATATTTGTGTTTTCTATGAGTTACATTGTATTGGGAAGCAAAGGAATGCATTATATTTCAATTTTGGTATGGGAGAAATAAGATCGATTTAAATAATAAGTAAAAATAAGATATTATTGGCAAGAAATATTAGCCTGAATGGGTATTTTATACCTTTTTCACATTCTAGTAAAATACGAAATTTGTCTCCATTTATAAATATGAAACTTCGTTTTCTGCCTGAATTAGCATTCATTATTTTTGTGCATGAACCTCTAAAACCCCTTGCACGACTCAAGTCATCTTTAGTCACTCAAAACTGGTGAAGCCTTATGAGAATAGCAAACGGAGGAATAGTGGCCTAGTTAAAATTAGCTCAGTTCAAGAAAGAAGGAATGCAGCTTTAAAATGTACTGTCATAGTGAAATATTAGGAAAGGCATACTTCAGATAATTCTCAGACTCCAAAAAAATGTACTAAAGACAATTTATTTCCAAAATCATAATTATAGTAGCAGAGATGTTTTAATTTTTACTCATGATTATTAGCAAAAGTTACAAAATCAATTGAACGTAACTTTCGTATTTTCCTCATAATTTCTTTCATCACAAATTCTATAATACAACTAAAGAATACTAATTAAAGTTAAGAAATATGCTACAAATTATTTTGATCAATATTAGAATTTTATATATTTTAAGTTTTCTAATGTGTGCTAATACTTACTCATGCATGAATTGAAATATATTCCTAATCTTAAAATTAAATTTATTTTTTTCCGTAAACTATTTTTAGCCTTGGTCTGCTATAACAATTTCCAGTGTTTTTTTTTTCTTCCTTTCTCTTAAAATAAATAGACTTCAAAACAGGAGAGTTGATACTTCTTATTATTAAAATGGAATGGGCTTTTATTATCAAATAATACACCTATCCTGTTAAACCTAATGTTTGTAATATAACCTAAAGCCTTTCTTTCTAATTGACTCTATGAAATGTAAGGCAATGACATTGTTTCTTTTTAATGCTTTAAGGAGTGAACACTGAGCTTACAACATGCAGTGCTTCTTAGTTAACATGACAAAGTATAGGCACTGTATCTACTGGTAAAAATTTTCACAACCATTATTTTACGTAGCTTTCTACATTGTTCAATATTATGTGTTCAATATTTTTTTCAGTGTCTGTAGGAAAATGTGAAATGTATCATGCAAGGTTCCAACATAATACATGATATATCTAATTTAACCTAAGTAAAGGATTGGTGAATTTACCATTATCCATTATCCAGCTCTCTGGTGCTACCAAGACAGATCAGACCAGCCAGAAGCAAGATACACACTCAGTGTTCACTGAGGCTATGGAAACAAACCCACGTTTGCCAAAGCTGAGAATGTGATGTGAGGGAGATTCCCAGAAAGGAAGAAGGAGGAAAAAGAAAAAGGAAGGAAATTAAAGGAAAGAAGAGCTCAAAGGGTACAGAAGAATGCAAAGGTAGTCAAGGATCAGAAGCAGCAATGGCACAAAATTAAGACATCTCTAAGGGAAGAGAACAAAAGCATCACTTGGAAAAGAGGGAGAATATTATTTCTCCAACTGGGTTCTGTGGAAATTAGTGTCCAAAAATGTGAAAGGTGTGCCATGGGGGGAAAAAGTTTCCTTAATTAAATATACTTGAGAAATGTATATACTCCCATCTTGGAGATTTACAATTAATAATTGAATATTAAACTTTCCCAGAGGTCCTATCATTTAAAAAAATCTTTTAGATCTTGTTACTAAGTGTATATATGTTTAATATTAATAAATATTAATTAATAAATATTAATATCTAATATTAATAAGACTTATAGGACTATGAATTATTTTTCAGACCACATGATAACATTCTTTATTGTGAGTTGATGAAGCAATGAACTCTAGAGTTCTGTGGTTATTGGGTATTTGGAAACTTGGATCTGGATAATACCTATATCTTGATGGTACCTGAAGACGTTGCTTTGTCATATCCACAGTATTCTTGGTGGTGACCAGAACTGCAAAGCCTTTAAAAGTGGGGCTACAAATTGAGAATACCTGAGTTCAACTATTAGGTCTTGCACATGCTTCAGTAAGGTACCTGCCTTATTTAAGGCTCAGTTTCAACAAGAAAAGAAATAACAATGAAAACTAGAGCTTATTCCATAGGTTGTTGTGGGAGGTGGGGGGTAGGGGGAATCAGATGAGATATTCTTTGTAAAACACATAACTTAATGCTCAGTATATGGAAAACAACCTTAATATGAATGATCTGGTGCTAAAATCTTTGTGAGTTTTCCAAGCAGAGTTTTCATCTGGCCACTCAAATGCTTTTTGAAGATTACAGATTAAATAAATGCTGAATCTCTGAGCAAGGCAACTTGTTGCCTGAGCCTATGGTCAAATATAAATAAATATGATCTTACCAGTCCTACGGTGAAGTTGAGAGAATTCCATAAGACTACATGCATAAAGGGCCCAATGGCTCTTTAACTGTTGGCAGAAATGAAATGAACTAACAGGCAATATAAGTGAGAGGAATTGGATTTCTTCACTCCTTATGTTGCTCTGTCCATAAACTTTCAATATCTGCTTTGAGGAGATGTGTACAGACTCTGGGATTTATGTGTGTGGGCTTAGAGGGAAAGAATCCTTCTTACCACTGGCTGTTGGCATTGTAAAGGAGGGATGGGACCAAACGGGAGAGGTGGTGAACCCTCAGAATGGAGATCAGAAGGCCAAGCCTGCACTGCATTTTCCTTAGGGTTGAAGAAGAATACCCATCTTCATCCTTTTTAAAATTGGGAGGTAAGGGAATAAAATTTAAAAAACTTTTTATTTAGAAGTTTATTTAGAAATAATCATGGACACACTGGAAATTGCAGGGATAAAAAGAGAAGTCCTATGTAACTTCACCAATTTCCCCCATCTACACATTCGTTAGAGTTCTATGTCATTTTGTCACATTCACCACCACAACCAAGATACACAACTGAAGATTTTATTTTACCTGTTTTCCCCTTTTCAAGAGACAAAATAAAAATAGTTCATATTACTCTGAGCACTAATTATTTTTAGTAATTAATTTTCAACATTCACAGCTGAAGATAGGCATGAGTATAAAGAAGTTACTGAAGGGTTTTGATATCACAAATCAGGATTTTCATAGAACTCAATATTGCTACTGTGGTTGCATGTGCTTCCCCTTTTCTCTGTAAATCTGGTCATCATATGTAAATACTTTGTAAAGTAACTTCACATTTTAATTCGGTTCCTCTCTTCTGTCATCATTTATGATTGCATTGGTGGAAATGTATGTGTTTTACAAAAAGCAAAATGTGCTGAAGAGAAAACCAAATGGTGAAACAGATCCCATTTTAAAAAGCCATAAACAAACTTACAGCAGTAAGTGGTGACATGAATAAATTGCTTTTGCAAGAAAATTCAGACTTAATATCATTACTAAGCCACAGCTGAAAGGCATAACTATATTTCAACTGGTAGTAATGACTGGCACCAGTGGGTTAGAAATGATCTCATGATGGTATCATAATGACTTTTTTTATTTTTAAAAAAACAAAGGAAACTTGAAATTTCATCATGGTGGTTAAAGATGTAAAAATTCAATGATAAAAAAAATTCAATGATAACATAACTGGTTTTATACTATATTCTTGTGATGTTCTCCTCTGGTCTTTAACACAAATATGTCAAGATTTAAGAGACTGGTTCTCATAGTTTTGGTATAGCTATGGCTCCTAGTTTGTTATAGAGCATACTCATGATATACATAGTTTAATAAATTGATCTGCCAAATAAATAAATAGCCAATAATTTTATCAATAAAATGAGCTGTTTACAATAAGCACAGAACAAAGTTTTGTTGAAATAGAGAAGCTGGGTGGGCACCTGTACTCACTAACCATACCAACATAGAGGCTGGCTCTGGCACCCCAACTGGCATTAATTAGCATTTCCCTGAATGTATTTCATAAAATACAATGGTTTTCTAAGATGCTTTATGAAAAGAACTGTATTTCAACAGCACAACCAAAACATGATTGTTCTTA
Organism: Canis lupus dingo; assembly: GCF_003254725.2. NCBI lineage: Eukaryota > Metazoa > Chordata > Mammalia > Carnivora > Canidae > Canis > Canis lupus. The sequence goes on along the minus strand of NC_064256.1, from coordinate 21,465,490 downwards.
ATGCAGATCTACCTACCTGTTCACCAAGGTCCTCATATTTCTTCTTATGTCTCAGCCCTTCCTTTGGAGATCATTTTTCCATGTCTCAAAGTTCTTAGAAATTGCTTTAGAAGGGAGATTTTTTAGTTTGTGAGAAAAGTGCTAATTTCACATAGGAAGATATTTCACAGGCTGCATGGTTAGGGAGATAGTTATCTGCTTTTAGTATTTTGAAGATATTATCCCATCCTCTGATTGTCTCAATCAAATTGTCATTTCTTTTAAGTTAGCTGGGTTTTTTACTCTCTAGTTCCTTTTAAGAACTTCTTTTGTCTTTGGCAATCTGCAGTTTCATTTTGTATTTGGGTGTCTTTTTCTTTTCCCTTTATCTGAATTTCACTGAGATTGTAAATCTAAGGGCTGTGTTTTCATCATTCTGCAAAATTTTCAGCCAGTGTCATTCTGAATATTGCCTTGTCCTAATTCTGTTATCTGCTTCAGAAAATCTGATTAGATTTTTGTTAGACCTCCTTACTCTGCCCTCTATCCTCCCTGCTTCTCTCTTCACTATTTTCAATCAACTATTAGAGTTCAGTCTATTTAGTTCAGCAAGTTTCTAATTTAATTTCTAAAACCTCTTGGGTGTATTTTTAAAATTTTGCCTAATCATTTTTCATAGTCTTATACTTCATAGTTCTACTTGAATCTTGTGTTTCTTTAAACATATTAAGCACATCTATTTTATATCTCATATGTAATAATTTCTAGTCCTGTAGTCTCCGTGTGTCTAACATATTGGGGTTTTCTTTCATTCTACTGATTTTTGCTCACAGTGGTTTATTTCTCACTTAATATGATATGTTTCATCCAGCACTATGTTCTTTGGGGTTTGGGCTATGGGAGTTTTTTAAGGCTCAAGTCAAAGTGTTTTACTTTAAATATGAGTTATTTTTGCTTCTGACAATCATCTAGGGAGATTACCTAGCCAGGACCAGTTCAAATGAAATTCTTAACTCTGGGTTTTTCAGGTCACTGAGTTCTTTGAAATCCATCTCCAACCCAATGTAAAGACTTGCTTGTGGTTTTGAATTCTCAGGAAAGAATTTTCCCAAAGTCCTCTACCTAGAACCATGTCTAAGACATCTCTTTCCTGGTACCTTCTGCTGGGTGTTTTTATATCAATTAATGAATACATTATTAATTAATAGACTATAATATAAAATAGTATAGTATAGTAGTAGTAGTAGTAGTAGTAGTAGTAGTAGTAGTAGTAGTAGTAATCTTTACCCTTTTATTGAAAGAGTCACTTTCAGAGGTTCTGGATTCATGCAGCATTTTCTCATCCAAAACTTCTTCCTTAGCCTTCAATCCCCTAAACAGAAGTAGCCCATGAAGTCCCAAGGTCTAGGCTACCAACAAATATTGGATGCTCTCAGAGCTGCTGCCAATGACAGTACTATATTTACTCTCTGGGCTATATTTTCTCATGGTTAGGAGTTCATTTTCTTGCCAGCTTATATATTCATATAAAGATTAAATGTTGTATCCAGCATTTCTAATTATTCTTACTAGGAATGTTTTTATGATAGGCTCGTTTGCCATATCAACTAAAACAGAATTCAGAATATCATTTAAAGGTGTTCAGAAAACTGTTAGAAGAACTAAGGATAATAATATACCCAAACAAATTAAATGTTGGAGTGAAGGGAAGTAGAAGGAAGTGAAAGTTTATTTAATTTGCTTATTATTTATAGTGTTCATAGTATTATTCCATACTATTATTTATAGAAGAAAGTCATGATATTGTCTTAAAAATAGAATTAAACATATTATATGCAATTATATTTATAAAGGTAAACACTGAAAACTTTTTAAAGATTTTATTTATTCATGAGAGACACACAGAGGCAGAGACATAGGCAGAGGGAGAAGAAGGCTCCCTGTGGGGATCCTAGGACCCCGGGATCAGGACCTGAGCCAAAGGCAGATGCTCAACCACTGAGCCACCCAGGTGCCCCTGAAAACTTTTTAAAAAGGTAATAAACCTTTCAAATTTCAAAGGATAATATATGTATAAAAATAAGGTAATGTAAACACAGACCATTGAGTAGAATGTGAAAGACAAAAGGAGAAACAGATTTAAGAAAAGGAAACCCAGACAACATAGTAAAATAGAAAAGACAAAGGGACAACTAAAAGTAAGAATTACAATACAATGACAAAATCAAAACAAACACAGAGTAAAGGCAAATGTTATAAACTCATCTATGAAAGGAGTTTCCGATTGAATCACAAATAAAAATTCAAATATATGCTAAACATAAGAGATGCTGCTAAAACAAAGCATCTCAGAATGGCTGAACATAAAAAGATAAATATATTGTATCATGTGTATGAAAACAGAAAATTATTCAGAGGCTAAGATATTGGACAAGGTTGAATTCACAGCAAAGAAACGTTAAATAAGACTAAGAAAGTCTTTGTGTAATGACAAATAATATAATTCACAGGAAGATACAATAGTCATGGATACTTATCCACCAAATAACATAGCATAAAGATTCCTAAAGCAAAGCTGTAACAAATATAAAGATAAATACCTATTCTGTATATCTACACAGTATACAGTAATAATAGATATTCATTTATCATCAGCTCATAAATACTCAAGTAGACCAAAGTGAATGAAAATGTAAAATAACAAAATTAATAGAATAAGTCTAATTGATATATTAAACTCCATGCAGAGAAAATGCCTTTTTTTGCAAATACACATAGAATTTTTGAAAGAATTACCATTAATAGGACATAAAAATCCAAATACATTTCAAAATTTTTAGAGCCTTGTTTTATCCATGGTGAAATAAAACTGGCAATTAGTACCTATATTATAAAAATTAAATGAGAGTATTTTAATACTCTCAGATGAGAGAAGAAATCAAAACCAAAAATACTAAAACCACTACCCATTGAAATCTGTAGGATTTACAAATAAGGTTATCAGAGGAAAAACCAAACTTCAAAGAAAAATTGTGAAATAAGGATCTAAAATAATTAAATTAAGCATTCAAAATAAGAAATTGTGGTCATCAACAAAATAAGTCTAAGGAAATCAGAATTAAGGAACTGGTAAAGAAAATGAGGACTATCTGAATAACTACAACCACCAAAAATAAATAAATAAAACAAAGAAAACTGTCTTTTTTTTTTAAGTTAATAAGATAGGTAAACCATTGACATGAATTTTTAAATGGTGAGAGACAAAGAAAGTACAGGTATCTAGAATGAGCAACTAAGTCAGGAACCTAAGTGCAGTTATTGAAGGAATTAAGAATTAAAATATATCTTTGTTTAAACTTATCCATAAGATTTGAAAAATCTAAATAAAATAGATGATATTTCTAGGAAACTTAAATCACCAAAAATAACCTCAGAATGTATAGAAAATTTAAATAGACCATTTTAGAGTTATTATGAAAGTTGTCAAAAGTTGCAAGCATCAAGCAAAACTTTAAAGAACAAAAAACTCCAATGCTATTGAAAGGACTCTGGAGCAGAATTTGAAGAAAAACCCATTTTCTAATATTACCCATCATAATAATTATACCAAAATGCAACGGCATAGTAAAAGAAAGCTACCTATCAATCTTTCATGTAAATATTGATCAGAAAACTCAAAAGAATACATTAGCAATCAGAATCCAGCATTACTTTAAAAGAATACATCATGATTAAGAAAGGAAATTAGCAATATCCGGAAAATTATTTACATATATACCGTAATATAATATAGAATTTGAGCTACTATTAAATTAGAAAAGTAATGTGATCATCCTCAGAAAGGCTGTAAAGGTATTTAATTTTGATATCCATTGCTGATAAAACCATTGATAAAACAATAATAAATAGATAATTTTTAATATCTGTCTGATTTACAGCCAAAAGCCTGCACGTACTGAATGGTAAATCTGCTAGAAATATTTTCAAAAGAAGAAAAGCAACAATGTTTACTATTAAAATTATTATTTATTATTGTTGTAGAGGTCCTAGATTTACAAGTAGAAAGGAGAAACGAATACAAGTTTAAAGAGATGACATGGAATTATCATTATTTACATATGATTAAATTATACATCTGGAAAACAAGAGAACTTGCAAAAATCATTACCAATAATAAGTAAAATAGCATTAATACACACAAAAGAGTTATTTTCATATGGATGAGTGAAAGTTGAAATATAAAGGAGTAAAAGTAGTATTTCTTATAAGAACAAAATGATAAAATGTAATAGGAATAACCTTAAGAAATTGCCCACATTGGGACACCTGGGTGTCTGGGCAGTTAAGCATCTGCCTTTGGCTCAGGGCTTTATCCTGGAGTCCCAGGATTGAGTCCCACATCGAGGCCCTGCACCCTGCAGGGACCTGCTTCTCCCTCTGCCTGTGTCTTTGCCTCTCTATCTCTGTGTCTCTCATGAATAAATAAATAAAATTTTTTTAAAAAGAAATGGTACACATAGATATAAAATACTTTACAAGAACATAGAGGGGCAAAATAAGAATTGAACAAAAATATACTTTTTTTAAAGAATGTATTTATTTATTCATGAGGGACACAGAGAAAGGCAGAGACAAAGGCAGACACTCAACCGCTGAGCCACCCAGGTGTTCCAAAAATATACTTTTTTCATATGAATATTCAATATTTTGAAGATGGCAGTTCTCCTTTTATTAAACTTTACATTAACATTATCCCAGTGAAACTAATACAGAAATAACTTTAAGAGTAGACAATAATTTAGAAACAGAAGATTTTTTTGAGGTGAAATTAGTTCTGCAAGGTATTAAAACATTAATTAAAATACATTTTTTAGGGGGCATCTGGGTGGCTCACTTGGTTAAACATCTGCCTTCGGCTCAGATCATGATCCCAGGATCCTGGGATGGAGCCCAGCATCACACTCCCTGTTCTGCAGGGAGCCTGCTTCTCCCTCTCCTCTGCTGCTCCCCTACCTCGTGTTTTTTCTCTCTCTCTCTTTTTTTTTTCTCTCCCACTCTCTGTCTCTCATAAATAAAAGTCTTTAAAATACATTCTTACTGGTACATAAAAACAGAACCTCAATGGAAGAAATGAAAAGTTGAGATATGTACCAAAATCCTCATGGTAATGTGGCTTCTTATGAAAGAAGCACTTCAAATTCATATCCCCCCAAATGATTTATTCAATAACCGACGATGAGTAATTGCCTAGCCTTCTGGAAAATAATTAATTCCTACTCCAGTCCTAGTGCCAAAATGAAATCCAATGGGATTGGAAATTTAAACTTTATAAAAGAAAACTCTGAAGGTACTGAAATTATATGAGAATTTAAAAATTATTCTTGGAGTGAGAAAAGGCTTTTTAAAGATGACACAAAACCTTGAAGTCATATAAAGGCTGGTAAATGTGTCTGTATAAAAATGAAATATTCCTGAATTAGAATGAAAATAAATAAAATCAATGACAAGCTGGAAAGAATATTTGTTTGTTGTTTTTTCAAATGTTTATTTAAATTCCGGTTAGTTAACATAAGGTGTAATACTAGTTTCAGGAGTAGAATTTAGCGGTTCATCACTTAGATACAACACCTAGTACTTATCACAAGTGCCTAGTGCCTTCCTTAATACCCATCACCCATCTAGCCCATCCCCCACCACACTCCTCCCCTCCAGCAGCCCACAGTTTGTAATAAAATAAAATCAGTGATAAGCTGAGAGGATATTTGTAAGATACTATATAATAAAGGACTCTCTTTCTTAATATATTGAGTGTTTCTTTAGGATCAATCAAAAATATTTTAAAACTTGCAGGAAAATGAGAGGACATGAATAGGCAGTTTATAGAAAGTAAAATTCAAACAGCTTTTATTTTATTTAAAAAATTTTTAAATTTAAATTCAATTTAGTTAACATATAGTGTATTATGAGTTTCAGAAGTAGAATTTCGTGATTCATCAGTTGTTGACCTAGTTTTTTTTGTCTTTGTGTTGAACTAGTTTTTGTTTGTTCAGTCTTTCTTTGTAAAAGTATACATCAAAATTTAAAGTAATTATCAGTGATCTTTTTGTTTATATTTTATGTTTAAATCAATAAACATAACTCTGTTTATAATTTAAGTATTACATTGACTATAAAATTTGGAAGATACAAGGATGAGTAAGACTGAATAACAAAATCACCAAATAAATTTTGCTGCTTATCCTATCAGTATTTTCTGTATAGTATAGCATATATATATATACATATATATATGTATATATATATATATACTTGTATTATGATGGGTTAATTAGCGAGTACTTAAGAAACTTCCAATTGTAGTGACATTAAGAAGAATATAAGGTTTTTCTCTCTCATGTTAAAATCCAAGTTCAGGGCTAGATAGCATCTCTGTTCTGTAAAGTCCTCAGGGAATTAGCCCCTTTCACCTTATAGTCTATCTGTGCATGGCTCCATTTCCAAGGTCATTTAATGATCTGAGATGGAAGCTCCAGCCATCACATTTCAATTCTAGCCAGCAGGACAGGGGAAGGGATAAAGAAAAGAACATAACTCTTCCTTTTAGTGAGAATTTCTTTTTATTATTATTATTTTTTTTTATTAGTGAGAATTTCTGAAACTAAACATACCACTTCCATTTTACTGGATATTGCCTAGACCACAGTCACATGACTATATATCTCTTTGCAAGGAGGGCTGGGCAATATAATATTTTTCTAGATGGCCATGGCCAACTAAAAATCCCATGTCAGGTTTCCTACTTACTAAATCCCATTGTTTCTTTTAAATGGTACATATCTTACCTATCATTCCTAAGATGGGAGAGAAATTTTTGAGAACTTGTATTTATTCACTCTGATGTATAAAATCAAGAAATGAAGATCAACTTTAAGACTATAAAGCTGAAACAGGTATAATGGGAATTTTTAAGAGCAACATAAATCATGAAAATTGACTCAAGTTGAAATAGAATATAATAACTTCTAAAAAATACAACTTTCATTGCCTATTTATCTCCAACCTTCTTATATCCAAGAAACGACATTCATCTCAAACAGGGAATTTTACTAAAGTCTCATATCTTAAATCTCTATTTTATAAAACCTGTCTTAGAGTGTAGGAAAAGAGGAAAGTTAATCTGATCTGCTATATTTCAGGAAATGGAAGTTATTCAATTATGTCTTTATTTAATATTTCTGTTTTAATTGTTCTTACTCTTCATCGAGCATATCAGTTATACATATGAACAATTTCTATTCTCTGCTTCCTAGCAATGACTTTCTTTCATTTTCATTGTTTTTCTTTTCCCCATTGTGCTTTATTAGAGCTGTGTATGCTAGTCCTGTTTCTTCTGTCACAATTCTTGACAATTTTAATATCCAAATAGAAGATCCTCTTAGTACCCTGAACTCTCAGTTCCTTACTCTCCTCTCCTCTTTACTGCAGCCACTTTGTTAGTTATATCTTAGTCCCTGTCATTACCAATAACTGAAATTACTTCAGAATCTCAATTTCAACATTTCCCCTCTGGCCATTGCCTATCTTTTTAATTCAATTCTTCTAGGATTTTAACATTAGTAATTCTTCTTTCCTCTGGGATCTATAAGCTATTGACTTTATAGCCTTTTCAGTCTCTCATACCCTTCCTCCAATCTCACCTTCCTTACTCCTTCCCTTAGTCAGCTTATATTCCATGGACCAACATTAAAATCACCCTCTTTGCATACATCATCAACTCCCTTGTTCTGGCTTTCAAAAATATCAGTCTTGGCCAATTCCAATTTTTCTGTATTCTCCATGTACCAATGTACAGCTGAGTTTGACTGGAGAAAAAGACATTTATATTGACCCCTTTCCCTTTAAATTTATGGCCATTAACATTAAGAGGATTTTTTTGTGTGCTGCTCATAATCATACTACATTTCCCATAACTGTTTATGCTCCCATTCTCCTACATTACTTTTTTACATTTAAAATTACATTAATTTATTTAAAGTAAGGCAATGGAGCATATATCTTAGTAAGAAGGTTACTAAGGTTTAAATGTAACTAAGGTTACATTTAAATCCCTCTTGCCTCTTTTAATCAATTCTTTGTTTAGCAACCAGAGTGCCAAAAATTCCTTTATTTAATCTATAAATGCAAATCAGAACATTTCACTCATCTGCTATAATCCTCCAATGGCTTTCCTTCATACTTGGGATAAACTTGGAACTCCTTAACTCAGCTTGCAAAGCTATCTGTAATCTGGCCCCTAACTATATATTGCAACTCATATTGTACTACGTTTCCTCTTGTTCACTATATTCCAGTCATAATGGCCTTACAATACTACCCATCCTATGGCTTTGTTCCAGTTTTCCTGTCAACTTATAAGACTCCTTGATATTCATGTATCTGTCTCTTTCCATTCATATTTTGGCTTGAAGTTATGTTCAAAGAGAAGTTTCTATAACCATCTAATCCCAAAGTGGCAGTATCTATCATATTACTCTTTCAATTCTTCGTTTAACACTTACCATTCAGCGTATGATATTTTTCTTATTTATTGCTTGTTTGCTAATTTTTAAAATCTCTCCCACTAAATTTTTACCTCCATTTTAGCAGGAACTTCCCCTGTTATATATCCCTAGCAATAGAACAGTACTTTATATTAGACAATCAATAAATATGAATGACTAAATAATAAATGAATGAGTGGAAAGTCTTCTAACTTACTTTTAACAAATTCCAGCGAAGGTAAGTCAACCTTCTTACTAAGATATATGCCCCATTGCCTTACTTTAATAAATTAATGTAACTTTAAATTTGTTTTGTAGGTATTTTAAATTCATTACAACAAGGGAAAGATGGGTTTCCAGTTAACTCTCCCTAAACTTTAATTTTACTAAACGAATTACATGTGGCTAATCATAATTAATGGAATGACTTGGATCTCTTTCATGCTGTGGATGTAAAAGAAAACATTGGTAAATGGTTTCTTTTCACTACTTTTTTGTTTGTTTGTTTGTTTTGTTTTTTTTGTTTTTGTTTTTTTTCCACTACTTTTTTTTAGTGAATAATGATAATACAAATGTACCAGTCATAGTTACAAAGATAGAGTCCTTACTTTTCCATCTCAGGTGCTGAGGACATGTAAATGTAACTTGAGAAATTCAGACCACCAGAGCTTTCTCCTTTTACCCAAGGAAAGTGAGTCACTATGTACTTGTCACCTCTCCATCTATAGCACATCTTTAATGTTTCACATTTTATATTTCCTTCAGCTGAGTATGGAAATGTTTAGTTACTTAAATGGTTCCAAAGCTACTGTTAAGTAAAAATACTTAAATGTGGAACAGATGTTCAAGTATTGGGGTAATAAAGATATTATTTAGGGCAGCTGAAAAGCAGATAAAAGGATACGAGAGATCAACTCATGATGGATGAGCACCTGCAGCCAAAGCAACTGCAGCAAGAAGCAGCAGGCTGTTTGCATCCAGAGGTGTGGGAGCCTCTGCCATTTTGTGAGGAGACCAAGGCCATCATCATAGAAAAAAGACCAATGAGGCTCATCTGTTTCTGGTTCCCTCATGACACTTACTGATGGAAAAGTGTTACAGCAGGAGGAATCTCCAGAACAGTGGTTTCACATATTGTTCCTCAGAAGCTGCATCAAGGATCCTATGGGGAGATGAGTAAATAGGACTTCAGACCCTCCAACCCCATCTCCATTGCTTCAACCCCAGCAGTTCTGCAGAAGAGTTCATTTGCATAATAAATATTTTGTTGTATGGAATTTTACAAATTTATTCTAATTTATCTTGAAGAATTAATATAGAAATATAGCTATGAAAGTTCTGTTTTTTTAAAGTAATGAGGATAAGAGGATTTACATTGTTTAGTTACATTAAACCTATAATAAATAAAATGGCATATACTGGCTGAGGAATAGACAGCTAGATCAACTAAATAAGTACACAAACACATTAAGAACATATAGAAATTATTTTATGGTGTAAGGTATTACTTCAAATCATATGGAAAATTATAGATTATTCAGTGTATGATATAGGAGCCCTATCATACAACTGCCAGATGGGTTGGTAAATAATTTAACTAAGAAAAATAAAATCCTGTAAGTATTGAATAAAACATAGCTGAATATTTTTTTAAAACTTGAAATAGAAAAAAGTGGAAAGCTGGGGCACCTGAGTGGTTCAATGGTTGAGCGTCTGCCTTGGCTCAGAGCGTGATCCTGGGGTCCTGGGATGGAGTCCTGCAGGGGCTTCCCACAGGGAGCCTGCTTCACCTTCTGCAGGTCTCTGCCTCTCTCTGTGTATCCCTCATGAATAAATAAATAAATTCTCTAAAGAAAAAAGAAAGAAAAAAGTGGAAAGCCATTCAGTACACTGAAACCAGAAATCATAAAGGAAATCATAAAGGAAACTCTTAATTTTAACTATGTAAATAATAAAGATGCCCTTATGGCAGAACATTAAAAGTAAGATTAAAGGCAAAAAACAAGGAACATATTTTGGAACATACAGGCAGATATAAGGTTGATATTCTTGATGTATTACAATACGTCAGTATTGTACTACAATACTGTACTACAATAAGACAGCCAAATAGAAAAATATACTATGAGGCATGAATTGTATGTTACTAGAGAATTTAAATAACCAATAAGTATATGAAAAAATTAAACCTCATTAGCAAAGACATTAATTTTAAAAGCTCTGATTGATAATCTATAATTTTGTCAAACGTATATAATAAAAAGTACTCTAATATACCCTAGCTGATTTTATAGTATGGATATAATCTCTGTTGGGGTGCAATTAAGTTCATTTCTATAAAAAGTTAAAGTGTGCTACATTTTAGCTCAGAAATTTTATTTCTAGAAATTTATTCTAAGGAAATAATCAGATAAATTTGCAAAAAAATTAAATAATATAATAATATTATGTAGAATATATATTACTGTAAGTATATTAATAAATAATATACATCATATATTATATATACATAAAGATGTTCATTGCAGAACTACCTATAATAATAAGGAATTTGAAATAACCTGTGTCCACATATGAAATATTACCGTGTATATTAGTCAGGATAAGCTAGGCTATGTTGCTATACCAAGCAAATTCTGAAATCATGGAAGCTTTACATTTAATTTTTTTTCCCTTGCTCACAGAGTGCATTGTGAGTCTGGTGATCATCTCAGGGCAGCTCCTTTTCCAGGCTATCTCTGTCCTATAGTGCCATCATTTATATTAATGACACTCAGGCAGGGCTAAAGGGCAATGCAAAGGCTCTTCTTTGCCTCAGCCTGTAAGAGCTGATTGGCCAGAACTAGTCACGTGGCTCTGTCTAACTTCAAGGCAACTGGGATATGTATTTTTCTGTGTGCCTGGAAGAGAATATGAGTGAGCTCTAGTGATCTCTACCGTATTTGGCATTAAAAATGCTATAGATATTTATTTACTAACACAAAATTTCCACAATACATTATGTAGGGAGGAAACATATATTTTGGATAATCCGTTTGTGTAGGGGATGGGAGGTAAGTACCAACACAGACTGGAAAAATATGGCAATATGTATCTCCACATACAAATTGAAACAATGTGGAAGGAGTTACATACTAAAAAGTTAATAGTAATTGTTTTTAAGTGATGGGATTATGGATACCTAAATGTATTTAACTCAGATTTAGATGATAGCACGGGTCTCAATCAAGCATAGTAAATAAAACTGTGGACCACTTTAGTTTACACTGTGCATTAACACACTATGGCTTTTTTAATTAAGCCTCTCAATAACTATGACATTTATTTATTTATATCTCTATTTAACACTATACCTCAAAACTTTAGTGACTTACCCAGTGTTAATAAGTAGGGTTGCAAGGATGTACCAGCTTTAAATACCATGCCTCTTATTTATTTATTAATATATGTAGTAATTTCTTTTGAGTCCTGATTAAATCTGTTATTCCAGCAGTCTAGGGCTTCCTGGATTACCATATGGATTCTGCTCTGGGTCTGATGTTAGCCAAGAGATGTATTTTTTTAATAAAACAAACAAATGTGGGCATCTCTTTATGTTTCTGCCCAATTTCCTCATCCCATGCCTTGTGAAATCTTCCTCCTCGATCTTTCTCTTTTTATAGACAGTTTTTCAAGAAACAACTAGGGCAAGCTCTTCACTTTCTTTTCTTTTTTAGGATTTTAATGCAAATATAATTAATATAAAATGTTATGTTAGTTTCAGGTATACAATATAATGATTCAATAATTCTATACGTTACTCAGTGCTCATCATGGTATGTATGCATACTCTTCATCACCATCCCCCTGCCTCATCTCCCTTCTGGTAACCATCAGTTTGTTCTCTATAGTTAAGAGTCTTTTTTGTTTGTCTCTTTTTTTCTTTGTTCATTTTGTTTCCCAAATTCCACCTATGAATGAAGTAATTTGGTATTTGTCTTTCTCTGACTGACTTATTTCACTTAGCATTATACCCTCTAGATCCATCCATGTTGTTGCAAATGGAAAGATCTCATTCTCTTTTAATGTGCAAATAAATATATACATATTTACCATATCATCTGTATCTATTCATGTATCAATGGACATTTAGGCTGCTTTCATATCTTGGCTATTGTAAATAATGTTGCAATGAACATAGAGGCACATATATCTTTTTAAAAAAGATTTATTTATTTATTTGATAGAATGAGCAAGGGGAGGGCAGAAGGAGAGGGAGAGAGAGCTGGCTCCCCAACTAAGGGCAGAGCCCCACAGGCGGCTTGATCCCAGGACCCTGAGATCCTGACCTGAGCCGAAATCAAGGGTTAGCCACTCAATTAACTGAGTCACTCAGGTGCCCTGAGACACATATATCTTTTCAAATTCGTGTTTTAGTGTTGTTTGGGTAAATACCCAGTAGTGGAATTACGGGATCATCTGGTAATTCTATTTTTAATTTTTTGAGGAACTCTGTACTGTTTTCCATAATGGCTACACCAGTCTGCATTCCCATCCCTGTGCACAGGGTTCCTTTTTCTCTGTATCCCCCAACATTTGTTGTTTCTTGTAGTTTTGATTTTGGCCATTTTCTCATAGTGACTTTGATTTGCATTTTCCTGATGATGACTGATGTAGGGCATCTTTTCATATATCTGTTGGCCACCTGTATGTCTTCTTTGAAGAAATGTCTGTTCATGTCTTCTGCTTTTTAAACTGGATTATTTAGTTTTTTGATGTTGAGTTGTGTAAGTTCTTTATATATTTTGGATACTAACCCTTTATCAGATATGTCATTTGCAAATATCTTCTCCCATTTAATAGGTTGTCTTTTCATTTTGTTGATAATTTCTTTTGCTGCACAAAACCTTTTTATTTTGATGTAGTACCAGTAGTTTATTTTTGCTTTTGTTTCCCTTGCCTCAGGAGACATACCTAGAAAAATGATGCTATAGCTAATGTCGGAGAAATTACTGCCTGTGTGCTCTCTTCTAGGGTTTTTATGATTTCAGATCTCAAATTTAGGTCTTTAATTTATTTTGAATTTATTTTTGTGTATGGGTAAGAAAGCATTCCAATCACATTCTTTTGAATAGAGCTGTCCAGTTTTCCCAACATCATTTGTTGAAGAGACTGTCTTTCCTCATTGCATATTCTTACCTTCTTTGTCAAAGATTAACTGACCATGTAATTGTGAATTTATTTCTGGGCTTTCTATTTTGTTCCATTGATCTATGCGTCTATTTTTGTCCCAGTATTATACTGTTTTGATTACTACTGCTTTATGGTATATCTTGAAATCCAAGATTGTGATACTGCCAGTTTTGTTCTTCTTTTTCAAGATTGCTTTGACTCTTCAGGGTCTTCTGTGGTTCCATACAAACTTTAAAATTATTTGTTCTTGTTTTGTGAAAAATGGTGTTGGTATTTTGATAGGGATTGCATTAAATCTGTAGATTGCTTTGGATAGTATGGACATTTTAACAGTATTTGTTCTCCCAATCCATGAGCATGGATATCTTTCCATTTGTGTTGTCTGTAATTTCTTTCATCAATGTTTTATTGTTTTTAGAGTACAGATCTTTCACCTCCTTGGTTAAGTTTATTCCTATGTATTTTATTATTTTTGGTGCAATTGTAAGTGGGACTATTTTCTTAATTTCCTTTTCTACTACTTCATTATTAGTGTATAGAAATGCAAATACATTGATTTTTGTATTCTCCAACCTTACTGAATTCATTATCAGATCTAGTAGTATTTTAATGGAGTCTTTAGGGTTTTCTATATATTGTATCATGGTATCTTCACTTTCTTTTTTAACCTTACTGCTGATCCTCTGCTCTACGCTGGCACCCATTCAATTCATCTTACTTCCTATTCATGTCTGAGTGTACCACTTTTGTCATTGAAGGACCCTTCCCAGATTCAACTCATTCTAGGCTGACCCTTCCATAGTTTTGGATTCCCTTAGAATTCATCTATAAATAATCCTGCTTTATCACCTGTATGCTTGTATTTCCATGTGTGCAACATCCATTGGTTTGCCAACTAAGCTTCTGGAAAACAAAGACTGTATTCTCTACTCTGTTTCTTTGATATTCATAGCATGGCATTTGTGGAGCTGGATCACCTGAATCTCCTTCAAGAGAAACTTGTGGCAAAATGTTAAATGACAATTCCAGCTGCCACTTTTCTGGATATATTGTTGCATTCATGATGAGGCCTTGCCTCTATTGGGCTGCTCCCAGATAATAAACTGAAAGGGTGTTAGTGCTGGTCCATCCCTTTGAGATTCAGGATTCCTCTAATGAGCAATTCTGACTCAATTTATTAGTTTCCTGTTGATGCCATTACAAACTGCAAACTGGGTGGCTTAAAACACAAATACATTCTCTCACAGTTTTGGGACCAGAAATCTGAAGTCAAGGTGTTGGCAATGATGGTTCCTTCCCAAGTTTCTGCAGGAAAATAATTTCAATCTTCTCTCCTAGTTCTGGTTGGTGCTGGCAATTCTTGGTGTTCTCTGACTTGTAGCTATATAACCCCAATAGCTGCTTTGTTTTTACGTGACCTTTTCTTCTGTGAATCTGTGTCTCCTCCTCTCATAAGGATACTTGAAATTTGATCTAGGGACCACATGGGTAGTCCAGGATTATCTGGTCTTGATATCCTTAATTATATTGTAACCATCGCTTTTCCAAATAATGCCACATTTACAGGCCCTGGGTAGACATATCTTCTGGAGTGGGGAGGGCGCATCATTCAATCCACTATATTCAGGGACCCCCAGTTGACCTAGCTAAAACTTCCTCAGAATTACAATATGGACAGAGACTTTTATGCTTAATCCTTCTTCCTTCTCTCTTTTTATATGTGTCAGACCTATATTGTTCTGAAGTCTCTCTTTCTACTTCTACTCTCTTTCTTTTTATTCTGCATAAGCATTTCTCCCAATAGATTTCTTGCATGTCTGTCCCATCTTGGCAAGTACTTCTTCTTCTTCTTCTTCTTCTTCTTCTTATTATTATTATTATTATTATTATTATTCAGTTTATTTAAACTAAAACAAAACAAAGTGGAGCTCTGAATGTTAAAATAAGTAATGCAATGAAGCATAGGTAAATGGCAGGAATAGCCATGACTCTCTTAAGAGGAGTGATTTTTGAAGGATCTGAACTGCCTGCTACACATACTATTCGATAAATGCTTAATAACTATTTCTGAATGAACACTGATATGGAGTTTCTTCTTTCCATTGCACTTCAGTGCAGTGGTAAATTGGATTTTACATATAATGTTAATTTTTCTCCTTCATAATTCTTTCTTTTTGATAATGTAGACCAGTCATTCTCAAGTTTTCTTTTCTACCCAGGACACTTTACCTTTCCATATATCACAATCCCTAGATAGCTGGACAAAAATTTATAACATAAACTATGGACAATCCTGCCATGCCAGCTCAAAATCCATTCATTTTCTTTCTCTCTCTCTCAAGAGAGCACAACATAATAAAAATGGCCTGGATTATCTGAAGCTACTCTAATTTATTTTAAAAAGTAAATAATTTGTAAACTTTGGACCCTTTCCTGTTATTAGTTATAACTTTTCAACATACTTATAATTGATTCTGACATACCAGTGTGTGTTGCAACCTCAGAGTTAAGAATACTGCTCTAATCACAAGAAAACAGTCTATAAGTGCCCAACAGACGAGTGAGCAAGAATAAAATCATGCTTTGTGAATGAAATCATAAACCATTTTGCAATCAAAATAATAAATGTAGTTTAGAAAATATTAATGCACTTCAATTGGTAATTGCATTTGTCATTATCACTGCTCTATGCTGTAGTACTTAGTTATTCTAAAGTCACTCAGGTATGTTAAACAATTAAGCATGAGTCTGGGGAATAGCTTTATTTAGCCTTTTTCAAATACAGAACTATGTATCACATTCAGTGTTTTCTATATCAAGTACATGAAATAGTGCTATTTTAAAACAGAGTTTGAGACTATATAAAAATACATGCAACTTTTAAAAAGAACACTTATTGCTTCAAATGATTTTTACTCCTCTTACCCAAACTTTCTGTATCTTGCTGGACTTATTTTAAGAAATGAAATATTTAAACCTTTTTTTCACTGATAAAAACCTATTTTTAAATTCAAGAAAGTTTAACTTTGAACAATTCTTTGGTCTGTGAATGGTGACCACTGGCCATCATGCCTCATGACAAAAAGGTGAGGTTCAGACCATCTATAGATTAAATTATTAATTATTAAGTACTATTATTTAGTTACACAGCTGAGTATTGTATATATGTAAAAACATTCCAACCAACGTAAAGCATTTTATGATGAAATAATCTGGTCCTGGATTTCTAATACCACAGTCCAATCCTATCCCATCCCGTCCATCTTTTTGTTTTTTGGAGGAAAGAATAATTAAATTTGGAAATAGCAGTCATACAAATTATACCTGGAAACGAATTTAATTTAAGAAAATTACACCTACAGCTTTAATGTGCAAAAACATTTCTAGCAGAGTTCTGCTTAGGTGTTAGGGCAGTGTACTTTAAAGATAACTTGAATATTGGCACTGTTAGGTCAGCTTCTGATGAAAAAACTAAGGTTTCTAAGATAGTACTTTTAAATGAGTCATTTTCTTTTGAGGAAAAGGCCTGTCGCTGGCCATATTTATCAAAAAGACAAAAATAAAGGATTCCTTTGTGAAATTAATGGGATTTAAGCCACCATCCCATGAGAGGACTTAAGAGATCCACCTCTAGGTAAGATTTTGCTGTTGCACATTTTTGGTTGGATCACAAAAGTGCACTAAAAATCTAAATGTCTCTCAAAGTCCCCAAGCCCTCCACCCTTTGACAGAGACTCTTAGCAGATATGACACTTCAGTAAACATTCAAGTAGGGTGAGTAACTTTTCCAGTTTGCCCTGGGACTTAGGGGTTTCCTGAGACATAGAAGTTTTAGCTCTAAAATCAGGACAGTCCTAGGCAAACCAGAATGAATTAGTCACCCTACCAAACCTCAGGTTCCTGAACTTCACTGGTTGTTTGTCCAGTAGTCCAGGTAGCATCATATTCTCAAGGAATGTTTTGGCTCAATTGGGATGCAAGGCTGACAATTTTGAAGAAGAAGGAGAAAAGTAAAAAGGCTGACAACTACCATTCTCCAAAAATCTGTGGGAGGGAAGTTGGAGATCCCACTCCTTCCCTAGACAGTCAAGCTTTCCTCTGAGGCTAGCAAAGCAGTATGACCTCTAAATTTCTAAACTACAATTTCTCCTTTACCTGTATGCCTCAGGTATGGTATGTGGAGATTCTGAGGAAACCCCATGGGATTATGAAACTTGAAATGCCATGCCTTTGTTACTACACACATATTTTATCTACAGTAGGTCATTTGTTCATCTGTTTAATTCAACAAATATTTGTTGAATGTTGATATGTGGCGACACTATTCCACATACTGTAAATAATGTAATAAATGAGATAGAAGTACCTGTGCTCAAAGAGCTTATATTTTAGAGAGTGAGAGACAGAAGTGGTCAATAAAAAATATAAACAAAAGAACCAGATATTTCTATTGATCATAAGTGCTCTGTATTCAATAAAATACAGTCATGCTCATTAGCAACCACTAAGAAGTAGCAGTGAAATAATAAATTTCTAAAGTAGAGCTTCTCAACCTTAATGTGTATATGTGTTGCCTGAGGATCTTGTTGAAGTACAGATTCTGATTCTGTAGATTTGGAGTAGATCCTGTGTTTCTAACATCTTTCCAGGTGATGCTAGTATTCCCGGTCTGCAAACCGTACTCTGAGTAGCAAGGCTCTAAAGACATGATAGAGAATTATGCTTGCAATTATACTTGCAAGGGAATGGTGCTTGCTTTGGCAGCACATATATATACTTGGAAAGGAATGCTCCTTTCCAAGGAATGATAAGTACAAATGCCAAATACGAGCTTTTTTAGAGTCCACCCGTGGAAGGTAGCTGAAAATGGACTATTATCAAAATGATGACATGCTAATTAAGCAGGTAACAATACAGGCTTACAATCTATATTGAAATTCAGAAACTATCAGCCCTAGTTAAGGCAGATAGGCTCAGAATGGGCATTGCTGTAGGTTCCCTGGAAAATCCTGGGTATCAGGTGGAATTTGAAATTGCAAATGAAAAATATGGGAACTTCTGAGGATGAGATGCTTTTTCAAAAAGCAGTGGAAGCCATAGCATTCTATCACATTCCATCTAGCTACAAACATTCAATGCAATTCTTATATTGTTCGCATACAGAGTTCATTTTAGTTCCTTAAAACCATAGCTCAGTGTGAGAAAGTGAGCCAAATACAACCCTCTTGTTCTGCCCACTGTACCTACCCACCTCAACTTTGACCTAATATATCACTTACAAATAAACAGGATTGTAGGTGGTTCAAGTGGACTGATCTCCAATCTCCACAGGACATGTCTCTCAAGGAACAACTTCCTATGTGACTTATTTTTTAACTGATCTGTGAGAAAGGGCAGTAGAGTAGTAATGAGTAAGCATGAATCCTATGTGTGTGGAAGATCTGGGCCCCTGTGGCTCATCTAGGTACCACTTTACAAGTCCCATCATCACATCAGCAGAACCACAACAAGCTCTGTGCAAGCCAAAGGGGAAAGTGTCATTGTGTAACTGAAGACAGCTGCTTCCATAATAGAACTAATTGCACACTGCATCAAGAACTAAATTAGTAGTGAAAACAGTTATAAAACCCGACAGACAGTGAAACATGACTCACTTAGGAACTGCTGCCAGTCAGGCACATTGTCATTGGCCACTGTTCAAAAACCCACACCTGCATTTTTTGAATAGTAAACATATAAGATGTAATTACTAGTAAAACATATGCCACTTTTCAGACAACGCTCTGTTTTTTTCCTTGAGACCATGAGTGGCATGGGACTAAACTGACCACAGTACTTATTCATCCCCAGGAGTCTTAGCAGATGAACTATACCAAACATTCTGAGACCCTGTTCATACATAAAAGACTGTCTTCAGCTTAAGCAGTTCTAAGGGATCTGTTTTGTTGGCAGGATTCTTGCATGTCTTCTGGACTGTCAATCAAGGAAAAATTAACATAGAGATATAAAAAAAATATCAATTCTAAAATGCATATGAATGTATGGCTCAATTTAAATATTCAAGCTTCAGTGAGTTGGGGTATCTTCCCTGGCTTCCCTCACAGCTACACAGTAATTGCTGTCTCAATAAAAGCCAGATGTTCAGAGAAGACATCATCTGTTCCTGCAGACCAAACTCACATTTCTGCCTCCTCTGCTGCAATGTGCTTTAGAGAATTTGCAGGTTCCCCACACAGTACATCTTTCTTCATGCCAGATACAACTGAGAGGTTGTTCCTTCACAATGGGTAGGTGGTTACTAGTGAAAGCAAATAAACTCATTGGCTTCTGACAAAGGAGGTGGAGGGTACTACCAGGAAAATGTGCTTTGGGCTAGGGCATGGCAGTTTATCCTTAATAACAGTTCACACCCTCATCTGATGTGTTTTAAGTATTCAAATTGTTTTGAAACACATATATCAGCAAAGAAGGTGAGTAGAATTTCCTTCTGAAACAAATCACAGAACATAATCTGTTAAATGTCCTTGTGAGGACCTTGCCTGTGGAACTGTGGAATGTTCCTGCTTTTGCTAATGGAGCCCTGGAGTTGCTGATGAGTTATAAAACTTTATAGTGACTAATCCTTCTTTCGCCTGCTCAATTAATTAGTCAAGCCTAAACAATAAATTCAGAAACACTTAAGAGAATTCTGCTCATTTTCGTCAGCACATAAGAGGTGGGTACTAAAAATGATCAGTGTTTTCTTCATGTGAAAGACAGTGGAGAATTATATAAATATTTTCCAAAGGTCATATTACTTCATGAGTTCTAGAGATGCTTGTGTAAGCAAAAAGAGGAATGTGACAATTGGTTTGAGAGTGTGAGGAGTGTGTATTCAGTTTTAGATGAGGAACATCTGTGTAGCATTTATAACTTGTGTTGCAATTGGTTACTTCTTTGCTTCTTTTCAAATAGTGAGTCCTTCAAGGTAGGAACCATCTTATTTTTTTAAATATGCAAGAGACTGGACTAGGCCGTATAAGGGCTAAAGATGAGTGCAATATAGTACTGTGCCCTTGAGAAGCTTACCATGGAAAAGATAACCCCTCCCACTGAGGTTCTCTGACCTATAAACTATTTCCCCCAACCTCCGTTGCTATATCCTAAACTTCTAGTCTTTCGTTTTTATTGAGGTATAATTGACAATATAGATAGCATTGCATTAGTTTTAGGTGTACAACATAATGATTTGATAAATGTATATATTGTGAAATGATTGCCACAGTAAGTTTAGCTAATATCAATCACAACACATAGGTACACATTTTTTCCTTGTGATGAGGACTTCTAGATCTCCAACATTCAGCAGTAGGTCCAATCAATCTTTTTTTTAATATTTTATTTATTTATTCATGAGAGACACACAGAGAGAGAGAGAGAGAGAGGCAGAGACACAGGCAGAGGGAGAAGCAGGCTCCATGCAGGGAGCCTGACGTGGGACTCAATCCCAGGTCTCCAGGATCATGCCCTGGGCTGAAGGCAGCGCTAAACCGCTGAGCCACCCGGGCTGCCCAGGTCCAATCAATCTTGATGTTTGTAGGGTCCTTCATATCTGAATTTTCCTCATTGGTCTTTCCCAGATTCAAAATGACTGATAGGCTTGGCTAAGGAGCAACTTCTTGTCCCAGAAGCCAGAGCAAGCTGCTTCTCCTCAGAGCAACAGAGAAGTCTGCAGAGCAGCTGCTCATCCTACAGGCTGATTTAAAGGATAAGATACAAATGTTCAAGCTACTTAGATTCTCAGGTCTCCTTCTTCAGGGGTCATTTCTGAAGAAGGCAGGGAAGAGGATCTCTGTTAGGTTGAAGTGTCTCATTAGTCTATGACATTGCTAGGCCAGTCACTGAAATATAAGCATGACAATTTGGATCCCAAATATCTTTTCAGCTTTATCAGTTGTTACAGAGTCAAAATGTTAAGCTGAAGGATTTAGAGAGTAGAAACATTCATCCTATTGTTTGTATTTATCTGCATGAGTCAAATGTGGATAGCCTTTGGAACATGTAAATATTAAATAGTGAAAGTTCAGGGCTATGTGCATGACTCTAAAATAACTAAGATAAGTGTTTAAGAAGCCTACATTTTCTGGGAATATTTACCATTAAAGTGTAAAACACTAAGGAGTAAATGTATTTGTCAAGCACTGAAAATCTTCCAGATATCATGTTATCAGCTTCTTGTTAGCAGTAACATAAAACATGGTGCCAGCCAAGTGCTAATAAATAGTCTTTTATATTGGCAGCACACTAATTCCTTAGTCTTAAATTTTTTTTCTCTCTTCATATGGCAATATTTTAGCTAGCTGTTGAGTTTTACTACTTCAGCTTTAAGAACTGCTACTTCCAAAACACTGGGAGCTCTGAGCAGCTTGTGATTTCCTTCATTTAATCTTTCCTTAAAAATATGAACTGTTGCTACTCTTTAAATAAAATTAGTAAGAAAATTTGAAAACTTTGGTCTAAATTTTTGAAATATCAGTTAACTAAAAGAACAGCATCTCTACAGTCCCAGGATCTGGGAGTCAGGTTTCCTTTTGGATCATTAAAAAATAAAAAAAAAATAAAAATAAATTAAAAAAAAAAAGCCCCAAATGCCATGAATGGAAAGGCTGAGAAAGGAGCACATCCACTTCCTAACTTTCTTCCCTCCCAAAGGTCCTACAAGAGAATGACACCACGGTAAGTTATGAACAGACCCAAGAGATTCTAAGACCAACATGTGACTTGAGATGGAGCCAAGAGTGAGCCTAACCATGTAGCCTGCTCAGTAGTTTCTGAATTCTGTCCTCTCCATTCTGTTCCTGCCATCATTGCCTTCGTTGAGTTATAATAAGGTCTTTCCGTACCATTTCCCTGCCTCTATTCCCTACTGTGTTGCCAAAACAATCTTACAAAAATCGAGTCTGACAATGTCTTTTCCTGGTTTAAAACGCCTCTGTGGCTCCTTATCACCAAAAGGAAGCTTCTGAACTCCTTAGCATGGTGTAGGAGCCTTTTCCCCACATGCCCAGGTCCTTTATGCTTTGACAGTGCAGATCTGCAGACTGTCCCCCAAATTCATAGTGCATTTCAGGTCTTCATGACTTCTCAGTACTATTTCTTCTGTCTAGAAAGTCCTGCCTCAGGAATCATATCATCTGAAAGTTCTTGTGATCCATACCCTCTTTCCTATCCTCCACCCATGTCCCCTCCCCCATGTAATTAAATTAAACTCCATGTTTGTATACTTCTCTAACTGGTGAAAGCTTCAACTATTCCACTCTTACTATTATTATTACTACTATCATTGTTATTATTATTAGCAGATGGTCTTCCTTTTGTTTCTTTTTTAAAAGATTCTATTTATTTTGAGAGAAGGCATGGGGGGAGGGGAGGGGAGGGCAGAGGCAGAGGGAGAGAGAATCTCAAGCAGGCTCCATGCTGCCCCACTCGGGGCTTGATCCCACAACCGTAAGATCATGCATGACCTGAGCCAAAATCATGAATTGGATGCTTAACCATTGAGCCACCCAGGCACCTTGTCTTCCCTTTCTAGTATAAGTTTCTAGAGGGCCTTTGAGGCAGGTCTTTTCTTGTTCTTCCCGTTACATTCACCCCACCCTCCATGTTTTTATAAAGTCCGAGAGTAACTACATGGCAATCAACTATCTAAAGTAATAATCTCAAGACATTCTATATGCCATAGAAACTTCTAGGCCAGTCTCACATTAGAAAATGAATCTTACATGTTTTCTTTGTTAGCTAAAGCAAATGATCTAACTCACAATGCCTTTTTAAATTTGGCTGTGTGGAAACTTGGTCATTAATTCATTTCTCCAGGATTAAATGAACAAACTTTGGTCCTTTATTTTGTTATCCATCTCCCAGTCATTATTTGGCCCTCTTTTTCCTTTTTATTGGTCTATACTTCTGTATTTATTTTTATTATGATGCCTTAAATATTTTGAAAGTAAACTATAAAAAAATCTTAGAGAAGAATAAAGAAATCAAATGAAATTTTCCAAAAGTGAGTTTACTTTCAAATACATACGAAGTATAAGTAATAGTTAAGAAACACAGATGGAATGAAGCTGAATAGGACAAGCTGAAGGGAAAGATGAGAGCATAGGGGAAGAGAGGAAACAAAGGAAAAATATTTATTATCCCAAGTGTGAATGTTTTCCTTCCATAGGACAGTGTAGACTATAAAATAAATGTGACATAGGAGATGTATTAAGCATCTAGTAGGTAGGAAATGCTAAGAGCTGGAAATGCGATCTTAATTGTGGAGATTCCAGAATGATAAATAGAAGGAAATTTATTTACCTCTTTGTCAAATAAGCATGTAGCACATGTAACTAACAGGACTAGCAGGCAGTCATCCCATATGTGAAACTGAGGTCTTGAAAACTCCTTTGGTGAAGTTCAGTAAGTATTTAATGGAAAAGTAGGTAAGTGTAATGGATCATCAATAAGCCTTTAAAATTTGCTTAATACTCACTAATCTTAAACATTAAAGATAGCTTACTAAATAAAAGAGTATTCAATAATATTTTTAAAGAATCTATTAAGCATCATTTAGGTGAGAAGACAGTTTGTTTAAACAATGACTTGTTTCTCTATACCACTTTAAATTCACATTATACTCATCTTATCTTTATAAAATTATGATAAAAGCACAGCATATTTAACAAATTTTACAGAGGCAGAATCGTAGTACGTGCTCAATACTACAACTGAACATATGTTTCTCTATTATTGGTGGAGATGATTAAAAATTGACTCATTTGGAACTCATTAGGATTCATGTTAAACATAAAAAATTTATACTCTGACAAATTATGAAATAAAGGAATAGGCTAGCAAAGGTGTTTGTAGGATTGTGTTTCTTAGAGGCCTTTAAAAAATAAGGGATTCTCATTTCACTGTCATAGTTTAAAACTGATGAATTCAGAATACTGGAGACAGGAGTAAATGATTTCCCTAGATTTCATGCTATGCATAAACCATTATATTTAGGCAACAGTGGAAAAAGAACATTAAAAATTTCAAATCCATAATAAACATAAAATGTAATTTGCATTTAAAGACTTAAAATTAATTATAAAATGATACATGTTTTAAAGAACTTTAGAAATTAATCTAAATAGTAAACAGGAAAAATCACCCATAATTTTACCATCCAGAAGACCACTAGCAGCATTTTGGCTTTTGGAGCATTTCTTTTCTATACTTCTGGATATATGTATGGCATACTATTAGGCAGGGGAAAGCTTGTTTAATGGATATGTTTACTTTATAATTAAACATATAAATAGATTTCTCTCCATTTTTTATTTCTGACACATGGCATATTAGTTATCTATTTCAAGTAAATTACTCCAAAACTTGATTGCTTAAAACAATAAACAAGTATTATTATACAATTTCTGTGGGCAAGGAGTTGGCCATGGCTTAGCTGGATTCTTTGCTTCATTGTCTTTCAAAATTCAAGGTGTTACTTAGCATTTATCATCTCATCTAAAGTTTTGACTAGATAAAGATCAACATTCAAACTTACTTGGTTATTGGCAGGATTTAGTTCCTTGAGGGTTAGAGCTTACCTTCAGTACCTTGCCCAAGTTTCCAACATGGTAGCTTGCTTCATCAAAGAAGGCAAAGAAGCAAGTCTCCTGGCAAGAAGGAAGTAGCAATCTTATGAAGTAGTCTTAAAGGGATTCTCCACATCTCCATGTGTTATATTTCAAGGAATTCCAGTAGGTTCTAATACTGAAAATCTGAGAAAGCACCTTCGCAGTTCTGGCAAGAAAAAAAGAAGGGTAATCATTCTGAAATATAACAGTGTTCTCCATAACAAAGGCCTACCCTGAGGGGGAAAGATTTGACCAGAGCTTTATCCCAGCAGAGGGAAGGACATTTCTCCCACTCTAGTCCCCTCTAGACTTTCTGTTGCACCAGATGGGTAGGGGGAGCTATACCTTGGGAGGTACACTTGTGAAGTTCCCAGCTCAAAGACACAGGTATAAAAATAGGAGTAAATTATAAGATTTCATTCAGAATATTCCCTGTCCTCCATATTTTAGCTTCAAACCAACAAGGCTCTGTGATGATAGTGGGCTACAGCTGAAAGAGGTGCAAGACACAAATGTGCTCTAAAGGAAGAGTGTTTACGGAAGCCCAAAGTCAAGAGGGGAGACAAAACCAAAAACTAGAGGAAGGTAGAGCCTCTGGCAACTGTAGCCTAAATATTAAACACAGTCCAACTCAGTCCAATTAATATAAATCCTCACACTAAATTTCTAGTGTTTGCTTTAGTTTCTATGTACTTCAATTTCTGTTACTTAATATGTCTGGCCTTCAGCAAAAATTTACAAGGTGTCTTAAAAAGTAAGGAGAAAAATACAGTGTGAAGAGACAAAGCCAGCATCAGAATCCAACTCAGAGATGACAAGCTTTTGGAATTATCAGACAGGGAATTTAAAATGAATGTGATTAATAAACTAAGACTTCTTGGGCAGCCCTTGGGGCTCAGTCAGCAGTTTAGTACCGCCTTCAGCCCGGGACATGATCCTGGAGACCTGGGATCGGATCCCACCTCAGGCTTCCTGCGTGGAGCCTGCTTCTCCCTCTGCCTGTGTCTCTGCCTCTCCCTCCCTCCCTCCCTCTCTCTCTCTCTCTCTCTATCTCTCATGAATAAATAAATAAAATATTTCAAAAATAAATAAATAAACTAAGACTTCTAAAAGAAAAAGTAGTTAACATGAAAGAATATTTTGGTAATGTTAGCGGAAAGAAACTGTAAGAATCAAAGGGAATGCTAGAAATCAAGAACACTATAACAGAAATTAAAAATGTCTTTGATGGTCTCATCAATATCAGCCAAGAAAAGAATCAGTAAGCTTGAATATAGGCCAATAGAAACGTCCCAAGCTAAAGTGCAAAGAAAAACAGGAAGAAAACAAAACAGAACAGAACCTTAAAAGCTGTGAGAAAAAGTTAAAAGATGTAACATCAGCATAATTGGAATACTAGGAGAAGAAATGAAGATAAAACAGAAGAAATATTTGAGATATTAATGGCTGAGAACTTTCCAAAATTAATGACAGACACCAAACCTAGATGCAGGAATCTCGGTGAACATCAATTAGGATAAATACAGTAAAACAAAACAAAGCAACTCTCCAAAAGTATCTAGGTATATCATATTCAAACTGTAGGAAATCAAAATCAAAGAGAAAACTTTGAAATAAGCTAAAGGGGTAGGGAAGAAACACCTTACTTACAGAAGAATAGGGATAAGAAATACAGCATGCTTCTCATTAAAACCATGCAAATGAGAAGGATGGAATTAAGTATTTTAAAGTGCTAAAAGAAAAAACCTACAGCAAACTAGAATTCTATAACCAGAAAAATTATCCTTCCAAAGTTAAGAATAAATGAACTTTCTCAATCAAAAATTGAAAGAAAGAATTGCCAGTAGACCCAATCTTCAGGAAATGTTAAAATAAGTTTTTCAGGAGAAAAGAAAATGATATGGATCAGAAACTTGAATGCATATAAAGAAAGTAAGAGTTTCCAAGAAGGAATAAATTAAGGTAAAATAATTTTTTTTATTTCTCTTATTCCAAATTAACCTAAAAGAATTGGTTTTTAAAAGCAACTTTAGTAACAATGTAATAGGTGATTATAGCAAATGGATAAGAGAAGTGAATGGCAGCAATGTCACAAGGGACAGTAGAGAGAAATTGGAAATAGTCTGTTAAAAGAAACTTGCCCTTAAAGTTTGTGCATAGTGTTATTTAAAGGTGGACTTATGTTAGTTAAAAATGTCTGTTGTAAATTCTAGGGCAACCACTAAAACTTTTTTAAAAAGAAGTAAAGTTGATACATTAAGAGATTAAATAAAATGGAATTATATAAAATTCTCAAAACAGAAAGTTGGAAAAAGAGGAGAAAATAAACCCCAAAAAGCAACAAATAGAAATGTTACAAATATAGTAGATGTTAATCCAACTAAATCAATAGTCGCTTTAAATGTGACTGGTCTAAATACACCAATTAAAAGACAGATTATCAGAGTGGGTAAAAAAATAGGACCCAACTATGTTGTCAAGGAGAAATCCACTTTAAATGTAAAGACTCAGATAGGTTTAAAGTACAGGGATGGAGAAGATTCTGAGACTAATCAGAAGAAAGATGGGTAGTTATATTAATTTCTAAAAATAAGAAACCTAATTTCAGAACAAGGAAAAGTATCAGGAATAAAGAAGAATATTATGTGAGAGAGAGTGGTTGGTTCCCCCAAAAGACAGAACACTCCTTAATGTGTATGTACCTAGCAAAAACAGTATCAAATATATGAGGCAAAAACTATAGAAGTTCAAGAATTAGATAAATCCACTATTAGTTGGAGACTTCAGTGCCCCTCTGTTAGTAATTGATTAATCAAACAGGAAGAAAATAAGTGAGGATAAAAGAATAGCATGATCCATCAACTTGATCTGATTGACGTATGTAGAATACTCTATCCAACAACATCTTCTTGTGACGATCACATTGAACATTCACTGAGCGATTTTGGAGCCAAAAAGAACTGAAAAGTATTGACATCATAAAAATTATGTTCTTGGATCACATTGGAATTAAACTAGAAATCAATAACAAAAAGCTAAAAAAAATTTCTAAATATTTGGAAATTAAGTAAAACACGTGTAAATAACACATGAGTCAAAGTCATAAGAGAGAAGTTTCAAAATACTTTTAATTAAATGAAAAGGAAAACATGACATCAAAACTTGTGGGATGCAGCAAATGTCTAGAGGACAATTTATAGCATGGAATGCATATATAAGAGAATAAGACAGACCTGAAGTTAGCCATATCTGCCTTCGTTTAAATGAATGATTTTTTGTTTATAAAAATGATTATTTAGCACACTAAACAATTTAGTGGTCTAGGACAGTTGTTCCTGGTAGAAGATTTAACAGAATGTCAGTTTTTACAAATTCAAATTTACATAGATTTTTTATTAAGATACATAATAAAATATTGTTGAAATGTAGCCTATTTTTCCATACATGCAAAAAATGTAACATTTGTGTGCAGATGGCTATGTTATAGTGAGAATATAAGTTAAGGAATAGCTATTACTATTTCTATCCAAACCATGGTGTGATTATAAAGTAGAAGTCCTCAAATGTTTGGTCTTAGGATTTCCTTTGTACTCTTAAAAATTATTTGTAACCCCAAAGAAATTGTATTTATATGAGTTTCACCTATTTGTATCTACCACATTAGAAGATATAACAGGGATTTTTAAAATAATTATTCATTTATTCTTAAATAACAGTGATAATCCCACATGTTAACTTAAGTAAAATATCTTAGTGCAAAGTCACTATATTTTCAAAAACAAAAGCATTTAATGAAAGGAGTGACATTATGTTTGTTTTTGCATATCTCTTCAATATCCAGCCTAATATAGGGTAATTAGTTTCTCATATCTGTTTCTGCATTCAATCTGTTGTGGTATATTGTTTTGATTGAAATGTATGATAGAAATCCAGCCTTATACAGATATGTAGTAGGAAGAGGGAGGAATATTTTACTAGCCTCTTTGGATAATTGTGATTGTTCTTTGATACTACACAAATGAACAAGTGGCAGTTTCTTAAAGGGTAATTGCAACATGGAATCTGAAACTATGTCAATGAACTTCCCCTACTCTTCATACCATACTAATACATTGGAATCAATTGGTCTATTGTGCATTTTTCTTATACCCCATATACATTTCCCCTATTCATAATATCTTACATTAGTGTAATACATTTGTTGCAATTGATAAACCAACATCAATACACTATTGTTAACTAAATACTATACTTTTTAAAATTCCCTTTTTACCTAAAGTATCTTTTTCTATTCCAGGGTCCTTTTGAGGATGCTATGTTAAATTTAGTTGTAATAGCTCCTGCCTGGCAACTTCTCAGACTTTCTATGTTTTTATGACCTTGACAATTTTGAGGAATTTTATAGAATGACTCTAAAATAAGATTTATCTCATGTTGCCAGGATTTGCTACTATCTCCCTTTATATACTGAACTCTTTGGAAGAGGCTTACTTTGCACAACTCATCATTAAGGAGTGAGGAACTTGTTCAATCTCTAGTGTGGAATGGTTCAGTTTTTTAAAACTGAATTCCACTTTAAACCAGGACAACCCCCTATCTGAGAGGAGCCTGAAGTGAATCCTCTGAAAATGCAGACTTCTCTATTCTGTGAATAGCTATGGTTTTCAGAAAAGTGGAATAAGTAGCATACGTTTAGATTTTCATTTTGGAGAGGAGGCACTAACAGTTTTCCCTTGTTCCCAGTTCTGCTCATTCGTGTGTGTGTGTGTGTGTGTGTGTGTGTGCGCGTGTGTGTGTGTTTATGAAATTCTTCAGGGTTTTTATTATCAAACATGATTATAAAAGTAAATCAAACTCATTTAAGTTGATCTGGAATTCAATTTTTTAACTTACTCCTTATCATAGAAATCTTTCCAAGTCAGTGGATGAAATGGAAGACTATGGCTCCAAGAGAACAAATAATTTGGTCTTTGACAGAGGAAGACCAGGTCCTCCATACCCTGAAATTGAATGAAGTCTTTGGTCCACATCTGATCTGCTTCCCTGACTATATTTCTACTTTGCAACCCATACTATCTTCTGTTAATTTTTGTAAACTTACGTTTTTTCTTCTTTCTTTGCTTTATTGACTGGCAGTATAAATCTGTTTTTATAGAAGATTTTTATGTTTTTTAAAAAATATTTTATTTGTTTATTCATGAGAGACACACAGAGAGAGGCAGAGACATAGGCAGAGAGAGAAGGGAGCTGGGAACCTGATGTGGGACTTGACCCAAGGATCCCAGGATCACGCTCTGAGCTGAAGGCAGATGCTCAACCACAGAGCCACCCAAATGTCCCTATTTTTGTTTATTCTTACCTATTGATGCTTCGAGATTAAAATTAAAATTTGATTCATATTTGAAAAATTAGAATCCTAGCTGGTTTAAATTAATTTCAGAAATTTACATAGGGACAGTTTTAATTTTCCCTCTCTTTTGCAGCCATCAGAAACAAAGAATTGAATTTATATAACTTCTCAGTCCATAGCATATTATTATCTTACCTTCCCTTGTTTGATTTCGTGTTTTTTTCTTCCTTCATTCCTTATTGGTACTTTCATTTGTTTCTCATGATAGTACATTTGTATCCTTATATATTTCTAGTGATATTGTCAATGTATTTTTTGTCAATGTATTTTTATTTCAATTTATTTAAACTAAAGAAAATACTCACCCTCTTCTACCACCCCCCACACCCCCTTTAGCAAGTAACAATCTGTTATCTGTATTTATGAGGTTAGTATATATATTTAGATTCTGCATACAAATGAGATCATGCATTATTTGCTCTTTCTCTGACTTGTTTCATGTGGCATCATGCCCTCGAGGTCCATTCATGTCACAAATGGTAAGATTTCATTATTTTTGTGAGTGAATGATATTCCATTGTATATACATATCACATCTTTTTAATCCCTTCATCCATGAATGGACAGTTAGGTCATTTCCATATTTTGGCTATTATAAATAATACTGCAATGAACATGGGGGTGTATACCTTTCTAAATTACTGTTTTTGTTTTCTTTAGAAAATACCCAGAAGTGGAATACCCAGATTATATGGTAGTTCTCGTTTTAATTTTTTGAGGAAACTTCATACTGTTTTTCATAGTGGCTATACCACTTTACATTTCCAACAACAGTCCATGAGGGTTCCTTTTCTCCATATCCTCACTAACACTTGTTATTTCTAGTCTTTTGATTCTAACAGATGTAAGTGAGATCTCATTGTGGCTTTGATTTGTATTTGCCTGATGATTAATGATGTGAAGCATCTTTTCATATACCTGTTTGCCATCTGTACTTCTTTGAAAAAATATTTACTCAGATCTTCTGCCCGTTTTTTAACTGGATTGTTTTTTGTTTGGGGTTTTTGTTTTTTGATTTTTGTTTTTGCCACTGAGTT
Organism: Canis lupus dingo; assembly: GCF_003254725.2. Classification (NCBI taxonomy): domain Eukaryota; kingdom Metazoa; phylum Chordata; class Mammalia; order Carnivora; family Canidae; genus Canis; species Canis lupus. The sequence continues at coordinate 21,433,704 of NC_064256.1, read as the reverse complement.
GTATGAGTTATTTACATATTTTGGATATTAGCCCCTTATCAGATATATAATTTGCAAATATTTTCTCCCATTCGGTATGTTGCCTTTACATTATGTCGATGGTTTCCTTTGCTGTGCAGTGGCTTTTTAGTGTGATGTTGTACTAATCGTTTATTTTTGCTTTTATTACTTTTGCTTTTGGTGTCAGATTCTAAAATCATTGCCAGTACCTATGTCAAGTTTTCTTCTAGGAGTTTTATGGTTTCAGGTTAATGCTGGATTCATAAAATGAGATTGGAAGAGTTTCTTCCTCTTCAATTTTTTGGAAAGATTTAAGAACGACTGGTTATTAATTTTTCTTCGAATTTTTGGTAGAACTCATCTACAAAACTATCTAGTCCTGGGCTTTTGTATCTCAGGAGTTTTTTGGTTTTTCATTCAACCTCCTTCATAGTAATTTGTCTGTTCATATTTTCTATTTCCTCATGATTAGGTCTTGGTAGGTTGTGTATTTCTAGGAATTATTTATTTCTTCTAGGTTGTCCAGTTCATGAGCATATATTTGTTCAAAGTGGTCTCTTATGATCTTTTGTATTTCTATGGCATCAGTTGTAACATCTCCTCTTTCATTTTTTATTTATTTGAGCCTTCTATGTTTTTGATGATTCTAGCTAAAGGTTTTTCTATTTTAACTTTTCAAAGAACCATCTCTTAGTTTTATTGACCTTTTACATTATTTTTTAAGTCTCTATGTCATTATTTCTGCTCTAGTCTTTGTTATTTCCTTCCTTCTACTAACTTTGGACTTCATTTGTCCTTTTTTTTTCTCGTTCCATAAGGTATGAAATTAAGCTTTTGAGATTCTTCTTGTTTCTTGAGGTAGGCATTTATCGCTATGGACCTTCCTCTTAGAACCGCTACACTAGAGGTGTTCAATAGCAGACTAGATGAAGCAGAGGAAAAGATCAATCAACTTGAAGACAAAGCAGTGGAACACAGAGCACAAAAAAAAAAAAATGAGGAATAGTGAAGAAAGCTTAAGGGATGTGAGGGATAACGTCAAATGGACTGATATTGCATTATAAGGCTCCAAAAGAAGAAGAGAGAGAGAAAGGGGAAGAATCTCATTTGAAGAAATAATGACTGAAAAATTCCCTAACCTGAAGAAAGAAATAGACATCTAGATCCAGAAAGTCCACGGAGTTCCAAATAAGAGGAACTCAAAGAGACCCACACCAAGACACATTGTAATTATCACATCAAAAGTTAAAGATTATGAAGAGAATATTAAAAACAGCAAGAGTTAAACAACTTTTATGTAGAAGGGAGCCCCCATAAGACTCTGAGCAGATATTTTCAGTAGAAATTTTGCAGAACAAATGGAAGTGGCACAGTATACTCAAGGTATTGAAAACAAAGAACTGCTAAGCAAAAATAGTCTACTAAGCAAAGTTATCATTCAGAAGTGAAAGAGAGATAAAGAGTTTTTCAGACAAGTAAAAGCTAAACATATTCATCACTGGCCTTACAAGAAATGCTAAAGGGACTTATTTAAGTTGAAAAGAAAGGGCACTAACTAGTAATGAGAACACCTATGAAAGAACAAAATTAACTGAAAAGGTAAATATATAATAAAGGAAGTGGATAAATCACTTATAAAACTAGTATGAAATTTAAAAGACAAAAGTAGTAAAAATAATTATGATTAAAATAATTGAAGGATACAGAAGATTTAAAAAATGTAAAATGTGACATCAAAAACATGGGGATGAGGTGAGTAATAATGTTGAACTTTACAATGTGATCAAACTTAAGTTCTTATCAACTGAAAATAGACTATTATAGATATAATAGTCTCATGGTAACCACAGACTAAAAAAACCATATAAATACACAAAAGATAGAGAGGAATATAAGCATACCACTAAAGAGGGTCATCAAACCACAGAAGAAGAGAGCGAGAAAAGAAAGAACAGAGAAGCACTGCAAAAAAAAAGGCCAGAAAACAAAATGGCAATAAATGCATACCTATCAATAATTACTTTAACTATAAATGAATTAAATTCTCTAATCAAAAGACATATAGTGACTGAATATATAAAGAAATAAGACCTATCTATATGTTGCCTAAAAATACTCACTTCAGATTTGAGGACACACAAAGACTGAAAGTGAAACGATGAGAAAAGATATTCCATGAAAACAGAAACCAAAATAAAGCTGCAATAGCTATTCTTATATCATAAAAAATAGACTTTAAAACAAAAACTGTAACAAGAGATAAAGAAGGGCATTATGCAATGATCAATCCAACAAGAAGATAGAACATTTGTAAATATTTGTGTACCTGACCTAGGTGTACCTAAATATATAAAGCAAATATTAACAGACCTAAAGGGAAAAATAGACAGCAATACATAATAGTAGAGGATTTTAATATCACACTTACACCAAAGAATGGATCATCCAGACAGAAAATCAATAGGGAAATATTGGCCTTAAATGACACATTAGATCAAATAGATTTAACATATATTTTGCACTGTGAATGGATCTTTTACTCAAGTCTAATTTTATAACACCATGCATTGGTCATTTGGAAAATGTTGCTCTATTGATTTATACTGATTTTCTAAGTGTTGACACATTTTATAATTCAGTATCAACAAATCACATTTATTAATATCACAGCAGTCTTATCGAAAAGCCTTTAAGTATCGGGAAGCTGTCAAGCTCATAGTGGCAGATACAAATTTTCCAAAATTCTAATTTTTACTTGATAGCTCAAATTTTATTGTCGGCAACAAATACTGTCAGTTGTTTTCCTTGAAGTGACAAGCTCACTTTGTTCATTTTTGACAAAATGTCTGCCAGATGCCCAAGTCTGAATAACCATAGTATGTGATTCTTTCAAGCAAAAATGGCATTCTATTAAAAAAATAAAAGCTCATTTAGCTCTCAACTCAAATATCTGCACAGATGCATATCATACTTCTGTATGAAGCAGAAGTGCTTTATATGTACTTCCCATTTTGTCATACTGAAAAGAATCATAGTCAAAGATTGAGACCTAATAAAGAAATTTTATTGCCTCCTCAAAGATATCCATAAGTGACACTGGCTTTTTTTTTCCCCTGCAAGTGCATGATGATGAAAATATGACTACTAGCATTTTGGTGCCACTGCCTCTATTTGGACTAAGGCACTGGCACTTACACCATCATTGCTTTTGCACCATCAGTTCAAATGTCAAAACAGTAAAAAAGGCGGATAATGTCTTAGTATTTTTATGAAAACAGGTTTCAATCCCACAGACCTCTTGAAGGGGACCCCCCAGACTTCAAAAATTGCCATGTAGGGAGATCCATGAAGAAAATAAAAGGGTCTGTGTCATCCATGTCCAAATAATCTAATTCCTCCTTTGTCACCACCATAAGGATATGATAATCTTCTGAAGTAGCATCTGTAGGCATGGTAGACTGGAGAAGCTAAGGTAGAAGTAACTAGAACACAAATGTGAGGGGTTCTAATTCTACCAGAGAGAAATTGTAAATGAGGGTAGTAATCTAAACAGCCTAGAGAGTCAAGGTCTCTGTCTAGTATGGTCATTTTGCAGGTGACTATTCTAAAAAATAATTATAACCTTTTGCTTTTGTAAAATTGTTGTAAGACTGAAGGAGATCGTGGGGAGAAAAACTACTTTTTAGGAGAGATGTGGGAAGAATCCACAAGCAACAGAGCACAGGACATCACAGGTCCTGTCATTTCTGAATATGCACAAAGCTAACAGTTAATGAAATGTTGGGCACAACTTCATTTTGATGAAAAAGAAGAGAGCACATCTGAGTTGACATGATAGTGTTAACAATGTGGCTTGTTCAGATATCTGTGGTTTTGGATATCAGCTTGTTTTGCCCTTACAGTCATATTGCTCCGTCTATAAGAAACATAACCTCTGCTCAGGAAGTGGTGAGTTAAAAGGCCAGTGAAAGACATCCATGCATTCTGGATGTCTGAGGAATGCATTAATACAGTAGTGATACCAATCTATACCAGGAGTACAGGCCTTTTCTTATTAATAAACATAGTTGAGGGGATATTAACCAATACCACAGCCTCTTCCAGTCAACTGCTTTAATCCTCCTTCTAACAGTTTTATGGAAAAAAAATTCTTCTGGGGGCTGAAGTAAAAGCAGAAGTGGATGTAAACAAAATTAAAAAGTCAGGTTTTCAGGCTGTATCTGTAATAAGCTTTCAGCTGAAATGAAATGTAATTAGTAAGCACGATAATGCAGTTTGCTTCATTTAGCTCTTCAGTGGGTTTATAAACAAATTCTATCGGTTAACTTGTAAAGCAGATGCATCCACTTACACTCTGGCTAAGCACGTTAGAGAAGACAGACTAATGCAGGTGCAAGGGAAATGATGGGATGGTCCATTTTTCAATTTACCAGTTGGGAATGTTGGCAGCAAGGAACGTGTACCATTTTTAAGTGCTCCCCAGTAAAGAAAGTTAAGAAATATTTCATCTGAGAGATTAAGGAAATAAAACTGGGGAGCAGCACTCAAATTCTCAAAGTAAACACTAATGTTTTCTTTGTAATACTCCCATGAAGATAACCTCAAGTGTCATTTGGGATCTGAGCATACACTTAGTAAGTGAATGCTGTCTACTCCTACCAAAATACTAGCAGTGAGTGTGAGGTGGGACTGAGGTTTTTACAAACATTTATGTATTTTTATATTTTACTCATATTATTTTTATGATGCAAAAAATTGAATTTATTTGAGAAAGTGAATAAAAACAAAACTTTGGGCTCATCTCAGAAAAGATTTTTAAAATGCTAATAATGAATTAGTCTTTTAAATAAGTTTAGCCTGTTTTATTTGGGAATACCAAACCCTCTCACATTGGGATGGTCACATGGAAGCCACTAAAAACAAACTATCCTATTTTTTATGAAAATGAAGCATGCTTAGTTAACATTAAAAGAAGTTCTAGTCTTTCTAAATTAGAAATTTGCATTTTCATTCATGTAAAACAAATTAGGGAGTCAGCACATTGAAGGGCAGAGTGTACTCTCAGCCATCTTATAAGGAAAAAAATTAAGAAGTATTGAGACTGAGAATTATCCCCCCAATAAATCAGAAGACCAGTTAGAAGACATGGCTGGCCTAGAAGAAAAACTCCTCCATCTTTATTTTGCCCAATTTTTTCAAAACTTAAATCAAATTCTAACTCACCCAACTTAACCTCCACCAACTTTCATTCTCATGTCTTTCCTGGAAATTCAATGACTCTTCTTATCTGTGCTATTTCTATGGCCCTCAACCCAGCTTCCCTATGCTTTTTATGTACGTGTCCCATCTCCCAAATAATACGATGAAGCAGAAACCATGATTTATCTCTCTTGGCATTCTTGGTGGCTAGCACCATGCACTATGGTCGGGAATCACATATATACTGATGAAATGAGTGTATCTGTAGGACTGGATCAGCAACATAGGGAAGTGATTTTTGACAGTGTGGATTTCTTTATCAAAATTTCACAATAGGTTAGATAATATAAATTCAAATCCTATCTCTTTGTCTTGGTTTAGCCTCAATAATGGCTGTAAAAGAGCAAGTACTAAATAATGATTGCATTGTACTTATGTAAAAGCCTTCAACCAAAATGAAAATAATACCCTTATAAGAGAAAATATGAACACCCTCAGCCTAAAACCTGTTCATTAGAAATAATTGTGATTGTTTTTTTTTATAAAAGCTTTGTTAGGACTGGCTCTTTCCCGAGAAACATCTTTATCAAAATATATTGCATTAGACTTGTAATGTCTAATGGTGGATGTATGTTATAGTCTGACTCTTGATGCCCACCTTGAATGTTGTAAGGTAATACTATCTATCTCTCATAATCTACTAATGTGCAAATCTGTAAACTTATCTAAATCTTTGATTCTACTTTCTCTAGTCAGCAAAACAAAAAAACCTCAATGCTAAGGATAAGTCCTTATTCATTAATACATTTATTCATTAAATATGCATTGTCCATCTCTCCTATATCCCTGCTCTTAGTTTTAGGCATTCAGGATATAGAAATGAACAAAACAAGAAAAAAATTATTGCCTTTATAGTGTTTATATTCTATTGAGAAAGAAAAACAACATGCAAACATGAACACTGTCAGAGAAATAAAACAGGGTAAGAGAAAAATGAGGGTATGAGGCCAGGGATGGGGATTCAATTATAGTGGAGTTAGTCAAGATAGTAAGATAATGATACTTAAACCAACACTTGAAGAACGTGGGAGTTAGCCATGAAAATATCTTTTCCAATTTTCTAATAGTATTTGAAATTCTACATTTGGTTCAAGCATTAAGTCTAAGCAATATGTCTTAGCACACATATCTCATGTTCTCAACTTGCTTTCTTATTCATTTATTTAGCAAACATTTACTGATTACATAGTATGTGCCATGTACTACCAGGCTTTAAGGATATATTAATACAGTCCCTGTATCAAAACCTAATGGGTGGGTCAGGCAAGTGTATAAATAAGTTATAATGCTCTGAGAGAGCTGAGCAGAGACCATAGAATCCTTAGGAAGGGGATTGTAACTTCCCAGAAAAATTAGGAAGTCTTCATAGAGGACTATGGTAGCATTTGGACATAGGTAACATTTCAGTGAGATCTGTAAAAACACTTAATAGGGATAAAAATCCAAGATGATAAAAATATTGGGAATTAAATAGTACCTTGATTCTTATAGACACAGAAAGTACATAGGATTGCCATTCATAATATTTTCTAGAAATGCACAGAGAAATGCTGAAATGTCTAGATTCTTGCCATATTAGCTATCAGTAATAATAGGGTAAATGTTAACATTTCTTTAACACCGAGCATCTACATGTTCTGATCCTTGTCATGTATTCTTATTTCAACTCTCAAGTTTTCTTTCAAAGATTGATAGACATATGAACAATTATTGTGCATTTTCAATGCAAAGCCATTAGACTGGATCTCACACAGAGAATCTTCACTTATATTTTTCCTATCATGGTTTCCTATATGTATCACATATTTATAATTTTCAAAGTGCTTTCATGTTGTATTACTTGGTTGTCTTTCTATCCCTTATGACCATTTCGTCACAATATCTCCAACATGTCTTAGTTCTAAAATACTAAAATCTCTAGAAGGTAGGCTTTCTTCCTATCCTCATAGCTAAATTCTATAATACAAATCCAGATTATTGCAACAGTTTTGCTTGTTGTGGGCATCTAGCATAGTGCTTAAGAAAAATCTGTGTGCTAAATAAATGTTTTTTTCCCTTCCTCCCTGAAGGAAATGACCCAACTCAGCTTAATAGAACTAGGAATCTTTTTGCCCGACTCCACCCCACATGGATTGTTCTCTTAATTGTACATAATGTCGTTTCTTTCCGTCTTCTCTTTCCTATCCCTTGTTCCATCTCAGCTTTTTAAAATCAACTCTTAAGTGTCTTATAGACTCTATAATGGACCAGCTTTTCTCCAGCTCCATCACGATTTCTTGTGGAATTCAAGAGGAGATGCCTGCTTAGAAAAGTTACATTGAATTGTTTTCTGGCTTTTGGCTAGGGTCACTAGGAATGAGAGATCATTGGAATTTTTTTGTTCCTCATTGGGTCATTGATACTAGAAGGGTGGTCATATGATTCCTGAGCAACATGCTGGGGCTTGTCATCCTTCCAACCAGGCCTCAACTAGAGACGTGCTCCTGTCTCCCTACCATGTTCTCAAACAGACTTTTCAGAAACACCGTGAAATCATGGCACACATTCTGACACCATCTAGCAGTCCTGGCCCTAGTTTCAGTTTCCAAGGTGCCTAGATGTGACCTCCATGTTTCTTTACCTGTGGTGGACGTGGATAAGCTCTGTTATATCCTGGGTCCTGTTTTATAGCCTATACTAATCCTGGTCAGAGTAACAGCTCTTTTCTCATATTCCCTTAAATTGTTGCTAATTCCTTTCCTGCTGCCTCTCTTCCACCACCATCTCCCCACTACCACCCTACCTTTTCTCTCTTCTCCCCTCTTCTCTAGGCTGTTTTTCTCAGTCCAGACAAGCTGTGATCTTATAGACTCTTTCCTTATATTCATTTCTTTCCTCAGCCTTAGAGGCTAACCCTGCTGTGATCTTGGTCTTTCTTCATTGCCATGTTGTAACTATAATATCAACTGGAGCCATGAAGAGCAACTGCCCTAGAACCAACTCTAAAACATATCAAAACATGACATCCACAGTGATCCATGAATGTTAGTTGAGAGTTTTTGCATTGCTAAAAGACTGTCTTCTGCAGAGTGTTTCAGGGAAAGCAGAACAACTATTTTTATGCTAGGAGCTAGGGATTCCCAGAGCTGCTCCACAGTAATTCAGAATGCATTAGTACCATAGTGAAAGCTCTTCCTGTACATATCACCAAGGGAATTTTTAAACTCAAAGTGTGTATTTGTTTTTAGAAGAGGATCACAGTTACTATACACGAAAAACATTTTATTTGTATCTCCCCAAAGATGGTTGAAGTTAGTGTAAAACACCTGGAAAACTATTTCTGTAAAGTGACAGTTCTTTTTAGAAGTGCTACTTTTCTTTGCTTAAAATAATAAATACTAAGTGAAAACTGTTCTCCAAGAACTATAATTCCTTTCTTTCTTCCTTTCTTTCCTTTCCTTTCCCTTTCTTTCTTTTCTTTCTTTCTTTCTTTCTTTCTTTCTTTCTTTCTTTCTTTCTTTCTTTCTTTCTTTCTTTCTTTCTTTCTTTCTTTCTTTCTTTCTTTCTTTCTTTCTTTTTTTCTTTCCCAAGAACTGCAGTGATGTGAATTTTTTCCTAAGGCAAAGACTTTAATCATATTTATGGTTATTGAAGTGCCAAATTATTTGACATGAAATTTTTATAAGCAAGGGAGACAAAATTGATTATTCTTAATTTGATATTAAAATTAAAGGAGAAATATCATTATCATTTGCAAAAGTTTTTTGTAAATGTGATCCACCATGTAAATATACAGTGATATTATCAGTGGAAGTGTCTCCTGAAATAAGCTGCATTTAGCATGAAATGAAATTCAAGGAGGCCTTTATGGTAGGGAAGAAAGTGGATTTGAAATATTAATTACAAATTAATATTTTTAATTTAAAAATGTTTATTTCAGGTACTCTTTTATCCTTTGTTTTCTAAAATGTTTTTTGGGGTGGGGGGAAGTTATATCTGCCCTCCAATAAATCCTGATGATGTTTTCATTATGTAACATTAGTAATCTCTGAGGCATGGAATAAAGAGGTGATTGAATCATAGAGGATAAAGTCACTTATCTAATGACCATCTAACACACTTAATTTTTTCCTTTAAACTAGTAAGAGTCACAGGATAGACCATCTTGGTAATAGATATTTCATTTGTGTTTATTTTTTTGAGACAGATACTGGGTAAATAACATTAAATTTGTTCAGAATGGGAATATATATTAGAATATAATTTCTAAGGTTTTCAAAGTAGTATATTTCAAGCTTTTGTTCAGAAAATCATGGTGACAGGCTACTGCAGGTGGAGGTGAGATGAGAAGGCAGAAGACATATCTCTACTTCATACTCTAGCAGTGCTTCTCAAACTTTAAAGTGCATACAAATCAGCTAGGGATATTAATAAAGTACAGATTCTGGATCAGTAGGTTTGGAATAGGTTTGAGATTCCACATTTCTGACAAACTGTTACGTGATGCCAATCTGCTGATTCAGAGACCACACTATGAGTAGAAAAGACATCAAAATCGTTTTATACTAGAGATAGGGAGCATCTTGCACAAATTTGGGAGATTCTTCTTGACTCAAGGAGACTTGGCATCCTTGCCTAATATATCTGATAGATAAATTTTGCTCATTTCAATAAAGTCTTCTCAATTTGCCCAAAATTATTGGGCAAATGAACATATATACAATTGGCAATTAATTTTTAATAACATGAGGCCAATCTGAGTGTACAAAAACTCCTATCCATATACCATAAATTGTCATTGAGGAATAAAGAGCAGTTCTGATTCCACTAGACTTAAACCTGGGAGTCTGAGTTTCACATATTTGCTAAGTGCAGGGAAACTACCCTGGAAGGAGCTGACATTATGAACCACACTTATTCCTATTGTGAGAATTACTGCCAAAAGCAGAGACAAAGGAAATTTTCTTGGAGATTTTAATTATTTCCAAACAGTAATAAACAAAGATAACTCAGAACATGCCACCTGGGGCATGGGACTTAGGACAAATGGGGTTTGCTTTCTAAGAATGGCACTCAAGAGAGAAACCAACAGCTAAGCAGGGTATGCTTGAGAGCTAACAGCCCGCACATCTCGCTATCTCATAAAAAGCATAATTTACAGAGTTGTGGTAATAATAACAATGATAATGATGTGAATTAATAAACTCACTAGTGAAACCACCATTCAAATACATTTCGGTAATTTAATTAGCCTCGGCTGCACTTTCTCTGTCAATCCCAAACTTACAGGGATTGAATTGTTAAGTAAATTTTTCACTCTGTGATTCTGAGAAGTTTATTTTTACCTGGCAAATTATTTTAAATGTGAGACAAAGCAGGGCCGCGGTAGTGAAATCATATAGGAAGTCTGCGTTCCTGCTCCCCGGGCCTGGGCCCTGGCTGCCCCGGACCCTGGTGCACAAAGAGCTGGTGTGAATTTCAGATCCTGAGTCTGCTCTAAATCACAGGAACTGGAGAAATTAGAAATGACACCATTTACCCAGGGGCCTTTGCTGAGGAGTATTTTTTTTGGAACTTTTACATCAGTCTCAGAACTCACTGGCTTCATTAAGTCGTGTGTGTCATTGTGTTAGGAAGGAAGGAAAGAACATGTTATTAGCTAGGGATTTTTTTTTCTTTGCCCTCCATCAGCCTCCTTTCTCATTTCATTTCATTGCATGTGGTATTTCCCTTCCCTCTCAAGATATCTTTTATATCTTTCATCTCAAGATTCTTGATGCAGCAACCTGTGTTCACTTTCCTGGTGCATATTCTGAGGAAATACATTTCTTTCTATGCACATAGTGTTGGAAGTAAACTCCAAGGCATCAGTTGAGAGATTGTTCTCTGGGTCATCACTTTAACTTCCCAGTTGATATAGTCTTTTTCTTCCCCTAACCACATCTTTTTGGTTTCCTTTCCCTTTAAAACTTGCATATTTGGAGTAAAGGAAGAAGTCATGAGAAATACTGTGTGTGTGTGTGTGTGTGTGTGTGTGTGTGTTTTAGAAGGATGATTGTCATTGAAACTGATATGTCTAGTCGATAACAAAAACTGTCCTAGCCTCCCACGGAACATAAGCCCTAAGGGCTGAAAGGAACAAAGCCAGCCTCAGAGATGAGTGGGGAGGGGTGTGGGGTCAGGCACAGCCTCTCATCCCTGTGGCACCAGCCAGATCCCACAAACCATTTTATCATCCTCTGGCCCTAGGAGATCAAGGAAGTCAATGTTTGGAAATTTCACTTCAAGGCTGAGTTAAATATTCCAGTCTTTTGTTTGTCCTAGTGGCTTTCCCCTGACTTTTCCTAGGATATTTGGTGTAGTCTGAGTCTAGGCCCATTTTTTTTTTAACATTTTGGTTTGGTTTGGTTTGGTTTGATTTGGTTTGGTTTGAGGCCTTCATTTAGCATTCCCTGATTTGCTTCCATGCCTCCCTGTATAATTTTGGACCTTTTACTAATAGTTGGGAATAAGAAGAATATCTTTTGTCTTTTCAGCTCACCATCAAAAGCAACTTTGACTATTATTTGCAGAAACTTTGAAAACTCTACATATTTTGAGAAGTTAAAAAAAAAAAAGTTCTAGGGAAGCCTAGGTGGCAGACTTCATTAAGCATTTGACTCTTGGTTTTGGCTCAGGTCACGATCTTAGGATCATGAGATCGAGACCTAGGTTGGGCTTTGTACTCAGCGTGGAGTCTAAGTTTCTCCCTCTTCCTCTGTCCCTTCCCTCCACTCACACACATACTCTCTCCCTCAAATAAATAAATCTTTAAAGTGAAGTTCCATGGGGCACCTGGGTGGCTCAGTGGTTGAGCGTCTGCCTTTGGCTCACGGCGTATCCCAGGGTCCTGGGATGGAGCCCCACATCGGGCTCCCTGCAGGGAGCCTGCTTCTCCCTCTGCTTATGTCTCTGCCTCTCTCTGTGTCTCTCATGAATACATAAAATCTAAGAAAGAAAGAAAGAAAGAAAGAAAGAGAGAGAAGAGAAGAAAGAAAGAAAGAAAGAAAGAAAGAAAGAAGAAAGAAAGAGAAAGAAGAAAGAAGAAAGAAAAAAAACACTCTAGGCCTAGGGAAGTACCTCTGACCCAAAGAGATATTTTTATTATGGCTAAGAATAATGTCTGGAAAATATATTTTGCCTAAATATACCATGGCTAATAATATTATTTCTGAAATTGCTAGTAACAAAATGTTCATCTAAAAAATAGTAAAAGTTTGTGGGAAGATTGAGGGCAGTGGAAGTGGCTGCTAATAAGTATAGGATTTCTTTTGGGGGTGAGAAAAGTGTTATAAATTGAGGTGATGGGTTGTACAACTATGAAAATACTAAAAAAAATATTGAACTGTGCATTTCCTAGGATCACCTGGAGAAGTTTTAAAATTTACTAAGTTTCAAGCCCCATCTAAGAGTAAAAGAAACAAAATGGGTATGGGGAAGAGCCCATCAGTATATTATAAATATCTTCCTCTTTTTTTAAAATTTGAATTGAACATATAAATGATTCCAAAATCATAACAGTGTAAAGATTCACCTCCAGCTATCTCTCCATCTACCTCTACAACTGTACAGAGGTAACCATTTTTATTAGTTTTTGTGTATCTTCCAAGTACACTTTTTGATAAACTAATGGTTTTCAAACTGTAGCATGCATCAAGATCACATGGAAGGCTTGTGAAAACACAGACAGCTGGGCCCCACCCTTGGAGTTTCTGATTCTGCACATGTAGGGCGAGGCTGAGAATTACATTTCTAACAAGTCTTCAGGTGATGCTGATGCTGCTGGCCTACAGAATCATTGCTATGAAAAAGGGAAGGAATCACAACAAGGATAAACCACAGATGGAGATAAGGAAGGGTAGAGGAGCTAATAAATGAAGTAAGATTCTGAGATTGGTAGGGAGAGTTTAGAGGAGCTGTGTAGATTACGGTAGTTAAGGAAGACACATCTTCCTCAGCCTAGTGAAAGAAGAGAAAGACTCAAAATATTGAGAGATCTGAGGCTACAGAGATGTTCACACCATTTATTCACCACTATCCAATATGGCAGCTACTACCACATGTGGCTTTTGAACACTTGAAATGTGGCCAGTGTGACTAAGGAAATAAAATTTTAATTTAATTTAATTTAATTTAATTTAATTTAATTTAATTTAATTTAATTAAGTAAAAATGAAGACACAAAGCTGATACTTGATTCATTTAATGGCAAACTTTTAAATATATTTGGAACAACTTGGTCTTTGAATCTATTTTTTTTTTTTTGGTAAGATTCTATTTATTTATTCATGAGAGACACAGAGAGAGAGAGAGGCAGAGACACAGGCAGAGAGAGAAGCAGGCTCCATGCAGGGAGCCCGACATGGGACTCGATCCCAGGTCTCCAGGATCACACGGCGCTAAACCACTGAAGGCGGCGCTAAACCGCTGCGCCACCCGGGCTGCCCTTTGAATCTATTTTTAAATGTATATTACTATGAAATCTTAATACAAATCAAATACTTCTTATGAAAATCTCATGCCTGAACTGATATATGCTAGAAGCATATATACCAGATACTGAAAACTTAGCATAAAAAATAATGCAAATCTCAATAATTTTTATACTGATTGCATATTGAAATGATCATATTTTGATATATTGTGTTAAATAAAATATATTGAGTATATGAAAGTAATATTATTAATTATATAAAATTAATTTCTACTATTTCTTTTTACTTTTAATGTAGCTATAAGAAAGTTTGGAATTACATAAGGACAGCACTGGTCTATATGATGTATAATAGAGTAGCCACTAATTACATGTTGCTATTTAAATTTTACTTAAAATGAAATAAAATTTAAAATTCGGTACCTCAGTTCCACTGGCCACATTTAAAGTGCTCAATAGCTATATATGCACAGTAGCTACCATATTCAACAGTGCAGATATAGGACGTTTACATAACCAAAGGGAATTATGTTGAGTGGCTTTGGTTTTATCTTTTCAATGAATTAAGAGGAGATATCCTTTCCCAAGAATGATGTGAATTTTGAGGAGAAAAGTAAAGGTCTGAAACAGTAGATGTAGGAAATGCTTCAGGGAGGCAAGGCAGTTGAAGGTTGCCAGAGATATAATGGCAGCATGTCAAGGGATTTCACCTGGGAAGCAAGTGCATTGTTTAATAGGCTAACCAGAGCTACAGGCTAGGAAATAAAATAATTAAAGCCAAAAATTGGGGTGGCAGTAGAACAAGACTATTAAGGATCAAGGGGCAGAATGAAGACCACAATGCAGACAAAGAACAAAAGTTATTTAAATGTAAGATGATAAGAGAAATGGAGGAGGGGTAAGGGGCATCATCTCACAGAAAAATTTTTAATTTGCATTTTTGGAGTGGAACAATTTCAAGTGGTGATAAAGGCTAAAGTCTGACTTTTTAAGTGGGTAGCTGAATTTAGAGTTGGTAATAAAGGGTGGAGCTAGTGTACTTGTATATTAATAATGTGATTGTTAGAGTTTCTGAGGATGATAGTTGATAAGACAAAGAGATCTGCTAGATGCTGACAGTGAAAGAGTGGCCAGGAGTTAGTGGTTAGCCATGGTCAGAAAAGAGAAAGGTTGAAACAAACTGATGGTCAGATCCCCAAAGGAGAAGCTGTGGAGGAAGGACATGTGAATGATGATCAGAAGTGATATGGGAAGGAAGGAATATGCTGTTTCATAAAATCACTCTGACTTCCACCATCCAATGTAATGTAATCTTTCCCACTTTTAAACCCTGAGGCACTTTGCCCTTCTTAGGTAAACGGTTTGCATGCTTTGAACTCTGGCTGTTTATATACACTGAAACACTCCCCCTACACATCATGGCCCAACTCCCCTATCCCTTATCCCTGCCTTCATGTGATATACACACACATATTCTTCATCTGACTGGAAGTTCCTCAAAGGTTTGAACAATGTTTTTCTCTTTTATTCCAGTCTCTGGATATCAATAAATTCACACTGAACTAAGTTTGATTGAGATTCTTATAAATGCAAAAATATAGGAGCTAGATCTACAAATTTAGGTGGAAATTAGAAGAAAATCTGTAATGAAACATCCCAGAGCTCTTCCCTGTATGTCTTCTTGTTCACTATTTTCATCAGTTATTTGAATGAAGACATCCTTAGGTGAATAACAGTACATCACTACAGATTTTTCAGGGTACTGTGCTCAGCTCTGCATGTGTACATGGCTATGGCAATAGTCTCAGGATAGAGTGCCACTGGTATAGGTCCAGTGTAGGAATATGAGATTAAAATGTGGAGGCAGAAAAGCAGTGAACCCCAATGTCCTGGTCCTCAGGTCACTGCCAACTAGTTGACCTGAGTATTACATTGTTAGAGCTAACTAGAAGTCCAGGGACCCCGACGGCTAAATAGAAGAAGTTAACATCCACCTACAAAAGGACAATAGTTTGAACCCTGTAACTGGTATTTTAATTCACCAGCACCCAGAGGTCAGGGCTTTATATGCCAGGAATGGATCAGTTACGCAAATATAATGGTTATGTAAGGCAATGTGCTTTGGGCAATATGTCAGTCCATGTCACCTTGAATGTCCCAGAGACTGTATATGACATTTGCCAGGATATCCAAAATGCTAACATTGACTTCCTTCTTACTGCATTTCACATCCTTTTAAGGATAATTAACAATTTGGCAAAATTGATTTTGAAAAGAGAGGAAACAAAAACAAAATTTTATTTACTCTTTTCCTTCTTTATCCCTAAGATCTGTTTCCCTCTGTGCTCCTTGCAGTTCAAGTTCATTCTGTAGACAATTGAGTCTCATTTTGATCTTGAATTTGGGGTAACTTTATAGTTTAAGGGCCATCTGTGAATCCCCTATCTACATTTGCATAACCTGGACCATCAACAGGAAAATGCAGTCTACTGAATTCTGCATAAAGCTCTGGAAAAAGCATGGCAGCCCTCTGGAAGTGAAATGGAAAAACTTAGTTGGCCCAGGGAGGCCTCCATTTTGGGCTGCAAATTTGGATATTTGGAGCCAAATACTCATTCCATGTGACTCCAGGGGAGCTTTGGTCAGTGTGTAATCCAGTGTGGGTTGGGCAAGGAAAAGACAGAAGAAAATGAAACTGCCAAGTTTGAGGCCTATTACGCATTTGTGACCTGACCTAGAATATGGTGCCGAGTTGTGTGTGGGTAACTCAACCATAAAAAGGCAGCTGTGGTCTTATTAGTCGTGAACTTGAGATCATTTTAGTAGAAAACCAATTGCCCCTAAATGATTGATCTGGTATTCGGAGGAAATGCTGTTCTCCCTGCTTCTCCCAAATGGAGACACTAACCAGACGCTTGTCCCATACCCAGAATACTATTTGTGGTGTGGCTGGTACTGTGGCCTGCTGGGGAATGATGACCTTGGACTGACAGTTCCCCTTTAAGTAGCAAACTTATGTTTTTCATCTTAACATGATATGCCAGAGGCACTGAATAACAATCTACATCCTTTCACACACCTCATGTCTGTGCCAGGTTTAAGCAGATAAAAAGCTGGAGGGAGTGTTTTCTGAGTAGTCTGACCAAGGCTAGAAATGGGACTATTCCATAAGAGACAGAAAGCCCCCCCCCCCTATTTTTTGCCCTTAGGCCCCCTTGAAGAAAATCATAGGGATGTTCTGTGAGCTTGGACTCAAAGTAGCTTAAAATTTCAATCCAAGGGAAATGTCCCTCCCCTTTCTTTGTGAGATTTTGCAGCAAAATAACCTGTTTGCTTGAGAGATTAGATTTGTCAGCTTCAGTATTGCATGGGAAGGTCTGACCTTGAGAATTATGGGGCTCTCAGAAAAATCAGCAGTGGAGGAGAAAAGCAAGCCTGCGGCCACAATCACCTACCCAAGCTCACATCTGTTAAGAAATCGGAAGAGGAGAGCCAGGGCAAAGGTGAGCCCACCCTACCTGCCTCTGTCTTCTCCTGAGCTACAGAAAAATAAAAATCTGGGAGCAGATACTAGAAGATTTCCCCAAAACGTAGACATGGCACCCTTTTATTTCTGTTCTAGAAGAAAAAGAAGTAGAGCATAGATTTTCTTCCTATGCTACTTCCTAATCTATGTTATGGTGCTAGGTTTTCTTCTTTTCTACCTTTTTTCCCTTTTCCTACACTTTGGCCATTATAGCTTCTGTTGGGAGTGGAAGGGCAACTGGATAGTAAACCAGTAGGACTGAGGTTAGTTTCATCCTGAAAGTGCAGATTATTTCCAGGTGTGAACTAAAAGAAATCAAACACTATATCAGGTATTTGATGAGAAAAAGCTTGGAGAATAATAATATCTTCTATTTGGATAGCTTTTGATTACTTACAAAACAGTGTCTCCTGTGACCTCGTTTGATTCTCACAAAAGCTCTATGAAGTAGGTTGACCAGGTGTTGTTCTTTCCCAATTCAACAGATAAACTGAGTCCCCAGCTGATTCTGTAACTAGCCAGAAATCACAGAAGTATGTGGCAGAGCAGGCGTGGTCTGGGGATCTTGTCATTCTACCCTGTCCCCTGCCAAAGTCTTATCTCAGGCTGCAAAATAACAAGTGATGATGGGTGACCCATGGCATCCTCTGGTGTCATGCTTCTGCTGTGAACCCCCCCACACACACACTAGGGTGATTATAATGTCTTCCTTCTGGCTACATAAAGCCTCACCTCCAGCAATCCATCAAAATTCTTTCTGGTAGGACCTTCTTGGCGGATCATATTGGACTATAGCGGGTTTCACTTTCCATGAGACAGAAGCCAAAGTGCTAATGAAGAAGTCCCCCTAAGAGGCCCCTTTCTCTCCTTTCTCCTTTACTTGCAAGTACACACCTGTCAGATGATCCTTTTCACTATCAGTTACCAAATAACTTTACTTTTTATTTTATTTATTTATTCATGAGAGACAGACAGACACAGAGAGGCAGAGACACAGGCAGAGGGAGAAGCAGGCTCCATGTAGGGAGCCTGACATGGGACTCGATCCCAGGTCCCCAGGATCAGGCCCTGGGCTGAAGGCGGCGCTAAACCACTGAGCCACCCAGGCTGCCCCTAACTTTACTTTTTTTAAGTCTTTGCATGTGTTTTAAAACTCCAGTAACAAATATTCATTGCCTTTACCATTTTGGCCAGCATAGGAAGGCTTTGGGGATCTTTACAGAAGAGTTTGTGTGTCTGTTTCAAACACAGAGAATTTTTACAATGGCAGATATGTAAACATCCTGTACTGGTGGCTCTCTCTATGTGGAAGGTTTTGCCTCCACATACCCAAGTTGCTCCTTCCCTCACCTCCCTCAGGCCACCACTGCAGTCTTCTCAATAATCTCCTCTTCCTACCACCAGCCTATTTAAAAATGTCAACCCACCATCCATCCTCCCCCCCAGCCCCACTCATCTTGCACTACCATTTCTTTTTCCATAACATGTATCACCTCCTAAGATACCATATAGTTTATTTCTTCACCAATCACACTTTCTTTACACAAATAACTCCAAACCACTGATTTGCCTCCACTTATGAATATTCCCATTTATATTATCTACCATGCCAATTACAATACCTTTGGGGCTACTTAGAGCATTTATGAGGGACAGCAACGGACCAGAATATATTTCAGTTCTGCAGATGTAGAAATTTTTTATTCAGCCACATTTGCTTAGATCTTGGAAAACCTGCGTTTAGGCCCCTAAATCACATGAGATCAATAATTATCATTTCCAGGGCTGATTTTCATATCTTGATAAACTATGGAGTGCTTTGCCTTGGTCTTTCATGATCTTTCTCCCTCGTCTCTACTTTCTTTCATAATAATTAGCAGAACATGTGTGTTACACAGAATGCCACCTATAGGTCAGTGGATATCACTAGGAAAAAGTAAGAAAAAGAAAACCTATTCAGTCTTTGTTAGCATAGGGACAGAATAACATGTGATGGAGTCATATGGATGATTGAAGCACATATGGACTATACAGACCCTTTTCCCTACCAAACGAACCGGTCACTATGGGAACAATTAGTAGAGGGAGGTGGGAAATGGTGAAATAAAACATCACCACCTTTACTAAAGGATTAAATAATTCTCAAAGAGACATTTATTTGCCAAGCTAATCAGAATATTGACACTGGTTAAGTTGAGTGTTGCCTTCCCAGTGGGGTAATCTGCTTAGGAAACAAAATTATGAGCTGAAATTTGCATGATGAATATAAATTCAGAGCAAAAGAGCTTAGTTATATTTGATTGGCAGCAGTGATATCCCAACTCCAGTTACTAGGGCTATGGACAGTGTACACTAGAGATACAGACAGTGGACCAGATAGTCACACCAATGGTCACTTGGTTATGTCTGCAACTACCATAGATAGAGTTACATTGGCTGCCAGTCTTAATTCTTTTGTTCTTGACTCATTGATAATACTATTTCTGTACTCATCATTCTATCACATCACTCGTTCTCATCTTAATATGTATGTGGATTTCACTTACATGTTTCTTTATAAGCTCTCAGTTTAGTTTATAGGCTGCTATACCTTATGCCTGTTGCTAACTGGAGACAATGTGCAAACCCTTTCCTTTCCAGACCCTCATTTGAATAAGGGGAATATGAGATTGCCTCCTCTTAACACATATCTTCAGTACATGTATCCAGTGACATTAGAGAATGGATTGTATTACACACTATACAGATTAGGTAAACTGTGATTTGCCTTGAGAATTCACCAGTCTGGCTTGAGCCTATACTGTTTCCTCTAATCTCTAATACCATCCTACATGATAATTATTCCTGTAGTACCCAGCCTAATGCCTTCAACACCTTAAATATTATACAAATATTTACATATTTAAGATGTTTGCAAGTATGACTCTATGTGTGTCTGTCTAAAGCCTAAGTATGACATGAAATGTAACTATCATGAGTGAAAAGATTGACAGATGTGACTACAGTCAAATTAAATATACTAGAGGGATATTATAATAAACATAATAAGTTACCAAAACATACTCTGATGGGAGAAAATATTTGCCACATATTTAATAGACTAAACTTAATAGATATGGGAAGAAATATTTGTCACTATTTCTTAGTATCCTAAACATACAAAATACCTAATGTTAATCAATAGAAAAGAAGACAGCCATTAAAGAAGAGCAAAGGACTTGGATAGGCAATCCTCCAAATGTAAACTTCAAATGGCAAGAGGTATAAAAAAATTTCTCAATCTTACTGGTCATCATGTACATAGGATGTTAAAAATAATGAGATTCTGTTTCTTATATTTCAGGTTGGCAAAAATTTCAAAAGATTGGTATTGGAAAGAGCGGAGAAAGATACTCTCATGCAACAACTGAAGTATAATTGAAACATTTTTAAGGAGTAATTTGACAAGATCTTAAGCATAGGAGCCTTTGACCTCACAATTCCACTTCTATATCTTATAACAATACTCTCAGAAGAGCATAGAGATATTTGAATAAATATATTAATGGCAGCATGGTGATAGCAAATTCCCCTTCCCCGAAAAGTATACCATAAACCTCATGCTACATCCTTAAAAGGAAATCTATATAGCCATTAAAATGAAAGAGCACATCTGTATGGGCTGATGTAAGAAAATGTCCCAATATATTTATGAAATGAAAAAAGCAAGTTAGAGTAATATCTTTGGTCATAATTTGATTTTTATAACAAAGTTTTTTAAATCTCAAAAATTAATTTTAATTTTCAAAAATTTTTAAATTTCCAATGTAGTTAACATACATACAGTTGTATTATCTTCAGGTGTAAATATAACAATTCAACAATTTCTTATATTACTTACTGCACATCAAGATAAATGTACTCATAATCTCCTTTGCCTATTTCACCCATTCCCCTTCCCTCCTCCCCTCTGGTAACCATCAGTTTGTTCTCTATAGTTAGAGTCTGTTTCTTGGTTCATCTCTCTTTATTTTCCCTTTATTTGTTTTGTTTCTTAAATTCCACATGCGAGTGAAATTGTATGGTATTTGTCTTTCTCGGACTGGCTTATTTCACTTAGCATTATATTCTCTAGGTAATCTATGTTGTTGCAAATGGCAAGATTTCATTTATTTATGGCTAAATTATAAATATTTATATCTCATCTTCTTTATCCATTCATCTATCCATGACTCTTAGGCTGCTTCCTTAATTTGACTATTATAATAATGCTGCAGTAAACATAGGGGTGCATGTATACCTTCAAATTAGTGTTTTTGTGCTCTTTGGATAAATAACCAATAGTGTGATTACTGGATCACAGGGTACTTCTATTTTTCAAAAAGAATTTATGTATTTATTTGACAGAGAGAGAGAGAGAAAGAGCATAGGGGACGTAGGTAGGGGAGAAGCAGATTCCCCACTGAGCAGGGAGCCCAATACAGAGCCTGATCCCAGGCCCTGAGATCATGACCAGAGCTGAAGGCAGTTGCTTTACCAACTGAGCTACTAGGGACCCCTCTATTTTTAATCTTTTGATGAATCTCCATACTGTTTTCCATAGTGGCTACACCAGTTTGTATTCCCACTAACAGCACACAAGGGTTCCTTTTTCTCCACATCTGGGCCAACACTTGTTTTTTCTTATTTTTTATTTTAGCCATTCTGACAGGTATGAGGTGCTGTCTCATCCTAGTTTTGACTTGCATTTCCCTGGTGATGAGTAATGTTGACCATCTTTTTATGTGTCTGTTGTCCATCTGTATGACTATTCTTCTTTGGAGAGATGTCTGTTCATGTTTTCTTCCCATTTTTAATTGAATTATTTGGGGTTTTGTTGTTGAGTTGTGTAAGTTCTTTGTATATTTTGGATACTAACCCTTAATCAGATATGTCATTTGCAAATGTCTTCTTCCATTTACTAGGTTGTCTTTTAGTTCTTTTGGTTGTTTCCTTAGCTGTGCAGGCAAGGATATTTTTATGTACATAGAAAAAAGGCCTGAAAAGAACACTAACTCCTTTGATAAAGACCTTTGTTTTTCCTTTTATTTACTTTGTACTTCTCTAGTGTTTGTTTTTTTACTTAGCAAATATTACTTATATGAGTTTCTTGGAGCTACCATAATAAAGTTCCACAAACTGGGTGGATTAAACAACAGAAATTTATTTTCTCATAGTTTTGCAGGCTAGAAGTCTGAAATCAGGATATTGGCAGGGTTTGTTCCTTCTAACAGCTGTGAGGGAGAATCTGGTTCGTGACTCTTCTCTGGCTTCTGGAATGCTCAGACATTCCTTTGCTTATAGATGTCGTTCTTCCTTTGTCTTTATATCATCTTCTTCCTATGCACATCTGTCTCTGTATACAAATGTCCCCTTTCTTTTTATAAGAAGACAGCCATATTGGATTAAGGCCCACCAATTTGATCATCTGTCCTCAATTTGTCTTAATGTCTTTAATCTGATCATCCGCAAAGACTCTATTTCCATATCAGATCATATTCACAGATACTGAGAGTTAGGACTTCAACATCTTTTGGGAGGGGCACAATTTAACCTATAGCACTAATTATGTAGTTAAAGCAATTAAGAAAACCCAGTCTATGCTCTTTGCTTCCACATTAACTTCTTTACCTTCCTTCTATATTTCTTTTAGTGACTCCTTTGTGAGTCAATATCAAAATCTGGGCACCCTCTCTGACGCTTTCTCCTCCCCAGCTGCCCATCCCATCAAATATAATAGCCCATAGCTGCTTTTTCATGAGTAGCTAACTGCTTGATCACAAACCCATTAGTACCCAGGACACGAGGATTTTTACAAATAATGAGGAGAGTTTAAAGCATTTGCACTCTGAGACAGGTATCAGATAAAGAAATAATACATGTATTACAGCTTATGGGAAAGCTTTATTCAAGCCTGTTTCCCTTTTCTCACTAATCCTCCATAATGCCCCAGTTTCATAATGTGATTTAGTGAAATTAAACTCAAACAGCCCCAAATTATATAATTAATTACATTTGGCTTCAATTACATTGACTAATTGATACAAGCCTGCTCCAGGCTACCTGCAGCCTGAGGTGGAATGAGGCAGGTGGTGAGGGCCTCATTAGCTTATAGTTCATGTGTGCTAGCTAATTTGATTTTTTAAATTGTTATAAACCCCAAACAAATCATACCATAAGTCAGGTGAATCTGACTTATTCCAAGCATCCCATGTTATATATGTTTCTACAACCTCTCATCAAAGGTTGTGTGCCTCATGTGTACAATCTCCAAAAGTTGTGTCTTCTTATCAGTTTCTAAGATGGTACGTGGATGATATAATTGTTGAGAACTTAAGACTCTAATAATACAACTTTAAAGCCTGGCTATTCAATGTGCCTACCCATGAGCCATAACAGCAGCACCTGGGAGCTTTCCAGAAATGCAGAATCTCAGGTTTTGCCCTAGACTATTGAATCAGAATCTGAAATTTAAAAAGATCGTTGAGTGATCTGTATGCATTTTTAAAATTTTGAGAAACCCTGTTTTAGAGGAAATTTTGTGAAAGCAAGGGTCAGGGGCACCTGGGTGGCTTAGTCAGTTAAGAGTCCCACTTTTGGTTTTAGCTCATGTCATGATCTCAGGGTCATGAGATCAAGCCCCGAGTTGGGCTCCACACTCAGTGGGTAGTCTACTTGAGATTCTCTCTCTCCCTCTCCCTCTGCCCCTCCCCAACTCACACATGTGTGCACTCTCTAAAATAAAACACATGAATAAAATATTTAAACGAAAAGAGAACGGGTCTGTTCAACATGTGATTCTCACATCAGTGATCAGACTGTGAGACCCAGAGAGAAGGCAAGCAAAATGAGTAATCCATTTTACACACTGACTCTTCACCTTACCATGCTTTTATAACCCCTCTTCCAGGTTTTCTCTGTAATGCAAGAACCTGGCTATACTTCTGACTATAGTAACTATCCTTTTCCATACTCAATTTATTCCTGAAAAATCTTCAATCTGACATTCTACATTATGTCCCAACTAACTTTCATGTCATATTCTCTTCCAATTTTTACTGTATACTTTAGCTAATATTTATATCCCTTGCAAAACTGGGACAAACACCACATATTCCTCCTTATTGGTTTTACTTGCATAGCCTCTCACACTCTCTCTTCTTTCCATGAAGTCTGTTCATAATTCCCCCATCAAAAATGATCTCTTGGGGATCCGTGGGTGGCTCAGCGGTTTAGCGCCTGCCTTTGGCCCAGGGCACGATCCTGGAGTCCTGGGATCGAGTCCCACGACGGGCTCCTGGCATGGAGCCTGCTTCTCCCTCCTTCTGTGTCTCTGCCGCGCTCTCTCTCTCTATGTCTATCGTAAATAAATAAATCTTTAAAAAAATATAAGAAAAAAACCCAAAAATGATCTCTTTGAATTCTTATCAAATGTTGCACCCCTCTTAAACTGGTTATATTGTCTTTTAATCCTTATTTCCTCACAAAACTTAACCAGCATAGTGCTCAATACTTTGTAGGTGATCAATAACAATCAGATGACT
The DNA here is from genome assembly GCF_003254725.2 of Canis lupus dingo. Lineage (NCBI taxonomy): Eukaryota > Metazoa > Chordata > Mammalia > Carnivora > Canidae > Canis > Canis lupus. The sequence continues at coordinate 21,408,905 of NC_064256.1, read as the reverse complement.
CACTGACCAAATGAATGAGTCTGTGAAGTCAGGGCTCACCAGTTTATTAAGACCAGTTACATTCTAAGAACTGTGAGTCTATTTGTTTTCTAACTTCCAAGGGCTGATATTCAGCTCCTTCTCACATAACACTCTCAGACAGTGATTAGACTCTACCAAGGACACTGGCCTGAATCAAAAACACAAGACAATGTCAGTCTTCTTCATTCCATATGAAGCTCAAAGTGATGGTGGCTCTGATGCTCACAGGCACTCACAGACAGAGGCAATCTTTGCATGATTTGTGTACTGACAGCCTTTCTAGTTCACTCAGTTACTGTGCACCATTCAACTTTCAAGAAATTTATCCAAATAATACTCTTGTTAATTCAGAAAGGATTTCAAAGGAGCATTGATGAGAAGATGAAATGTTTCTAGCCAGAGCCAGAAGATGAAATACCCATACTATTTGCAATGACCACTTCCAGAACTTCTCTTTGAAAATTTAAAATAGCATTTCCAGGCATGAACCTCAGAAACGGATCTTATTTTGTAAAATTACATCACATTAATTTCACCTTCCTTGATATTGGCATGCTACATGGTGGTCTAGATTATACTATTTGAATTCTGACCCAACTCCCAGCTTCTCTTTTGAGATTTATTAGTATTGGTTTCCTTTCCTTGAGCAAAAAACGTCAAAGGTTATGTAGCCATGAAGAAACTACTTGTAATGTGAATATCAATATTATAAATAGGTAAATCAAATTTCCTGTGGACAACTCCAGAGTTTATATGTTTAAATTAAAAGTAATTGATAAAATGTAGTTTAGGATATTTTTATTGTGGTAGCCTATATATATAACATAAAATATACCATTTTCACCATTTTTAAACATTCAGTTCGGTGGCATTAAATACGTTCACATTGTTGTACAGCCATTACCACCATCCTTCTCCAGAAGTTTTTCATCTTTCTCAACTGAAACTCTACCTATTAAACATCAACTCCACATTCCCTGCTTTCTCACCCCCTGGACAACACTATTCTACTTTCTGTCTCTATGAATATGATTACTCAAGGTACCTCATATTTGTGGAGTCATACAATATTTGTCCTTTTGTGATTATTCATTTACGTAACATTTTAAAGATTCATCCATGGAGCATGCATCAGAATATCCTTGCTTTTCAAGGCTGAATAACATTCCATTGTATGCATATATGCCACATTTTATTTATCCATCATCCAATGAATAGGTCGCTTCCACATTTGGGCTATTGTAAATAATGTTACTATGAACATGGGTGCACTAATTGTACTATGGGTTTTTAAGACAAGCTAGTATTTTGAACATAGAGTCAATGTGTTTGGAGGGGAAACACAAACTATAGATTTATTATTCCATTGATTCAATGGCAAAATTTGCATCTATGCTGATCACTCATCATGCATCAAATGACTAATTCTGACCATCAATCTTCAGTCTATGTGGCATATAATACCTATTAATGTGAAATGGAAAGCTAAGCAATAGAAATGGGGATTGTATGGATTTCACTTAAGCACTAAATAGTAAAAATTATCTTTTACTTATAGTAAAAATGGGCATTCAATTAAAGAATAGATATCTAATCAAATCATTGCAATTTTTTTAAAATCGCACCTTATTTGGAATTACCAAGGCCCAAAAAAATATTAATTTAAAATAAATTTTCCCAATTTTTCCCTTTGATTTTCTGAAGATTCCCCACAGTAGCACTACCTGGGAGCTTCCTCTCATGTCTTCCGGTATTTGGAATGAGGGTGATTTTCTTTGACCACATTCTATATTGCATTTATCCACCGTATGCCACTAGATTTTTTGCCAAAAGTGAATGTGGTATTAATGGGATGCAGTCCTATTGACAATAATAACAGCATGGATTGCTAACCACATGATAAGATCAAGATGCATATTTGAATTGGCTGTATTTATGTTCCAGATGCAAGATGATTATCTGACAGCAGAGGCAACATGATTTAATACATAAGGCTCAGGGCCAGGAATTGTGAAATCTGGGTTTTATTCCTGGCTTCATCACTTTGGCCATGTATACATGAGTAGAGTATTTTGTAATTGCACTGTTCTTGTTGACCCCAAACAGTTTCCCTGCCCTGCTCCTGCCACTAAAAGTATTTTACTATGTTCAGTTGTAATACAATTGCCCTTCTTCCTTTTCCTTCTGCTTCTCTTACTAACCGTATCGACTTTTATTATATAAATAACACATTAATACATTTTACTGTTTTTTAAAAATTCACAGATGATGTTAATTACTCCTTAATGTTCATTTTTCCAATCCCACACACCTCTCCATCTCTTGTTTCTAATCTTTTTCCTCTTCCCACTTGCTTTCATTTAATTCATTTTCTGGTGGAAGAGACTCATTCCATCTCTACCCCACCCTCTTTTCCATCTTTACACCAGTTTGAGTTCCACATATCACCATAAAATACTCTAAAATACATGATGGTGGACTTCTGGTCTGGCATGTAAGAAGCTTGGAAGTTAAAAAAAAAAAAAAAGAAGAAGAAGAAGAAGAAGAAGCTTGGAAGTTGCCACTTTATCCTAATAAGTTAAAAGCTAAACAAACTGAAAAATCAACAACTCTTCTGAGATCCATCAGAGAAGTGAGGTCACAGGGCAAACCATTGCCTCCCAAATTGGAGAGATGATCAGGTGAATATGGAGAATCCCAACTTACTGGAATAGAAGTCTGCAAGTGGCAACCTCCATGGGAATCAGGGCCAGGGTAGGGGAACCTGTATGTAATTGATGAATTGCTGGAGCTCAGCAATTCTGAGAGTTAAGTCCCAGGGGAGTCCTAGTCATAGGAGAACTCCCATAACTTTGTGAATTTTATCTCCTGGAGCTCTACCAGAAAAATGCCCTCTACCAGAAAAATGTTTCCAGTGGGGAAGGGGAAAAGGAATCATTTTGAAATATGCCAGAGCCTTCTGTTCTTAGTAAGGTCTGCCCACAAGAAAAACTATTTAACCAGAGCCTAACCTTGCTGTGGTTTTACCAGGAGCTAATGTGCCTGGGGGAAAGGGAAATGTTCAACTCTAGCTAGATCTAGATTTCTATAAGGTAAGGAAAGTACTCAACTCCAGGCCTCTCTAATTTTCTATATGGGGGAAGGGAAATACTCAGCCCTACCCCACTGTAGGCATTCTTTCCCACCTAAAGAGAGCAAGAGAACTGAGAAGCTCATAATCCAGAGGTATAAGCTCACTAAAAGACAGACCTAATCATAGGGCTATGGAACACTTCTTCTTCCATCCCTCATATTATAAAGGCTTATTTACAGCAATTACAGCCAGGATAACATGTCTCCCTATTAGGAAAAAGTTACAACATGCAAAAAGGCAAAAACACAGTCTGAAAAGATTCAGCATCAAAACCAGATTCAGATATGGCAAATATGTAGGAATTATAAGACCGCAAATTTAAAAACATTATGGCTAATATGCTAAGTGTTCTAGTGGATAAAACAGACAGCATACAAGAACAGGTGGACAATATACATATAAGATGGAAATTCTAAGAACCAAAAAAATAAAAGTAAAAGTTCAAAAATGCTACAATAGTAATGAAGAATGCATGGGCTTATTAGTAGACTGGACATGACTGAGAGGAAAATCTCTGAGCATGAGAATATCTCAGTAGAATACTACAAAACTGAAAAGCAAAGGAGAAAGAGACTGAAAAACCATAACAGAATATCTAAGAACTATGGTATAACTATAAAAAGGTATAACATACACATAATCTGAAAAAAGAGAAAAAGGAAAAGAAGACATAGTTGAAACAATAATGACTAAGAATTTCCCTGAAATTATGTCTGACACCAAACTGATCCAGAAATATCAGAGAACACAACATAGGATAAAAAGGTTAAACAATAACAATAACAAAACTAGGCCTTGACATATCATCTTCATATTATAAAAAAACAAAGATAAAGAAAAATCCTGAAAGAAGTAGGAATGAGGTGACCTATCTAGTTCAGTCAGTAGAGTATGTGACTCTTGATCTCAAGGTCATTAGTTCAAACCCTGCATAGAGCTCACTAAGAAAGAAAGAAGGGAAGAAAGAAAAAGAGACAGAAGAAAAGATAATTATCATATGATCTCACTCATGTGGAATTTAAGAAACAAAACAGAGGATCATATGGGAAGGGAGGGGAAAATAAAACAAAACAAAATCAGAGAGGGAGACAAACTATAAGAAACTCTTAATCATAGGAAACAAACAGGGTTGCTAGGGGGGGGGAATAGAAGGATGATATAACTGGGTGATGGACATTAAGGAGGGCATGTGATGTAATGAGCACTGGGAATGATAGACTGATGAATCACTGAACTCTACCTCTGAAACTAATAATACACTATATGTTAATTAATAGAATTTAAATTAAAAAATAAAAGCAAGCAAGAAAGTCGGGGAGGGGGGAGGAAATACCTTACCCCTAGAAGAGCAAAGTTAAGAATTAATATCTGACTTCTCTTCCAAAAGCATACAGGTAAGAAGAGAGTGGAATGAAATATTTTCAGTGTTGGGAGAAAAAAAGAAACTCAACAATCTAGAATTTTGTATCCTGTGAAATTATCTTTCAAAACTGAAGGTGAAATTAAGAGTTTCTCAGATAAAAGTTGAGAGAATTTGTTGCCAGTAGACCTGCCTAGTAGTGAGAAATGTTAAAAAAAAAAAAAAAGTTCTTTAGAGAGAAGGGAAATGATCCAAGATCAAAAACTTGAATCTACATAAGGAAAAGAAGTGCATCAAAGAAGGACTAAATGAAAATAAAATGAAAAACCCTTTTTATTCTCCCTAATTGATCTAACAGATAAAAGTTTGTTCAAAATAAAAACAGCTGGGATCCCTGGGTGGCGCAGTGGTTTGGTGCCTGCCTTTGGCCCAGGGCGCGATCCTGGAGACCCGGGATCGAGTCCCACGTTGGGCTCCTGGTGCATGGAGCCTGCTTCTCCCTCTGCCTGTGTCTGCCTCTCTCTCTCTGTGTGACCATCATAAATAAATTTAAAAAAATTAAAAATAAAAACAGCTGTTTATTATGCTTATAAATATGCTTATGTATATTGACATAAGTGAAATAAAAGAAATGATACAAGGGATGGGGGAGAGGAATTAGGATTATTTTGTTATTAAAAGATATTTACACTACCTGTGAAGTGGTATAGTGTTGTTTGAAAGTGGACATAGGTTAGTTGTGAATGTATATTGAAAACTCCAGGGCAACCATTAAAAAAGTAAAAAAGAAGTACAACTCATATATTAAGAAAGAAGAGAAAATGGAATCCTATAAAAGCTCAATGAAAACTATAAAAGGCAGAAAAGGATTGAAGAAAAAATAAGAAAAAGGACAACTAATGGAACATAATAACAAAAATGGTAGATATTAATCAAACTATATGAGTTACCACTTTGAACAACATTGATTCAAATGCACCAATACAAACACAAAGATGTCAAAGTGAATCAAAAACCAAGATTCAACTATATGCTTTCTATAAGAAATCCACTTTAAATGTAAAGATACATAGATATTAAAAGTAAGTGAATAGGGAAAAATATACCATGCTAACACTAATCGAAAGAAAGCTATATTAATTTCAGACAAAGCAGACCTCATAGCAAAAAGAAAAAGTTATCAGAGTAAGAGAGGAGCACAATGTAATGATAAGGATGTCAATTCTCTGAGAAGATATAACAATTCTTTTTTTTTTTAAGGATATAACAATTCTTAATGTATATGCCATAAAGGTGAAAATGAAGAAAGCTGTAATCATATACCAGTGGGCTCCATGTCAAAACCCAAGAGGAAGTGAGCAGTTGTGGACACTGCAGGATCCTTGGAGATGAGCTATTTGGCAGTACCCCCAGACAGTATTAATGATCAATCTGCCCCTTACTCTTCCTGCTGAAGAAAAGATCATTGTGAACCATGACCCAATGAAAGCTCATCAACAACCATTTCCAGTGTCTATACAGCTGTAACAGCAGCGATCCTCATTTAAGGGAATTTTGAGGTAAACATTTTCAGTTTAGAATATCTGTTGGGGGATCCCTGGGTGGCGCAGCGGTTTGGCGCCTGCCTTTGGCCCAGGGCACGATCCTGGAGACCTGGGATCAAATCCCACGTCCGGCTCCCGGTGCATGGAGCCTGCTTCTCCCTCTGCCTGTGTGTGTCTCTGCCTCTCTCTCTCTCTGTGTGACTATCATAAATAAATAAATAAATAAATAAATAAATAAATAAATAAATAAATAGCTAGATAGATAAATAAATAAATAAAGAATATCTGTTGGCCTTGGAGTTTTCTTTTTAAAAAAAGATTTTATGTATTTATTCATGAGAGGCACACACGGAGAGGCAGAGACATAGGCAGAGGGAGAGCAGGACCCCGGGATCTTGAACTGAACTGAAGGCAGATGCTCAACCTCTGAGTCACCCAGGCATCCTGGCCTTGGAATTTTCTAATGCTTCATGAAGACCATGATCATTAAGAGTGCTTCTAACACTAAAATATGATGCTAAGGACTTAGGAAACACTGTATTATTTCAACACACCAGACATCTAAGAGAAAATGAAATAGAAACCTGCAGTAAATAGATTTACTTTGGCTAGCCCATCTCAATAATTTATGTGTCTCAATTACTCATGCAATCAGTGATATACTCTCCCCCAGATGAAAACAAGTGATGAATTTTTTTAGCTTAATCTTTTTACTCCTACAAAAGATAACGAGGGATTTTTGTCTTCTGGGAAAAGAGTGGCAGTGGTGATATGGGCAACCAGCCTGAAGATGCTTTCAGAATAGCAAAGCAGGTTTTCACTTTTAAATCTGAGCTATAACTCTCCATGGACACAGAGCTCCAGAGCTTAGTCACCAAATGTTCATAGTTCAAGAACAAAAATACCTGTAACACACAAGAGTACATAGACTGATAAGCCCTCGGAAGTTTTAACTGGGATCAAATAGTTCAACAACTTATTACGCATGTTGTTAACAAGGGAACTAATTGTAGCTATTTTGGGACGCTACTTATCTAAAGAAAAGCCTATGCTTCTAGTAGAGAAATAAAGGACAGCATATTCCACTGCTGACTATCCTGGGTTATTTTCTTTAGCATTTGATCAATATTTGTTTGTTAGAAGACTTTGCTAATCCATTATTTAATGAAGTTAGCCTGATAAAGGGGGAGGCCCCCTACAGAAACTGAGAAATCCAAGCTACTTCTAGGATTGAATCAGAATGAATTACCTATTATAAAATATCTCTTATGATGGGTTATAAAGCTAGTCCACATTCATTTGGCCCTAACTCAGAACACAATGGCCAGTGCCAAGCACAATGCCTTACACATAAAAGGCCCTCAAACACATGCTGAATGAATGACTACAGCATATCAATGGTTTTGAGCATGAAATTATTTTCTGTTGGCCTGGAATTTACTCTTTCATTGGAAACTAAAGGAGTTGAAAACATATCAGGATATTTGACATAACCCAAATAATAATAGCTTGAGGGTTTTTCTCTCTTTTTTAAACATTTGCTGTAAACCAAGTACTATTCTAAACATTTTATATGTGTTAGCATCTTACATGTGTTACATGTGTTTACATGTTTGGAATTTATATGTGTTAATTTGACATATTAAATGGATCTCACAACAAGTCTGTAATATACTTTTACAGATAGAAAGCTAAAGCACAGAGACTTTTTTTAAAGATTTTTAAAAATTAATTATTCATGGGAGACACAGAGAGAAAGGCAGAGACACAGACAGAGGGAGAAGCAGGCTCCCTGCAGGGAGCTTGATATAGGACTCGATCCCAGGATCCCAGGATCACGACCTGAGCCAAAGGTAGATGCTGAACCACTGAGCCACCCAGGTGCCCTGAAACAGAGAGATTTTAAGTCATTTCCTCAGAGTCATATAACTCATAAGTGACAGGGCCTGGATTCAAACCCAGCCTGTCTCTTTCTAGGACCTGCAGTCTTACAAGTATTCTAAACTGCCACTATCAAGTGAACAAAAGCCATGTTAAAAATCTACATTTGCTTTGTGAGGCCATTTTGAGGAAAATTTTCTTTGTAACAGTGAAGCAATATAGTACAGTGGCTTGGATCATAGGCATTGGAATCAAGGGTTTGAATTATGGTTCTATGTGACCTCGAGCAGGTTATCTAGACTCTCCAAGCTGACTTTAATCTGGAGGTAATAGTACTTGCCTCAGAGGGTGTTTCTGAGGATTAAGTGAAATAATCCATAGTAAAGCACTTAATACAATGTTGGACACACACAATAATAACAGTAATAATAATAATTTATAATTTTTTGAGTATTCATTATGTACTTACTAAACATCTAATAAATTTTAGTTTAAACAGTTCAGTGTGCTCAGTGAAGTTTAATGTCCGCCATATTTAGATGACTTGTAATCTTTTCTAACAAAGGGGGTACCCTTATCATCACTGATTTAAGAACTTTATGGAACAATCCTCATTAGCCTCAAACTAATAATCTAAAATCATGATCCTTTCTATGAAAAGTCTGTATATTACTAAGAGAATTTAAGAGAGAATTGAGCCCATTAAACTTTGCTCAGACCCACTCCCCATTGTCTACAAGTTAATATTACCAAATGACGAGAGGGAAACATTTTAAGACCTGTCCTTGACCATTTCTTTCCATACAGAGAAGTGGATCTTTATGTCAACTCTGATGTCACAATTCTTAGTAGACATGCTTGTCTTTTATGGTAAGGCAGGACAGAGGAAGGTAGAAGTCAGGACTAGAGGAGATTAATTAGCTCTACTAAGTACCTACCGACCTTGGTTGGGGCTTAAACTTAGGATGTTCAAAGGAGTAATGGTGACCTCATCTGATTCCAGCTTTCAATGATATTCAAGGAGTCTGATCTCAGAGTAGGAGTGCCTTGGCAATAGTCTTTAGAGAACAATAAGAGGTGAAGGTCAACTGTTTGTATCTTGCTTCCTTGGGTTCCCTAATTAAGGGGATGATTGTTCTCTCACACCATCCAGTTGAAGCTGAATATCAAGCTATGGTAAAGAGACAGGAACAAGATCCAGACTTTAAGGAAAAGATGATAAGAGCTAGATGGGTTGTCAGGGTCCTCACCAAATGCAGTCCAGGCCTGGCAGGAAGCTGGAGAGACTGAAAACTGGGATGAAAAACCTAACCTCCAGTCCAGGAACATGCCTTAGGGGATATGAGGGAAGGCTGTAGCAAGGCTGGTTATCGTATGGAAACTAATAGTGACAAATACTTCAAATCCCTTCATCCACTAAAGCTGAAATCTCTGAACTGTGATCCATTTGTGGGCTTCAGGGTTTCCCCTGGAACATGTGCAAAATACTTGTATGTGTATGAAAATATGCAATTTTAGTGAGGGAAAGGTACATATATTTCATCTGATTTCAAAGCAGTTTGTGATACAAAAAAAAAACATTTATAACCACTGGTCTGAATTTAGTTCATATAGACTTTATAATTTGGTAGTTACACTAATGAAGCAGAGATATGCCCCATATTTACCTACTTTTTAGCCTCAAGAATGGCATAGGTGGTGAATAATAAAATCATAGCACTTTTATATGTTGTTTAGCTTCTTTTTCAAAAACGACCTATGTGGCAGTAGAGCCTCCTGCCTTCAGTGACACCAACAAAGAGGCAACACTGTGTATTTTTCAAGACTGGCCCCTGGCATGTGGGTGTGTGTACCTCTCTTTTCTTAGTCCAGTGTTGTTTATATCACTGATACTAAAATGCATCTACAGATATGGTTCTTAAACTCCTATTTGAAAACGGGTGCCAGTGTACAAGGTTTTCATTGGTCCGTATTGAAATGAAAACAACAGTGAAAATGTGATGAATTTTCTTTCATAAAGCTAAATTTATTCAATTTTAAACACTGTCCTTGACTCTGATATGGACAAAAGACTATGTCTTTACTATTTATTTTATGTGAAACAAAATCCTTCCTTGTATGTGTTTGCTGATAATGATAGTGGATGGCAGTCTGCTCTCTGGTTTTTATTCCGTTTGATCTATGTTTGTTCTCAATTTAAAAAAATTTTTAATTGAAGTGTAGTTTACATGCAAAGTTTTATTAATTTCAGCTGTACAACATAGTAATTTGACAATTATAAACATTACAAAATGTTCACAACAATAAGTATCATTACCATCTGTCACCACACAAAGTTATTACGATATTATTGACTACATTCCCTATTCTGCACTTTTCATCCCTGTGGCTTATTTATTTTATGACAGTAAGTTTATATCTCTTAATCCCTTTCACCTATTTTGCCCATCCCACCACCACCCCCTTCTGGCAATCACCAATTTGTTCTCTGTACTTATGAATCTATTTCTGTATTTTTGTTTGTTTTATTTAAAAAGGTTCCACATGTAAGTGCAGTTTATGGTATTTGACTTTTTCTGTCAGACTTATTTCACTTAGCATAATACCCTCTAGGTGCATTCATGTTGTCATGAATGGCAAGCTTTTATTCTTGGTTATGGTTAAGATATATATATCTCACATCTTATTTATCCATTCGTCTACTGATGGACCCTTGGGTTGTTACCATGTCTTGGCTATTGTAAATAATGCTGCAATAAACATAGGGGTGCAAATATCCTTCCAAATTAGTGTTTTTGCTTTCTTTGGGTTAATACCCAGAAGTCGAATTACTGGATCAAATGGTATTTCTACTTTTAGTTTTAAGAAGAGCCTCCATGCTGTTTTCCATAGTTGCTGTACCAATTTACATTTCCACCAACCTTGCATGAGGAATCCCTTTTGTTGGTCCTCAATTTAAATTTAAAAAAGCATTTTCTAGCTTATGAAATAAAAATTGTGGGAGTTGGTTCCTGACTGATTCAATAGTAATATATCTAGCCTAAAAGTCAATGTCACCCTCAGATCAAGTGGGTGTTTTTTCTACTCTGTACGCTGTGATTACTCATTTGACTGATTTTCCAGAGGAAAATTGTTTTTTTTTAATAAAATAATTTTTTATTGGTGTTCAATTTACCAACATACAGAATAACACCCAGTGCTCATCCCATCAAGTGTCCCCCTCCAGAGGAAAATTGTAACTAAAACAGGCACCACAGCCTGGTTTATTTGTTAAATAGATATCTGGATTAGACTACTTGAGTAGCTTCTGGAAATTTGTAGGTATGCAATAAATGCTCATTGAAATGGAATGAAATTGAAATTGCACAACGTATAGAAGAAGCCCTCATTCAGTTCTTTCCTGACCACTGTGAATCATGCCCAGATGACTGCCAACCATGGAAGACATCTCACCTACTGTAAGTGGAAAGCAGCTTTTATGAAGGGGTGAGGTATTAGAGTAAAAATCTATTTATGAGAATCTCCATTCTTATTTTATTACTGACTTATTCAGTGACATGTCACAGTCATTGAAGTGGACTTTCCATCCTACTTGCAGGGAGAGAAAAAGTGTCAAATTGCCTCTGTTGTCTAATAGTCTTGGGATGTGAACATTAGGGACAGTGATATGGACATTATTTTAAAAATAATTATTTTCCTTTTTTAAAAAAATTATTTATTTAAGAGAGAGAGAAGACAAATGGGAGGAGGGAGTGGGGTAGAGGGAGAAGGACAAGCAGACTTTCTGCTGAGTGGGGAGCCATATTTGAGGCTCAAGCCCAGGACCCCAAGATCAGGACCCACGCCTATCAGATGCTTAATCAACTGAGCCACCCAGGAACTCCTAAAAAATAATTCTTTGATATCATTAGGGGCTTCAGGCACTGTGAAGTCAGAAAATGTTTATTTCATGATGCTTAGACCCATGTGTTCATGTACTTTTGAGAATAAATATGATGATTTCTTGGTGCCATTAATACTAGCATATTAAGATATTTGGTTTTTAAAAACAACTGTATGCCTTCATTCTTTATTAGTTGAATAGTGTGTTATTTATAGTTAAGGCTAGTTTATTAAATAGCCTTTATAGAAAATTATATTATAGGAAAAACATTAAGGTAAATGTCTTCTAAAAAAATTTGTGATGGAATTGAAACTATTAAGTATCTTTTAAAGATGATTCCATATAAGAAATACTTTGAATGATCTTTGTCCATGTAACCTTGGGCAGATCAAGTACGTCTCTCTGCTCCTCAACTCTATAAATATGAGTAGAATCTACCACAAAGAGTTTTTATAAGGATTACATGTAGTAATACATGTACTTTAGCACAGAGCATGACACATGACAATTATTCAATAAACTTTACCTACTATCATTATATTCATATAATTACTGCCACACTTTAATTGAAGTACCAATTGTAGAATACTTTAACAGCAAAAAAAAAAAAAGAGCTGTGAACAATATTACATTATTTTGTTCTACTATTAAGTTGCAAGTTCCCATCAACTCATTTCTATCGTATCTTCTTGAGAAAATGCAGGAAATATAAGTAAGTTCAATCATTCTCCATCTTGACTTTTACAGTATTTTCAGAAAGATCTATCTGATCTCCAATAAATCTCTACCCAGATAATGTAAACATGCATGTATGTGTGGGCACAAACACAAAACAAAGTATCATTTTTTTAAAGATTTATTTATTTATTTATTTATTTATTATTTATTATTTATTTAAGAGGCAGTGCATACACATGAGAACTAGCAGGGTGGGAGGGGAGGGGCAGAGGGAGAAGGAAAATCAGATTCCCTTTTGAGCAGGGATCCTAAATTGGGGTTTAATCTCAGGACCCTGACATGATGACCTGAGCCAAAGGCAGACACTTAACTGATTGAGCCATCCAGATACCCTCAAAATGTCATTTTTAATGAGATCCTTTGAGAATTTCAGTAAACTTCCTCACTTGAGGCTCATTTTTTAAACTGGCTTATATTTTATTGTAAACAGTGCTATAAACAATATAGAACATTGTTTAAAAGTCTGAGCCTTGGAGGGGTACTGCCTGGGTTCAAATTTCAGGCCTGTGATCATGTACAATGATTTATTCTTTCTTATCTTGAGTTTCTTCCTCTTTAACATTTGCTTTATAGAGGTGAGGCTAAAGATAAATGAGATACTGCATGTAAAATATTCAGTCTTATACCTGGCACCTAGTAAGTGCTCATTAAATTTTAGCTATTATTACTTTTCGTTATAGATGTTGTATTTTCATTTCTAGAAATTCTACTTGAGTCTTTTTATATCTTATATTTCTATCTCTTCATGCTTATGTTTTCCTCTGAATTCTTGAGCATACGGAGAATATAATAGTTGTCTAAAGTCCTTGTCTTCTAGTTCCATCAGTCTGTTTCTACTGATTGATTTTTTTCCTAGTTGTGGTTCATATTTTCCTGCTTTATTGCACACTGGGTAAATTTTTATTACATGCTAGACATTCTAAGTTTTGTCATTGATTGCTGGATGTTGTATTCCTTGATTAGTGTTGGATTTCATTCTGACATGCAGCCAAGTTACTGGGAATAGGTTAGTCTTTCAAAGCTTGATTTTAAATTTTGTTCAGGTTGGTTCAGTGAGACTTCTGTCTACAGCTAATTTAGCCCTCTATTTCTTTCCATGAATCCTATCTCCTATGTTATGAGTTTTTAACATTTTGGCTGATGGTAACACAACCATTCCCATCTCTGTTGGTTTCCCTACTCCTTTCCAGTGGTTCTTTCTTTGGTGTTAGGTATTTTTCTCTCATGCAGTACAAATCAACTCCCAGCCAAAGACTTGAGGGAACCCCTCTGCAGATTTCCAGAACTCTCTCCCTTTCTCCCCATCCTTTCTCTTCCGTCTTTTCCCACCTCTGCTCCCCTGTTCTCTTCTTTTCTCTATCTCTTTGCCTATATATAACTCTCTCTCTCCAATACTCTGTTCCATAAACTCTATATGTCTTGGCCATTCTAAACATCAATTCTGTCTCCGTCAATTCAGCCAGACCACCAGTCTTGGGTTGCCTTTCACTGTGCTACAGCTTGAAAACTGACTTTATTCATTAAGCCAAAAGACTCACCTTGTTTGCTTCCCTTCTCTTAGGGATAACTGTCCAGTGGTGCCTGTTGTCCAGTGTCCGGAAATTGTTGTTTCACATAATTTGTCCAGTTTTCAATTCACTCAAAGTGGGAGGTAAATCCAATCCTTGTTACCCCATCTTGGCCAGGTGTGGAAGTCCTTAATTATTATTACTATGAATGCCAGTTTTAGGAATAAAACAATCCTCAGGTACAAGTAAGATTACAAGGAATAACAAATATGAAACATCACAGACAACACACATTTATGTATGTGGTTATAGGATGTTTTTAAATACATACACAAGTCTAGGTCTTGCAACATCTTGTCTTTCTTTTTGTTTTTTACTTCTTTTAACATTGGCTTTTGGATTATTGGTGATAGCCCAATCTTTATGAAAAAGCCACAAATTAGGAAGGTTTTATATAATTTAAATTCTGTTTAAAGTATGTTTAAGGCTTTTGTGAGTGACTTGGGAAATTTAAATTTTCCATAAAAGAAGAAAATCTGATTTAAAAAATTTTTTATTTTACTTTGAATATTGACACCATGAAATCCTCTGATTATTGAAAATTAGACTACTCTTATATAAATACATTATAATAATTAAGCATGCATAAGAATCTAAAGTATGGAACCCTCCCCATGCAAGGGTTGGTTTTTACTATACAGCCACATTCTAATATTAAGCAATATCATGTCATCCCATATTAGATGAACTTGTAGGATGTATTGTGTACAGGACACACAGAGAGAGAGAGAGAGCATGCACACATGACAGGAGTGAGTTAAACTAAACTTCTTGTTTAAATAAATATTTTATACTTGTACATAGTATTTAATCTTCAGACTGAGGATTATAAATCCATACTGAAAAATGAGGAATTCAGACTTACCAAAAATTGCCCTGGGAATTTAATCACTCATTTTCAGGCAAATCAAATGTAGTACAAGTGAGATGGTTCTACAAAATGTTCATTACATGGAAGTTGTTCAAATGAGAAACACCTCCCAGATCCACAAACTGTGGTATATATGTCTTACAAAAATTACTCTTAAACCTTACATTTCCCCTTTGAGACATTATTGTTCCTGGAGAAAGTAGTATTTTTTTTTTTATTCCTAAATCTGTCTTCGATTAAACTAGAGAACTCTATAAATCAATAATAACCTTTTAGATATCAACCCCTTCATAATTATGCCCTCCAAATCCAGGTAATTGTTTGCATACTTTATACAGAAATAAATGGTGGAAAACATGTGTTCCATTTGATTTGGGGGTATGAAGATCTAGATTGCTTTCCAGCATTTGTAAACTTTGGCCTTATTCTCCTTTATATTACATTTGAAAAATTAATTTATTTCACACAGGAAAACAATACATCAGGTGATGCTATGCAGTTCTGGAGGGTAAAAAAATATTGCCTGTTAAAAACTGAGATAAATTTTATTATAATAAGGCTTTCATTAAATATAATACTCTACAACCAGTGAGTTTAAAGGAATGTTTTATTTTAGTCAAATCAGACTCTGGGTATCCTTCTGATATTTCTGGTACATTTCCCAACAGGAAGTGGCTAAAAACCCAAGTAGGAGTGATCTCAGATTAAGAAACAACACAGGCATCTTAAAGGCTCTCTATTTGTAGAATGAAATGACAGCAACCAGAGAAGCCTGAGGCTGTTTTCCTAGATGCCTACTCTGGGTGCCAGCCATCTGTGTTCATTTAGGTGGAGCATGTGTGTGTGTGTGTGTGTGTGTGTGTGTGTGTGTGTGTGTAGGTAGAGAGGGGGGTGAGAGACAGATCTCAGGTTGCAAGTCTGAGTGTGGACTCTGATACAGAATGCAACCTTCTGCCTGGTGCTTCTCAAACAAGACCCTTCATCTGCTGGTCCCTCCAGAGTAGTAATTTCACCAGTACCAGCTGCAAGGGGAATGTTTTGTGTTTTCTTTATTCAAACTGAAAGATGTTAAACAGAAATTTTCAGAAGCACTTTTGTTTGGAAAAGGGGAAAGGAAGATCACGGAAACTGGAAAACATCCATGAAATTAGCCCCAAATCATGGCCAATACTGATCATTTCCTGACAGGCTGTCTATCAGCAAAGCCACAACAATAGTTTATTCAGGGCCTTCTGGTGCCAACAGTGATAGATCATCGCTAACTGTTGATACAATTGTGAATGTTTTTAAGTTTTAACTTTCATAGCTGCAACAGTAGGGAGAACAGCACACTCTACTAGTAGGTCTTCCAGACCCTTTGTTAATACTCCTCTCTAACAGATTGCTATGGCAGGAAGTAGAGGAATAACAGTTTAAACTAACGGCCGGGCATATCTAACTCACCTAAGGAGAGTGAAAAGGAAAATAGAAAGTAGGGATGCACTTGGCCCTGTTAGCTGCAAATTTGATATTTGTAAAAAAACTATTTAAACACAATGTCTATAAATAGGAGATGGAAATGAGCTAATTTGACTGTATGATTTTATTTATTCATTATTCATAACCAAAAAATTTTAGCTGCCATTAACTCATGCTCTTATCTATAAAATTTCTCAATATTTCTATGGTCTGAAATACCATTGCAATGTTCTTCCAATGTTATGTGCTCCCTATTTCTTGTTTGTTTGATCTTTTTTGACATATTTTGTTCTTAAATATGCTTTGGTCAGTGTTGCAATTCTGACAGCCATACATTGGTCAATGTTGCAATTCTAATGCAAGAGGAAGGGCATACCAAATGCTAGGGTTGATCTGGATGTCACATCTGCTTACACGGGAATGGTTGGTATTCCCAATTTAGTGTCAAGTTATCCATTTATGAATCTGTTATAAGGTATAAAACTGTCCCTTTTAAGCCCTCCTCAGGGAGAAAAATTTGTTTATTAACTGGATTAAATGTCCATTTTGAAAATAGCTGCTAAATTTAGTAGTAGTAAGAACATTTTACATATCCTATTCTGGTGTGTATCTAGGGCTTGGACATCACCTGGACCCATCAGAGAAGACAGGGGACACTTATTAAGTATTTCACAACTTTGAGAATTATTTAAAATGAGAAACAGACTCACTTGGATAATATTTTGCCGTAAAAATTCACTAGCCCCAGTTTGCACATGGCAATGCAAAAATACATAAGGAACTATTTAAAAAGTTGCACTCTTGCTATTCTGATATTTGACAACTCTGAGAGATTTCTTCCTGGGTGCAAAGTGTTTTTTTCCTGAGTGCTCTGATACAAATCTGTCTTCACATTTTTCAATCTGTGTGTTCCTGTTACTTTGTCTTATTTCATAAACCAGCCAGCACTTACCCGCGCAAAATATAGGATTTTCACAAAATTACAGGACAAAGATTCTATACCCAAGAAACTTAGCATGTGGTCGGGGGAAGCAAAAACTAATAAAGACAGGAAATAGAGACCATATATGTTTTGAAATGCAATAGGAAATGACTTTACAACGGGATTAGGTGACTGGAAAGCAATGACATAGATTGGAGAAAATCTTGCCTTGTAAAGCTAACCTTTTTTTTTAATCATTCCAAATTAATTTATTCATATTTCTTGTTGGCCTTGGAAAAACTGAATCATGAGTGAATGCATGAATTGTAAACAAATAGATGCATAGAGAAATAACAAAGATCTAGTATCAGATTCTAGCAGAACCATCAACATATATTTAGAAGTACTTACAATGTTTTGGGTAGAAACTTTGTGATTTTCTGTGAGGCAATTCTGTTTTTTCTTAACTGACCCATGCTTTAAAACTGAGAAGCTCTGGGATCCCTGGGTGGCTCAGAGATTTAGCACCTGCCTTCCACCCACGGTGATCCTGAGTCCCGGGATCGAGTCCCACATCAGGTCCCCTGCATGGAACCTGCTTCTCCCTCTGCCTGTGTTTCTGCTTCTCTCTCTCTCTCTCTGTCTCTGTCTCTCATGAATAAATAAATAAATCTTTAGAAAAATAAATAAAACTGAGAAGTTCTACTTCCAGACAACACTAAAAAAGACTTAAAGAGTAAATGAAGTGACATGTTGTTCCTTTTAAGTAGCTTATTGTTCACATAATATAGAAAACAAATATATGATCAAGCATGTATAATTATACCAGCTGAGATAAAATATAAAACAAAAAAAGTTTCATTTTAAAAGAGTGGTAGGGGGATCCCTGGGTGGCTCAGTGGTTTGGTGCCTGCCTTCGGCCCAGAGCGTGGTCCTGGAGACCCGGAATCGAGTCCCACATTGGGCTCCCTGCATGGAGCCTGCTTCTCCCTCTGCCTGTGTCTCTGCCTCTTTCTCTCTCTTTTTCTCTTTCTCTCTCTCCCTCTGTGTCTCTCATGAATAAATAAATAAAATATTTAAAAATAAATAGAATAAAAAAATAAAAGAATGGTAAAGTGAACTTAGTGTAAGACTAACATTGAAGACAGCCGTTAGAGTAGAAAAGAATGCAGCATCAAATAATATTGCATAGATGAGAGGAAATCACTGCATTTAAAAGGCAGACAAAGCAGTTAATGCCTGCTCAATCACTTAATGCCATATTTGAATGTAATGCCACTGTAGAATCTTGAGTAGGGAGTGACATGATGAATTTGGTTTTTTTTGGAGCACCACTTTGACAATGATGTTGGAGGGTTGGTGGCTGATGATCTGGAAATATGGAGCTATATTAGGCAGGTGTTGGAGTGATCAACCATGGTCAGACTTGGGTTGAGGTCATGAAATGTTAATGAAAGGAACCCAATCTGTGGACGTTTTGAAGAAATGCATAAAAATATATGACAGACTAAATACAGGAGGAGATGAGTGGCAGACTCCAAGATGACATCATGATCTCAAGTTTGGGAAATTAGAAGAACGTGTCATCACTTAGAGAAATGAGAACTTGGTCAGGAAATACATTTTTAAAATTTTAAAATGTATTTAGAGTGAGGTCGCTTCAGTTAATGTATTTTTAAAAACACTCTAAAGATCTAGAAATTCTAATTCTTGGTATATACCCAAAAGAACGGATACTAAGGACCTGAACAGATATTTGTATGCCCAAATTCATGGCAGCAGTACTCACAAGAGCCAAAAAGTGGAAACAAACCAAATGTTGACTGACAGATAATAGATAAAATGTGGTACAGGCATATAATGGAATATTATTCAGCCTTAAAAAGTAAGGAAATTCTGGTGCATGCTGCAACATGGATGAACCTTGAAGACATTATAGGCAGTGAAATAAGCCAGCCTCAAAAGACAAATATTGCATGATTCACTTATATGAGGTACATAGCACAGACAAACTTATAGATACTAATAGTAAAATAATGGTTACCAGAGACTGGATGGGGAGACAATGGAGAGTTATGTTTTGATGGCTACAGTTCCAGATGGAATGGTGAAAAAATTTGGTGATGAATAGTGTGATGTTGCACAACAATGGAGATGTAGTTAATGCCACTGAGCTGTACCCTCAAAATGGCTAAAATGGTAAATTTTATGTTTTGTATACATTACCACAATAAAAAAGATCAGTTTCTAAGAAAAGAATGTGCACACACAGAATGAATGAAAGAAGTGTTTCCAGAAAACAAGTAGAATGTATTTGCCTGGGTTCAAATTTAGACTCTGACCCTTACTAGCTGTGTGCCTCCTCTTTTTCATCCCTAGAATGGGGACAATAAGGAAAATTAAAATAAATAATGTATAGAAAGCTCTTCAGCACTTAGTAAGTTTTCCATAAATATTGTTAAATATTGTTTTCCTTTTCAGCTAAGGAAAAATCACTCTACAATTTAAATTTTTACTCTAAATATAATTAGACCTAAGAATTATTAATGTACATCTTTCTCGCTAAACAGAGAATAACTTCAGAGAAGAGGTAGGGTGGCTCTCAGGGAGCAAAGAGATGCCATGCTTGTTTGGGAAGGGCACCCCCTCCCTAGTGCAAAGACTGAGAATACATGAAATGAACCAGTAAATACAAAACTACCTCTGCCTGGCAGCTACCCCTGCAGCATCTGCCACTTGTCCTCGAAATATCCATCACATAAAATTAATTCTGTTTAATTTTTACTTTAAAGAAGTCTCTATAACTACATAAAAGTATTAAGATGAGACAACTAAGATGGAACTTCCAAGTTCTCAGAAAGCTCAGAGAGTCTGCTCTGAAATGGGCAGATGACTCAGTCTCTCTCAGAGTTCATTAGCAGAGAAAATAGGTCAAAAGAGAAGTAAGACAATGTTCTGTTGGACAGCTGTCTCTGCCACTGCTTAAAAAAGAAATTGGAAATTATTATAACTATTGAGTGTGTGGCTATAAAGATCTTTTAAAACATCATAAATGTCACAAAAGCACTTAGATATTCTTAGAACTTTTAAACACTGCATGTTCCTGGTTTAAGAGAAATTTTCTATCATAAAGGGTGTCAAAACCAGAAATATGCTAATGGAAAAATACTTTTGAAAATCCAAATAAGTGACCAAATGTCTCAGCTTTTTTTTTTCTTCAGAGATACCTGCATAATACAGACACAGTAACACAAAGCAGGATACACAAGCTTAGATATGTTATTAATTACATTGTATCTTCCACTCAACATATTTAAAACTGCAAAGAACCTCAGAGATCATTTGTGGTAGAACTGAGACCAGAATCCAGGGCTCCAATTCTCAGTTCAGTTCATGTCCCCACTGTATACACTGCTGCTCCAAGGCATCCCAGGGCAGGGTTCAGGGAATATCATTAAGCCCCCATACCTGATATCAGCATAACAGAGTCAATGTAAACTCAGAGCCATTTTGACAACTCTGCCTGTGATCCTTAGATGCCATCTTATCCAAAATTAACTTTAGTCACTCTCTGATTTCCAACTGTTCTTAGAATACACATCATACCTCCCAACATGTGGCCACATTCTTCTTGGCCTCGTGGCTTGTTGTTAGCCAGTGTCCACCCCAAGCCTGTGAATTGCAGCCTCTCCTATGCTGATACTCAGACAACAGGTGTCTCATCTCCTGCTCTGCATCACAGGCATTCTAAAGAGACACCCCTGTGGTCTTAATTCATGGAAAACAATCATTTTACTGTACAAAATCCAAAGCCCTAGGGAGGCAGTTTAGTAATTTAGCATTTTTGTTTCATGTGAAAATATTATTTCTAGTTTATAATGGGAAGTTCAAAAACATTGTTTCTTATCATTAAAAGCTTTCAGCATTGTGTAATCTGGGCTTCTTATAGGTATGTTTCCTATAAAATGCCCTGAGGAACAGCATACCGGTCTTTTACAAAGAAGTATTTTCAGTATCTTCTGTTGCTTAAGGAAAAAGTCTTTAATTTAGAGCTGAATTAGTCATACAGATAAACACTTTAAAGTCTTTGAAATCTGCAGTTAGTTTTAACAAGCTTTTAAGATAAATTAGGAGCGTATTCTATCTGTTATGTTGTGATGACTGTGAATTAGAGGGAGAAGAGAACACCCAGGCTCATCCATTCAAGAACTTTTTCTTTTTTTGGCATCATACTCTGTGCTAGACCTTCTTTTGGAAAGTGGAGAATATATGGATCTTGCCCTCAGGGATCTTGAATTAAGTGAGGGCCCTGTAGTGGGTTGAATGGGACTCCAGCCTCTCCCTAAATTCATGTCCATTGAGAATATCAAAATGTGACCTTACTTGAAGGAGTCTTTGCTGATACAGTTAAGATGTAAGTTCAGGGGCGCCTGGATGGCTCACACAGTTAAGTGTCAAACCCTTGATGTCAGCTCAGGTCTTGATCTCACGGTAATGAGTTTAAGCCCCAAGTTAGGCTCTGCGCTGAGTGTGGAGCCTGCTAAAAAAAAAAAAAAAAAAAAAAAGTTGTAATTTAAGATGGGTCATACTAGATTAGGGTGGACCCTAAATTCAATCATTTGTGTTCTTATAAGAAGAGAAGAGGACACACAGACGTAGATACACAGAGACACACGGGAGAGAAGGCCATGTGAAGGGAGAAGGCATAGAGCAAGGAATGCCAAGGATCTCTGCCAACAACAATAAGCTAGAAGCTCTATCCCTGAATCCTTTGAGGGATCAGGTCCTTGCCAACACCTTGCTTAGGACTCCTAGCCTCCAGAACTGCAAGAGAATAAATTTCTTTTGTTTTAAGCCACCTAGTTTGTGGTAATTTGTTACAGCCATTCTAGGAACCTATTATATGTCCTATCTCCAAAAAAGTCTGATTTAATTGGCCTGTGGCGGACTTGGGTGTCAGTATTTTTATAAGAGCTTCCAGGTCATTCTATGGTTGAGACCATCAATGTAGCTTGGTAATTTTCAAAGTCCCCAGAGCAACAGCAACAGCAGCTCAGAACTTAATAGAAATGAAAATTCTCAGGCCCCAGACAGCCCTAATGAATCAGAAATTCTAGGGGTTGAAGGACATTTGGAGGGCATGGTTGGTTAAGCTCCTGACTCTTGGTTTTGGCTCAGGCTGTGATCTCAGGGTGGTGAGATCAAGCCTTGCATCAGGCCACGCTCAATGTAGAGTCTGCTAAAAAGACTCCCTCTCCCTCTGCCCCTCAATCTCTCTCTCTCTCAAATAAACAAATAAATCTAGAAAGAAAGAAAGAAAGAAAGAAAGAAAGAAAGAAAGAAAGAAAGAAAGAGAAAGAAAGAGAAAGAAAGAAGAAAGGAAGGAAGGAAGGAAGGAAGGAAGGAAGGAAGGAAGGAAGAAAGAAAGAAAGAAAGAAAGAAAGAAAGAAAGAAAGAAAGAAAGAAAGAAAGAAAGAAAGAAAGAAATTATTAATTTCTTAGCATCAGGTCTGTGCTGGGGGTGGGGCCCAGCAATTTGTAGTTTATCAAGCTCTCCAGGTGATTGTGATGCGACTAATGTTTGAGAACCACTGCTCTGGTTGATAAGGGAGGCTATGAAGCAGTGGAAGATAATCAACAAACAGGAATGGAGAAAAGCAATAGGCAGGGATATTTGAGAAAGTAAGGGAAGAGTGTATATTGCCTTGGGTGGCGCTAAGACAATGTACCTGAGAACCTCAGTGCCCGGCATTGCTTGGAGGCATCTTCCAAGTTCCAATCCATCTTCCAACTTCCATTTTTGAAGACCAACTTTCAAATTTGAGAGCTTTCCTTATAATGTTGCTATTAGGGGATAGGGTATATAGCCACCTAAATCCTACATTAAGATTTTATCTGGACCAAAAATAGCTGGAGACCCCAGCTTCCATTGCCTACAGTGATCAACAATTAACACAGCTACACATAAACATTCTGGGGATTTTTTTTTTGTATTTTCATTTCTAAAAAATACTCCATCAAAATATTATTTTCTTGATTACTTGATTAAATTTTGTGCCCAAAGCAAGCACCTCACAGTCCTCATCTGCCTCACCCTTACCTGGGCCCTAGAAGCTGGAATGGGTTGGCCATATGCAGGTTATTTTTATCTAGCTCCCAGTCTTGCAGCTCCAAGGTTCTCTCAAATAGTCACATGCACATGTTAACAGAACTTTCTGGCATCTTGGCTAAATTCTGGTTGAATGATAGGAATAGGGTCCCAGGAGCAGAAAGCAGCCTTGAATTCGGTGCTTTTCAAGGGGTACTGGAGAAGAACTCTTTAATGGGTTGTTTAATGTGTGGACCAGTCTAACTCAAGTAACTAGAAAATCTGCCCTTTTTTTTGGCGGGGGGGGGGGGACTCTTCCAGCATTTATATACCCATCCCAAGGAAACTTAGATTTGCAAGTTGCCTCATCCGTAATTTTCTATTCCAGAGCCTAAAGACTAGCTTCAGTCTTATTTTGCACTAAAGGCAAAAATAAGTGACATCTAGCCTGAATAGCTGGTGACCAGGGTTTGGAATGATAAATAAGCAGTCTGAAGGTAAGGGAGAGGGGTCTTCGATCTACTGAGCAGAAAGTAGCCCCCTCCTCTTTATGTTGCTTCTGGTTCCCCGCCCCCATCACTCAATGATAGCAGCTTAAAATCTGGTGATATAACAGAGGTCAAGGTAGAAGTCAGGTGTTTGCCTCCTCTCCTCTTGTCAGCCTCAAAAGTGTGGGATAATGCTTTTAACTTCTCTCATGGGATCTTGGTATTTGTGCAGTGCCTGCTATGTAAGGATGAAAAGGGAGGGCAATGGCAATATAAGGGAAAAGGGCCAGCATGAGAAAGCTAGCTGGCCAAGCCCAGAAGACTCTGAGACCATGACAGTAAGCATCAGGTCTGCACAAAGCGGCAGATATACTTGGAGATGTCCAACTCCACAGCCACTGCTGAATAAATGTGGTTCTGGAACAAGGAGATGACAGCTCCAGAAGGCAAAAACGTAAAAAATAGTGAACTCTTCAAGTCCTTGACAATAGAATCTGAAACTAGAGACAAACAATATTATATTCTCAACTGTGACCTTTCCATCTGATATTTTCCTTTTTTGCTTCCCTGGTTCACGTATAATGATATATTTAGCGTAAAATGTTATGCAGTTTATCACCTGAAAAACTTTGGTGGGTGTGGTAAGCTGGATAATGTCCCCTGAAAATATTCATGTCCTAATCCCCAGAAACTATGCTACTTCGCGTGGTAAGAAAGATTTTGCAGATGTGATTAAGTTAAGGGTATGGAGAGGAGTAAATCTTTAGTTTCTTGGTTGGCCACTTCCTTCTCTTTTCCCTTTGCTTTGCTTTTCCTTTTTGCTTGCACTCTTTTGTCAGAAGATTTATCCTTTCCTGCTGCCTTTTTTGGGGGGGGGCGCTATATTTCCACTTTTGCAGGAGTGGGTTTCGCTGACAACTTTGCTGGTCTCCTCTTGGGCTTCTCCTTCACCACCCATTGATGGAGCTGACCTTCCTCTTTGGCATCATGGTGGGAGGTAGTGCACAGGCTGGGTGCCCGTGGGATGCAGCACATGACAACCTTTGTGAAGCTGGACTGCCTGGCATCTGCCACCCCTCACACCATCAGACAGATGTTTATAACAGGGAGAGTCAGAGTGAGTAGGAGGAGCTGTAAAGACATCAGAGGTTGGACTGATGCACTAAAGGAACCTCTAGAAGCCGAAAAAAGCAAGGAAACAATTTCTCCCCTGAAGCCTTGAGGAGGAATGCAGCCCTGCTCACAGCTTTATTTTAAATTTCTGATGTCCACATGAAGAAATGTTCAGCATCACTCGGCGTCAGGGAAATACAAATCAAAGTCTCAATGAGACACCACCTCACACCAGTCAGATGGCTAAAATTAACAAGTCAAGAAATGACAGACATTGCCAAAGACGCAGAGAAAAGGAGGCCCTATTACACTGTTGGGGGGAATGCAAGCTGGTACAGCCACTCTGGAAAACAGTATGGAGCTTCCTCAAGAAGTTGAAAATAGAGCTACCCCATGACCCAGCAATTGCACTACTAAGTATCTACCCCAAAGATACAAATGTAGCGATCCAAAGGGGCAACTGTATCACAGTGTTCATAGCAACAATGCCCAGAATAACCAAAGTATGAAAAGAGCCCATTATTATCAAAAGATGAATGGATATAAAGATTATATATATATATATTATTATATATTATATATAATATATATATTATATATATATAATGGAATACTACTCAGCCATCAGAAAAACGAGACCTTGCCATTTATATTGACGTGGATGGAACTAGAAGGTATTATGCAAAGTGAAATAAGGCAATCAGAGAAAGACAATTATCATATGATCTCACTCATATGTGGAATTTAAGAAACAAAACATAGGATATAGGGTAAGAGAGGGAAAAATTAAAACAAGATGAAATCAGAGAGGGAAACAAACAATAAGAGACTCTTAATAACAGGAAACAAACAAAGGGTTGCTGGAGGGGAGAAGGGTGGGAGATAGTGTAACTGGGTCACGGGCATTAAGGAGAGCATGTGGTGGAATGAGCACTGGGTGTTATATACAGCTGATGAATCACTGAACTCTACCTCTGAAACTGTATATACTATATGTTAATTAATTGGATTTAAATTAAGAAAAAGAAAAAAAATTCTAAGAATTTTTAAAAATAAAGAAATTAAAAATAAATTTCTGGTGTCCAGAACTTTAAGAGAATAAATTTGCATTGCATTAAGCCACTAGTGTGTGGTGATTTGTTATAATAGCAATTATATAATACAGTGGGTAATTGGTTAACACCAGTCATTCCATTTTTTTTTAATTATGCCTAGATTTGGGCAGTCCCGGTGATGCAGCAGTTAGGCGCCGCCTGCGGCCTGGGGTGTGGTCTTGGGGACCCGAGATCGAGTCCCACACTGGGCTCCCTGCATGGAGCCTGCTTCTTCCTCTGCCTGTGTCTCTGCCTCTCTCTCTCTCTCTCTCTCTCTCTCTCTCTGTGTCTATGAATAAATAAATAAAATATTTAAAATATTATGCTTAGATTTAAGCAAGCAATGATCTTGCCTTGGGAATAATTTGGTGACATATGCCCAATAATAGCAGAATATTTCTTTTCCTTTGTACTTGGAGGACCTCAAAGTTTGTATGAGCTGAACATGGCATAGGGCACAAGCCTAACCAACTTTTTGGCGGTACCCAGGATAATGCTCTATGTAGTCAGGCACTTAATACATGCTTTTTGTCAGTCTTAATAAAAATAAGAGCAGATTATGGCTCAACTGATCTTTGACAAAGGACCAAAAGCAATACAATGGAGCAAAGATAGTCTTTCCGACAAGTGGAGGTGGAACCACTACACATCCACGTGCAAGAAAATGAATCTAGACAAAGACCTTACACCCTTCACAAAAACTAATTCAAAATGTATCACAGACCTAAACATAAAACACAAAAATATACAATTCCTAGAAGATAACGTATGAGAAAATCTAGATGACCTAAGGTTTGGTGATGACTTTTTACATGTAACACCAAAGGTACAATGCACAAAAGAAAGAACTGATAAGATGGAACTTTTGCTCTGTGAGTGACAGTATCAAGAGAGTGAATAAATTAGCCATAGACTAGTATTTAAATATTTGCAGACTTATTTGATAAAGGACCATTATCCAAAATGTACAAAGAACTCTTAAAAGTCAACAATAAGAAAAGTAACAACCCAATTAAAACGTGGGCCAGGGCACCCGGGTGAAAAGATACTCCACATCATACATCATCAGTAAAACACAAATTAAAACAACAATGAGATACCACTACATACCTATTAGAATAGCCGAAATCTTGAACACAGCACCAAATGCTGATGAGAACGTGCAGCAACACAAACTCTCATTCATTGCTGGAGGGGAGGCAAAATGGTACAGCCACTTTGAAAGATAGATTAGTGGTTTCTTATAAAACTAAAACTTACTCTTACCATATGATCCAGCAATTGTGCTCTTTGGTATTTACCCAAAAGTGTTGAAGACTTATGTCTACACAAAACCTGCACAAGGATGTTTATAGCAGCTTTATTCCAATTTCCAAAACTTGGAAGCAACTAGGATGTCCTTCAGTAGATGAATGCATAAACAAAGCAATACATCCAGACAAGGGATAACTATCCAGTACTAAAAATAAATGAGGTATCAAGCCATGAAATGATGTGGAAGAAACTTAAATGCATATTATTAAGTGAAAGAAGCCAATCTGAAAAGGCTACATACTGTATGAGTCCTACTACATGACATTCTAGAAAAGGCCAAATTATGGAACAGTCAAAAGTTCAATGATTGCCAGGGGTTGGCAATTAGGGAAGATAAATAGGCAGAGACAGAAATTTTAGGGCAGTGAAACTACTGGGTGATACTATGATGATGGATACATGTCATTATATACTTGTCTAATCCCATAGAACGTACAATATTAGGAGAGAACCCTGAGATTCTCTTAGGTCAAGTAATCTTTGACAAAGCAGGAAATAATAGCCAATGGAAAAAAAGACAATCTCTTCGACAATGGGGCTGGGAAAACTGGATAGTGACCTGCAAAAGAATGAAACTGGACCATTTTCTTACACCATACACAAAAATAAATTCAAAATGGATGAAAGACCTAAACCATCAAGTCCTGGAAGAGAAACAGGCAGCAACCTGTGTCACCTTAGCTATAGCAGCTTCTTACTATACACAACTCAAGGAAACAAAAAGCAAAAATGAACTCTTGGGACTTCATCAAGATAAAAGGCTTCTATACAGTGAAGGAGACAGTCAACAAAACTAAAAGGCAATGTTTAGAATGGGAGAAGATATTTGCAAATGACCTACCAGATAAAGGGTTATATCCAAAATCCATAAAGAACTTATCAAACTCAACATCCCAACAATAAATAATCCAGTTAAGAAATGGGCAGAAGACATAGACATTTCTCCAAAGAAGACATACAAATGCTAACAGATATATGAAAAAATGTTCAATATCAGATGTCCATTGACAGATGAATGGATAAAGATCTGGTATACATATACCATAGAATATTACTCAGCCACCAAAAAGAATGAAATCTTGCCATTTACAATTATGTGGATGGAACTAGAGGGTATTATACTAAGCGAAATAAGTCAGAGAAGGACAAATACCATATGATTTCACTCGTGGTGAATTTAAAAACAAAACAGATGAACATAGGGGAAGAGAAGAAAAAATAAAATAAAATAAAAAAAATAAAATAAAATAAAATAAAATAAATAAATAAAATAAAATAAAAACAGGGAGGCAAGCCATAAGAGATTCTTAATCATAGGAAACAAACTGAGGGTTGCTAGAGGGGAGGTAGGGGGGTGGTTTAAATGGGTGATGGGCATTAACGAGGGCACTTGTGATAAGCACTAAGTGTTATATGTAAGTGATAAGTCCCTAAATTCTACTACTGAAACCAATACTACACTATATGTTAAAAAATTTGGATTTAAACACAATCTTGGAAGAAAAAACAAACAAAACTATTCTTTAAAAAAAAAAAAAGAAAAAGAAACTCTGTCTCATGTGTCTCAAATGCCCTCTGCTGTGTATAATAACACTGCTTTGAAATTTATTTCTGGATTTTTATTTATTTAATTGCTTTGACTGGTGTCTTAGGTTTAATTTCTGCTGAACTCACCATAATGAAAACAATAAGATCCTTCCTCCAGCTCTGAGGGTGTGAACTTCGATGACAGTGCTTAAAGTATTTAAAGAATGCAGAAATTAATAATGTTAACTGATAACTTCTGTTTTATCAACAAAGCAGGATATAAGAATATGTATAAGGCATAGTCTCATGTATGAAAACAAAGTATGGGAAATAACTGGAAGGAAATGTTCCAAAATGTTAGCAGTAGTTTCTCCTGGAGAGTCCGATTATGGCTGATAAATACAGAACCCCCTTAGACCTAGGCAAGAGGTATTTTAGAGTGGTCCACATACCACAATCACAGAAATTTATTAAAAGCACATGGGTGCCCCTATCACTCAGAATCTGGTGCTCAGAGTCGGCACAGCACAGCCCATAACTCTTAACATCCACCTTCATGGCCACACTATTCAGGCCCCAGGGAAATGCATTTTCACATCTTTCACCCCATATCCTTGGAAGAAAAGGTGACAGGATGTGAAAGCTGTGAAGGATCGATTGTGGGTTATGATGATGACATTGCTTTGGAATGCTTGGAGAATGTGGAAGGAAAAAGAGTGCTGGGCTAAGAGAAAAGTTAAACTTGTGGAATTCCTCCTCTAAGGTAAAAAGCACCATTTCTCAATAATGCCAAGATTTTTTTTTTTTTTTTTTTTTTTTTACTTCTCCTGTTTTAATTTCTGGTTCCCATGGTATTCAATTGGCACAATATTTCATAAAATTTGTAAATGGCGGCTTAAGAACATTTTGTGATTTTAACATTTCATATTACTCTGAAGTTTGCATTCATGTATCATGCATGTATAATAGTACCAATTCTTTATACTGGCAATTAGATGGACAATAGAATGTTTAAAATGTGAGTAGTTTTATTTTTATAAAAATAATAAGATTGAATTTAAATGTTAGTATGCTCAGTACAATTTTGGCATCTATTAATTGTAATTTGTATTTTACTCTTTAAAGTTAACAGATAATTTTAAATATATATGTACATATACATACATATATATATATATATATATATATATATATATATATATATCTTTTTTTTATGTCCCCAGTGCAGGGCTTGAACTCATAACCTTGAGATCAAGACCTGAGCCAAAATAGTCAGGTGCTTACCAACCAAGCCATCCAGACACCCCTATAATTTTGAAACTTTTAAAAGATAAGTTCTTTAGAAACATATAAAATAAACCTTATATTTAATTTCAATGTTCTCATAAATATGTTTAATTTTGCGTACTTTGAATACAAGTACAATTTTTGAAATATTTTAGACCATTTCTATGAGTTGAAAACTGTCTTGAATACAATAAAATTTAATGATTTTGCTGAAATAAAAGCAAGAAAATTAATTTTATGGAACAAATACATTAATCCAGAAGTTCCGAAAGTCTTTATCACTCCTTCAACTATCACCAGCCCATTGACTGATGATCTGAATATGTACAATAATAAGTAAATGTGATAGACTATCTTTTGCCAGACCTCAGACACATTAAAAGCATAGATTTATACATATGCTTTGGGTTTCGTCATTTTGAGAGTATATTTGTCAAGATAGGAGGATATAATACATTTTTTTACCAGTTTCTATGAAATCCCATCCAAGGTGCCAGAAGCAACAACCCCCTTGGGTCTGTGGTTGATAAAGTGTTCCTTCACTCTCCCATGCTATACAAAATATAGATTAAAGCCATGATGGATTGTCCCCAAATGGGAATATCACTGGCTTGTGGCAGAACAAGAAGAAGGTGGCCTGGAGGAAGTGACCGATTCACCCTGAAACAGTGGTTTCACCAAAACAAAGACTTCCCCGCAGCTCCGGACCAGGATTGTAAAAGTATGTTAGGAGCCAGATCCACTGGGAGAGGGCCAATTATTTCCCCAAACTGACATGATAAGAAAGATTAGCAGAAAGATAGGAACCTGGGGGAAATTGAGCCTTGCAAATAATGTCTCTTGTGGTAAGCTTCCTTCAGTTGCTTCGCTCAGCCCCAACATTCTGATATGTTTCATATAAAAAGTGCCTAAACTTGACAGACAGCTAAGAGAGTACCGATTGTCTCAAGAGCAGAGATTCTTTAGAAATGATAAGGTGCAAACACTGTCAAATGGCTCCCTTTGCATTGCACTGCAATCTCCAGCCATAAAGGCTGCCAGGACCAGCGGGGGCAAAGCTCCCGGCCATCCCCCAAACACCAGGCTCCAGCTGTCTGAGGGCTCCCAGGACTACATAATGATGCAGGCCTACTAAACAGCCTGGCCTGGGATGCGTTTGTGTCTCTGGTCCCAGTAGTCAGAGGGAGAAGTGGCCCTCAGAGGATATTGTGTGGTCTGGGTGGGGAAGACTACTAAACAGGGAAGCCCCAAGATGAAGCCACCCCTCCTTTTTCATTTAGCTGGGCAGCAGGTTCACTGCTGAAACCAGGTGTGGGCCCATGGATTCGTGTCTTCTTCTGGGACCATGCTGCTGGGGAATGTATTCCCTTGAGAGAAATGATGGATTTTCTAGACTCCTCAGGATTCCAGATTGTATGTAAGCTGTCAGTAAAATCTGAGGGGATTCTCATCTCATACATACAGACAGAATTTGATCTGAGAAACTGGCATTAAATTAAGGAAGAGGACAGGAGTACTGGGCTAAGAACTGAATGCTGCTCGTACTTCATGAAGACTCACACACTTGAGAAAGCCTATCATATTCGACCCTGATGCACCATATACCTATATTCATAAAATATCTGGGTTTTGGTACCATCATTGTTAAAATTCTTCACGCCTGCACCTATTTAACAAGTATCTATTTAGAGCTAGCTATGTGCCGAAGCAATTAAAACACAGTAATGTGAATAATCACAATATGGTTGGGATCCTTTAGATTTCTTTAGAAGAGTCATTCTCATCTACGTGGACTAGTTAAAATGCAGTTAAGTTCAAAGGGGGAAAGCGGAGGCTTCAACAACCTCTCTATCCCCCAGCTCATTGAATCTATTAATTTAGCATCCTAAATTTTAATATGGAATTATGGTCTGGCTGGATCCTCTAACTCGTGTTATTGTTTTAATCTAATCCTTCTGGAGCAGCAGTCCCCAGTACAGGAGGCCATCACAAGTATGTTTGGGGAGTATACTAGGGGGAAGAAGGGGACTATAAAGATAAGGTGTCAACAAGCCCATTTTTGATTATGCATTTTCTCAGTCAGGATTAACTGATAAATGAAACTACCTGTCTGTGAATGTCCTCAGTTTTTGATGTTATAAGATTCATTCTACACTGTGATTTTTCCGCCTGCAATTTCTCCACTTTGCTCTGGCCCTGTGCATCCTTTTCTATGCTTTTGCTCACATATTTGCCCTCCTCCTGCTATGAAATGTCCTTCTTTCCCAGATCAACCACATTTCTGTTCTTAACACACTAAATATACCCAAAACCAAGAGTTTCCCAGTGTATTGCTTTCTGATACTAACGATACAATAAGCAAAGATGTAGAGCTAATTTTTATTTTGCGAAGTACTTTTCTACTTCATTAGTCTTCACCGTCTGTCATTTTCCTGATGAGACACTGTGTCAGGAGACTGGTCCAAGGTCATGTTGCTAGAATGCAGTGCATCTAAGGCTTTATGTGGCTTTCTCCCAGCCCCGCCCCCAACCCTGTCTCCAGCCTGTTCCCTTTTTCATTCCTTATATCATTGATCTGTCTCCTTTTTTTTTTTTTTTTGATGAAGCCAGACACAGGTATTTGTTTTTTTTAATCTATTTTCTGAGTTTCTTCAGGGAAGCAAACTTGACATTTGATTTTTGTGTTCTATTTTCTTAATTTTCACCCTGTATTACTTCCTTCCATCTATTTTCTTTTATATTTCACTTTTAACTTTTCCTATTTGATGATTAGTTCATGAATCTTGAGCTTTTGTCAATATGAGCACTTAGGGAATACATTTCTCTCTAAGCACAGTTTTCCACAAGGTTTGATTTAGTATTTTAAATGATTCAGTTCTGAGTAGCTACTAAACAGTTTCCATTATATTAATTCTCTGATACATATGAATTGTTTTTTGACTTACAAGTTTGCACTTTAAGTTGTCTTTCTTATGCCGATTTCTAACCTAATTGTACCATGATCAAAGGGTATAGAATGTCTGATACTGGTCCTTCCTGTCCCAGCTCACCTCACGGTCACTTTTCATACATTTTCTATGTGTCTGGAAAGAACGTTTATTTGCTGATTGCAGATCACAGTATTTTACATAAATTCATTCTATTAAATGTGTCCATTGTGTTGTTCAGTTCTTCTCCACACTTAGTGTGTTTTTTTTTTTTTTTATCTTTTGATCTGTCAGTTGCTGAAATAGTTGTATGTATTAAATCACTTACTGTAGTGGTGAATTTAACAATTTCTCCTTTTCATTTCATAAAAATTTCTTTTCAACAAAATGCATTTATATTTCCAGGTTTAGATATACCTCAGGTGGGTAGAACTTCCTAATGAATTGCATCAGTGATCATGATATACAACTACCTCCAATAATACCTTTTTTAATACTTAAATTCTATGATGTTTAATATTAATATAATTACACCATCTTTCTCTTAAGTGGTATTTGCCTGGCGTATCTTTTTTTATCCTTTAACTTTCAATGTTTTTGGTGAAACGTCTCTATGTTTTAGGTGTGCTTTTGGGAATGCATTACCGAACTGGGTTTTATTTTTAAATTCAGTGTAATAGGAGAGTCTAACTTATTTACACTTATTTTGAACTGTAGTGTGTTTAGACCATCTTCTCATTTGTTTTATCTTATCATTTGGGTTTGTCTTTTTTCTGATGTTGTTCTCTCCTTTTCTGTCTGAATTTAAATTTTTTTACATTTTATGTTCTCTATTACTGTAAAAACTATACATTCTAGTTATATTATTTTAGTAATTCAAAAAATATTAACATGAATAACTAAAGTCAAATTTAACTAATATCTTTCTTTCAGAATACTAGATCCTTATAATGCTTCCATTCCTGATTCCCACCACCTCACAGGCAAATAATATGCAATTGCTGTTTATTATCTTATTTCTTTAGCTCTATAGGTTAAACATTTATTACCATTTTATATAGTTGATATTTATTTAGATATGCTGACATGTTTGCATTTGCTTATCATGTCTTCTTACATTTTAGGCTTTCTTCATGGGATCATATTTTTTCTTCCTGACGTATCTTTTCTAGAAGTTTCTTTAGTAAGATATTGATGGTAATTTTTTTCCATCTTAAACTGATTTTACTTCCACCTTGTTTATGAAAGATAATTTTACTGGTAACACAGTTATTTTCTTAAATGATAATTTTGACTTTCTTCTTAAAAGGTAATTTTACTTTCTTTTATGAGAGCTGATTTTATTGGATATATAATTATTTTCTTTCAGAAATTTGTGGACAATATTCCATTCTCCTCTGACTTTATTGTTGTTCTTAAAAAGCCCCTTCTGTGTAAGTACAGAAATAATAAGAATAACAAATAAAAGCTATAGATTATAGTATTACAATGTGCCATAGACAATTTTCAGCTGTATTTATGTACACTGTCATTTAATTCTCCTATCTTTACTGTGAAGTATGTCGCATCTTTTTATAGATGAGGAAATTGAGGCAAATTAGCTTATTAGCTATAGAGCCTAGATTTGAACCAAGGTGGTCCTGCTCAAGTCTATATTCCACAATTACATTGTGCAAATGCTTTGAGTTAGTTCTCTTTGCTTTTAAGATCTTCTCTTTGCCTTTGATTTTCTGTCGTTCCACTAAAATACATCAAAAAGTAGATCTTTTTATTTATACTGCTTGGTGCTTATGTAAACTCTGCATTTTATGTGACTTGTTAGTCCACAATTCTGGAAGATTCTCAGATGTTGTCACTTTAGATATTGCCTCTTCTCCATTCTCCATCTGAAACACCCAGTAGATATATGTCAAAACCTTTTGCTCAGTGCCCATATTTTTGATGTTTTTTAACCTCTAAGATGTATAATAAAAGTCTTTTCAGCTGGAGTTTTTATTTAATATCTTTACCTTTATTTCCTTTCCTAACAGTGTTTATTCTACTCTGTATCTAATTCAATTACTGTAACCTTAGGTTCTAGAAATTTCATTTGGTTCTTTTTATAATTGGCTTGGTACTTTTTATAGTATCCGGTGTTTTGGGTCATATTTTTCATAGTCTCTTTCATGTATTTAAAATGTATTCCACATAGTTATTTTACAGCTGTTTTACTGTGTGAAAAAGCACAGTAAAATATGTGGCAATTTTAATATCTGTAGTCTTTGTTGTTTCTGCTAACTTTCTAATACTGACTTATTTCCTCATGTATTTTTTAGTCTTGCATGTGAGCTCTTACTTCTTAGAATGGTAATCTTTGAGGCCTAATATAAGGGGAGTTTCTTCGTAGTTCACACTGACTTCTTCAGGGTCCTTAGAGGCCTCCCACATGTAGACCATTTTAAACTAAATTAGCATCTAGAACAATACAAATATCCCCAAACCCACTTGAGGGCAGGCTTCTGGTTATGAACATTTAGAAGATATCTCTTATGACCTCTACCTAGAACAGAGAGAAAGATAAGCAAGTTTGCTCACTTTCTTCTTCTAAGGAATGTTTTCTCCACTCCTTACCCAATTTTAAGGGGTCCAGGCTTTATACAGTTGGTATCTGATCACACCTTCTGCCTTAGGTGTGCTCTCGACTTTATCCCTTGTTCCTCATTACAGCCCTTGGAAAACTAAGTTCTAGCCTCCCTAGCAGCTACCTAAATCCTTCACCTCTCTAGACTTTGATTTTCCTTCATGAATTTGCTTTATGGTTTGCCAGCATAGCCAAGCACTTAAAATTATTTTCTTTTTAATCATTGCCAGCAGAAATGTGTGGCAATCAGATTACAGATGGAGAAATTACAATACAAAAAGAGATTCAACTTGATTTAGGATTATAAAACATACCCTTGCCGTGGATCTTAAAATTACCCATGTTGTCCTCCTCCTGATGCATTACAGGCTCATCTCAACCTGTGAAATGTGAGACCATCTTACATTGGTCAGGTGCTTTCTCTGCTGAAATTGTATCACTTGTTGCAAATCAATAAATTAGGATGAAATGGTGTGTGTGTGTGAGAGAGAGAGAGAGAGAGAGAGAGAGCACATGTTGTTGGCAATATTTTCTTCTTAACAGTTTATTGACTAGAGTTTGACTAAACAGGCAAACATAATTTTCAGCTTGCAAATAAAACTTTCATTCAATAGACATTTTATAAGCGCTCAGGTTACAAAAGCGGCTAAAAGTTTTTTCCCTTGAGATGGTCATAGTGTACTGAAAGAGAACACGTTAACAATTATATTGCAATGTGATTAGAGCTATAATATTAAAATACATCAATTCCTGTGAAAAGGGAGTAAAGTGGACAAAGAATTGGAATGGAGTGAGAAGGGAACACAGGTCTTCAGGGAGTCCTAAGGGCCTCGTGGGACCAAATGAGGATGAGGGAACTAGGGCAGAAAGCATGGAAGAACACAAGCATATTCAGGAAATGCAAATAGTTCCATATGGCTTAGGCAGAAAGGAAAAGGGAAGACCTCTGGGTAAAGAGCAGTTCTTATGGAAAGTAATATAGACATAAAAGCTTAAGTTTTGGTTAGGACATGGTAAGAAAAATTGGTTCATCTGGAGAAGATGGTTTGGGGAGGGAAGTAGAGACAAAAGAAGATATCATATAATCATATAGCACATGATTATTGCAAAAGAACAAAGATGCAGAATCTCCTGTGTCACAGATTTATTATTTAATCAATGCTTCCAAATGTTAATGTGCATAGAAATTTGCCTTGGGTCTTGTTAAAATGCAGATTCTGATTCAGTAGGTCTGGAGTGGGCCTGAGATCCTATATCTAAGAAGCTCTCAAGTGATGCTGATGCTCCTAATCCACAGATCACACTTTTAATAGCAAGTGTTTAGAATATACCATGGTTTGTCCCAAGTCACTTATTAATTTTAAAGTTAGGTTCTAGTGCTATTCTTCAAAACTCATAGCATATTGCTATATTTCCAAAGAACCAATTTTTTAAAAGATTTTATTTAAAAAAAAAAGATTTTATTTATTTATTCATGAGAGACACATAGAGAGAGGAAGAGATAGAAGCAGGCTCCTTGTGGTGAGCCTTATGCAGGACTCGATTCTAGGACCCAGGGATCACGACCTGAGCCAAAGGTAGATGCTCAACCACTGAGCCACCCAGGCATCCCAGAGAACTTATTTTTTAAGGCTTAATATGGGATATTCCATATATGTCCCATATATATTTTATCGCATTTAAACCCTAGAATTAGAGGAGTAGAAAAATAACTCCTATATGGTTTTCTCTTATTTCAGGATGCATAGCTTCTGGGATCTTATTTCTTCTTTTACCAAATGCAGCATCCTTTCCAAAAGAACATTTAACTTAGTTTTCTCACTTTATGAACATTTTACATCTACTCCATATAGTCCCTTTAACAAAGAAATCTTTTTTAAAATTTTATTTTATTTAAATTCATTTGGCCAATATATAGTATAATATCCAGTGCTTATCTCATCATGTGCCCATCACCCAGTTACCTCATTTCTCCACCCACCTCCCCTTCTGCAACCCTTTGTTTCCCAGAGTTAGAAGTCTCTCATGGTTTGACTTCCTCTCTAATTTTTCTTCACTCAGTTCCCCTCCTTTCCTTTATGGTCCCTTTCACTATTTCTTATATACCACATATGAGTGAAACCATATATGATTGTCTTTCTCCGATTGACTAATTTCACTCAGTATAATACCCTTCAGTTCCATCCACATCGATGTAAATAGTAGATATTCATCATTTCTGATGGCTGAGCTATATATATATTATATATATCTCACATCTTCTTTATCCATTCATCTGTTGAAGGACATTGTGGCTCCTTCCACAGTTTGGCTATTATGGACATTGCTGCTATGAACACTGGAGTGCAGGTGTCCTGTCGTTTCACTACATCTGTATCTTTGGAGATAGATACCCAATAGTGCAATTCCTGGGTTATAGAGTAGTTCTATTTTTAACTTCTTGAGGAACCTCTATACTGTTTTCCACAGTGGCTGCACCAGCTTGCATTCCCATCAACAATGCAAGATGGTTTCCCTTTCTTCGCACCCTCGATGAGATACCACTTTATTTATACCAGTGAGAATGGCTAAAATTAACAGAGAAGTCTTAAAACTAAGTAGAACTTATTTGAAATGTGTAACTAGATTTCAGAGAATTTTATATATCCCATAGTACCTAGCATAGGATTTTGTACACAGTGAGCGCTCATATCTGACAATTAAATAACCCTCATATACCCCAAGTTGTTTCATAAGAATTTCATAGCTACATAGAAATAGGCTGTACACATAATCTTTTGCCTCATGTTCATGTGAATTTTGCATTTCAAAATACTAGGCTCCCTTTACTTCCAATGGGAGTTTTGCACACAGTCTATAAATCTTGCCGTTAAGACATTTTCTTTCATTATCCTAAATTTATCTTAATTTCAATCCAATTAAAAATTGTTTACTAGAGTTTTCCCCCCATATAATTGAGCACAGTATAGTTGATTTTTTAACTGTAAACATACATCTGTGAATAATTCTTAAAAGCCACAGTATATGGGAGATCTTGCAGCATAATGGAAGTAATTTATTTCCAAATCACTCCCATTTCTCTTATGACTTGCTTGCAAAGCTTTAATAAAATCAAGTCCAGCAGGTATGACAAGAGGTTGACCTCGTTTCCTAAGCATTATGCATGCTGCTCACACAAAAGGCTCCTAAGGCTTTTACATAGCCCATAAATTCATCCATCCCCAAACCTATGTCCCTAGTTAGTTATCGTAGCAAAGAGTAGTGGCAATACAGCATGGTATTTAGAAGCATGGAATCCAAAGTCAGACTTGGGAGGTTCACAATCCATTTCTACTACTCTTCAGTCATGTGACATTAAACAGGTTATTGAAGCTTTCTCAGTCTTAATTACCTCATCTGTCAAGTAGAATAAGAACAATATCTACTTCACAGCATTATTGTAAGGATTAAATGAGTTGATGCATGTAAAAAGTGATAAATGTCGATTACTAGTTATTATTATAATCAGTATTATGGGCAGTTTTAATTTCTACCAACCCCTATAACAGCCAATTCCCAGGTAGTAGTTGGAATTGCCACACAGACAGTAAAAATCAAACATAAACATCTGCCAAATGATTATGACAATCATATCAGGGTCTGGTTATTCTGATCATCTTAGTGGTCAAATGTCATTGTTCAGCTAGTCATTTTTCAGCAAAAACCCATTTTTCAGTAAATAACCTTTTAATAGTTCCTAAACCACCTAACTGTGGTACTCTGTGTCTCAACAGACCTGCATTTTCTGTAGACATTTGAACAATGTGCCAGTTTCATCTGATTCATCAAATTGGTGTTGAAAAAAAAAAAAACAAATTGGTGTTGAGCATTCATTTTGTGCAAGGAGCTAAAGTAAGCTGTATGGAAGGATACAGAGTTGAATATTGACGGCTATTAGAATGCCTTTCTATGTGCCAGGCACTGAGCTAGGTGAAGAAGATACAAAAGAGAGCAAAGTACATGCAATTTCTATCACTGGGGAGTTTCTAGTTTAGATGAGCAAAAAAGAAAATAAACCACAATTATAATAAAGTGTACATGCCATACTGGGGAAGACATAGTATTATGTGAAAGAAGAGCTGGATCAAGAGGAAGTCAAGATGATGTCCAGATGGAAGTGGCATCCAAGTTGAGTAGAAATTGACCAGGTGAAGAGATAGGGAGGATACCAAGGAACAGCATAGGCAAAAGCTCAGAGGCAAAGAAGGGCCCAACAGTCTTCACTGCAGAAACTAAAAGGAGTTAAGTATCTCTGGAGTGTAAAATGCCAGAGTTAGAAGGGAGATATGCTGGTAGA
The DNA here is from genome assembly GCF_003254725.2 of Canis lupus dingo. Lineage (NCBI taxonomy): Eukaryota > Metazoa > Chordata > Mammalia > Carnivora > Canidae > Canis > Canis lupus. The sequence goes on along the minus strand of NC_064256.1, from coordinate 21,368,732 downwards.
ACATGGTAAGTCATGGCAAGGAGTTTGGATTTTATATCTAGGGCAATGAGAAAATACAGTTTTAAGCAGGGAGATGAGATGTTCAGATAAATAGGCATTTTAGAAAAAGCCCTCTGCAGAGTGAGGAATGGATGGACAAGACTTGAGACAGGAAAACCAATTACATTGTTATGATAAAAGCAAGACCTGGAGGTGGCCTGGACTCAAACAGGGCAGTTGAAATATCAAGAAGTGAATGGTTTCAGGAAATATCAAGAAAAGAGAAACAGTAAGAGTTAATGATTGATGAAATGTCATGGGTGTGAGAGAAGAAAGAAGCAAAGATGACTCTTTGAGCTGAGATGGAGGACACAAAGTTAAGATCAAAGCCTCCTGTTCCCTGTCGTGTGGAATAAAGGTAGGACAGAGTATGATCACTGCCATAACAGAAATGCAAGCATGCAAGAAAACATGGAGGAATAATTCCTTAGGGACAAGGGGCTTAGAAACATCTTCAAGGTTAGGAGGCATAGGCATTGGATTAAATTTAGCTGTTAGTTTGGAAAGCTGAAAGGATATTTCCATTCTTCAGTGATGTCAGTCCTGTAGCTTGGATTTTTTTCAGTGGCCAGAGGCCTCAGGGCAGGCCAGGCTTTCAGGAAAAAGCACTGACAGTCAAAAGTCAGAGGTACCTCGATCTCTTTATCAGGACCAGGAATTCCTGCCTGAAAACGTCTGTGGCTCCATATAACATTTCTCAAGCTGCAGATATGTGAGGTCATGTCCAGGTCTTTGTCAGCTGGGGAATTGCTGCTCTAAAAGCGTACTTAGCGAAAGCCTTGCCAAAGTTGTCAGAAACAAATCACTCTCCCTACCCTCTTAATATTTCCTTTAAAAAAAAAAAAGACAAACGCCAAATTTTGATGTAATTTTTCAAAGCTTTGCATACCAGATTTTGTCTTGGAGTGGATTTTGATGTAACAGCAGATCTCCAAGAAATAAGCATTGCTCTCAGCCTAGAATCTGAACACTGCCCCTTTTTGCTTCTGCACTGCTAACCTGCGCTCTGCAATCAGCAACTTTCCACAGTGCTCTGAGAGCCCAGATAGGAGTTACCGGCTTTTTAAATTACTAGCCTGGCACATGTGGGATACATCTTTAACCACAGAATATGTTTTCTTTAAGGCCTTTCCTCAATTGTGAAAACTTAGATTTAATAAGGATGGAGGAGGCCTATAAATCAAACACAATAAAATATTAAATTATGCACCTTACTCCAAGTGGGGTACATATATTTTATCATTGAAAAGTGTGGGTCTGGGTATTCTGGAAATTCTGATTTCTCAGGCAGTCTGGGGGTTGGGGAACAAAGCTGCATTAGTTTTCAATTTATAGAACATGATGTTAGTGATTACATTAACTTAATCTAATATTATTTCCCATATTTAAAGACAGAATGAGAACCTTGTGTTTAGATTGTTGTTGGCTTTAAAAATATAAATGTGAATGTACATGTGTGAGTGTGTGTGTATGTGTGTGCATACATAAAGAAATAAGGGCCTGGCTGGCTTTCCATATAATAGGCTGAGTTATTAGTCCAGCTGCACATTCTGTGTCTCAGGGGATTAGAAGCGCAGCCTGAAATCTCATTTAATTACAGAGCATTGACTACCATGGACCTCTTGCATCTGGACCCAGGAATAATAGAGAGCATTTTCTTTGAATGGTTTGTAGTGTTTAGGATAGAAACACATGTAGCTCAATTTCTAACATTTGGTTAAGAACAAAAAGCAAAAGTTCACAGATGGTTAGCTCAGCCTATTAAATAATTTTACTAGAGTTTCTTGACTCTCTTCTTCGGAGGCATAAAAAAATGGGATTCTATTTTCTTTTAGTTGTGGAGGTAAAAGGGCACAAAATTGCTTAGTTGACCTGTAAATGAACATAACGATAATACCTACCTCACAGGTTATCATGGGGATGACACTAGGGGATGAAAGGGAACAGACCCCACAGAATATCAGGTGCTATTCAGTGTTGGTTAAATACTATTTTTACTCATTCCTTTATGCATTCAATAAAAACTTTTGAGCACCTACTAAGTACCAACCGCTACTTCAGATGAAACAGACTAGTGATAAGAAAGACATAATTTCAGCTCTAAGGCAGTTTACATTCTGATGAGCGTAACAGATTATATGATTCTAGAGAGTAATAAATGCTGTGAAAAATATGAAGCAGAATAAAGTGATAGACAGTGGCTATGGGGTTCCTTTGAAAAAGTCCCTCTGATAAAGCAACATTTGATGAGATGCCTGGGTGGCTCAGTGGTTGAGTGTCTGCCTTTGGCTCAGGTTGTGATCCTGGGGTACTGGAATCAAGTCCTACTACATCAGGCTTCCCACCGGGAACCTGCTTCTCCCTCTACCTATGTCTCTGCCTCTCTCTCTTTGTCTCTCATGAATAAATAAATCAAATCTTTTTTTTTTTTTTAAGTGACATTTGAGCTGGAGACTGAATGAAATAAATGACAAGAAGCCAGCCATTGAAAGAACATTCTAGAAACTGGAAAAGGCAAACACAGTGGTTCTACACTGGGCCTATTTGAGGAGAAGAGAAGAATATAGTGGCGAGAGGGTACTGAGGCAGGAGAGTGGTATAAAGTCTTGAGGGAAAGGCAGTGGCCCAGCAAGTAGGACTAGCCGTTTAGGTCTTGTAGAGTTTGGACTTTATCATCAGAGTTTTGGGGAGGCATTAAAGGATTGTAAGCAGGCAAGGAACATGTCCTGGATTGCATTTTAAAAAGAAAATCGTTCTGGCTGCTGTATGGAAAATGCATGAGAGGTAGAGTGGGGAGTGGCCAGAGTTGAAATGGAGATACCAATTAACCAGCTATTACAATAGCTGAAGTGAGAAGAATGATGGCTGTATGCAGACGGTTGCATGTAGACAGAGGAAAGCAGGCATACCAGTGGACATCAAGCAAGAAACTGCATCCATGACTGGAGTTCAGGGGAGAGATTGGGGTTAGAATGGTGAATGTGAGGGTCATCAGCAAACCAAAGGTCAATAAAGTCTTGGGGGCTGACTGTCACATGGAGAGATCATGGAGGGAGGAAAAGGGGGCCATGACCACGCTTAGGAACACCCAGAAATGTGGAGGAGGAAAATCCAGCAAAGGAGCAACCAACGAACAAGGAGGGGAGGGGGTTCGTTCAAGAAAGTGTGTTCTGCATAAAGACTCCTAACTCTGGGAAACGAACTAGGGGTGGTGGAAGGGGAGGAGGGCTGGGGGTGGGGGTGAATGGGTGACGGGCACTGAGGGGGGCACTTGACGGGATGAGCACTGGGTGTTATTCTGTATGTTGGCAAATTGAACACCAATAAAAAATAAATTTATTATTAAAAAAAAAAAGAAAGTGTGTTCTGGTAGCCAGGAGAAGGAAGTATCATTTCAAGGAAGGCACATGAATCAAGTGCAGTTGAAATGAAGAGGAAGATGAGTACGGGAGGAGAACAATTTTAGGCAACCCTTCCTCAAGGTTTTATAGGAAAGATCAAAGAAATGAGACGAGTCAAAAACATTTATTTTAGTAACTAATACTAGGTACTAGCTACAATGTTTTGCCCACTCGCTATGTGCCAAGCACTATGTACTTCATCTCACGAACATTTTAATCCTTAAAATTCTATCAGATAGATATGATAATTTACTTTTACATGAGTCAACTGAGGCAGATAGATAACTGGCCCAAGACCTTGTGACTAGTAAACAGAAGAGCTAACATTGGGATTCGATCCAGGGTCTCCAGGATCACGCCCTGGGCTGCAGGCGGCGCTAAACCGCTGCGCCACCGGGGCTGCCCCAAGAGCTAACATTGGAACTCACAGCTTTCCCATTTTAAGGCCTCTGGTTATTTCCATGAAACTGCAATGGCCAAGTGCCTAGTCTCACCCATATTCTCCAGTGGACTGTGTGTAGACCTGAAGCTGAGGCTATTGATTCAATGTCAGTGTGTTAATGTATTCTTTATATGTATGCAACATAGCTGATTCCCACTCACTCCGGCCAGTGATCTCATATAACTGAAACTTCAGGGGTTAGGCAGGCTTTAGGACACTATGGACAGAAACTCATCAAGGACCCATCTTCCTCCTTTCCCTTTGCTCTGCAATCCTCAGCACTGGCATCATCTTTAACTTGGTTTCCTTCATATACACTGGATACATCCTGGCGTAAATTAGCCAGATGCTCCATTATTTAGGTCCAGAACAGATAGAAAACCTCTTTTCAAGCATAGAGAATAACCCGAGTCTTCTTGAGCCAACTAGGACCATGTCCACTTCTTTTTCAGTCATTGAAAAATTGTCAAACTTTGGCGTAGGGGAACCAGAACCTTTCTCTTGAGCTCAGGCTCAAGGGATAAATTGTCAAAATCTGGTTCTATTCGAAGTGGATAAGGGTTGGATGTTGGACAGAGAATGCCCAGGGTCTGACTATGGCTGCAAACCTGTGTAAGTCATCTGTGAAGAGCCACCTCACGTGTGCTCTCCCCGCAAGATCTTAGGGAACACACTAACACAGGCTGGGGAGTTAGCCCAAACTTTGTCATATTCTTTTATAATGTTTCTGAGAAAGGAGTTCTGCTACATATTCCCAAGTTTGTTTTTATTTGCTATTTTCTCCCACTCTGAGATCTACAAAATTAACTAAATCTACTTTTGCCATTTCTTTTCCTTTTCTGTCTCAGTGGAACAGCTTCTCCTCCCAAGGCTAGTCCTTAAAATTACTGTTTAACCTCCAACCAAGTGTTCTAACAAATCCGCAGCAACTACCCTTGCCAGCCACCACTGGCCTCCTTGCTGCTAGTCAGTGGATGGGTTCTGTCCTTAGCTAATTTGATCTCCATGAACATCTTCCTCGTTCTTAAAATACTTTCTTCCATTGATTTCCATGACACCATACTCTCCAGGCTTTCCTATTGCACCCCTGTGCTTTCCTCAGTGCCTTCCTCTACACTCAATCTCCATCCTTGGTTATCTTCTCACTTTACATATATTTGCTGCGTAATTCATCCATTCTTGTAACTTCAACCACTATAAATATCAGTGTTCCCTAAACTCTTTTGGGTTATGGACCCCTTTGAGAATCTTAAGAAAAATATAGACCTTGTCCCTAAGAAAAAATAGGCATAAGCACAAATTTTTCTAAATATTTTAAGAGTCTCGTACTCCAGCCCATTAATGGAATTTTGAAAAGATTTTCCTGATCTACACCGCCAACAACTCCCAAACCTTTGTCTCTGTCCACCACTCTTAGTCAAGACTCATAAATCAGGGGATCCCTGGGTGGCTCAGCGGTTTAGTGCCTGCCGTCAGCCCAGCACGTGATCCTGGAGTCCTGGGATCGAGTCCCACATCAGGCTCCCTGCATGGAGCTTGCTTTTGTCTCTGACTCTCTTTCTGTGTGTGTGTGTGTGTGTGTGTGTGTGTGTGTGTCTCATGAGTAAATAAATAAAATCTTTTTTTTAAAAAAAAGACTAATAAATCAAATTGCCTAGTTGATATCTCTAATTGAATATTCCACCAGCACCACATACTCAACATGTTTAAAACCTATGATCTTCTTCTTACCTTAAGTCTAACCCTTACAAATTTAATATTTTTATCCTCCAATAAGATTTTGTATTTTTCCTTATTGGATCTTGTGCAATTCTTGCTAAGTTTATACCATTTCCATTTCTAAGTGCTTACTGCTAGCACAAAATGAAAGCTATTTTCGCATATTTATCAAATATTCAAACATCTCATTAAATTTTACTAACTTTTGTATTATAGTTTCTTGGATATTCCAAACATAAATTCAAAGAATTGGCAAAAGCTAGTTTATTTTCCTTTTTTAATGTTATACTGATTATTTAATGTTATTATCCAACTGCATTTGCTAATGTTGTTACTAGAAGTGTGGAATCAACAGCATGGGCATCATCTAGGAGTCTGTGAAAAATGAAGCATCTCAGCCCCATCCCCAGACCTATTGAATCAGAAGCTGAATTTCTAAAAGATCCCTAGATGATTTGTGTTCAGTAAAGTTTGAGCAACACTGCTATAGAATATTCAAGACATTATTGAATAATAATGATGATAGTAGGTGGCATTACCCAGTTCCTGATTTTAATTGAAATAGGCTCTGTGTTTCACCAGTTAAATGATCGTGGCAAATACTTTTTATAACACAAAAGTAAGTTGCTTCTCTTGCTATCTAAGAATTTTTAGAATGAATTTAGAATGACTGCTTAATGTCATCAACTTTTATATATATGATAATTGTCTTTCTACTCTAATTTGATTAATTTAATATAATTCATCATATTCATCATATCAACAAAAGGAACAGTTCATTATACTGACAAAGTATCTTGACAATTACTGGATCCTATTTCCTAATACTTTATTTTTTCTATATCCTAAGCAATTAGTCTCTAGTTTTTTTTCTTATAAGCTTGGGGTATTAAATTATAGCTGGTTTTATAAAAATAATTTGGGAACTATCTTTATCATTCAGTAGACTGGAACAGTGGTTGATAAACCTAGTTTGCATGATACAATGACCTGAGAAGCTTTAGAGAAATATTAATGTCTAAGGCCTGGCTTCTAGAGATTCTGATTGGAATAGTCTGGAACTCACCAGAAAACAGTATGTTTTAATTAAAATAATAACAGCTCCACAGATAATTCTTTTTTTTTTTTTTTTTTCCACAGATAATTCTAATGAATTTCTAGGACTGAGGAACTAGTGGTCTAGAATCCTCTAAATAACTTCAGAAGATTAAATACAATTTAACCATTATCTTGTCAATGGGCACTATGTAGTCACCTTCTCAACGTCTTCTATGGTAATTGGTCCATTAAAGTTTCCCATTTCTTTTTGAATGAATTTTAATAAACTATCTCCTGCTCTTTATGAGGTTAAGGGCATTTCCTTCTACTCCCATTTTGCTGAGAGTTTTTATTATGAATGGCTATTCAATTTTGTCAAATGCTTTTTCTGAATCTATTGAGATGATGATGCAGTTTTTCTTCTCCAGTCTGTTAATATGGTGAATTACATCGATTGATTGTGAACTGTTGAAGCAGCCTCTTATGCCTAAGATAAATCCCACTTGATTGCAATATATTATCCCTTTAATATATTGCTAGATTCTATTTGTTAATATTTTGTTGAGGTGGAAAAAAAGATGGAAACTCACCTTTACTGGTCATTCCTCCCTTTCCTTCCTATGTGCCTGTTATTGTTCACTTCTCAAATTCTTCTTTCAGGTATTTGCTTCATTGCTTTTTTGTACTTTATCCAAATTTTCAGTTGGAATCAGCGGAAGAGATAGGTCATGGAAGGTTTACTCCATCTGTACTAGCACCAAAAGTCTGTCACTCTTTTTGTGTGTTTTTATAAACAGCACATCAATCTATTCTTAAATAGGCGAATTTAGCCTATTCAGTCACGTAGCTCACATTCTTGATTTTGTTTTGTCTTTGTGTACATTTTTATTGTGCTTTCTTTTTTGTCTTATGTTTTATTTCTGTTGTTTAATTATTCCCTGCCCCCATCTCCTGTTACTTAGGAATACTACTGCAATTTTTCAATTCATAAATATTCACTTCTCTTTTCCTGGGGCTCAATACCAATCATCTTTCATTCAACTATTACATAAAAAGTAGATACCAACTGTTCTTACTCCAACAAGGCATTGGTCTTTCTTTATTCCTTTTTCCAATAAGAAAAGATCTTTAGAATATTCTTTCAACACTTCTTCCCCAAACCAAATGAATCCTTTCCCATGTTTTTATTTTTCTTCTTTACCTCCTGTTATACACTAGGTTGTACAGAAATTTGGTACTTCATTTATTTCCAGGCTAGCATTATTTGTTTGCAGTACAGGAGCTCTATTCCAGGATCATTGTCTTAGCCTTTGTGTTATGTGTAATGATTATGCACTTAGATAGATGGGAAGATACTCTATACTCCTTTGCTTTTCTTTGTGTCCTCCTTCCTCATCTTTCCTTATCTTGAATTCTCTGTTATACCTGATTTCATTTTGGTTATAGTTCACAATTTCTTGCTTATGGTCTCTTTTCAAGCATTTTCCTCATACTTGTTAGAAAGATAATATATTCAGAATATATAATTTTTTGTACATTTGCAAACCATTATATCCCAATAAATGAATCTCAGAAACCTAATGAGCATAAGAAGCCAGACACAAATAAGTATATGCTGGAATAAAGGGGAAAGGAGAGAAAATGAGTGGGAAATATCAGAGAGGGAGACAGAACATGAGAGACTCCTAACTCTGGGAAACGAACAAGGAGTGGTAGAAAGGGAGGTGAGTGGGAGGTGGGGGTGACTGGGTGACAGGCACTGAGCGGGGCACTTGATGGGATGAGCACTGGGTGTTATGCTCTATGCTGACAAATTGAACTCCAATAAAAAATAAATAAATAGATAATAAAAATAAATTAAAAAAAGAAAAATATGAGTATATGCTGGATGATTCCATCTATAGAAGTTTAAGAATAAACAAAATATTATATATATATATATATAATAATGTTATAATGGTTGGAATAATGGTTACTTCGAGGAGAAGAATGAGAAAGTCTACTAGGGTGCTAGAAATGTCTGTTTCTTGTTCTATGCAGTAGTTATATGTGTTTATACATATGTAAAAATTACCAAGCTGTATGCTTAAGATTTCTATCCTTTATTATATATGACATATGCCTCAATTTAAAAAAAAACAGGTTTAAAGGAGATGAAAACATTAATTAATGACTTAAATATGAAAGAAAATTGAAAGAGAGAACCAAGAATGTCTTTCCTCCATAAAAACCGCCAGACCAAAAACTGTTAAAGGCAATTTCTAGCAAAACTTGAGAACAAATCTATTTAATGCTATTTAAAATGTTCTGATTTTTAAAGATAAAGAAATAAAGATTCTCAAGTCATTCTGCAACATGAGAAGATGACCTCATATTTTTGCCTTTAAACTGGCCAGAACAAAGAAGCATCAAGTACTCACATTCTTTTTTTTTTTTAATTTATTTATTTATTCATAAGAGACACAGAGAGAGAGGCAGAGACATAGACAGAGGGAGAAGCAGGCTCCTCACAGGGAGCCAGATGTGGGACTTGATCCTAGGACCGGCATCAGCTCTGAGCCAAAGGCAGGTGCTCAGTCACTGAACCACCCAGGCACCCCAAGTACTCACATTCTAAAGAAAGCTGCAAATAGTTGGAGACATCTTGGTTTGTTAGGAGTGGCTAAACTAATCTTCCTAAACCAATCTGGTTTCCTTCCATTTAAGAGTGGTAGAACAAGGGAAAAGTTGAGAGGGCAGTTGGGCCTCCTCACTCCCAACCCCCTCCCCACTCCCCACCACCCACCCCAGGACCCTTTAGCTACAGGTTAAACATGATCTGGACAGAAACAGATTCAAACAACTAAGAATGTACATAGTTGACATCTATCCTGTGAGCTCAAGTTATTAGGATCCATAATACCCAATTAGAATTTCCATCAAAGACTGGTCACCATGTAAGTCAATAATCCATGAAAATATTTTTAAAATCTATTTAAAAGCCAGAAATCAGTTGGAAAGCATGACATACCAACTGCATGCTAGTCTTTTACAGACAATAAACATGAATTTTAAGAAAAAGATCAGTGAAGACAAAACCCGTTTATGTCAATCCAGGTTCCTCCTATTATAGAAAAAGCATCTTCTTCTGTAACACACTTACATTTCTTCACTAAGGGCCTAATTTCAGTCTTTCTTTTTGAACTCTGTGCAAATGAAATTTGTGAAGCAATCATTGCATTTGCTGAAGCTGAGGGTCTGTTTGCATTTCCATTCATCTCCTCATTGCTGGGTTCTGCATTCAGGCATAGGGAGAAAAAAAAGCTAATAAAGCAGCAGGCCTTGGTCTGAAATCAGCACTGAGAGTATCAACCCACGTAGAAATAGATCTTTTTGTAAGGTTGAATGGGGCTGATAAAATAATAGATTGTCCTGCTGTGTGGAAGCTATGGGGATGCAGCTAATGGGACTCATACAGGTCCTCAGAACCCACCTAGCAGTTGCAGCAAGAATCTGATGAAAAAGCAAGCTCTAAGTAAGGTGCTATAGGTAAATTAACCCAATATGTAAAGTGTGTGTGTGTGTGTGTGTGTGTGTGTGTGTGTGTATGTGTGTATTGGGAGGCAAAATTAACCATTAACATACAATGGCTTGATATATCTCTTCTTCTACCAATGCTTTAGCAGTCATTTTGGAAATATGCCCCATGTTTCAACCATACTCCTGCTGAGAGAACAGGCTCCCAGGGACAGAGGGGTGTATTTGTCATTAAAACCAGTCAATTGCATTGTTAAATTATACAAATATTTCTATGCAGTTATCAACAAAAATGTAATTTTCTGAACAATATCACACAAATAAAACACTTCTGGAGACACTGCAGAAGTCAAAATGTTCATTTGAGCCCCCAATAATTAGACTTTTCTTTGTGCTGTCTAGCTCATTCAGCACCTTAGGACCCAAGCAGACATATTCTACAGCAGGAAAGTATCAGGTCAACTTCAGCATGTCCTCTAGGCTGACCTATGGCTCTTGGCTCTGTCCCTCTTATTCTGACAGGAAGAATGAACAGGGAATGTCTCATTTGGATGTGGGAGGCAAAGGTGGTGGTAAAAAGAGTTGGTAACCATACAATGAGTACACATTAGGCAAATTGAAGTGTGGTCCGTGGGGGAGGCCCCTGATCTAAGAGGAAAGAGTAAATAGCTCTTGCTAAGGTATAAATAACTAATAAATACATTCTCACTGTAGAGCCAAGTATGCACGTTATTTCCTTTTGTAGGATTTGTAACCACTTCCTTTAGCTTTTTTCCTTTTTACCGAGAATAGAATCTTAAGTTAATGGAAAGAGTTAAAATGCTAGAATATGGAATCTTGGGTTTACTAATCTACTAAGGGACACTGCCCTTCTGGGAGTCTGGGGAGGTTATGCTGTGTGGCTCCCTACACCTTGAAAGTGCACTACTGACCCTACCTTATCTCAAGGTCTTTCCAGGATACAGGGCTATGTGTGCTTCTCTGGTCCCTTTAGAAAGAATTAGAATATTAGGACATAATGCAACTCCTCAATGTAACTCCATGTTAGGTCCTGAAAAAGTCAAACATTGGGGTATTGAGGAGGCAACCAGGGATAATCCAGCAGGTCCTAACACATGTCCCTGTGAGCCATGTCGCAATCAGCTCACAAGCTAAAATAACTTGAGTTTGTAGAGAGCTGGGAACAATAGCCCAGACTGGGCACTCATGGCCTTGAATGGAGGCCCTTTCTCCGAAGGGCTTGGAGACCTGGTGGACATGAAGAACACTAGCAGTCATTCTGGACACTTGGAACTTGGTATTTCTCCTACATAGATTTCTTGTCTGTTTTAATCAAAAAATGTTGGTTGGAGGAGGGGCCTGAATGTTAGAAGGTACTTTCCAGATAGGAGCAAAGGAGCAGAGCCCAACATCCACATAACTGTATACTCTATTCTCTTCACTTGCTCTCTAAGATGTATCTATATCCTCACCAATGCAGCATGACCAAACTCAAATTCTCATGGGTGACTGTAAGTGACATTGGTAGTAGTACTTCTTAAAACTGCTTCTGAACTTATTGTGCTGCCATGGTAGGTATTTAATAAATGTACTAAATGATAATATTCTTCCTTAAGTTGTTTCTTATCTCTCACATATGACTATATCTTGTTTCCCCATTAGGATCATAAGCAGGGACATGTTACATTTTATTTGCCTTACGGTTGCTCAGAGAGCACCATACGTAGAGTGCTCTGAGAAACACTGAATCCGTAATACTTTTCTGTGCTTACAAATAGACATTTTCTATTTATGCTTATTTCTTCATTTACATTATTCAATAATCAAACTTTCACCTGCAATGCCTGCTAGTATAACACACCACCCCCTAAGTGGAATAAGTTTTTCTAGTTCAGGTGGAGAGCTGCAAGACACAGAACATATGATCAATTTTATATACTATTTTGATAATTCATATCCTCTTACTGAGAAGAATTACAACCAAAAGAAAAAAAAAACAGAAACATTGTCCAGTAGGTAAATATAAATTTTTTCTCATTCCTTATATTTATCCATTTTCAAGACCACTTTCCATTTATTTAGTTCCCTTTTCTGAAGTGTTTCTGAGAAAAAATAAAAGCATATTTCCCTTGAGGTAGTCTGTTTGGAATGAATTATTCAAAGGGCAACCCAGCAATGTGTGGGCTTCCATAGGTAACATGGCCATCCACTACTTTAAGAAAACACAATATAAATAGATAAAGCAGTTAGCAGGTAATTACATGCATTAAAGAAAGATTTTCCACTTTCTAGAGAATTACTGCAAGCTCCCACATTGCATTGAACATGAATTTCAACTTTTAAATTCTGATTTGCATAAAACTTTTCATAACAGAGGCATACCTATAACAAGAATTTCTCCTATGCCAGGATTTGGCATTGGCCCACACAGACTCCTTAACTGGCAGCAGATATGCATTTCAAAGCCTTTTTGGAAATGCCAATCCTATACTGAAAAACCTGTGTGAACTGCAATTAGAAAAGCCAAACCTAAGGATGAACATTATCTGCTAATTATAATGAGGAGGAGCCTGAGGGAGAATCTTCTAATCCAGAGAGATTGCATCTGCATTTGAAAGAATGATGTCAGACCCTACTACAGCTGTGACCCTCAGGTCTAAGCCAATCAAAGGCTCAGTGTGCAGCTGAGCTTGGTCATTTGTTCTCCTAGATCTTATCAGGCTTGGCTCCTTCTCCCATTAGAACTCCCCTTTCTCACTTGCAGCCTCAATTTTCTTCTATTCACAAATACCAGAATAGAAAGGAGCTTAAAGGTCTTCTAATCCACTGATTTTGAAACTTGATTTTTTTTTTTTTAATAACCAAGGAATCCTTTCCTCAGATGAAGGCTCACCCAGAAACCCAAGGTGTAAAACAGAGCCACCTGGACGTGCTATGCTCACAGAGGGGAGCCAGGCCAATAGTCCACCTGCAGCACTGACCTGCCCCCTCCCAATAAAGACTTCAAGATGGAAATGCTGCTCCCTCCACAAAGGAATGCAGAAATCAGAGGTTGGATTCTGTGTTTTTCCAGAAGGGCACTACTGGCATTTGGAGCAGAAACAACCTCACTGTGTAGGATTGATTCTGCATGGTAGTCACTGAGCTTCCCTAGCTAAGTGCCTGTAATGCCCTCCCATAATTGTGTTGACCAAAATCAGCTACTGAGGGAGAGTGGTCTGGTTCCACCAGGGCTGAGAATAACATGACCCTGGCATGACAGGCCCTCCATTAATCAGAGGACAAGGCCAGGATGAACTCAGGTTCCCTGACTCCCAACCTATTGTTTCCTCTCCAGCATGTAGATTTTCCTACCAGCTATAGGTTTTCCTTCCCTTACATCTTTTGAGCTTTGCCCTAACAGTTTGGCCCCTGTCTACTGAAATTTGGCTTCTACTTATCCATGAGGCTGCCTTACCATACCACTTGTTGCTCCCAGTGTGGAAGCCAAGCAAGCTCTCCTATCTAGGAATAGAGATTAATGTAGACCAAAAAAAAAAAAAAAAAAAAAAAAATCCTCAGCATTTTTTCCATTTATAGTTAGCACAAACTTAACTCCTGGCCCCATGACAAATGCAGCTTCTCAGTGAGATGTGCTTTTCAATTCACTAGTCCAGAAAAACTGATTTATTTTTTTCTTCATCTCAAATTGTACTGTTTGATCTGGATCATCTGTATTCTCTACAATCTTGATCCTAGTAGATCATTTCGTGGCTGCCATCCTCAGCAAACAGCAAAGGCTTTGGAGTCAGAGACCAGGTTTGATTCCTATCTCCTCCATTCATCAGCTGGGTGGCTTTCTAAAGGACATCAAGCTTCTCTGAGCCTCAGTTTTCTCATTTGTAGACTGAAAATTGTAGGAAGAAAATTTCCCTTGCAGAATCCTTATATGGATTCAATGCAATAAAGCACCTACAGTACTTAGTGCTGTTAACTCCTTGTTAAATGGCTGGTTTCACTGTTAAGGTTATCACCTTCACCATTTCCTCACCTTGATATAACCCATTGAATAGAGTAAGTTCCCCTGAGGTAAGTTTCATAAGGTGTCACATGGAGGTAGCTAAGCACTCTCATTTTAGATTCCCTGCTAGAGTTTCCCCTCAGCTTTCAAGCTTGCCCAGTAATAATGTTGGCCTATTTTGGAGGAGAGTCGTAGACTCCCCTCTTCCTTCTGCAATAAGACTGGTAGACATCCCTGTAGTCATCCAAGAGATCTTATTTCCCACTGATAGAGGGGTCGGCAAATTTCCAGACCTTTTAAAATGGGTTTTTACCAACAGTCTATCAAGTCTCCAGAGGGAACTATCATGTCTGAGACAGCCAGGATCCTTTTATTACTGACAGTTTGAGCTGTGTGGTTGAAATCATTTTTGACAAGAAAAAAACAGGCTCAAGTACAACGAAAGCAGAGACTGTCCACAGTGACCAATTTCCAAAGTTCAAAATCTGCACGACTGCTTAATTATGCCACACAAAAAAGAATTTCCATTGAAGGTTGATGTAAATTTTTGTCTTTTGCACTCAGTGCTCAAAAACAGTTGAACAATTTCAAAAATCACAGCTATTAAGTCATCTAAGCCAAACACATTGTTCTGAGATATTTGCCAAAAGTCGTTTCCACGCACAATTTGCTTTGCTGAATCAATTAGTTTTTGCAGTTTTATTTGTGTAGAGCATTTGTTAGATGCTTGTTTAAAATCTATCCATATGGTTAGTGTTTTAAACAACATGTACAGATGTTAAGTGTGTATATGAAAAAGTATGCTTTATTGAAAATAGTTTAGACCCAATAAATCATAACAAATTCAATATTACATTCCATGTTGGGATTCTTTTGATGAACAGATTAAGCAGCTCTTCTTAATAGAGAGCCTGCATGTGTTTCTGAGGAAATTTTGCCCAAGGAAAGACTGGTGCAGATTCCCTAGCTATATTTCCTTGCTCTTTTTTATTCTCAATGAAACAATAATTATTCAATTAATCTTGTCAACAAGTGGAGGCTGGTTTCATTTCAGCTGTTTACTAATTATTATTGGGTAGATCTTTAGATCCTTGAAAATGTTGTCCAATTGCGACAAACTACTAATGAAGCAAGACTTGGTTAATTAGGGAATAAGAGCAATTAGCTTGTCAGCAGTTAATTCCAACAGTCCCTAGAGAAATGCTACATTTAGGGGTACGTACCACAGGAGCTATTGACCTCTAAACCTTCCTCCTTTTCTGTCACCGCTGTTTAATGGAAAGTCACTTATTTTGTCAGGCTAATAACTGAGATAATGAAGTAGCCTATGGCTCCAGCTTGCTACTCTGTTTTTCTCTTGCTAATTTTAGAAAGTTTAAAAATAGATGAATGGATCTATTTTGGACATCATTAGAAAAGGAAAACCAAGGTGGGACTTCACAGAATCCATTGAGGCCTGCTGGCCACCCCCAAAGTTATCTGGATCTCATTAGTTGTCACAGAGCTTTCTCTGCCAAGAAAAGTTGGTTGTGAAAATTTTAAATTAAAAGGCTTTTATGATCCAACCAGTTTTGATTGAAAATCTGATTTAATGGGATAAGAGAGGATGATTCTGAAAGATATTCTCTTGTTTCCACATTTACTGACGATTACTATCTTTAAAAAAAAAAAAAACAGTGGGATTAGGTAATTCATTTGTAGCCTTTTTTTGTGAGGGAAAGATGGGTGAGGCTGGGATGAGGTTTATTTATAATAGATCTTTAAAAATATCTTAGGGCAACTTGACAAACTTAACTTTACCAAAGAGTAATAATATTTTTAAGATTTATTTATTTACTTTAAAGAAAGGAGAGGGACACCTGGGTGGCTCAGCAGTTGAACGCCTGCCTGCCTTTGGCTCAGGGCAAGATCCCAGGATCAGGGATCGGGTCCCACATGGGGCTCCCTGCATGGAGCCTACTTCTCCCTCTGCCTCTGCCTCTGTCTCTGTCTCTGTCTCTCTCTCTCTCATGAATAAATAAATAAAATATTTGAAAAAGAAAAAGAAAGAGAGAGAGAGCAAGAGTGGGAGGGCAGAGGTAGAGGAAGAGAGAAACTCCCAAGCAGACTCCATGGTCAGTGTGGAGCCCAACTCGGGGCTCTATCCCACAACCTCCAAGGTCACAGCCTGAACCGAAACCAAGAATCTGGCACTCAACCAACTGTACTACCTAGGCAACCCCCTCAAAGAGTAATAATTTAAGTTGCGATGATTGTTCTGATCTTGGACGTCCCAGTTTCAGTGTAAATTCTCTGAGGAATATTCTCTCCACATCTAGACTGTGGCTGAATCTGGCTGAGACTCCAACTGAGATAATGCACTGAACCAATTTGCTGTTTCCTGTTTCCTCATTCTTCCAAAAGAATGAAATAGGAAAGAAAGTGCCAGCCCTGCCTCTTGGAAGATCAGTCACAGGCCATGGTCTGTCTTCCCCATGACATGCTTCAGAACTTTACTTAACTCACCTTTATTTTTCTCCTTGGGAGCAAAGGATATGGCAGTAACATGGAAGTGGAAATGAAAACGAGGGCAACCAATACGATCTCATCCTGTAGTTTTGCTGAAGTTGTCACCAATATTAGAGGTGTTGACCTTGTTGGAATTCAAGGGGCCCAATAAATAGCACCCTCTTTTCCTGTCCTGAATTTTGAACCAAATAAGAAATAAGACAAAGGGGTAAGATGGTTAGATAGGAGCCCATTTTATCTTGATTTTAAATTGATAGAGTTCAATTCAGATTTTACTACATTTTCAAGGGAAATTACCTCCATATCTTAATTAACAAAATATAATACCATTTAAAACATCAGATTAGACATGTGGAAACTATCAGAATATGCCTTTTATCACATACAAGCAGGTGTCCTAATAGGACAAGGCCCTAAAATTAAAAAGACTTACACACCCAGTATCTAGACTGCCAAACCACATCATGTGGAAAAACTGCCCTTGCAAGCAGAAAGTGTGTTCCTGCTGGTGGCTGCATACTGCAGAAGAAAGGGCTGACTTTATATGTCCAGCTTCTCTTTCCAAACTCGGTAATCAGATTAAGTCACTCCTCCTTAAGGTGGAGTAAGGTGGAGAAAGGTGTATTCTTGCAGTTGTGTTTCCTAAGGAGGATTCCTTCCATCTGAGTAGGGAAGAACTCTTCCTTCTAAAAGACATTACAGACATAGGTGTTCCATATGATAACATTTTTTAAATTTCATTAAGAAATTAATAAGAGTACAGTAAAATTTTAATTAAATGTCATTAATTTAAATATTAGGGTATTCATAACTTTTGCATTGTCAACAAGCAAAGAATCTATAAAGCACATTTGTAGTGTTTACAGAAGTTTTGCGGGACTATACTGATATCTCAAGAGAGTGTACTAATTTTAAGACATTTCAAAATACTCCAATAAAAAAAGACCACGCTAATTATAAAATATTGTTATCTGTTGATGTATCTCACATAGCATAAGTATTTTGTTTTTGTCAGAACAGTGTCTATGAGAAACAAAACTAACTCAATTATTTTTATTTAACTTCTTTTTTTTAAGATTTTATTTAATTATTTATTTATTTAAGAAGGAGAGAGTGCACAAGTGGGGGGAGAGAGAGAGAAAGAAGCAGACTCCCCACTGAGCAGGGAGCTGGAGGTGGGACTCGATCCCAGGACACCGGGATCATGACCTGAGCAAAAGGCAGAGGCTTAACAAACTGAGCCACCAAGGAGCCCCTATTTTACTTCTTGGTATGCACATATTCTACCAATATGCTCTACCCTTCACTTTAGTGATGAGTAAAGAAAGACTGAAAGAAAAGGAGCTGTGGGCTGCTTTATCTTTCCCTTTCCTTTTGTGTCATCATTTTCAGCATAAGTGATTGACTAATACAGGGGAGTAATGCAAGTAGGAGGAGATATGATAGGGTTCCCTGGTATTTGTGTGTCTTAGAACATTATTGCTTTCCTCCTGCATTTGAAAGAGATTCTGGCAGTGTGTTTGTTTGCTTGTATGTTTGTTTGTTTGTTTGTTTTAGAAAGAAAGCATGTAAAAAAATAAAGAAAAGAAAGAAAGCATGTACAAACAGGGAGATACAGAAGAAGGAGAAAGAGACTCTTAAGCAAGCTCCACACTCAGCATGAAGTGTAATGCAAGACTCCATCTCACAACCCTGAGATCATGACCTGAGCCGAAATCAAGAGTCAGTTGCCTAACTGTTGGAGCCAGCCAGGTTCCCCCAAACAAATTCTGGTTTGAACAGAAAGTGTGGTCTTTGGGGGCTGGTAGGTACCCCACATAGCCTGTTATTCAGTCCTGGATGTAACATGCTTACTTTGTACTTGTTTTCAGTGCTGCTAAACTCTCATGAATTGTGGGTTCACTCAAATTCCATGCTTATGAAGATATGAGTATGGTATCTGCAAATGGGGCAGCTGGGAGAAGAGGGAGCTATATTATACATACCTTCTCTGCTCGAATGCATGCTTTTTTGTTCCATCAGACTTCATATATGAAACATAAATTCAAAGACAAAATTACTAAGAATTTCAAAATAGAGACAGCAGAGAGATAAATCAAGTGTGGGGCCCTTTCTAACACAGAGTTCTGTGCAATGGCACAGGACACATGCCCAAGAAACCAGTTCTAGGTAGGAGGTTGGACCTAAGGGGTTTTAGGCCACAGAAAGGAAGGCTGAATTACAGGATAGTGAACTGAAAATGAGGAACAGGAGGTGGAACAACCCTTAATTCTTGCTTTAAGCTATTGCTCTCACTTTTGCCAGGAAGTAGGAGTACCAACAACAAATGGGCCTTGTACCAACAGAACACCAGGCTGCAGGCTATTGCTGGCAAGAGTATTAGAGGTGACTTACCCTTCAATAAATACAAAGTAATTCTTCTTAAGTTGTTATTCAGCATTTTATGGACCCAATTTAGCTTTTGTGCTAAATTACCTTCCACTAAGCACAAAAGTATGTGAATTTTTGTTTCATTTTTGTGGGCATCTGGCAACAACCAGTCTGGTTAAATAAAAGTTTATTATAATTTTTCAACTGACTTAGTAAAATTGGTATAAATATGTAGGTTTGGTAAATTAAACAGCTTTCAAAGTCCTTTAAACTCATTACATTTGCAACCACTTTAGAATTTACAAAGTGCTTTTTACCTACAGAGTCCCTGTTGAACCCCCATAATAACCCTGTGAGGAAGAATAGGCAGACATTATTAGCCTGTGTATGGGTATGTTTACCAGACCTCTGAATTGAATTCCATGAACCTACATCTCTCCATGGCCTCAGCCTATTGGAAAGGTGGAAGGATTTAATGCAAGGGAAATCAGACTGTAAACTAGATAGTGAAGGACCTTGTGCTACCAGACTCTAGAGACAAACTGTATCTCTTAGCACAGGGAAGGTAATTTGTCCAATACAGACCTCTTTATACAGCTCATAACTTGTCTCAACATTTCTAAAACAGATTTGTTGAGACGTTTTCTCAAATTGCCCCTTTTTCATTTTTTCCCATCTTTGTACAAGGCACTTCATCCGTGTATTTGCTCTACCAACTCCTAGGAGTTATCCTTGAGCTCTCCTTTTCCTTGCATCCAATCTATCAGCAGGCTCTATCAATTCTGTTGATAAATTCAGTCTATCTGCTTCTTTTCATTGTGGCTACCCGCCCCCTGGTCCAAGCTACATTCAGTTCTTGCCTAACTTTGCAATAGCCGCAAAGCTGGTCTCCCTGCTTCCATTCTTGATCCATTGTAATCTGTTCTCCACACAATAACCGTTTATAGAGCTTTACAAAATGTAAATCAAACCATTTATATACTTAAAAATGTTCAGAAGTTCTTCATGGTTCCAGAACTCATTGCCCTGACTTCCAAAGGGCTGCATGATCTGGAATTTGCATCCCTCTGCAAACCTGACTCATAGCAATCCCTTCAGCCACACTGGCCTTCTGTTAGTAGCTAGAGCCCATTGAGCTCTCTTCACCTCGGGGCTTTTGTACTTGATAGTCTCTCTGCCTGGAATGTTCTTCTTTTTTTTTTTTTTTTTTTTTTTTTTTTTTAAATTTTTATTTATTTATGATGGTCACAGAGAGAGAGAGAGAGAGAGAGAGAGAGAGAGAGGCAGAGACATAGGCAGAGGGAGAAGCAGGCTCCATGCACCGGGAGCCCGACGTGGGATTTGATCCCGGGTCTCCAGGATCGCGCCCTGAGCCAAAGGCAGGCGCCAAACTGCTGCGCCACCCAGGGATCCCCCTGGAATGTTCTTCTGCCAACCCTTTGCAGTGCTTATTTTTGAAATCATTTTGGGGGGAATTGGCTTAAATGTCACCTCTACAAGGAAGTCCTTCAATGATCTCCACATCTGAAGTGATTCTTCACCCCACAGTTATGTATGCCCTATCCAGCTTCTATTTATTCCCATCATAGAACATATCATAATCTGTCTTATTTATTAATGACCTAACTTATTTATTGACCTTTCTCCATCAAAATGTAAGTTTCATGATGGCAAGGACCTTGTCTAAATTGTTTATCATTGTGTCTCTAGCACATAGAATAGTACCTGGAATATGATAGACACTTAATGATTTTTTTATTTAAATGAATAACAGGGAGCAAGCCAAATAGCTATATCAAAGTTGCCTAAGGTAGTAGAGATTGGAGCAACCTGACATACATCAAAGACTATGTACACATGAAGGAAATAAAAATTATGCATAAATAAAGGGGAAAGGGGACATGAACAGGATTACAGAAATGAGCCAAAATCTGAAAAAGAATGAATACAGGCCCTAGAGCTACCTTCAGTGAGAACAATGTCCTAGTTCTTAATTCAGCATAGGTGTGTTCTAACAATAAACTCTTTTTACCAGTCACCGATCAGTTCCAAGTTTTTTAAGTCAGAAAACTGAAAGCAGTTCTGCAGTCTTGTCTTCTACTGCTATGATTTTCATCAAGATTCTGTTAAGTTACAGATATATAACAAGCTAGCATGAAGAAAAAGGGGACTTTTATTGACTTATAAAACTAGGAAGTCTAGGGACATAGTTGGTTTAGGCATAGCTGGACCTAGAAGTTCAAATTATATCATCTTTTCTCTTTCTGTCTTTCTTGATGTCCTTCTTTTTGGATATACAGATTAGATAGATGATAGATAGATAGATAGATAGATAGATAGATAGATAGATGATAGATAGATAGATGATAGATAGATGATAGATGTAGATATCTATCCTTTTCCTTAAACTTCCTTCCCTTGGTGCTACAGATTCACTCTTAGACAAGTTCTTACTTTTTTGGAAGAAAACATAGCCATAGTCACACCCAAACTCACATTCTTACTACTCTTGATCATGAAAGGAGGGGTACTCTTTCTTTCCCAATGAATTTCACAGGACTCTTTTCCCTGACTCAATTTGTTTGAGTCCAGAAGGTTAAGTCACTGTGAATGGTCATCCTAGATGACTTGTCAAGTCTTTTGGCCAGCAAGCCAGGCACAGTGACAGACAACCCATGAAAACCACATGAAAGGAGATGCTGTCAGACAAAAAGGACACATCTACTTCCATACTCCACCTCTTTCCCAATTACCTTACAATACCCTGCACAAACCATGCTCTTACATATGACAAGAGTTTGCATGTGCCCCTGCCTTAGATTCCCTTCTTTCTCAGCTACCTGGTGAACTCAGGATGAGATGTTTACTTTTAGAGTACTCCATGCATGCCTCTGTGATAGACAACTCACTTCACTGTGTTCTCCATCTTTGTTTACATGTGTCTTTCTTTGTCAAACTGTGAGAATCTTGACTTCAGGGACAGTGAATTGTTGCTCAATATAACAGGTGCTCCATAAACAAACAAATGTGGTGACTATTTCACATTCAAAGGTCACACAATTAATGAATTCTTCAAAACTTGTGTGGCATTATAATTGTATAAGACTTATGGAGCTGTGACTATTTCAGCTATTGCAGTAATCACCTTACCTTGGGAATTAATGTTGAAGAAAAGCAAAGCAGTTCTCCACTGAATAAATACAAAAGGCCTTAGATCATTTTACTCAACTTGCGTCACTGAAGTTCTGATAACTCAGTGAACTTTTCAATTTTTTAGTTCTTTTTCACAGTCCTTCCAACAATTGACATTCCAAACAAGTGCTTTCCAGTATGTACTTAGTGGATACTAAATAGGAGTCTGGCTGTACCAGTGACTAGAGATAGAAAGGTAAGTGAGACATGTCTCCTGACATTGAGGTGATATAGTCCATAAAGGGGTCAGACACAGTAACCTATGTGATCCTTTAAGATCAGGTAAATCATATCACTCTTCTGTTCAAGACCCCCAGTGGTTTCCCTTCTCACTTGTGGTAATCTCCAGAAATGAAAAATAGGTAGACATGTTGGAGCGATAATTATCCACAGAAGAGATCTCCATGATTTACAAGACCCTCATCTTCCACCATTTCAGTACAATCAGATTTCTGCCTCAAGCCCTTGAACTATTTCTCTGCCTGAAATGCACTTCCCCAGATACCATACTTCAATCCATCACTTCCTTTAGATCTCAGCTTAAATACTTTCATAACAAAAATTAAATTAAATTAAAATATAAATAAAAATATAAATAAATGCTTTCTTTTTTAAAAGAAGTTTTTTAAAAAAAATTATTTATTTGAGCGAGAGAGCATGCACACAATCAGGGAGGAGGAGCAGAGGAAGAGGGAGAAGCAGACTTCCTGCTGAGCAGGGAGCCTCATGCAAGGCTAGGGATCATGACCCAAGCCGAAGCAGATGATTAACTGACTGAGCCACCGAGGTACCCCAAATAAATGCTTTCTTAACAAAAAGGACTTTCCTGTCCAGACAATCCACCACCCAGTTCCTAGTACCATTTCCAAACCTCTGCACCTGGCTTTCTTTTTTTCAACTGCTAACTGATATATGTTTGAATTTTTTTAATAATATGTCCCTCTCTTATACACATGATCATCAGCTCCATGAAATAGGAATTTGCAGTTTTATTCATTTTCAGCAAGTCATTGTTGAGTTAATGAGTGAATGGGTATTTTTTTTTTTTTTTTTTTGTGAATGGGTACTTTAGTACAAACTTTTTCAAGGTATACTGTACACAATTTAAACAATTATTCTCTTGGGGTACCTGGTGGCTCAGTCCATTAAGCATCTGCCTTCAGCTCAGGTCATGATCTCAGGGTCCTGGGATTAAGCCCCATGTCGGGCTTCCTGCTCAGTGGAGAGTCTGCTTCTGCTCCTCCTTCTCCCCATGTAGCTCCTGCTGCTTATGCTCTCTGTCTCTGTCAAATAAATAAATAAAATATTTTTTTAAAATAACAATTATTACCTTAAAATTGCACTGATGATATCTTTTACTAATAAGAACTGAATCCCAGTATTTATTTACTAGGGCCTAGCTCTAGCTAGTGAGGACATTTCTCATTTCTAGAGAACCATTAAAACCAGGACACTGAACTATATGATGTGAAGCATTCAGATAGGGTTAAAATGAGATTAAGACATTAAGGAGACTTTGGCCTAGTAGGAGAAAGAAAATTCATACCTGACCATACAAATGTGGTTAGCCCAACAGGAGTTCAAAGACAGAGCATGTCATGAAGGCTCAGAGGAAAGGCATTCTTGCAGGAGGATCAGAGATTTGAGGGATGAACTGGTGTTTCAGTTAGGAAGTGAAGAGTAGGGGTGTCTGAGTAGCTCAGTCGGGTAAGCATCTGCCTTCAGCTCAGGTCATGATCCCAGGCCCAGAGATCAAGCCTTGCATTGGGCTCCCTGCTCAGCAGGGAATCTGCTTCTCCCCTCTCCTTCTGCCCCTCCCTCCTGCTTGTGTTCTCTCTCTCTCTCTCTGTGTGTGTGTCAAATAAATAAATAAAGTCTTTAAAAAATAAACTTAGAAACTTAAAAAAAGGAAGTGAAAAATAGGTAGATACATGGGAAAGATAATTATCCACAGAAGAGACTTAGGAAACAAAGTTATGAGACCACAGGAGAAATTTAGTCTACCTTGGCTAATACTCCTGAGTATACAGGAGAAAAAGGTGGAATGATCCGTTGAAGTCAAAGGAGCCTGTGAGTATAGTGGGTAGTTTAGTTTGTGGGAGGCAGGTGTGTAAACCTGTGCTCAAGTCCACACTGGGCCTCATGGACAAATCTAACATTTCTGAAACTGATTCTTTAGCTAAATTCAAATATCAGTACCTCCTTATCAGAGTTCCAACACAATAACATATTTGAAAGTGATGCCACATGTTTTATTTCACTAATATGGTTTTTTGCTTGCTTATTTTTGAGAAGATATTGTCTAGTCATGGAAGCAATTTGAATGAAGGAATGACATAATTAGAGCTTTTCCTTATTATCAAATTGTCTGACAGATCCATTGTGACTTGGTTTTCTTTTAACCCAGTGTTTTTGAAATGCCGAATGCAATTTCAGCCCGACGCTATTCCCCTATATGTCAACCAAAGACATAGTGACATTAGCCTCTATGCATATGCATAAGACATATGCATAAGACAGACTATTTAAACTTAAACATTCAGAAAAAAATCTGAAGAAGTTATAAAGTGGTAGAGCCTGACTGGGTTTTATGCTGTGCCAATAGTTGTATGATTTTGCACAGGACACTCTACTTCTGTGGATCTAGTGGTTGGCGCTTGAGACCTAAATAAGATAATGTATTTAAAGTACTTAGTAGTATAGAGCCTGGCATTTTAGGAAGTACTCAATAAATATTAGCTATCGTAATGTCATTGAAGTTCTCTTAGATCCAAGCCTGGTGAGGATATAAAATTTAGTAATTTGGTTTTCCTGCTCTTTGTTGACAATACGACCTCTAAAAGTTGGAATTTTGAACAGTAGTAAACTTTCATAAGTTTGAAAAATACGAAAATTTGGACTTCATCCAAATTAGAGACTTTTGTGTATCAAAGGACATTGTCAAGAAAGTGAAAAGATAACTTATAGAATGAGAGAAAGCATTTGCAAACTGTACATCTGATAAGGGTTTACTATCCAAAATATATAATGAACTTCTGCAACTCAATAACAAAAAGACAAAGAACCTGATTTTAAAATGGACAAAGGACTTGAATAGATATGTCTCCAAAGAGGATATACAAATGGCCTACAAGCACACAAAATGTCATTAGTCATTACAGGAAATGGTCGATCAGAAACACAATGAGACACCACTTCACACCCAATAGGATGACCATAAAAATTAAAAACAACAACACAACACACACACATATACACACAACCCCCAGAAAATAACAAGTGTTGGTGAAAATATGTACCTTGTTGGTAAGAATTTAAAATGATTCAGCTGCTATGGAACACAATTTGGTGATTTCTCATGAAGCTAAACATAGAATTACCATATGATCCATCAATGTTCCTCCTAGGCACATACCCAAAAGAATTGAAAACAAGTACTCAAACAAATACATACATACATGTTCATAGCAATAGTATTCACAGCAACCAAAAGATGGAAACAGCCCAAATATCCATTAACTGATGGTTGAATAAACAAATTGTATATATAAACAATTATATATATGTATATATATATATATATATATATACATATATATATATATGCCATGGAGTATTATTTGGCCATAAAAAAATAAAATATGACACATACTACAATGTGGTTGAACCCAGCAAGCATGCTAAGTAAAAGAAGCCAGATACAAAAGATCATATATTGTATAATTCCATGTATATGAAATATCCAGAACAGATAAATTCATAGGGACACAAAAGAGTTCAATGGTTGCTGAGGCTGGGAGGAAAGGGAAATGGGGAACAGGTGTTTATGGATATGAGGTTGTAAAAATGTTTTGGAACTAGATAGAGAAAGCAGCAGCATAATAGTATGCATATTCTAAATACCACTCAATTGTTAACTTTTAAGTAGTTAATTTTGTTATGTAAATCTTATTTCAAAAATATACTGTAAGAATATTAGCATTACAGCCTTTCCTAATTAATCTCTCCTGTTTTATATACCCATAGCATCTGTTTCCTCCATAATAGCATGCTATTCCATGCGTTCTATTGGTTTACATACACATCTACCACGGGGATCAGTAAACTATGGCCCACAGGCCAGATTTGGCCCACTGCCTGTTTTTGTATGCCCCACAAGTTAAGAATGATTTTTTAAGTTTTTAAATGATTGAAAAAATATCAAAACAAGAATAACAGGGGCACCTGGGTGGCTTAGTAGTTGAATGTCTGCTTTGGCTCAGGTTGTGAACCCCGGTCCTGGGATCAAGTCCTACATCAGGCTCCCTGCATGGAACCTGCTTCTCCCTCTCCCTATGTCTCTGCCTCTCTCTCTGTGTCTCTCATGAATAAATAAATAAAATCTTAAGAAAAAGAATAACATTTTATAACACATGAAAATTATATGAAATTCAAATATGAGTATTCGTTCATAAGGTTGTATTAGAACTTGGTCACTTATCATTTTATGTAACATCTATGGTTGCTTTCATTCTACAATAGCTGTGTTGAGAAGTTACAACAGAGATTACATGGCCTACAAAGAGAAAAGATTTACCATTTGCTCCTTTACAGACAATGTTGTTAACCCCTAATCTACTAGATTATAAACTTCTAAGGTGGGGGGGGGGGCAGAGGGAAATCACTCAAGCACCCAGCCTTACAGGCATCTATTCTAGAGCTTTGAAAAATGTCTTTTGCTTTAACACCATTTTAAATTTTTTAGTATGCAAATGTGTGCCATGTGATTCCTGCTTCTATATGCTAATAAAATTGAAAGCACTAATTTCTTTATATTTCTGCAAAATTTGACACTTACTTAGTTTGATATTTAGCATATGAATTCTACAAAAGATCTCTTTTAACAGAAACTCCATGCTGCAATAAGAATTTATCATTCCCAAAAAGAGAGGTAATTTTGCAGTCTTTTAAAAAATATATAAAATAGATGTTCATGTTGAAATCTTGAAAATTACACTAATGTACCATTCAAACTTTAAATGTCAGTACATAAAACTATGTTAGTTTTCTAGCACAAAAATAAATTAAGGATTAAAAAGTTCTGATCCCTAGCATTGCTTCTCTTGGGGATAAATTCAGAACTAGTATAACATTAGTTTTTTAAAACTTTTATATTTAATATTTAACTTATTGGGACAAATAGAATTTTATAATAAGTTTTACAAAGTGAGACTATAGGTAAAGTGAGAATATGGGTAAAGATGTAACCACTAAACATTCTTGGAGTAGATTTGGGGGGAAAAAAGAAGCAAAAAACTCCAAAAAACAAAAAACATAGAACTAAGTTTTTTTCCTTGATTGTAGGTGACAAATGAGCTAGAATCTTTGTAAGATAAAATGGTACTGAGCAGAAATCACTTACATTTCTCAGACACTTTACTAGCAAAATTGTTTTCTGTCTCTGACTTGTAATATCCTTCATTACTTGTATCTCTCTGTTTTGCTCAGGAGATTGTCTGGGTTGCCTGGAACTACCTGTTTAATCAATCAAGCAATCAATTCTGTAACATCGATGTCCTGTGAAGAAGAGCTTATTAGGAGTCCAGAGACCTCAGTATGAACCCCAGTAACCCTGGATCTGTTCTTCCAATTCCTTATCATCTATGATGAAGAAGGTGACTCCATGGTCTCTGCAAGTCTTCCATTTTAACAATCTTGGAGGCTAAATAATGTTAGATTTACTTTTGACACTTGTGATTTACAAATTATTCAGCAGATTTAGGTGAATTGCATTTTTAAAGCCATATATAGATTTGGTTTTTTTAATTTCTTATTTCTCAAATATTCTACATGCAATCTATTAGTGAAGTAACCCTATATTTAATAGGGCAGTATAGGATTTCAAAGTATTAAAAGAGCTATATAAATGTAAGTTATTACTATTAAATAAAATCACAATGTAAGACCTAGAAGAGTCTAGAATTCCCCTCCATGACTTTTTCATTTGACAGATGAGAAAACTGAATTAGGTTCAGGGAGATGAAGTGCTAGAGATTCAAGCTTTTCCATTACTCTATGTTGCCCCATTTATGGTTAGGAATTGCATCCCAAATCCTTGCAGTTCCAGCAATATTTACCTATATTGGCTTTTTCAATTATAACTTTTTCAGGCAGTAGTCTGTTTTCCCACACTCTTAACTTTCTTATTCCCATGGCTTGATTTCAACCTAGTCTGTGTTTCTGCAAAACACTGCCTTCTCTGTTTGGGCTTATCAAAAAGTGACATCTAAGTAGTGTATTTATATTTCATCCAAGCAAGAAGTATATAGCTGATTAGAATTTAGGGCTAATAATGTAAGATGAAGAAAAAAGAAACAAAGATAAAATAAGGGGAAAATCTTTGCCTTATTTGGACCATTTTGATGTCAGATTTTTCTTCAAAACTATGGTTTTGTATAAAGGGACATAAATTAATCTATCAAATTATATCTTATTAACCAAAAAAAAAAAAAATCATCAACAGTAGTAAGATACTCCTGGCAAAAGTCCATTCATTCAGTCATTCAATAAATATTATGGACCCCTATAAATAGCAAGGCATTGTAAGAGATTCTGAAAAAAACAAACAGATTGAGTTCCTTCCTTCCTAGGAAGGTATTGGAGAAATAATAATAATGACTCACATTTATTGAGTTCTTACTATATCCCCTGTGTAAAGTGTCTTGCATGAATGATCTCTTTTGACTGATCTTTATGCAACATGTTATATCCTATTAGATTTTATTGTTGTTAAGTTTAACTGATATCCTGGATAAAGCTTCTAGGACAGTGTCTAGAGCATATTAGATTCTCACAAAATATTAATTACTTCCCTGATCCCCTTTTATTTTACAGAAAACATCACCATTTTCCCTCTAGAAAATATATAGTAGATTTCTGGCTGAATGAATAATACAACCAAAAGAACTAACTGATTATAAGAAAAACCTCCAAATCCAAGATGCAGCTCGAGCAGTGGAATGAAGTTTGGCAGAAATGGATGCTCATCTGAAGGAGACAAAGGCTGATACACACAAGAGATGGTTGGAAATAAGAGGTAAACATAGTTGCTGTACCATACAGAGTTGAGACAAGAAGAGGTCTGGGCTCTGCTTAGTCATGGAAAGACTCCTGCAATCGGGGGAGGCCCAGGTCCAAGGAACACAGTGAAGAAAGTGTGGGCAGAGGCGCAAATGACAGATTGGAGTCTGTTTCATGATGCCCCAGCCTAGAGCCTTTACAGCATGGCTTCCAGAACCACAAGAGACCAACACTTTCCACAGAGATGGGGAGGAAGTTGCTAGAACAAACACTATCCTGAAACTTGCCCCAAATCTGAACCTAATCAAACCCCAATGTTTTCCTGAGGTTAGAAAAAGCCTGGCTTAGCATTTTTAAAACAATATCTATTTGCCTTTTGTCTCCCATTTGCAGCCAGAAGTGGAAGTTCTAAAAACCCATTAAAAACTTTGGGTTTTATTTTGTATTTATTTCTTTACTATATGCATTGCCTAGCCAAAACCAGAAAATGCTGGAATGGCACAAGTTCTTTCTCCTGAGATATCTAGATCAAAGTCGTTTGGAACTGCCTTGGCTAAGCAACTGAATTTTTCCATTCTTATCCAAACCAATGCTTTAATCCCTCACAATTTACTCATATGCATCCACCTTCTCAAGTGTTCTGAGGCATTTCTTTCAGCACACATGTTGGCCTTCAAAGGGTAACAAGCAATTGTGTGCTGGCAAAAGCTATATTTTCAAGTTCATACCTCCCTACTATCATCTAACAAAGAGAACAAGAACTTCTGGCAATTTTGTCCACTCTAAGTTCTCTACAGAATGAAAATATAGGAAACACAACGCCAAAGACCCTCTTGCATAGAGATTTATTATTTTTGCAGTACATTTTACACTGCTAAATTATCCTCCCCTCTCATGTTGAGAAATCACTTTGACCAAGTAAAAATTTTAAGACAGTTAATGTTATTCAACCAGCAAATTTATCAGAAAACTGGTCTCATTTTTTTCTTAAGGTTTTAGAGCAGTATCTCTTGGGTGTCATCTAAATCTGCCCTCAGAAAAGTAACATTTTTGTTGGGTAACCAACAATGTACATTTATTGACCCATAGGTCACCTTAATTCTAAGTGACTTTTATCTATAGATGCATTATCTTTCAGGAAATTATTGAGAGTCTAAAATGTTAGATGTCACAATCTTAATCTTATCTTCATTAAAAATTTTTAAGTTTATCTATGATAGATTTTTACTACGGAAATTCTTATCTTGATGTTTATACCCATGTGCTATAAGAGCAAACTAGAGTTTGTCTTACCAAAAAGTCAATTCTTGGGATGCCTGGGTGGCTCAGTGGGTTAAGCATCTAACACTTGATCACAACTCAGGTTTTGATCTCAGACACATATTGAGTTCAAGCCCATATTGGGCTCCACGCTGGGCATGGAGCCTGCTTAAAAAGAAGTCAATTCTAAGAGAACAATTCCATCTTTTCAATAAGGTGAAGAAACTTTATGATATTGTCCTACTCAAATCTGCTGAGAAAACATCATGGTAATGCCCATCCTTGCCTATAACCTATTTTAGCCTCAGTTCCTCTTTGGGTATGAATATTTCTTTAAAGATTTTATACAGGCTTGGCTATTCCAGTCTGTGTATGTGAAGCCATGTTCATTAGCACAATCTTTCTCTAATGCCAAATGGAAAACATATTTATGATCAGATAGATAGACTTCTAAGGTCAGCATCCCTGTCTCAATTTCTGACGTTTCCAAAATATACAAGTGATTCTTTAGTTTTATAAACCTCCACCTGCTTCTTCCTTTCATGTAATTTGCCTTTGTTCAGTTATTTTGTGCCACCCCTGGAGTGTTTTCAAATATATTTCAAACCCCCAAGCAACCCCATTTCAGCTGATTGACTTCGGAGAACTCTAATGCTGGCCAGGCACTTTGCTGCAACCCCATTTAGACTCAGCAGGAAGAGCAGATTTAAAAGGCAGATTACGTTTTTAGCTTTTTAAAAACTGCTTTATTAGAGAGGCTAAAAGCCACAGTGGTGGTAAGCTGAATTCTTTTGAAATACAAGCAACTTCAAGACATCTAAGGAGCAGTTCCTCGCCTGTGGAGCTCCTCCCTTTGGGTTTCAATGATGGCAGGGACCAGCTGATTTCAGGCATTTTTCTTAAGGGTTCTTGTAACTCCAACAACAAAATTCATAAATGTACCAAAGAGGTTTCATTTAAGGGTCGGAGGCCTTTGAAAAGCTGCTCATGGAGGTTCCCACCCCTGGACTTCTGGCAGGCCACTTTGTGTGAAAGGATTGGTTATCTACTGACCTCCATTAATTGTAGGGGTTGGCCAAGGGACAGTAGGTAGAGAACAATGGTGAGTATGAAAAAACTCCTTGGAGAAGAAGAGAGAAAACCTATAAGTCTGATTCCAAAGGCAGGCAGCTAGGACTCTAAATGGATAGACACAGAGATAGGTATGTAGGTAGGTGATATAGATAGATAGATAGATAGATAGATAGATAGATAGATAGATAGATAGATAGATAGATAAATAATAGATGTAGATACATAGGAAGATAATTGGAGGCCACAGTAGTGGCTATTGCTTCACCTGTCATCTTAAAACCAGTGCTACAGTGTGTCAATGCCTTCCCTTTCACTTATTTAAATTACACCAGAAGCTGCTTGTAAAGTGGTTGAAAGTCGATTAAAAGAAGTTGGGTGTAGTGAGATTTCTAGAATCAATGAAATTCTATATGGAAGGTTTGTTCAGAGGCTTGGACATGAAATGAATAAGACTGAGTTTCAAGAATGTTGATAGAGAAAGTGCACTAAGAAGCATAGGATCCTATTTAAAGGTAAAATACAGGCTTAAACAGAGGTCTAACTAATCAGAGAGGACAAATATTTGGCATCTGTGCTACCACCCACTCCCTCTGTGCCCAAATAGAACATTAACAGCTAATCATAACTTTTATGCCAAGCCCAGACACAGCTTAGAATCCTTCTCAGCGGGCTGTTGCAATCTGGATTAAGCAGGGAATATTCCTAAAGATGTGTATGGATCAGATGTATATGGATCGGCTAATACAAATTTCCCTGGATGGGGCAAACAGGTAACAGAATTGAGTGATGCTGGCAGGATGGACTAGCGGAATGTCAAGTGCATGCCCCATCTGAACAGGGCAGCAGGTACTCAGCTTCAGACTTTGCCCCCACAGGAATCTGGGACTCATGCCACCAGATTTTTAGAGTAAATAGAAATCCAATTTTGACTTGGAATATCTTTATTTTTAAATGTTGGATCCAAAAGGAGGGGGAAAAATTAATGCCATGTGAGCCAAACCAAATACACATGCAGTAAAAAAAAGTAAATTAAAATACACCTGCAGGATAATGTAGTCTTCAGGCTTAGAAGAATTGGGAAGATTCCAATTTGCTCTTATCTTGCCTGAACTCCTTTACTATCATCCGCAGCTTAAAAACAGAAGAAAACCATCTCACCAGGGCTTCAAGAGGGCATGTGACAAATTGCAGAAAATTATAGCCAACGTTTTGTGGTTGCTGATCTCCCCTGGGTTACACGCTAGCAGAGTCCTGAAAAAATAGGCAAACTTCAAAGATCAAAGTTTCCACGGCTGCAGAGGGGACCTTTTAACCAGCTTGCTTTTGTCCAGATCCTCCCCCACCCCAACCCCTTTTTTGTCAATCACAAAGCAGTTGTCTCAAAGCTCAAATTCTGACATTGTCAGAGGCTAATGACAACATCAGAGGCCATTTGCTTGTTGCTTATTTCAGTATTCCAACCCTCTCGTCTTGGTCTCCCTTCGGGTTGTTTACATACAATTTCCTTCTGGGTGGAACTTTGTTTTTCCTTTCCTTCTTTTGAGGCTGTTGTTTTTTCTTAAAATAGGAGGTCATTTCAGGCAGAAATGTGTTTTCGTCTCCATGCTTCCTCTATGGCTGGGACTGGGGCCCTTTTGGAAAAGAAGGAAATTTCCACTTTGTTTACAAGGAGGGATTGGTTTTCTTTGGATATCCCATTAATTTGCTAGGTAGGGAGTTTGGAGTTCCTAGGATTATCGGAGGAGATCAGGAAAGTCATTTTAAAGGCATTTGTTCGATTTTTTAAGATGTTATACACTCTGCTTTCCTTATTCTTTTTCTCTAACCAGTTCATGTTTTTCCAATGAATCTAAACTTCCCATATGTCTGTCCCTGCATTTCAGCTCTCCACAATGTCTTCCCAAGATCTTTCAGCTTTAGTTGTCAATCTGGATAATTTGACCAACATTCTGGACCAATTCCAGCATGAGTCATAGTTTTATACTTTGGGTTGGAAAAGCAATTTTCCCCTTCCCTTTAAAATGCAGCCATGACCCATTACTGTTACTGGAAAAGACAGACTTGATCATGCATACCTTTCTCCACCTCATCCCCCCATCTTCGCAGGCTACATCTGTCTAGAGATCCATCACTCACATCAGATAATGTTAATATGCACCCAGGTGAGGGTGGACTGTTTGAGGCACCATTGAGTGTTTACTGTGGGCCTCTGGGAGAATACATTCTATGTTAGAACATTAACCAAAAGAAAAAAAAATTCTAAGCATCCCAAAACCAAACAGAATAAAATTCCTCTAGGTAAGTCTTGTGATAACTTTGGTAGGTTTGATGCAAAAAAAAAAAATTAATTTTAAGATAATTTATTCAAGGCCTCTCTCAATATGTGATTTATTTAAGTGACCATGTTCACTAACAAATAATACTCAAAAACCTCAATTAAATGGATTTAAGCAGTCAGATCTCAATTTTGATTGTTTAGTACCGTCCCATTCTATAAATGCTTATTGTTTATTTCAACCCTGAGAACAAAGGTAAATAATGAAAAATAAGGTGATGATAAGGATTGAAACCAGGAAACATGTCCCCAAGGTAGTTTAGGATGGTGGTTAGGACCATGGACTTAAAGCCAGACAGATGTGGTATAAATACTCAGCTACATTGGTACTGGCTGAGTGGCCTCAGGCAGGTCACTTACTTTTTTTTTTTTTTTTTTTGCAAGTCACTTACTATCTCTTATTCAATTTCCTCAAAACAATAGTGCCTACTTCATAGAGTTGTTGTGGATTAACATGTTAAAGATATAGTATGTACTCATCACCACTGATATAGCAATAATTCTAACCTTTATAGGGTATTTGCTATGCATCAGACACTGCCTTCACTTGAATAACTCTGTGAAGTAGGTATTATTATTCTTATTCTCACTTTACAGATGAGGAAATTAAAGATTCAGAGAAGTTAAGTCCAAGGCCGTAGAGCTACTGAGAAACCAAGCCAGGATTCCAACCCAAGTGAGCTGGCATGGAGTCTGAGTCCTTAACCACTATGTAGCTCTTATTATTAACATCCTTTTAATGTGTAATGAGTCTTCATTTTTCCAGCTGATGTTTCATGTTATTTCATCTTTAACTCAGCTTCTTATGTTGCTCATGACTGCATATAAAATGTTGAACACTGAGCAGAGATGTTCAACATGACAATTCTGTTCTCCATAGCAGAGGCAGTCTCTCTCTGTGTCACACACACACACACACACACACACAAATTTGGTTACCTTCATTGGTCTCCACTTCCTAAGTCAGAGGAATAACTGATATATTTTTTAAAAGATTTATTTATTTATTCATGAAAGACACACACAGACAGAGAGAGAGAGAGAGAGAGAGAGAGAGAGAATGGCAGAGACATAGGCAGAGGGAGAACCACGCTCCTCACAGGGAGCCTGATGTGGGACTCGATCCCAGATCTAAGGATCACTCCCTGAACCGAAGGCAGATGCTCAACTGATGAGCCATCCAGGTATCCCAAAAATATTTTCTATATTATGAAAAGAGAAAGAGATTTCTAATGCATTTTTTCTTTTTTAATTAACCAAGAATTAGTAACCTAAAACTCCTTGTTCCACTTTGATTCTGGTTAACTGAGATTTTTCTGTATGATAAAATAGATACATATGGTTAAAATGATGGAGTCAAATAGCTTCAGCTCCAAAAGGGACAAACTGCTCTAATTTATCTAGTTTCTAAAGAAATAAACATTTTAAAGTAAATTGTTAGTGAAAGTCCAACTGACATTTTCATTGTTCTGAGAAATGAAATTTGAAGAACTGCAAGAAGTGGGAGGGTATGACATCAGAAACATATACATAAAACAGGGCCAGAAAGTTTGTCACAGTAGTATATTCTAATAATCAAGAAATTAACATATCACATACCACAGGATGTATTTGCATTTTATAACAATAGGCCGGTTTTTAATATAGCTTCCAGTTTATTTTATATTTCACTTTACCATGCATGACCTTATTTGATTTGCACAGGAGAAATAATATTTACTATTAGATGAAGTAGGCATTAGAAATAGTATCAATTCATTTTACATAGGAGGAAACTAAGGCTCAGAGATCCAAGGGCTTGACCTAGGTCACACAGCTAGTGATTTGCAGAGCCAGGATTGATTGTGTCCTGCTATTTCTACTAGATCACAATTTCCACTGGCACTTTTGCTAAGCTTAGTTTGATAGTTTACTCAGAACAAGATGGCTGTTCCCCAAGGATTGGAAGAAACCAGGAATGATTTCTGTGGGGAAAAGCCCAGAAAAAGAGGTGGTTATGCATATGGGTATGCTCCTCCCAAACCACCTCAGAAAGCCCTAGGCAGTGTTGGAGGAAAAGAGGTCATTGGCAGAAGAAGAAGTTACAAGAACAAATGTCCCAATTTTCCCACATCTGGCTATGCTCATCCCACATTTTATTTTGTGTTAAAACTACTAGCTCTTCAGTAGAACTGCGGTGATTGAATCCTGGCTCCATTATTCACTAACCTCTTTATGCCTCATTCCTTTGTCGTAGAATAGGATTTATGGTAGTACTGATTTTGTAGAGTTGATGTGAGAATTCAACAAGAAAGACTATATAAAAGGTTTAGTATTGTAACTGACTCATGGTAAGTCCTTACTGAATACCAACAATTATCATCATGATTGTTTCATGCAGAGATATAAGTGGCAGAGAGGATTTGAGTATAGTCAACCAAACTCCAGAGACCAATTTCTTAACCACAATCTCATACTGGCTTTGTACTTGTACTATCTGTCCATCTGGAAAGCACTTTCCATAGATACCCAACAGCATGGCTTATACTTCCTCTCTCCATTTAGGCCCCCACTCAAATGTCACTTCCTCTTAATAACTTTTCCTGGCTGCCTGATCTAAAGCAGTGCTCCTTGTTACTATGCCTTTAATCTGCTTCATTTTTTTTCATAGCACTCATAGCAACTTTATAATACATTGAATATATTTGTTTAATTATTCCTGGATTGTTGCTCTCTCTGCCCATTAGAAAGCAAGGTCCATGAAGGTGGCTGCTTGAGTTTGGCTCTTATCACTATCCTTATTGCCCAGTATACACATTCAATCATTTGCTGCATTGATGTATAAATTAATGAGGAAAACACTCATTAGTAGCTAACATATTGAACCACTTTCTTTTTTTTTTTAAGATTTTATTTATTTATTCATGAGAGACACAGAGAGAGGCAGAGACACAGGCAGAGGGAGAAGCAGGCTCCCCACAAGGAGCCTGACGTGGGACTCGATCCTCAGACCCGGGATCACGCCCTGAGCCAAAGGCAGACGCTCAACCACTGAGCTACCCAGGCGTCCCTATTGAACCACTTTCAATAAAGGAACCAAAATACGAATCAGATCTAGTTCCTTCTCTAAAGAACTTGCTCTTTAGCTAGGGAGGGGCTTTGAAAAGGTCAATAGAAACACCTAATTCCAAGATACAGTGTGCCAAGGTTGAATGAGTGTGCCAAGCCTCTTGGTACTCATACTCTGAGGCTTATCTTCTTGCTAAGGTGCTGACTTCTCCACCAAATCACTCTGACTGTTTAACCTTCCCTAATGAAATGTTCTTGAAGTAATCTTATAAAATCAAATGATACAATTTCAGAAAGCCATTTTAAGAGAGTTTAAATAGTCAAGCCCACTATCTCTATAAAACAGAGCATTCTCTCGAGGGTGACATTCCTCAGAGAGTTTTAGAGAAAGCACATTAAGTTCTACCCAACGCACATTTTTCTGAATATAATCTACTCCCAAGAGTAAACTGGGGAAGTAGATACTTTACAATTGTTAAAGATCATGGGAGAGTGAAAAGCAAAATAGGCACTCAGCCTCATTCAGCCAAACTACTGGACTGTGTCTCCCGTGTGTGAGTCATTAATCAATCCCATTAAGTTATAATTCTTTGCCAAGCTAAGAAAACACAACCCAAACAGTAGCAAACATTTCCTCCCCTTGCCACTTACCCCTGAATATGAAGAGCAGCCTTCTAAAAACTTCAGTCTTCCTGAGATTAGCAGGTCTGCAAAATGTTCATTGGATTTGTCTGGAGAGAAAATGTGCCAAATTTGATGAAGTGAGAGAACACTGCTTGATTCTGACCACTCACACTCAAAACTATTTCCATAGCCCAGATAAAGCAATGCAGAGCTACACAGGATGACATGACTGAAATAAAACAAATCATTTACAACATGACTTCCTGCTGAGCAGTATTCTAAGAAGTCCCATGGTGGATAGTTGTTAGCTAACACAGAACAGACCCTAGACTCTTGAACAGCAAATCCTTTTATATGACAAATGACATTGTGTGTGTGTTGATGAATGGTGACCACAGGAAAGTAGCATGATATAATAGAAACATCAGTGGTTACAGCTGAGGAAGACTACACTGTACTTCATCAGAGAAGCTCACCTTGATTGGGTATGATAGACCAAAGGGATAAATAAGCCACTGGGGCGGTCAAATCCACATTCATAAACAAGGGTATAGCAAATGCCCAGTATGGCTTATTTAAAGGGCAACACAGCGGAGCATAATTAATCAGTTTCTGGTATATGTAATATTATGGGTAGGGGTTAAAGAAACTAAGATGCACAAGACACATTCCTGCTGCTAAAGAGGAGTAAAGTACTAACTGTGAATGTGAATTCATTCACTTTGGTTCTCATAAGGTTTTAGTTGGGTAGACAGAGCAAGTTCTATAAAACCCCATTTGTAGATACTGAAAGTTAAGGCTCAAAGTAGTAAATGATGTGCCCAAGTCTCAACATGAGTGAGGTCTGGAACTTGAACTTGACCTCAAGTCTTGAGCTCTTAACACTGTATTTACCCTGCATTGGGCTCCATCTTTGGAAAACTGAAAAAAGTAAAGCCTTCCTTCAAATCACTTCAATATATCCTTGCAAACATTATTTAACTTTCTTTCATAAAACCATGATGTGCCCACATGACCAAAATAGATAATCTCAAAACTGAAGTTCTGCTTCCACCCATAGCACACTTCAGGACTTAAGGATGGCAGGCTCAATGTGAAGAGAAGATCACTTGGGAAGATCAGAAGGTCCCGAAATTCTGATTTTGCTCTGGATTGGATCCTATACTGTATAAGTGGCCCAGAATTAGTATGTTTGCTCTCTATAGCTAATAGTTAGGGCTTTCTTTCACCTCCTTCACTTGGCTTCCTTTCAGTGAGCTCTTAACGTACTTTTGGCTCAAATGCCACCTCCAAATGTTTTGACCAACATTGTGATTATGACAGCACTTTTACCTATATTTCAATTTCTAATGAATCAATGTTTTCTACTCTATATTATCATTATTCAGACATATTTTTATATTTTACTTCTCATCTCTGTACTTAAAAGACCTTTAAGACAATATTTATAATCAAATATTACCTCTGTTAAGGGATAACCAGCCTGAAATCCTGAATTTAATAAGTATACAATTTGTTGAATAAATAAATGACTCTTCCTCTGGTTTCCACTCAGTGCTGTCTGTATCTTCTTCTGCTTGACTTTAGTCTTGCCTATAGAAGGTCCCTTTTACCAGCTGTCTTTTTATAGTTCTTGAGCCCCATGGTATTTACTTGTTTTATTTAACTGTTTCTTGAGCCCATCTTCAGGAAAAGTTCATAAACTTTTCAGTTTTGTCAAAAATATTACTGGTGATCCAGTCAAATCAGGTTCACCATGGATGAAGAAAATTTGCAGATCAGTATTTGAAAGAGAGGTACTTTTCTTTTCCTCACAGCGTTGAAATGCCCCCATGAGTAAAAGTGTTAGATTTCCCTCAGTCATGAAATCTTTGGATCTTCTGGCAAATTAGGAATTCCTGGAAAAATATGTCTTAAAGAGAGAGATGGGAGTTTCAGTCTCTTTATTTTACATATGAGAAATGGAAGTGCAAAATGGCAACGTAATTTGCCCAAACTCACCCAAATGCTTAATGAAAGGCCCAGACTAAACCCAGGTGTCCTAGCTACTGGTCCTCAGAGGTGTTTTGTTTTGTTCTGTTTTTTTCTCAATATGAACTGCCTCTCTTAAAGAAAATAAATCCTACTGATACTTTAGCTTCTGTTTTTATTAGATTGGTTTGGTTCCTTGAATCTTCCTGCTGTCCTCGTTTCAGGTAAGTTGCAATCATATTTTGAATTCAACTAGCTCTCCCTTACATTATATTATAAACATTTCCCATTTATTTAAAAATGGCTGCACAGGGCAGCCCTGGTGGCCCAGCGGTTTAGCGCCGCCTTCAGCCCAGGGTGTGATCCTGGGGACCTGGGATCGAGTCCCACGTTGGGCTCCCTGCATGGAGCCTGCTTCTCCTCCGTCTGCCTGTGTCTCTGCCTCTCTCTCTCTCTCTCTCTCTCTCTCTGTCTCTCATGAATAAATAAATAAAATCTTTTAAAATAATAATAAAAGAAAAATAAAAATGGCTGCATAATGTAGTTCACCGTGCTGCTGAATCTAAATTTAATCAGTTCTCTCCTAATCTTAAATATTTATTTGGAAGTTGAATTAAATTCTGTGATTAAGAGGTTTTTAAGTAGCTCCTAGAGTTATCATGTTAGAATTCCCTTGCATTCCCAGTCCTGGGGCCATTTCAGTTATGCAGAGTAAGACCAGCACATGTAGAACAAGGAGGTACATAAAAGATAAATAAGCTCTCCAGAGTACTCTTATGGGTCAGAGGGGACAGTGAGGAGCAAGGGAGGCACAAAAACAAGCAAAAACACTTTGTTTTAATGTTTGCCTTTCGTTTTTAATTTTTTAAAGATTTTATTTGTTTATTGATGAAAGACACACAGAGAGAGAGAGGCAGAGACGCAGGGAGAAGGAGAAGCAAGCTCCATGCAGGGAGCCCGATGCGGGACTTGATCCCGGGTCTCCAGGATCACGCTCTGGGCTGAAGGCAGGTGCCAAACCGCTGAGCCACCCAGGCATCCCTGTCTTTAGATTGAATGATTGCTTGGTTACCTTATGTGAATTTACTTACCAGCCACTTTTTTTAAAGCTATATTCCCTTTGGCCACATAGAGACAGCCTAAAAATAGGCTCAGGAAAGAATTCTGGACATATTTTAATGTATCTCTGCATTGTGTTGTATCCTATCTTGTTATTTTTTAAAAAAGGGTGTAAGTTACCCTTAACTTATACTCCTTACTTTGGAGATTTTTCTAAAGAACTTAAGACCTTGAACAATGCTAGTTTCCCCACTATTCATAGAGCTTCTTCATCAATTATAGAAGTTGAATTATATTTCTCAGAATTTACTTCATATTATAGGCATATGATATCTTAATTCCTTTTTATTTTACTTTCTATGGCAATCAATTTGGTTTTTTGTTGTTTTTTTGTTTTAAAGATTTTATTTATTTATTCATAACAGACACAGAGAGGAAGAGAGGCAGAGGGAGAAGCAGGATCCATGGAGGGAGCCTGACGTGGGAATCGATCCCATGTCTCCAAGATCACACCCTGTGCTGAAGGCGGCGCTAAACCACTGGGCCACCGGGGCTGCCCTATGGCAATCAATTTGACATGAATAGTTTCATATCAGCATTCAGGGGTTATTAACAAATGGTCTCACATTTGTCTTTGTTTTATCTCCTATGTAATTGCAATGTGGATACAGTATTATTTGTCCAAACTTTAAAGTCACAGTGCAATCTTCTCTGGTTCATATCTGTGCTAATCAGCCAAGAAGCCTTGGGTTGAGTTATAGAGAAATTAAATGTTGAAGATTTATGAATGCAGGCTTTACAATAACATGCAACTAGCCGGGTTTTAGAACCCCAGCTGAGTAGGACTGGGAATGTCCCATTGTTTGTTGCAATGTGAAATCATTTCATCACAAGGTTTGCTCAATAACTGTATGATTTTTTTGTTTGTTTTCTTTTGTATTTGCTGTGTGTCAAATTTCTGTAGTTTAGGCAGTGCCAGGGAGGCGTTTTGGAAACAAGAGGCAAAGAATCTGATCTCTAACAAATATAAATCTTTGTCTTCTGTGGAACTTTAGAATTGAAAGACTGTTTTCCACATGTGGCCCTCATAACAACTCAGTGAGATAGGACAGGAATGATTATCCCCATTTTATAGGAATGAAATAGAAACTCAGATTTTGCGACTTACTCAAATCCATCAGAGCTGGAAGACGGAAGACACTGGATTCAAACCTTGATACTCCTGTCTGTGATCCAACCTGCTTTCCATCATTCACAGCCGTAATTAAAACGTTTATGAAGTAATTCCTCCCTTTGAGGGTTTTTTATAATTCCTAGTTGCAAATTTGTTTTACCACAATCAAAGTCAAGGAGAAATCTGTGCTTGTGAAATGACTTCTTCCTTTGATGTGCTTTTACTTACTCTCCATGGAATGCCCCCAACAGTTAGTTCTCTCCCCCACGAAAGAGCTCATTTATTTGTTGCTATGGTGCCCAATCGAGACTGAGACTTCTCAAAGCGGCTAACAGATTGGGGCTTAGTATACCACATCTTGAGGGATAAGAAACCTTGTCCTCCCCTGGCTAGTGGTAAATCTTCAACAAACCCAGGTGGCTTGTCTCCTGGGTTCCCATATTTCCTCTCTTCACTCAGCCAAAGTCCACATTCCTTTCCCTGTCACCACACACAGTTTGACCCCAGGCCAGGGTGGCAGCTTCCTCCATCCCTTTGAGGTCACAGCCAGTGCTGCTTTGTGGACTCTTTGGCAGTGGGCATTTGGGGACAGCTGCTGCTGGAGCCTTCTGCAGCAGCCCCTGCACCTTACTTGACAATGACCTTGTGTTCTCCCTGGCTCCCTAGGTGGAAGACCCATCCTGCTCAGGCCAGGCCTCCCACTAAGTGTGTTACTTGGGGCCCTCAACTGAAACAGGATGGTGGTTGACTATTGGAAGTTACTTGACCACCATTACCTATTCCTCACCCCCTAGGTGCTTAGTTCAGCTAAAGGTGTCAGGACCCCACCCTAGAGAGGTGTGAAATTGTAGTGAAAGAATGTGAATATCTTATAAGTCTTCTCCCACCCCCATATGTTGCTTGAAAAGATGAGAGGAGTGCCAAGCGCAAAAATATTTTTGCATCTAACTTGGAAAAAAAGAAGCCTTACCCAAATATCTGAGAACACTTTTATGAAAACCTGAGATGAACCACTCAGGGAAGATTGATGCCCCATCAGGAAGGTCAGAGAACAACAGCACCGTCTACTGGACAGAGGACTGAGTTTATTGGTGGTATTATGTGTAGTGGCCCCAGGAAAGCATGGAGGACTCTATGGACTGGGTACAGAAATAAAAGCCATGAAAGAGGAACCAGCCATTTCTACGCTCAGCAGATCCCATGAGAGGCCACTGCTAAGGGGCACTGTTCCCCAAACAAATTCCAGGTCTTGAGAGTCACCCTTAACAAAATTAAACAGTTATTTCCTATACATCCACACCACCCCCATCCACCTACTGTAATTTTTATGAGGCTGCCTCCACCATCAACACTTATTAAACACCCTCTCACCTTGACACCCACACATTCATTCCTTTATTCATTCATTCAGCACCAGACCCTGTGCTAGGTAGTAGAGACGAGTAAGACCCAGCATCCTTCAGCCATTCTGTGGGCATCCAGGACTTGGCCTGGACATGAACACCTGTTCCCACACTTTCTCTATCAATTTCCTTTCAATTCTTGTCCTAAGTCTTATTCTTTGCTAAGTGAGATATTGGCAGTAACCATAGAAATTAACCAGACTGCTATATTAACCAGATAATAT
This sequence comes from Canis lupus dingo, assembly GCF_003254725.2. NCBI lineage: Eukaryota > Metazoa > Chordata > Mammalia > Carnivora > Canidae > Canis > Canis lupus. Next base: position 21,325,276 of record NC_064256.1, on the reverse strand, counting down.
GTTTCTTCTCCCAGGTAAATTCAAACTTTTGGGTTCTTAAGAAGGCTATTCAAAAATGACCCTAATATTAAGTTCTTCAGACAATTTGACAGATAAACACAATGGACAAAGGGACTGGTGTGTTAGATATATGACCCTCAACCAACCAATCAGTTACAGGCAGTGGCTAAATTTTTAATTCATGCAAATGCCAGCTCAGGCCAATAGTTAGAATACAAAGAAAGCTCGAATTTCCCTAGACAGAATTATTTGGTATGAACATATCTTTTTAAAATTTTTCACTATTAATGGATTTGTTTTAAAAATTTATAGCCAAGTCTTTAAAACTCAAGTAGGCTACAATGATATCATCAGGAAGAGAAAATAAATAATGTTAATATTGAAACAGAATACCTTTTTGTAGATGTCGAAGAAATTAAGGCAAATAAATCCCTGAGCCATACCCACTGATCATTAGAACAGACTTTCTCCTCAATAGAGATGATTTGCAGAATGACAGAAGGTAATTGCCCAGGGCTTTTTAACACTGAGATTAGGCAAAGCCCAAAATATAGTACAGTCTCAAGGGACTGAAAGAGTTTTCTGGATTCCCTCCTTCATCCATCTCTTTTAAAAACCAAACCAAATCAGACCAATTATATCACTCTTATTATTAAAAATGTTCTAGGGAAGATAATTATCATATGGTCTCACTCATATGTAGAATACAAGAAATAGTGAAAGGAACCATAAGGGAAGGAGGGGAAACCGAATGGGGCAAAATCGGAGAGGAAGACCAACCATGAGACACTCTTGACTCTGGAAAACAAACGGAAGGTTGCTGAAGGGGAGGTGGGTGGGAGGATAGGGTAACTGGTTCACCGGCATTAAAGAGGGCATGTGATACCATGGGCACTGGGTGTTATATACTATATGTTAGTAAATCGAATTTAAATTAAATAAATAAATAAATAAATAATAAAGTTAGAGCCTAAAACATTTTGTATTTTTTATTTTTTTAAAAAAAGATTTTATTTATTTATTCATGAGAAACACAGACAGAGAGAGAGAGAGAGAGGCAGAGACACAGGCAGAGGGAGAAGCAGGCTCCATGCAGGGAGCCCGACGTGGGATTCGATCCCGGGTCTCCAGGATCAGGCCCTGGGCTGAAGGCGGCACTAAACTGCTGAGCCACCCAGGCTGCTGCTAAAACTTTTTTTTTTTTTTAATTAAAAAGAATGAAGTTCAAGTCTAAAAAAATGTTCCAGGGGAATTGACTTTTTAATAGTCCCATTGCAATAGTTAGTATATATGTGTGACCAAAAAATTTTTCTAACATCTAACTTAAAGCTCTGGGTTAAACCTAAACCTATATTCTGGGGAGAAAGGAGAATAAGAGGAAGTAGAATAGAGGTAAAGAGCAAAAATAAAAATCAGACTTTTCTTTGTAATACTACTTGTATTCTTAAAGCTCATGTTTAATTCCTCTTATAAATATTTCTTTTACATTATATGCAATTCCAGATCAGTGGGTTGGTTCAAATGAGCCATAGTCTCTTCAACTTTCATTAAATATGTTAATCGCAACACAGAGGTATGGCAAATTATAGTAATAGAGGTCTTCTTAGGCTTGATCTGTTGTCCTTTCCATTTATTCAGGAGAGAATAAGGCATGATTTGAATATTTATAGACAGCTATTAATTAACACTTTTGCTAACTTCTCTCATTAAGAATCATAAGTCTCAAACTATATCAGAAGCTCTTGGTTTATATTTTTAATTTCTGAAAAAGATGGCAAATTTTGAAATAATGGTAGCAGTGTTTCTAGAAATAAGATTCTCCAGTTACCCACATACCTTGCACAGTGTTTATTACATAAAAGACGAGTGCCTGCAGAAAGAATAGCCGCCATTTGTCATAGGATAGGTTTTCCTCCTGTTCTGAAGTTTCCCTGTCCTGGAGTTTGGACATGGGAAGGAACTCTTATTCACTGATTCTTGCCTGCAACTTTAACTTTCTAGAGATCAAAGTGAATTTCTTGCCTATGTTGTCACCATGAGTGACAGGCCAGCATTGTGCAGTGCAGTAGATCAATTCAGAGCACAAAAATAATAGTACTTCTTCTTTAACTGGTTCTGTAAAATCAAAGTGATGGTCTCAATTTAATTTCGTCCTTCAGAAGCAAGTCATTCTTAAGCCTACCGTTACTTAAGAGAGGGATAGATTGTGGTATAATTGCTTCCCAGTTAAACGTTTTACTGCTATCCATCAATTTTACCCTACTTTTGTCTGCATCTAGCCATAGTTTTAAAATGTGGGTCATACGAATATTTTCAAATGAAAAGAGAGAAGGGGGATCATTCACAGTGAGCAAGAATGAAGAATATGTATTTCTTGAGTTTCAAAATAATCATGAGCCTTAGAAACTCCCTAACCCAGCTAAGAATTTAGTCATGGGGTTGTCTAACCACTTTTCTTAAATGAACCTTTCTAGTCAATTATTACTCTTTTTAGAGCATTCAGTTGGGTCCTTTACCAACAATGACCAAGCATTGTGAAATCAATAAAAAAGCATTTCCAAGAAGCAATGCCATCCTGTTTTCTAGTAGAATCCAAAACCTTTCAGTATTTCCATACCAGATAGCATATTTTACTAATATAGATTATACCAACCTTTCTGATGGCCAATATTACAACTGTTTATGTGTGTACAGTTTGACCAATTGAATATTGAAATATACGTACAAAGATGTTTATCACATTACGGTTTATAAAAATGAATATTGGGAACACTAAAAGTCCATCAATGACCAAACTGATGATAACCACTATAACCACTGAAAATGATGAAATGATGAAATGATGAAATCTATCTATCTATCTATCTCTATGGACAGTGAAATATGTGTGTATGAGTGTACTTTTCTCAGGATATGTATGAATTCAGGTTATCTATAGTTGCATAAACAAATGTATGAAGCCATTTTTAACTTTTTTAGAACAGTGTTTTATATGATATATGAGAGATTATGCATAGAAAAAGGCTTTAGGGAAATAGGTGGAAATGTTAGCAGCAGTGGTACCTAGGTAATCAACAGCGTACCTGAGATCGCAAGTGGGTTTATTCTTCTACTTTACATGTTATATAATTTTTTTTCTAGTGAGCATGATTATCTTTCTTAGTTTCTTAAACGTATTTTCACTTTGAGGGCAAAAGTATCTCTTAACAACAACAGACATGTTATATCAGGATTTTGTTTTCCTTAAAGGAAACCACTCACGGGAGGAAAAAATTCTGCGCACAAATACAGTACATTTTATTTATCAGGAGTGACTACAGAATGGGGCGTTATAGAACTGAGAGTAACTATATGAACTCTATGTAGGGACAGGCCAAGGGCACATGAAAAGAAGTACTACAAAGTGGCTTTCATCCAACATTTTAAGACCTTCTATTTTTAATGACTGGACCTAAACCAGAAATAGGCATCTCTGGATCCAGCAGTCATTGCTAACCCACATTGCTTGGCTGTAAACATACCCAATTCCTCCTCCCTCTTCTCACCCACAGACTCTCACATACAAAACTACTTGAGGGACTCTAGCCAGTGATATTCATGAAGGCTTTCACAAAGTTGCCGACCAGCACTTGTCATCCAAGAAGAGAGGAACTGGGGTCCCTCTCCTCCACCATTTTAATCCTGGAATGATGCATAAAGCATCTTTTGAAACCAGGGTTTTGTGGCAACAGCAACAACAACCAGTTGTGAGACTCACTCTCATTTTACAAATAGGGAAGCTGATGCTCAGAGCAAGTAGATTACTTACTCACTAGGATGGAAATGCTTAGGGCTAGAATGCAGGTTTCCTGATACTGTTCTGTTGTTAGCTACTGTTTTCACAGAACCATCTAGGCTCCTTGCAAGAAAGATGATCTACAGATAAGCAAAAAGTCAGACCCAATGAAAGAGGCATGTTCTTGTCCCAAATCTGAGGTATTCGGTTTCTGGATGAAAAGTAATTAACAACGTTTTAAATTATTATGGCTCGTATGGAAAGCAGCAAACCAAAATATAAAACTCTTTAAAATATCTAATGCAAGACCTCTGAACAGCCATTGTGTTAAATGTCACAAGAGATTTTCATCTTAGTATTTAGTGGCTGGCAGGAGATGACTCAGGGCCATGGAATTTAATTTTAAATTGTTTTCAAATAAATTCACAGGGTCCAATAACATGAAACTTTGGAAGGTGACAAGGTGGCTTTGGAGATTTGAAAGTTTTTAAAGCCATATATCAAAGGCTACCTCTGACAGTTATGGGGATTTATCGTGTTCTCAACCCCAATTGTTTCTAAAAGCTCTCAACCATGCTTCTCTGTGCAAAAGAATTAAATTTGGAATTCTTGCCGTCTTCTACTGCCTAGGACCTCAAAATCTCTAACCTCATGTACCTAGAAACGGCTCAAACATTCTTTTCTGGGGACTGTCATTAAATCCCCATTTTCTGGATGGGGATACAGAGGGTGCAACCATTGGTCAAGGTCACCCAGTGAGTCAGTGGCAAAGCTGGGAATGCAACCCAGACTTTCTGACTCCCTCGCCTGTCCTCTGACCATTAAACCACACGCCCCTGACCAGGATGAAACAAGCTTGTCTGTCTCAGCGTTTGGAGGGAGCTTAGGGAAACTGCAATTTACCCACTTCCCTTGCAAGCTTTCGTATTCCATTTATTTCATCAGCTAATGGGCAGATCGCTCCGGATCATTTTTCACTCTGAAAAACTTAGTTTTTATTAATTTTTCAAGGAGATGCTGTCTTCATTTGGAAGAGCAAGAAAGACGCCTTTTTTTTTTTTTTTTTTCCATCGTATCACATTGTGTAACCCTGGCAGTGTGGCCACTTCAAAAACCCGCAGAAGCTGCTTCCTTTGCTCTGCCGATGGCCAGTTCCTTTGCCAGCTTCTCCATGTGGCCTTCCTTGTACTGGGGTCGGGCGTCCCGTGGTTTCTGGCAAAGGCGGGTCCCGTGGACAAGCCAGGCCTTGACGTGGCTGTTCCTTCTCCCGCTCTGTTGAATGCTCCTTGACCACAAGAGAACCCAGTTCTCCCGCCAGCTACACCCCACATGCCACTGGAAATGTAGTCCATGGTGACGGTCCAACAGGGCGCCAGCCAGAGTCCAGAGCAACTTTACTAGGGACAAGGGAAAAGCAATACAGCCAGTCCTCCTGCCAGTGAGTACCATCTCCTGCCAAGACCACAGAGGGGGGAAGGCTTTGCAGCCCTGAGCAATGGGACCAGCCTGTGGGTCATGGCTCCGTCTGGTTCCCACAACCCATGAAGTTGTTTCTCCCCATGCTGTATACCTGTCATGTTTGATTTCTTTCTCAAAGTGAACAAAATTGTTTACTCTCAAAGACTTGTTGCCATTTGGGGGACAACTCTGTCAACTCTGGGCTGGGGTTTTCGACCAGCCCGCTGTGTGCCCCCTCCTTGGCCATTAGTCATCATGCTCTGCAATGACTTCGCTCCCAGAAGCTGTCAGCAGAAGCCAGAGCAGCAGAGAAAAGGAATCGGGGAAGGAGAGGGGTGTGTCACTATGGTGCTACCCAAACTCCTCTTTCTCCTCCCTGTGCGTTTGTTAAACCTGCTTAGTCCAGGCCGAGCGTGCTGTGGTCGGTCAGGTGAGATTGCCCCAAGTCACCTCAAAATTTAGTGCTGCCCCACCAGGGAAGTGTCACACCTGTCTCCATGCCCAGCCGCCTGCCCTCCACTTGGCGAGACACTTGAGGACTAAGACTCTCCCACTACATTTTGGAACGAAGTTCCCACTGACACACAGGGTGGCCCCAAATCAATTTCCCTAAAGGTCTTAAAATCACCAATACTTAAAAAGCTGATTCTGCTTATCTTTCCCATCACACATGGCTCCAAACACATCCTATTATTCTGTGCTTCAGCTCTTTCTGCACGAGCTATCAAGCACTGTATTCCCATGAGAAGAAATAAGTTTGCTTAATGTGACAGCACTCGATGTGCTCCAGGGAGAGTGACAACATAATTTTGTTTACTATTCACTCCAAGTTCTAAAGAAGTAAACTTCATTAACTTTTCCGATAAACACAAAGGCTCTATTATTTGCCTTACCCATAAAATTAAAAAAGAAAAAAAAAACTTTGATGTCCTCGAGAAGGCAGATTTTATTGAAGTTTCTATTGCTCTACCCCAGTGATCTAGAGGCTGATACTGCTTCAGTTGGCCTCTGACCTCTGGCGGAAACGCCCAGGTCGGCAGCTCTGGGCAGTTCTTGGCAAAAGCCGGTCAGCCCATCCGTGTATATGCAATGGTCCAGGTGGCAACTTGCCCGGTGGAACAAAGAGGTGAAATGTCTCTGGCTAATGTTATATAGGTCTACATCTTGCCTTCACAGGGCAACAAAACTATGAAAGTAAGTATCTTATTCAAAGCAGTCTCTCAACCAGAAAATAAGAGACTTCAAAATAGAACATAGCCCAAAGAAGCCTGACTTAGGTCATAGATGGGGTTAGAGACACTGAGGCCCCAGGAGGAGAAAGTGAGGAAGACAAATCAGCCTGGCCCTCCACCCTCCATATCTGGTAGAAGAGCTGACAGGGTCCTGTTTAGGCCTGTGTCTTGAGTTTCTGTCCACAGGGTGGAAATCTACTCTTAGGATGAAAACTGTAAGGAAAAGTATCTGGAAAAATAATTTTTAGGAAAAGTGTTTTAGTTGAAAAAAAATATTAGCTAGAAAACCACACCAAACCCCCAAATTAGATATTGGAGCAGATTACCTTATTTTTTTTTTATGACTTTTTTTTCCTGCCAAAAGGAAACGGTCCTGTGTAAGATTGTGTTAGCAAGCACAGGCCCCAGCCTCCGACTGCTCACAGAAATTAACTGCTTTCAAAGGGAGTAGCAGGCGAGACAGCCCAAAAAAGAGTTTAAGGCCTTTTGCATTCATTAAAATTTATTTGGAACATGATAAATCTTCCATATATGTCAACCAGTCGTCTTTTCTGCTTTATTTTAAAAGCAGCATTTGAAGATCTGAGAGTAAACAACGATGTGAAAGTTTCCTTCACAAGACTTTCTTGTTCTATTTTTCCTCCCCTAATAAAATGGTGTTTATGGCTCAATATACAGAGTTAGAAAGAATGTGAGTAGGAAGGCATAGAGTTTTAAAAATCTACAGACTCTAAGTATAGAACTGTATTTGGAGGTTGAACTTTAAAAAAAAGAGGCCGATTTTGTTTTTTAATTTAACTTTTTATTGTAGTAAAAGATATACATACCATAGCATTCATCATTTTAGCTATTCCTAAGTGTACAATTCAGTGGCATTAAATACATTCACAATTCTGTGTGACCATCACCACTATCTATATCCAAAACTTTTATCTCCAACAAAAATCTGTACCCATTAAAGAATAATTCCCCATTTCATCTCTCCCCCTAGCCCCTGGTAACTTCTGTTTTCTTTCTATATGAATTTGCCCATTCTGGGTATCTAATATTAGGTTGGAATCATATATTTGTTCTGTCTGACTTTTGTCTGATTTGTTTCCCTAAACATAATGCTTTTAAGGTTCATCTGTGTTGTAGTGTGTATCATTTTGATAAAGGACCAAATTTTACAATAAACAGTCAAAATTTTGACCTGTTTTCTTCATGTTGGCAGCCCCCAGGCTCTGCAGCTTGTTAACTCTCCACAGAGGAAAGCAGAGGTCTCTGATCTTACTTGGCTTTGCTTTACTTCCAGTCTCCTGAGCACTTGGAAGTTTTTTCCTGTTGCCTGAGAAGCCCAAAGAGATTCTGGGTTTTGTTTTTATTTTTCTTTTGGATTGTCTGGTATTGTGAACTGACAAATTCCTGTCTTAAAACCAAAGGACTGAAAAATCTTATGTTGAGGCATTTATGGTCAACTCCAAAAGCATTTTTTTTCACCCTCCTTGATCTGGATACTTATTATGATTTTCCTTCAGTTTAAATGGGGATAGATACAATATGTAGCCAATGAACATTTAACACAACCCGCATTCATGGCTTCTCTCTTTTTTATTACCTTTCAATCCATCCCAGTGCCTCACTACCCCATTGGGCCTGATGGCCCCTTTTTACAAATATTTTGTTAAGTCCCTTTTAAAATCCTACAATGAAAGTCACAGGCAATGTAACCTATCCATGCCTATTTTTTCAAAGTCAAGATAATGCCTTAAGCATAACATAAATTAGAAATAAAGAATGACTTTTAATAAATAATATATATTCCAATAATATGTATCCCAATTTGCTTGGGAATAACTACATTGAAAGACATAATGAAGTAATCAGAAGCTGGCATTTAGATAGAGAATCACCTTTGACTTCAACAACTATAAACACAAACCAAGACAAATGTGTTATATAGACAACTAAATCCCTTGAGCCATGCTGCAATTTTCCAACAGTTACACAAATTTCCACAACAATGAACAACTTAAAAATAAAAAGTTCCAAACAAGGCGTAAAGCTTTATTCCTAGGAAATTTAGGGTGTGTTAAAACTGTGTAATAAGTACATTGTGCTTATAGATAAAATGGAATTAGAGTTTTAGTTGAAATAATGCATAGGTTTGTCCAAATTCACGACTGTCTAGTTGGACATTCAGAAGTCTTATGGGGTTCAGAACAATTCCTCATTGTGCTGGACTGTCCCAAAGGACATATTATTTTTCTATTCAGCATTGTGCCAGCACTGTCTTGCATAATGTCAACATCCCTAACATTTGCCCAGTAAATGTTAATAATGGTCCCAATCAGTGTGACAATCAAAAAACAAACTCACAAATTTTTGAGATAACCCAGAGGTAGAAGTATAACCGGTTTGGTCTTTTAGAGGTGGGAAGCCAGCAGATGATTCTAAGTGCCTCTAACCATTCCCAACTACATTGATACACCTAATTTCCAGAGGGAGGTCTGGAGCGAGAAAGGCTCCAGGGACAAATCAAGCAGAGAGGCTCCTGAGATGGTTGCAGTTTCTTGAATGATTTTTCCTATGTCCTTGCCCATGCCACGGGCCTGAGATCTTATCCTCTGCCTTTTTCTTCAGACACTTCATCCACCACCACCTTTGCCAAGCTTCATAAAGATAGGAAAGGACAATTTTTCTGTGGTGTAGAGGAACCCCTGGGGTTGAACATGCAAATTATGTCATTACAGCTTCAAAAAAGGTTCAGGTTCTTTCCTCCATTTCATTTTTCTCTTCTAAGCTCACCCTTAATTGCAGCCTCCAGACCAAAGCTGCAAGTCTTGGCATAGCTCCCATACCATTCAAAAATCTAATAATTCCTTTCTATATGTGTCTCTAATCCCACCTCCAACTTGGTTCCTTGCCTAAAATGTTCTCAAAGTTTGCCTAAATTAAACTTGGTAGCTTCCTGCGTTCTGTGCCACAATCACCCTGGAAACTCTCCAACATTTTAGTGTTCCAGGTCATCTCTTCTGAGTGGCCAACCTTGCCACATTTCAAAAATATGTTCTAACAGAGCAGATTCCTTCTATGCCTCATAGACTCTAACGTTCTTCTCCATCCCTGATCACTTCTATTGTCTGCTCGGATCCCAAGATAATCCTATAAGGTAGATGGGGAAGGTGACATCTTATCACTGAGATCACTGAGCTGGGGACAATTATTGATCTGCCAACGTTACACAACTAATAAGTAGCAGAAGTAGGAAAATAGCACAGATTTTGGTTGGCTTGTTTGATTGTGTCTTTATTTTCTTAGGCTTTTTCAGGATTAGTTCACTAACCCCATTAAAATCAAAATCTCTTCAGTGAACTATTTCATATTTACCCTTTCCACTCTCCGTTGAGATTTTGCAAGTCTCTCAAAAAGCCTTCTTGCTTTTCTTGCTGTCAGTATGGTCAGAAAACCCCTTATTTCCTAGTCTATCATCAGATCCCCAGAAGTGCTTCTGCCCTTCAGATGGTTTCAGATGCCCTTCCTTTGACCTCTTCCACCATCCTTATTTTTTCTGGACACACAGAAACCAGACTCCCACACTAAAAAACATGTTTGTCCTGCCTTTTCATAGCAAAGATGGGCTAATATTTGCCATTTTATTTCAGAGGCATATTGTAGGCAGGAGAGCACTTTGGACTTGAGACTTTCTGGAACAGTAATTGCTGCAGGTTCACCACTTGCTGAGGCTTCAGCTTCCTATAGGTCTCACCCTGCCCCTAAACCATGGACTGCTCTTTGGTCCCTTCCTGCCCTAAAAGCCAACCCCATCTTCAAGGCCTCACTTACATGCTGCCTCCTCTGTAAAGCTTTCTTTAAACTTCCAAAATAATTCCTCTACTTCTCTCAGAGCAGATCATCTAAAATCTGTTTAGCACCTGTTTAATTCTGTGGATAGTATAGTTAAATTCTCACAAATATTTGTTTTGCATTCCTTCTTATCTATGCTTGGTAGTACATGTCATTCATTTCCTTGCTTATTGTTATTGTATCTCCTGCTTCTCTCTAGAGTTGCTTCTTTCTAGAGTAAAATCTCTCTGAGAGGATCTGTGGATGTAAAATTTCTTGAGTTCCATATGCTTCAGTTAAGAAACTTTTGGCTACAAGTACCACAACCCCTACTCAGACGGTTTTAAAAAATAAAGGAATTCAATTATCTCACCAGGAGGTCCTGAGATAAAGCAGCTGCACTCGAAGAGGTATCTTGTAAAGGAACAAACGGTTCTTCTCGTCTCACACTGTCATCCTCCACCTTTCTCATCTGCTCTGGGATTTAACTCCCTTCTTGACAATAGTTGCCACAATCCCAGGTATCATGGGCAGACGGGACAATGTCCAAGGGAAGAGTACGCTGCCTCTTGCCCTCTTGATCTCTTCAAAGGAAAAGAGAGCTTTCACATAGTCCCCCAGCACACTTCTCCTCACATCTAATTGCCCAGGACTGAGTCACCCAGCCCTTTCTAAACCAAAGACCATCAGGGGAATGGGATTACTATGATTCATACAAACTAATGAAGATCTACATTTTTGGGGAGACAGAAGGTGAGAGCAAACACCACTATCAACTTGTGACATGGATAACGCTTGGCTTGTTGGACAAGTTTAGAAGAAGGCCTTCCAAGAATGTACTTAGTCCCCACAGAGAGTTATTCTTGAGCAAGCCACCATGGGTCGTGCCCTGGGGCAATGAGCTCGTGCCTGCACTGCTTTAGCATGCATGGAGAAGCAAGAGCAGTAGAGATACTTAACCAATCTTGTGACAACAAAGTTTTCAGTCAGGGCAGTGGTCTTGCTGGTTAGAATATGTGGAAGTGGGACAGCACTACCTGCAGTTTCCTTTCAGCTCTGGTATCAGCTAGAGACTTCTTAAGTCTCCCCACTGAACCAGCTTATTGATCAGTTACCAGCAGAAATGAGGAAAGAGTTCCTAGGATATATGATAGAGTTTGTCTTGCCTCATTCCTGAATCACATGGAGGAAGAATGAACACTTCAGAAAAACGGATCTTCCTGCAAGAGAAAAAGCTATTTAGAGTAGGCTATTGAATGTTCTCTATACCTTTAATGCTTGAAACCCTCACCAACTGGGACTGAATCTTAATTCTAGACTCAAAACTTCTTTTCCCTTAAATATTCTGAAGATTTTGCTTCATTGTCTTCTCTTATCTAGGATTACAGATGAGAAATCTGTGAGTTATCTGCTTCAATTCTCTGAATAGTTTTTGCATTTTAAAAATCTTTAATGTGCCAAATGTCATAATTTTGTGCACATATGTGAAGTTGTTTCATCCTGTTTGGCACACAATATTCTCTTTCAATCTAAGATGATGTTCCTTTTTTTTTTTTTAGGTGTTATTTCTTTTTGTCATTTACTTGAGGATTTCCTTTATTATCTTTATTTTATTCCCTCTGACTAACCCAGGAGACTCATGCATCATTAAATAGACTTTGGAACTTGCAAATATTTTCTTCCAGGTCTCTTAACTTCTCTTGCTCACTTTTCATATATTTACTCCTTGTGCTTTGTTCTGTAAGGATACTTGCTCTATTTTTTGGCTATTTAGCTCTTTTGTTTTTCTTTTCTGCTGCTCAGCCCTTCATTGAGTTTGTTTTTCTAATAAACTTCATTATTGAAATATAACACACATATAGAAAAGTGCATAAATCCTAAGTGTACAGTTGGTGAAGACTCACAAAGTGAACACTTATATGTAACCCTCACAGATTAAAAAAAAAAAAAAAAAAAAAAAAAAAGAGGACAGCACCAGGAATGTTGCCTTTGCTGCTTTAATGTATAGGATGGATGTGTCTGCTATGGTATCTTAGTGAAGTAAAAGAATAAAGTAAAAGTGGAAAGTACTGCTAGACTCCTCTTTACCTTAGTTTGCAATTCTGGCCAAGCGTTAGTTCTGTTAGAGCTGTCATTCTGGTTCTGGAGCAAATAAGAGTTTTGTTCCAATGAGATAAATATGCAATTCTCTCTATACATAAAGATCAAGTTTACTAGGATATTGCTAGCAAAATTCGTAATTATTTCCTCTTGCTCATATGATCGTTCTCCTTACTCTTCCTCTCTATAATATATCAGTTCACAAGTTTTTATGGCCAAACCAAACCAAGTGGAAGTTTTTCTGAATGACATCCTTTCCTAGAAGTCTAAAGATGGATTATTATGCAAGGGCCCCTGCCCTGGTTGGAATGGTTAAAAGGAAAGAACTATTTCCTCTCAGTTGAGATATATGGAAATAATGCTCCCTGGACCATCAAGTCAATGTAGACTGGTCTGCCTATTGCCTCAGGAGTGATCTGGAAGAGGATGCTAGAGAGGTATACTGTCTTCCTAGCCTAATGCTTTGCCTGCCACTCTCCAAGCTATGTCATTCATTATTTTTGTGGAAGACTGACTGCTTCAGCAGATACTCTCATGAGGAGAAAAATCTCAAGAAATGGATCACAACTTGCAGCTCTCACGTGGGTCCAATGAAGTCTCAAAAAATAGGTCATTCAGTGACTGGAAATTTCTGTGATTCGTTCAATTCAACAGATGCCTATTAGGCACTTACCTTTTTAAAAAATCATTCAACAAATATTTATTGATCAGCTACTCTGCACCAGGCTCTGTTTTAGGAGGCTAGTGGATACAGGAAATAAGATTAAGACCCTGCTTTAAAGGAAATTGCAGTTCAGTTAGAAGGGAAAGCATACAGAAATGATGAAAAACAGTAACAGAAAGATATTGCCCTGGAGCAGTATGAACAAATAACACCGGAAGAGGAAAGGGGAGGTCAAAAGAGGGAGCTCACAATCAGATCAGTATACCAGGAGGGCTTCATAGAAGATAGCATTTAAGATAAACCTTGAAGCTAGATAGGAATTTGACAGAGGTGAGGAAGAGCATTCCAAAAGCAAAAACTGCTTAAGAAAGACATAGAATTAAAGGTAGGCAAAGTATTTGCATGCATCTGGAATGGCAGTAGAGACAAATAAGCAGAGGTTGTTTAAAAAGAAAAAAAAAGTTGGTCTATGGGCACCATACTATAGATGGAAACTCTAATCAATAGCCAATGGAAGTGGTAACATCCAAAACAACCTATTTTATAGAAAAGGATAAGGTTTCTAAATGAAAATAAATGATATTTTTGTTAATCCAATATAGTCTGGGTTAAAAAGCAAAGTGCCAAAATGACCCTTTCCTTACAGAGTCCTCTTTTTAAGAAATGGATTAGAGGAACCAAAAAGTTTCCCAGTTTCCCTAGCTAAAAAATATGAATAAGCTAAGGTAAATATTATTAAAGAATTAGTTCCAGGTAAAAGAACTATGGAAAGCTTTGTGGAAAATGCACATTTAAGCAGGGTTTTGTGGTTTTGTTTTTTTTTAAGATTTTATTTCTTTATTTGAGAGAGAGAGAGAGAATGAAAGAGAGAGTGCACAGCAGGGGTGGGGGGTAGAGGGAGAAGCAGACTCCCTGCCTGATGTGGAACTCAATCCTAGGATGCTCGGTTCACGGCTGGAGCTGAAGGCAGATGCTTAACGGACTGAGTCACCCGGCACCCTTAGCAGGGTTTTGAACTGTGGGGCAGGGGTTGGAGAAGATGGATGTGGGAAGATCAAGCTCCCAATTCTATTTGTAATGTGCATGGAGGAAAGCACAGAGCTGGTAGGGAGTTGATGCCTGTGTAACCACTTGCCCTCCACAGACACAAGCTACTGAAGCACTCTGATCCAGCCAATTAACTGTGGATATCAAATGAGTTTCCCATTTGCATAAAGTGCTATGATGAACAGACATTTTTTGAATCCCGTGCAATCCTCTAGGCATTTAAACAGGGATTTTATCTTCTGTGATCATTATTACATAATAATATCGTGTGTGGCCACTATCCCTACAATCTGGGAAGGGAAAGGAGAGAAGGTGGGGAAGGGTTCTGGGAGAAGTGGATGACTTTAAGATCTAAAAGATGAAGGGCCACCTGGGTGGCTCAGTGGTTGAGGGTCTGCCTTTGGCTCAGGTTGTGATCCTGAGGTCCTGGGATCGAGTCTCGCATCAGGCTCTCCATAGGGAGCCTGCCTCTCCCTCTGCCTTTGTCTCTGCCTCTCTCAGGAATAAATAAATAAATTATTTTTTAAAAAGATCTAAAAGATGAAATGGAGGTAGAGGGAGGGCATTCCAAGCAAAGAGAGCAGCAGGAAAAAAAGGTGTTAAGACAGAATTTTGTGGCATCAAGAAATGTCAGTAATTCTGGAAGACTGAGGTAGAGGAAGATTAAGGGGAGTATGAGCCACATCTAAGGACTTGAATACGACCATAAGAAGTTTAGCTCTTACCCTAAAAGCAACGAGAATCATCAAAGCGTTGTCAACAGGAGCAAACTTTGACATTAGAGAAACCATTCTGGCACCTGGAAGAAAGAATTGAGCAATTGAGCAGTAGGAGACTGGAAGGCAGAGAGAGAAGTCCACCTTCTATTGCAGTTTCGCTGCCAAGGCAAGGTGGGCCCGTATCAGAGCGTAGTAACCAAATCTTGTTTTTAAGAGCTACAGAACTCACTTTCAACTGCCTGGTAATGTCATTAAGGTCTCTCAACACCCCTTGTTTGTCAGAACATTGCTCAAGCCAATTTTTTTAACCAAAAGGCTTAGGAATAAGAATATCACATACACTGAGGAAATTTTAATTTAACTTTCCTGAAGTTGGGAAACTAACCTCTTGCACAGTTCAGCACATTCCTCAAAGCTGCTCTCACTTTCCTGCCTGGCTGAGTCAGGCAGCAAGAAGACTTGGTTGCTAAGACAACTCCATACAAGGCTCCCCACGCTGCGCTGCCCTCTGCTGCGCTCGCTGGCTAAACCCTTTGGGATACCTTAGAAAATCACAAACTAAAAACCAGCAAGGTTACTTCTTCACTGATCTTTTCAGAAATCCCACTTAGATATCCTGTTCTATCAACGATATTCTTTCTGTATCTGTCTCCCCTGCCTCGAATTTCTTCTTCTTTGAAAGGAAATGTAAACTTTCCATTCAAATTAGGTTTTGTTTTCTGATATTTTCAAAACTCATTTGCTTTTATTCTATTTGCTTGAAACCTATCTAAGGAAAGACAAGAAAGGGAAGGAGAGAGGATGCATTCGATCTAATATTTGTTGCCCAGGGCTAAGTGTTATGAGGCATCCAGGTACCAAATCTAAACTCATTTCCTTGTTAAGAAATGTGACACCATATATTCAATAAGAGCAATATAGTGCATCTGGATTTCAAAAAGGTATTTGGCAAAGTTTCAGTATAAGGAACAAGGTGAAGAAATGCAGACTAGATAAGGTTGTGTGGTTAGTATGATTCAAATCTGACAACACTGGGAGGGTGTCGGTTAATGAATTGCTGACATTTTGTAGCAAGGGCTCTAGTATTAAACCCATCCTATTTGTCAAATTCATAATCACTTGGATGGCAACATATGCTATTAATTTCTTAAATGATCTAATGCATCTAGTGCAATCCTAGGAACTTAGTAATTGCTCAATAAATATCGAATTTAATAGAGAGGAAATTATTGATACTTTTCCTAACAGAATCACAACTCTAAATGAGTTCATTAAGCTGAAAGAAAGTAAAAATACAAATACAATAATATTGGAAAGGGAAAAATTAGTTTTGTGCTCTTGGACTCACATAATCAATGTACAAGTATACAATAGAAAAAGCCCAATTTAACATTTCATTTAAAAAATTAGGATTTAGCCGACTACAAGGTAAGTAGGCATTAATAGGTTGCTTTTCTCTCTCTACAAAATTAATGAAGCCTACGTAGCACCATATATGGATCAAGGGAGATAACAGCCTATTTGCCATTGAGCTGTTTAGATATCTGGAAACTGTACTTCATATTAAACACTGCATTTTGGGATCCCTGGGTGGCGCAGCGGTTTGGCACCTGCCTTTGGCCCAGGGCACGATCCTGGAGACCCGGGATCGAATCCCACGTCGGGCTCCCGGTGCATGGAGCCTGCTTCTCCCTCTGCCTGTGTCTCTGCCTCTCTCTCTCTCTCTCTCTCTCTCTCTCTCTCTCTCTCTGTGACTATCATAAATAATAAATAAAAATTAAAAAAAAATAAACACTGCATTTTAAGAGGATTATTAATCAAGAGACTGTGTCCAGACTAGATTGGGCATAATGGAGCTCCTATGAGGAAAATGTAAAGACATTTTACATTTTACTTATCACAAAATAAAATTAATGCCAGAGTAGGGGTAATCATGGGAGTCTTCATGATAGCTACCTTCACATGTTGAAAGGCTAGCATATACAAGGAGGACTCAAATTATTCTTGGTTACTCTAGAGAATTTAGCTTAACCAAACTAAACTCAGTTTAACTAAGCTAAGCTTAACAAGGCTAAGCTTAACTTAGCTTAACCAGGAGTTTGAAAGAAGTGATAATAAAGCAAATTTTGGCTGAAGATAAGATATAATTCCTTAGCAAATAAAATGGTCAACAAATGAAACAGGGACTGTTCTAAAGTAATACTGAAAAGCAGGTCACTTTTAGAGAGAATTATTACATGAAATAGTTTGTTCATATTTTGAAGTCCCTTCCATCTCTAAAACTGTCTGATCGTGATCACATTTCTATTGTCTGAAGGGAAAAAACAAAATATTAAACCACTATAACCATCATAACCAACTAATCATCATGCAGACCAATATGATGCATGGATTTAAGAAATACTAATGCAGTTGAATTCCACAAGTCTCTTGGGATTGCTTCTTTAGTATTAGGCACTTTGTAGGTGCTGACTTTATCATTGAAACTTATAATCTTGTGGTAAAGAATGATCTAAATAGATAATTTCAATGTTTTCTATAACAGTGCCTGCACATAGCAGACGCTTGTACTAGTTTCCAATTGCTGCTGTAAGAAATTACCAAAATTTAGCATCTTAACACATCACAATTTTACTTACAGTTCTGGGGGTCAGAAGTCTGAATGGACCTCTCTGAACTAAAATCAAAATGTCAGCATGCTAGTTCCTTTTGGAAGTTCTAGGGGAGAATGTTTCCCTACGTTTCCCTGCTTCTAGAAACCACCCATATTCCTTGGTTTGTGGCCTCATTCTTTGAACTTCAAAGCCAGCGATGTCAAGCACAGTTGTTCTGACACTGCCATATGATTCTCTATTTTCTGCCTCCCTCTTCCATACCTGAAGATTCTTATGATAAATTTGGCCCCACCCAGATAATCGAGGATAATTTCCCTATTGCAACGTCAATGGAATAGCAACCTTAATTCCATGCCATTGTACACCAGTCAGCCAAGGCTGCCATAACAAAGTACCACAGACTAGGTGGCTTAAAAAACAGAATTTTTTTTCTCATAGTTCCAGAGGCTGAAGGTCCAAGATCAAGGTAATGGCAGAATTGGTTTCTGGTGAGACCTCTGTTTCTTGCTTCTAGACACCCGTCTTCTCTCTGTGTCCTCACTTGGCCTTCCCTCTGTACATACACACACTCCTGGGATCGCTTCCTCCTCATAAGGACACCAATCTTATTGGATTACAGTCCTACCATTGTGACCTCATTTAACCTTAATTGCTTCCTTAAAGACACTATCTCTGAATATAGTCATGCTTAAATTCAGGGCTTCAACACATGAATTTGTAGGGGGACCTAATTCAGCCCATAATAGCCACATAACCTCATATATTCCCAGATTCCAGGAATCAGGACATGCATATGTTTAGTGGGGCCATTTTCGTGCCTACCACTCTCAATAAATGTTTGTTGAATGAATGAATGCCTGAATGAATGCTAAAGCAGGACTGCTTACAGGGAAGCTCAGAAAAGATTCTTAGGTCAACCTGGTGTCTCAGGGAAAGGTCTAGAAAACTAATTGTTGATGAATATAAAATCAATAGGGAAAATAGTGGGAAAAAATATTAAGCATCATAGGTCCAGTGCTCAATTTTATAAATAAAAAATGAAGGGTCAGGGAGGTTAAATGACTTACTATTTAACCTAGTTCTTTCTATTGTTAGTCTAGTACTCTGTCTACCATATTGGTCAACATTTGGCATAGCATGGAGAAGAGCTGCCCCTTTGACAGGGCAAAGATAGCAAACAACAGGTAATATGAAACAGAAGCACTCCACCTCATCAGACGAAAGCACCCCCTTTGGGGATTTGGGAAGCAAACTATGAGGAAGCTCTGTGTGAGGATGAGAACTTAGATAAAGTGTGAGCCTCTGTTTCATCATCTACGAAACGAGGTGACAGCAGCTTCTATTTCATACAATTATTGTCCAGTTTAAAAAATGTTTTTAGAGGAGTCTTTTGTGCATAATAAATACTCAGTGAATGTAGGTAACTACGATTACGGTTATTACCATTATTAGCAACTTTTAATGCATTTATTGTAGAACAGTTGAATACCTCCCTGCTCACTGCTGCTGAACTAGTACCAAGATACAGAAATTAATGAGTTTCCACCACTGTGGATCTCAGTTTGACCAGTGAGTCATCAGTTTACATGCCTATGATGACCGCACAGGTGGCCTCTGTGAGTAAAGTGAGCCAACAGGGTCCTGTAGCAGGAGGAAGGCCCATGTCTAGTGTATGTGGAGCACAACTGAGTTCCAGACAATTTTTGCCACTTAGCATCTAGCCCAATATTGTCAGATACACCATTTTTTCAAGGGAAGCTGCCGATCTGGATATTTATATATAAAATATCAAAAATTTTTACACTGGCAACTCCAATCACATACATCTGTGGACCAGATGTGGCTCTATCTACTCATAGACCAGATGTGGCTCCTAGTTTGCAACTTTTAGGGAAGAAAGCACTTGACTGATTAACTAGCAGTTCTTAACCTGGAGTCCTAGATAGAATTCAGGGGTCTGTGAATGTGAATGGGGGAACAAATCCACCTATTTTTATTTACATAACATAATTTACATATCTTCCATATGTCTATTTATATTTATTTTATTAAATAATAGAAAATAGGGATCCCTGGGTGGCACAGCGGTTTGGTGCCTGCCTTTGGCCCAGGGCGCGATCCGGGATACCCTGGATCGAATCCCACGTCGGGCTCCCGGTGCATGGAGCCTGCTTCTCCCTCTGCCTGTGTCTCTGCCTCTCTCTTTCTCTCTCTGTGTGTGACTATCATAAGTAAATAAAAATTAAAAAAATTAAAAAAAAAATAATAGAAAATAAATTGTATATATTTATTTATCTAACCCCTAATTGAAACTTAGAATCTCCTTAATTATGAGTATCAACAACAGACCACAGGAGTATTAGAAGTACCTGTAACTCTCACCCACAGAAATCACAAATATTTTTACATCACATTACAGTATTAGGGCATCTCAAAATATTTTCCGTGCTCATTACTGCTTTGAAGTTACAATTTGTAGATCCACCCTAGGTCTCATTGTTTAATGTATATAATGTATTTAATGTGTGTGTGTGTGTGTGTGTGTGTGTGTGTAGCAGATATAATACCATATCATTGAATTTGCTTTTATTTTATCATCTTGATGACTATTTCATTATATTTGGTTACCTTGGCAATGTTTTTTTAATTTTATGAATTCAGAAAGATTATTCTGAAAAGGGTTCCATATGCTTCACCAGACTGCAAAGGAGTCCACAGGACACACTACACGTACCCCCTATACACTCAGTAACACACACACACGCACACACACACACCAAGAACCCTTGAATGAGGGTTCAAGGAAGGGAATGAAGGTTAAAAGCAAGACAAAAGACGTCTCCAAAAATAACACTCACAATTGTGCGTCTTGGTTTGCTCTTTGATAAAATGTTAGCGTGTGGCCTATGTAGCAGTTCCCAATCTCTAACTATCCCTGAAGCAGTGACATGAACTCATCCAGTCTTCTCTCAGGTACTACAGTTACATCTAATCTCAGCAACCAGGAGTGACTGAGTCTTGGGGAAACGAAAGCCTGCTGTTGTTAAACACTATTACGAAAGCAGGCTACCCAAGGAACCACATTTTGTTCAGTCAACAGGTCATGCTGGAACTTCATCTGTAGTTACAGATAAAGTTTTTTGTTTAGGTCTTGCTGGGCTAAGGAACTTCTGATGTTTGCTTACCATCCCATTTAACCAAAGACTCTCTGCTGGTAGATGACGGCTGGTTCCTCTTGCAGGTCTGGGAAATGTGTTTGGCCTGCACCAGTCTGGGCTGTCTGCTCAGCTTGCTGGGTTTTGCAAATCTGAGCTCAGTTGTGGGTTTATTTAGTTCCAGGAGACTGGGTTGGCTTTTCACATTCCTAGGTCTCGTGTGTCTGAAGACCTTCAGTTTGGCTTTAAGAATGATCCTATGGTGTAACACTAGCTCCTAAATGGTAACATAAGTTTGGTAATAATAATAAAACAGAAATAGGGAGCTATCAGAGATTATTAGTACTGGCATATGAATTAAACCATATTGTAACAAATCTGTTTCAAGGGTAATAATCTTAGTTTGGACAGAACTGAATTCAAGACCTCAGCCTCTCTGGCATTTCCCACATCCACTTCCTCTGAATATGAAGCTTTCCAGATATACTTACATGATGTATGCTCCCAACTAGTCTTCAGATAGTGCTCTAAAAAGAAGTCATTTCTACCAAACTCTGTTTTCAAAAGTCCTCGTATTTTTTGAGTTCCAGAGAGCTGACTACTCCCAAAGTCATAAATAAGAGGGCCCCCATACCTATTTATAGTCCCAAACGGGAGAAAATTTTGTTTCTGTTGTTTGTGGAACCTCCAGCACATGATAGGTGTTCAAAAAATATTAGTTGGTTGGGATCCCTGGGTGGCGCAGCGGTTTGGCGCCTGCTTTTGGCCCAGGGCGCGATCCTGGAGACCCGGGATCGAATCCCACATCAGGCTCCCGGTGCATGGAGCCTGCTTCTCCCTCTGCCTGTGTCTCTGCCTCTCTCTCTCTCTCTCTCTCTGGCTATCATAAATAAATAAAAATTTAAAAAAATATATTGGTTTAGTAAGTGAATCAATGCAACACAAATTAAGTATAATTATAATGCTTATTTCAATAGTTATTGAAAGGATTATTTAAGACATCATCTTAAAAACATCCATAAACTCATAAGTCCTGTGTAAGTGAATAAACTGGATTCACTAGTGCCATAAACCAGGGTTAACCTCAGACCCTCCTTCATTTATACCAACTCTAATAGTTTTTAAGTTACATAAAAACCTGTTGCTAAGCAAAATTGTATATTTGGGCATGTTTTTATTTGCTACCATTCCATTCTCCTTTTACCCATGCTGCCCTATTTTGGGAGGGCCCAATTCCCAGGGGCCCAGGGTCCTCACAAAATCTGGTACATTTGACATAGTTTAGAAGATACTTCCATCCTTACTCTAAACACTGAACGTCTCTTAGCATTGCCTCCCTATCATCAAAATTTATCTTTTTTATGTGCTATTTGCTCTCAGCAGTACTGAAGCTAACCTGAAAAGCTTTATATATGTAGATATGTCTCAGCAGGTTACTATTTCATGAAATATCTTTCTTGGTTGGTGCATGTGTCTTTCATTAGGGGCAAATACTTCAGCTATCCTGGCAAAATGGCAAGAGAATATTGGCTTTTCCAGGATCATTACGTGTTATACCACATTGGCAGCTATCTACTTTATCTGTGCATACTTCAGCCCTGGCAAAAAATACTAAGGCTTATTTTGCTTCGTTCCACCCAAATGCACTGGGACACTTGGGCAAGCTGCCCTCTGTCTCTCTGCCTTAATTTCTTCATCTATAAATCAAAAAAGGAGGACGGAAGTGCCCCCAGATAATCTAGTCCTTACTGCATCTGAAGGAGCAATGGTTCTGGGGTTATCTCTGATGTTTCATATGAAATAAACCAGATTAAATGAGAAATCTGTAAGAGATGCTGCTGTTTTTCTCATCCTCATTTGACAACAGGCTTTGATAATAATTTGGTAGCATTTACACACACACACACACACACACACATATGCCTGATGTGTGTGTATGTATATATATAATATATATATTATATTATATATATAATTATATATATTATATATATAATTATATATATATAATCTCACAGTGTATAGGATTTATGAAGACAATAAAATGATTATTGAAAAATGATGAAGAGAGAACCATGTAAATCTTACTGAACTAGAAAGTACACATGGCACGCTGCATTCTGATAACTATTTTTATTTCCTCCACTCTCAAAATCTTGGGAAACCTGGAATGATTTTTCAGGTCACTTAACACTGGTCATACAGTCCTGATGTAGGTTTCAGTATGGCTAGCCTGAGCTATCTGAGTCTTCACTCTCATCAGGATTGTCATCTTCACTACTTACCAGTGGGAAAGGAAGTTCTAAATCAACGTTTGCTGTAGAGGAAGTACTTCCTACTTGAGATTCTTTCAATATGCAAAAGTATGCACATCAGCATACTGCCTATTTAATAACATTAAATATACCTGTCATGAGCTTGGAATGCTATCATCTGTTTTCTGTACTGCATAGTGTAGGCACATATATACATTTATGTTGGTGAGAGTAAGGCTACATTGCTACAGCAAAGACAATCCCTTCCCCCAGAAATCTTAATGGCTTAAAGAAACAAATAAATGGACTTCTTGGCTATTTACCAGCCTGAGGTGAGAATTGTTGGTAGGTAACTCTGCTGCATGGTGATCATTCAGGAACCCAGGCTAAAGGTAACTCAGATATCTGGCCCCTAGTAACACCCTAAATTCTATTTATGAGCTTAAAAATAGGCCACAAACTGGTAGTTTTATCACTTTGTAGTTTAAAACATGATCCATAAATTGAGTTATCTCTTCACTCCATAAATTTGACTTTTTAAAAAAATCATGGCATGATGACTATTTTTAACTGTGTGTGTAGCGGACAAACTTGATAAAATGTGTATAATTGTCCTTTTTTTTTTTTTTTTTTAGCTCTACTGAGGACCTAATAAATGAATCTGAAAGCTTATTTCTTGTTTATACGATTCTTTATTCAATACAAAATGTTAAGGATTGTTAATAAAGGTCTATGTTTTTAATGTCTTATTTACCATCATGTTAATATGTCAATGTCAGGCTGTCCTTTCTGTGGAGGGAACTAAACCTTAAAATATAAACAAAGGAATGAGTTTCTTTGTGTTCCATTTTTGTTGACACTGGTTTTTTCTTCTGAACAAAAATAAAGCCTTTCCCCCCCATCATAAGTAGTGACTTTAAATGGACCAAAAAGGGAAAATAAAAAAAACAGTAATGTGTTGTTATATGCCAGGAGACAGTGGTGGCCGTTTTTATTTTTATAGTGCATTGTGAAAGACATCTAACAAAAGAAGTTTGAGGGACTGCTAAGAATAAAATACATTTAAAGGTCTCTGCCTTCCTTTTAAAACATGACTTGAAGGATGATCAGCATTCATCTCTGAGGGATAAATAGAAAGTCAAGAAAAGTAAGTCAGCTTATAAAGGAATATATTTACCCAAACCCAGAAAATAAAAAAGGTATGCTCTTCACATTCAGGGAATACAAGTTTGTTTACGTCTATGGAGAGCCATGATATCCTTATTGGCTAGAACTACCACGTGGTTTCTCTGCTTGGCTAGATCTTTGGGGCAAGCAGACCCACAGCAGCTGAGCAAACACGCTGGAGTTATATGTAGCTCAAGACCACCGCATGGGCTGCTGGAGAAGGGCAGGACAGCCAAGTTGTGGAATCTGGGGGAGTGGCTTCTAAGAAAGAGGTGGTCTCAGGGGCGTCAGAAGCCGGTTATGGACTCTGCCAAGATGCTCAGATTCCCAGATCAGCAAGGTCCCCCAGATCAAGTTAAGTCTGGGGTCCCCTGCCTGCCTCTGTCAGGCAGCCAACGACACTTGGTGCTAAGTCCCAAGGAACTGCTTCTCAGCCCTCCCACGGCTGTCTCACAGTAGTTTTGGCCCAGATCATTTCCTGCTACATTTCCTTTCTCCATTGCCATGTAGAAAAGTGTGATGGGGCATGAAAAATAGTATTGCGAGCCAAATAACACACTCTATTTGAAGAGATTGGTCTGGTATCCTTAAATAAAAAATAATTTTGCTTGTAATTTCAAATGCTAGCCTACAAACTTGAAAGAAACCCAAATGACCACAGGATGGGGTGGTATAGACTACAATGTGGTAGAGAACAGAAAAAGGAGCTACCATAAGAGCCTGGGAAAGGGGATCCCTAATTAGAAGGTGTGGCTCTGGTGTTGGGCCTAAAGGCAATTGACTATAGTCAAGGTCTTTCCAGGACCCAAAAGCCTGAGGTGAGGTTAGTTCTACATATTATCCCTGCTCACACTAAGACTCTAAAAATTAATTACACCAAAGTATACTTTTTTGTTTGCCTTATTAAAGATAGTCAGGATGCAGTCTTGTATCTTGCAGCATATCCACATTAGTAGAAATAGTTATGAACTAAGGTTATCAAATATTTGAATATATAATTAATGCAAAATATTCTTGGCAGATCATTCCATGGGAAAGCCGTGATTCTCTTCTTCTCTAGCCTGTATACACATGTGCACTAGCACACATACTCACACGCACACACAACTCAAGGAAGGGCTGAAAAGAAAAAGATGAGTAAGGAAAAACAGCTCAGGAAAAGTGAGGCAGAATTGGAAATCAAAACAAACTTATACCTGAAATGATGTGATTAATAAAGTAGCCAAAAAAAATGGCCCTCCGATATCAAAGTAATGCAAGAACAGGGACATTTTCCAAAGTTCCATGGAGAATAAAGGAAGTCATTTTACTGCATGAACTACAACAATATATACAACACTAGCTCTCCTTTCTAGTCATAACAAAAATTACTTGAAACATATACAGAGTGAAGGAAAGAATTTTGGTTTTGAATATTGAGAATTCAAGAAAAGTTATTTCCTCCAAGGCTGAAAAATCTACCTAGTATATATGTGTGTATATACATAGTCATATATATAGATATGTGACTTTTTAAGTTAAAATTCTTTTTTTCTCCTTTACCTTGAAAGCCTAAAGTAATTTAATCTTCTTGTAAATAGTTTCAGAAAATAGACTGTAAACATTCACATTATTGAGAATATGTTTAATGGAGATAAAAGAACACGAACAAAAATTCTGATGAAGGCATTTTTGCCAAGAAAAGATCCGAGTGAATTTCATGATGGCTTAGAAAAATAGAGTGGGGCGTGTTCTGTGTAAATTAATGCTGTTTGGAAAGTTATAGGATAGATTTTAAATCCATTTTATGATAATAACAAGTCACTTTAAGTATTATTATGTGCTGTTAATAGGTAAATTCATAAACTGAACTTTCCTTCTTTCACAATAGAAAAATTCAAAAATATTAACACCATGAAAGACAAATAGGAGGGCAGCCCAGGTGGCTCAGCAGTTTAGTGCCGCCTTCAGCCCAGGGTGTGATACGGGAGTCCCAGGATCGAGTCCCACGTCGGGCTCCCTGCATGGAGCCTGCTTCTCCCTCTGCCTGTGTCTCTGCCTCTCTCTGTGTGTCTCTCATGAATAAATAAATAAAATCCTTAAAAAAAAAAAAAAGACATATAGGAAAGGGGACTAGTCTAGCTTAAAGGAAACTAGAAAGGCATGACAACCATGTATAATGTATAATCTTTGATTGGATCCTGAAACAAAAATAACTGCAATAAACTGTATTTTGTGGAAAATTGAAGAAATCTGAATATAGACCCTTTATTAGATATTATTGAATCAATGATAAATTTCTTGGATGGGTTTGTAGAATATCTTCATTCTTAGGAAATACATGCTGAAGTATTTAGGAGAAAAGTGTTAAGTTGCTTTCAAATATACATGCAAATATACATATGCATCTATGTGTGGGGTGGGGGAGAGATATAGTTGTAAATGTGGCAAATGTTAACAATTGGTGAATCCAGGTAAAAAATATATGGGTTTTCATCGTACTATTCTTTCAACTTTTCAGTTGATTTGAAATTGTAAGGACACCGAGTTACTAAATTATAGATGAGAGTTATTTCACTTTTTAGCAGTATTTCAGATAACAAACGAAGAAAAAATGATAAGTCTATCTCTATTTTGCAATCTGTAATCTACTCATGAATCTAAGCACTGAGCATCAATGGCCATAAAAGGAAAAATGATCTGATATTCCATGCCTTTTAGGAGAACATGTCACTGAGAACACACCACTGTTGTAAAGTGGTCTTGACCAAAAAAAAAAAAAAAAAGTCAAATCTGAGTTAAACCTCCAGGCTAGCTGTTCTCAAACATCAGCAGAATCAGAATCACCTGGAAGGCTACTTAAACCACAGGTTGCTGGCCTGTAAGCCCAGAATTTCTGATTCCAAAGGTTGGAGTAAGTTTCAGTGATTTGCATTTCCAACACGTTCCCCAGTAACGCTGAGGCTATGGTCTAGAACCACCCTTTCAGAACAACCTCTCCATAATGACATACTAATTCACAAGAACTACAAATGACAGAGGAACAAATCAAATGCCATAGAGTAGCTATAGAAAAAAGCAGACTGTGGATAAGCAAAGGAAAGAACACTGTGCTTCTTAAATACGTTGTAATATAAGTAAGGGTAAAAGGGGAAACTATAGGTTAAAAGAAATTTAAAAGGTGTACCCATCAACTGCAAAATGTGAAATTTACTTGGATTCTTATTTAACTGTTATTTTTAAAAAGACTTTATTTATTTCTTTGAGAAAGAGAAAAAGAGAGCAGGGGCAGAGAGAGGGAGAGGCAAACTTCCCACTGAGCAGGGAGCCTGATGTGGGGCTTGATCCCAGGACCCTAGGGATCATGACCTGAGCCAAAGGCAGATGCTTAACCAACTGAGACACCCAGGTGCCCCTCAACTGTTTTTTTAAAGCATTTATTACATTTATGAGACAATTAGAAATTTGACCATTGATTGGATATTTATCCAGTATAGTTAATTTTTTAGGTGTGTTAGTGGTATTATGTTTTCTTGAAAATGAAAGTTCTTATTTTTATTTGTACACATTGAAATACAGATTTAAAAAGGAGGAAAAAAATTAAATCAATCAATCAATCAGGGCAACCAATCAATAATTCTTATTGTCCAGCAAGAATATTTTTTTATCCTTTGTTTCATCATTAATTTTTTTTGTCTAGCTTTTTAAAAATTTCCTTTCCTCCTGATGACGACTCAGTTCTTGGAAATCTGAGTTGGCCCTCACAATTATTTTCATGGTTAAATTCTCTTTGTATTGGTGCCAGCAGAAGTCTTTTCTAAATCCAGAGTAGACATGTGTTGATTTCCTCATTAATTTGATATCTTACAACGTCAAAATACTACAATACCAAACAAATTCAATATGTTATGTTTTAGTTACAAGCAAAAATATGAAAAATTAAATTTAGTTTTATTGTGAAAATACTGTATGAAAAGAGTATGTGATGAATATTATAGTTTAAAGAATCCCAATGAAAATGACTTACCCACCCCAGTTAAGAAATAGGACTATCAGTATCCTAGAAAATCCCTATTTGCCCCCATCTAAATTACCTCTCTCCTTACCCCATGAAAGTAAACACTGTGCTGAATTTTGCACTAGTTAGTCCTTCACTGTATTATAGTTTTACTATCTAACACTATAGTTTTGTCTGTTTTCATATTTCTTTTTTTTTTTTTAATTTTTTTATTTATTTATGATAGTCACAGAGAGAGAGAGAGAGAGAGAGGCAGAGGGAGAAGCAGGCTCCATGCACCGGGAGCCTGACATGGGATTCGACCCCCGGTCTCCAGGATCGCGCCCTGGGCCAAAGGCAGGCGCTAAACCGCTGCGCCACCCAGGGATCCCTGTTTTCATATTTCTATAAATGGAATCATACCATATGGATTATTCTGTGTATTTGTCGTCGCTATTTTACATTTGTTTTTTAGTTTCAGCGATATGGAAATGTATAGCAGTAATCCATCCATTTTCACTGCTGTATAGTATTCATTTATTCATTTGTACAGGTTTCTGAAATTTATCAACTCTTGGGTTGATAGATATATTGCCTCTTTCTTTCCAAATTTTAAAGCCTTTTATTTGATCATGTTATTACTTCTGTTACAAAATGACACTGAAATGGCAATGGGGACCTGACTTTTGGAAGTCAACTCTTGCTAACTTTGGAATGACTTCAGTGTTTCCCATGAATCCTGGTGCTGGCTTTTAGAACTTTTCTTTATTCATTTACTGTTTCTTCTAAGGACATCATTTCATTTAGATTTTTCTGTCTTTTGATGTTAGTTTTGGTGGATTATATTTTCCTAGATAAAAGTTATTCTGTTCAGCCAGATTTTCTAATGTATTTTCAGAGCTGACTGTTCCCTTTGATTCTTTTATTTCCTCTGTTTCTACCATTATTTTCCTGTTATCATTTCTTCTATTTTTTGTCCTTTTTTTTGCTAACTTGACTAGTGTATTATCTATTTTCTTTTTTTAAAGAACTTGATGTATTTCTATGCTAGTACTATATTTTCTATGTGCTAAATCACTAATTATCTTGATCTTAATTCCTTCCATTTGCTTTGCTTCATTTTTTTTCAGTGAGATACCAAAACATTATGATTTATTCACTCTTTGGATTCTTCTACTAAAAATCACTGAAGGCTATTGAATTTTCCTCTAAAGGCTGCTTTAGCTCTACCCCATGTTTTGATAGTATTCTCATTCTTGTTTTTTTGTAGAAATTCTGTGGGTTTTGTTTGGATTTTTGTTGTTGTTGTTGTTGTTGTTGATCCAGAGTTGTTTAAAAGAGAACTTTTAAAATTCTAGGCAAGAGAGAGTCCCTTCATGATTTTTTTATAGTTTGTGATTTCTGGTGTATATTCAGAAAGCAACTGAAAGTATTGTCTATTTTCAGGATACAGGTTTTGAATTAATATATGTATCAGATCTACTCTATTAACTATTTTTTAGTACTTAATATACTTACATACAGATTTTTTCATCCATTTAACCTGTTGTTGACTGTATCTTCTTACCAGGCACATGGTTGAAGTGTTCCACCTGCACCAATTTAGGTAGGAGATGGCTGTATTGATTGCTCTAAATAATGAAATGTGAGCAAAAGGAGCATCCCACACCTCCAGGTGGAGGCCGTTAAATGCTGGTGCACTATCTATTTACCCATTAGCTTGCCACAGCACCAGAAAAGGAATTTGGAATAAAGGAGACTCAATCCCTCAGTGAAGGAGACATTGAGAACAGGCCCCTGTTCACCCATGATACACATGTTGTATAGACAAGAATTTAATTTTGTTAGTTTAACCTGCTGAGATTTGGGATATTTAGCAGGATAGGCATAAGCCAGTTCATCTGAATATAACACGTGTACAGCAGAGCAGGCTTCGATGTAGATTGATTCAGCAGCTCAATATGTCATCAAAGATTAAAATTTTTCCACCTTCCAATCTTGACTTCAGCTTCTCACTGATAACAAGAGATGCAGAGGTTCTAGGACTTATACTCAGACACGAAATAGCGAAAACAAGAAGAGTAAAGCATATTTTCTCTAACTCTCTTAGGAGAAAGGAAACTCACTGATGCAGTCCAGCAGAGGGCCCTTTATACCTCATTGACTAGAACTGTCACAAGCCTATTTCTGAGCCAATCACTGGCAAGAGAAATGGAATTTTCATGATTGACATAGACTAATCGTCTAGCATAAAACAGTTGTTAGAGTATCAACCACAATAACTTCTAATAGCAAATGATCTCTATCAGTATGTATACATACATAGGAACAATTATTTTTAAATATTTTAACAGAAGAAATACACTGTAGAATTATCCTGATAAATATAAAACATAAATGTAAAACAGTGTAATTAATTTTCTCCAAATTCTGAATTTAAAAAATTTTGTTTCTTTGATAATAGTTTATATATTATCATTTGTATCTTACATAGGCCTTTTATTAATAAAAAATATCCACTTACATGGTGTCAATAGAAACAGAAATGGTAAAAATATGTAAAATTATAACCCAGGATAAGCAATGATCAGAGTGTATTTGTACATTGGCAAATATGTACTTCATATTACCTGAGAAAGGACAAATATCACTTTAACCAAGGTCCTCATACTTTCTGACAACTCAGCTAAGTTTGGCTCTTTTGTATAACTGGCTAAATTATTTCTTCTTATCCAGACTTCAATCAATTACCATCTATGTTATCTCCTTGTCCCACTGCTCCTGTTCAATTTATTTATTTGTCACAAATGGTAGATGATGTTAATGATACTGTGGAATTTTTGTAAATTAATGATCTTAGATTTCAATTTGTTTTAAAATTATTAAAAACTTAACATTTAAATTAGTTTTAAAATATTTGTTTTTTTTAAGATTTTATTATTTATTTATTTGACAGAGAGAGAGAGAGAGCATAAACAGGAGGAGTGGGAGAGGAGAAGTAGGCTCCCCACTGAGCAGGGAGCCAGATGTGGGGCTAGATGCAGGACCCTGGGATCATGACCTGGGCCAAAGGCAGACATTTAACAAACTGAGCAACCCAGGCACCCCTTGTTTTATTATCTAAAGTATAACATGGGTATTTAAAAATACAGTATCTTTTCATTGGTAATATATTCCCATTTGAATAAAAAGCAATTCTGGGACTTTCAAAAGCATTTTAATGCAATGAATTCATATCAGAATCTAACAAACAGTTGGAAGAAATCATTCCCAAACTAGATTATAAATTCTTTGAGGATAAAAATCAAATCATAAAGCTACTACATCTGGTATACTGACTAAGGTTCAAGAAACACTTGCTGACAATATGATGCAATGAGAAATAATTAAATTTTTCATATGAACTACTTTTTATTGAAATAGCAATCCATATTCATGTTTTCAAAAAATGAGGCAACCATTATTAATATTTTCATGTATTCCTTACAGAGAGAATGTACACAGATATATGCTATTTTCTTACAAATGGGAATGTACCATATACAGTGTCTTTTAACTCTGTTTTCATTTGATAAAGTATTTCAGAGATCATTTCCCATTACTATATAAATCTTTTTAATGTGTGCATATCTTTTTGTATGAATGGATCTTATTTAACCCGCCCCCCATTTATATGTATTGTTATTTCCTGTCTTTTGTTTGTATAAGCAATGTTGCAATGAGCATCTATTTTTGCTCATTTATATAAGCATATCTGTAGGAGAAATTCCTAAAAGGGAAGTGTGTGTTTTCACTGCTTTACACAGCACTGATATGAGTCAGATTGCCATTTTTAAGACATTATTCAGAGGATGTATCCACAAATAAATAACTCTAAAAACATTACCTGATTAGTAGGAAGATATAAATGTTGAATTAATCCTGTCCTTGTATGAAAACATCTTTATTTTTATTTCACCAGTTTTTCTGGTAAGTTCAACCAGTTGACATTACCACGGAATGATTTATTTATGATTGCCAAAGTGATTTAATTAATTTGGGGGGACTTACAGCTATTTCATTCACTTATAAATATAAGAATAAATGACCATTAAAAATGACAAAATAAATACCACCACCAGGAACTTGTGAGTAAAAAAAGAAGAGAGAGCAGTTTCAAAAATAACGTTTTCCAAATGCTTGCTCTGTATTTCGTTCAAGGTTCATCTCTCACAGCGTTACTTTATTGTTTTTTAAAAATGTTTTATGGGTCCTTTGTGAAATACTGAAGGTTACTGGATGTATGACTTAAGTTTTGCAAATCAAATGTTTCTTTAAAATTCAACAAATTTTCAATGAGGTTTAATTAGGCAGAGAAGTGGTTCAGAACTCATTTGAAAACATGCATGATAATTAGGGAACATCAAAGAGTATTGTTACGTTCTAAACAGTAAACAACCAGCTGTTAATGATTTAACAAATTCCAAACGTTAGTTCAGAGAACTGAAGCTTTGTTTTTTTAAGGCAAGTATAGATTAAGTCAATGATTTACTCAATTCCTCTTCTCAAAAAATAGTTTGACCAAAGATTGCAAGGGTCAAAGTTCATGGAATTTTGATGTAGAGAGACTGTATCTTCCCATCCACTAGCAGGTGAGAGGACACTGCCTTGGGCAAGGTCATATTTGGTTACCAATAAGCTGAACTAGGACACAGTCTTCCTGGCTCTCAATCTAGGTCATTTTCTACTAGATTGTGCTGTGTCTGCATTAATACATGTAAAAGACCTCACAACACTATCTACTGTGTTTACTGTGATATATAGTTTTTTTCATTGACTTAAAGAAATCTTTTATGTTGAAAATCATGATTAATTACAGAGATGCATCAATGAATGAGGGAGAAAAAGTTTCTTTCAGGAGTCCATGTTCTGGTGGGAAAAGTGCATACCAGTGATTAGAAAACACACTAGGGAAGAATGAGAAATCCTGCTAGGACTGATGAGCTTGTTCAGAGTGGTGACATGTCTGTCCCATGATGTCATCGTTGTCAGAAGATCTACCACATTTTCATTACAATCATAATCCTTCATACTTTCATGACCTTTACAGGTCTTAAAACATGTCTCCATGACTTTGTCCAATCCTCACAGTGAATGGTAAGGCAGTTATTGTCTCCAGTTTCTAATTAAGAAACCCACTGTTAAGAGAGGATGATTTACCCACAGCCTCACAGCCAGAAAATTGTAGAAGTGGGACTGGAACCCTAGGCTTTCTGGCCCTTGGTCCAATGAGTCAGTCAATATTAATCAACCTGAATTTCCCAAATTCCAAATATTTAGTTTACTGGGAATTCTGAGGTTACTTTAGAAGGGAGATCCTTCAGTGGAAGTTTGGGTAACCTAAATTTCCAAATTATAGCATGCTTTCTTGGAAAAGGAAAATAGTAGCGCCCAAAAGTTCCATGGAAGTGTTTGTGGCTGTTAGTGAACTGTGAGGATGGCATTTTGCTAGAAGCATGAAACCACAGTCAGCTTTGAGTTCCTCAGTTTGTTTGTTCCACTCCTTGTCATGGGGATAAGGAAACTTGAAAATAAAGTATCACTGAAATTAAATGCGTCTGGAAAGAAGTTTACCAAAATGTTACCAGTCTTTGGGTGATTGAATTACAAGTTAATTTTATTTTTTTTCCTGCATTTTCCATATTTCCTACAATAATTAGGTTACTTTTATAATCAGAAATTATATAATTCCTTTATAGTTGCATATAATTCCCAACCTAGTCAAAAGGGAAATTTATAATTTCTCGATGTGGATGCTTAGAGGGACAGACATTTGAAAATTCTCCTGACAAATAAACATCCTTTTTTTAAAAAAATTAATCTGTAAATAAGCTAAATAATTCATTCAGGCATCCATCCATTCTTCTAACAAATATTTATTGAGCACCTACATTGTGGCAGGCATATTTAGGCACTAGGCTTAGAGTATTGAATAAAACAGATAAAAATCCTTGTCTTCATGGACCTTCCCTTTCAAAAAGGGAGACAGACCAAAAAATGAGTATGAAATGAGTATTACATGATACGTTAAATGGTGCTAAATAATTAGAAATAAAATAAAGCAAGAAGAATACAGTGGTTGGGGTGGGAGCATTTGAATAGAGTATTCAGAGAACGCATCTCTGAGGAGGTGACCTGAAAGAAATGGGGTAGTGAGCCTGATGGATTTATGGAGGAAGAGAAATACAGGTAGAGAGAGCAGCGAGTACAAAGGCATAGGACAGGAATATACTTAGCACATTCACAAACAGCTAGGTGGCAGGAGTGTCTGGAAGACCATGAACAGCAGGATAAAGAGTAGAAGATGCCATCGGCAGGAAAGGAATACAATCTGATTTATATTTTAGGGTCATTTTGGCACTGTGGTAAGGGATGGATTGAAGGCAAGCCAAGGCAAAAGCAGGGAAACAGATTGAAGGAATATTGCAAACCTCAGCCAGGGGAGTTGGTGGCTTAAACCAGAGTGACAGGAACAAAGGTAGTCAAAAGTAGATAGCAACTGGATATACTTTGAAGGCAGAGCTTCTGGGATTTGCTTGTAGATTGAATGAAGGCTGGAGGAGAGTCAACAGTGACTCAAAAGTTTCAAACTAAGCAACTAGAAAATTGGAGTTGTCATTTCCTAAAATGGGGAAGATTCTGGGAAAAGCAGATTTGAGGTGGATAAAATCAGGAGCTTACTTTGGACATGATAAAAATTGAGATGCCCATCTAAGTAGAAATGTTGATTTGATACTTGGATATACAAGGGAGTGGTTTGAGCTAGAGATATAAAGTTGGGACATGGGAGCATGCAGATGACAGGTGAACCCAAGAGGCCAGATGAGAGCAACAAGGAGCAAGTGAGAGCACATAAGAAACCCAAGGAGAGCCCTGAGTCCCACCTACTTAAATAGAGCAGGGAAACAAGAACCCAGAAATGGCATATACTGGAAGCCAAGTGAAAACCTAGTTTGAACAAAGAAGACATGCATCAGGTGGTGATAAATCAAATGTAGCTGGAACTATTGTGCTTCAGACCAGTTATTTCTCAGAAAAATTTGAGTGTTTATTCCAAAGATTAGCAACTCATAATGACTGCACCAGAAGAGAAGTATTTTAGAGATAGTTGTATCACTTCTTGGCATTTGGGCTAAGATCGAGTATAAAGGCTATGGTATAATGGAAAAAATGAAAGATGGAAAGCATGGTTTGGAGGACCAGCTCCACCATTTATTGACTGTGTGATCTGGGAGAGTCATTTAGTCTCTTCCATTCTAGTTTCCCACATCCTTAAGATTGAAGCAATGCTAGCTATCCCATTCTGTTGCTATGAAGAATAATGGGAATAAAATTTCTATCTATCCTTGTTGTTTGTAACAAAAACAGACACTTAATAAATGTTATCTTCCTCTTTGTCATTAAATGGCATAGTTGTTAGGGCAGTGTAAAGAATAGTAATATGGGCAGATCTTAATATATTTTAGACTCTACGGAATTGGTCCTCAGTGACCTAATTCTTCATTGTCCCCTCTTTCTAATTACTCAGGTGCCAAATATGTGTCCCTTGCCAAACTTTAAACTTGACTTCTCAAGCTAAAAAACACCAAGCTGAGGGTTTATAAAATAACTGGCTTATATTCTCCACATTCTTAACATCATCAAAGCAAAGAAAAGCTTAGAAAATGTTCCAGAGTAAAGGAGAATAAAAAGACATGACAAATAGATACAATATGTGATCCTGAACTGGATCCTGGACTGTTGGATTCAGGAGCTGCTATAAAGGACATAATAGGGACAATTGACAAAACTGGAAGAGGGACTATATATTTGTATATGTATTGTTAACATGTTAATTATATTAAATGCCCTGAATTTGATAACTCTGTACATATGTCTAAGGGATATCTTCTATTTAGGAAATACCACTAAAGTATTTTAGAATAATAATTCATTAAAAATAATTATATATAGAACAGAGAGAGAGAAAATGAAAAACAAATGTGACAAAATGTTAAAAGTTGGTTAATCTGGGTAATGGGTATACAGAGTATCTTTGTATTATTCTTGCAACTATTCTGTACATTTGAAATTATTTCAAAATAGGAAATTGAAAAATATTATTCCATGGAATATACTGTTAATTACTTTATGCAAAAAGCTTCTTTCCCAGATAGTGTTTGGAGCAATTTTTCTTTCACATATATTTTATATATTCTTTTATGTATATGGCAAATTTAATAATGAGAAAGTTAAAAATAATAACAAGGAATGTCTAAATGTCTGTATTTATATGGAAATATGTTATATGAGAAATGAAATTGCAGGCCCTTGAACTACAAATACCTTTGGTTATGGAAACATCACACACACACACACATTATGCTCAGTTTATGTCTGGAAGATTAAAAAAAAAAAGTATAACCTTAAAAAGTGATTACCTCTGAGGAGTCCAATTGCAATTTTTTTCCAATAATTTTCTTTCTTGTTCAATTTTTTAAAAATCATTGCTTTTCTAATTTAAAATATATTTAACATTTTTAAGGTAGATAATAAATGATACTGTTAAAATTTGAGAGCCAAATGGCACTGTTAAAATTTGTGAACAAATAATAATGAGGGAGTGGGTTTGAAAGAGAAGCAGAGAGCTTCTCCTGCTGCAAATGTAAAGATTAGAAAAACTAGAATTTGTCAGTCTTTTCTCTTTTGTCTAAGATCACACTATAGCAGGAAGCAGACATTACTGAGCATGGACAAAACAACTGCTATTTAAGATCTTACTGGCCTTCAGTTATTTAGATAAGTTATTTTCTTTTTAATATTTAATATTTAATAATCTTTTTTAAATATTGTATTTATTTATTTGAGAGAGAGAGAGTGTGCGTGTATGTGTGTGTGTGTGCGCGTGTGCATGAGGGCAAGGGGGAGGGAACCAGACTGGGGGCTCCATCCCAGGACCACAGGATCATAACCTGAGCTGAAGGCAGGCGTTTTACAGACTGAGCTACCCAGGTGCCCCTAGGTAAATTTGTTAGTTTTAGAGATGGAAAAAGGAACTCTGAGCCAAGGAACACAGATGGCCTCAAGAAGCTAAGAAAGGCAAAGAAGCAGATTTCTTGCTGGAGCCTCTGGAATGAACACAGCCCTGCCAAAACCTTGACTTTAACCTGGTTTAGACTTTTCTGACCTCTAGAGCTGAGTAATGATAGATGTGTGTTGCTTTAAGCCACTAAATGTGTATAATTTGTTACAGCAGCAGTAGGAAACTAATACACCAAGTCACTCACATTATTTTCTTCTCATACTTCTCTTTAGCTAAAACTCGGTTGTTCAACTGATTTGTTAGTTGTCTCTTCACTTCTCCTGAAATAGGTTGACATTAGTCAATAACACCAGAGACCAGGCACTCAGTATTCATTCTCATGTGTTCTTAGGGAATCTAACATGTGCCAGGTATTTGGGAAGTGTTGGGATGGAGAGAGGTATAAATGCAGCTCCTGACAGCCAGGAGTTCTCAAATCAATCACATGGAGTAACAAGGTATTTTGCTTGTAAAATTACTTTTTGAGCATTTAAATTGCAAATAGAATAGCAATGTTTTAGAAGACTGTGTTTTACATGGTCGCACAGTGGTGAAGAGCAGTAGCTTTAGACTCATGGCATTTAGTTGAATCTTCACTGTTATTTCTCTCCCCAGAACAACTTGGAGTGGTTACTTATCTCTTCAATCTTATTTCTTCATCAGTAAAATGGGGATGGTGAGATTCATGGCACAGATCCATTGTGTTAATTAAATTAGAGGATGTATACAGGGGCTTTTAGAATAATGCCTAGCACAAAATAATAGCTTCATAAATGATAACTTAAAAATATAATTCATTTCTTAATATCCAGAAGCAATTTTTACAAAACTAGATGGTTTCCTAACCTTTCCTCACCAAGAACCTCCAGAACCGAGTTACTACTTTGAAGAGCTTTGTTTCCCATGTGTCCCTACTCCTTTCCCCCATTCCCAAACCCATAGTTTCTGCTCTGTGCTGAAATTACTTTTTTTTAAAGATTTTATTTGGGGATTCCTGGGTGGCGCAGCGGTTTAGCGCCTGCTTTTGGCCCAGGGCGCGATCTTGGAGACCCTGGATCGAATCCTATGTGGGGCTTCTGGTGCATGGAGCCTGCTTCTCCCTCTGCCTGTGTCTCTGCCTCTCTCTCTCTCTCTCTCTCTCTCTGTGTGTGTGTGTGTGACTATCATAAAATAAAATAAAATAAAATAAAATAAATAAAATAAAATAAAATAAAATGATCATCATTAAAAAAAAGATTTTATTTATTTATTCATGAGAGACACACACGGCGGTGGGGGGAGGGGGGGCAGAGACACACGCAGAGGGAAAAGCAGGCTCCATGCAGGGAGCCTGACATGGGACTCAGTCCCGAGACTCCAGGATCATGCCCTGGGCTGAAGGCAGGCGCTCAACCACTGAGCCACCCAGGGATCCCCTGAAATGACTTTCCAAATCAGATTTATCAACTAGGATTTCTCTTAGCCTATTTTCTTTTAGGGATAGATTCCAGTCAGAAAAAGGATTTTTGAGGTTAGTTAGGAGCCTCTCCAATAAAAATCAAACATCATTTGAGAGACACTATAAGAAAGCAGAAATGTAAGGACACAATGATTCTTCCTTTATGGCCAAGATGGATGAGCTATATTTATTAGAGCAATTTTGTTTGCATCTGTGTGTGTGTGTGTTCATATATAATATCCCTCATTGTTCATTTTCTTCTGGACCTTTTGCAATATGACTTTCACAGTTTTCTTTCCAACACCTCACTGCCAAGCTGATTGGAAAGCCAACTGATTCTGCCTTTCAAAGGTTAAATTGTAAAAGTTAAACATGTGTGCCAGATTTTCTCTGAAACACATAAAAATGCTTTGTCTTATTCCTTTTCCATCTAACTCAACACACAAAAATGCTCAATCTTATATTCTGATTTTTCACCAGCTAATGCAGAAAATAATCAAGAATGATCAACAGATGGGGCACCTAGGTGGCTCAGTTGGTTAAGCGGCTGCCTTAGGCTTGGGTCATGATCTTGGAGTCCTGGGATTGAGCCCCACATTAGGCTCCCTGGTCAGGAGGGAGTCTGATTCTCTCTCTGCTCCTTTCCCCCATTTGTGTGCTCTGCTCTCTCTCTCTTTCAAATAAATAAATAAAATCTTTAAAAAATTAAAAAGAGAATGATCAACTGACCAATGAAACAGAATTAAGAGCCCAAAAATAAACCTAAGCATATACAGTCAGTCCACTAGTATTTAACAAGGAAGCCAAGAATACTCAATGGAGAAGAGATGGCCTCTTTAATAAATAGTGCTGAGAAAATTGGTAATTCACAAGTAAAAGAATGATACTGTATGCCTATCTTTTATCATATGCAAAAGTTATTCAAAAGAGTTCAGTCTAAGACCTGAAACTATGAAGCTCCTGGAAAAAACTGCATGAAAAAAAAAAGCCCCTTGACATGGTTCTTGGTAAAGATCTTTTAGAAGTCACACCTAGAGCACAAGCAACAAGATCAAAAATAAGCAAGATCAAACTAAAAAACTTCTTCACAGCAAAAGAAACCATCAACAAAATAAAAGAACAACCTACAAAATGAGAAAAAAATATTTTCAAAGCATATATCTGATAAGAGTTTCATATCCAAAATATATAAACTCAATAGCAAAATAAAGAAAACCCACAAATAATCGAATTAAAAACGAGCAAAAGACCTGAACCGAGATTTTTCCAAAGAAGATATATGTATGGCTAACAGGTATATGAAAAGATGCTCAACATCACTAGTTATTAGGGAAATGCGAATTAAAACCACAGAGATGTTACCTCACACCTTTACAATGGTCATCATCCAAAAGACAAGAGATAATAAATGCTGGCTGGGATTAGAGAAAAAAGAACTGTTTTGCACTTCAGTGGGATTGTAAATTGGTACCGCATTCTGGAAAACAGTATGGAGTTTCCTCAACAAATTAAAAATAGATCTTCCCTATGATCCAGCAATTCCAATTCTGGAAAAATATCCACAGGAAATGAAAACACTAACTTGAAAAGATATCTGTACTCTTTTGTTCATTGCAGCATTATTTAGGCAAGACATGGAAACAACTTAAGTGCCCAGTGATAGATGAATGGATAGAGAAGTTGTGGTATATGTACACAATGGAATATTATTCAGCCATAAAAATTTAGGAAATTCTAGCATCTGTGACAACATGTATGGACCATGAGTGCCTTATGCTAAATGAAATAAGTCAGAGAAGGACTTATTTCTCTGTAGGACCTCTTTTACACATGGAACCTAAAACAAAACAAAAGAAACCTATAAGAAACTCACAAAAAAAAAAGACTGGATTTGAAGTCACCAGAGGTAGGAGGTAGGGGAGGAGGAAATGGAGGAAGGTAGTCAAAATGTACAAACTTCTAGTTCTAATACAGGTAAGTACCAGCAATGTAATGTACAACATGATGACTGTTGTTAACACTACCACATGGTATATAAAGAAGTTGTTAAGAGAGTAGATCCCAAGAAAGGTCATCACAGGAAGCTAATATTTTTGTGATGAATATTCTTAGGATCTATTCTCTTATCAACTTTTCTATATATCATGCAGGAGTGTTCCCTATGTAATGATATTAACCTTTTCTTCCTTTCTTTTTATTGTATCTGTATGAGATGATGGATGCTAACTAAACCTATTCTGGCAATCACTTTACAATATATCTAAATGAAACACTCCTGCTGTACACTTTAAACACATAAAGTGATATATATCAATTATTTCTCAATAAAACTGAAAAAAAGAATGATCAAGTTCCTCAATTGTTTTTTTACTTTTTATTTCTTTTAGTATTTTGTTTTGTTTTGTTAGGATTTAATGTCTTTTTCAAAAATTTAAAATCGATTAATTAGCATTTAGTGTATTATTAGTTTCAGAGGTAGAGTTTAGTGATTCATCAGTTGCATATAACACCCAGTGCTCATTCCATCAAGTGCCCTCCTTAATGCTTTTCACCCAGTTACCCCCTTCCCCCACCCACCGTTGTCCAGCAACCCTCTGTTTCCTATAGTTAAGAGTCTCTTATGGTTTAATTTCCACCAAAAAAAAAAAAAAAGATTCTTTTTGTTTTTCTAAAAGTGTTTATTTAATACCAGTTAACATTTATTGGGGTTTAAATGGTGTTATTATAATGTGGGAGCAGATGTGTCTCTTTTCCTTTGTTCCCCAAATATAATGAAATCAAGTAGCAGTCCCAGTGCTAAAGCAAGAACTTCAGAATGGGGGTTATCACCTGTAATCTCCTTATATGCTGGAGACTTTCGGAAAATCCAACCTTCCCACTGAGTAAAGGGTTTCAGCAAATATGGCACCTTTTCCCCATTTATTATGGCAGCTACCCAGGAATCTGTGATAGGGTCATTTTCCTTTGGAGAGGTGGGAAATTTGAGGAGAGTAGTCTCTGGAGTCATGCTTGGAAGGATAGACCCCTGGAAGAGCGCTCATAATTTATGATGGGCTGGGGCTGGGAGTGGCTGTTAATCACAGCACAGCCTCCCCTAGAGAACACGGTGACTATTGAGTCTGCCTTTCTGGCTTGCCTGCTGAGCCCTGTGTGGAACCTCAGCAGGCACAGTATGTGGTATGTAATTCCTGGGCTCTCAGAAGGCAACAGAAGCCAACTTCAAACCCTTGCAAAAGAATTCAGGCTGTTTAACAGTGGGGATCTACCAATCAAGGCATAGGAATGAATGTCAGCCTCCTTCAGTTAGAAATAGAAACCATGGTATATATTTTGCCATGTGTCTAAGTGTGTGAAGACTGGCATCTCTCCCTATCTCAGGCTACTGAATTCAGCTCAATTTGTCATAACTACTTATTAAATTCCTTCTGATGTATAGCTCTGTATACCACATTACTCTGTGGTAAATGCAGAAATGAATGATGAAGTCAGAAAAAAAGGGAAACCACATTTATAGAGTCCATTCTATGTATCTACTTTAATTATTTCTTAAATATTTCTCACAAAATCCCTGAGATGCTGGGCCGTTTGAATTAAAGGTCCAGGCTTGTGTCATGGAGAGTCCAAATACTGAAACTTGCATAGAAGTTTCTTTTTTTCTCATGTAGGTATCCAGAAGCTGGTGCTCCAGGCACTTTCTACTTTGTGCTTAGCCATCTCTAGAGTGTTACTCTCATCCACACAATCCAAGATGGCTCTGCACCCCATCTGTATTCCCTCCCTTTGCATACATCACTTCTGCTCACAGCTTGTTTATCAAAGCTTAGCCTCATGGCCAAATCCACCTGGGAAATATAGGCCACCTTATAGGCGGTCACATGCCAGGCTACAAAGCAGAAATTCATTTACATAAGAGCTCAGGAAGAAACAGATATTGTGGAACTTAGATCATTATAAGGATTCCCATTTATAGTTATGAAACTGAGATTTATACAGGTTAACTGATCCTCCCCAGACCTGCGGGCTCCACTGCACTATACTGCCTCTCTGTAATGCCATACGATAGTTGTTTTAGCCTTTTGGCTAAGCTGCTCCTGCCAGAACAGAGTCCTGAAATGCCAGAATTATGCATTTCCACAGTTCTATATTCTTTATGTGAAGGGAAATAAGACTGTGATCAGGGACGCCTGGGTGGCTCAGTGGTTGGGCGTCCGCCTTCGGCTTGGGGCGTGATCCTGGAGTCCTGGGATGGAGTCCCACATCGGGGTTCCTGCAGGGAGCCTGCTTCTCTCTCTGCCTGTGTCTCTGTCTCTCTCTGTGTCTCTCATTAATTAATAAATAAAATCTAAAAAAAAAAAGACTGATCAAAACTATCTAAGGTAGAGAATTTGAGAGGTTCCACAGCTCTCGTTCAGCAAAGGAAAATCAGGTTTTGTTTAAGTGGGAATTCTACCGAGGTATGTGAAGAAGTCCAACAAACCAAGCAGACAGGGTGGCAAGGTCGGTAAGACTTTTCTGGGAGGAGTCAAGGTAGAACCTTTCCTCTCTTTGGTTTTATACCCTCAATATGACAGTGGTCACCATCATGACTACTCAAGTCTGCAATCGTAACATGAAAACAGTCATAGATTAGACAATATAAAGGAAATGGGCATGGCTATGTTCCAATAAAAGATTATTTATGGACACTGAAATTTGGCTTTCATGTGCCACAAAATATTATTCATCTTTTGATGTTTTTCAACCATTTAAAAATATAAAAATCGAACTCATAAGCCATTTTAAAATGGATAATAAGTACATCTATACCATGGACTACTAATCAACAAAAGGAAACAAACTTTTGATATATATGATAACTCAAGGATATTATGCTGAGTGAAAAAGTCACTCTCAAAGGTCATATACTTTATGATTATATTAAATAACATTCTCAAAATGACAAAATTACATAGAGAACACATTAGTGGTTAGGGATTAGAAATGATTGGAGATAGTGGTGTGGTTCTACAAAGGGGTCACTACAAAGGGGTGGCATGAGGGAGAGCTTTGTAATAATGGAATGGTTCTGTGTCTTGATTGAGGTGGGGTCTACTTAAATCTATACATATGATAAAATAGCACAGACACACACACACATGCA
Source organism: Canis lupus dingo (assembly GCF_003254725.2). Taxonomy (NCBI): domain Eukaryota; kingdom Metazoa; phylum Chordata; class Mammalia; order Carnivora; family Canidae; genus Canis; species Canis lupus. The sequence goes on along the minus strand of NC_064256.1, from coordinate 21,281,610 downwards.
CACCACACATTATGCCAATATGAATTTCTTGGCTTGGGCATTGTACTATAATTATGTAAAATGTAACCACTGGGGAAAACTGGGTAAAGTCTACATGGCATCTTTCTGTATTATCTTTGAAATTTCATGTTAATCTATAATTATATCAAAATAAAAATTTAAAAAAACAAGTCCAAACAAGTAGTGAATTGGAGTTGGCTCATGGGCTATATAGTATGTCAACTACTGGAGTAGAAAAAAAATTTGTAGTATATATGCCAGGAAAATATTAATATACATGATCATGTAAGAATACTTAAGAAAACAGGGAAATGAGAAGCAACCCATTTTTTAAAATGGACAAAGGATATAAGTAACTCACAAAGAAATATAAATTGCCGAGCAGCCCTGGTGGCTCAGTGGTTTAGTGCCACCTTTGGCCCAGGGCCTGATCCTGGAGACCTGGGATCGAGTCCCACATCGGGCTCCCTGCATGGAGCCTGCTTCTCCCTCTGCCTGTGTCTCTGCCTCTCTCCCTCTGTCTATCATGAATAAATAAATAAAATATTTAAAAAAAGAAATATAAATTGTCAATAAGGATATAAAAAATGATTAAAACAGCATAGTAATTTAAAAAATTAATGACAATAAGCATCTTGCAACAGTATCTAAAACATAAAGATTATCAGGTGTTGGCAATGGTATGGATGAACAGATAATGTCATACACTGTTGGTAGGAGAGTAAATTGGTGAATTAATTTTGAAAGACAACTTGATGGTTTCTGTGAAAATTTAAATAGGCATCCCTTTGGTCCACCAATTATACATCTAAGAATTAATTCTATGGATAAGACTTAACATAGGAAAGATAAGTATAAGACAGTTCACTATGGTTTAGTTTTTTTTTTCAAAGTAGCTTTATGAGCTATAATTAGCATAGCATAAAATTAACTCATTTTAAATATACAAGTCAATGCTCATTAGTAAATTTACAGTCATAAAACCATTATAAAAATCCATTATAACATCCAATTTTAGATCATTTCCACCACCCCCAAAATATACCTCCTGCCCATGTGCATTCACTCCCTGTCTCCACCCTTAGCCCTTGACAACTACTAATGTACTTCTATCTTTATAGATTTGTCTTTGTATGTAGGTATTTCATACAAGTAATGCATTTTGGTTTTAATTGGGATGTGTTCAATAGTTAACAACATAAAATTTATTTCACTAATGCTCTGGTACCAGCCATGGATATGATTTAAAATCTTGCTTGAATTTAGCTTAAAATTTAGCTTAAAAGCATCAAGAATACAGCTTCAATAGGAAGGAGATTGAAGAATATTAAATAGCATGTAAATTTGCATGTATACTGTCTTTCTTCAGAATTTCATAAACAAAATCTGCTGAACTTTGTCATGGAATAATGCCATGCAACTGTTATACTGTTCCCCTTCCACAGGGGCTACAAAATTGATCTGTGTATTTTCAAAGTGGGGGGCATTGGTACTTTGACAGAGTTCTATTACAGTGACAGTATTCTTATTACACTCACTGTCTAATGTACACCTAATTGTATTATACACAGAAAGCTGTTATGCACTGATTACCAACTGCTGTTTGTAATCTTTCGAATGCACTTTTCTGAAGCTGAAAAAAATGATGGAAAAAGTCACAAGAGGGAGAAAATGGAAGAGAAAGTGATCCATAAACAATGGGGCTTCATATAGCTCCATGTGGCTACATCAAGCCTCATGATGTCTCAGAGTCTCTGACAAGTTTTAGGAGCATAATAAATTTCTAGGCTTAATAGCAATAAAGCAAATGGAGGCTTCTGACTTAATATGTACATGAGTGTCAGGGTTATGGTAACACTTGATATCATGAGTCCTTTGAGACTTAGGCCTCCTGGCAACTGCTGAGTCTACTACACCCCAACCATAAATCATCAGTCATCCTAATCAATCAGAGATCAATTTTCCTGTAGGGAAACTGCTTATTTAAATTTTCAGGATTATTTTCTATGTTTGTTATGATCCAATTACATTTTTAAAATATTTGAGAGGCTCAGTAGCAAGAGAAAATAAAAGGACTTGGTTCCCTTGTGCGGGGTAGGTGCTATTGATAACTACAAATTGAGCCAGCATGATAGGAAAACAGAAAGCATAGGGTAATTCCCAAGGGACCAGATCCTGAAACTCTGCTCTCTCCTTTCCACGTAGCAATCATTTTAGAAGAAAAATAAGAGAGTTATAACAATAGAATAACATCTTCCTCATGGTGGAATAAAAAAGATTTGAAAAGAAGCAAGGCAAGAGAGCAGGAGAAGAGTTTAAGAAACTAAAATCAGTTCAGTCAGACTCAAGCAGAAGTTGCAGGGAGGCAAGTGGCAAAAGTTGAGGCTGAAGTGGTAGACAGAAGCCAGCAAGCAACATTAAGGTCTTGGGAATTTATTTAAGGACAATAGGGAGCTATTAAAAGATTCTGAGCAAAGGAGCAGCCTGATGAGGTTTGGAATTTTAAGGTTCACTTTGGGTGGAGGGTGAAGAAGAATGAAGCGTGGAGTAGAAGGAAGCAGAGCCAAGGAGACCATTGAAGAGATTATCTGAATTCCTCAGGAGAGACAATCATGCTGACATTAGTACAGTGGCGGTGGTAGTACAGAGAAGAGGTATTTATGTGGTGGAATCTACAGTGATTGAAGGGATGTGGAGAGTGAGGGAAAGAGATGAGTGGGGAGTGAAGAACACCTCCTGTATTTCTGGTTTGGGCAACGAGATGGCTGATGGTGACGTTTATTGAAATAGAGTTGATTATGGGAGGAGTTGGTTGAGACAGTGTCCAACTTGGACATACTAAAGTACTACTAGCCAGGAGGCAAATATATAAATAATTCTTATGAGTTGGAAGTTCAGGAAGAGCGATAAAGAAAAAGGTAAATATTTCAGTGAGATATTGAACCTATACAGATAAATTAGATGAGATAAGACTACAGGGAAACTGGGACCCAAAGAAGGTAAAAAAGATACTATTACTGGAGCTGGGATCACAGTCCTCACATAGTGGCCTTGCCTAAGGACCAAAAGAGAGAACCACCCAGCATGATAGTTCAGAGCCCCAATTTAGGAAAAAGATAGCAGTTTGAATTCTAACTCAGCCCACATAAATCAACTGCTATTAGGTGAGTGACCTAGCCTCATCAAGCCTTACTATCTTAAGCTATGGTAAGAAGATAAAAATAATATGAGCTTCAAGGGTACTGGAGAAGGAACACAAAAGCAAATCCAAAGCATCTAGTTCAGTGTATGACATATAATAGGGACTCAATAAATGGTAGATCTTGTTCAATAAATGGAAGGAAAAAGTTTCTTCAAAGATCATTACATTTAGATTATGTTAAGGGATACTTATTTTAATATTTTAAATTTAGCCAACTTTCACCTTTAATTCTCATTTAAAATGCTTGGATTTTAATTTACACAAATTGTCACTTTTTCTTTAAACAGTAGATGTACTATTGGGGGATTGGTTGGCCAAAGAGCAAACTTTATGTGCTAGAGATGACAATCTGCAGTCTAGATTGGAATAGCTCTGCCTAAGGCTGAGAAGGAGACAAAAACTGCTTACAGCATCACAGTTATTCACATTAGGGGCTACTGGTATTATACATAAAAACAGTACATTTCTCTATAAAGAATAGAGTACCATATGTGAAGGGGAAAGTGCCTACAGCATAGGCAGTACTGTTTAATCTATTTTGGGGAAAGAAGAGCCCATACAAAAAGAACATGATAAATATGCTAAGTTTATACAATATGTGCTCAGTGATAAATATTCTAAGCATGTACTTCAATAATTCTCTCATCAGCACTGCCTTGTTACCCCCACCATCAGCAGATACTGATAATTAATCAACTGAAATGAATCTTTACAGAATAAACAAATCTGTTATACATGAATGATGATTATGTCTCTTTCAGTTGTGAAGGCTTTTCATAACTTATTCATGCCAATGTTATGAATACTTTTCCCTTAGGGAACAAAATCTTTTTGGTGAGACTTTTTTTTTAGACTGTTTTTGGTGATCAGTGGCATTTCAGCCATATTCAGTGGATGTAGGTAATTGTAAGGAACATATGGGATTTGTGGGGTATTATTCCAGTCCATTCTCCAGGAGGGAGAGAGTAAGCCCCTCAATCTGTCTCACAAGCACTTGCAGTCTTGATGGCAGAGCTGGGATGGCTTGCTCTGATTGTACTTATGGAAGTGGACATGATCGTTATTGTATCCCGATCTGAATAAATCTCTGTGTAGGCTGCTTTGCAGCTTATGCATAGAGACAATAACTTCTGTGGATAAGGAATATGGGAAGAAAGTATCATATGCTAGACAAAAAGTGGCCTCAGCTTGGTCCTGACAAAAAGAACAACAGTCTCCTGAATAAGATGTACAGATATACTCCAACCAGTTCCTAATACCATCTTCATGCTTATATTGAAGATAATCCCCTACAGGTCTCTTGTATTTTTGCACATCTTATTAGCAGAGGCACTACTGGCCTTTACTCCAAATGATCTCATTAGGACACTTGTATAATAAACTGCTTTGGAAACTTCTGGACATAGAACAGGATGCTTACTGTCCCTTATAAAAGATTCAGTTTCCTAACTCAGGGTCCTCCCCTGTAATGCAAATAACCACACAAGCAGGCATCACTTGGCCCTCTTTGTGTAGCCTCTAGGAATGGGACTTAAGGAAACCAAAATCAATATCCTGGCTGTTGTTATTACTGTGAATAATAAACTGTTCTTTATCTTTGACCCAGGAGTCTCATGTTTTCTGCCATCATCCATGAAACTAGTTAGCTTGCAGGTAGATCAAAATCTCAGAGCTTTTATAGTTTTTAACACTGGATTTCAACATGTCTAATATCTCATATGGATTATTTTCAGTTTTATTTTTATTTATTTATTTTTTAAGATTTATTTATTTATTCATGAGAGACACAGAGAGAGAGAGAGAGAGGGGGGTGGGGGGCAGAGACACAGGTAGAGGGAGAAGCAGGCTCCATGCAGGGAGCCTGATGCGGGACTCGATCCTGGGACTCCAGAACCATGCCCTGGGCCAAAGGCAGGTGCTAAACCACTGAGTCACCAAGAGATTCCCCTATTTTCACTTTTAACGTAACTTGAAAATTTGCCTTTGCAGGCACCTGGGTGGCTCAGCAGTTGAGCATCTACCTTTGGCTCGGTTCTGATCCTGGGGTATACTTTTCTGTATCTTAATGACAAAAAAACTCCCAAATGAAAAATGAACATGTTTTTCTAAAGAGTCAGACATAAAATTTCAAAACAGGAAGAGAACTTAAAAATGAGTTGATTCAACTGACTCCCTCTATTACAAAAATAAGGCATGTAAGGACACTCGCTGATTCCTTTGCATCCTCCATAATGGTTTTTGTAAAATTCTTTCACTTTCCCTAAACAATTAGAACAGATTTGATGTACAAAGGTATTTGTCACATTTTATTTATGATAGGTGAAAATGATAAATGACTTAAAGCTCCAATCACTAGAGAATGGTTGAAGTGTTGATAAATTCTTGTGATGTAATATTGGGTAGCATTTATACTATATTTTTCAAGAATAATAAATGACATGATATAATTTTTACACCATATTATTGAGACAGTAATATACACAAGTCTTATAATCCCAATAATATAACACATCAGTATAACACACACAGTCATGCATACAAAGAAAAGAACTGGAAGAAAATCACTTAAAATATTAAAATGGGGGAATATGGATAACTTTTAGTTTTTCTTCTTTGTTGTTTTCTACATTATCAAAACTCTCGGGGCGCCTGGATGGCTCAGTCAATTGAGATTCTGCGTTTGGCTCAAGTCATGGTCCTGGGGTCCTGGGATCGAGTACCACGTCGGCTCCCTGCTCAGTAGAGAATCTGCTTCTCCCTCTCCTGCTCCCCCTGCTTGTGCTCGCGTGCTCTCTCTCTCTGTGTCAAATAAATATTTTTTTTAAAACCTCCCTATAATCTAGTGAGGATTTTAGAATAAATGATCCTTTATGCAATAGAATCAAAATCCTATTTCTAAGTAGATAACTCACACTAAGGCTCAGTCTATGTTTAACCCACAAGGGTGCTCATCTTAGCCTTTCTTCTCCCCCTTTATGCCTCTCTTTGCCAGTGGACACGTGCAGGGTGCAGGGCAATTTTGAGGGGTGGGTGGGCAATAGAACTATATCTGGCTTCTTGGCCTCCTTCTTCATCCAATTCTTCTTACCCTATCCTCATGTGAAGCCACATATCTGCAAATCCCTCAGATTTTTACCTTTAGGAACCCCAACCCATGACCTGGCATTGCCGAACATTTCTCAGCTTGCTGTTTACTGATGCAATTGAGTACAAACTGGGGACACACTAGGCAGAATGTGTTCTGGACTCAGTCCCATCTTCATCATTGTCCCTCTTTGCTGCACCAACTCCTCTTCCTCCTCTTTTCTCTCTCTTCTACCCTCCTCCCCCGCTACACATAACTAGCTCTGGATCAGCATAGTTCAACAGCAACATTACACAAGTTCCTCAGTATTTTAAGATTTTCTACTACCTACATTAAAAGAAACATAAAGTTAATTTTAAGAACGTATTTCATTTAACCCAACCTGTCTAAACTGTTGCTATTTCAACACGTCATAAATTTGTTATTTAGTGAGATATTGTACATCTGATTTTCTTTTTATTTAAGATATTATTTATTTATTCATGTGAGACAGAGAGAGAGACAGAGACAACAGGCAGAGGGAGAAGCAGGTTCCATGCAGGAAGCCCGATGTGGGACTCCATCCCAGGACCCCAGGATCACGCCCTGAGTCAGAGGCAGATGCTCAACCACTGAGCCACCCAGGAGCCCAGTACTTTTCTATACTAAAATCTTTGCAATGCAACATTTTATATTTTCAGCACATCTTAATTCACACTAGCCCCATGTCAAGTGCTCAGCAGCCACATGTGGCTCATGGTTACAGTATTGGGCAGCAAAGTTCTGGAGAGTCTCCTCCTCCCCCCCCTCCCCCAAAACAGAAGTTCCGTGTCCTGTTAGCCTGGGTCTCCCAAAAGTGTAAATTGCTTTTGGGTCTGGTTCTGCTAAGACAACCATCTACATTAAGTAGGGGCTTTTTTTTTTTTTTAAAGATTTTATTTATTCATGAGAGACACAGAGAAAGAGAGAGGCAGAGACAGTCAGAGGGAGAAGCAGGCTCCATCCAGGGAGCCCAATATGAGACTTGATCGCAGGACTCTAGGATCACACCCTGGGCTGAAGGCAGAGGCTTAACTGCTGAACCACCCAGGCGTCCCTAAGTAGTGGCTTTAGAGGAAATGCCTGTCACAGATTGTGACAGGATATCAGGTACCTTTTATTTTTCTGCCTTGCAAAGTAGGCAGTGACCTATCGCCCTATGAATCTTGCCACAGTATGTGACTGGATCAAGAAGAAATCTGTTCTCTTCTAAAACAATAGTCTGCAACTTAAGGACAGAGGCCATCACTGTCCTTGATACATACCACCCTATCCCAGTCTCTCTAAATAGCTTTTTCTTTCACCTTATGTCTAAGGTTGGCTGGTTGGCTGACTGGCAGTCTGTTTAAATGAATCAGGAGAAGAAAACAACATTAGTACTTGATTGAGCAGCTTCAAAATCATTCATTTCATTGGTAAAACAAAAACAGAAACAGTCTTGGAGGGGAGAAATGGCTGGCCCATAGTGAGAAGGCTGCTAGGTGACAGAACTGGATTGGAACTAAAATCCAGGTTCCCAAGACCCTCAGTCTATTACATCGAGTCTCAAGTCATTTATTTTGACAATGTCCGTTGAGCTACTGAATCACGTCATTTACCAGGAGAAAGGCCCAGGTTCTACCCCAGAACTAGAGGCCATTTGCCTTCTCCATCTAGCTCCAATCTTTCTCTCTCAAGTAACTTTTCACACCAAAGCCCAGAAAACAAACAAACACAAGTAATTACTCACTGTCATAAGTGCTAAGAAGGCCAGTAAGAGGATGTAGAGATAGAATAACAAGAAGGTTCCTGCTTTAGAAAAGAGGTCAGGGACAGCACCCCTGAGGACCTGAGGATGGGAAAACGGATCAGGGAGAGGGACCAGTGGCATTCCCCACAGACTGAACAGTCAGTGCAGAGGTCCTGGGGCAGGAAAACCGGGCTGTTGAGGAACTGGAAGCAGTCAGGAACTAGGCTGCGGAGGTGGGGGGAAGAGTGGGGGGGGGGTGCGGGCGGAGCTTGAGAGGCAGGAGGGGCCACATTACATGAAGTCTCACAGAGAAAAGGCAGACATTCAGCTACAGTTTGAATTCTCCTGCCCCTTTCGGTACCTGGTGAATTTCTTCTTAATTTTAACTGTTGATGTTTAATGATCTTCTTAGCCGCATTACGACCTTAAAAGGATGACCTCTGCCACCTGCAAGAGTCCTCGGAGGCTGAATCTGCTGGCATCTCTTTCTGGCAGTGGATTCCTAATGCACTTAGGCAGGGGCAGCAGGAAGTAAGACAAAGCACTGCCAAGGCTGGTGGCCCTGGGGCTGGGACTGTGATTGTATCCAAGTGACAAACAAGTTCAGACATGAACCATCTGGTCCAATACCCTCAAATTGGAAACCTAGAGCTAACGCTAATAAGTCGTTCGTAAATACTCAAGGGCTCTCATGTTCTCTGCCTCATCGAAGTTTCGATTTCCAGCCCAGAGAGTAGATTTTCCAATTCTCCTAAATTGACTTGCCTTCCTCCTCTTTTCTGCTCCTAGGCTTGCCTGCCTTTGAAAGATTGTGAGGCAGTGAGCTTAGGCACGAACAGTCTTCATCTGTGTAACAGAATACTAGAAGCAGTAACACTAGAATGGAGTCAAGGAGGAACAGCTGTTCTGACACTTTCACTCTAGCATTGTTATCACCTGTGACATATTTTTATGTGCCGAATGATTTACATCTTCAATTCAATATCATAGCGACCATGCAAAATGGGTATTTTTATTTCCCTTACAGATCAAGAGACTGAGGCTCAGAGAGGTTAATAACTGACCAAACGTTACACATCCGTAAGTGGCAGAGCTAGGACTCAAAGATCTGACTTTTAACTCAGCATGCTATCTGAAGCCAGTTAGACAAATAGAGAGATAGATGAGGAGATAGTAAGAGCCAGCAGTAGAATCTACATATCCCAACTAGCACTTGCTTTTCCACATCCTGATTAGCCATAAAGAAGAGTGCAAGAGAGAAGTAATATCTGAAGAGAATTGGTGGTGGTGGTGGTGTTTATTTTTGCTTTGTTTTACTTTGGTTGTTTTTTTTTGGTGTTTGTTTTTTGTTTTTGTTTGGGGTTTTATAAAAAAAAACCACAGGTCTCAGTAAACCAGTGTTGTTAAGATGGTTTTCCCGAGCATCTAATTTTTTAAGGGTTTATAGAACTTTTTTTTTTTTTTTAATTTTTATTTATTCATGATAGGCACACAGTGAGAGAGAGAGGCAGAGACACAGGCAGAGGGAGAAGCAGGCTCCATGCACCGGGAGCCTGACGTGGGATTCGATCCCGGATCTCCAGGATCGCGCCCTGGGCCAAAGGCAGGCGCCAAACCGCTGCGCCACCCAGGGATCCCGGGTTTATAGAACTCTTGATGAAGAGTTTTACGAATTCTTACGAAAGAGACAGCTGCACTAGAAGGAATGCTCCACGCTAGAGGTGGTCAGGCCTGAAGAGCTCACTGTGTTGTCACTGGCTTCTGCTCTTCCTGCTGGTCAGATGCTGGCCTGCTGAAGCATTTGCCTTTTCTGATATACCCCTCCTGAGTGCACTGAAGGGTCGGGGTGGCCTCAGCTTGACTTGCCACTACTTTGAGTCAATTGCTGGTCTTGGGGGACCTCCGCCAGATGCATAAACACAGACCTAGACTTGGTGAAAAACCCTAGGGTATTCTGGTTCCAGGCCATAGAAACAGAGCTCCATCTCTTTAAAGACTTGACATAATCCCCCTGAGCAATCAGTTTTGCCTTACTGGGATCTTATAGGGCTATGGTTAAAGGTATGAAATATTCTATTCTCAGAACTGTTATTTCTCAGATTTGCTATGTCAGTGATACGATATTCAGAACAACCTGTGTTAGGCTCCCCAAAAACATTGTTGTCCCAACCCCCAGAACCTCTGAATATGTTACATGGCAAAAGAGAATTGAGGTAGGTGGTAGAATTAGAATTGTCTTATGAGCTGAATTGTGTTTCCCTCAAAATTCATATACTGAAATATTAACCTAAGAATGTGCCTGTGTTTGGATATAGGATATTTAAAGAATTAAATTACAATGAGATCATTAAGATGGACCTTAACCCAATATAATGGGTATCTTTCTAAGAAGGGAAGATTAGGATACAGATTGTGCATATAGGGAGGACCATGTGAAGACACAGGCCATATATAAATCAAGGAGAGAGATTTACTACCCCTGCTAAAGACACAAACCCCTACTGATACCTTGGTCACAGACTTTTAAACTCCAGAATTATGAGAAAATAAGTTTCTATTGTTTAAGTCACCCAGTCTTTTGCACTTGGTTATGATAAACCCTGGCAAACTGATACAGTAATCAACTGACCTTAACGTTGTAATCAGAAGGGTCCTTAAATATAAAAGAGCAAGGCAGAAGAGATCACACTGATGGGATATGAGAAGAACTGGACCCGCTCTTGCTGGCTTTGACGATGGAGGAGGGCTATGAGCCAAGGTATGCGGGTGACTTCTAGCAGTTGAATGGCCAAGGAGTAAGTGGATTCACTCTCCTAGAGCTTCCAGAAAGGGACACAGCCCTGTTAGTATCTTGATTTTACTCATTTTGGACTTCTGAACTATAATATACTTATGTTGGTTTAAACAACAAATTTGTGGTAATTACAATGGCAATAGGAAACCCATGCACAAGGGTTCCAAGCCTGATCTGTATAACACAGTAGTATATAAGGCATGACCTTTGCTTCAGCATGGTTTGGACTTCTGTTGTACTCATACTATTAGAAGTTCTTCAAAATATCTCTATCTTTTATTTACCTACCTTTTTTGTTAGTGTTGTATAAGATACCAGGGAGGTTTCTCTTATGAATGATGCTGGAATATGGTACTGGGAAGAGCAATTGCTCTGGTCTAATATAGTTCCTTGAAATTGTGGATGAAGCCAAGAAGCCAAGTCATCACAATGTCCTTTTTTTTTTTTTTAAGATTTTATTTATTTATTCATGAGAGACACACAGAGAGAGAAGTGGAGACACAGGCAGAGGGAGAAGCAGGCTCCATTCCATGCAGGGAGCCTGACGTGGGACTCGATCCCAGGCCTCCAGGACCACACCCTGGGCTGAAGGCAGCCCTAAACCGCTGAGCCACCTGGGCTGCCCCATCACGATGTCCTTAATTTAAACTTCTACTCATTGGCTCCTATGAGGTAATCTTCCTCAATCCTTAGAGGTAAAGATGGTGTAGGTGTAGGACTTCATGTTTTCAATGCATCCATTAAATGAATATTTATTGAGTGCCTTATACATGCCAGATAGTGTTGCAGACACTGGGTATACAATCTCTGCTTTCTTTCCAATGGGGGAGAGTAGGTAACAAACAAACAAATAAATAAATAAATGTGTGCCAGGTGATGATAAGGCATAGAATGAAAACCTAAGTAGCAGGTGAATGGAGGAGTGGCAGGAGATTTCTCTGATATAATGATATTTAACAAAGATCTGAATGATAGCTCTAGAAATTCTCTGAGGGCCAGGACTATGTTTCCTTCACCTTTGCTTTTCTGTGTAGAGGTCAAGTCTTTATAATGTAGGACAGGAAAATGGTTTAACAGTACAATATGAGGACATGCTGGCAGGGTCTGCAACAATCAACACTTACCCTGTGGAAGTATAAATAATGTATATAATCCCATGAATCTGGGTCAAATATCAGATCTCTACTGAATTTTACTAAAGAGCCCTTTACGCTCTCAGGATACACAGCAATCACATAACTCTGTCAGCTAAGACCTTTTAGGGGTACTATGTGCCATCTGTTTCTTCAGTACCATATTTAGATACCAGTAAATACTGTAGCCTGGGGACTTGAATTGAAATTGGAAATGTAAATTCATCCCCAGTTGTGATTCCTTTTCCCCAGCAGACAACTGGTAGTTGCTATTATGGCCCTTACTTCCAATTTTTGGTAACTTTCAACACTTACATCTTATATTCAGTGAGAATGAAGTTCTGCTCAAGGTGGCAAGTGTGCATATGCTTGTGTATACCTGCTCTGGTCTTAGAAACTAGTTGTTCAAGGCCTTGCTCTCAGAGCATGTCTCAAAACTTTGGGGATTTATCTTCAATCACACTTTCTTTTTTTTTTTTTTTTTTTTTCAATCACACTTTCTTAAGATGTCTTGTATCCTTATCCTGACTGACTTACTCCCTTTCCTTCCTTCCTTCCTTCCTTCCTTCCTTCCTTCCTTCCTTCCTTCCTCTAAAAATGTTGACATGGCTTTCTCTTTTGGATCTACTAAGAAGCTAGGTCATATTCATTTCTGACCTACCTTTAGTCCACTCTCAGAGAAGGCTTATCATGTTTGATCTGACACTTGGCAGGATTCCAAAAACAAATGACTACAGCAGAGGGTCCTGGGTCCTGTGCAAGGTCAGAACATGGGAGCTCTTCATTTACTTATTTCATGGTGCTTCTCTTGTTTTGTCATGCATGTCCTTTACCAGCTCTGGCATTACTTTTGCAAAATGCAATCCATACAAAGGATCATATTGCAATTTATAGTATATGCCTAAAATTTCCAGGAGATAATGTGTTTTGCAAGCATTCTTGCTGTAGTACCCTTTCCAACATGCTGGGATCTTGGAGCATGCTGGTAGTGGTAGTGGTACCTCTTGTTTGCTTGTTTGCTTTTTGGGGAGCTAAGGAAAACCAGATAGTTTAAGAGGATGGTCAAAGGGCAGCTATAAGGTGTGGCTACTCTGGGAGAGGTGAAAGCTCAGAGCAGGACACGCTGTTCACTTTTCTGAATTGCTGGGGGTTGAGCTCATGCCCAGGCTGTGTGCCTTCATGGCTCATGAGCTTTCCTCATGATTTGGATTGGCTGCTTTCCCAGCAGGCCAGGTTGGCATTCAGTGCTGGAAGACAGATAGCTTTGGGACCTGCATTGGCTTCTTTGGGCTGTTGTAACAAAGTACACAAACTGGGTGGCTTCACACAACAGAAACTTATCGTTTCATAGTTCTGAAGGCTACAAGTTCCCAGTCAAGGTGATCATCCCCAGTCAAATCAAGCAGAGCCATGCTCCCACTGACTCCAGGTAAAATCCTGGCTTTCCTCTTCTTAGTCTTGGTGGTGGCTATTGATTGTTGGCATTTCTTGGGGCTCACAGCCGTGTCACACTAATCTCTGCCTTTTTTATCACCTGGCCTTCTCCTGGTGTGTCTGTAAAACCATTAGTGTCAGTTACTTTTAAATGGTAAGGAAGATGGTAGTCTGGGAACAGAGAGAAGGGATAAGTATGAGACAAGTCACTTATCAAGAGTGCACTGAAGCCTGTCAGGACATGAAGTGGTAGGAGGCAAAGTGCCAGGTTCCCAGGCAACTTATACTTTATCTTCCCAGAAGATGTTTCACATCATGCTATTGCTTACAAGGAAAATCAAGGGGGCATCTTTCCTATTTCAGGGCTTATGACAGTTTAACTTCTTGAAGATTTCATATTTTGGGAAATTCTGGAATGAAGGAAGAAGCTCAATAACTGAGTCTGACTCCAAATATAAGTCAAAGCTCACTTTTATCCATATGTGGATACACTTGCATCCACAGAGTGCTAGGTTTGGTAGGTAGACTAATGGCCCTCCAAAAGATGTCCACATCCTAAACTCTAGAGCCTATGAATGTTAACTTTTATGGCAGACTTTGCAGATGCGATTAAGGATCTGGAGGGTGGAGAGATTATCCTGGATTATCTGGATTGCCTCAAAATGTCACAGTAAGTGTCCTTATAAAGGGGAGGCAGAGGGATGTCTCAGACAGAAAAGGCCATGTGAGCAAAGCAGAGTCAGACACAGAAGATGCTATGTATGTTGGCATGGAAGATGAAGAAAGGGCAGCAAGCCCCGGAAAAGGTAAAGAAACGGATTCTCATCTAAATCTTCTGGAGAAAGCACAGCTCTACTGACACCTTGATTTTAGCCCCTTAAGGTTCATGTTGAAATTCTGACCTCCAGATTTATAAGAGAATAAATTTCTGTTGTAAGTCAGCAGCTTACATGGTAGGTTCGTCAGAGCAGCCATAAGAAACTTATACACAAGAGTATGATGCCTTGCATTTAAATTAAAAAATGTAATTTTCTGAAAGCTTATCATGGTGAGCACTGAGTAATATATACAGATTTGTTGAATCACTACATTATATGCGTGAAACTGATAGAACATTGTATACCAACTACACTGGAATTAAAATAAAAAACCTAAAAAATTAAAAAAAATATATAACTCTCCCTCTATATGAAAACATAGAGACATCAGGACTTGAAGACAATACAGGAAAATGTTTAACAATGGCTAACTCTGGTGGTAGGATCATGATTTTTTTTTTTTGTCATTACTAGGATTTCCTAAATTCTCCAAGATTTCTAGAGAAAATCTAACAGATTCTTGATTTTTTTTCCTTTAAAAGTGAAAGGAATATTATTCAGTCTTAAAGAACCTTAAAACTCTGACACATGCTGCCATATGGGTGAAGCTTGAGGACACTGTACCCAGTGAAGTAAGCTAGTCACAAAAAGCCAAATACTATATGATCCCACTTTTACGAGGTACTCAGAGTAGTCAAATTTATAGAGACAGAAAGTAGATTGGTGGTTGCCACGGGCTGTGCAGGAGGGAAGACTGGGAGTAGTTGTTTCATAAGCACAGAGTTTTACTTTGTCAAGATGAAAAGAGTTCTGGAGATTGCACAACATGAGTGTGCTTAATGGGACTGAACCATACACTTAATACTGGTTAAGATAGATTTAAACCACATTTAAATTTTTTAAAGTTCATCTACATTGTAAAAGAAGAGCTTCAGTGATGCCCTTAAAAATAAACATGCAGGATGTGACGTAAGCTTGATTCTCTGTACCTTTTAAATTCCTTTATAGCAGCTGGGGCCACCTCTTCACATGAGCTTTAGACTTGTGCCCTGCCATTCTTTTCTGCATCAATTCCCCTGTTTTTTGCTTTTATTCTTTCACCCTGTGTGGTCTTTCTCCTCTGCCTATGAACATGTTCAAGTTTTTCAGGGCTTTGTTAGATCTCTTAAGAGTATGTTAATCAATTGCTCCTTTTTGAAATGCTTATTTTTCTGGCTTTTACAAGGTAATCTGTATACTACACGTACTCTTCTTACAAAAAGACACTTCAAAACACTCCTCTTGTATTACTGATCTTTGGTGTCTTTCCAATATCCATATACCAGGGACATATGTGTCAGACAGATGACTGCCTCCCTCTCTCACTCTTACATATAATTAGTCCTCACAGGTGACTAATGTTTACTTCCTGTGTATTCTTAGTGCCTATCCCGTCCCTGGTTTCAGGCCCTCAGTCTGTCTTGTTTGAATATACCAACAATTCAGTCTTGCTCCATCTTCCACACTGCGAGCAGAGTGATCCATCTATATTGTAAAACTTCCCAGGCTACTTCCCAGTCTAAGACCCTTTAATTAAGGTGCACACCCTTCAGCATGGCACCCAACACCCTCCATGACATGGTCCCTACCTGTCCAACCAGACCCTTTATCCACCAGTCCCACAGCTCAAGTCACCTTTCATGACCAATCGCTTTCATAACTTGCTGTGGTTCTTCAGAAATTTCTGCGCCTCCGGCCTTTCCTCCTTATTTTCTCCAGCTGGAAAGCCCATCCCCTCCAGTTGACTGAACTAACACAGCCCCTTCTCTGCATTCACCTTAGGCATCATCTCCCCTAAGGTATTTCCAGAGCCCTCAGTGTTCCCATACTGCCCTGGGAACAGATTGTTGCCTTAACAGGTTATTTACATAGAAGTTAACTATTTATCTGTCTGCCTCCTCACTAGCCCTTAGGCCCTTTAAGGGCTGGGACCATCTTGCAAGTCTTTTTGGTGTTCCCAGCATCTAGCACAGTGCCTGGCAAATGTAGGCGCTCAGTCAGTGTTGATTAATTAAAATAATTAGTGATAAACACTTTTGCCGAAGGTCCTATTCATAAGTCACAAGGGGCATTTAAAGCCCCTTTCTCTGACCACCATTGCCTTAGCTATACATTTATATGGCAGAGACAAACGAATGGAATTTCGATAAAGAGGACTAAGATCTCCTGAGGTTATACATTTAAGTTTTCCATTAAAATTTTGACCTATTTATTTTAGCAGGGTCTAGCTTCAGTGGGTGGGGGTGGGGGTGGATCTTTGACCTCCACGGTCCCAATACGCAGGGCTGAAACGAAGCAGCCTCGCAAATATGTTCTGCACTGTATATACCTGTTTGGGACTTAGAGTTTAAAGATTCGGATAAATAAATAAGGAATGAATGAATGAATGAATGAATGAAGATTTGGCTTCCAAGGAGATTTGCCAGGGATATGACCTTGCTATCTTCCCTTCCACAGGCCAGAGCCTCTGGATACATCCTAGGATGGTGCAGAGGGGAGGCCCTGCGGAAAGGAAGCGGCTCCACAGAGGCCTAGGGGAGTTGCGGCGCGCCCGTCCCGGCCGGTGTCCCGGGCCCCGGAGTAGCCCTGGCACGGCCGCCAGGGTCAGCAGCGTCCCCGCAAGGCGGGGCCCCGCCGGGGCCCCTCGGCGTCCGCGCAGCGCAGAGGTCGCGGCCGCGGGACAGCGCCGCTGGGGTCACGTGCGCGCGCCGCCCGCCGCCGCCCGCCGCCCCCCGCCGCCCCCGGCCCCCGCCCCCGCCCCGGCCCCAGGGCACAGGCCGTCGGATCACGCGCGCCCCGGCGGCCCCGGGCCGGGCGCAGCCAATGGGCGGGCGGCGCCCGCATGACCCGCGCCGGCGGGAGGGCGTGGGGAGGCAGGCCGGGCGCGCACGCTGCCGGGCTGAATCGCCGCCCCCGCTGCCGCCCGGACGAGAAGCGAGCCGCCGGGGCCCGCGCTGCCAGCCCGCCGCCCGCCGCCGGGGCGAAGCATGGCGGCCGCCAAGGTAAGCGTCGGCCCGTTGCCCCGGGGAGCGCGCGGGCCGGCGGGCGCCCGGGGGCGCGGGGCTCGGCCGTTCGCGTGCAGGGCTGGGGCGACGTGGAAGACAAACGCGGCCGCGGGGCCGTCTGGTGGCAGCGGGCGGATGGCGGGGACGAAGGCCCGACCTGGCGGTAGAAGCTTTGCCGGCCGAACCCTCCGCCTGGCCCGCGAGCGGAGTCGGGGCCCGGTTGGCGCCCTGCGGCCTGAGCCAGGGTCGGCTTGCGGGGGCCCGGCGGGCCCGGGGCGGGGAGGGCCCGGGTGCGTGCTCAGGTCCCCTCGGCCGCCGCCGCGCGCACCTGCTTCCCGCCCCGGTATCGTTGGGCCGGCTTCCCTCCTCCGCCGGCGGCGCGGCGCGGCGCGGGCCGCGGCCACATCCTCTCGGGTCTCGGAGGCTCCGCCCTCGCGCGGTGGGAGGTCACCTTGACTTCCGTTCCCGAGGCTCCTGGGCCGGGTTGGGCCGCGCGCGCGTGAGAAAACCCCGGAGGACCCCGCCCCCCCGCGTCCTGCTCCGGCCGCGCCGCATCTGACAACACTTAGGGACGGGCCTCGGCCTCGGCCTCGGCGCGTTTGAGGGGCTTCTTTTCAGAAATGACAGAACAGATTGTCCCGGGAGCCTGTAACTCTTGTGAAGTCGTACTTAAAAGGATTTCTGCGTAATGTGAATCATTCACGAACCCAGAGGAAAGGCAGCTCCGACAGCTTGACCTTTCCTCCTTCACCATTTTTTGAAACCTGGACACTATTTTCAGTCTCTTTGGACTCCATTTCAACTCTTCTGACCGAAGGCCATATTTCGTCCCAATCACTTGAATCATCGGAATTTATTGCTTTTAATTTTAAGTTCAGGAAGGCAGCCCCTTTAATCAAGCCTATACGGCTTCTCAGTTCATTTTAAGTGCAGTGAGCTTAAATATACCCAGCATTTCCAACATTTGTCCTTAATCAAAACTCTGTGATAACCCTCGAGAGGAAAAAAAAAAAAAAAAAAACATGGCCAACACATCATATTCCTATTTATTCAAGCAAACTAATCACATTTGCAATGGAAATTGTAAGCAGACAAATATATTTAAATATTGTTCTGTGACTTTAGTTTCTCCGGGCTCCCCACATTTGCAGGCTTCTTCATGTCCCTAGACTATACGGCCTGAATGACTTTTTTTCTTTTGCCATTACTCTTGAGTTCCATTCTCAGGAGTGCCATCTTGGGTGTGTGCATGAGTGTGTTTATGTGTATGTGTGTAAATGTATGGGTATATATAACTATTTTACATAGATTCTTTGAGGATCACTGGTATTCATTTTTGGAAACCACATTAACTCTTTCAAACCGAGTAGCCCTCAACCTTTTCTTTTCGTTGAATTTGTATGCTGTCGGAGCCCAGGGCTTCCAATGAATCCGTTCCCTCGAGTGACTTCTTCCACCAGAATAGGGGAAAGTAGATACTCCTACGTATTTTGTATATTTATTTATTTAATCTGCAGATGGATTAAATAATTTTACTTAATTTGGAGATAAAATAATGGAGGAATGTACCTCTAATTGAAGTATAAGAAAAGGGTCGTTGACTAGCATGAAGTAAAATAAGTGATGTGGAAGCAGATTTAACTTTTTGGTTGTATCTTTAGGAAACTGTCACATCATGTCAGTAAGTGCAGTTGAATTTTAGCCAAGTATGAGAGGGAAAATGAAACATTTCATTTTTGCTCTTTGGGAACTTGTATTTTTGTTTGTTCATTCGTTTAGCCTTACCTCTTTTCAGGATTTTTGATGGCTGTCATATATATACATATATTTACAATCCAACAAGACATCAAAATCAAGTCAGAGTAGATGAGAAAAGCAGGTTAAAGGGGAAGTAAGATGCTGCCAGGACTAAAGTTAGTGGAAAATGAGGATGCACTTGCTAGAGGTGACTGAATCTTCTAGCAGCTAAAGTAAAGAGGAAATGATCAGTGAGGTCAGTTACTTGGGAGGGAGGTCTCCTTGTACTGAGGGTGGTTTCTCCCCATGTCCTTTTAAATGCTGTGAGCGAACTGCATTCAGCACTAGCACATGATCACAAATATATGTCCATGGGTTCCATAAGGCCATTTCTTATAGTGTCACTTCATTGTAGCTCAAGGGCACTGCAATAAATGTCGTCTTAAAAGTTCCCCAAATGAGCTGTGCTAGTCAGTCTGAGTCTAAGAATGTGTCTTATTTGCCTTTGAGCGCCATCCCTGTGGGGTGATTGTGCTGGGCAGGCCAAGTTAAAGGCTGTGCTCTTTGCCTTTTCCTGGAGTGCAGTTATTCCTTGTGGCTGTGTTGAACACAGAGCTATAGGCTGCACAGTCTCATTTAGAAGTAGGATTGACACCCTCTCTTAAAACTCGAAGAGAAAAAAAAAAAACAAAAAAACAAAAAAAACCCCAAAAATCTTGAAGATCTTGTCTAGGAGAGAACCTACATTATCAATGGAATGTCTTAGAGCTTGGGCCAACAATCTGAAACTCAACAGTTATGGGTGAATTCTGGCACTCACTGTGGTGGATTATTTGAATATTAAGCAGATTTGATATCTTCTGGATGAATTTAGCCGCACCTAGGAGTTTTTTGATCGATTTATTCTGAGTTTCCTTGTTTTGTTTTTTTTTCCAGATGTAACTAATTGTTCATGTCCCTCTTCCTTTGAGTAGTTAAAATAGGAAGGCCAAGAATCTAGTCTTTCGCCTGCTTTTATTTTGATTTCTGCATGAAGGCTTCTGTGTAAAAACAATGCAGAAGGTATTTATTTTTTCACGAAGTAACATCGATCTAACTCTTAGGATTTTGAGACAAACTCAAAAAGCTTCCATTTTCTTGTTCTGCTTACTTTTGTAAGAATAATCCTTATGGGTTCCCTTGCTATTGTGGTAAATGGTAAGTGATCTGCCTGTACTATTTATGTTGTTCTCAGGATTTCTTTTAAAAAAACTTACAAGCACTGCCCTGCATGTATTAAAATGTAGATGAGTCTTTTGGGGCAGCCTAGGTGGCTCAGCGGTTTAGTGCCTAGTGCCGCCTTCAGCCCAGGGCATGATCCTGGAGACTTGGGATGGGGATCGAGTCCCACGTCAGGCTCCCTGCATGGAGCCTGCTTCTCCCTCTGCCTGTGTCTCTGCCTCTCTCTGTGTGTGTCTCATGAATAAATTTAAAAAAAATGTAGATGAGTCTTTAAAAATACATTTCATGCAACTCCACAAAAAATGCATTATTAAAAAGTAGTGATAGAGGGGAAACCTCTCATTTCCCCATACCCCTCCCCCCAAATTTCGTTGTAGCAAACTTTCCCTCTTGGTCATTGGTTGAATTTGTACATTAATAATGATGAAATGAAACGAAATGAAACTGTTAAAAGTTAGAGAATGCTCACTTGAGTTCAGGCATGAGAGATGTTCAGATGTAAAACTAGACATGGACCAATAATTTGGGTAAACTAGAACTAAAAGAATGAAGAGAAAGAAATTTGGAGACAAAAGCATTAATAGCAATGAAAATTTGGCCTGTAGGACTAGTACACGTAGTATCAATATTCCATTCTTGGATGAATTGTTGCTATGTTCGTATTGTATTCTTTCTGATGTTCCAAACCGGGCTAAAGTGAGGATATGAAAATGACTTGGTTTCTCTTTGGCCCTTCAAGAAAACCACAGCCATACTACAGGCAGGATCCTCTCATCGAGATGTCCTAAGTAGGGTTAGTGCCATAATAAGGGCTATGGGAGCATCAGGGAAGGAGACCATTTTTATGGGGTAGGAGATGTAGCAGGAATGGATGGGGGGGAAGAGGAAAGATCCATTCCAGTGATAAGATACAGCAAGTGAAAGCAGGGACATGGCATTATGTGCCCCATGTAGGAGTTAGCTGGTGATGAAATCAGAAGAGCAGGAGCACTTTCTGAGTGCTTACTAGGTAAGAGATCCAGCCTAATTGCTTTTCATTAGTAATTTACCTAATGCCTCTAGCAGTCCCTATGAATTACATGTTATCATCCCTGGGTTACAGATAAGGACTCAGACACCAAGAAATGATGTGAGTGGCCGAAATGTGGATTATTAGAAAGGGAAGGAGATGGAGTTCAGATCCAACCAGTCTAGCTTCAGAGTCTGCTCTTACCCGGTACACGATACAGTCTGCTTGGTAGAGGGTAGAGTGTATGGGAGAGAGGGGAGACGGTTTGGGAGGGAAAATTAGGTGCTTCAGTATAAACCAGATTTTTATTTAAGAACCTCTTACATACTGCCTACTGTGTGCTAGGCACCTTCCCAAGTGCTTTACAAATAATAACTCATTTTCATACTATCAAGAAGTAGGTGCTGTCTGTTATTGTCCTTATTTTATAGGCGAGAAACTGAGGTCCAGAAAGCTTAAGTAATTTCCTTAAAACTCTGTAGTGATTAAGTGATACAGCCTGGATTTTAACCCTGCCAGCCTGTTTTCAGAATCTGCGTCCTTAACCTTTCCTCTCCCCTCCCAGACCTTAAAAAGAGTTCCATTTGCAAAGGTACGGGTGAGAATTCACATACCATCGGTTATGCACATGTACATTTCCAGGCCAGTAGTTTGTAGCATATTTGGACATTCAGTTTATGTTTTGTGGCAGTGTTTATTTGCTAAGTGGCTTTCAAACCAGATTGCTCAGGTCAAGAATTGTGTTATACTTAAAAAAAAAAAAAAAAAAAGCTTTATTGAGATATAATTCATTTAAAGTGTACAATTCAGTATTTTTCCTGTATTCACAGAGTTGAGCAACTGTCAGTGCTTTCATACACCTTTGTAAAAATCTTAATCCAGTGTTTACCACTTAGGACTTGGACAGTGTATTTAACCTCCATGTTTTTCTCATTTATCATCTATAACAATGTTCTCTTCAGTGGTTTGTTAATGAGGATAAAATGTGACTTGAGTTTATTAAGGATAGTCTTCAAAAGGGAAGTTTCTCTTTTATGGTGAAAACCGCTAAGTATTTGGTGTTATTGCATTGTAATAAAGCAGACCAGTTTTTGTGCTAGATATGAAGGAAATAAAATTTGAGTTATGTTTATGCTATTATGATAAGTTTCTGGAGTTACACTGAGGTTTGGATTTACAGTTGTTTTTCTTTTTTTTAAGATTTTATTTTTATTTATTCATGAGAGACAGAGGCAGAGACATAGGGAGAAGCAGGAGAAGCAGGTTCCCTGCAGGGAGCCCAGTGTGGAACTCAGTCCCAGGATCCCGGGATCATGACCTGAACCTAAGGCAGACGCTTAACCACTGAGCCATCCAGGCGCCCCTGGATTTACAGTTTCTTAAATTGATGGAGCTGGTGAGGAATGAGGTTTAAATTTAAATAACACAGTGGTTCTCCTTCCTCCCCATCAGTGTACCTCTTACCAGGTAAAGAAACGGTCCCAGAAAAATTTGTAATTGGTCCACATTCCGAGAAACCCTTTTGCTTTTTGTACTGGTGTTAGCTCAGGGTTTCTTAGCACTTTGTAGTCTTCTGGACAGGTATAAAAATGCTTATGCCTGGGTCTCACCCAGAGCTTCCCAGATGTGGCCTGAGCCTCTGGGTATGTAAAAGCTCCCAGGTGAATCAGGTGTGCTTCAGAGGTTGACAAACACAGACGCTGCTCTGGACTGTTCTCATGCTCTTTGCTTCTGCTGATCTTCCATCAGCTCCTCCTTGGGGTCAGGAAAGAATGCAGTGAGGTCAGTGAAGCTCATGGGTGGGAGGTCAGTTCAGGAGAGAGCTTCGTCGGGATCCCTACAAGTTTCCTTATTTCATGACACTTTCTTTTCAGTTTTTCTGCCCTATATCACTTTGGTGCTTAGGCATCACGTTTATACAATTTTGTATTTATCTTAGAATTTAGGTTTGATCACCAAATTGATTGAAAGCTCCTTTTGGGGATCCCTGGGTGGCGCAGCGGTTTAGCGCCTGCCTTTGGCCCAGGGCGCGATCCTGGAGACCCGGGATCGAATCCCACGTCGGGCTCCCGGTGCATGGAGCCTGCTTCTCCCTCTGCCTGTGTCTCTGCCCCTCTCTCTCTCTCTCTCTCTCTCTCTCTGTGACTATCATAAATAAATAAAAATTAAAAATTAAAAAAAAAAAAAAAAAGAAAGCTCCTTTTGTCTCCAGTGAAGTGTCAGGCGTTTTCTTTGTCAGGAGGTTCTTGAAGAGGGAAATGTTACTGAGTAACCTTGGTCCTGCAGCCTTTTCCCTGGCGGACCTGGTTAGGGCCCATGTGCTTGCTGTTCCTCAGATAGGACACTCGCCTTCACAGGTGTTGATCAGTCAATAGAGAACTGGTAGGTGCTGGTGGTGGTGGTGGGGGGCGGGGAGCAAGCGGTGGGAGGGTTTGAAAGCCAAGGTGTAACATCTAAAAAAAAATCAGGGAGCACGTCTTTTGGGATCTGGAGTTCTTTATAAAATTGCTGGAGGGTCTCTGACTCCTGCTTCTTTGAACTTTTGTCCTATGTCCAGCCTCTGCTTTTGTTAAGTACTTAAGTGGAATCATTCTGCCCTGAGTTTTCCACTCTCTGTGAGGATTAGGCCTACTGAGCATGATTTCTTCCTACCCTACTTGCTCAGCATTTGCTGCTTCATAAGCACCCATCCTTCCTGCCATGATGCCCTTGGGTGCCTTTGGGTGAGTTTTGGAACAGAAGAATGTGTGAATCTGCAGATATGTGTTGGTTTTGCTAGGGAGGAGGGGGGATGTGCCTTCACTGCAGTGATATAATTCCTTTAGCAATGTATTTAACAGCAACTGAGCAAGCCCTATTTTCGTGGCCTGTTTAACCAGACCCTCTTGTTGGGTTAGATTGGCCCAATTAATGGTGGCTCTGGCCTGTTACCTCAGAATTATTCCCAGTGGTTGATTTGTAGCATGGTGGTCTGTTTTGTTGATTGGAAACGTTTACAAGATAGAGTACTCATACTCAACCATTTCCTTTGGAAATTTGCTGCGCAGTTGCAGGAGTGAAAATAAGCCCGGATAGTTCCTTTTGACTCTAGGTGCTGACAACATAGCAGAGTTGGCAGTGTTGAAATTCTTAGTAATTTAACCTAAATAAACCACTCTATTTAATGACTGTTATTAGGCTGGTAGCTTTGTCTTGATTTCCACATGTAGTCACAGTTTCCACATGTTATCCATGAAAATTGTTGACTTGATATAAGCGTCAGATATTTCAAGATACACTTACCGTTCTATGGTAAAATGTCTTTTGCATAAGACTCGTGCAGTACAATTTGTAAGAAAATTGTATAAGTAAATATAGGGAAGAAAAAGTTTTCCTGGACTCTCCTAGGGTCCCTGGCTAGATCTGAAAATTAAATTGACAAAACAAATTGACAGGAAAAAAAATACACATTTTATTGAATTTTTGTATGTCCATGGGAGTCTTCACAAGAGAATGGAGAGCCAGAGAAGTGACCAGGATAGGAAACTTTTTATTCCTCTTAGACCAAGAGTGGGTTTGTGAAGAATTGAGAACAAGTGGTTTGGGCCAGGAGTAGTAAATGGTGAAGAAGTTACTAGAACATAAGGGTTAGTTTAATGAGGTTTATTTGTACAGCTTTCTGGATCCCCAGTTCCCCATCTCTGGTGATAAGAATGTCTTTCCTCCTCCTGGTACAGGGGCAGTACCCTTCACACGGGAGTTACATGACCCTTCAGGAAAGAGGGTTGTGCAGAGTTCAGAGTGACCTTCCTGCTTCTGCTGTTATCTCAGACTCCTTTGGTCTTAGGTATTCTGTATGCCAAGGTGCTACATTTTGGTGCAGTGTGTCCCGAGCCCCATCATAAGCCTGATTTGAGCAGCTTGTAGCCCCAGCTGCCTATTTAGCAGTTTTTTTCCAAGTTAGACATGTGGTTTTCATCTGAGTGTGGTCACAGTTGTAGGTTGAGCTGCAGAGAAGCTGCAGAGATTTCTTAAGTGGGAAGAGGCTGCAAAGAATGTTTTGCCTATTTATTTTTAAATCAGTAGCTCTGGTTTAGTGAGGAGCTAGGCAGGCAGGAGTAGGTTGTATGCCCACTGCTTCCACTGATGGTGACAACTTGGACAAGTCTAACTTCTCTAGGTGCTTAGCATCACACTATGGAAAACAGGGACCACCTGTGACATGTATGCTGAGCAAATGCAATATAACATGTGAAAACACTTTGGGAATTAGGAAGTGCTATAGGACTGTCGAGAAGTCTTTGCGGGCTGTGGGACATTTCTACCTAACTGAAAACCGGGCGACTTACTTGAACAAAACTGTGCTTTTCCTAACCTTGTGATCCATTCAGTGTTCACTCTAATGGGTAGCCAGCGTGCCTGCTTAGCACATGCTCTGAGTGGTCTTCCTGGAGCTTTGGTATTGGAAGCTTTGGTCCAGCAGCATTGATTTACTTGAGAGCTTGTTAGAATTGCAGTGTTTTTGGACTCAACCCAGGCCAAAGATGGTGTTGCATCAGAAGCTGCATTTTTAACTAGATCCCCAGGGGACTGTATGCACATTAAAGTTTAAAGAATATTGGTCTGGAACTCTCATCACTGTGTAATTAAATGTAGCTGCCTTCGTAAACCCAAGGGTGCAGCACCTTTTGAATTGGTTGTAAGTTGGTCCAACTTTTTGCAGATTAAATACGTAGTGATAATATCCAGTATAAATTTTAGGGTGTTAGGATTAATCTTGATTCCATTTTGGGGTCAGGGTATTATTTCTGGAACACATCTCTTAATTATTATTTGAGGGAATGTATGATTATTTTTTGTTTTGTTTTGTTTTGTTTTTGGAATGTATGATTATTATACAAGGGTTGCACTTTTCTCTATTTCTTAACTACCCACCCATAGTTAGAGTGAGTTCCTGAAAATGAATTTGTGCCTCTTCTCTTTTTTGACATTCTCTCCTAAATGGCCTCAGTGGCCTCACTCTGAAACCATTGGCCTGTCCTCTTTATTGCCTCATGGGGACCCCATGTCCTACCCCTTCTTGCCCATCACACCTTCTATCAGCTTTCATGATATGATGTCCCCTCTTAAGGGGGCCTTTTAACTCTCACTTTACTCCTGTATTCTCCTTTGTTGGCTTCTTTTTGTCTTTCTGCTTCTCACTGAAATGTGGGTGTCCCGGGTAGGGTGGTGATGCTTCCCTCTGAAGGGTGATGGCTTCATGTCTTTCTCAGTCCGGGTAGCTATCTCAAACAGCAGCCTTGCATTTGCAGCTGTTTGTTGGAAATCTCACATTTTCTGCCTCAAAGATATTTCCAACTCTGCTTACCTGGAATTGAATTCATCTTCTTGGTCATTCTTCATTTGCAACCTGCAACTTAACTTTCCTACTGGTTAAAGTTTCTAGGTAACTCAGCTAAGTACCTGTTGTGGGCAGCCAGGAGAGGCCATCAGCAGAAATTTGGAAGTGGACAGAGAGATGGGTCCAGTCAACCCTTCTGCCCTTGAGCAGGTGTGTCCTGTCTCTTCCATTTATGTCCAGGACTTCATGACTTTTTAACTACAGTGTTGCTGTAGCTTCCATGCTGGTCTTGCCTGTGCTCTGTTCCCTTCACTTCCCTTTCCATTCTGCTCAGATCTGTCAAAGGCATCTTCTAAGTTGGCTCTTATTGCCATGCTAATAGCAGTACTGTGTTCACGTGGACAGCACTTAACGGTTTTTAAAAAGATGCATTCAGGTGTGTTGTTGATACCAACCATCTGCTGGCTCATACTGTACTGGGTTTACCCCAATGAGTAAGATATTGGGCGTGTTTTCAAGAACTCACAATCTACAGGGATTAAAATAACCAGATAATATGAAGACCCACGCTTCGTTATTTTATCTTTATAATCCTCGACAGCATAGCAGGGAAGGTAGTGTAGCCTCGTGTGACAGGGAAACAAGTCTCAGAAAGGTTATGCAAATAACAATGGGAGCATGTTAGATTTATTTAACAAAGTCAGGCACTGTTCTAGGCACTCAGCACAGGAAGTAATTTCATCTTCTCGACAATCCTATGACATATAAGTGTTGTTCTTATTACCATTATACAGATGGGCAAACTCATCTGAACCGAGTGTTTAAGTGTCTTGGGGAACAGAGAGGTGAGATGATTTGCCCAAGGGCATATAGCTTAGAAGTGGTGAGCTAGGGTTTGAAGACAGGCAGCCTAGGTCTGGAGTCCAGGCACATAACTGCCATGTGACGTTGTCTTCTTAATTTTTCCACGTTACGCAGTGTAGTTTTTCATGTTCTCTACAGCATAAAACTTAATCTCTAGCCAGCTACCACCTCCTTGGTCTTGGCTGTTGTCTCACTTTTCCAGTATGACCTCACACTCAATTCCCTTCTGATATCCTTCACAGTGATTTGTGAAGGGGACTCCTGTTCCCATCCCTTGCCATAAAGCTATGGCAACAGTGTAGCTCCCAGGGAAAATAATTGATTTGGGCAATGGTCTTCAGCAGATGCTAAAACTCTTCAGTAAAAGACTGTTGGAATTCCCATTATCTCACAGTATCTCCTTGTAAATTGCTGATGACAGAGGGGGATAAAGTACCTGTACAATGAAGGGCTCTGCCTCAGTCTGTGATCTACTTTAACATCATCAGGAGGTGGGACAAGCTGACATTGCCATACCGCTGATGTGATGCAGTGGGAAGTATACAACATGCATGACTTTTGGAGTATTCTTGCTAAAAATGTTGAATCTGAGTCTAATCATGGAGAAACAATCAAATCCAGAAAGTAGGATTTTCTTTAAGACCTCTGATCTGATGTCAATGTTGTACGTGAGAAGGCTAGATTAAAGAAGACCTCCGAAGAGACGTGACAACCAAATGCAGTGCTTGAACCCGAATCCAAAATAAATAAAACAGTAAAATAAATAAATCTATAAAAGAATGCCCAACTGGTATAACTTGGTATAACTTGAGTGTATATTAAATGATTCTGTATTAATTTGCTAGGGCTTGCATAATAAAATACCAGAGGTGGAGTGGCTTAAGCAACAGGAATTTATTTTCTCACAAATCTAGAGGCTAGAAGTTCAAGATCAAGGTGTCGGCAGGGTTGGCGATGGAAGATTTAGAATTAGCTCTTTAGTTCTTAGATGGCCTTTTTCTCCATGTGTCTTAACATGATGTTTTATACATCTTTCTTCTAATTTGATTTCTTTTGAGCATTCACACACTTCTTTTATTGCAGGTTGATATTGTCTCTGAGTTTGAGATTCCACTTCTTTCCATTGTCTCCCATCCCAGTACCAGAAGGAAAAGCTCTGCTCCAGTTCTCTTTTTTGGTGGTTCTTGGAGGTTTCTTAGCTTTAGTATGGTGTCCACCAGCAGTTTGAGAAGAGCCTGGTCTTGACCTTTGTCTAGTTTTCTGTTGGATTATTTGTTTTTTTCACATTGATTTGTTCTAAGGGCAAATTAAGAACCTTGGCCCTTTGCCCTGTTTGATGCACTTTTTGTGTGTGTGTGTGTAGTTTGATGTTTAACGGACTCATACTTTTAATTTTATAAAATTTTTTAAATTAAAAAAATTTGTATGTTACATATTTATTTATCCTTTCATTTGTGGATTCCTTTATGGATTTTGGGCTGTCATGTTTAAACATGGCTTCCCACTTAATATTATATAAGAAACCACTTGTGTTTTTCTAGTACTCTTTGTAAGTCTTTCTTTTTGAAATTATTTACAGATTATCTGCAGTTATTTTGATACAAGATGAAATGTAGGGACCAGTTTAATTTTTGTTATTGTTCAACCCCAAGAGGTCATGAACCTTCACTAGTGCCACATCACCAGCGAGTGTGACCTGCTGCCAGCTCAGCCCAGACCCTCTGCTGACTTAGAGTTATAAGAGAAAATAGGATTAGTTCAGAAAGCCCAGAGAGCCTCCCCTTGGGGCTCAGCTGTCCTCTGATGACTCCATCAGCTCAGCTGTTGTGACTATAAATATGGAAAGGGTACCAGTAACTGTGAAGCAAGGCACTGCTAGAGTCTGCCCCAACTTACCCTACTTCCAATCCTTTCCCTCTGTCCCTCTCTCTTTCTCATAAATGAGAACACATGAGGTCATACTGCTGGTTAGTGATAGGGTGAGAATTTTAAATGTCCAATTGCAAAGCCCATAAAATAGGGGCAAATAGCATTCCGTGGGGAATTTTGGTTGGACAATCTGGGATTGGAAACATCTTTTTTTTTTTTTTTAAGATTTTATTTATTTATTCATGAGAGACACAAGAGAGAGATAGGCAGAGACACAGGCAGAGGGAGAAGCAGGCTCCATGCAGGGAGCCTGCCGTGGGACTCGATCCTGGGACTCCGGGATCTCGCCCTGAGCCAAAGGCAGGTGCTCAACTGCTGAGCCACCCAGGCACCCCAGAAACAAATCTTCTCAGAGGAATTGGCATTTGATTTAGGTCTTGAAAGAACTGCAGCATTTTTTAAACTTCTCATTATGGAAATTTTCTATAATGTACAAAAAAAATAGAAGAATATAATGAATTCCCATGTTCTGATCTAGGCAGTTTCAGGAATTATCAGTTTATGGCCAATATTCTTTAGTTTATATCTCACTGCCTCTCCTCCTTTCAGGCCCCTGATTTTTTCAAAGCAAATTCCCAACATCATGTCATTGTATATGTAAAAATCAGTGTGTATCTCTAAAACAGATTGTTTAAGATGCACAACCAAAATATTATACCTAAAAAAATTCAGTGATTCTTCAATATGATTGACTATTCTGTACACATTTTACAGATTTCCCCATTTCTTATAATTTTTATTTTTTTATTTTTAAAGATTTAATTTATTCATTTATGAGAGACTCAGAAAGAGAGAGATAGAGAGGCAGACACACAGGCAGAGGGAGAAGCAGGCTCCATGCAGGGAGCCTGACATGGGACTCGATCCCAGTTCTCCAGGATCACGGCCTGAGCTAAAGGCAGACGCTTAACCACTCAGCCACCCAGGCGTCCCCATTTCTTATAATTTTTAAAATAGTTCTTTAAATTGTCATCTAAGGCTCAGGAAGTGCAGTTGGTTTGTGTGTCTTAATTTTCTTTTAATCTCTGGGTTGTCTTGCTCTTTCAATCTTGTTTTCTTTCTTTTTTTCTTCAGGAAGCCAGTATAACATGGTTGAAATCTTAGACTGTTCAAATTAAGGCTCTGGGCAAGTTACTCTACCTATACCTCAGTTTCCTGATTTATAAAAAGGGGCATAGTTGTATTTGTTTCCTGGGTCAGTGTACTCATCATGTTCGCAAAGCTCAGAGCCAGGCCTGTGTCATAGGAAGCTTTATAGAAGTGTAAACTGTGGGTTTGGAATCAGAGAAGTTGCTCAGAGTAACCACAGAAGTCTATGGACTATGGGAGACAGCAGAAGGCAGCTTATGTGAGTGAAATTGTGGCAGTCTTTAGGATGAGGGTCTTGGCTGTGCAGAGGGCTCCTGTTCTTTTTCTTTTGGCTCCCTCCTGGGTCCTTGACGATTCTTCAGTGATGTTGATGCACAGCGGAATTTTGAACAGGTAAGGTATTATTTAGGGGAAGCAACTTTTCTATTGTCCTTTGATTTGCTGCTTTCTCTTCCTCTGCATTTATTAAGTTAACTGTTCTCTCTCAGAAGCTGTTTTAACTTTCTATGGCATTATCTGGGCTCTAGCAACTTGTGATCTCCTAAGTAGAACCTTTCAGCACTTTATAAATATGTCATATACTTTTTATATTCCTTTGTTCCCTATCAGGAACATACATCCCAGTCTTCAGAACAGCACAATCAGTTTTTATTCATTTAAGGAGCAGTAGTAATTTGACACTTGCTAATATGTAACAAATTATATTGGGAGCTGTAATTACAATTGCAGCTGGTTCCTAATTATACTGTAACCTTGATGCTTTAAAAAAAAATTAAGACTGAGTTCAACCTGTAATACCAGAGAATAATATTCTGCATTAGGCAGATCTGCCTTCTACTGAACCATGGGCACTTATGTATCATAATGCCAAGTTAAAAATACTTTATTTTAAATTATTTTCAACCACTGTTGTCCAGTGGTACCCTTCATAAGGATAGCTTAGAGTCCCCACCTTTGCTTGCCCAATTCTTGGCACATCCTCCAAGTATTATAGTTAGTGTCAAAACAACCTGGACTCTTGGGTCATTTTTGGCTCTGTGATTTACTACCACTCACTTAAGACTAAGAGTGTTATATCATCCAGTTTTCTTCTCTGAAAAATGGTGATATTAATCAGTCTTCACCTTAAATGGTTTTAGTGATGTTTAAATGAGGTCAGATGTAAAGCCTTTTAGCACCATGCCTAGCATAGAGTTAAGGACCCAATAAGTTTATCTGGTCAGTGTTAATTACTGTAATCAGTAATGAACAATCTAGCTCCAAAGACTTTACCTCTACAACCCTTGACTCCAGCAGAATTACAATCTTAGTCTGCCACTGCTCTAATTTTCTGTAGCTTGTATCTCCACCCACACAATACCAACCATTCATTGATCAGTTTGTCATTCTCATGAGGCAGGGTCTCTGGTTTATTTGGCATTGTGTCCTCAGTGCCTGGCGCTGGGCCTAGTACATCATGGTATGTACCCAGAGGTGACTGACTGCATTGCATGAATGGGCAGCACTGTCTAAGGTGATGGTTCTCATCTCAAAGTGGGGTGTTTTTGCCTTGGGGCATATTTGATAATGTCTGGATACACTTTTGGTTGTCACATCTGAGGGGGGG
This sequence comes from Canis lupus dingo, assembly GCF_003254725.2. Classification (NCBI taxonomy): domain Eukaryota; kingdom Metazoa; phylum Chordata; class Mammalia; order Carnivora; family Canidae; genus Canis; species Canis lupus. Next base: position 21,249,578 of record NC_064256.1, on the reverse strand, counting down.
ATGGTTTGCAACCGGCATCTAGTGAGTAGTGGCCAGGGAGGTGGCTAAACATCTTACAGCACACCAGACAGCCTCTTATAACAGAGTGAGCCGACCCAAGATGTCAGTAGGGCCAAAATTGAGAAACCTTGTCTAAGGTAACTTGACTGCTTGGGTTGTGGCCCTGTGGCATGGGGTTTGGGGTAGATCAGCCTGTTTGGCTTGCAGTTTTCTTGACTGTAAAGGAAGAGAATCCAACCTGCTTCTGGAGTTCTTTGAAAATAGAGGGAGATTATATGGCTGTGTGCCTAGTGACTTTGCCTAATTAGGTTAATCCTGTTCGTCCTCGTGGTCTTTTTTTTTAAATAGACTTAATATTTTTAAATAGTTTTAGATTCACCACAAAATTGAAAGGAAGGTTCAGATATTTCTTATATGCCACCTGTCCCTGTGCATGCACAGTCTCCCCATTATTTTCCTTCAGAATGGTACATGCATTACAATTGATGAGCCTACAGTGACATGTCATTATCACCAAAGTCCCTGGTTTGCATTAAGGTTCACTCCTGGTAGGCTATGTGCTAAGGGTTTGGACAAATTGTGTAATGATATGGATCCACCGTTATAGTATCATACACTGTATTTTCACTACTCTGCTAGCAATCACTGATCTTATTACTATTACCATAGTGTTGCCTTTTTTTAAAGAATGTCATATTAGTTGGAATCATATAGTATGTAGCCTTTTCAGATTAGCTTCTTTCACTCAGTAATATGTATTTAAGTTTCCTTCATGTCTTTCCATCACTTCATAGCTCATTTTTTTTTACTGCTGAATAATATTCCAGTATCTAGATGTCCATAGTTTATTTAACCATTCACTGAAATACACCTTGGTTGCTTCCAGTTTTCAATAATTAGGAATAAAACTGCTGTAAACATTCATGAGTAAGTTTTTGTGTGGACATAAGTTTTCAATTCCTGGGTTATATGGTAAGAATATTGTCATTTTGTAAGAAACTGCCATTCTGTCTTCCAGAATGACTGTACCATTTTGTATTCCCATCAGTACTCCATGAATGTTCCTATTTCTCCACATCCTCACCAGCATTTAGTGTTGTCAGTGTTCTGGAGTTAGGCCATTCTAATACAGGCGTGTGTTAGTATCTTTTTGTTGTTTTAATTTGTATTTCCCTGATGGAAGATGATGTGGAGCATCTTTTCTTATGTCTACTTCCTGTCTATACATCTTCCTTGGAGGTTTTGTTAAGGTTGTTTGGCCCTTTTTTGCATTGGGTTGTTGTTTGCTTCCCCACCCCCCCTTACTGTTGAGTTTTAAGAGTTATTTGTAGATTTTGGGTAGCAGTTCTTAATTGATCTTTTGGAAATATTTTATCCTAGTCTTTTGCTTATCTTTTCATTTTCTTGATTGTCTTTTGCAGAGCAGAAATTTCTATTTTAATTAAGTCTAGCTTCTCAGTTCTTTCTTTCATGGGTCATGCCTTGGTGTTATATCTAAAAAGTCCATGCCAAACCCAAGGCCATCTAAGTTTGCTCCTTTATGATCTTCTAGGAGTTTTATATTTAGGGCTCTGATCCATTTTGAGTTAATTTTTGTGAAAGGTATAGGGTCTCTGTCTAGAGGGTTTTTTTTTGTTTGTTTGTTTCAGCACCATTTGTTGAAGAGGTTAGTCAAAGATCAGTTGACTATATATTTATGTAGGTCTATTTCTAGGCTTTCTGTTCTGTTCCACTGAAGATTGTTAATATCTTGTTGGGAGAATTGCCCTCTTTGTCATCCTATAATGTCCCTCTTTATCCCTGGTAACTTAATGTGCTTTAAATAGGCTCTGACTGAAATTAATATGGTAGCTACTCTGACTTTTGATTAGTGTGTGCATGGCATTATCTTTCTCTGTTCATTTACTTTTCTTTCTTTTTTTTTTTTTTTTTTTAAAGATTATTTAGTTTCGAGAGAGCTTGTGCAAGTGGGGAGGAGGGGTAGAGGGAGAAGGAGAGGATCTCAAGCAGATTCTCCACTGAGTGTGGAGCCTACTGTGGGGCTCACCCCAGGACTCCATCCATCAACCTTGAGATCATGTCCTGAGCTGAAATCAAGGGTCAGACACTTGACTGACTGAACCACCCCTCTGTTCATTTACTTTTAATCTATAAGTGTGTTGTTTATATTTATAGTGGGGCTTTTATAGATAGCATATAGTTGGGTCTTTAGTTTTTATGCATCCGACAAGCTCTGTATTTTAATTAATTGGTTTTTTTTGTAGACCATTAATGTTTAAAGTGATTTTGATTATCTTGCCTGGTGTTTTCTGTCTTCATGGATTTGTGATTTCATGTCTGACATTGATTTGGGGGAAGTTTTAATCCTTATTATTTCAAATAATTCCTGCTATTCCTTTTTTTCTTCTCCTGGTATTCCTTTTACATCTGTGTTACACTTTTTGTAGCTGTCCTCCCGTTCTTGGATATTCTGGATTCCCCCTTCCCCCAATCTTTTCTTTTTTTTTCTCTTTTCTTTTCAGTTTTAGAGATTTCTATCGAGATATCCTCAGACTCAGAGATTCTCACTGTAATCATGTCCAGTCCACTAATAAGCCCAACAGAAGCATTCTTCATTACTCTTACAGTGTTCTTGATCCCTAGCATTTCTTATTTAGAATTTCCATTTTTCTGCTGATTTGTCCTTGCATGGTGTCTACTTTATCCATTAGAGTCTTTAGCATATATATATTTTTAGAGTCTTTAGCATATTAACCATAGTTTTAAATTCCTGTTTTGATCATTTCAACATTCTTACCATATTTGAGGCTGGTTTTGATGGTCACTCTGTTTCTTCAAACTGTGGTGTCTATATATATATCTACCTTTTGCTGTGCTTTGTAATTTTTTCTTGGTAGCCAGATGATATACTGGATAAAAGGAACTGCTGCAAAAAGACCTTTGGTAGTTTGGGGGTAGGATGTAGAGGGAGAGAAAGTGTTCTATAGGCCTGTGATTAGGTCTCTGAGCATTAGAGAGCTTGTGGCTCTGGACAGTGTACTTCACAAATTGTTTCTCAGGTTTTTTTCCATCAGCTAGGACAGAATGGTGAGAAGTGGCTGGAATAGGGTATTTACCATCCCAACACCAAGTTAGGCTCTATAACACTCCAACAGATTAGGCTTTTAATAAATAATTTTCCTGAGGACAGATCTTGTTAGGACAGAATGCTCAGATGCATTTCAAAATGATTCTTTTTCCTCTCCTTGTGCGGAGAAGTGCAAATGATTTTTCTCCCATATTCACTGTGAGAGCTTGGTTGAGTTCCTAGAGGTAAAACTCAAAAAAACGTGGAGATTTTCCTATGACTCGGTCCTCCTAGAGTTTTTAAATCTCTGTCTGGTCCACACTGAGCCTCCAGCAGTTTGTCATAAACAGTTCAGGCATTCCTAGCCAACACTGGTTCCTGTGGAGGTTCTGGTTGGTCCTTAAGATAACTTTGTAAAATTGATAAGTAGATTTTGTCACTTTGCCCACTTTATAGATGAGGAAACTAACTCGGAGATGTTAAGTGATTGTCCAAGATCACCAGATTAGTAATGTACTGGCACCAAGATCTTTACTCTGAACCTGGTGATGTTTGTTTTCATCTGGATGAGCAAACACCTTCTGTCTCTATAAGGAGTTGAAAACATAAACAGAAAAATGTCTATTTTAGAAAAGATTCATATAATCTCCTGTCGAATTTTTACTCTGGGGAACATTTACTGGAATGTTAGCTTTAGCTTAATAACAATAATAATAAAATCTAAAATTAGTGTGTTTAAAGTTATTTTAGCATCACAGAACCCACAGCTAAAATACCACCATTCATTTCTTAAGTGTTCCCCTCTGCTGCTTAATGTGAAATTGTAATGGTGAAGGCTTTATCAGTGTTTAATATTTGTCTACACCAGTGCAGAGTTAAATCCAACACACTTCATGAGCTACTGAATCCTTCTGATAAATATCTCTAGCACCCCTAACATGACCCTTTGTGTAATTACCTGGTGGGTTGACGTTTGTGGTATCTGTTGGTATCTGGTATAAGTCAACTGTTGAGTGATGTGAACTTCTGAGGGTTGATTACAGAGAAAGGCAGTGGTTTGAAGCATGGTTAACAAGGCATCTTGTCTGTATACTAATTTATGTTTCAGTAATTTTTTCATAATCTGTGCTTCATTATTAGAACTTAGGGAAACTGTAGAATGAGGAATGGGTGACTCAGTGAATTCAATAAAAAATTATTTTTCTTCAATTCGATGAGACATCTCATACTTTCTTCTTCTCGAGTAAATGCTAACTGTGGTTTTAGGGAATTCCAAACTTTCTTTTGCAATTACTGATTGTATCAGTCAAGGTTCACTTGCAGAGAACAGAATCCACTCTAGCTGGTTTAAGCTGAGGGAGATTTATTACAGGGTATTAAATGGCTTACAGAATTTGTTGGGAATGCAAAGAAACAGAATTCAGATTGAGCTTTCAGGAGTGCCTTCCAGAGCCTCATGGCAGAGCAGGCCACCAAGGGAGCAGTTACCTCTTGTCCAGTAATGAAACAGCTTGCCAAAAGGGGAGTGTTCAGAACCATATTGCCACTGACATGGGGAGGAGGTTGCCACAGGAAAATCAGACACTTGTAGCAATGAGGCTTGCTGGCAGAAACAGCAGAAGCATGGCTCCCAACTTTGCAATCTTTGCTTTCCAAAACTCACCCTTCTTCAACTCATTGACAGCACGTAGGCCACATAGCTGCAAGGGAGTCTGGGAAATGTAGTTTTAACCTTCTAGTCTTTGCAGTACAGGAAGATACATGTGGAGATACAGGAAGATAGATGGGAAGAAGAGTTGGCCCCAGCTTCTAAGTCATTAGGCCACACGGAATAGAGCTTTCCAATGGGATGTGAGTCCACCCACTCCACTTACTTCCTCAGATTCAAAAGACCAGGCAGAGACATTTCTCCCTCCACCTCCTCCTGCGTGTCACTGCATGTGTGCCTGTGCTTACAACAGAGACTAGCCCACTTTTGATGAGCTGTCTCTTCTGGTTTTTATTTCATATCTAGGGTAAATAATTACTTCATGACAGTAGAATTTTTGGTGTAAGCCTGTGCTTGTCTTGTCTTTCAGGCTTTTTAGGTTTGGTGGGGATTGTTACAGAGTAAAGGCTCTTTTGTGCAGATGGTGAGATGGTGGAGTAGCCATCTGAGGTTGGGATCTTGGGTCCTAACTCCATGGTTCTCAACCAACCCCACATTATAATCTCATGATGGAGTTTTAAAGGTACCCATTTCAGAGATTCTGCTTGGATTAGCCTTTACAATGTAATTTGATAGGCCTGGACAGTGAATAAATCCGGAAGTCCTTCAGGAGACTTGAATATACAGCTGGGGCTGAGAATAGCAGTCCTAACCTACCGAACTTGACATTAGCAAAGGCTGTGGTTCTTAAACTTTAACAGCATCAGAATCACCTGGAGGACTTGTTCTACTGTAGATTGCTGATCCCACCCCTAGAGTTTCTGATTTGTAGATCCGGAGTAGGGTGTGATAATTTACATATCTGAAAGTTCCACTGGAGGAAGATGGTGCAGAGCCCACACTTCTAGCACCACCGGTCTGGAAGGAGTTACTGTCTATTTTTCATAGTACCTATTTGTTTTCTACTCATGTGGAAGATTTTCTTCCTGAATCAACAGTTTTTGGAGCATCTGCTTAGTTTCTGTTCTTTGCAGGAGTTGGGAGGCATGGAATGGGAGGAATAAGATGCATTTGAGGAGATCAGCATCTTAACATCTCTAGAGCCTTTCACGGGAAGAAGAGAGCTTTTCTTTTCATTTTCTTCTTCAAGTTAGTATCCCTTATTCTCTATAGGTTTTCTTATGTTCTTCCCCACTGCCCTTTGTTAGACCTGTCAACTCTCTATTGGGCTCACAATTCTATTCCACTATGATTTGTTAATGAGCTTTCAACTGTGGCTTGATTCCAGTTTGAAAAACATTCCTCGGGTGGCTCAGCGATTTAGCGCCACCTTCAGTCCAGGGCGTGATCCTGGAGACCTCGGATCGAGTCCCACGTTGGGCTCCTTGCGTGGAGCCTGCTTCTCCCTCTGTATGTCTGTCTGTCTGTCTCTCATGAATAAATAAATAAAATCTTAAAAAAAAAATTCCTCCATGCAGAAACCTCTTTTCTGCTATTCTCCTTCTTTTGGCTGCTCTAATTCATACTGAACTAAGAGTGAATTTGTCCTGAAAGGTATCTTTCTGGTTCTCCTTGCCATGCCTTTTAAAAACCCAGTCATTGAAGTTTTGTTATTGTTGGTTGGTTTTTTTTTTTTTTTAATTTTATTTATTTATGATAGTCACATAGAGAGAGAGAGAGAGAGAGAGAGAGAGAGAGGCAGAGACATAGGCAGAGGGAGAAGCAGGCTCCATGCACCGGGAGCCTGACGTGGGATTCGATCCGGGGTCTCCAGGATCGCGCCCTGGGCCAAAGGCAGGCGCCAAACCGCTGCGCCACCCAGGGATCCCTGTTGGTTGGTTTTTTATAACTAGGATGTACCTGGCTAGTGCATCCGTTTTGCAAATGCTATTGATAACCTATTCAAGCTATTATATGTAATGTTTGTCAAAAATTTAACATATTCAGTGGTCCTGAAATTTTGCTCTGTGGAACATAGATTCATGGAATTGACCTGAAATTTCCATATTAAAGTTCGGTAAAGGTAAACTTCTCTCAGTTTGTGGAAAAAATATATAATGCATAGGTTTTCCAATTTTAACCCTTTCTCTTTTTCCCTGAGTCTTGACTGTGTGAAAGTTAGCTGCTGTAGTATAAAATTCTTTATTGTATTGATTAAGTAGCAATGTTGTATGGATTAAGTTAGCAGCTGTAGTATAAAATTCCCTATTGTATTGATTTCATAGTCATCTGCCAAGTCATCCCTTTTCCTTCTTGGTGATTTTTCTGTTTGAAAACTAGTGCCTTTTATTTATAACTCTTGATATACAAATTTTGTTTAATGGTGGAATCTGTTCTTAGAAATGCAAATTCAGAAGCATGATGATAAAATCAGGCAATTAGATTGTAAGAAGAGTAGCTGTAAATATTTACATGCTGTTAGTATAAGAAAAAAATTCATAACAATGAAATTCAGCCTTCTGGAAACAATCTCAAGTTTGATGAATCTTCTAAAGGCTTGTTAAAGTGACGCAGAGTGTGCATGCAGAGCAGCTGTTTTGAGTTGGCTTAAAAAGGGAGGCTACATTTCTGTAGTTCCCAGGTATTGATTTTGCCACCAGGTAGATTCCATCTCAGTACACCTTCAGAACGCTGCGACGTCTAGATCTTAACTTTATGTTGTCTTGAATGAAGCTGTGTAAGTGTTCTTCCTTCACTATACATGATGCCAGTGCAAGAAGATGAGAATAGGAGGAGAAGAACTGGGAATTCTGACAAGTCACACAGCAGTAGGGAGCTAGATGGAGTTAGTGCAGAGGTGAGGCCAGGAGGCTGGTACAAGTTTTTGTGAAGCCATCTCCTGTGGAACCAGTTACTTTCTGCTTCAGTACAATGTGTTCAGGACCTAATACACATTTCCACGGGCCTCAGGCAAATTCCGTGGTGTATCTGGAACTTTGGGTCTGGTTTCAAGAAGTTGCATTGGTTGGGGCTAAGATAGCAGAGGAGATGAGTTAGGAAAATGTCTGTGGTTAGTGGTTTGCTGATTTTTTTTCCTTCTCCAGTTATGAGCCAGGTTACTCATCACTTAGACTTTTTAAAGAGTATATAAACACCCTCCCATAAATAATGCAAGTACTTTATTCCGTTTATTGAGGTCTTTAACTATGTGTCGTCTCTGCAGCAGAGCACTTTGTTATTATCTCCTATCACACTTTCAACCATCCAGGACTTCTCATTTTACAGGTGAGAGAAGTGAGGCTGAGAGGTCAGTGGTCTTGCTCCAGGTCACACCTGATCCCCAGTCACAGGTGGCCTGACACTAAAACTGTGTTCTGTGGTTGTGTTTTTTTCTTTCTTTAAGACTTTATTTATTTATTTATTTAGAGATTTTAAGTGGAAGAGGGGGACACCTGGGTGGCTCAGTGGTTGAGCCTCTGCCTTCAGCTCAGGGTGTGATCCTGGAGTTCCCGGGATCGAGTCCCGCATCGGGCTTCCTGCATGAAGCCTGCTTCTCCCTCTGCCTGTGTCTCTGCCTCTCTGTCTCTGTGTGTCTCTCATGAATAAATAAATAAAAATCAGGCAGCCCGGGTGGCTCAGCGGTTTAGCGCCGCCTTCAGCCCAGGACCTGATCCTGGAGACCCAGGATTAAGTCCCGTGCTCTGCATGGAGCCTGCTTCTCCCTCTGTTAGTGTCTCAGCCCCTCTCTCTCTCTCATGAATAAATAAATAAATAAAAATCTTTAAAAAAAAGTGGAAGAGGGGCACAGCGAGAGAGAGAGAGAGAGAGAGAGAGAGAATCCCAAGCCGACTCTATACCCAGTGCAGAGCATGATGCAGGGCTTGATCCCAGAACCCTGAGATCATAACCTAAGATGAAACCAAGAGTCAGACTCATAACTGACTAAGCCACCCAGGTGCTCCTAAAGCCATGTTTTTTAATCACAGCACTAGATGGATACTACAAACTGGTGGTGTTAGGAGAAATTGGGAAATTCTTGATTTCTGGGTGTGTATTGTATTAATGGTTAATATAAGTTATGGTCAGTTTGAAGCTGCCTATGGTGTGGCTCAATGGAAAGACCAATAGAGTAGGAGGTGGAAGGTTTGAGATCTGATCTCAGCTCAGACAATACTTAGAAATCTAAGCACAAGTTGGTGCCAGTTCTGACTTTTGAGGAAAAAATTGACCCTCTTTGAGTCTTGGTTTCTCTTCTGTAAAGTGGGTGCAACATTATTTTCTCTCCAGGTCTCAGATTTTGCTATGATTATCCAGTGAAGTAATAGTCATGCATTGAAAATACAAAATGTTCTATACATATCAGCTGATATGACTTGGATTTTGGGTCACTATATGGATTTTGTAAGAATTGATTTATAGAACTCAGTACTTCTGCTAATATTTACTGAACCATCTGTATGTGCCAGACATTGTACTAATGTTGGTGATACATTGGTGAATAACTCCTGCCTTTTAAACAAAATTTTTAATAAATTTGTACTCCCTTTACCCATTTCTGCCACCCCACCCCCTGCCTCTGGCAACCACCAGCCTGTTCTCTATTTTTTTTCTCTGTATCTGTCATTTGTATATATATATTATATATATATACATATATAAAAATATATGTTATATATATCTATTTATATGTATCTATAAAATAGATTCCATGTACGAGAGAGATCAGATGGTACTTGTCTTTCTCCATCTGATTTATTTAACTTAGCATAATGCCCTTGAGGTCCATCCATTTTGTTACAAATGGCAAGATTTAATTTTTCTTATGCCTGAATAATACTTCATTTTATATCTGTCTCACAATTTCTTTGTCCATTCACCCATCAGTGGACACTTAGGTTGTTGCTATGTCTTGGATATTGTAAATAATGTAAATAATTATTTAAATAATTATTGTAAATAATATTGTAAATAATGCTGCAGTGAGCATGAGCGTGCATATATATATTTCCAAGTGTGTGTAGTGTTTTCGTTTTCTTCAGATAAATACCCCAAAGTAGAATAGTTCTATATTTAATTTTTTGAGGAAACCTCCATACCGTTTTCCATAATGACTGCACCAGTTGACATTCTCACCAACAGTGTACAGTTTGTTTCTCCACATTCTTGCCAACACTTCTTATTTTCTTGTCTTTTTAATAATAGCCAGTCTTAACAGGTGTCAGGTAATATCTCATTGTGGTTTTGATTTGCATTTCTCTGATGATGAGTGACAGTGAACATCTTTTCATGTATCTGTTGGCCATCTCTATATCTTCTTTGGAAAAATGTCTCTGTAGATCTTCTACCCATGTTTAAAATTGGATTTATTGTTGCTATTGTTGTTATTTAGTTGTAGGTTTGTTTGTTTTTTTTAACATATTTTGGGTATTAGCCTCTATCGAGTGTATGATTTACAAATACTGTCTCCCATTCAGTAGGTTTCATTTTGTTGATGGTTTCCTTGGCTGTGCAGAAGCTTTTTAGTATGATGTCCCACTTATGTTGCTTTTGTTGCTTTAACTCTTGGTGTCCTATTAAAAAAAGAAACAACTCATTGCCAATACCTGTGTCAGAGTTTACTACCTTTGTGTTTTTCTAGGAGTTTTAGGGCTTCAGGTCTTCTGTTCATTGGGTCTTTAATCAATTCATTTTGAGTTAATTTTTATGTATGCTGTCCACTTTCATTCTTTTCCATGTGTTGTTTAGTTTTCCAACACCATTTATTGAAGAGATTTTGCTTTTCCCATTATCTCTTCTTGGCTCCTTTGTCATAAATTAATTGATCATATATGTGTGGGCTTATTTCTGGACTCTCTTTTGTTCTACTGAACAAAGACAAAAGTGTCTTTTTATGCCAATACCACAGTTTTACTCCTATCGCAGTGTAATATGGCTTGAAATCAGGGAGCATGATGCCTTCAACTTTTTTTTCCCTTAAGATGACTATTTGCCTTTTTTTGTTTATTGTTTTAGGTGATTCATACAAATTATAGGATTTGTTATGTCATTGAAAAATGCAATTGGCATTTCTAAAAAAAATATATGTTTTTTAAAGTGGTCTCCACACCTAGCATGGGGCTCCAACTCACAACTCCAAGGTCAAGAGTCACGCACTCTACCAAATGAGCCAGCCAGGTGCTCTGCCACTGGAATTTTGATAGGGATTGCTATGAATCTGTTCATTGTGTTGTGTAGTATGGATATTTTAACAATTGATTCTTCCAATCCATTAGTCCAGAATATCTTTCCATTAATTTGTGTCCTCTTCAGTTTTTTTCCACTATGTTTTGTAGTTTTCAGCATATAGGTTCTTTACTTCCTGGTTAAATTTATTCCTAGGTATTTTATTCTTTTTAATGCTGTTTTTTTTTTTTTTTAACATGCCTTATTTTTTAGATTTTATTTATTTATTCATGAAAGACATAGAGAAATAGGCCTCAGAGACAGACAGAGGGAGAAGCAGGCTCCTCGCAGGGAGCCCGACGTGGGACTCGATCCCCGGACCTGGCATCATGCCCTAAGCTGGAGGCAGACGCTCAGCCACTGAGCCACCCAGGCATCCCTTTTTAATGCAATTATAAACAGGATTGTTTTCTTTTTCTTTCTGATAGTTATTAGTGCACAGAAATGCAGCAGATTTTTGTGTATCGATTTTTGTGTCCTGCAACTTTACTAAATTTATTCTGACAGTTATTTTTAGTGGTGTCTTTAGCATTTTCTATGTATAATATCATGTCATCTGTAAGTAGTGACAATTTTATTCTTCCTTTCCAATTTAGATGCCTTTTATTATTTTTTTTCTTGCCTACTTGCTCTGGCTAGGATTTTTCAATACTGTGTTGCACAGAAGCAGCAAGAGTGGGACATCTTTGTCTTGTTCCTGCTCTTAGAATAAGGCTTTCAGGTTTTCATTGTTGAGTATGATGTTAGCTGTGGGCTTATCATATATGGCTTTTATTATGTTGAAATACATTCTATACCCACTTGATTGAGAAATTTTTATCATAGTAGGTGCTTTTTCTGTGTATATTGAGATGATCATTGGATCTTTTTTATTCTTCATTTTGTTAATGTGTATCACAGTGATTTGTAGATGTTTAACTGTCCTTGCATCCCTGGAATAATTTCATTTGATCATGGTATATGATCTTTTTAATATATTGTTGAATTTGATTTGCTAGTATTTGTTGAGGATTTTTGCATATATGTTCATCAGGGTATTAGTCCGTAATTTTTTCTTGTGGCATTCTTGTCTGGTTTTGGTTTCAGACTAATGCTGGACTCATGAGTTTGGAAGAATTTCTTCCTCTTCTGTATTTTGCAGGAGTTGGAGAAGGATTGGTATTAATATTTCTTTGAATGTTTGGTAGAATTCACTGAGGAAGCTACCTGGTCCTCGACTTGTTTTTTGGGAGGTTTTAAATTACTCTTTCACTCTCCTTAGTTTCTAGGAGTTTATTAATTTCCTCTAGGTTGTCCCGTTTGTTAGTATAATTGTTCATAGTAAATCTTACCTCTTGTATTTCTGTGGTACCTGTTGTTGATGTCTCCTCTTTCATTTCCAGTTTTATTTATGCCATCTATCTTTTTTACTTTTCTTTTTTTAAGATTTTATTTATTTATTCATGAGAGAGAGAGAGAGGCAGAGACACAGGTAGAGGGAGAAGCAGACCCATACAGGAAGCCCGACGTGGGACTCAATCCCAGGTCTCCAGGATCAGGCCCCCTGGGCTGAAGGCGGCGCTAAACTGCTGAGCCACCAGGGCTGCCCTCTTTTTTACTTGTTGAGTCTAGCTAAAGGTTTGTCAGTTTTGTTTATCTTTTCAAAGAACCAGCTCTTAGTTACATTGATATTTTCTATTGTCTTTTTAGTCCATTTCATTGGTCTCTGCTCTTTGTTATTTTTCTCCCCATATATTGTTCTCCTGTGCCTTAGATCCTGGTAGAGTTACAGAGTGAATGCTTTGTTTCTTACAGAAGTGCAGTCCTGGTGGGGAACACTGATGTGCATTTGGGGATTAGTAATGGAAGAATGCTGTGGGAATTTAGGGCAGGGGAAGTTTACTCTAAAATAGCATTGCCCAGGGAAGGCTTTATGAAGTGCACAGTATAGTGAATTAATTAGATTTTAAAGGATGTGGTATTCAGATGGAGCAAGAATAGTTCACTTTGTGGAAACTTACCTTTGCTTTTAAAAGGAAACCCAACTAAGTACCTAGGGTCACCATATGCCTTCTAAAAAATGTTAGTTATGGACTGTTGTGAGATACAGAACTTGGAGGAAATTTCTCTGCTCTTAAGAGGATGGAGGTGTTTCTTATCTTCTCCAGTAGTGTTTGGCTTATTCTTTCTCAGAAGATAAACTCAAAAGGAAAGAATCTCCTGAAATCTGTAGGTCATCACTATCATCGATATTTGGTTGGTTAGCATTCTGTTTTTTCCTTAATTGAACAGCAAAGAACACTAATTCAGAATTTTAAAAAGATGACCAAATTTTATGGACAAAAATAGCATTGGTGGTTATAAGTACTCAGATGAAATTAAAGGAGTTATCAGTCTTGCTTTGGGAAACAAGGTGACCGACCAACTTGTTTCAGAAAAACTACCTCTCCTCTTCCAGTGATTAGTTAATAAAATTATTCCTGACAGTGGCAGGCCAAGAAGCTCAGGCGGTTACATATTTAGAGACAGAGAACCCATTGTCCAAAGATCTCAGAAGAGCCTTTGCAAACACACAGAAGGGATTGAGAACAATTTGCATAAATCTCCCTGTGGATAGCGACATGGCTCCGGTATGAGGGTGGTTCCAGGAACCCCTCCTTGGCTGTATCATGGGGTGACGCTGTGCTTGGTGAGGATTCAGTCTCACGATGGTTTTTGCCAGCACGATTGGGTGATGGGACACTGAATAAGCCCACTGTTTGGTTCCACATAAGGACTCTTTTGTGTTGGCCTGGGGTAGTTATATTCAGGTTTGTCTTGCTTTTTCCCCCAACTGATGTTTTTGGACTTTGTGGGCTGGGGAATTAAGCACAACACCTATTCTGAGCTAATCTGTCAAATTTTGTTCTCAAAAGGTAACCGTAGCCCCTTGTATTTCTAGAACGTGGAGAATAATAGTCATACCTTTGGAGACTTCTGACTTCTTAAATTAAAAGTTGGGGAGAGGAGGAGACCTTGCTTGGCATGCCCAGATAACTAGGCATTCATGCCTGTCCCCAGCAGAACCGTGCGAAGTAATTACCTGTTTGTTAATAGGATTCGCCTTGTTCACCAACTTCTTTAAGAACTGTGTTCTCTTGCATGGTTAACAAACAAGTTGTACTTTAATATTTCCCTGTGGGGAGGGTATGGATCACTTTGGTGTGTAGTTTAAAAATGCCAGCTGGTTACAGATCTGTTTCAAGTTTTCTATTTTCCTGCTTATTTTTTTGGGAAAAAAAGATTACATTAAATATCACATATGAAGAGCTTTACTCATTTCTTGCACGGACTCTTATCAGTCTAGAAGCCACATAATGAGTCTAATTTAAAATCCAAGGAGTAGTTTATGCACTGGGGAAATTTGGTGATTTAAGTATAAAAATGAAATTCACTGATTTCTAACCTGGAGTTTATTTTCTTTTAGTCTACTAGCTTGATTTCTCAGCTTTGTTCTAATAATATAAACATTTTTATGTTTATTTATAGGTGGTTTTAACCAAGAGAGCAGATCCAGCTGAGCTTAAAACAATATTTTTGAAGGTCAGTATAAAGAAATCTGTTTTGTTTGTTGTTTGATTTGTGTTCTCGAATTTTTAAAGATTATTTTCAAACAGCTTTTATTTCATTGTTATATAAAAAAATCCCAAAAGGTATCTTTACTTAAGACTTATGAAAGAGATCCATTACAATTACTTCTGTTTTTTGAAATGTATCAGAAACTTGTAGGTGATTGTTTGTGAGGGCAGTATGGTTTGCATTTTAATTTCTTTTCTCTCACTTGGGGTCAGATACTAGAAAGGAGTTGCTGGGGGATTTAGTATCACAACTCATTTACCTTTTGAGGATTCACTTCTGTGGTTTGCTGATCATGCTTTTTCTTCCTAAGAAGTTGAAAGCTCTTTGTAAACATTTCAGTAATCCTTCATCCATCCAGAGAGGACTGTCCTTGCTTCTCATTGGTAAAAGCCCTTCATTTTTACCATTATCGTCTTTTTATTGCAACTGTGGTGCCTGGTGAGGGGGCCCCAGTATAAATAATAGTACATATTAGATCACAACAGATACTGTATGTTTCCCATATATTTCCTTAGGTTTCTTATATTTCCCCTATTTTGGGACATTGGGCAGTGAATGAATGATATTCTAATAGAAAATTCTGCCTCAGGTCCCAGACACCAAATCACTTTTAATGTTATTTACCTGGAAACTTGATGTTCTGCTATGTACCAAATACATGGCTCAGAAAGTTACTAAATTTGTGAGGATCACTTTCCTCATCAAAATGCGATACTATTAAAAAATACTGAGAAATCAGAGAATTTGAATACTGACATGATTATCTGATATTAAGGAATTGTTATTGATTTTAGGTCAGATGATGGTATTCTGATTACAGGAGCAATTAAGAGTCTTTCTCTCGGGGTGCCTGGGTGGCTCAGTGGTTGAGTGTCTGCCTTTGGCTCAGGGCGTGATCCCGGGGTCCCAGGATTGAGTCCCGCATCAGGCTCTCTACATGGAGCCTGCTTCTCCTCCCTCTTCCTATGTCTCTGCCTTTCTATGTCTCTCATGAATAAATAAATAAAATCTTTTTTTTTTTAAAAAAGAGTCTTTTTCTCTTAGAGGTACACACTGAAGTATTTACAGATGAGATTATGGTGTCTTGAGATTTGCTTTTAAATAATCCAGTTTTGGGTGGGAGGGAAAATGCATGGTCTGTATGATGATAATTTTTGAAACTGGTAAATGGAACATGGAGTTTTTTACCCTGTTCTCTCTACTTTGTACATGTATGAACATCTTCTTAATAAGCTATAAAAATTTGTAAAGATTGAGTGAAAAAACTTGGATGAATATGCCCAGCACCTAATATGCCTTAGATACTGATTCAGGAAATGCTTGAAATTAAATAATTCTGACAGCCAGAGGCTTCAAAAGGAAATGGTTTAAAAAATGAGCAGGTTTGAGGGAGGGGGGGGAGTGATAATTTGTTAGGAGGTTTGGGTTATAAGTAAGCAGAATTCTCTATAAATTTGGTTTTAGCCTGAAAGGACAGCACAGTAGAGAGCTTCTAAGGTGGAAAAGGATTCCAGACCATGAAAGTCCAAGGAACAGAAATGCTTTGTTTCTCACCTGGGGCCCACTGTGATTGAGATGAGGTGTGTGTGAGGGAACCATAGACATTTTTAGTATGTGTACTTAAGGTCTATAGTATAAAAACTCTTATAATATGATTCTAGAAGAGCACTTGCAGAGGATTGCCAGAGAGCCTAGAGAGATGGATAGAACTCATTAATTTGAGCACACTCATAAGCATTCTTTGAATTCAGGACCTTTCTGTTACTTCTGTTTTGATTGTAGGCATCCTTCTGACAGGAAGTGGGAACAACTCAGAGCATCTCAATAGATTGTGCATCTCGGATACCTGTTGGTCTTTTGGTGTGATCTAATGGAAAGGGTCCATCCAGGTAGAAGCTGTGTCCACCTTTTGAGGCCACATGGCAACTGGTAAAGTTAGGTTAAGATCCCACGTTGGAACAACCTGTCTTTTCCAGCTGCTCCATGTCAGTAGGAGGCAAGTGTCTACTGGAGACAAATTGGATTGGTCGGGTAGACCCAGGGAGGGTGGGAATTCTTTGCAGAATTCTGGAGAGCCATCCGTGAGATTTCTGTGTAAGTAAGCCTGAGGGTGGAATCTTTGGGACCTGATAGGGAAATGTTGTCTTCTCTTGGGGTGGTTAAGACTACACGGCTTGTGAGAGTGTGACTTGGAGGCCAAGAGGATGCTGGGGCCAGGCAGGGGGGTACCGTCCATAAAGAAAACAGTGATCAGCAGTTTCTGGAAGGGATTGTGAATCTGGCAGAGGTTTGGGTGATCTCATCAGGCCTGGGCAGTGTGGTACCCACACAAATCCACCTTGGCTCAGCATGTGGAGGATCTCTTGTTTACCATCTGCCACAGATGGTGTTGGGGCAGGAGAGTTGGGATGACGCCCACAGGGCTCTGCGAGGCACATCTCCTCTGTGGCTGGGCCTTTCAGTTAAGTGTGGATCAGCAGTTAGCCCTCTGTGAACCTGACTACTGATTTTGACTTTTTCCTGATTTTTCTTCATGATAAATATTGCAGCCTTCAGTCTGTTACACTAGTTAGAGAACTCTTCTGCAGCTTGGGGGAGGACCTTTGGAGCAGATGTACTGATAGCAGGGGTGTCAGCGACTGTGGAGGTCATAGAGCTGGTGCAACTGCTCCGGAGAGAGGAGGGAAGAGGGGTCCTGGAAGACTGAAGTGGGCCCAATTCTGGTTTATTTTATCCTTGAGAAGAGTTGAAATAAGTTGTTTTCTTCTTTTTTGGGGGTGTTGCTTACTCTATGTGAAGTAAAGTGTTGGGGATATAAAGATGCATAAATCATGGCTCCTGCCGTTTAGTATCTCACTGTGTGTAAGTGTAAGACAAACAAAAAAGCCATGATATCGTTGATGAGCATTATATGGTGTTAATTAGTGGGAAGATGATGTGGGGCTAATTACATTGTGCTAGCAAGGGTCATTACAGTTAGAGCTGGTGATGTTTGAGCTGGGCTTGACAGTGAGGAGGTACTTACCAGCTGGAGAAGGTAGAGGACAGTTGTGGGGCAGAGGAAGGCTTTTCTGAGCAGCGGCAGCAACAGGTGTGAAACAGAGGGCTATAAGAGTGCCTTGCAGGAGGTGACCTGGAGCTCAGGTCCTTGGGCAGTGCGCATGGATGGGATGTAGGGCTGGACTTGGTCTATGGCATTTATAGCCTGAGGAGGTTGAGTTTATTATGCAGCCCCTTCTGGTGCTAAGGGGCCGGTAACCTTTTGTGTGAACATGGAAGCTGAAGTCCAGGTATGGTCAGTTTTGTTTCTAACCTGAATGTTGACATGGTTTTTTTTTTCCCCCCTGCCTGACACTTTTGGTGCTGCTTTGTGTTAATTTGAGCAGGTGTACTGAGTGCTCACAGCTTAAATAAAACACCATGAAACTTTGTGGTGAGTGGTATGTACAAAACAGGTGTAAGCAGTGAACATGTTTTCAAGGAGTGCAGCTTTTATGCGGGAGACACGATTTACAGGCATGCAGCAGGTATGAAAGAATCTAGGTTCACCTATGGTGCCTGTGTGGTTAAAGCAAATGCCACAAGAAACAGCAGGAGCAGTCCCAGTGGTGGGGAGCCCTTTGAAGGCTCCTTGGAACCCTGGGCTGAGTGGAAACTGGAGAGTCAGGGAGGAGGACAGCTAGGTAGCTCCAGGGGAGAGGGCATGTCTGAGGGAAGGGCTGGAGATGTGTTTGGGAGTACACAGCTCTTCCAGGTTGAAGAATCCTGGCTCCTTCTTCAAATGAAATTCAGCTGTATGCCAGGGAGGCTGCCAAGCATTACAGGGTGTAGATGACAAAATTAGAAAGGTGATTGGGAGTTTGGCATGTCTGCTGAACAATAGGAAGCCTTTGAAGGTTTTCTGAGTAATCCAGTGACACTGGCAGGAGGAGTTTGACATTTGATTGGTGCAGCAGCACTATGAGTTAGGCAGCCTTGGGTATAATCCTGGTGTGTGGCCCTAAAGACTTGATTAGGATTGTGGCAGCAGGGGAAATGGAGAGTGGGCAAAGTTAAGACATTTTGAAGGACTGCTTAGTGAAAATGGTCTTGTCTGATGGATGGGAGGGAGCAGGGGATAAATATGACCACTGGATAGATAGGCTGGGTCAGAGACGTGCCAGTAATAAGAAGGGGGATACTGAGAAGGAAACCATTAGCTCAGGGCAGAGCAAAGGGGGTGATGTGTACTGTTTACAGGTTGAAGTAGCTGAATGCCTGTAGTGTAAGATGTAGGAGATGGGAAGACTGCATAAAGGGACTAGACAAGGGGAACAGGTCCTATTACAATTTATAATAGTACATAGTGAATTGCACTTGGGTGTTTTTTTTTTTTTTTCCCCCAACAAAACATAATAGCTGTATTCAGGATTTTTATTGACAAAATTAGAAAAACAATTTCTTTTTTGAAAACTTTTTTAAAATGAGAAGGTGGTTCATATTCATTGGCAAAAATTGAAAAAGCACAAGTATATAAAGAAAAGTAACGTGTGATTCTACCATATAGATATAATCTGTATCTATATATACATATGTATTTTATTTATATACCTTTCTCTCTGTTTCTATGTCTCTGTGTATGTATATAAACCTTTTTTTTTTTTCCTTAACAGGAGAAAGAATAATGTTTTATCCTGTAAACCCCCCCCCGCCATACACACACCTAATATGTTAGGAAAACCTTTTCCTGTAATTGGGGATATTTCTACAGTTTTATTGTTGTGTGCTATTCCCAAGTAGAGCTGTTTCTACCATAATTTATCTAGCTACTTCCTATTACTGGATGTTAGTTGTCTTTTCTGCATTGATAGTATAACAACACTATAATATACTCTTGAATCTGCATTTTTGCATATGGCATGCATTTGTTTCATCATATTAAAACTTAAAAAAAATTGCAAGGGAGAGAGAGTCTTCAGGACACTTGTAAAATCTAGTCCCAAAGAAGGAGGAAATACCATTTTAAAGATGCAGTAGCTGTGTAGTCCACTCCCTTGATAGAGACCCCTCCATTCACTGCTGCAAGGGCAGTGGAGCACTTTTGTCAGTACATACTTATTATGATCTGTCTCTGCCCATCAAATGAAGGAACAACCTTTGACATTTTATTATAATTACAAGGCAGACCATGCAGCCTTGGTGATGAGCTGGTTTTGCAAACTAAAGAAAACCGTGTTTTCTATGTTCAGATGAATATATTTTTAAGTTTAGAAAATTCTTTATCACCCCTGAAAAAATAGGGCAGAAAATATCTTGATTTTTTTAATGTGTAAACTATTGAGGTATAAATCAAGCATATAGATCTTAAATGTACAGCTCCATTAGTGTTCACAAAGTGAGCACATGTATGTAACCAGGGTCCCAAAAGCATCTGATGCCCCTTTTGGTAAGTATGCACCCCTCCTAAAGGTGACCAGTTGTTTGGTTTTCAACTTTATATAAATGGAATCCTACAATATGTTTTCTGGTGTCTTGTTTCTTTCACTCCTGCTTTAGTTGTTAAGATTCATCCATTGTGTGTGGTTGGTGTTAGTTTATTCTCCTTGCTGTGTTGTGTTCTGTTATGTGACTGTACCACGGTAGTTGATTTGTACATCGTACCATTGGTTGATGTTTGAGTTATTTTCCATCTTTCTGCTATTGAAGATAATGCTGCTGTAGATATTAAAATGCTAAAGCATGTTTTTTAGTCAAAAATATATACATATAAACACATATGTATCTATCCACACGTTTCTGTTAGAGACATAGTTATGATTGAAATTGCTGTGTCTGTGGTTATGTGCATGTTCAGTCAGAGATGTTGCCAAGCAGTTTTCTAAAGTGGTTTAATGGTTTACTCTCATAACACCAGTATATGAGAATTGCATTTGCTCCCTGTTTTTGCGAGTACTTGTTATTTCTTTTTAATTGTCCTGGGTATGGGTGAAGGGTATGGCATTGTAATTTAATTTTGCGCTTTCAGTGGGATTTTTTTTAGGGCTCAGCAGCATTACAGTGATTCTGAAGGTTACATGGGAGGAAAATCAAAGACCGATCATGGCCCAGGAAACTCCCAGGAAGGAAGTAGTACAATAATTTTAAACTTTCCTTCATTCGACAGATATTTATCAAACACATTTCATTCTCTGCCTGCCACCAGTCTGGGAACTAGAGGATGCTGTAGTGAGAACCACAGGAAAAAATCCTTTCCCTCTAGTTGTAGCAATTAAGATGCACGTCATCTTGCAAGAGTAGACAGGTCAGTTGGCAAGGACTCCTGCCGCAAGGATGACAAGAACTGTCAGCCCATCCTGTCATTCCTCCATGGAATTTGGGGGCAGCCTCAGAGGGGAGCCATTCGTTGCCAACTGATCAGAACCGGTGTTGAGGTTGGACTTACTTGCCCGCTGTTCCCTGATGATCGTATGATAGTTAACATGTAGTAAACATGACATCCTAAAGCCAGGGGAAGAAAGAATGATTTCATTTGTGCTCCTGGGACAACCAAGAGATTAAGTGGGAAAAATTAAAGTTGGAAGATCCTTACCTCAAACCACATAAAAAACTGATGTACTGATGTATTGAAACTTAACTTAAAAGCCAAGAGAGGGCAGCCCCTGTGGCTTAGCGGTTTAGCGCTGCCTCAGCCCAGGGCGTGATCCTGGAGACCTGGGATCTAGTCCCATGTCAGGCTCCCTGCATGGATCCTGCTTCTCCCTCTGCCTGTGTCTCTGCCTTTCTTTATTTCTGTGTCTCTCACGAATAAATAAATAAAAAATCTTAAAAAAAAAAAAAAAGCCGAGAGAAAATGTGGGTAAATATTAACATTGAGATGAGGAAGGCCTAACTTCTAGACTTAGAAGTAATGGAAGAAATTGCAAAGGAGTAAGAAAAAATACACTCAATTATCTACAAATATCAAACTAGGTAAATATTTGCAACAAATCTGATAGAGGGGGAAGAAGGCGCATTCACACACTGCTGATGGGAGTGTGAATTGGTACAATCTTTTCTGGAGAGAAGCATGATGAAGTATCAAGAACCTTCCAGTTCCTCTCCTTTGACTCAACAGTTTCTCTTCCAGGAGTCCAGCCTTTGAAGGTTGCCAGGAATTTGGACAATTGTTATATACAAGTCTCTGTTTACCTTAGCTTTATTTAAAAATATCCCAAACTAGAAGATAAACCTGAACCACCTACCTGTGGGAGAAGAATTAAACTGAGTTAATTAATTACTCTCTGCTACAAGCAAACATAGGTATAATTCTAAATCATAGGATCGCTATAATTAGCAACATACCCTTTGTGTTTCTTGTTTTGCCTCAGGAAAATCAAAATATAATTCTTTTATGTTTCCAAAAAGCCAATTCAGTGCTAACTGAAGAATAGTGGGATTCTTGGACCGTTTTTGAGCTTTTCTTTTGTACAATGCTAAAATATGTTAAACGAAAACTGATCATATAGAACATTTGTGAAGTGCTTTTTGTGTGTAGCATATGGTGCTTGATTATTTGTTTATTTCTAGCATCGACCTTAAGAAGCAGGTAATGTTATCCCTATTTTACAGGCGAGGAGCCAGAGGCTCAGAAAGCTATACTTTTATGTGAGGTCATATAGGTGGTTAGAGGTAGAAGCAGAGCTCAGTGCAGCCCAGGCCTGAGGGACTCCAGAGCTGGTTACTGTGTGTCTAAGCAAGAGTTTGTCCTGCATTGGAATTAAAATGTAGAAATAACAAGTGACCTTTAAAAATAATTTTAATGAGTGTCTGGGTGGCTCAGTCATTTAAGCATCTGCCTTCAGCTCAGGTCATGAACTCAGGGACCTGGGATTGAGCCCCACATTGGGCTCCTTGCTCAGCAGGAAGCCTGCTTCTCCCTCTTCCTCTGCCTGCTGCTCCCCTGCTTGTGCTCTCTCTGTCAAATAAATAAATCTTAAAAAAAAAAAAAAAGAAAGAAAACAGTTTTAATGGCCCACAGTTTATAGTCTGTGGCTGTTGAGGAAATGGAGATGCTGTTGCTGCACTTCACCTCCCCATGCTCCCCACATCACTGTGCCCCCCACCCCCATGTGGTTGCTGTTATCCATCTCACCTTGTTCTTCATGTAGCTCACAGTCTTCACCTGCCCACCCTCACATCACTTTTCTGTCCCCAGGATCAAGAGGTCCTCTCCTGCTGTATTAGGGTACTGTATGATCCCTTGGGCCCTGGGACTCCCTGGGACAGGAATGAACAGATTCCCACTTACAGAGGCTGGAATGTATCGCTAAAGGCAAGAGGAGTGCTGTGAAAAAGCATTGAGTGCTGCCTAATTCTCATTTGCCATTTCCCTCTAGGATGAAGAGAACACCAAGTAGAGCAGACTTTCATATCTTCTTCCATGAAATCCCCCAGGAAGCCATATAGTTAATAATTTGCATTCTGGCTTAGTCTCTTGGTCTTCCTTTCTTGCATTATTGGTGCCCTTGAAACAGGAATGGGGACCAAAGAATTAGAATATAAAATCATGGACGGAAACAACCTATTTTTTTTTTAAAGCTATATGCCCTTGCTAAAAACAGGATATAATTTGTCTTTTCAAATTTCCATAAACTAGGGCTTCTCAGTGTCAGTGCTATGACATTTAGGGCTGGATCACTCCAGGGGAGTTGGGGGTTGTCCTGACCTCTACCAACTGCATATTGGTAGCCTCCCTCCCCCTCAGGTTATGACAGTCATTTATCATCGGACACTGCCAGATGTCCCCACCATGGGGAAAAATAAAAACAAATGGAGGAAGAGCAGAGCTAGAGAAGCCCCTCCTACCCCTCCCCTCCATCCCCAGAAAGCAGGTAACATATAGAGAAGGTTGAGCCTCTTTAGTTATACTTGACTGTTAGAAAACGTTGATGTTTATAAGCTGAACAGTCAGGCTAAGCTGCCCCCAACTGAGAACCACTGGTATAAACATAAAACTTGGGAGACTTAACATATTTTTTTTTCCTATGAGGTCTTGGGAAGTAACTGTTCTTGAGACGAGTATATTATCATATCTGATGTTTTATCCTTTGCCTATTTTCAGCTTTTTCACATATTGATCTGATTATATACTTTTGAGGGTAAAATATCTTTTCTTTTTTTTCTTTAAACAGTATGCAAGCATTGAAAAAAATGGTGAGTTTTTTATGTCTCCCAATGACTTCGTCACACGATATTTGAACATTTTTGGAGAAAGCCAGCCCAATCCAAAGACTGTGGAGCTTTTAAGCGGCGTAGTGGATCAGACCAAAGATGGGTATGTTTGTTTATAATTATCTCATTTAATTTTTTTGTTTGAAATAGCTTTCTGTTGAAGTCACTGAACACATTCCCATCTCTTAACATATTCTCTATTAAAATTAATGCATTATTTTAGAAATGATGCCTTTAATATTTTCTTATCACAGTTGGGGATTTTATGTGTGTATTTTTTATTTATTTTTATTTTTTTTATTTTAGAGCACACTCGAGTGGTGGGAGGGGTAGAAGAAGGGGGAGAGAGAATCTCCAGCAGACTCTGTGCTGAGCACAGAGCCCCACATGGGGCTTGAACTCACGACCCTGAGATCATCACCTGAGCTGAAATCAGTAATCAGACACTTACCCGACTGAGATACCCAGGTGCCCCTCTGTGTGTATTTTTGATAGTCAAGAATAGTTTCAGAGACTTACTGTAGTTGATGAATGGTGTCAGATCTACTAGAGTGTTTGTACATATACTGGTATTTTTCAAGGAAACTATAACAATTGTGAGTAAATGTAAAATATAGCTCTACAAACATAACTTTTCTTTGATCTTTCCCTCTACTCAAATAACTCTTGAAGTCTTCCATATGATTAAATAGTATGAATCTAACAGATAGAATAATAGGATGATTCCAAATCACTAAGAAAGGCATTATACCCAAGCTGGAAGAGACAGATTGATACTTTGCAAATTTCCCCTGCCAGTGTTGTCACATTTTAAAAATGAGCTTTTCTTAAGCTGTTTTAAGATCGCAGTTGGCTTTAGCATTAAGTGTGGCATTTGGATCCCAAACTCTTGCTAATACAAATACCAATGTCTCTTAATAACCAAGTGCAATGTCCAAAAGCTCATCTTCTCTGTATTAACTATAGTAGACCCCGCCTTCTATCCTTGCCACCTGTCAGCACCCCCTTCCATAGATTGAAGTTACCTGGTATTCCTGAATAGTGTTCTCTAGTCCTGGGCCCTCCCTGTTTGTCACCTGTCTGATTTTTCCCACATGCACTGGGTTGAGATACAACCAAAGTAAAATTGGTTGATGTATTGCAAATGCTTTCGGTTTTTACCAGCACTAACCTTTTCTTATTTACGCACCCGTGATCCCATCTTGCATGGAAGTAACCTCCCCAAAATGAAGGTCTTGCAGCTTGGAGGGAGAGGGATGGATATTAGCAGTGATGCGTAACATCCTGGAGGATTTCTGGACTCTGCTTCCTCTCTTTATTCTAGTTGAGGTTATTTGGGCTATTTCTATTTTCTAGTCCCACACCGACATAGCATTCTTTGCCTGGTGGGAAACTGTGTGTAATATACGAGCAGGCCATCATCCTCTCACAGGGCCTCTCCAGGATGGTGCATGAAGAGGCTGATGTATATTTCACACTAGTCCATTGAAGCAAAAGCCACATCGAACATAGATTTATTCTAGTGGATGTATTTTTTGGGGGGAAAATATGGTTGCTTTCACACGCCTTGTGTTCAGGATTCATAGGAAGTGACCAAGCTCACACGCAACAAGAATGATTTGATTCAGGTTTAAATTAATTTTTTTCTTACTTGATAGTTCAAAGATTCTTTAAATTACAGAAACTTGGAAAGAGTATAATGAACACCTCCATATACTCTGCACCTCGATTAATTGTTAGCACATTTGTCACCTTTGTCTTTACTTTTTACACATGCATACTTTCTACATACAGTTATATGCATATACATCATTTTCTTTTTTGAACCATTTAATTGTAAATTTTAGATGTCATGATAGTTTAGCATTTATCTTCTAAGAATGAGAACATTCTCTTACATAACTACCATACCATTATCTTCCTTAGGAGAATTAACAGTGATGTGAGGTATATACTAATTAACAGTGATGTGAGGTATATACTAATTTCCAGTCCATATTCCAATAAACTGGATCTTTCTTCCTGCCTCCAACCTCAAATGGCTCATTGCTGTTTTGCTTTCTTTTTTAAATCTAGGATCCAAAGTTCTTATAGTTAGTTGTTATATCTCTTTTAATCTAGAATAGACCCTTGCCTTCTAATGTTTTTTTTTTTTTCATGATATTGATGTTTAAAACCCAGGCCAGTTATTTTATTGAAGGTCCCATGTTCTGGACTCCTCTAATTGATTCTTCAGGCCTGGATTCATGTTAAAGGTTTGGTACTGGTTAGGAGAGCTTCTGTCCTACCTGTTGTACCTCCTCAGGAGGCATGTGGTCGCAGCATTGTTGATGGTAAATTTGATCACTTGGTTAAGGTGGTGTCCCTCAGATTGTATAGAAACCATTTTTGTTTATAATTAGTAAACAGATACTAGAGAGAATGTGCATATCCTGTCTCCTAGCAACTTTTCATCCACTAGTGTTAGCGCCTATGATGATCCTTTCTTGAGTCAGCTATTACATTGCGGTTTGAAAAGTGGTGATTTTTCTTTTTATTTTTTTAAAAGATTTTATTTATTTGAGAGAGAACATGAGTGGGGGTTGAGGGGCAGAGGGAGAGGGAGAAGCAGACTCCACTACTGAACAGGGAGCCAGTGCAGGGCTGGATCCCAGGACTCTGGGGTCATGACCTGAGCCAAAGGCAGATACTAGGCAACTGAGCCACCCAGGTGCCCTGAAAAGTGGTTATTTTGTAAAATTCTGTCATTTCTCCCATATTTATTATCTAGCATTCTTTGTTAAGGAAAAGCTTTCTTCCACCCCATTTTCTCTCTCTCTTTATATCAGTATAAATTCATGGAAGTTTTTATTTTAAATTCAGTGCATTATAATCGATTATTGTTATTCTCATAGATGCTCCAGTTGTTCCAGTGGGCAGGGAGAGTCCCTTCAGCCTAGCTCCTATGCCCTATGCCTCTGAGTGCTCCCTGTTTTAGGCAAGTAAGATGTTCCAGGCTCACTGTGTATATTTCCTGCTTCTAACCTAGAAATCACTCTTTTCTTCAAGAAGCCCTGGTTCTTTTAGTTGGGAATAATGCTTAGAAACCGAGAGCTGGGCACTGGCTTATCATTACTAGGTTATTACTACTTCTCTGGCTTCTCAGTGGAAAGAATGGAAAAGTATACTTGAAAAAATCTAAAGTTCCTAATGACATTTTCTGTTTAAATTTAATATGACAGGATTTTTTTCTTATATTTTGATCTCTTTCTCTCTTTTGGTGGACATTTTGGTTCCTCATTAAATTAATATATTTATGGGTATTAAGTTATATAATTGTAATACCTTCCATTGTTTTTTCCCCCTAACCCCACCCCATTAACATTATATGCTTTTCCTATTTATTTTTACACATACTCTACAGAAACAGTAGCCTTTGATTCATTATAGTGACATGACATACATTGTACATACATAACGTAATATATATATATTTTTCAAAAGCTTATAACAAATCTGAAATGCTGGCTCTGCTTTCCTGGTTGTGCACATGAGCTAGCGTGTGCTGTCAGTGATCAAGCAGTTTGCCAAGAGGTGCCCAAGCCTAGCTGTCTCCAAAGACTGTGGCCTTTCCATTGTTTCAGATTGCCTTTTTTCTCCTAATCTCATCATCCTCTTTAACTTGACATTTTCTTTCAGATTTTGTATTATCTTAAATCTCAGTGTTTTACTGTGACAGAGAAAATCTTAGATGGCCTCAATCTGTTGCCCTATGACTTTTTTCCCCCTTCGGTTGCAAAGACTTGTTTCTAAACGGAAAATAACCACCCATAATCTTTTCATCTTCACATGATTATTTAGAATTTTTTCAGTGTCTCCCATGATTTATTAGCCTGCATCGATATTTTCCACAATCAGAATGTATTTTAATTGCAGTTCTTTTATAAGCTTTTAGACTTTATCAACCAATTCTTGTATTTCCATACATGGTTCATATTAACAGCGTTAAATAGTGTCATCATTTTCTATGAAATTATGTGCCATACTTTATGAAATCATGCCCTTATAGAGTTACTTCAGTTTTTCTTTTGTTTCCAGTTTTCTTTTTGTTTAATTAATTCTTTTGAAAGAATTTAGAGGCATTCCTTGATGCAAGGGTAGAAATATTTTAAGTCTCACCATATGTATTGTGGTAATTCTTTCCAAAAGCACAGAGCAAGTTGAAGAACTTGTCCAAACTATTTAGGCTTTCTGAGCTACTAGCACTGGGCTGGTGTTTGAGCTGAGATGTGCCTAAGACCCAGGCCTATTCAGATGTTTGTGCACCATTTTCCCTAACCCTAACATGCAGCTCTTTGGTACTTCACAAATAAGCGTAACCATACATCTGTACTCAGTGTAAAACTGTGGATGCCTTCATTTCCTGTTCCTTTCCTTCTCTTTGGAAGCATAGCATTTATCAAGTTCACAAGTCACAGATCATCTTCCCAAATCAACTACTGTTCCTTGAAAAAATGACATGATGAAGCCATGTATTGGCCCATGGAAACACAACACATACACCAAACCAAGGGAAACCACTGGTGAGGGCTCCAGTTGCTGTCAAAGCTCTTTTTGAGCTTAATCACATTGCTTGGCTGGCCAGAGGAATTTTAGTGCATAATCTGATTAAAATTTGAAGAACTATTTGTAGATTGATAACTTTAGGATTTAAAAGTGGTGGCAGTTGTGCTGACCCAGATAACATGGTGAATTGAAATCTTCATTTCTTGGTAGATACTGGCTCACTAGTTGTGGTTTCTTAAGTGTATAGACCAGGTCCTACATATTTTCATCAATGTCTAGTCCAAAATCTGGCCTCTGTTTCACAGCAATTTGTTGACCAAATGTAGATAAATCTGCTAAGAAGTATTAACCACCACCCCCCTTAAGTTATGAGAGCCCAGGTGTGTTGAGGAATGGAAGTTCTAGTACAAATTCTAAGTTACTCACTGTAGTAGCTGAATAATGTCTACCTGAAGATAACAAGTCATAATCTCTAGAATTTGGAAATGTGACCTTATTAGGATAAAGTATCTTTGTAGATATGATTAAATCAGGGTTCTTGAAATGAGATTACCCTGACTCATCCATTCCTTAAATGCTCTCAGTCTCCTTATGAGAAGTAGGGAGAGATGTGACAAACTGTGGGGCCACCAGAGGCTGGAAGAGGCAAGGAGGGATCTTCCCCTAAAGAAATCTCCCTTTCAAGGGAGGGCAACCCTGTGCCACCTTGGTTCTGGACTTTTGGTCCCCAGAACTGTGATGGAGTGAATTTCTGTTGTGCTTAGTGACCAGTTTGTCATAGTTTGTTACAGTATAGTAGCTCCAAGAAACTCATACCCTACCATACCTATTTTTTCTGTGCTTTAGGAAGCCTGTAGTCACAACCAGCCTGATCCTGAATAGCCTAGTTTCCAGTAGTAACTTTTGGCCAGATCCTGACATTATCCAAGTAGAGACCCCTGCTGCAGGTTGTCTCTGTGAGGGCACAGCCACTTCCTAAAGGCCTCACTTCTGTGTGGGGTTGGGCTGAACTCTAGGCATAAAAGTTAAACACCTGTGCACTGCATGAACTTACCTGAACGGGATTCTGTTTTTGTGGAGCACTCTCGATTCTAATACATGTTTCATTGGGTAGTGACTTGGTCAGACTTCCATTCTATGAGCTTTGTGCTCATTTTCTGAAATGCAGAGGCTGGCATGCAAGGAGCATGAAAAGTACAGGACACAGTGATGGGAAAGGCAGGCCGTTGCCAGACTGTAGGAACTTGTACTTCATATTAAGGATTGGAGATCTTTACTCTGAGAGAAATGGAGAGCCATCAAAGGGTAATTTGAGTCTGGGGGGTAGGCACAGTTTGCCTATGTTATAACCTACTCAGTCTTTAATTTCACCTTTCCGTACCCCTCTTCTAATTGCCTGTTGTGTTTAGATTTCCTCAAATTGCACTGTTTTAATAGATTTAATAATGGATTTAATCAATTTTTAAAGTTCTTGAGAGAGATGAGAAGAAACTTGAAATGCCTGGTCCTGGAAACTTTTCATTTGGTGGGACTCATAGGTAAGGAGGAGAGCTTGTTGCAGCATTTGAGGAGAAAGGAGAGGAGGAATGCCAGGAGGAGGGGAAGGAAGGAGGGTCTCTAAAAACTTATAGGGCCCAAACCCTTTTACCTTAGCTAAACAGTCAGAATTCCCTGCTTGATGTTGGATTTGTTTTCTATGATTTTTGATGTGTGTTTTATATTTGTCGTCATTATGTTTTGTTTAAAATGGGAATGAAGCTTTCTTTGTATATCCAGCAATAATTTTTATACATTATTCACACAGCTGTAACCAAGAGCAAGTAAAAATAAATGTTGTGTAGGTCCTGTTAAGCTTTGCAAACATATTTCTGTTTGTTTATTATTAAGGAATATCTTGCTAGAGAGAGAGCTGGGTTCAAAAGCTGTTTTCCCTAGTACTTGAACAGCTTACTGGGAAGACGAAGTGGGGCATGAAAAAGTTGGAGGTATTGTGCCCAGGAGGCTCACTGCCTGGTACAGCCTGACCCTTGTCTGTGTGGGGTGGGCACTGGCTGGCTCTGCATATAATCAGTTTGCTGAGATCATATATGAATTTAACACGTGTGTTGTTTTCCATCTCAGGTGTAGAAGTTCTTTGCACTCCACACATGAACAGAAGTGGGTTCTTCTTTTGAAAAAAGGAATATCAGAGATCCTGATTTCTTAATGAGCAGACATATGCATTTTACCATCACAGCCTGCATTTTATTGTATTAAAATGATAGTTGTATAATCAACACATAATTCCTTTCTCTTCAGAGGACGGAATCAGTCCTGGGCATGTTCTTGTTTTTGAGGCATGAGGAATAAGGGTGTCAAAGAAGAAACAATAAAAAATAAAGTCTAAGGTTTTGAAATGTGTGGATGTAGAAGTCAGGTGTGTTCTCTGCCTTTCCCATGTTCACTCTTAATCTGAGGGGAAAAGAAAAGTATGGCCTTTAAATACTTCAGAAGGTGAAGGAGGATATAATAATGTTGTTGATGATAAAATCATTTTTATATACCTGTTTGCACTTTGTGAGGCTGTTGCGGTAAGATCCAGGCCTTGGCCACATGCTGAGAGTTAATGAGGTTTACAATTGGCAATGCTTAAAGAGTATTAGGGTAATGTATTTAAATATCAGCAGTTCACAGTCGAAAATGCTCATCATCTGTCAAATATAATCCAGAATCAATAAGAGGAGGTCTTTCAGTCTGCTAATGAGGAACGTTTTCTACATACTAGGGTGGACTTAGATTTCAGATAAACACCTGAAATTCATAAACTATAGAATTAAGCAAAAGGCATCTCTTTCATTAAAAAAAAAAAAAAAAAAACTTGGTAATAATCAACAGCAGTCACCTGAGAAGCTTAAATTTTCTTCTTAGTCATCAGACTCCCAAATTAATCTACCAAAACAAAAAGCCTCATTAGCAGCTCTCATTGAATCAGTGTTATTTTTTCTTTCTCTCAAGGTGTCTGATTAACCCCCTTTCTTTTTGCATTTCTCACTTTGTGTTAATATTTGATGTCTGAAATCATAGGGGGGTGCGTGCAATGTGGTGGCTAGACACTGTCTGCAAGGAGCAAATTAAAAAGAATTCTTAAAAAGGTTTGTATTATGTCGCTGGTATATTAGAAAACCTTTAGGAATGTCAGGTGCCTGGGTTTATTTTTCTTTTTAATTCGAGAAAGGGTTGATTAATGACTGGGTGTTGATTTCACTTCTCATTCATATGTAGGGACAGCCCTCCTCCTCTTCCCCCTTCTCCTACATACCAAATGCAGGCCCTCTTTTGGAGATTGTTGCTGTCATTGGAAGGTGAGAAATGGGGCCAGAACTGAAGGGGGAAGAGAGGTGAAAGGAGGGTTGTGGATGGATGGCAGTGTTAATGTAAGCCGATGGGAATGACTGTAGAGAGCAGAGCTCTGACATGTGGGAGAGGAAAGGAAATACTAGTGCATTGTCTC
This sequence comes from Canis lupus dingo, assembly GCF_003254725.2. Classification (NCBI taxonomy): domain Eukaryota; kingdom Metazoa; phylum Chordata; class Mammalia; order Carnivora; family Canidae; genus Canis; species Canis lupus. Next base: position 21,217,880 of record NC_064256.1, on the reverse strand, counting down.
AGAAGGAGGTAGGTTCTTGTGAGAACTGGGTGAGTTCATCTAGAACAGCTGTTCTCAAAATGTGCCCCTCCCCCGTGCCCCTGGGAGTCTCTGAAAACGTTTTCAAGGAATCCATGATGGGTCAAACTTGTGGTGCTGCAGTTAAGGAGTACCATCAAGCCAACCGAGAAGAGTGAACAGTCGAGGTCTACGCCACAACACATTCACAGTGACAGTAGGGATAAGGATGTCAGGTCCACTTCAGAATGTCTCTGAAGAAGTAGAAAAAAATCACTGATTTTTGCTAAATCTCACCCTTGAGCATACATAATTTGAAAATTCTGGGTAACTAAATGGGAAATTGGTATATATAAAGAATTGCTGCTGGTGGTTATTGTCATGGCCGTCTGAGGAAAAGCACTTGAGCAAAAAAAAAAAAAAAAAGCACTTGAGCAACTGAATTGAGTTGCTAGCTGAACTAGTGATTTTTTCATAGAACACTTTTTATTTGAGAGAATTAAAATTTTCATATGATAGCTTCCCAATACTTAGACTTTTCTGATGTAACTAGTGGAGATATTAATGATTATGAGTTTTTAATATAGTGTAATGAAATGTGCCAACATTTGGAAGATAGGCATAACTTAGGGAAAGGTGTTTTCCAGTTGTCCAGTACAGGGTGCTTCAAAATCATGCATGGGTAAAAGATCTATTCACAGTGCAAAACAGACTGTGGATTTTAATGTAATAGAGTGAGATGCAGTTTCACATTCCATATTGTAACTAATCTCCGAGGAATGATCACTTGTTAGGATTTGGTGTTGTACCATAGAGTAGCCACAATTATCTGAAAAGGCTGTTAAAACGCTTCCTTTTCTGTGAATCTGCATGACACTGAAATTCTTTATATCCCTCCAACAAAACAACATATTACAGCAGATTGAATGCAGCTGTCTTCTATTACGTCAGACACTTAAGAGATTTGCAAAGATATAATTGCTTTTTTTCTTCCTACATTTTCATTAGAAAATAGTTTTCATACAGATATGCTATTTATATTGCCATGTAATAGTTTATATTGCCATGTAATAGTTTATTCACTTGTAAGTGAATTAATAAATACTTTAAAAGTTTATCTTTTAATTTCCAATACAGTAATTATACATATAACCCATGTAAATAAAAGCTCTTTGGAATCCTCAATATTTCATAACAATGTAAAAGAGGTCTTAAGACCAAAAAGTGTAAGAAACGCCAAGCTAGAAAAATGGAAGGGCAGATAGAGTATAGAACAGAGATACTGTGTAGATGTGGTGGTAGGATTTGGGGGGAAGTTTGCTTCTGGGAAATAGAGGAGAAGGAGGACGCAGGTTGAAGTATGCGCAGTTGGAGGAGAGAAAGTATATATACTACATAGTTACTTGAAAGTGGGAGTGTGAAAGGACCCCAGGCAGGACCTTGCTTGAGAGCCCACCTGAGGATTTGTGGTCATGAACTTCAGAGTGAGTTTCCAGAGTTCAGACACTTAGCTCCTGGTATGGAATAGAAAGGGACAAATGTAAGCAGGGTTAAAAGCTTGGCCATTGAAACTTTCAGAGTAGGAGTGGTGCCAGGGAAGTGAGGGGATTCAGGGGAGTGATTTTAATGATTGCCTGTAGATTGAATCTGGGTAAGGAGAGGACATTGGCCCGTAGGAGGCAGTGAGAGGGTGATAGGCTTATTGAATTGTATGTTTGAGTATGGTTGAAGATTGTTTAAGTCAGGGTATAAGAGGGAGGATGAACAGGAGGATTAGGAGATAGTGGCCCAAATGTGAGATGCAGGACATTGAGAATAAGGAGGTATTGCAGTTATTGGTAATAGCAGACACCTAGATCTGACCATGGCACGAGTGCCTGAGGAAGGGTAGAGAGGAGTAGCTCAAGTGTTTGGGAGCTGTAGGTGTTTTGTTTTGCTTTGCTTAAGATTATAATTTATTAGAGAATGAATGGGGGGAGGGGCAGAAGGCAAGTGAGAGAATCCCAAGCAGAGTCTGCTGAGCACAGAACCCAATGTGGGGCTCCATCTCATGACCCTGAGATCATGACCTGAGCTGAAATCAAGAGTTGTTCTCTCAACCAGCTGAACCACGCAGGCACCCCGGGTCTAGGTGTTTGAAGGCTCAGTGTTGAAGTGTTAGTGCACAGAGCTAAAATATGGTTGGAGGGTGTGAAGCAGGGTCATTAGGTGATAGGAACCAGGAAGGTTGCTGCGTGATATAGTCAGGTGGTGTGAATATTTAAAGGGGTAGGGTAAGGAAGGGAGGGTTGGGAGATGGTCTGGAAGAGATGATGAGAAGGAAGGAGTATACCTGCCCTGCTTATAAGCCTGGTCCACCTAAGATGGCAGAGGAAAGCCCATCGGTACTTAAGAGGGGGCTGCAGAGGAAACATTGCCCTCAAGGAAGAGCCAGGTATTGATTAGAGCAATAAGGCAAAGAGATATTTAGAGGAGTATTTGAAAGGGATCCATTTAGAGAGGGGATTGAGCAAGATTTGCTCATTATGTCTTGTAGAAGGCACAGTGGAAGGGTTCTTGAGAGGGCACAGAAAAGGGAACGTACAGAGCCCTGGTGATTAGATGTGGGTGATAGTGTGGGGGTAAACAGGGATTCTGGAGCTGCTGGTGAAGGTTGACATGCACAGAATAAAGGGCACAATAAGATTAGTCCTGAGACACTCCAGATTCTACATCCTGGGAGATAGCGATCTTGCAGAGTGGCAAGAATGCCTGGAGGGGAGCAATTTTATTACCTGAAAAACTTTCAAAGCAAAAATACTCTATGGGATTGGTGCTCTGCTGATAGCTTCTCCTAGATGGTTGGACCAAAGAATGTAGGAAGCAAATAATTACTGAGTACCTATATGGTTCCAGGTTTGTTGCTAACAGCTTCCATCCATTTTTTTACTTAATAGACATAACAAGTCTTTAAAACAGGTGCTTTTGCTCCCTACTTACAAAGAGAGGTATAAAATCAGAGTTTAAATAGTTTGCCCAGCAACATAGTAAGTTGCTGGAACTAGAATTTGGACCCAGTTCTTTTGGTCTTGTACCCAATCTATTCTTCCATGGGACCTTCTACACGTAGAGAAGGATATTGAAAATGGAGCTTTGCATGAGAACTCTGCCTGTGTCCTTGCTTTAAAGTTCTGATGCCCTTTGCAAGATTCTTAGCCCCCGAGACTCATTCTTTGGCTGCCATAAGGTGGACCTAAAACCTCTATGAGCACTAGGCCAACTATCATCCACACCCACAGACTGAGGAAAAACTGTCCTAACGTTCCTCTCATTCATTTTTTCTAACCCAGGGATAGTTTTTGGATCATTTTCCCCCTTTCACTATTCTTAGACTCAACCTTGAGGTCCCACTGCATACCATATTGTCAGAATTTTTATTTTTCTTTACCAAGCCAACTGGAAATATCAACACTTCTTCCACAGTCTTCCCAGCATGTGGAGGTGCTCAGAAAATGAAAGAGCAAAACAAGTTTTCTCCCATTTTCATTGTTTGGTTGTCTAGTTTTGCTTTATTCTGTACTAGAGGTGTTTAAAACTCACATCTAAAATGGTAAAGGATGGGACGCCTAGGTGGCTCAGCGGTTGAGCGTCTGCCCTTCGGCTCAGGGCGTGATCCCACAATCCAGGATCGAGTCCTGCATCGGGGTCCTTGGGGAGCCTGCTTCTCCCTCTGCCTTTGTCTCTGCCTCTCTCTCTCTGAGTCTCTCATGAATAAATCTTTTAAAAAAAAATGGTAAAGGAAATGAAGGATAAGGTGAGCTCTGTTTCCTGGTTGCTCACAAATTTGTTTCTCTACCAATGGCAGTGTCATATGCACGGGGTGTGGCAGTTACTGAAATTAAAACAGTCTTGCACTAAGCTGTGAGGGATTCCTAAAGTGAATTCTGAGGAGATTTGGTGCCTATTAACTTTCCCATTGATTATGGCATAATTGTTAATGCATGACTTTGACTAGTAAATAGAGTGAGATTTTCAGACTTTAATGAAGGTTTCTGAGGGTAAGGCTTTCATCACAATCTGATGGAAAGGTTTTGGGATTTTCAATCTAGAAGAGTAAGAGATGAAAGAAGGTAACTGTTGAACTTGCATAGAAATTATAAGGTAATTTAGTCTCTGTCATAAAGGATATATGGTATGGTAAAGTGGTCAGGTGTTACAGACCTGAAAGAATCTAATTCCTGAAAAAAATCTAGGTTAGTTTCAGATTAATTCATTCATTAACTAATATATATTGATATTAGCTATGTGCCAGGCACTGTTCTAAACAAAACAGTAAATAATATGCTCTTTTTTTTTTAATTTTTTAAAAAATTTATTTATGATAGTCACAGAGAGAGAGAGGCAGAGACACAGAGGGAGAAGCAGGCTCCATGCACCGGGAGCCCGATGTGGGATTTGATCCCGGGTCTCCAGGATCGCGCCCTGGGCCAAAGGCAGGCGCCAAACTGCTGCGCCACCCAGGGATCCCACAACATGCTTTTATACAGCAAATAATGTAAAGCAATAGAGACAGGTAGTTGTATCTACTAAAGCACAGAAAGGAGGTGGTGAGTGGCTGTGCACTCTGGAGTGCCGTGGTGGTTGGGGTGTCAGGGAAGACCTCTGCAGAATGACATTTGAGCAGAGACCTCAGGAAGAATGAACCATATGAGAATCTATGATTTGAGCTTTCTAGGTGGAGGGAATTACAGATGCAGATGAAATAGGAAAGTGCTTGATATGTTTGAGAAGTAGCAAGGAGACCTGAGACTGGCTAAGAGCAGGAAAGTGAAAAGCCAAAAAGGTATCCAGGGGCCAGATTGTGTAGCTCTTGTACAGTTTTCTTCCAAGTGTAGGAGAATTCGCTGAGGAGTTTTGAGCATGGCACAGATATGATGTAAATTCAGTTTTGAAAGGATCTCCTTAGCTGATTTGTAGAGAATAGAATGAAGTGGGCAAGAATGGAAGAAGGCAGAAGATGACAGGATTAGAGTGTCATTGTGGAGACAATGACAGGTGGTTGAATTTTGAGTTTTTTTGCTACATTGGCTCTGAGATGGAAAAGAGCAAGCTAAACAACTAAGGGAATCCGGCTGGAGGAATAGATTTGGAAGCAAAAACAAGACTTCCTATAGGACATGTTAGTATCTACGTACCCATTACACATACAACTGGAGAGCTCAACTGTTAGATGTTTGTGTCTGGAGTCAGGAGAGAGTTTGGCTTAGAAATAGAAGTCAGCTAGATTTCCTTGATCTGAGCCAGTTTTCAGCATAAGGAGCTGGTGGTGTAATAACTTCCGAGGTTTCATTGAATTGGTAGTGATTTTTTGTGGGAATGGGGGCCTTTATTATATTGAGTATTATGGACTCATACAATGCTTTTTAAGTTCATATTTGGCATGTTTTAATCAATTGTATTGATCTCATTTTGGCCAGTGGGGGGCCATTTATATTTTCTCCTTAGCGATCCATTAATATTTGATAGCTTACTTGCTTTCTGGCAACACAGGATGTTGTTTTATGTATTTCCCACTCCAGACCTGGAATCATCCTCTCTTTCATGGAATCTTTATTCTTTTTAATGGGCAGTTGTATTTAGAGACCACAGTCTAGGTATTAGCTGCTGCTTTTGGGTTCCCGTTGCTTTGAAGTCTTCCCAGTGGATAATGGGGAAGAAGTTTGCAATTCATACTGGGATTTCTAATGCAAAAGTTAAACAGTTGACAAGATTAAATTCAGAGTATTTTTATTTCTTTACTTTTTCTATCATCTCTTTACTCTTTCACTGAAAAACCTTGGTTACCAGCAACATTCATGTAATTACGTATTTGTACTATGTAGGGTATATTCAAAACAATAACATCAGTATTGCTGCTAACGGTTAGATATCGAGTGAAGTTTAAGATTTCTTTTCAGCTCTATTTGTGCTTAGAATGTATCCCACTAAATACTTGAAAGTGAAGACTGTGTTCTAAATTTATTTGAAACAATTCATTTCTCCGTGTGGTTTTGCCACCAACTTGATATATGGTTAGGTTCATTCGTTTCAGTTTGTTTTCAATTTTTAGGGATTGCTTTTTTTTCTCTTAGACTTAATTTAATTCTTGAATATGTAAAACATATGTTTCCCAAGTCCAAGCTGTATTAACAGAAGCAAGGTGTACTTAGAAATCTGATTTAACATGTCTAACTCCTTTACTCTGTCTCCTCTCTCCCCATAGAGGTCACTCTTCTTTCATTTAGTTCTTGGCTGCTGCTTCTACAGGGTGTTTCTTGCCCAACTTTGAGTAAATTGGTGTTCATTTTTCTGTCCCCATTCATACTCAAGAGGCAACTAGGTAAACTCCCTATATTACTACATATGTACATATATATGACATGTTGAGAAATAGCAAGGAAACCTGAGACTGGCTGAGATATCTATCTATCTATCTATCTATCTATCTATCTATCTAATCTATCTATCTAGGTATCTTCCCGTGGGAGACAATGGATATAGTACATGTATATATGCATGTGTGTAGGTTGAGGTTCTCCAGAGATACACAACCAGTAGGAGATAGATATATTGAGATAGAGGGAGGGAGAAGAGAGGGAGAGATTTTTTATAAAGAATTGGCCATGTGATTATGAAGTTGAGAAAGCAAGCTGGAGACCCAGGAAGGTCAGTGGTGTAGTTCATTCTCGGGCCAAAGACCTGAGAACCTGGAGAGCCAATGGTATGAATCCCTGTTTGAGGGCAAGAAAAGATAGATGTCCCAGCTCTGTCAGGCAGAGAGCAGATTCTTTCTTCCTCTACTTTTTGTTCTATTTAGCTCCTCAACAGGTTGGACAATGCCCACCCCATTGAGGAGGGCTTTGCTAAGGTCTGCCATTTAAAATCTCACCCAGAAGCACCCTCACAGACACACCTAGAAATAATGTTTAATCTGGACATGTTTAATAATGTTTAACCCCAAACCCTAATCAAGTTGACTCATTGAATTAACCATTACAACATATGTGTAGTATTAGTCCCTAGGATATACACTTGCTTTGGTCACTTAGCTGTATATCCTAAAGATCACTCTAAACATATAAAGAAATCTCTCTCATTCCTTTTTATGGCTACATAGTATAAGAAGATAATATTTTTAATCATTTCCCCAGTTTATTCTAATACCTGTTAAAGTTTGTGGGCCATTACTTTTTTTTTTTTTTTTTGGTGTGGGGGGCATTGCTTTTAAGGAGGCTTACATTATTTGGGTGATAAGGATATTTTCCCAGACCATCTATTAGGGCTCTTGTCAAGGAGAACTGGACATCCCATAATGAACTACATGAACTGTAATTACATTCAGGACACCCTTTTACTTCCCTCCATCTACTTCACACTTCCTGCATCTAGTGCTTCCAGGTGTTTTTCTCCCTTGTCTACTCCTACAGGAAAAGGGCTTCCATGTTCTAGATCTCAGTATTACTCATTCTTCTGGTAACTACTTCCCTCAGACAGAAAGGATTGTTCATTGTGTGCTGGAAGGAACATGGATAGTGGTTGAAAAAAAGCCACATTTACATCTTACTAAGTTTCTTAAAAGTTCTAGAACCTTAGCCAAGTACCCTAAATGTTCTGAGACACTTTTCTTATCTGATTAAATGGGATTATTCCTTGCTCTGTGCACAACTTCTGTGTTGTTGCCCAGTGAAATAGCATCTGTAGTTGGCTTTCCTTTCTCGCTCTTCTCATGGGTATGTTCCAGCATTCCTTCCCCCTCTTCTGCATATCACTTGCCACTCCTCCTCTCTCATTCCTGGCATCTTTCCTGGCAACACAGGTACCTTCCATTAGTTGTCCCAAATGAAGAAAATCTTCTCATAATTCCACTTTTTCCCCCCAGCTTCTGCTTCACTTCTTTCTGGAAAGCTCATCCAGAGCATTCCCTTCTGGCTCTCTGCAGTTCACCCCTGCCTATTCATGCTTGAATGCGCTTCCCTCGGATTTTTTTCCAGTGTTCTGCTCTTGTTTAAGATTCTGAGAAGGAAACACTCTTCCTCCTGTGTGTATGTCTACTTTACTGGTAACCAAAGCAATTTTTCCCCCCACCAAGCAATTCTGTGAGACTAGCTGGGTGTCTTATAATTTAACTCCGTTCTGATATTGTCTACTTGGAAATAGCATCCAATCCCACAGGTTGAGGGCTCAGTCCCACAAGACCGCCTCCCTCTGCCTTCACCTCAGATGCCAGTCTCAAGGCTGGGTTGTTCCCTTTGCTTCTGACTGATCACCTGTCAATTGTAGGTTCTCATGACCCCTTCCTTGAGTTTGGTTAGATATAGTGGCTTACAGAACTCAGGAAAACAATTTCTTTACTCTTTACCAGATTTTTATAAAAGGATCTGATAAAAGCTGTAGATGACCATCCCAATGGAAGAGATGCATAGGCGCGATATGTGGAAAAGGGTGTGGAGCTTCCATGCCCTCTCCCAGAACTGCCACATGTTTATCAACCTGGAAGCTTCCTGAAGCTTCTTGGGATTTTTATTTTTTTAAGATTCTATTTATTTATTCATGAGAGACACAGAGAGATATTGAGAGGCACAGACACAGGCAGAGGGAGAAGCAGGCTCCATGCAGGGAGCCCGACGTGGGACTCCATCTCAGGTCTCCAAGATCATACCTTGGGCTGAAGGTGGCGCTAAACTGCTGAGCCATCCGGGCTGCCCCCTTCTTGGGATTTTTGTAGAGATTTCATCATGTAGGTGTGATCAATCATTAACTTCATTTGCAGCCCTTCTGCCCTCCCTGGAGAATGGGGGATGGGCTGAAAATTCCCAGCTTCTAATCATGTCTAAGTTTTTAGGGTGACCAGCTCCTCCAGGAACCCACCCACTGTCACCTTACTAGAACAAAGCCACAGCTGTCACCCAGGAAATTTCAAGGGGGCTAGAAGCTCTGTGCCAGGAACCAGGGGCAGGGATCTCTATAGTTTTTCTGTTATCTCACAGAACTGCATAGCAAAATCCAATGATAATATTAGTCCATAGGTTAATGTAGTTATATTCTCTTTGCTTTTAGAATGCTCATCACAGTCTCTTGCCTCCCTAATTGCTCTTCCTAATCTCTCATCCTCAGAACTCAGTCCTGGGAATTCTAATTTCTTCTAAATACTTCTTGGAGATCCCTTCTCATCTCAACACATGGTTCTAAATACTTCATAATTCCTACTTTTGTGTCTCTAGCCCTCTCTTCCTGGTTGAACTCCACAGAGTCCTGTCTATCCATCTGCTACTTGAAATCTCCATTTTCCTATGTAGCAGGCCTCTGGAAACTCAAGTGTCCTAAACTAGGTTCCTGATTCTTTTCTCCAAAAATGTCTTCCTTTCTTGTTTGCTATCTCAGAATGTTGCTCAGGTCCCAAACCATGGAGACATCCATACTTCTGCCTTTCCTCTTGCACTTTACACCTAATCTTTCATCAGATCTAGTTGGGTTTACCCTCAAAATATAGTAAAAGTCTTTCTGTCCAATTTCTTAGCACAGTGGCAGGAGCAACAGCTTCTCCTCAGGTTTCATGATACCAATATAGACAGTACAGAAAAGGAAGATGCCAGAAAGTTGACCAAGAGATACATAGGCTTAGTAGAAGTCTGGAGCAAATCCACAACATGGGGGGAGGTTTAAAGGCAAACTCCAAGACACGCTCACCTACTTTGTCTTGTTTCCTAGAGGCACAGGGGACAAATTATAAGGATGTTTCCAACTCTTAAGTTCATAACTGCTGTGGTCCTCTCTGGAAGACTGGCAATTTGAGGTTCCCTGACCAGGGCATCTCTTGAGGGGAGGTGCTTAGTAAAAGACCCATCAGGTGGATTTCTAACGTAGAGCTCACGTAACCTGTACTAGAAAAGGTGGTGATGTACTGGCTGCTGGTGAAATGCATGAAAGGGAAAGCAGGGGAGCAGACATACATACCACTGTAGTTCTGCTGTGTTTTTGTTTTTTCTTCAAGCTCATCTAAATGTAAATTTTCAAAAATAAAACTGTATTAAATAAGCACCAAAAGAAAGAGAAGATACTAAAACTCTCATTAACTCATTCTGTAGTGATTCAGTGCAACTGGTGATGGACATGTGGCCCTCAGTTGACTAGTTCTTTAGATTCGTTGCTGGCAAGTAATTGAACTCCCCATAAATGTGACCCTGCATTTTACATGATTGAGGTTTTTTTTTTTTTTTTTTTTTAATTTCATTTGTAGCATTGTGGCAGAAAGTTACAGTATATCCAGAATGTGATATGCTGCTACTACTAGGGTAGTAGCAGCAAAGGAGGAAAAACAAGTCTTTTCCTCCTTTATCTTGTCTTTCCTTCTTTGCTGCTACTACCCCAGTTTGAGGCAAGACCATCTCTCACCCAGATTGTTGTCATAGCCTCTTAAGATGTCTCCCTGCTTCTATTCTTGCTCCCCTTCAGTGTGCCCAGCACAGCAACTAGAGCGATCCTATTCATATCTAAGTTGAATCCTGTCACTCTCTGGCTCACAACCCATTTTGCCTCCCCATTTCACCCAGAGTAGAAAGCCGAAGTCCTTACTGCGGCCAGCCAGGCCTTACCGTGGCCACTTTTCTCCTTTACCCACTACTCCATCTGCTACTGTTCTTCCTCCTAAAGTGCTTTGTTCCAGCCCCTTTACTGATCATGGTGCACCTGCTCAGTCTTAACTCAGGGCCTTTGCACTTCCTCTTCCCCTAAGAAGCTCACTACTTCCTTTAGGTCTTGGCTCTGATGACATCTTCTTAGGGAGGCTTTCCTCTTGCACATGCTATTTTAAGTTGTACATCCAACCTTCCTTTTCCTTTTTACTTGTCCCTCATAGTGGTTATCTTGTAATATAAGGATTTTATTCATTGTTTTATTGCATTCCCCTCCACCTTCTCACACACACTTCTTGATATCCCTGAAGGCAGGGATTATTTGTTTTGTTCACTGCTGAATCTGCAGAGCCTAGAACTATATGGTCAGCACATAGTAGCATTCCATCAATATCTATGGAATGACTTTGAATGGATTGGACATATGAAGTGCCAGGGATGTGTGACATATTACCAGATAGATGATGAGGGGATGAAAGTCTCAGGCTCTCTTTTGGTTCCATATTGAAATTCAGCATGTTAAAATTCCCTGTTGTTTTTCTCCCAAGGTCACTGACATTTTATGCAGTCTGTCTCAGTAACAGGTGCTGAAACTTTTAGCAAATCTTTTTTCTTCTCATGTCTCCACTTTCATCCTCTCTAAATAGACTGGTGCCACAATAGTCTGAGGTCATCTAGTTTTTGTAAAATTACTCTGAGAGATTCTTTGTATCAAGAAAACCACTCATAGGATTAGGTTTTTGATCTTTATGGACTCCTGCCCTTCCCCGTCAGCACCCTGCGAAGGCCTGGGTGTTCACTGAGTGCCATTCACCATCGGCCCTCTGCCCTTTGTGTCTCTTGCCTGTGCAGCTCTGTCATCTGCCTTTCTCATCTCTGCTTGTCATCTGGTGAGTTAAGGCCTTCTGCAGAGTTAAATCAATGCAGTCATGTCCCATCTCTTGATATATTTTAGTTCACATTTTTCTTCTGTTTATTAACTTAAAATATAATTTTTCAGTTCACTAAGGCTGTTTCATTTCCATGGGTGAAAACCCTCTTTTAAAGTATCAGAGGATTGGCTGAATGTATAATTCATATTGAAACCCTTTTTCTATGCTTTTTACAATGTCCTGATCATTGCTTTCTTCTACAGGTTTTTTTTTTTCCTTTTTTTTAAGTCAGGAAGTAAAACAGTCACCAACTTACTGAAGGAAAAAGCATTAAAACGCTGATGTTGCTTTTCCACAATTAGCAATAATTATACCCAGAAAAAGCAAGAGTCTCAAAAGTCTTGTAGCCTAATTTGCTTTTGCAGAAATATAAAGTACTCCCAACAGTTTCTAATTTTGATTATTCTTTACAATTGCTATTCTGTGTTGTAATTGCCTGCTTTTAAAAAAGCTTGGTATTGTGAGGAGACCTTTAGAAATAGGACTTGCTAATGAATACAGAGGTAGTGTGGAAGAGGATGGGGGAACATGGTAGGCAGAAAATTTTTCTTACCTGCTTTTCAGCATTTATTTAGGTTCTTTCAGAGAATAAAATAAAATACAAACCCGTATATATCAGGCTTAAACAGTTATAATAAATTTTTTTGGTTATTGTGATGAGAATCTACATTTGTGGGTAGCCTGTGTTAGCAGATGAATTTATTGTATTTGGTTCGTGGTTATATTTGTGTAGCAAAATACAATTAAATATAAAAATTTTCTTTTTTCTTTTTCAGATTCTTACCAGTTCTTAGATAAGTGACTTATGTTCATGTAGTAAAATTTTAATTAATCTTTATTTGGGGATAAGGACAAAAGTAGCATCCTGTTTATTTTGGATTTGGGGTACAATCCAGAAACACTACTTAATCAAACTATTGTAATCAGAAATCACTTTTCATTTCAATTCTCATTAATAATGTTTCTTAAGTTATTAGGCTACTTTTTTGTTTTGCAATAATGGCAGTTTATGTAATTTAGTTTTTGTTTTAAATTTTTATTTGAAATCCTAGAGTGTCTCAGTCAGTAAGAACATGAATTCTCATAGAGGCATAAGGGATGTGACCAAATCTCTACTGATCCCAGTATGTCTTGAAAATGGTTGCTTAAAGATTTATTGGTGCTATCAATTTGTTTCTCATGATTTACCTAACTTCAGAGCAGAGTGTTTAAACCAAAATGGAATATACATTTAATATCAAATACAATTTTTTTTTTTTTTTTTTTTTTTTGCCAACCGCATCTCAGCCCCTGGACTGAACATGGTGATTGAGGTTTTAATTCAAACAGCTACATGGATATTTGTGGAACAATGGGAGGTGGAAGCATGGTGCCTGAAGCTAAGTCATTGTATTTTGTGTAGCCGTTTCTTATTGTGGATTAGAAAACAAATGTGGAAAAGAGAAAAAAGATTGAAGTTTATCATCATAGTTGTATCTGGGATCTCAGTCCCCCTAACCAAGAACTCATTTGTTCTTGGCACAGCTTTCTTTTTAGTTACTCTTAGATTGACTGGACAGCTTTGCTGCTGACTTCTGAACTTTGATCTGTTGTCCTCTCCAACCTGGTCACTCTTAGATCCTATCTGCCACCTCCCCTTTCCAGGATTTTGGAGCCTGCCTTCCTCCTGTACTGGGAAAGGTGAGAAAGTATATTGGAGATGGTACTGCAGTCTGATCATTTTCATTTTCTATGTGTCTTTTAAAGTTGACATTGAAAATTTGGAGGCCCTTTGTAATGCAGATAATAGAAGGCAAGTTGTCATTGCTTCTAGAAAGTTAAGATTTACTTGGAATTACATATGATGTGTCTCAGAACAATCAGAAGTCCACTGTTTGGGAATGGTAATCTGGTTGGGAAGGTGGGTGAGGAGGCCCTAAGTGTTGATTGAGACTGTGTTTGTAGAGCAAGCACATTGTTTTTCTTAGACATGGATGCTGGTTTGGGGTGGAATGAGATGGAGGGCTGATGGAGATTATTGGGGATGGTGGCTGCTCTTTATACAGGCATTGGCTCTAGAAAACTCTATATAAACCATATATTGTCATATTTAAACTATAGAACACATTAAATTTTTAATATTTAAAATATTTTAGATAATGCATGATATCTCCTGTACTTTCTATTTATTATTATGTGCCTTGATTTTTAAGCACCTTATCCTTGGAATTAATTTTGTTACTCAAGTGCCTTCTTCCTACCTTGTTATAAAAGAGTAAAAGCCTTTGATGGTCTGACATGTAAATGATGGAATTGTTTTACAACTTTGAATAAATTTAAAGTAAACTTTGAGTTAAAAAGCCCAATCCTCCTTTGCTTACATTGAATATTATTGGAAGTGTTACCCCTGAAACTTGGTCTGAATTCTCCTATGTTATCAGAAATTTCTGCAAATTCAATTTGGAATCAACATGTGGACACTTTTTTTTTTTTCTTTTTCATGATCTTAAATACAGAAAATCATAATCTATTTTAAGCTTATAAATGATGGAGCACTTGTTTACATGGGTAAAATGACTCTATCTAAGTAGTGTATTGAAGTTCATGTTAATGTTTGCTATTTAATGACACCTAATGATATTCAATGAAGGGTTATGCTAAACCGAAGAGAAAATGTGTTACCCAGGCAACTGCCTCAGGCAGACTAGAGATGCAGGCATATGGCTCTATAGTACACATTATTTCAGCATCTTTAAGCATAAAGAACCATGCATGTAATTGACTGTGAAAAATTACTGCTCAGTTACTGTATTGTATGGTCATAATAGAAGTAAATGAATACGTCATTGTTGTTGGAACAAGTCTGTTGGGAATCACTTGTAGACTCTACTATTTAAGAAGCAAAAATACAATAAGAAGAAAATAGCTGGTTTAATTAACATGTAAAATTGGGTTAATTTGAATTCAGCTGGCACAGCAGATATTAATGTTGGCTTTTTTGTGTGTATGATATTCTGGCATAAGCCTGTGTACTTTTATTTCTTCTTGCCCACAGCATGAATAATTTTATTTTTAAAAATATGATAAAGGCTATTTTAGTCTCTTAATTTTTGCTTTGCCAAGTGCTTATGTTATGATCACGCTGAAAAAGGTTTTTGTGTGTATCCATAATGTACGACTTATAACTGAGTGAAAGAAAAAAGTTAAAATACTTCTGAATAATTGATAATGTTCCCTGAAAAAGAATCAGTAACACTTGATTCCATAGATTTTTAAAAAAATTTAGTTGACTGCTTATTTTTAATTTTTTTTTTTAATAGAGTGGCTAACTGGCGATTGTCATTGGCAAATGCAAGAAAGTAGTACATTTGCTCCTGTCACTTTTTGTGCGACTGCGCTTAGGTGCTGATTTGTTTTCGAATATCACTAGAATCATCATTACATTGCTTCAGAGGTTCAGAAAAACACAATTGAAAGAGGCATTGTGTCCCAATTAAAAAATCATTTAACTCCATCGATTTTGGTATTTTAAAATGCTGTTTGAGCAAACACCACCCATATTTAATGTGGGCATGTGCTGAAGTATGCATGGGAAAATTCTGTTCTTCAACTTGTCTTCTGGGCTTTAAGTACTCAAAATCTCTTGAGTGGAAGGTACTTTTTGGGCTCTTTAGCTCCAACCTGAGGGAAAATTAAACTGAAGACTGAAGTCAAGTAAAGGGTTTGGCAGTGTGTGCTCTACTGGAAGCATTTAAAGTAACTGGTTATCCAGTGGCAGCCTAACAACTAGCCTGCTGCTTTGTGCATAGTGACAGCCAGTGTACAGCAGTCACTTAAAAAATGCTGCTTAACAAATTTGTGTGCCTGATGGCATTTTAGGTCCTAATTTCTTATCTAAAGTTTATATATCCCTATTATCCTCCTTCATTTACCATTTTAATAGAGTTGAAGCCTTCTCATCCAGCCTTAAAAGAACAAAGGAAGGTCTAGGAAACATAGATTTTTTTTTTTTCAATCTACTTTGCTTACCTGAGTGAATTTTCCATTATAGCTTAGAACTACCCCCCCCACCCTCCCCACCTCTCCACCCCACCCCCACTCCCTGCTTTTAACCAGTAGTCTTTCTCCCTTTCACGTTTTTCCTCCTTTAAAGACCCTCTTTAAGCTTTTTAGGTTTTTTTCTTTTCCTTTTTACAATCCCTACTAATGTTTAAGAACAAACAGGATATTAATCTAGAGTCTAACGGAGGTAGAGAATATGGTTTGTCTCTGGCTTTATAATCCCTGCGGAATTCTTTTCCTTGATACAATATTACTCATGTGGGGATTGGCCATGATTAGAACTTTTTTTATGATTCAAAGTTGAAAAGGTTGAGGAGGTGACAGGACATGAGGACAGACTCTCCTGAGGTCATTGGGCAGTGAGCGGTGCCATTTAATGGGATAAGAAGGAATGGGGATTATAGAATGTATCGGTGAAAGACCTTTTTGAGTGTATAGTTCAGCGAAGTATTAGCAAAAGAGAAGTTGAATGGGGGTGAGTCATACCTGTTAAATGTGTAGAGTCTCTATCAGAAAGGAAATGTTGGTGTAAGAATGCCCTCTATAAATCCCAGGACTTGGCACAGTGAGCCTTGGGCAGCTCCATGCCATTTGGAGTGAACTGCAAGAGGTAGACAGATGGGTAGATCTGCAAGTATGGCTTATGAGTTACCAAGTCAAGTTCACAGTTATGAAAGCCTGTATGTTTATCTGCTTTTGGCAATATGGAGGCAGTGATATATGCAGAGGTGATATTTATAGGTGAAATTCATGATAACAATATAGTAAAATTGCCAATAAAATCTTTAATAGGTTTTTAAAGCCAAGCAGTAGCCTGCTTGTTTGAACAATATTCAGTCTGCCAGATTTCACTGGAGACGATGAATTTAAATAGCCCCTTGGCAAACGGTGCAATGAGATTTGAACCCGAGTGCATGAGGAGAACTGAAGAGCCCAGCTGGCCTCAGAACAGATGTACTCCTGGGAATGCCAAGGCCAGTGCTGGAACCGGGGTGGGCATGGGAGGGCTCCCTATAACCGAACATGGAAGAAAACAGGATTCTAGACTGAAAGGCAGAGAGAGCCTCCTTCATAGATCCAGAAGGGAGATCTGCTCCAATTTGGCCCAGCAAAATCATTCAGCCACTCAGGCAGAGGAAGAACTGGAACTTGGGCCTCTTTCCACCTTCCCACTGATGATTTTAGGATATAAAATTAGGTAATAATAGTGCGTTGTCTCTTTAAAGCATGTTAAGAACAATTGTGATGAATTTGCATAATTGAGGTTATGAGGCTTAGTTTGTTTTCTCACTGACCATCAGCTGGCATCATTTTTTTATGAGCTCCACCACCATCTGCCTAATCAGTAGTTTTCTTATCCTCTGTGACTACAGGGCCTCAGAGTCTGTGCCTCTGGCTGCCATAGGTCCTGCAGCCACAGGCCACTGGGTATCCCTGATGGTACGTGTGCTGTGACTTCTCAGAGAAGTCCTGGATTTGAACACTTATTTTTTTCTCTCTCCTGCTAAGCCCTTTGCCCACCCTGCTGTAGCCTTTTGGGACTGAGATCACTGCCTCCCCGTGCAGTCTGCACTCTGCGGTGTCCTGAGTGTTCTGTCCATGGGATCTCATCATTCTTGGGCAAAGAGCCTTCCAGGAATGGCTGGCGCCCCGCATGCTTGCAGTACAATCCACATGGTTTCGTATGCCCTACACACTCCTTCACCCCCATCTGTCTCTCGCCTGCTTCCCTCCATCCTAGTCTCTAGTCTTCTGCTGGCTCCCTGAGTCACAGGGCTCGCCAGGGTTGGCCTTAGGGCCAGCATCCACACTGACGTCCTTTTGCCCCCCCCCAAAAACTCCCACTCCCCATCTTTCCAGTGCACCCTCCTATCATCATCAGATCTTAATGCCCCTTCCCAAGAGGCATTTCCTGGCCCGGTAGGGAGAGAGCTGCCCATCTCCCATCCCCATCATTCTCAAGCCTGTCTGTACAGTAGAATCATTTGGGAAATGTAAAGAAACAAAAGGCTGCTCGGGTCCCTCCTCAGAATAATTAAATAGGCCTTTTGGGGCTGAGAAGCCACTGGTTTAAGGCATTCCTCTCTTTCATCCTTTACACAGAAGTTAACTGATTATGAATCATCTTATTTCTACATAGGTATGTTTGTGCTCCTTGCCTGCTTTCTCCACTGGCATATAGAATTCCTTGAGTATATGATTCTGTCCATCTTACTCACGGTATCCTTGGGGCCTAGGATGTTGCCTGGGATATAACAGATGCAGGGAACACACTTGCCTGAACCACAGATATTTGCAAGGCATTTGGGAGGGAGATAAAAGAGCTGGAAAACCCCAAAAGCTATTAAAGATGTTAAAATCATGAAGGCCAAAGCTCTTTTGATAAATTGGTGATCAGGAAAACCTAGTTCTGTGTTTTTTCCCCCTCAACATTCACAGATTCTTGAACCTGGGTGGTCTAGTGGTCGGAACCAAGTTTTTGGAGTTCGATTTTACTTTTATCTCTACCATTAATCCTGGACAATTGTTTGGCTTCTGTTGTAACACACGGAAGAGGGTTATAAGAAGAAATTATTTTTGCAAAGCACTCTTGTGGTTAGGAGCCTTAAGTAAAAGTGGTAATTGGATTTTGATATGGTGCATTGTCTACGACCAAACTTCCTGAAGGCTGAACAGATCAGATCCTTATGTGCAGTTGCTTAAACTTTCTTAGCCACAGAGTTGGCCTGGAGGTGGGAGCCGGGCGGGAGATGAAAGGGACAACATGGGGTATCAGCCACTGCTGAGCAAGAATAAGCAATAGCTGGGAGGAACAGAGAAAGGATAGCCAGTCAGTGTGACTTTCTATCATTTGTTTCTTCTTTCGCCACCCCCTCCAGCCACCCCCACCCCCTTTTCAGCCCTTCTGCCACAACCTAACCTTCCTTGGTGTTTTGTTTCATGTAAATTTTAATTCTTTTTATTACAAAAGAAATTCATTATGTGTATTATTTCATGAAAAGAGTAGAAAATATGGGCAAGCAAAGGAGAAAAACCTTAAATTTCTAATATTTTAACTACCTAGAGAGAACTATTGTTAACTCTTTGGTAGACATCCTTCACACTTTTATGCATGGCTGTATACTTGCACTGGTTGTGGCTCTTCATCTCCAGCCCTCCTTCCTTGGTTCCTGGCTCATCACCATCTGCCGCCTGAGCCATCAGTTAGCGGTAGCACTTTTCACCTGTGTATTCCTGGCACTGGTCCATGTCCAGCAAAAAGAGGAGGCATTGAAGCCCCACTGCATTGGCGGCCTCTCCTTCCCCCACCTCCCATCCCGCTTGATCACATCTTTGGCCACACGTCCACTTGATCCCATCGTCCCTCTGATGGCACGTGATTGTACTGACATTCCCCATCTCTTTTCTCTCAATATAATAATAATCTTTCCTTCCTCTGAATCACTGAGTAATTTATCTCCACTTATATTACTTGCCACTTTTCCCCATAATGTCATGGTTTTCAATCTGTATTCTCTACTGTAAGCATTTCCAGGCTAAGAGCTATCCCTTACAAATAGGAGAGGTGGAGACCTAAAATTATGCCACTATAAGGAAACTCTGGCATCATTTTAGTATGTGTCCTTCTGGTAGCTATCTATGTATGTGATAGTTATGTAATCTTATGCAGTCCTAAGCACAATGTACAGATGCAGTTCCACTTTTAATTCCTTTTCTCTTTGGTTCAGTATCTTAATGTAGTATGTGGTGTTTGGGCTGCTTTACCTGGGCTTTCATGGAGTTGTAAAGTTGCTGCTGTTAAAAATGTCTTTAGGACAAGGAAAATAATGGCCCTAGTGGTTTGAAACACAAAAAACGACTTGCTAAAACAAAAAAAAACCTCTGGTAGCATCAGAATCATGAAACAGAGTAGTTAGAAACCTACTCTTCCCACATCTGAGTGGTTGTAACGTTGAAAATGGTGGTTGAAAATGTGACTTCTGGGTTTGCTTCTCTTAACTGACCTGTGTCCCACTATTGGTTGCTGCAAATAAGCATTGGCATCAAACACTGTTCTGTAGATAGTGGTCATGGGGTCCAGCAGAATTGTGTGATTTATTTTAGAGGACATCTAACATTATCAGAGAAGCTTTGGGTGGAAAAGGAACCAAGTGAGCTCACCAGCCAGGTCTGAACTTGATTAAGCTAGTATTCTTTGTTGTAATTTATGCTAATACCCATTAAATCTGTAAAGCAAGACTGAAGTACTGTTTATGTGAAAATATATGTATGTGTGTGTGTGTTTTTAGATAGCATGCTGTAAATGAATATAGTACTATGTAATTATACTGATAGCCCTCTAGTCAGATTTACCTTGAAAATCCAAAATGATCTTGCTGAACAGTAAGACATTATGATTTCATGGTTCATCTATATACCTCCTACATAGATGTATAATACTTGTATCTAACAGGATTACCAAATTACATACCTTTTTGGTATCTGTAACATGCCTAAAATACCAGAGTATTCATTGGCCAGATATGGTTATGAAATCACATTGACATTGCCAGATGAGGATTTATTCATGCTCATAGCTAGCATTCAGGTTTCTCATACCATTTTGAGAGATGTAAGATGCTCTTTTCATTGTATTTAAATCTTTATTCAGATCATGAATTTAAAAGAATGCCTCTTTTCTGGATAACACACTGTGCAATTCACTATTAATTAAGCAAACGTCTGTGCGGGGATAATTGAGCAAATAGGATTGTTTTGTGCCCTGACAAATTGCCAGCCAGTTAAACTGGCGAGCAGTGTGGCTGTATGGTTGTTGGTACCTGCTCAAAAGGGATTCTGGGAGTGGGAGCAGTGGCGAGAAGAAAGCAGACAGTCAGAAACACCTATTCCTCTCTGCTGTTTCAGTCGTATAGAGAATGTTCAGCCCAGGTCTTGGTTGAAATGCTTCTGGATAGTTTCATTCACAGCTTTAAGTGGGCTTTGTTTAAAAATTCCCAGATCTGTGTTTCCTATTTTGGCCTTTGTATTAGGTTGCTAGGGCTGCTATAACAAAGCATCTCCAACTTTTGGTTGCTTAAAAAAATAAGGAAATTAATTGTCTCACAGTTCTAGAGGGAGGATTAAGGGTGTCAGCAAGATCGGTTTCTTCTCAGGGCTTTGAGGGAGAATTTGTTCATGCCTGTTCTCTAGCTTCTGGTATTTTGCTGGAAATCTCTGGCTTTCCTGGTTTATAGAAGCATCTGGTGTCTTCTCGTGTGCATATCCACGTCCATATTTCCCCTTTATGAGGACTCTGGTCATACTGGATTAGGTGTCCACCCTATTCTGGTATGGGCTCATCTTCACTGATTACATTTGCAGTGACCCTGTTTCCAGGCAAAGGTCAGATTCTGAAGTATTGGGGGTTAAGACTTCAACATGAATTTTGGAGGAGGATGCAGTCCAAGTCCTATCAGCCCCTCTCCTGAGTTCCACATGGGTGCTTTTGGTTTCCTGCTGGACACCATATTCAGTGTCCCTCCAGTACTGCAAATGTAACATGGAAGCGGTCTTACTGTCTCATAATGCCCTTCTCTCTTTTTCATTTTTTTCTCTCATTGTTTGTCTTTGGCAGTCATATCATCATTCTGCTCATTTAGCCAGGTTAGATGTCATGGGCTTAGTGAGACCTCATTCCTGGCCCTCAGTCTCTGACATCCATCTTTACTAAGTTCTGTCATTTCTGCTTCAGTTGTGTCTGTAGCCTTTCTTCTCTCTCCAGTCCTGCTGTGGTAGCTTTGGCTTAGATCCCTGCTAGCCCTCGCTCTCACAATGTTTCCGTATCTTGTCTTTCATCTTCCACACCAGTTCCTTTTCTAAGATAAAGATCTAAACCTGATATTTGTTAACATCCACCCAGAACCTTCAGTGACTTCTCACTGTTTGCAGAGAAGTCAAGATTTTATAACTTGGCCTTTAAGGTCTTCCATAGGTGGCTGACATTACAGTTCAAGCCACTCTCCACCCCTCACAACCTGTTAGATGCAGGGTCAGCAACACCTGCATCCTTCCTTAAGCACAGCACACCCCATATGTTGTCACTTCTGTGTTTCGCTCTGCTTTTTCCCCACAGTGTGGAATGTCCTCTCTCTGTCCTTTGTTCTTCTCACCGTCTTCCCATCTTAGCTGGAGTCTGTCTCAGTCAGATGGAAACCAGGACACCTGGTGTTCAGGTCAGAATGCTAGAAGCTGGTTGCTTCACCTTCACATAAGTCATTAACTTCTACTTTTCTCAAAAGTAAAATGAGGAGGCTGAAGTAGATGATCTTTAAGATCTTCTCAACTTTAAAATTTCTTCTTTAAATGCCACACCTCCATGAAGCATATCCCAATTTTTGTGGGCAGAATAAATCACTCCTATTGTGCCCCCTTAACACTTTATTTCTTCATTTACCTTTGGCCCTCAATTCTTCTGGTGGGCGTATATGCATGGGACTTCATGCTCCCTGAACAGGTTGTAAGCTCCTTGGAGACCCTCTAAGAATGTTTGGCTCAGCTTTGCTTCCCTTCCCATTCCTACCTACCCCAGTCTCACTTGTACATAGACTCTCAGTGAGACACACTGAATGGTAGAGAAGACATTCTGGGCAAGCATATTTCTGTAAAATGTGCTGTTCCTGTTCCCGAATGTTCCCGTGCATTTGTAAGGATCTGGTTTGGATGGTGAATGACAGAGATAGTATATTGAGCACACCATGGAATTTTCCTTCTTTATGTGACATTATTATGATCCTTATGACATCCTAGGAAAGAGTTAACTGTGTAACACTTTGAATAAAATGTGATCTCTCTTATGAGATGTTTAGAAGTAATTAAGTGTTTTGAGAAACATAGGAAAACACTCTTCTTTTCTTCCTCCCTCTATAGCCTCCAGAGACTTGGACTATTTCAGTGTATCATTGAAATATTTGAATGTTTTAAATACAGAATAGTGGCATAGAACATTTCTGGGAAAGCTTTTGTGGATTTGTTTCCTCCTTGGAAGTCAAAGCCTCTGTGACTTGTCGTATTGTTCTTAACAACGAGATTTGATCATGTCATGGCCTTGCTCACAAACTTTCAATCACTCCTTACTTCCTAGAGAAGAAAAACCAGGCTCCTTTTTTGTTTTCATGCACATCCCTGGTCTTATACTTCTAATCTCATTTCACAGTGTTTTCCTTTATGCGCTCTGCTGCCCAGACAGAATCAGTTCCTCACCATTTCCCTTGTACATGCCCTAGCTTTTTTGCACCTGCCTTTCTGCAAGAACCCCCCTTGACTAGAGTGCCTGTCTTTTTATGCCCATTACTATATATATACCTGAGTTTCACTAATTTTTCAATACCCAGCTGACGTTTCATTTCTGCTACATAGCTTTCTTTGATTTCCTACCAGAATTCTGTTCTCACCGTATTTGTCTCTGTCTTACGATAGGTCCCTATCAAGGTTGTATACTGTTTCTAGTTCTAGACTAGTGTTATCTGCTTTATCAGACTAGAAGTTCCTTGGCATTACGTTTCATGTCTATTTGTATTCAACTACTACTACCAATATTACCCCTAGTTGAATCCACATGTAGATAACAGCAGTAAAAGAGTCTCTGTGAACTATTTTTACATGGTGTATAAAGATATTAATGACTGAAAAAGTTGCTCTGTTTTGCTGCTACACAATCACATCTTAATCTAAAATATCTAAGCTTTAATTCTAGAATCTAATGATAATGCCTGAAACAAAAATGTAGTGCTGGCTAAAACAGTTACATTTGAAACCTGTCATGTTCTTTAGATTCTGTACATTGTTATTTCAGTCCACTATATGTGAAAGGAAATGCTAAGTGTTTATAAATGTTGAACGTAATTTTTTGACAGTGATGTTTTATTCTTAGCATATACTTGTGCTTTTATTTTCCACAAGCTACTGATTATATGTTTTGTGCTTGTTCTATGTTGCAGGTTAATATCCTTTCAAGAATTTGTAGCATTTGAATCTGTCCTTTGTGCCCCGGATGCTTTGTTCATGGTGGCCTTTCAACTGTTTGACAAAGCTGGCAAAGGAGAAGTTACTTTTGGTAAGGGGTATGAGTATGTGTGCACCTAAGGAAGTGCAGACTGGTGTGAGTGTTTTTTGGCCCCAGGAATGAAGTGTATGGGGAAACTTTTAAGAACTTAAACATATCCCTTTTAACAAAGGTATTTCCATGTTTTGGGGCTCCAGTTCAAATATCTTTCTATTGGAAAAAATAGGTTTCTGGCTTAGTTTTTACACTCTGGTTTAGTTTTAAGGGGAGAGAGGTTGCACATGACTTTTCCAGAATCATAGACCAGGTGAGCTAGGCAGGACTTCCGTTTATTTCCTTCAAAATCACTGGTGATTCCCACTGAGAGGATGAAGACATTAATAGACTGCCTAAGAACAGAAGGGACCTGTGCACACAGTACTTTGAGTCTTTACCTTGTCCCCATGGGGTAGCTTGAGTGCAAAGGTTCTGCATAAGATAGGAGTTTAGGGTGGTGCCAGAAGAACCTCAGTCTTTAAAGCATGGTACATGCCCCCTTGGCTGGGTTGGTGGTCCCTGCTGTGCTGCCACCTTCTTTATTTTGAAAAGACAGAACCAGCTTCACAGGGATTAGCTGCAAAGCTGCAGAAAACCCAGAAGCCTTATTAGTATTAGGAGAAAGGAAGTGGTAGGGCGGGGTAGGTTCTTTCTTAAAAATAACTGCTTACTGAAGTTTTTAAAAGTGTAGAAATAAACTTTTTTATACTGAAGATAGATTTGACAGAAAGTACCACATTTTCCTCAGACCGTGTAGTATCCAGTGTACGTTGTGCATGTGAACCTGCTGTAGATAGCATAAAGAACTTTGGAGCCTGGAGCCCTTTTGGGCTTCTGGATTATTGATTCAGGGGAGATGGCTAAGGTGTCCATGTTTTTGTTCTGTTTTTAAGATTTTATTTATCCATGAGAGAGACAGAGAGGCAGAGACATAGGCAGAAGGAAAAACAGGTTACCCATGGGGAGCCTGACTCAGAACTCAATCCTAGGACCCCAGGATCATGCCCTGAGCTGAAGGCAGCCGCTCAACCACTGATCCATCCAGGCGTCCCAAGGTGCCCATTTTAAATGTCTTTATGCATAGTTTCCAATTCGTTTATATTTCTTGGGCTTGTATTACTTTATGGATTGTGAGAAATGTATAGATAGGAGGAAAATACAGATGATAAGAGTACCATCCATTCTGGAGGAGTACTGGAATTGGAGAGAATTGGCTACTTCCATCTCTTGGCCTCTTTTGCGTCTAAGCAAGTTAATTGTCGTCCCAGGTCTTCATTTTCCTTTGAAATGAAGATAATAGCTACATAAAGTATAGGTAAGGCAGTATAATAGACTTACTCTAGAAGCCTTCCCCCTTCTACACCCATTCCTCCCTGTTCATTTGACATGACAGTTATTTAAGGCTGGATCAACCAGGACAAAGGCAAAACATGTACATATGCCTGGTTTTGTTTTGTACTGTGTAGAAGCTCAGATGCTTTCCATTAGCACTTCATGAGGATTATTTCATATTTAAAAATCCCTAGAACAACTAGTTTTTTCCATTTCCGTCACCTGATTCCTCTTATTGTCACTGTAGCCACAGCTTTTCAATGGAACACCAATAAAAAAAAATATCCCCATTGAAATTTTCAAGTAATGAATGAGCAGCTAGCTCATGGTGGCGTTAATTTACCAGTAGAAGACAGTTTGTTGAATATATTACGACAGGGTTTCCTTGGATTTACAGAGGAACACCTATGCATCTGAGTGAGTTTGGCACCTGCAATCACTCATGCCTTCCTCCTTCCTTTAGCACGTCTGGAGGCAGGGGTGTAAGAGCACTGGTGTGGAGATGGGGGCACTGAGAAATGGCCTGCACGTGTTTTCCTTACATCCTGAGCGTGAAGCAGTAAGGGTATTGGTGATACCAATATACCAATACAGACACACAACCCGTCTGGTGGAGGAAAGGAAACAGGAGACTGTCCCCAGTGCAGGGAGAGGCATGTGTTTGTGTGAGCAGAAGAAAAGAACAGGTGAAGAAGCAGGATGCAGGAGAGGGAGTCATCTGTGAGGTGTAACAAGGGTAGTATGAGCATTCTGTGTCTGTTTCTTTGTCGATGGGCACATCATCTCCACCTTATGAGCCTTAGTTTCCTCATCTATAAAATGAGGGTAATGATAATCTACCTTACAGGCCTATGTACGGGTTAAAAGATAACACTGCATATAAAGATGCTGTCTAGAGAACAAAGGCCTCTCTAAAAATATTACTAAGAGAAAATACTTGAGAACAAAGGAAGATTTTCTTTATTCTTCTTCTTCTCCACCCCCCCCCCCCCCACCGGTTTTTTAGGAAGCCCTGCACTTCTGCCTTGCAGTTTAACCACTGGCCAGTTAGCCAGTAATTTGCTTACCATCTGTTCTGTGTTGAATACTATCCCATCTCCAAAGGCATAAGAGATTGAAATAAGAAATCGTGGTTTCCTAGGAGTTAAATTTCTGATTACACCACCAGTTGCACGTAACTATAGAAGTAGAGCTCCTCTCCCACTACCTTGCCCTCCACAGGCAATTTGTTCCAGAACCTTCCCATCTCACAGAACATAAACAGGGCAGGTCCTGTATCTTTTTATGATCAGCTGATGGGGTTCTCACCCATGGTGGGGAGTCATACAGTGTAGCCTTCTTGGGCTTTTCTGACCTATTCATCCCTATTTGGGATTAACGTGAAAGGGATACACATGCTACAAAGAAGATACCCAAATAACCATTAATTGCAAAATAATAGCTGACTTTTAACATTTTTTATAAGGTAGAATCATCCAGGAGAGGTGAGTGCTGTGTAAATAGGCTTTTACCCAGTAAACAAAATCATATGGGGGATGTGGTGACTTACGGAGTGTTTCAACAGCAGATATCTTTAGAAGAAGCTAGCAATAAGTATGTTTTCAAGGAAACTCATGATGGGGCTGGAGAAATTTTTTAAAAAATTGAATTGGGCAGAAAAGAGGACTTAACTTAGTCAATCTTGGTCTCATAAACCCACAGAATTAAAAGAATCCCTATCTGTGACCCAGCTGCCTATCCACGTGAGGCTTTTTAGGATATAGGCACTGAGGCTCCTACCTCTGGTTACATCCATGGCTCCTTGTAAACCCTTCACTCAAGAATGACCCTTTTGTATTTCAGAAGGTTGCCCAGGTGTGCATCTCTGGGAGGGGTGAGCATGAAGAGGTAAGAGAGAAGGGGCTGTATTTTTTACCGCCCAGATTAGCTCAGTCTGTTGTGGTTATGAGGAGAGCATGATTTCATGGGATACAGAGGTGTATCTGGAGGCTTCCCATAGGCAGGAAAGTAGCCTCGTTTCCCCATGTCTCCTGGCCTTGCATTCTATCCAGGGGAGAGCAGTCACACTCTTCATGTGTACACGTAGTGGATTTCTGCATGAAGGCTTGTTTGAAGCAGGCTTGAGTAAGCTTAGTAAGCACCACTGTTTGTTAACAAGCCAGCAGTATTCATGTTCCCACTAACACTGAATCTGGGACACAGCAAACAAAAATCAGGTTGTGTGAGGGGCAGATAATCAAGTGTCACATTTCAGTGATGGCTTGCCCTGTTTTCTCTGAGACCTTATTTATTTTTATTATGTTTTCAAGTCTAGATAACTCCTGTGTTTGCTACAATGAAAAGATCTTGATTAGGCCAATTTTGTTCCTTTGATACCTAGTTCATTACGTTCACCTGTTTCCTTGGAGGAAAAATGTATCTCCAGTATTTTGTTCTCACCATGTTTTCTTGTTTTGATACCTGATATTTCTAAGTGCATTTTGAGATGTCAACAGGTGTGTAACAGGAGATCAGTATAAGAAGAAAATTCTAGTTAACAATTTGCAGTTCTGTATGTGTGGATAAAAAATACTTTGTTCTATTTTTTAGTTTCATCTTTAGCCTATTTTATATATGATAGTGAACTTTTACTTTTAAATTTTTGAAGTATACTTTATATAAACATAACATACATACAGAAGAATGCACAAATCACAAGTGTACATCTTGACGAGCTTTTGCACAGTATATATACTTGTTTGGTCACCATCCAAATCAGAAGAACAGTGCCAGCACTCCATGGGCTCCTTTCCAGTTATTGTCCCCCAGGCCCAGTGCTAACAGCTGACATCTATCACTGTTAACTGGATTTGTTTGTTTTTAAACTTGATAGAAATGGAAAGATACAGAATGTACCGTTTCATTCTGACTTTTGCTCAAACTTTGTGAGATTCAGCCATGTTTATGTCTATTTTTAGTTCTTTTTCTTTGTTGTATACTATTCCATCATATGACTTTATCTTAATTTGCTTATTCATCATACCATTGGTAGACATTTGTACACTTCCAGTTTTGGTAGCTGCAAATCATGTGCATTGAACATTGCTTTATATAACATCTGGGATGTGGGTGTGGGGGCATTTCTAGGAGTAGAACTGCTGAGTCATGAAAAACATGTATGTTGAGCTTCCATAGATATTGCCAGTTTTCCAGAGCACTTGTACCAGTGTATTCATGCTGTCAGTGTATGAGAGTTTTTGTTTATTCCATGCCTTTGCTACCACTTGGTATTACCAGTCATTTTTATATTAATGATTCCTCATTATGTAGCTTTAGTTTGCATTTCCCTGATGACTGATCAGTTGTGCAACCCTAAAAAAATACTTACTGGCCATTTGCATATCCTCTTTAGTGGCGTGCCATTTTTCTAGATGCAATGCGTTTATTGGTTGTATATCTCCGATATCTTCAGTCTGTGACTTACACTTCCACTTACTCAATAGAGCCCTAAAGAACATAAGTTCTTAATTTTAATGTAGTACAAATTATCAGCATTTTCTTTTATAGATACTGCTTTCTGTGTCCTGTTTCATAAGTCTTTGCTTATCACAAGGGCGCAAAGATAATCTCCGTATAATCTTCCAGAATTTTTTTTGTTTTCCTTTCAAATTTAGATTTTCAGTCTTTTTAGAACATGTTTGTGTTTTTCTGTTTTACTTTTGCATGTTGTGGGGGTCAAGATTCCTCTCCAGACTCCATGGATATCTAGTTTCCCAGCACTATTTATTGAAAGGATAACTCTTTCTTTTATTGCCTTATGTTGCTATAATGATCATAAATCACTTGTGGGTCTGTTCCTGAACTCTATCCTTCTGTAATTGTCTGTACCATTGCTATACTCTCTTAATCACTACAGCCTTGGTTTTAGATGAATCCTCCAACTTTATCTATTTCAGATTATTTTGGCTGCTCCTAGTCTTTTGAACTATTGAAACAATTTTAGAAAAAGTTGTTTTTACAAAAATCCTGCTGAGGGATCCCTGGGTGGCTCAGAGGTTTAGCGCCTGCCTCGGCCCAGGGAGTGATCCTAGAGACCCGGGATCGAGTCCCACATCAGGCTCCCTGCGTGGAGCCTGCTTCTCCCTCTGCCTGTGTCTCTGCCTCTCTCTCTCTCTCTCTCTCTCTCTCTCTCTCTGTTTCTCATGAATAAATGGATAAAATCTTTAAAAAACCCTGCTGAGATTTTGAATGCTATTGCATTGAATGTTTTTAGTAAGTTTACATATATGTATATGTGTATAAATTTTTGACTACAGTAAGGTTTTTTTGAAGTATTTAAATAAAAGCTCTTTTATTTATGAAAATATTTTATTTATTTGAGAGCTTGTGCACACATGCATGAACTAGGGGAGGGGCAGAAGGAGAGGGACAAGCAGACTCCCCGCTGAGCACAGAGCCTCATGCAGGACTTAGTCCCAAGATTCTAAAATCATGACCTGAGCTGAAGTCAGATGCTTAATTGACTGAGCCGCCCAGATGCCCCTAAATAAAAACTTATTTAGTAATGTTAGTCTGCCTGTTCCACCATTATTTGTTAAATAGAAGTTGGTGGAGACTACAAATTTTGAAAGAGAAAAGATACATATGTGATCACATACAGATGTGATCTATGTATGTGATTGTCATCTAAAGATGGTAGTATAGGTCTGTCTGCCATTTTATAGGTAAGTCTGTTGCCAATAGGAATTAGTGCTAAACCTTTCAGAAGGTGGGTAACAGGAACATGAGCTATATTTTACCTTTGAGCTGAAGAGTAAACATAATTTTTAAAAATATTCATGAATCTTTTAATAGATTTATATTATGCTAATACATTGAATATAGTAAATGGAAAGAAACTTTAGAATACTGTGAATTTAAACATCATTGATATTATAAAATTTTGATTAATATAGTGGGAGAGAAGGCCTTACAAAAGAAAATAAATCATGGTGGAAAGCAAGCAAAAAGGAAGAGGAAAGAGGAGATATATTCGTTTATGGTCTAGTCATTTTAACCAAAGGAAAGAAATAATGAATAAAGTTACATTATATTATATATCTAGGGCAGCCCCGGTGACCCAGCGGTTTAGTGCCTGCCTTTGGCCCAGGGCGTGATCCTGGAGTCCCAGGATCGAGTCCCATGAAGGACTCCCTGCATGGAGCCTGTTTCTCCCTCTGCCTGTGTCTCTGCCTCTCTCTCTCTCTCTCTCTCTCTTTCTGTGCCTCTCACGAATAAATAAGTAAAATATTTAAAAAATATATTATAAATCTACACCATTAGGTGAGGATATATTTATAAAAATTTCAATTAATATTTAAGGCCTTATCTCTTTAAAATGTACATTTTTTTTTAGTATCAACATGATTTTCCCCCTTTTTAAAGCATTACTTTTATGCTAGATCAGGGGCAGCAAACTTTTTCTGTAAAGGACCAGATAGTGAATATTTTGAGTTTTATCAGCCTTAGGTTCTCTGACAACTAGTCAACTCTGCTGTTCCTATGGACAGTATGCAAATGACTAGGTATGGCTGTCTTCCAATAAAACTTCACTTACAAAAATGGTTGGTGGTTCATTGGAACAGTTTTCCAACCTGTCCACCAACGTATTAGCAGGAACATATATAAGTTGATGATATTAATACTAGGGAGTAAGACAGACACTTAATAGAGTGAATATGTTCTGATGATATTTGGGTGAGTACAATGAGCTATGAAACAAAGAACAAACTCCTCTATGCACAGTATGGTTTAGTTGGCTTTATTGAGAAAGTGACTTTTGAGCACAAATATGAAAGAGGTAGGGGAATTGATCATATAGATAGAGAGATGGAGGAAGGAAAGAGACTGTCCTAGGCAAAAGCAATAGCTCTTGTCTAGGTTCAAAGGCTAGGACCTAAGGAGGACCTTTGTGAATTGAATGATTCAAGGAGAGCCTACTGGGAAAAAAGCTCAGAGAAGTAACGAATCTGATGAAGTAAGACCCTTTAGATCAAGGTTAGGTCTTGGACTTTGATGGTAAGTAAACTGGGAAACCATTGCAGGAATATTTTTTTTTAAAGCAGGGGAGTGAAATGATCTAGTCTGTGTTTTAACCAGATCATTCTGGCTACTATGTTGAGAATAGGTCATAGAATGAACAGAATAGAAACAGAGGGACCACTTAGAAAGCTATGGCAGTAATCCAGGTGAATGATCATGGTGGCTTGGACCTGAATGAGGTTAGGGGTATTTTTTTTTTATTTTTTTTTATTGGAATTCAATTTGCCAACATTTAGCATAACACCCAGTGCTCATCCCCCAAGTGCCCCCTCTCAGTGCCCATCACCCAGTCACCCCAACCCCCCGCCCACCTCCCTTTCTACTATGTTAGGGGTATTTTGAAGAGAAAATCAGCAGGGTTCTCTGATGGTTTAGATGTGCGCTGTGAAAGAGAGAGAGGAAGCAGAAAACAGGAGCTCACTTTTCGATATGTTAGTTTGATGCCTATTGGATGTGTAAATGAGGTTATCAAATAGGTACTTAAATATATGAGTAGTAGAATTTGGGAGATAGAAATTTGATAGTTGGGACTCCTGGGTGGCTCAGCAATTGAGTATCTGCCTTTGGCTCAGGGCATGATCCCCAAGTCCTGGGATCTGGTCCCACATCAGGCTTCCTGCATGGAGCCTGCTTCTCCCTCTGCCTATGTCTCTGCCTCTCTCTCTCTCTCTCTGTGTCTGTCATGAATAAATAAATAAAATCTGTAAAAGAAAAAAAAAAAGAAATTTGATAGTTATCAGCAAATAGTGGTGAAGCCATTTAATTAGTAGAGGCAAAAGAATCAGTAAAGATAGGGATATCTCTTGGATCTAACTATGTTGTAAGACTGGAGATTCAGCAGTGAAGATAATAAGATCTTCAGGGAGCTTACACTTTAGGGAGAAAGTAAATAAAAACCAGATGATGTCAGGATAGACTCTCTGTAATGTAAAGCAAGGTAAGTGAGTAGGAGGGATAGAGGTTATATAAGCAGCCCTAGAAGAGTGTCTGCAAACACCCAGGTGATGCGTGGACTGTGAATGGCAGGAACGTGGAACTGTCAGGATCTGGAGGTGATGATCGCTTGGGAGGTGCTACAACAGTCTAGGCAGGGAATAATGGGGGCCTAGACTGGACTTGTATCTCTGGACCCACCCGAGAGTGAATCATATGTGACTTTGCTGTGGGGTAAAAAGAGAGAGGGGGATTACAGGAAAGAAAGAAGAATGGGATAGTAATTACTAAGCTTGTTCTGCTCCAAAGACCTATGGTTTTACATACTCTCTTGAGAGAAGGTAAGTACCTGTCATTTTTATCTTTAAGTTTATTGATCACGTATTACATACTTGCCTCTGGGCTAAGGGCTTTCTATGTAATTTATTATTTAATTCTGACAACCTAGGAGATCTATACTATATAATTCCCATTTTTCTGACGAGAAAATGGCCGCGGGGAGTTTAAGTAACTTGCCCACAGTCATGAAGTTGCTGTGGTACGTACAGCCAGGGTAGCAGCCTGATGACTCCCAAGTGTGTGTTGTTTACCATGTCCTGCTGCCTCCCTCTGGTGGTGAGGCGGGACCTTCCTTCTTAATGAAGATAGGTGCCAACTAATCCATAGTAGTTTCAGTCTTTATCAGAGTTAGTAATCTTTCAGGAAGAAGTAAAGAATAGTAAACAAGTGCACCAGTTAGGAATTTGTTATATGGCTGTAGCGGGAAGTAATTATAAGGAAGAACATACCTGGATTAGAGTTCTCGGTATACACAGAAAGTTGCCTTGGTGACACAGATGTCCAGGTAATTGTTTGAAGTGCATTTGACATGGTCTCACCAAGGAAGCTTTATCTTTTGATGTGAGTAGAAGTCTTGGGGGGGAGGGAGGAGGGTCATGGAGTGGTGGGGAGTGGGGAAATGAGTCTTTGTATAGGTTGAAGGTGTTAGAGGAAGCCCTTGCCTGAAATGTGCAACTTGAGAGCCATGGGCACCATATGATGGAGCACTTACCCCAGGCTCCTGAGCAGTTTTTATTTAATAGGAGAGGCAATTGAAAGTCCCACAGGCTCTTCAGAGGACAGGGACCAGATCGAAAAGATGGATTTTCTTGTATTAATTGGAGGGGGGCACAGCCAGAGGCAGGCATGCCTGTGATCATTGTGTGGGCTTTCCAGTACCTCTGTGGAGCAGGCAGGTGACCCAGTCTCATTATGTGAGTAGATGAAGTGAAGATTAGGGCTTGAAGGTGTGGTGTAGACACATCGTGAGGGGTGGTTTCCCAAACCCTTTGATTTTCCCATGTTTCTTATTTGAGGATGCTGGGAAAACAAAACATTTTCCTTACTAAGCTTGAGAAAGAGTGAGCTTGAGGGGTGGTGGTAATGAAACTATTAATCTAACATATTTAGTGCACCCACCAATGCTGGGCCTCTTAATGATGCTAATTTAACATGAACTGTTCCTACCCTCTGCTTGTTCTTCAGTTGTTGAATTTGCTGTAGGCAACAGGAATAGCCTGGCTCAATAGTAGTGGATGACCTAAATATTTGTCCAGTAAATGTCACAGTTGGACCTCCTGAAAATTCAGAGTATGTTCTATACCATAGCACTTACTTAGGTTG
The DNA here is from genome assembly GCF_003254725.2 of Canis lupus dingo. NCBI lineage: Eukaryota > Metazoa > Chordata > Mammalia > Carnivora > Canidae > Canis > Canis lupus. Next base: position 21,184,197 of record NC_064256.1, on the reverse strand, counting down.
AAATTCTAAAATTTTTAGTTGTATAATGATGCCATTACATGCTTTTCTCTTCCTTTAACTTATCTTTTCATTACGTGAATAAATTTCAAAAACTGTTTTATAATGCAGTTTTGGTTAATCTTAGTATATGAACATAAGCGCCCAGTTTCATTATCTTTGTGGTAGTGATGTGCATGGGAGTCTGCAGTCTTTAACTGAACTTTAAAGACAGGAATTCTTGAAAGACAGGACTTCTTGACTCTGGCGTTCTGGATAAGTGTCAGGGATTCCACAAATGGCCACAGTTGTCAATAATTTTTTGTCTAAATGAGCATTTGCATTTAGCAGATTTCAAAGAGGTCAATGATCTGCCAAAAGGTAAGAACTGCTGTCTGTAGAGGGACATTTGAATAAGTAGACCTACATCTTATTTAAGACTTCTCTTGCTGTTAAAAAGTTCAGTTGTGAAATATTCTACACTCTGTGCCATGTTTGAAGCTTTGACTAGCTTGCTGCTTTCAGCTCTGTCAGTTGACCTGGAGTCCGATATTGCTCTTTTATTGGATACTGCGGTAGTCTCTTGGCTTTTTAATCCTTGGTATCAACTGATACTGCGAGTGTGGGTACCTTAGAGTAATGATGTTTCCTTTGTATGTCAGTAAGTGTTATGTGAAAAAAGATTCTCCTACTTGACAGTCATAAAGCCCTAAAATTTGTAATTTACTAAAGCTCTGAGAATTCCTACAGGAAAACAAATCTATTTAACTTTGTCAAACTGACTTGAACGGGACCTTTCTTTTGTGTGTGAGATCCAATCAAATCTACAGATATCTCAAGCTCATCTCTAGTTAATTCTCTGACAGGGATGGTGGCGTATGGAGGGGCCATTTCTGGGTTCACGGTTAGATTTTGTCCGGAAACACCTGCTGTGATGAAAGTAGAGTTGGCATCCCCTGGGAAACAGGCAGGCTAGATGACATGTTGAACAGTGCAGAAACAGCGTGCTTCAGTTATTTTGACTCGGATTACAGAAAATGATGAGAGTTAAAATCATGGAAATAAGTTTTGAAGGTACGCACTCAAATTTAATAATAAATATAAAAAGCTAGAGGAACAGAACTTTAGCTGTAGTATTTTAAACTCATTGGGAAGATTATTTATTGTTATTTTTGTAAGGACTCTTAGAAAGTGAAATATTGAAAAGATAAATGAGGGTGAAAATTGGTGAAGAGTTGAAAAGAGCATTATCTGGGGGAAGTTCTGATTTTGGTTTCACAAAAATGATGAGTTATTTTGGTGAAAGAAACTTACTGCCCTATAGTAGATTTTAGTTTTATATTATTTTGGGACTTAAGTCCATTTTCTTATACACATTCCAGTAGAGACTAAGAATATTGGATAAGAACAGTGTGAATCTTGAAAGCAAATAACCTCCACATTGATAAGAATTGTGGCATGCCTGGGTACTGAGTGTCTTGCCTGAGATCCCAGAGACTGTTCAGAAGCTGTTCCAGTTCATTGGGTCAAAAATCCACTATTTACGAAAAGCTAAATACGGATTTGCACGATTGACCATAATGGCTTCAATTTTGAAAGATAGTAGTATCAGGGAGCACTTCCAGTTGGTGGGATAATTTGAGAATCGTCCATGCTCAAATGGCTAAAATATTGTACTTTTTGCTACTTCATCACTCCATTTTAAAAATAGGGAGGGGGGGAAAGGCCTGTTGAGAAGGTGGAAGGATGTCAATTGGAGAGTAAATCACAATAACCCTGTGAAGCCACTCCTTAGTTAACAACTGCCTGAAGGTTAACCATTCTTTAGAAGACTGTCAGTGTGGAGAGACTGACTGAGGGTTCCTGCCCCTGTCGTTTGCGTGGATGTGTGTGCACGTGTGTGTGCATGCACGCACATGTGGGCCAGGTGAAGAGAGAAGAGGACCTGTGAATAGGGTAGAAGGTGTGGAGAATAGAAAGCTAACAGTAAATCCTAAAACTTGGAGCACTGGGAAAATTTGACTATTTTAAACTGTACTGCTCACTTAAAAATAGTAAAATTATACCATTATTCTTTTGAGTATGAGGGAGAGATAAAAATACAGTTTTTCTAAATTGGAAAATTTGCTGTAATCTTGCTGCTAATGACTGATTTCTTCCAACAGTTGCAAGGCAGTTTTTGCTCTGATAGGTTGATAAAGGAAACAAAATCAAGAACATATTGGAAGTTCTCAGAGAAAATTACAGTTTAGGTATGAGTTGGGGGTGGATAGTTAGACATTTTAATTGAAATAAAACAGTTTTATACTAATATGGGATCACTGTGGGTGTACATTTGTAGTACATCTGCTCTTGAAGCATTTCAGTAGGGTTAAATGTATGTTAATGCTTTTGGAAGAAAATTATTTTTGATAACATCCGTCTAAGGAAACTAGCTTAGGAAATTGTTTTTTTAAACAATATAGATATATTATACTTGCATTTAGAGAATGAATTAGGAATTCTGTGTACTGCTTTAAAAATTTCAAAGAGTTGGAAGTTTTTGGTTGTGTTCTTCTCTGGTGGTGAAGAAAGTTAACAATAATTAATACAACAGAGGATTAAAGCAAGCTTATACATCTGGAGAGTGACCACAGTCTGCTCTATGCCTCCAAACATCATTTTAACGAACCTACTTTTGATATTATGAAAGACTGCTAGTGGTTTATTCTATCCAATCAAAAACAGCTTCTCTTGCGTGTAGATTGAAAACATCTCAGTTGACTTTTCACTGTTGATATAGGTAATGCATATGACAGAAGATTAATATCGAGTGCTAGGTATTTGCCAGCCTTTAACCCTTCTTAAAATTTTTGTGAACCAACCAACCTTTATCCTATGATGAGTTGAGCTGTGTAGTAATCTTGAGGATATATAGATCCATCAGATTTTAGAATAGGAAAGATTCTTACTTATAAGGCAGACTGTGAGTTTTCCTTGTTAACGGTATGGAGGTGTTTATTACCACTGTGGACTCCTTGGCTCCCTCTCAGGTCTGCTAAGTTAAAATCTTAGGGTGTGGGTATGGACATTTGTTTTAAACAAGCTCTCCAGGGGAATGTCCTTTTCACTCCAGTTGAACAATGGCTGGTGTAGTTTATGGCTTTCTTTCATGGATATGGAAAGAAGCCCAGACGTGGGTGGGTGGGAAGGGACTGGTTTTGCAGGAACTACAACTTTGTCTTCGCACTGTAAGAGGGATGATTTTTTTTTTCTAGGATGCCCATGACTTCATCAGAACGGTACCATACCTTTCTAAGTACAGAATTGAAAAAGTTGCAAATTAGCTCTCATTTTTACCTACGCCAACACCATATATGTATGTCTTCGGTATTCAGCCCAGCTTGCCTGGGTGTGTGTGTGCATGTGTGCTTATTTTTTGAAAGATACTTCTGCTGCTTCTCCGAGAGAACACCAAATGGCGGATGACGCCGGTGCTGCGGGAGGGCCCGGAGACCCCGGGGGCCCCGGAAGGGGAGGCCGCGGTGGCTTCCACGGAGGCTTCGGCAGCGGCATCCGGGGCCGCGGGTGTGGCCGTGGCCATGGTCGGGGCCGGGGCCGCGGAGCTCGCGGAGGCTAGGTGGAGGACAAGGAGTGGATCTCCGTCACCAAGCTGGGCCGCCTGGTCAAGGACATGAAGATCAAGTCCCTGGAGGAGATCTATCTTTTTTCTCTGCCCATCAAGGAATCTGAGATCATTGACTTCTTCTTGGGGGCGTCCCTCAAGGATGAGGTTTTGAAAATCCTGCCCCTGCAAAAGCAGACCCCTGCTGGCCAGCGGACCAGGTTCAAGGCATTTGTTGCCATCGGAGATTACAACGTACACGTGGGTCTGGGCCTCAAGTGCTCCAAGGAGGTAGCCACTGCCATCCGTGGGGCCATCATCCTGGCCAAGCTTTCCATCGTCCCTGTGCGACGAGGCTACTGGGGGAACAAGATCGGCAAGCCCCACACTGTCCCATGCAAGGTGACTGGTCGCTGTGGTTCTGTGCTGGTGCATCTCATCCCTGCCCCCAGAGGCACTGGCATCTCAGCCCCTGTGCCCAAGAAGCTACTGATGATGGCTGGTATTGACGACTGCTACACTTAGGCCAGGGGCTGCACTGCCACCCTGGGGAACTTTGCCAAGGCTACTTTTGATGCGATCTCCAAGACCTACAGCTATCTCACCCCTGATCTCTGGAAAGAGAGTGTGTTCACCAAGTCTCCCTATCAGGAATTCACTGACCATCTTGTAAAGACCCACACCAGAGTCTCCATGCAGAGGACCCAGGCTCCAGCTGTGGCTACCACATAGTTTTATAAAAGAAAAATAAAAGTGAATTAAAGTTTGTTAAAAAAAAAAAAAAAAAGATACTTCTCACCACCTACATGTTCAGAATAATAATAATAAAAAGTTTACGGGGGCTTACAGAGAACTCAATTTTAATGAGAAGGGTTGTATGTGTGAAGTACGTACTTTCTACTTACTCTCTTTTAATGGCACGCACTTTCCCCTTAGAACTTTCTCGAGCAAATGTGAATGGTAGCCAGAATACTTCTTTCCTCTTCAGACCCTTAACTGTGATTAATATAAAAAGGCACTTGTCAAAAGGGTTTGAAATGGCAGCCTTGATATTGGAGCTGTGGCAGTAGAGATAGGTCTGCATCCACTCACTCCATTATGTTATTTAACTTACCAATTCAACCATTTGTCTTCTCCCTGCTTAAAAGAGGATGGCCATATAAGCTGTTGTTAACCATATCAGCAGGGTGGGATATTATTTCCCTTAGAGCGAAACCACAACTTTCTTTGAGGATTTAGCACACGTTAGAAAAAGCACCAGTGTAGCTGCTCAGAGATGAAGTGTGGGTCGTTTGACAACTCTCTCTGCCTCACAGAGGGATTACTTTGGGGTTTAACAGAAACATCCTTTTTGTATTTATTGTATTAATGAAATTTTTAGGATCCATGAGTGAGATTATGGTTCAGTGTTTAAAATAATGTAGCTTGATGAACCTTTTTTATTTGAATGGGAAACTTGTTTTCGTTGATTTGCAGCTTCAAAAAGTGAATCTTTTGGAAATTAAACTGCATTAATTTAGTTACTCTGTATGGAAACAAAAACCCAGAAAGTTAAAATTTGCATAAGTGAAGACCTTGATGATTTCAGATTATAGTGTGGTGGAGGATAAGGAATAAGAGCCCATAGAATTTGTAAAAACAAATTCAGTCTAACCACTTAATGGCATGTGCAACTAATTTGCCAATTAAATATTTCTAGTATCTGAAAGATCTTCAAAGTTAAGAGTGGAGGTTCTTAATCTTTCTTAATTTCATACTTTCAGAAACATAATGGAAAATTACTAAATTTTTTATCACTTTTCATTCGAAGTTTTAATATATGAGCTAAGAGAAGGATGGATTTTAAGTATTTGAGGAAAATTATTGTTTTTTGAGAAATGTATAAACTGTGATATTTCCACATCACACTGTGCTTGATTTTTTTGGTATCATTTGTAAATATTTGATTCCCAGATAACAATTTTCACTATAATTAAGACTATAGATTTTGGGGTTTTACCATTTTGATGGTTACCTACTATGTTTAGAACATTGTACTAAACACACTTAGCTCCAGAACAACACTCTAAAATAGATATTTTATTCCCATTTTACAGAGAGAATTGAGTCAGAGTTAGTAATTTGCTTAATATCACTCATTAGTAAGAGGCAGATCTGACAGTCCTGGGTTTTTAAAAAAAAAAAAAAACAGTTTTATTGAGATAAAATGCACCTACTTAAGGTGTATAATTCAGTGGTTTTTAGTATATTCACAGACTTGTGCAACCATCCCCACAGTCCATTTTAGGACATTTCATCACCCCCAAGGACATGTTTATCTCCTTATACCTTAGCAATCCTCACTCTCCTTCCCATTTTCTCCTTGTCCCCAGTCTTAGGCAACCAGTAATCTACTTTCTGTCTCTGGGCATTTCACATAAATGGAATCATACAATCTGTAGTCCTTACAGCAGGCTTCTTAGTATATTCTCAGGGTTCATTGATGATATAGCATGTAACAGTACTCTTTTTATTGATAAATAATATCATGTTCCTATAGACATACCACATTTTGCTTATCCATCCTTTAGTTAATGGATATTTGGATTTTTTTCCCCCTCTGGCTATTACGAATAATGCTACCATGAATATTTGTGTTTTGTTTTTGTTTTTTTACCATGAACATTTATATACAAGTTTTTGTGTGAACATATGTTTTCATTTCTCTTGACTATATACTTAGGGATGGAATTTTGGGGGCATTTGGTAACTATGTTTAACTTCCTAAACAACTGCCAAATGATTTTCCAAAGAGACTACATGGTTTTACATCCCCACCAGCAGTGTATGAGGGTTTTTATTTCTTCATATTCTCACCAGTGCTTGTTCTTAATGGGGATGAAGTGGTTATCTCATTGTGGTTTTGGTTTTCATTTCCTTGATGGCTAATGATGTTGGGCACCTTGTCATGTGTTTATTGGCCATTTGTATGTCATCTTTGGAGAAATATCTATTCAAATCCTTTGCCCATTTTTTTAAAAGATTTTATTTATTTATTCATGAGAGACACAGAAAGAGGCAGAGAAAGAGAGAGAGGCAGAGGGAGAAGCAGGCTCCATGCAGGGAGCCCGACGTGGGACTCGATCTCCGGTCTCCAGGATCACACCCTGGGCCAAAGGCAGGCACTAAACTGCTGCGCCACCCAGGGATCCCCGTTCTAGGCTTTTTGATTACTGTTCATTGAACTGTTTATGTAATGATAATTCCTAACTCACAAACTGATGGCTTTTATATAAGCATCATATGCAGATTTATCACTAACTTAAAAAGAATGAGAAGAAGGCTCTCCTAGTCTAAAACACAAGGCCTTAAAATTTAACTCCAGCTTGAGGTCAGATAGGCAAAGAAGCAAACTGAATTAGCACTGGAATAGGAATGAAGCACCACATTATATGTTTGGGTATTTAAAGTCATACTTTTCTTAGCTCAGCCGCTACTCCTGAAAGTAAAAACAAATTAGAATGCTTATCTCTTAAAGTATAATCATTGTTATTTCAGTCTGTGCCAAACAATGTTTGGAAGGCCTACAATTCCCATAATATCACCAAATAATGGTGATATTATTTAAAGCAAGACTTCACCAAATAAGATCAAGGATCCTTTGAGTTTATTTGTGGGACTTTACTTTCCCCATAAATGTTTCCAGCTTAAAAAGTCTACTGTACTTTTTGAAAGATTATAAAAAGACAATTGTTGGCAATTGTTTGTGGCAACTATTTCTTTCCTAAATATAACCTCAAAAAGTCAACTAGTTTCTTGTAAGTTAATAAATTTCCCAGGCTACAGAGTATGGTTATAGTAGAAAAAGTTGTAAATTTTAAAAGCTGGGTCATAGACACCATGATGCTATTTATAAAAAGTCCTAAGGAATCCACTAAAAAACTATTAGACTAATAAATGAATCCAGCAAGGTTAAAGGATACAAGATCAATATACAAAAATCAACTGCATTTCTAGATACCAAAAGTAATCAACCCAAAAACGAACTTAAGAAAATAATGCCACTTACAATAGCCTCAAAAAGAATAAGCTACTTAAGGATAGGTTTAACAAAAGACATGCAAAAGCTATACTCCAAAAACTACGAAACACTGTTTACAGAAATTAAAAAATAAATGGAGAGAAATTCCAGGTTCATAGACTGGAAGACTTAACATTGTTAGAATGGCAATATTACCACCAAAGTGATCTACAGATTCAGTGTACTCCCTATCAAAATTCTAGCTGGCTTCTTTGCAGAAATGGACATATTGATCCTAAAATTCATATGGAAATATAAGGGACCTAGAATAGCCAAAACAATCTTGAAAAAGAACAAAGTTGTATTTTAAATTTGCTACAAAGCTACAGTAATCAAGACTGCGTGGTAGTGGTATAATAACAGACATACAGACAAATGGAATAGAATTGAAAGTCAAGAAATAAGCACATTTTAAGTCATTTGCTTTAATAAGAATGACACTTCAATAAAAAAAATTAGTCTTTTCAACAAATTGTTCTGGGACAAGTGGATATCCACATGCAAAAGAAAGAAATTAGAACCCTACCTTACACTGTATACAAAAACTCCCTCAAATTAGAGCAAAGATCTAAGTGTAAGAGCTAAAATTGTGATGCTCTTACAGGAAAACACAGGCATACATTTCTGTGACTTTGGATTAAGAATTTTTTTTAGATTATGACACATGCAACACATGAAAATAACACAGAAATAGATTCCATCAAAATTTAAAACTTTTGTCCTCCAAAGGACACCTTCAACAAAGTGAAAAGGCTGACTACAAAATGGCAGAAAAATTTTGCAATTATGTATCTGATAAATAACTCTGGAATATGTAAAGAACTCTTGTAACTCAATAATAAAAGGAAAAATTATCCAGTTTTTAAAATAGGCAAAGGGGATGTCTGGGTGGCTCAGCGGTTGAGTGTCTCTGCCTTCCGCCAAGGGTGTGATCCCGGAGTCCTAAGATTGAGTCCCACATTGGGCTCCCTGCATGGAGCCTGCTTCTCCCTCTGCGTCTCTCTCTTTCTCTGTGTCTATCATGAATAAATAAATAAAATCTTAAAAAAAAAAAAAAACCTAGAACATTTGGGGTTTCCTCTTTCCCATTCAGGAATACAAGTTAGGTTTGGAATGGCCAGGGAATGGTAAAGGTTTAGTGATAGGATGGCTTTCAGGTTGATTTCTGGTCTTTTATGGTAAAGCTCATGGAATTTCCCATGGGAAGCAGAGTACAGAGCAGAATTTGGAAATTGCTTTGGTTTTTAGTTTCTGATTTTCCAGCTATAAAATAGGAGAGTATTCTTACCTTTTATTGCCTTACAAGGCATCGAGAAATCTTAATCAAATGTTAAATGAGAAAGCTATTCATGCCTCCTAAAAGAAGAAAAGAATATTAACCTGAGATGATATTACAGTGTCTTCCAAAGTGAAGGGGGCACTTTCGAGGAACCCATTGTGACTATTTAGTCATAGATATTTCTGTTCATAGTGACAGGAAGTGTAGAGACCAAGCATTTCAGAAAACAGATGCCCCAGAGTGACTTATCAGAGTAAGATGAAGTATTCATGGACTTGGGAACCCATGCAGCATTTCTGAAGAAAATGCATGAGTTTTCCAGAGTGACAAAATTTGATATTTTAGTTCTTTAAAAGAGTTGATGCATGATGAAAACTAGTAGAAATACTGGTAGTCCTCCTCTTTAGGGAGAATCCTGCTCCCTTGTTGCTCAGTCATCTGGTTTGTCCAGTAGAATGGCTTGGCAGTCTTAACGATATTTGAGTACATAAACCTCTGTAAAATTTTGTAGGAATTGTACCAAATGGTTAAAAAATAAAAACCTCTGTCTCTTTTTCTCTGCAGTGTCCCATGAACAGCTCTTCTTGCCACAACCTTTTTTTCACCATAAGTGTGACATCAAGTCCTTAGGGTTTAAAAAAAAAAAAAAAAAAATTGCTGCTGGCAAAGTGAGGCCAGCATCTGTAACTCCCTGGAGCAGGATCCAGCATGTCTCAGTGACCCTGCATGGCTTTGGTCCAAAGCATTCTGATCAGACCCTTGATTCCCTTCAGAGGAAATGAACTTTTCTCCATGCTGCTGCTCTTCACTGAAACTCCGTCACAGGTTTATCTGAATAAATCCTTGGCAACCTTCAGGACCCAAACGATGTTTTGTCTTCTCCAAGATGCCTCTCTTTTGCAAGTGCCTCACTCCTGAAGCTTCTATTTCCTTGCTATGAATAAGTCCTACAGGTTAGCACTTAATGTGGTATACTGTCAGGATCTGCTGTTCCATTCTTTCTTGTGGATTAGACCAACACAGCATCATGCCTTCTACCACCATTCTGCTCCTCACATGGCTTGTCCAGTGCTAATAGGCTGTGCTACTTCCATGTTGTTAGCTAGCTAGCTGAGGACTGGTATTCTTACCATAGCCAGTATGTCAGAAAAGCTGAGAACTAGTAATGGAACCATATTTTCAGGGCCATATCACTTGTAACCTGCTCAGCTCCAGGGAGCAGCAGCCACATAGAACATGAATTGGATGTCATCCACTGGATTGCACAATGTGGAATCCAATGTGGCCTCTTGTGTCTACAAGTGGCCTGTGTTTACACATCATTGCATTACATTCGCTGGACTGCAGACTCTTTCCTACCTCCATCCTGTCATATTTTTGTCTGTTTCAGTGGGAAATTAAACACTAGTAAGGAGTAAATCTAACTTTTCCATAATTTTTTAGGGCAATGTTTTAAAAATGAGATCCTTGACCCTTGTATCAGAAAAACTAGCTATGCTGATTAAAATACAGATTCCTCGACCCCCTGATAGACATGAATCAGTCTAGAAGTGGAGCTGAAGGCTTTAATAAAAGCAAGACTGATGATTCTTATGTACTTCCCTGAAATCTTAGGAAATGATTGTTGAAATAGCTTCTCGGTAAGTAGAAACTATGGTCCTCAGAGTGTTAATGTCACTGTCTTTAACCAGTTGCACCACCGTCAACCTTTTCTAACTCATTGAAATTCTATTTAGTAGGTAGTTGTAAGGCTACCAAGTCAGCCATGGTGGGAGAATCAGATATAAAAAAAGGCCTTTGCTCTTAATGTGCTAATCATCTGTATGGAAAGAAAAGATACACAATATGTGCACTCATAACACATATCTACATAAATATTATGTAAATATATCTTGAAAACTATTAGTAATAGTACAGGTCTGTAGGATTGACAGTTTGTAGAGTTACATCTTTGGGGTCACATACAGCTCTACACTTTAGAGTGACTAGATTTCAGTACTTCAGGCAGATTTCATAAGAGAGAGAAGCTCTATGGAATAGTTGCCAAAGGTTTTCAAGAGTTCAGAGTTCACAGTTTTGAATTCAAGTCAGAGCCTCCAAAAAGCAGTAAATGTTAGTTAATTATAGGAAAACTGATTAGGTTAGGGTGAGGCACATTTTAAATTTTACCAATTTTTGAGTAACTTTTAATTTTATGTGTATGTATTTGCAGTTTTAGACCATAAAAATACTAAAATGGATACTAAGTGCCATAGCTTTATATACTAGTATTTGGTTACTACTGTCTGTTACTTTCTGTGGGACTTAGAAGGAGAGGTCAAGAAAAGGAAGGACCTCATTATTTATAGCATGATATTATGTAAAACTGTATCCTACCAGCATGCTTGGCAAAAAAAAAAAAAAAAAAAGTGGCTAGGACACCATTTTTGTTTACATTTTATTATGGTATGAAATTTTTGCTTATTGTGTAAAAAGTGGTGTTTTTTCTTTTGGTCACATCTTTGTCATTTGAACATCATTTCCCACTAGATGCTTTATTGGTCTAGGTTAGAAGATTGTGGGAGCCTTCCTTCAGTCTCTTTGGGGTCTGCTTCATGCAGAGGTATGGAAATTTAGAATTGGAAAGGAGCTACACATTTTCTAGGTCGCTATCCGTTTAACCACTGAAGACTTCTGCATACAGCCATTAGAATATAGCACACAGTAAGGGCCTCCACAGTATTCGTCCATCAGTAGTAACATTTGAAGCCAAGTTATTGGAATTTCAGTTCAGAAATTTCTTCTCAGGTGTTTTAGAGCTGTAAAGAAACCTGCTCTTCCTGCTCAATTCATTTCATCAACGACTGTCCCACTCTGAGGATCTTTCCATATTTTTTCCTTTTAAATCCCAATTCTTGTTTCACTGCCATTTTCCTTATGTTTTGTCTCTTTTTTTCCCTAAAAATGGGGAAGACAGAATGAGTTCAAAGAAATTGAGGGTTGTAGTTTAAAACTTCTAATGTTATTGTCCTTGTCAGGGCCAGCCTGAGATTTTCTGCCACCTTTTATATAATTTATGCTCAGCATAGTTCTGATTTTTACTGCCGCCTTTGTGCAGATACACACCCAACCTTATGCTGATGGCAGCACAACTGTTTCTTCATGGCCAAACTTAAAAATATTCTGGAAATGTTAAAAGCATGGAATAAAAACTTGTGGGTATAATGGGATGGGAGTAGGAAATTTGGGGGAAACAGTGGAAACCTGTGCCAAAGTTTTTGACTCTTTTTATAGAACTAAAGGACTAACTTCCTTTTTCTTTTCTTTTCTTTTTTTTTTTTTAAATAGACTCAAAGGGGTTAAAAGAAAAACAAGGTATCAGGCACAACTTGTTCATAAAAATGAGAACTATTTAAAGAAGTGAAGGTCGGGACAAAATTCATTAATAAAATAATTTGTGTCCCTGTGCCCTCAAAACATACACTTTTGTTGGGAGGGGGAGACTTGTAAATAGAAATGTGAAGCTTCAGAAAAGTCAGGTTTCTTATAGTTTTGTAGTAGACGCTCAAAAGAGGTAAAGGATTGGCACTAGTACATTTGGTGCCCATCTAAAATGCGATCCTCTGAGAACTTCTGTCAAGCCAAAAGTGTGCAGTGTCTAGTTGAAGAACTGGGCTGTGGGTTCTTCTTCCCCATCACTTTTGTCTTAAAGTGTCAGTTGATTACTAGTGGAACTTTTTAAAGCTTATGTAGAATCTTGTTGCTGTTTGAATATATGCTTCATGATAAACCTGATTTCTTAATCCTCAGTGACATTTTTTTAATTGAAGTGTATTTAGCAGTGTTATATTAGTTTTAGGTGTACAACATAATGATCCAACAATTCTATATATATTCAGTGCTTACCATTATAAATGTCACCATATGTCACCATCATTTCTTAAATTCCACACGAGTGAAATCACATGGTATTTCTCTTTCTCTGACTTATGTCACTCGAAGATGACACAAACAAATGGAAAAATATTCCATGCTTGTGGGTTGGGAGAACCAATATCATTAAATCGTTAAGAACTTTTTAATAACTTGATAAAGGACTATATTTAAACATCCATAGTGCTATATGTGTTTCCATATGTATGTTTCCTGCCACTAAAGATTGAATTATATCCCGTTTATGTATTTTATTTAATTTTTCTTAAGACTTTATTTATTTATTCATGAGAGACGCACAGAGAGAGAGGCAGAGACACAGGCAGAGGGAGAAGCAGGCTCCATGCAGCGAGCCCGATGTGGGACTCCATCCCAGGACCCCAGGATTACACCCTGAGCCAAAGGCAGACGCTTAACCACTGAGCCACCCAGGCATCCCATATATCCTGTTTAGAAAACAGCATTTGTTAAAACATGTGAGATGATGATATTAGATTTAGATTATTATTTTGGTAGGGTTTTCTACTGCCTTTTAGGCTTTTGTGCATGTGTGTGTGTATCTGTGACTTCTTGATTTTTTTTTTTTTCTCTTTGTTGGTGGGAGTATTAATTTTGGTTTCTTGATTGATTGCATGAAGATTCCAGCTTTTATTTTTGCCATGGTTTTATAACCTGTGTGGTTTTAAAGTTGAATTACTTTTTATAAGAAAAAGTAGCAATATCCTTTTAATAACAGATTTATATGAGGATATAACTGATTTGTTTTCATCTTTCTTTTCTCTTTTCAGAGGATGTTAAGCAAGTATTTGGACAGACCACAATTCATCAACATATTCCATTTAACTGGGATTCAGAATTTGTGCAACTACATTTTGGAAAGGAAAGAAAAAGACACCTGACATATGCAGAATTCACTCAGTTTTTACTGGTGGGTCTAGCTCTTCAAGAGTAAAGGAGTAAAACTGGGTCCTGATATACCTGAAAATTGCTAACCTGGCAAAACCATCCTATTTGGAAGTATTTCTTTATTAGTATGTAAACACGATATGGTTATATGGTTAAATGGGTTCTTAGAGACTGTGTAGAACCCCTTCACGTGGAAGAGGAATATGCATTGAGACCCCAGGAAATCAAGTGATTTGCTGAAAAGTCACATAAGTCAGAGGGGACAGAATTGGAGGTTGGATTCTTAGCTCAGGACTAATTCCACTGCTATTTACCAATATTTTGTTTTCCCTTGAGAAATGGATGTGTCAGCATCAACATCTGGCCATTAAGGCCTTTTATAGACAAAGGTACTGGGCCTGCAACTTGATTGCAGTTTGGTTTTTTTTTTTTTTTTTGATTGCAGTTTGAAATCGTCTGGGTTACTATAAAAATGTTCTTCAGGTCCCCCACCTCTAGAGATAAGATTAGACTGGGGAGGTGGGCAGGGAGAGCATGGGCATTGGGATAGTGAAGTTTCCAGGCGCTTATCATGTGCACCCACGTTTGAGAACGCTTATCATGTGCACCCATGTTTGAAAACACTGTTCTCAGAGCACCTGCTGCCTGTATCCAGGGTTAAACTTTATTGTTTACATTTCTGGGGTGCACCTTCCTTGGCCTGTCCCTCCTGCCTTTCTCTCATCACCATCCTCGCTCCATTATGATCACATCATTGGGTCACTGACGTTGCCAGTGGACGAGTAGTAACAAAATATGATAACATTTTAGTTTTCCTCCTGAAGCATAGTTTTTTAAATGTTTTAATTCCAATATTAACATCTAGTTACTAGAGGTAAATATCTGCATGCTACATAGGCTAAATGATAAACAACTACTCTTTCTTTTGGACTTTGATGCATTTGTTCTGTTTCTCTAACAAATTTTGTTTCATTAAATGTAATTTAAAAAGACTTATTTAAGGCCATTATTTTGCTATGTTTAAATTCTGGGTCTTGAGGGAAAATTTGCCTTCTTTTCTTTGTCACTAGAAATGTCTTTAGAGGGTATTCTGATGCCCCGGGATGTTTTCTGTTTCATTTGCCCAAGACTTTGCTAGAGCCTTCTGAGAAATGGTTGGAAGGTGGAGTCGGGTGGATGTGGAGGGCACAAGAATACACACACACACACACACACACACACACGCCGCGTCGTGTGCTCATTCAATCAACATTTTGTGGTATCCATTCTTAGGCACCAGCATATTTAGTAGGTTGGCTTTAATAGGTACTTCTCTTTTTGACTTTTAGTGGTTTTGTTATGTTATATAAAATTTGTCATGCTATTTATTTAGTTTGCTTTATTTTCCCCGCCTTTGGGAACTTAAAGCAAGATGTTTTAAACATAGTTGTAATTTTTTAAAAATGTTAATGTCTATGAATCCCCTTTTTCCATTCTATGTAAACACAAACCTACTTAAATAACTCAGGTGGAGAATGGAATGTGAGTTGTTGGATTTTTGCTGTTGTTTACACAAGACATTGGTGCACAGTAGGAGGTGGTATTCATTTTGATGAGGAATAATTACAATAATGCTATTGAGACAAATGCCTCAAATTGACTTTATGGAACACAGCCTAATTAACTTTTAGCCTTAATGGGATGTTAGCAATAGTAAGGATGATCACGTTTCCCTTTTAAGCAGGTATCAATTATGCTGAATTGAGTCCGCTGTAAGCCACTCACAGCGGCTTCTAGGCCTTCTTCAAGATATGGAGAAGCCAGAGTCAAAGATTAGATGACTCAGGGATTACTGATTGTTTCCAGCTGCAACTTGTAGGGCATTCACTTACATTTGATTCCTTTTTATAATGGTAAATGGAAAAACATCCCACAGTGTCCTGCATGGGATGATTTTGACTTTGTAGCGAGAATGCAAGTGCTGAACATATACTAGATTAAAATGGTTATGGTGGATAATTATCTCAGTTAGGGCTTTGCCTTTGTGTTCCCCTCCAGGTCCAGATTCAAAGGAATTAATGGATGTATCATGATAGACTTCATATGAATGTCAGTGAAATGCCAGTTTTGATGTCTGCCATTGGTTACTCCCCACCCCTTCAAATGTTTTGTTTGCTTCCTTTGAACTCTTTTCTGAATGCAGGTTTAGCTTCAAACCCCTACCCTAAATGCTTTGTTTGCTTCCTTGGGGCTCTTTTCTGTAGGCAGGAACTTCTTAGAGATAAATAAGAAAACTTAATTTCCTACTATATTCTGGGTTCTTGCTTTGTTGAGCATGCACCCACCTTTCTGCTCTAGGGCAGGGCTCAGAATTAGGCAGCAGCTCCCTGGTTGGTGCCACAGTTGTGAAGGCAGATGCTTAGCTGCTTGAGATGTGAAAGTCCTGCCTGGGTGCATGCTACTACCTGTCATCTGATGAGGAAGAGGAGCAGCCATAGGGACAGCTGAGAAGTGTTTGTGTTTTCAGGGAACCACAGCCAACTTGAGTCTTAGATTCGTGAGTTACCAATACTTAGTATGTACATCTGATTGTGACTGGTGAGCAGAGCCATTCTCTACAAGGTCAGATTTCTTTTTTCTTCACTTAATGAGTGTTTTACTGTATCTAAGTGAGTGTGAATTTGTTATAAGCCACCACGTAAATGTGAGGACTTACGTGTTCATCTGTGTACTGTCTGGACAGGCTGCCCACTCTCTAAGGCGGTGCTGGTCGTGGGCACTGCTTGAATGCTATGCTGGTATGTTGTTTTCTGTGCTTTGGTTTTAAACTCATAAAGTGGTGAATCAATTTGATGTTCTTTGAGCTAAAATTGCCTTACTTTAACTTTACATGTAAATGATCGTTGAAGCAAGAAGCAGCGATACAAAGCCTCCTTCCTAGAGTCCTGTTCCTAGTTGATAGAGGAAGGATTTCAGAAGTGAGTGGGACTGCAGCCCTGTCACCCCTCATTGATTCTGCTGCTCTATTTACTGCTGTTTATCTTCAGGTCTGTCATCCTCTCTTAACTGTATGAGTGGTGTGTATGTGTGAATTTGAGTACAGTTTTATATGGGGGTGTATATGTATATTTTAAAATACTGTATTTCTACACACCTCTATTCTTCTAATTTTAAGGTTGCTAGTTGAAAAATGGATTTTTGGTATACTGAACTTTTTAGAAAACAATTTGGAGAAATATTCTGTATCTGATGTAACTCCTGTTCATAAATGGTATTAATTTAAACTCTCTACCCTGTGTGGAAGTATTTCTTGTGCTTTGATTATTACTTGCTTGAGACAAACCACCCAATTGAGCAAATGTTTGCTGAATATGCAGGGTTTGTCCAGAGGCCTTGTGCAAAGGGCCAAGGGGTACAGAGATGACTTTTTAGAAACTTAGAATGTACAAATCTAGGGGTTGTTTCTGTGTTTATCCATCTGAAGACTCAGAAGGAACAGCTGCAAACAGGTGTGTATACCCTCCAAGGCTGCTCTCTTGTAGCAAAAACCCTCAGGGGTTTGCAGCATAGACTTTTGTAGCAGCTGTAAAGCTGAAACCAACATTTAGAGTGTGGTTAGGGCAGCCATCCGAAGTACAGACTTAAAGGACCAGATAATCAGCATAAGTAGACCTACTTAACTATCCCATTTTACAGATGAGAAACTAAGGCCTCTCACTTTCACATCTCTTAGTATCTCATTTATAATTTTGATTTGTGTTTCCCCATTGACTAATGATAACAAGCATCTTTTCATGTGCTTATTGGTCATTTGTATATCCTCTTGGGAGACATGTCTATTCAGATCCATTTCTAATTTATTATTGTGTGGAGGAGGACCCGAAAAGAGTACACAGAAACTATCTAGAGCTTAGGTTCTTCTGTAAGATCATAGACATGTGAGGGATTCAAAAATACTCTGCTGTTGCCATTTTATTACATTATCTCCAGGGCCAAGGCTATGGAGAGTTAGTGTCTGTTCCTAGAAGGGGCTGTGCTTCTGAATGGGGGTGTATAGTCATGCTTTGCTGGGCTTGAGAATTCCTGACCCCAACCCATTTATTGCCAAATATGATAACAAAAAAGGCCTTTAGTTTGGTTGTGTGTTACTGTCATTTCCAGTTACTTTTTGATGATGATTTATAACCATAGGTATATATTTCACACATAATTATTATAATTTTAAAATAATATACACATAGGAGATTATAGTTGCTCCACACTCAGAATAGGATAGTCTAGGATGGCTAACAAGTGCAATATATGTGTTAACTAGAAACCTGTTGTTATCAATTACCTCTCACTTAGCATTTTCTGGCTTAGAAAGTGCTTCTATTCATATTTGTCCTTATGATCATCTTAGATGTTAAGCGATTGCTATTGTTTCTGTATGAAAGATGAGTACACAGAGGCTTGGTGTAGTTTTCTGGACTTGTTCAAGGTGATACAGGTGAAACTGAAGTTGACTAATTTTCCTAAATCTCTAGCAATGTTTTACAAATTTTGTGTAAAATTTTTCTGCAGTGATGATTTTTTTAAAAATTTTCTTTAAATATTTTATTTATTTATTCATGAGAGACAGAGAGGGAGAGAGAGGGAGAGGCAGAGACACAGGCAGGGGGAAAAGCAGGTTCCATGCAGGGAGCCCGATGTGGGACTTGATCCCAGGACTCCAGGATCACACCCCGAGCCGAAGGCAGATGCTTAACTGCTGAGCCACCCAGGTGTCCCACTGCAGTGATTATTTTAAAAGGCAGCGTCCTGGGTCTCTGCCTCTCAAGATCTGGTGCAGTAGGTCTGGATAGGGCCTATGAAACTGCCTTTCAAACAAGCATCCTGAATTGTGATGTTCCACATTGTCCAAGGGGGCCACACATTGAGAAACACTTGTTTAGACTACAAAACTCTTGACTGTTTAAAAGCACAGAATCGGGTCTTCAGGTTTTCATCCCAGTGTTGATGAGAAGCTTTGACAGGCAGACATGATCAGACTTGTGTTCCAGAAAGATCACTGTGGCTATTGTATGGAAAATCCTGTGGAGTGGGATCTCACTGAGGATAGGGAATACCGATTTATCACTTTCTAATCTAAGAGAGAAACAACACTGGCCTGGGTTGGATTATAATGGTGATGAGTCAAAGCAACTGGATTCAAGAGGTGAAGGGATAGGCCTGACCAGGCTTGGTGATTTAACAGAATGGAGACAGTGAGGGATAAGGTAAAACTCAGAGTTTACATGTTTTTTTTTAGGTGAGTTTTAGGTTCAGGCAAGTGGGAGGATGTTGATAGGTTATTGAAATGGGGAGCATGGAGGAGGTGGGTCTTTCCAGGGGCCTGCAGAGCAGTGCTTTGCATATAATCACTCTTTGCACCTGTGTTGTTGCTGGATTTTTTTCCACCTTTTCTCAGTTCCTTGGAGTTAGGATGATACTATAGGAGCCCCACCTATGGGCCCACAGACTTGGGCATTCCCAAGGAATTCTCTTCCTCATTTTATGGAGCCAGGAAATTTCTTGTTTCCAAAGGCCTTCCTCCTCTTGCTTTGGGAAGAGGAATCATCAAGAAATCAGCAATGCTCTGAATTCAGGAAGAGTTTGGGTTGTTTTAGTTACCCAAGAAACAGGATTGCTGACTTGGGAGGGAATGGGGCTAAAAATCCTCTCAAAATGTCTTCTCCCCAAATTGAGTTTAAGAATGAAGACCCGAACATGAAGGTGTCGTTCTTTTACCATAACTTTATTTAGGTTCCCCTTTTGTCAGAAGGAGATGAGTCATAGTTGACAGAGCTGGGAGTAGCACCTGGGAATCAGAGCTGGGTTTCTGTACTCTAGCTGGACACACATTGGCAAGGATCATGACAGTCCTATTGGTAGCCAAAGCATGTTCATGCTAATAATGCAACCAAGTAATTTTGGTTCTTTTTGTGAAGTGAAACTGACCATTATTTTGGCTTGTGGGTCAGCATGGCATAATATCTGGTCTAGTCTTTTCAGTGTAAAGTAGACATTTTGATTATTCAGGTTCTGAGCCCTAGAGAGTAGATCTCTGAAAGCTCCTGTTCATGGGTGCTGGTGATCGTTACATGTCACTCTACGGGCCAGAGATTCACTGTTCCTAGTCAGCTGTGCTCTCTAGTCTTAATCACCATCACTTGTGGTTTGCTGCTCTATTTGTCTTGCCATCCTGGTAGAAGACAAAACTTTCAACACAGGGATCCCTGAGTGGCGCAGCGGTTTGGCGCCTGCCTTTGGCCCAGGGCGCGATCCTGGAGACCCGGGATCGAATCCCACGTCGGGCTCCCGGTGCATGGAGCCTGCTTCTCCCTCTGCCTGTGTCTCTGCCTCTCTCAATCTCTCTCTCTCTCTGTGACTATCATAAATAAAAATTTAAAAAAAAAAAAAAAAAAAAAACTTTCAACACAAAACAGAAATTGTTCCTCCCTCGCCCACCACCACCGAACAAAGGGAAACATAACCTTTAGCCATGACATCAAATTCTTAAGCTTTGGAATTGATAGAACACTTCAAATGTGAACAAAAAACAATCACTTGTAGTAGAACTCACTGAAGCCATGATTGTTTAAACACGTTAGTGGATGACTAACAAGGTCCTTGTTTAGAATGGAATAACTCAAGCCATTTGTACCTCCTCTTTGTCCCTCACCTTGCCATCTGTATTAGTTAAAATATCTAGACCGTGGATCTGTAGTAGCCAGAGACCATGATTATATTTGCATTTTTAACATGTGAGTGCTTTTTATGTTGATCTTTAAGTTGGACCAGATGGAGTCTGCAGTACAGCTTTGGTAGTGTTTCATAAATATAGTACCAACTTGATATTCCAAAATGAAATGAAAAGTAGCTAATGTTGTTTGCCTTCAGCTCTTCGAAGAGATTAGAGTGTACTTCGTGCTCAGCTGGAAACCATTGCTAGTTTAGTGATAGGTGACCAGAAATGTGGTCAGATACCGGTCATTCGGAGAATTAGATGCAGGACACATTTCATTCACATTGTACTTTCTACTCTCTGGGCAGAGGAAATCAGAATTCATCGTGCTGTTGTGTCCATGGTGTTCGTCAGCTTGCTGTTTTGTTGAGCAGCCTGGTGTGCAGGCTTTTACAGTAACATCCTGGTAAAAATGAGCACTCTGTACAGCATCTCCCCAGCTGCTACCCACTGTGAAGTTTAACATTAAATCAGAAAGGCAAGGAAATTGAGATGGAAATCTTTGTACTTGGTTTCTGCCAAGGTGTTACTGTGCATGCAGGGCCACATGCAATGCTGCTTCTAAAGACTCTTTTAATTAAAGGCCCCACCCAGTGAATTGAGGATGAAATTTTACCCTGAATTCTGAAAGTTCTGCATGGGTGGAATATGGGGAGCATAGACAAATGTTAAGAATGGGAACTACTTAGCTCTCTACCAATTCCTTCTAAGTTCTGTTTTTAACTCTTTCATAATATGTGGATCTTTAGTTTAACTAGATTTTTTTCCCTCCAAATTAGCACAGGATTATGAAAATGAAATGTGGATACTTATATGTTAAATAGGATACAGTTTCTGATATTTGATGTAATACAGAATTTATTTGAAGTAGGGCTAAATGTGATACCATATTTTTAAAGCAAATCTTTTAATCTTTGTTCCTTGTTTTGATAAATCATTACCTTCATTTTCCCTAGAATTCTTCTACCAGGACTCCCAGAAAAGAATTCTTTTGAGTCATATTCTTACTGATAACTCCCTGCTTTTATTAAAGGTTTAGGTATTTTTTTAAATTTCAAAACTGTACAAAACACAAAACATACAAACTAGCTAGGGGTCCTTTTTGGTGTTCTTGGCTTTATAATATAAATCATCTGGATCTGCTGCTTGTTTTGAAGGTCTATTGGTCTATTTTGTTTTGTTTTGTTTTTGTTTTTGTTCTGATAAATTGTCCTCGGGCTGAAGCACAAACTTGCATGTCTGAATAGAAGTGAAGAGAATTTTTGCATTCAAAATATACCCACTTGAAAATTGGAGATTATTAAGGAAATGACAGGCCTGGAACTATTAGAAGCATGAATGTTAGACCTGAAGTGGTGTAACCCCCCTCTATATGTTTATTTCTGTACAGCTAGCAATTTGGGAGAGTTTGATTTTTTTCTTTCCCTCCAGCAATCTGAATGGGTGTGTTGAAGTAGTTGGAAACGGCTGCAGTAAAAGCCTATTCCATTAATCATCATGCACCAGAATAGCAGGAACAGAAAACCGTTCACTGGCAAATAAGAAAGAGAAATTGGGCCTCCTTTCATGTGCTTGAGCAGAACTGCCTGCAAGATAGCCGTACTGCTCCTTGCTCAGTGACCTTCTGGCCTCCGGTGAAGGCGGCCCTTTCCCCTTAGACTTTACTGTCCCCATCAGCAGCACTTAGCCAGCATCCCATCACCTAGCACTGATGAGAGCTGAGCTCCCTTTGCAGGGCTGTGCCATCTTCCCAGCTCTCTGGGTTTCCCACTAGGTCCCAGGCTCTATTATTTCTGTAGTAACACCTTTTCAGATACCTGTTCCATTTTTTGTTACCTGGTTGCTCTTTTTGTGTTCTATGGGATGATCTCATCTAATTCTACAACTGTTACTTTCTCCTTCTGGTTTTTGTTAGGCCTCCCCCCCCCCCCCCCGCCCCCGAAAGGAACAGAGAGTCCATGTATGTTAAGATTGTGAGTCCAGAGTCAGACCATCCAGGTGCATTTCCAGTTTCATCTTTAGCATCATGTGACCCCACACCACTCTTTGCCTCATTTTCCCATCTACAAAAGGGAGGTGATGTTAGGGCCCATCCTATAAGGCTATTGGGAGGATTCAAATAGATGAAACAGGAAAACACAATATGGCCTGCAGCGGAACACTTAATAATACTTAGTAAATGTTAGCCTTTGGTCCCCCCACCCCCCTCCCACCCCAGGTCCTGCTCTATTTCCCACATTTACATTTCTGCCTGTACCTCTGGCTTTCTTTTGTTGATAGTTCAACTTCAACAATTTATAATTTAAGCCCATCTCACTTTCAAGTTTCTCATCATGGTCAACTATCTCATCTCTTTCCCCTTTCCCCTTAGGTGTTCTTCATGGTGGATTCTTCTATCTCCCTCATCATCCAAGGGGAGAATTCTTTGAGATATATCTTGCTCCATTTTCATATACAAGTCATCACCAAAACTTCCTAAAATCTCTTATCCAGATATCTGTTACAATAATCATTTTACTTATGATTTTATCCAAGGCAGCATCAGCTAGTGGTTAAAAAATCCCGGTTTTGGAATCAGTACCTCCAATAGATCCTAGCTCTGCCACTTCCTGGGTGTGTGACTTTGGACTACTTAATTAACCTCCCAGAACTTCAGATACCTCTCTAGAAGATGAAGATAGTATTACTTCACAGAATTATTGTGAGGCTTAGATGAAGTACCAATTTTTAAGTTCTTGGCATAGCCCCTGGCCTGTATATAGTAAGTGCTGTAGGGTTCAGCCGTTAACTGTTTGCTGTGGGATCTGGTCTTTATCTCTCCTTTCCTGTGGCTGGTTCAGAATGACTCAGCAGAACCCCTCTTCCTTACTAGGTGATTTTTTTAAAGACTCAAAGAATTTACACTGAAAGGGTCTTTAGAGGATTTCAAGCCATTCACCTCAACAAAAATCAAAGCTCCCCCACTTAGTAAGTGCCTGTCATGCATGACGTCTAGTTTTTACAACCCTCTATGGTAGATGCTGTAGGGGCTCTAAGATGCATACTCCCCTAATCCTCCTAGGAGTGTCATGATTGATATTTGAGCTCTGCTCATTCCTGTTCCAAACTTCAGATTTTTGTCATAATACATATTGCTTCCATAACTCCATGTATTAAAATAAATAAAATAAGGTTCCTTGACATATGTTCCTCAGCTTGTTGCACAGATATTGCCAGTGACTGGGAACCTGCTACTTTGCAATGTAGCCTGTTTCATTGCTGAATAGCTGTATAAGTTAAAGACTTCTGTGTTTTGTGCTAAAACCTGATCTCTGTATTTTTTTTCATTGATTTTTTTTTAAAAGAAATATAGAGAACTACTCTAACTTTTTTTTTAACCGGATAGTCCTTTAAATATTTGAATATAACTCTTGCTTCTTCCATTGTCCTCTCCTCCTCTGCTCATTTTGTAAATGATCATTATTTTACATATGGCCTACGTCGTGCATATCAAATGCTCTGTGTTCCTGGGTTCAGGTCTAGAAATCATCGGGGTCTAGGCTCTATGAGTATGCATTAGGTTTTCCTTATATAGCTTTAGAAGTGCCAGTGAAGAGATTTGATTTTAAGTCACTTTGCCATCAATAGCAAGCCTGAATATTTATTTCAAGTCATTCATTCTCAACTTAAGTATTTATAGAGTATCTATGTGTAGGCTCCCTCTGGCCTCCTTATTTGTCTCTTACTCAGTCTCTTGGGTTTCTTTTCTTTCTTTTCTTTTTTTTATTTATGACAGTCACAGAGAGAGAGAGAGAGAGAGGCAGAGACATAGGCAGAGGGAGAAGCAGGCTCCATGTACTGGGAGCCCGATGTGGGACTCGATCCCAGGTCTCCAGGATCGCGCCCTGGGCCAAAGGCAGGCGCCAAACCACTGTGCCACCCAGGGATCCCCTCTCTTGGGTTTCTAAGTGAGCAAGGCCAGGAGAAGAAGGCCTTTAGATTTGGTTGTTTTTCTCCATGGTCTCTGCTCTTGGTGGAAGAACAATCCTAGCCCTTGGAGCATGTACAAGACATTTTCATTAAGGAAAAAAAATCTCAGAAATTTCATTGTCTTCTCATGAAAACAGACAACAAAAAATCTAGAGCATTAAGAATAGTTTAAAAGCAAACTTGAATTTTTGTCTTTTCATAGTTATTAAGATTCCTAAGAGTCAAATATATTTTGGTGTCAGATTCCTGACAGTCACGTAATCCAGGCTCCCCAGGCGCTGTGCTGAAGTGTTAGGGGCATTGTCAGTGGACAGGACTGCCTGGGTTTGCATTCAAGCTTCTTTGCTTCTTAGAAGACCTAGGTTTCCTCAACTGCCATAATGAAGTTAATAATAGTGCCCAGCTCATAGGGTTGCAGTGAGCAGGAAGTGAGTTTAAACTGTAAAATGTTTTAGAACAGTACCTGGTGCATAGTATATGTTCACTAAATGTTAACACGGTTGTTGAATTGGTTGAAGTAATAGCTTATTTCTTCACCCTGAAGAAGAAACACTCATGACATAAACAGATGTTTTTCTCAAGGCAACCCACATCTTCAGTAAGCTGCATTTAGTTTGAGGAATCACTTAATATTTTCACTCTATCCTACCTAGAGAATGATGTACAGTTAGCTTCTTATTTTTCATGGAATTTATGGTATCTCCAATCTTTCAGAGCTGTTGGAAATGTATTCTAAAATTGTTCATCGTTAGAGTAAAAAGTGCTTCATGTTCTGATCAAGGGATCCCTGCTAGTAAATGTTTAATCCTGAAGTGTAGGCACAGAAATGGGTAGTGATACCATCCCTATTACAGATGTATCTCTTGTTCTGCCATGTGAGCGTCCACCCCCACTTTGATGTCTATTCCCAGTTTGAAATTCTGAACAAGTTGGTCTTAGTGTTCTGAGGAGATGACGTGGCCAGGAATTCTGAGGGAGTGGGGTAGCCAGGGTGAGTGATGCCATTTTTGGTATTCTGGTCTGAGGATCCCTAAGACTCTAGTTGAGTTATATAGTAGAGGAAATGGTACCTAACTGAACACACCTTCTACTGTGGTTGAGAGTAATCTTGCCTTACAATAGCTTTAGCAGTGGGTCTGGCAATTCGAAGGAGACTGTGTTCATTTACTTTCAATTGAATACATACTGTGGTCATTTTTCGCTACAGGGTGTTTAACAGTTGGTTTCTTTCTCTTAAATTGGAGGCACTTATACAGAGAACCCCTTTTTGTTCAGTAGAGTATGATTTGTTCATTCAATTGGTTTTATAGAATACTTGTGACTGAAGACTATGACTATCGTTTATTGAGTGCCTAGTATATCTGAGGCATCCCGCCTATGCCAGTAGAGGGATAAGCAGGACATAGCCTCTTTTCCCTGGCAAGGTAGGGAAAAGACAGGAATATGAACAACTGCTTGAAATAAGATAGAATAAGACAAGTCTTACAACTGAGGGGCAAGCAGGGAGCCACATGATCAGATCAGTTATTTTCAGGTAAGAGACCTACTTCTATTTACTTAAGTGGTGGCATTTGAGCTAAGACTGGAGGAAGTGGTAGGATTTCAGGAACAAGAGAAAGAGGCTGAAGTCTACACAGGCGGAGAGAGGAGTGTGGACAAGGTTAGGACTGGTGGAGGATCTGGAAGGACTGAGCATGCATAAAAGTAGGTCCTTGGGTTTGGTGATGTGTAATAGCATGGCCTTTCCAAGATACCCACATAGATATATTTGAGCAGTTGTGAATTCTGGTCCAGCAGACAGAAGCCTTCCATTTAAGTGGGAGAAGCACCAGGGAGATAAAAGGTCCCAGAACAGGCTTCGGGCAGGGACAGGCTGGATCAAAACCAGTAGATGCTACAACTGAGAAGAAGCTTTTGAAAAGGATAAGAACTCTGATTCTTACTATAATATTGCCTTTATTTTTTTTTTAAGATTTTATTTATTCATTCATGAGAGACACAGAGAGACAGAGGCAGAGACACAGGCAGAGGGAGAAGCAGGCTCCATGCAGGAAGCCTGATGAGGGATTCGATCCCTGAACCCGGGATCACACCTTGAGGCAAAGGCAGACACTCAACTGCTGAGCCACCCAGGTGTCCTCTTACTATAATATTGTCTTAAAAATTTTTTTTTATTGTAGACATTTCAAACTCTACAAAAGTAGGAAAGTATATTATGCTATGACCCACTGTGTCCCCATCATGCAACTTGAATTATTATCACTGTTTTATCAAGCTTCCTTTACATCCCAACTTTCTAGGGGAAGAGAAGGGAGTTGGAGCACTGTCGAGCATGATCAGACTTTTGTCATTTCTGGTGTGCTTTAGTTTGTATTGCTTCATAGGGATGATTTGTTTTTACACTACTCTAAAAAACTAGTTGAGGGCCTTACTATACTACTGTCTTGCCAGAGTTTAAAAAAATGGTTATTCTCTGTATCAGCTAATTAAACTTCTTTTTGTTGAAATAATTTGGAGTCCTTGCGGTGCTTTTTAATTCCATAGAGATTAGATCTCACTCTGAGGGCCCATTTGGGAAATGGGCAGGGGCACGAGGAAGAGAATAAAATGCCCTCTCCAGGAGGGATACTTCTATTACATGGCACATGATGGATTTTGATGGGAGGCTGTTTATTTTGTATATGCACTTACTCCCTGTGAATAGCAACAGAAATCTAAATTGGGCTTCCTGTCTTTAGATCATGTGAATTAGAACAGCATACTGCTGCAGTTTTGCCACTTCTGACCCACATACCATCCAATTCCTCATTCTGGAGCAGTGGTCCTCATTCTGGAGCAGTGGTCCTCATCCGGGACCTATGGCCCTCTCCAGACATAGTTTTGATTGTCATGTTCTTGGGAGTGAAGGGGTTACCATCATCTAGTGCAAAGAGAGAGGGGAGGGGTGCACAGGACAGCTCCCCATAACAAAAGCTTAACCTGCCCAAAATACCAATAGTGTCAAGGCTGTATGTTAAAGGAATAGCATATTCCAGAGGAGAACCACCCTTTTCAGTTTGTTATATCACATGTTTGTGTACCCGGTTACCAATAAGAATTTTTCTGTCTTCTTTGGAGAGAGCTCAATGTCCCTATAGATGTTTTTCATTGGATTATCTGCATTACCTAACTTGGGTTTGGCCATAACTTTGGGCCTACCAAACTTCTTTCTAGTTTTTATTTTTTGTTTCCTTAGACTCTAGCAGAACATGGAAGTGATTTGGTTTCTCCAGGTAGAAGATTTAAGGTAGAATGCATTTTCCAAGACATGGTCACTGGTCTAAGCAAAGAGTTCTGTCTTTGGAAGAAGAGAATAGCTTGAGGGTGTTATTTAACAAGCTGGTAATGCTTGTTAAATCAAGATAGGATCTGTATTTCTTCACGCTGATTTGATATTGAGCAGTCTTTTGTAGTAATTGAGAAACATAAATTATTTCACTTTTGATTATTTATAGGAAATACAGTTGGAGCATGCAAAGCAAGCCTTTGTGCAGAGGGACAATGCCAGGACAGGAAAAGTTACAGCCATTGACTTCCGAGACATCATGGTCACCATCCGCCCCCACGTCTTGACGCCTTTTGTAGAAGAATGTCTAGTAGCTGTAAGTTGTAACTTGCTGTAAAGAAGCAGTTTATTTTACCTGGCAAAGGTTCAGTAAACAAGGGATTAGAAGAACGATTGTTAAAAATTATGTAGAGTTTTTTTCAGTTGAAAACACTAGCATTGTCTTAATGTGATCCCATATATTACCATTATAGACAGAGTAAGGTTCTGCTAGCTTTTGTGGATAGGTTAGTTTATTTTCTGGAGCATATGGACTATCTTAAATGTATTAACTGTTTTTAAAAAGAAAAACAAATTTATGATTTCATATTAATTTTGCTGTATATTTTGAGGTATGTCAGATGCTGATCTTCACTTTCATCTATGAAGCAAAATTCTTTTTAAAAAATAGTGAGTGCACATATATTTCTTTGAATGGTCAGCAGAAGAGAGACTCTAGACCTTAGATTCCCTCATTCATTCAACATTTGTGTGTTGAGAGAATAGTGACACACGTGATGGGCAGAACCCAGTTGTCCTGTCTCATGACTTCCGTCCCAGTGGGGGCTCAGCCACTCTTCTTACCTCCTGGGCCTAGAAGGTGTCCCAGGACATTCTTCGCTGGAGGTTCCCAAGCCTTGGTCACAAAGCGTAAGAATCACCAGGGATACTTACTAAAAATACAGGTAACTAAGGTTTCTTCCAGGCCTATGGACTTATCACCTACAGATGGTGCGGTCCTAGAATCTCATTTCTGAAGCTTCCCAGGTAATTCTAACGATCCTACCCTTTATACAGTGGATTTGCTAGTCCTCGGAGAAGACTTTTGGAGTGTTTTCACCATGCTCTTCGTGCCCCAAAAAGCTTACCATTGGCAGGAACTCAGTGTAGCTTTTCACTTTTTTTTTTTTTTTTGGAGGTATGCAGTTCTGACAGGCCTTTTCCACTCTGCACTGTGTTCATCTAGCTCCTTTTCTTGCCTTCTGCTGCCCTTCCTTACTCCATTTTAAACTCCGTGTCAGCTATTTTAAATGATTGCTAAATGGAGATTTATATGGTTGTTACCTTATAAAGAAGTGCTTTCTGAATACAAATATTTTACCTTGTTAGGAAAGGATAGAATTTGAAACCCCAAGCTGAAGTTCCATTCATAATGGACTTGCTATCTGTTCCCTTGCCCCCTGTGAAGAAATATGGCTTCTTACAAATTCTGATTATCAGAATTCTGACCAGTCTTAACTCCCATCAAAGCACATGACATCTCATAATTTTACCATAATATGCTTGTTTGCTAGAAATTCAACCAAGGTAAAGTCTGTCCTTAAATGATTATTTATTGCTAGTTCTAAGTAACATGACAAATCATGATATTAATGTTAGATTGACCACTTTTCATACTGTGTTTGTGTTGGTATAATATAGTTTTACATGTATAAGCACACACACGTGTGCACGTATATGGTATAGCTGTGCATGTCTAAGCCCCTCAGAATTGCTCATTAGATGAAATAAACAAACTTATAAAACATTTCCAATTGAAATTTGAACTCTCTAAATTACTACTGGTCCTGTTGTTATAATCCTACACATGTATTTATTTAGTCTT
The DNA here is from genome assembly GCF_003254725.2 of Canis lupus dingo. Classification (NCBI taxonomy): domain Eukaryota; kingdom Metazoa; phylum Chordata; class Mammalia; order Carnivora; family Canidae; genus Canis; species Canis lupus. The sequence continues at coordinate 21,154,557 of NC_064256.1, read as the reverse complement.
CTAGGACTTGTGTGTGTAGAGTAGAAGCTCTGGTCATGATTAGTTGCAGTTCCTTTTAAAATTCATTTATAGCCTTTTTTTTTTTTTTTTTTTTTTTTTGATGTGAAAGGAAAATACTTATGGCCATTTCTTTTTATACATGCATTCTTGATTACTTCCAAAATGAGCATTTGATATATGTACTTCTGAATCTTCTTCATTCTATAAATCCTTTGTTTATTGTTCTTCTCCCCTCTCTTATTTTCAACTTATTTGAGGCTGCTGGAGGTACTACGTCCCATCAAGTTAGTTTCTCCTATTTTAATGGATTTAATTCACTCCTTAACAACATGGAACTCATTAGAAAGATCTACAGCACTCTGGCTGGCAACAGGAAAGATGTAGAGGTGACTAAGGGTGAGTGAGAATAAATCTGAATTTTTGCCTGCTAGTATTGTGGTGTATTATTATTAGAGTGAAGAAGGCAACCTGAGAGTTTACAGTATAGATTTCTCTATCCCATTGACACATATTAAGCATGTGGTACATGTGTGTTCTCCATCCTTTGATCAGACAAACAAAAGCAAATAAAACAGTCTTCAGCAAGTTTTAAATAAACTGAAGACAGCCTTTGAATTAGGGAACCATGTAAAATTTCTTTTTTTTTTTCCCATGTAAAATTTCTTAACTGTTTTCAAATCATGCTAAGACCTGAGCTAAATCGGCAGCCTGTAAAGTGGCCTTCAGAAGTACATGAGGAATTCCCTGACAACCTCAGAACAAGATATCATTATTTTAATGGGTTTAAAAAAAAAAAAAAAACAATCCTCTTAAGAATTCCACAGCTTCATTAATATAACCTCCCAGGACCGATGCATGTGAAGTTTCATATCTGCTTCCTGGTTTTCTCGAACCTGCAATTTGAATAATGTCCTGTGTCATTTATTCCAAGCCTTCAGATGAGATGCCAATCTTTTAAAGTCAATGTTAAAGAAACTATTCTGCATACTCCTTCCAGACAAAAGAATTGCAAAAATTCTTACATTTGGGTTTACTTGAATTCTATGACTGATAATAAAGTTTTGTGATGTTCTCTCATTACAGCGCCTTGAGTTAATGCTGCGTTTAGTGGCTATTCCTTCTTGAATCTTTCCCTTTTAACTCTTTTTCCATACAGAGGAGTTTGTTCTGGCAGCTCAGAAATTTGGTCAGGTTACACCCATGGAAGTTGACATCTTGTTTCAGTTAGCAGATTTATATGAGCCACGGGGGTAAGTTGGCCTTTTTTTTTTTTTTTTTCCCCTAATTAGCTTAATAAAAGAGGTTAGGGGGTGGGGGTAGGAGGAGGGCAGCACACTAGGAGAAAAAGAAGCCAAATTAAAGAGGACTCTGAAATACAGGAACAAAAAAGGGAACGTTTTCAAATTCCATAATGCACATATTAATAAACTTGTATTTTGTTGTTGCTTGTGGTGCTTTTTTTTTCTCCTCCAGACGTATGACCTTAGCAGACATCGAACGAATTGCTCCACTGGAAGAGGGAACTTTGCCCTTCAACTTGGCTGAGGCCCAGAGGCAGGTGGGCAAACGGAACAGGGAACAAACTTGCTTTCTAATGTTTCTTCCGTAGGGTACCCGCAGACCCTTTCTACTTGCGGTTGACTTTTGGCCCTGGTATCTGACCTGCCGTCATAACATTTTGCACTACAAATCCAGACCATTTCAAAAGGCTGCGAAGAGAAATTACTTAGAGAGATGTTCTGACTGATAGATAGTTGCTCATTACTTTCAAGAATGGGGTGATTTCCTAACTGCACTGGAAGCCTGTCTCCCCCCCGCAAAAAAAAACAAAAAAACAAAAAAACAAAAAACGGCAGAAGATCTTTTCTTCTTCTGTATGTCTCGTGTTGAGAGTTGTGGGACAAGCGTCCTGTTTTGGTGTCACTGTCCTGGCGAGGCAGCGCATTGCTGAGTGAAAGCCGTCTTTGCTCCAAAGAGAGGTACTTCATCAACTCATTGTGTAACTGCCATGCCTTCCGTTATTCTGAATATCAAAATGAGATAATTTTGTTTAGTCTGGAGTAATAGTTTGAAGGCTTTTAGACTTCTTTTCTCTGTGAAAGGATTCATAAGTTATGTGGAAACAATTTGAGGAATGCTAAATTTTATTTTATGGTTAACAGAAACCAATCTCTTGAAGTCATGAGAGTCAGAAACTTAAGACATGGGACCTCCTCATTTAACTCTTGCTCGACTTACCGTAGATCAGGATTAGAGAATAAAAGCTTTCATAGCATGTGTTGTGCTTGCACGATGTTTGTAAAGTAAATCCAGGCACAGACGAGCGTCGTTTGAGAAAAATACCTCCTTTAAGGCAAAGCCACCTCTGAATCCTGTGAGACTTAACAGTTTTTGGCTTGGAACTCTGGGTCTGTACAGAGAAGCCAGTTTGACCACAATGGGTTGATGCGGGCTACATTTTTAGGACTGGCAGGCCTCAAGCCAGCACCCCTCCTTTCAGCTCTCCCCCCCACCCCGCCCCCGCTGAATGCAGTGGCAAGTTTTGTGTGTGCAGTGTATAACTCAAAGTGGTGGGTGTATGCTCAGTAAATCCTAACTAGGCACCTCTGGAAAACTAACTGGCTGTTGTTAAAAGAGGGAGACGATGTCGCCGTGTGCCGGAAAGAGGACTCTATAATCACGTGCAGAGGTAGAAGCAACATTGCTCTCCTCCCTTTGATTTTTAAATACTGCTTATTAGACGATTATCTCTTCATCTCTAGAGGACTAGCTGTTGTAGAAATTTGGGGATTAAGAAAAAGCAGAGGGGTTTTTGGGTTTTTTTTGGGTTTTTCTGAAAAGATTCCTTCTGTTCTCCAGCTGGCAGTGGTATCTTACAATATTTCCTTCCAGCCCTCTGCAACTTTGGAGAGTTTATGATGAGTGCTCATTGATACTGGCCATGCAAGGGTTAGATGATATTTACAGCAGGAAATGATTGGCTGCGGCTTAGAAGTTTAGACCAATTCACAGTGGCCTTGCCTGGAATATTCTTTCCTATGTGAACACCAGTAGGCCTGACAACATTGACAGACGCCAGCAATGGAGGTCATCCACCTGGTAGGCTGGTAGGCTCTGTGCTAACATGTATCCTCAACAGAGAGTGTGAGAATGGGAATCTTTCTTGTCTCATGAGCATGCTGCATTTTGAGCTTCAGAAAAGTTCATTGAAAATCAGGGATTGTATTTATTTTTATCTTTTCAATTAAGAGTTAGTGATAGCAGTAGGTCTGCCACCTGCTCCCCCCCGCCAGGTCCCTATTGTTTTCACAGTATTTTCACTCATTATTTTGGTGTCAGAACCTTTCTAAGTACTATATATTTGTATCCATATAAAAAAGAAGTGCCTTTCTAATGGATGTATTTTTCAAAATGAGGTTACTCATGATTTCCACCTATGCAGAGATCAGTTGGAAATACCTCATAAGATTTGCAGAAAAATGTTTTACATTCTTAAAGATGCATATTTCTATGTAAAGCTATTTCAGTGAAGTGACTTTAAAGGAGATTCCAAATTATCTCATTTTGTTAGAATTTTGTTACATTGACAGAAGCTAAAATTCAGTGGGTTGATAGCTGGGGTTGGTAATTATTTTCATTGTTCACCTATTTTAATTATTGTGGCTTTTGAAAAAATAAATTTTATTGGATGTGTATATTCATTCAACAGGTATTTATTAAGCACTATCACTGTCATTTGACAACTTTGCATGACATAAAATTACTGTTTTATTTATGTAGTCAGAAAAATGCAATACACTGAAATGTTCTGACATCAAAAACATGGTAAGGATAATAGGTCAAAAGAACAGTAAAATAACAACTGGCTGGACCTGAAGAAAAAAGTGGATAGAAAAGAGGAGAAAATGGAGATCCCTGGGTGGCTCAGCAGTTTAGCACCTGCCTTTAGCCCATGGCGTGATCCTGGAGTCAAGGAATTGAGTCCCACATCAGACTCATGCATGGAGCCTGCTTCTCCCTCTGCCTGGGTCTCTGCCTCTCTCTCTTTCTGTCTCTCTCATGAATAAATAAATAAAATCTTAAAAAAAAAAAAAAAGAGGAGAAAGTAATGATTACTCCTCATACAACCACCTAGTTGTAGCCACTGGGTGTTGGGATAGCCAAATATTAGTATGTTTTTATAATCATACACATACCCACAAATAATTTTAATTAAAAACATCGCATTGCATATGATCTTTTAATATTGTTCTTAAAAGATTATCATGAAATATTTCAAACATTTATAAAGGTAAAGACAGTCATATCATGAATACCTGTCTACCTGCCATATTCCTTTTAACCCGTTTTCCCTTTAGAATCCCATATGAACATTTTTCTTAACATCAAAAAATTATTTTACAATGACATTTCATTTTAAGGCTGTAGTTTTTTAAAGAGAAGTTTATTTATTTAAATAATCTGCCCCCACTATGGGGCTCTAACTCACGACCCTGAGATCAGAAGTCACATACTTTAGTGACTGAGCCAGCCAGGTGCCCCAGGGCTGCAACATTTTTAACTGGTTCTCTATTATTGGACATTTAGGGGATTTTTCAGAGTTTTTACTCTTGAATACTGTTGCTTTTTAACATTCTGGTAGCTTGATCTCTCATTTACTTACTCATGATTTACTTACATGATTATTTTCTAGTCTGATTTTTTTTTGTAAGTAGAATCACAGGGTCAGATGTTCAGTACAGGAGTTTGGGTGTATGTTACCAAGTTTCTCTTCAGGTTTATGCTAGATTAAATGGCAGATTTGGGAGGCCCTGTTTCTATCAACTCTTGCCAGGCTGGGTGTTGCCATTAGAAAACAAACTATGGTGACAGACGATAGTTAGATTTGTCGTGGGGAACACTTCACAAAATACTTCAGTGTTAAAACCCTATTTTACACCTGAAACTAATACATTGTAGGTTAAGTACACTTCACTAAAATGAATGAACAGAAATCCCCCAAACCTACCAGTTTGTTTGATAAAGAATGAGGTCTCATTACTGTTTTTAAGTTAGTATCTCCTTGATCACTGGTAAGAATTAAACATTTGAAAATAGGTTTGTAACATTTGGGGGCAGGGGCCATAATGGTTCTCATTATGTTCAGATTTGATTTTTCAACATTAACAACAGTAATAACTTTTTATTAATAAGAACAACAGACTCTAACCCTACCTTCCTCTTTGATGTTGTGAATTTGGAACTCAGTGGGGTGATTTTAAAAAATCATATGTGCTCATGGACTGTCCTTCTTTCTGTCTCCTGCCTCCCCCTGTCCGACTTCCATATGTGCAAAGAAGAAGGCCTCAGTGGACTCGTCCCGACCCATTCTCCTGCAGGTTGCAGAATCAGCCTACAGGTTTGGTCTGGGTTCTATTGCTGGAGGTTAGTCATGGATGAGTACAAATTTATCACTTTTATTATTCCTCTGGTTCTTTTCCTCTGATTTTCCACCTTACAGTATCAAAGGACAGAGCCATCCTTGGCCTTTCCAAGCCAGTTTCCTGTCTGCACTTCTGAAATGGAACAAGAGCAAAGGGAACTCCCCCCATACCTGCATGCGATCAGGGACTTTTTCTTTTATCTTCAAATAGGCCTTTTTTTTTTTTTAAGATGGGTGAATAATGAGATTAGGCTGTAGGGGATGTGTTTTTGCACATTTGAACTGTCTATGACATCATATCAGGAGACACTTCAGTGAAAAATCCATAGTTTTTATTTATTTTATTTATTTTATTTAAGGTTAGTGCAGTTTTAAAGTCTATATGTGCATAATTTGTTCCTTTCCTTCATCAGACTTCTCTTTGACATTTGACCACTTTCCCTTTTCCTCTGATCTTACTTCCTTCTGAAATATTGGTATTATTTCATTTTAGCTGTTGGAGCCACTGCTGTGTATCCTATTGATCTTGTAAAAACTCGAATGCAGAACCAACGATCAACTGGCTCTTTCGTGGGAGAACTTATGTATAAAAACAGCTTTGACTGTTTTAAGAAAGTGCTACGCTATGAAGGCTTCTTTGGACTGTATAGAGGTTAGTGCCGTGTGCTAAATTCACGTAAGGTGAAATAGTAGCCAGAAGGTTTGGTTTTCCATCTGCATGCCTGAAATGGATTAGGGAGACTGCATTACAATGGAAATGCGGCAGATTCTCAATTATCCATGCTAATGGGAGTAGGCTGGAGGCATCCAGGGCATGGCTAATCGAAACAGCCCATAATCTGAAAGCCATTTATATTGCCTTTTATTATGTTTTATTTATTAAAATAATTATTTTTTCTAAATATCTTCAGTGGGTTTTTAAAAAGGATCTCATATGATTTATCTTCTTGAAGTAACTCCACTCACCAGCTCAAAGGGAAAGGCATCCTGGGGATGGGACAGAGATTAATGATAGTCCTTGAATATATCCCCCAAAAGTCTATCAGGTGGGTAACCAGGGGTTCAGTGGAACCTCCTTTACTGCCTCTTCTTTAGATTGAAATTGCCCCTTCCTCTGACTCTGTACCCAGCGGAGTTGATTCATATGCCACTCAAACAGGTAGTCTTGTTCACCTGCTCCTTCAGCCATCTAAGGTTCACGAAGCAAGGAGGACAGTAGCAAAATGTATGTCATCACTAATAGAAAAGATCCCACAGATCCTGGCTGGTTTTCCATTGGTATTGGCCTGTAGAGGCTTGACTTTACTTCCCAACCTCTGTGTTACCTTGTACAAAGAGAAAAGAAGTGAGTATATTTGCATCAGCTTAAATACAGTATTGTGGGCATCTGGGTGGGTTGGTCAGTTAAGCATCCAACTCTTGGTTTTGGTGAGGGTCATGATCTCAGGTTGTGAGATGGAGCCCCAGGCTCTGCATTGGGCATGGAGCCTGCTTAAGATTCTTTCTCCCTCTGCTCACCGCCCCATCCTTACCCCTGGGCTTGCATTCTCTCTTTCAAAAATAAATAAAAAAATACAGCTTTGCAAGGCCATTCAAGCTGAGCCACTTTGCCATTTGGCAACTGCACTGTTGGCGGGGTCTCCCCTTCCTGCCAGTGCTTGCTCTAGAAGAAAATAGTATTTAATACTTTGTAGGGACAGACCTTGAAACTGGCAGCCACATAAATCTGTGCCTCTAGGCCTCTTCTGCCATCTGCTGACTTCAGCCTTCATCTTAAGCGTCCAAGTTTAAAAAAAACAAAGACCCCTCTTGAAATCTCTCACCTTCAAAACTAGGGGGTTTTAAACTCCAGAGTAGTTCCATTTTGCAGGTCCTATTGTGTAGGTAGATAACTCTCATCAAAGTCCTTTTGATCTTTTTCTCTACCCTCTTTCCCTCACCCCCTGCCTCTTACAATTGGGAAGGTCTTTGACCCTAGGTGATTGATGATGACCCTTACAGGGTCACTGCCTTCATTTGAAATACTCTTTGCTCCTGGTGACAACAAACCTCACAAATGAAATGTCTCCCAAGTAGTACAAGGTTAATGTCACAGTGCTTGCTTTGCAGTGATTCAGGCAAAGGCTGCCACCTTACCTGTTCACATAGGTTGTTCTCTGCCTGGAGAGCTTTGAGTGTTAAGCCAAAAGGACGTCTGAGCCTTTCCATTGCTTCACAAACTAATTTCATGGCCTTCCCTCGGTATTGGATTAAGTGCCTGTAGGATTGTGAGAAATACTTTTTATCCTGCTGAATGTTTTTAACATGCATATGTTGACCTCGTTTGATTTAATGTTGAGTCCCTTCTCCTTCCTCTTTGACCAGTCTGACACATCTTGATTCTTTGTTGTATCCAGATTTCCTTCCCTAACCTGTTCTTTTAGCCCCATAGATGGAACAGCTTAAAGCATACCTGAGTGCAGAGCTAATATGGTCATCCCACAAACCTCTTGCTGTTTTAGAGATTATCATCTGTAAGATGAGGGAGGGGGGGTGGGGGGGTAGGAGCTGGTTTTAACTCTTTAGGGTAGGAGAGTCAGCCCACCTATTAGAAATGGAAGCTTGCTTTGAAAACCAAAGAGGCAGTCCTCCTTTTCCTGGTTCTAAATAGCTAAAGGAATAGCTATTTATCTTACCTGTTTTGGCTGCCTGAACCCTCAGTGGTTCCCTGTCAGAGGATGCTAGGTAGAATGTGAGTATAAGAAGATTCATTCTGGGAGTCATCTCTGTTTATTTCCTCTTTATTTCTTCTATTTTCTAGTAAGTGATTTTAAAGCAAAAGATTTACTGTAAAACCTTGTTTGGTTTCATTCTTTAATTTGGATCTTGAGAGCAAAGGAATGATTGGCAGTTCAAGTGAGGGAAGAAAAAGATTTATAACCTTCCTTCATAAAAATGACCTGTTCCTATTATTGATTAGTTGGGGACCAGTTCTCTTTAGTGCCTTGCACATAATCAATAATTAATAATTGTATGTAACTACTAAGTTATAAATGCTTGTCATGAGAGTGATAGAAAGATCAGATGAAAATGGGAATCCATCAGTAGTAGCACAAATTATAATAGAAACAACAAGAATCTGAGGTACTCCTGGGAATCATCACTCTTGTAACCTATGTGTGCAAATTCAATAGAGAACACAGCCTACATGTGATTCTTCGACTATAAATTTCTCATTAGATGTAATTTTACTGTTTAAAAATTTTATTTTAAGGGAAACTTGAATTTCAATTTTGGGAATTTTAGAATTGCCTCTGATAACGCTTCACCTAGCAGGATGTGAGAAGGTGTCAGAGGACATCTCTAATTTATAAACATGTTTTGAAATATGGAGCATATTTTTTCTATTATGGAATTTTGCTTAACATGTAATTTTTCTGCATCAATACATATATAATTGCTAATATTTCCTGAATAGTATAATTTGGGAATGTTGCATAAGTAAGGTCTCTCCCCCTATTTTAAAATTATCTTTGTGCATATTTTGGAAAAAAGTTGGCAGTTAACCCTGAAAGAAGGTACTTGCAGATGTATCCTTATTATAAGGTTAATAAGCATCTTCCTCCCTCTCTTTTTTCCTTTTCTTCCCATAACAAGAATACAGATCTCTAAAGGGGCGCTGTTTTTGTATCAAGAAGTAATTCCTTGTGGAACAACTAGAATGAAGGTTCTTTCTAAAGAACTCCTGAGCACTCCACCACAGGTGGCTTTTCTCTTTGATTTCCCTGGCAGCTGCCAGCCTCTACACACAGTCTGTGAGGTTATCCAGTCCTAAACGGGGAGTGCATTTGGGTCACCACCCTGGAGTCCAAAGTGGTTTGATAACACAACTGCAGGCAGTGTCCACAACTGTCCTCAGTGTCCTGTGCCTCCAGCCAGGAGTCGTTTTCAGATGGGTGGGGGTGGGGGGGTTCTTAGATCCTACTCTCCATGTCTCTCTGCAGCTCTTTGTTCCCTTGTCTCTGAGCATCTCTTATTTTGGAGGGAAGGAAGGATCCCCTTGAAAATCCTCTGAGATTGACTCTGCAGACCTTCTCTATTATATACACTACTTTCTTTACATGAAAATGATTGCTTTTCCAGGGGTTTTTCGTAATTTTGGAAAATCAGATCCCCAGGCTAAGTCTATCTGTATGAAGAGAAATAACCCTTAAGATAATCCAGATCTTCTGAAGTCACTTGTGATCATCTTCCCTTATTTCTGCCCCCCCTCCCCAGATTGATTTCATGCACTTGGGTGTTTAAAATCCTTAATGAAGTACCTGACAGCTCATTTAATTTGAAGGAACCACATGACCAAATGAGTCAGTTATTGGCCCCTGATAGTGACTTGGCATATTAAAGAGAAACAGTTACTTGGGTAATCGTCCCCAATTAAATGCTCTTACCAGTCCAGGAATAACTAATCTCTGCCTTTAAACTTCTCTGTACTCTCCTCTCAGATGCTTCAGGTAATGAGATGAGCAGCCTTAGAAATTCAAAAATTTTGGGGGAGGATCTTTGGGAAGAAAGATTCAAGAGAAATCTGAATCCATGAGAAGTACTTCTTAAAGGGAGGCTTTTCTTTTTGTTTCTTTGGTGGGAGAAGCCATAAGGGACATCTGCCAGAAAGAGAAATTAGGGGATGCCTGGGTGGTTCTGTCAGTTAAGTGTCTGCCTTCGGCTCAGGTCATGATCCCCAGAGTCCTGGGTTGGAGCCCTGTATTGGGCCCTCTGCTCAGTGGGGAGTCTGCTTCTCCCTCTCTCTCTGCTGCTCCCCCTGCTTGTGCTTCACGCTCTCTCTCTCTCTCTCTCAAATAAATAAAATCTTTTAAAAAATTAGATCATTTTATGAATTAAAATTAATTTGGAGCACAATTTTTTAAGTTAATTTGCAAAAAAAAATTTTTTTAATTGGATCATTGATCTGGGCTTATAGAGTCTTAGATGTTATCTGGGCTTACAGTCTTTCAAGTTATCTGTGTGGTACAAAAGCAGTCGTTTTCCATCCTGGAATGTTCTCAAGGTGACATCTAGAGGATATTGTGGTGATATCTCAGGAAGTTATTGATATGTTTGCATTCTGGAAGGAAGTTTTGTCAGACAGCTAGTTTAAGTTAGACCTCTTCTTGTGGTTAATGGCTCTATAGAAGGGGGGACCCAAATTACATGGGTCCACAGTGAAATTCCTCTTTGTGTAATTTTTGTGGATAAAAATAAATTAAAAAAATTCTAGCACCAAAATAAAATGATTGCAAGTTTCTACAACTGTTTTGCATAACTTAACGCATGTGTCTTGGAACCAGCTACAGTGAATCCTTGAACTGCGCCAAGTCATGAGTGTCTATCCACGTCCAGCAGAGCTTCTGATGAGCACAAAGTAGATTGGTTTGAATCTTATTTCTTTGGTTCGTTTTTGCATATATTAATTTAGGGTATAAAGGCTGTAAAAAGATCAGAAAGTAAATATTTGCTTCTAGGAAACCATGAGCTGGGTAATCACATCTGCGGAAATCTACAGTGAGCCAACTGTACTGAGCACAGCGTGTCAACTCAGGAGACAAAGGTAGCACAAGGTCAGACCAAGGTGGGTGGGTGCATTGTCAGAAGCTTGAGAGGGCCAGATGAGAACACTGGTGGGAAACTTAAAAGGATGGAAAGCTGGGAAGGATGACAAAAATATTGAAGTAGACATAGTCCAGCAAAGAAAAGACTGAGTTAGTGCTGGGCCTCCAGAATGGTGGTTTATAACCAGCTACTGCCATTGCTGAGGCTGAAGCAAGCAGAACAGATTAAATTTCAGCAGCAATGAGTTAGTTGAAGTAGAAGAAAAGGTAAGCAGGAGTTGCCGAGTACCAGAGTGACAAACTGAAGGAGAGGATATGACCTTTCTTTCCAATAATCTTTACTTCTAGAAAGCCAGCCCCAAAAGAGAGGAGTCAAAGGAACTAAATCCTTTCTAGACTATCATCTGTATCATTCATTTACATTTTTGACACTCAGCCTCTAAAGCATCCTAAGCCATGGCTAAGATATTAGCTGGTTCTTGACATTTGGAGTGAAACATTTAACCCAGATAACCAATTATTTTTATCTGAAATCTGCACTGTGCCCTCAGCCCTACCATGTCCCCAGCTCCACTGCATAGTCCGTGTGGGGTGGCTCCCTAGGAGCCTGTGCAGATCGGAGGGCTCTGAAAGGGGATAGCTCAGTAGGGAGGGTGGAAATGCCTCATGCCTCAAGGCAATATAAGTCAAAGGTGGACAGACAAGTGGTTGGAGGAGGAGGGAGGAAAGAAGGCTTGAACAAGTGAAGAGAGAAGGCCATGGAACTAGGAGCAGGAATAAAAGCTGTGAGACAGGGCGCCCAGAGTGCTGATAGCTCCAGAATGAAGGATAATCTGATGTTGAAAGCAAGGCGGGCTCTCTGGGAAGATGAGGGCAAGTGTAGGGGCCTCTGTGGGGGAGGTCAGGAGGCTAAGAATTTAACATCGGAGGGGTTTCCTCTGGGTTGAAATTAGATAACACAAAAAAGTGCTTCATGTGCCTTTCGCTAGAGGAATAGGGATCATTTATGCACTCATTTCCCCTACCAGACTGTACCCCAAATGCCTCCTACCCCATTTGACACGCTTGGCATTCCCTTCCTCAGGACCACGCTGGCCACTCTTGAACGTGTTTTTGTCTGCCCTGAGACAGAGATGCTGCTTTAGTTACAGAGTTTCTTCCTTGTTGTGGCTGACCCTTCGACATCTGTGCTCCTGCCTGTCTTGTCCAGGGTGCTGTTTGGGGATAGCCACTATATGTGGCTGTCAGCCTGGCTCCCAACTGACTGCTCTGCGTAAGCCCAGTGCCCCACATGTGCCTGGACTCTGATTTGATTACCAGCTGCTAACCAACAAGTTGGTCCTGCCACCTTCCAGTGCCCAACGTTAGAAGAGCCTGATACCTGGAACCTGGAGAGAGAGGTGGGGAGGCACGATGCGGATGCCCACCACACCTCCACCTCCACCTCCTTTTGGTTGTGTGAGAGGGCTGTTCAGTGCCAGATCCTAGCCCGATGCCAGGCAGAGCCCAGAGAAAAGTTTTGGAACAGTCTGGGCCAGAAGAAAAGCCTTAACAGAGTAAAGAAGAAAGTTGGAGCAATAAGTCTAGTAGAGGGACCAGGGAAATGCTGAGCACAAGGGGGCTGAATAAATTCAACTCACTGCAGAGTCACCAAACACTTACGGACTTGGGACAAGCTCTCCAGATTCCAGTTTCCGTGAAGGAAGAGGATGGCGATGATGGTGATATTGATGAAGACGAAAACAAACAACAACAAAAGTCACTTCTGTCGGACTTTCTGTGTACATGGAGGGCTTTATGTATATGAACTCATTTCACCTTCAGAACTACCCCATGAAGATGATACTGTTTTTTTTTTTTTTTTAATTTTTTATTTATTTATTATAGTCACACAGAGAGAGAGAGAGAGAGAGGCAGAGACACAGGCAGAGGGAGAAGCAGGCTCCATGCACTGGGAGCCCGACGTGGGATTTGATCCTGGGTCTCCAGGATCACGCCCCGGGCCAAAGGCAGTCGCTAAACCACTGAGCCACCCAGGGATCCCGATACTGTTTATTTCCATTTTATATACATAGAAACTAAGGTCCAAAGAGATGGGGTTAGGTTGCCCCAGTTACACAGCTAAGGGATAACAGAATCAGCATGCAGACCTAGCATCCTGGATCCAGACTCCACACTCTTAGTCACCTGGCTCTTCTGCCACGGAGTAGAAATTACATTGTGTAAAGAGTCGCTTATCATCAGAGGTTGAGCAGTGTTTAACTTCTTTGTTTACAGAAACATTTTATTTTAACTTAAAAATGTAAAGACGTGTTGTTAATGTCTGTGCTACTTCCTTATCTTTGCACAGAGTAATAAGCAGTGCCACTAGGTACTCTCCGACCAGGTGTGCTCTCACGTCTTGGGGATGGCTCTTCGAAGGATAGGCATAATGCTCTGGGGACAGCATTATACTCCATGCTGAACTCTGGACTTTGAACATTATTCAGGCAGAATTGCCTCTTGTAAGCAGGAAAGAGAATCAAGGACATGCCTTGAACAGATAGAAACATCACATTTTTGAATGCATAATGGAGGTTGTGAATAGTGTCTAGCTCTTTGTACATATTTACTCATATAATTACCATAATAAACCACTGAGTCATCATTAGCATCCTTGATTTACCAGTGAGGAACCTAGAGTTCAAAGACTAACATTCCAAGATCACTCAGCATGAAAGCGGTACCGACCTAGGATTCCAGCCCCGGTCTGTCAACCTCCAAAGCCCAGGCTCCAGCTCATTCATGTTGCTGCCAAGACATTGGAAATAAATTGCTTCAATTAGGCCAGCATTATTAATGAGTTTCTTTCAGAGTACCTTCCAACTCTGAGATTTAGAATTATATTTCTAAAAGGTTTTTAAGTAAAGAATAGCATAGTAGCCTTCTGATCCACCACAGGGACCTCTTTTGGGGGTGCCTCCAACTCAGGTTGGAGGTTCCCAAGGTGGGCTTACATCCCACACCTCTAGCTCAGTTCTCGTTGAGACTGGGATCAGAGGGGATAGTGTGATTTATATCTCAAATCTATGAAATTTGAAGACAAAATACTATATTAATATTGTACCCTGTAAATCTTTTCTCGCATTAGCAGCCTTCTGGTAAAGTTTGCCAAGGAAGCATTGCCATATGTGCTGATGGAGCTGAACTAAAATGAGAAGATTAGAAAACTAACCACACTAATAAATTTCATTTGAGGCAGTTGGAAAATAGACTGCTGTTTTGACAAGTCAGAAACAACACACACATCCATTCTCTGTTAAAATGAGTTTCCAGAATCCAACAGAAACATCTCCTATTAGAAGCCTAAATTTTCTGCTGAGTTACCCAGATGTCAGACATATATGTACTTTAAACTTCAGTGTGATCTTGTTGAAGTACCATAACAGGATTGGCTGTTGTAGGCATTACTGAGCCACGTCCATTCCTCCCCTCCTCCCCACTGCCACCTACTATCCCCAAAGTCAGGGAACCAGGAGGGTTAGTGAAATCCCCACTTCTGTGACTTTTCATTGTCCACAGATCATGATCCTTTCCAAAGGGCATTTACCCCAGGCCGAGGGTGTCAAGGCCCATGTCTATAGTGGTGCTCAGGTTCTAGTCCACGGGCACCTTTATTTCCCCATTTAGCCAGGGCAGTCACCACAAGAACAGTCCTCATCCACTGCCTCCCCACGGGCCAACATCTGGCCCAAGTCTTGGGAATGGATCTGTACTTTGGGTTTATTCTTACTGAGTTGAAGTTATTCATTAGTGAAACTTACGGCCTCTGATTATGTTGCTTTAACCTCTCAGTTATTCTCCCTGCCACAGGGCTCTGACCTTCCCACCTGTCTTTCACCTGCCTCTAAAACTTTATACTTTTTGAACTTGACTCTTGACTTTCAAAGCCACCCCCCCGGGCTACAGGATTTGGCCCAAGCTCCTCCGTGTGACTTGTGAGAGAAGCAGTACAGTGCACCAGATAGGAGTGTCCCCTATGGTGGCACCTGGGTGGCTCAGCGGTTGAGCGTCTGCCTTCGGCTCAGGTTGTGATCCTGGGGTCTGGGGATCGAGTCCCGCATTGGGCTCCCCTCAGGGAACCTGCCTCTCCCTCCACCCATGTCTCTGCCTCTCTCTGTCTCTCATGAATAAATAAATAAAATCTTAAAAAAAAAAAAGAGTACCCCCTGTGGCCAGACCACCTGGAGTGAATCCATCCCCCCATCTGCTAGCTGAGTGTCTCCTTTGGCAGGCTCCTTAAAGTCTCTTTTGGTTTCTGCTGATGGGATAAAAATAACTTATATTGAGTTACTGTTTTTACTTGTGTGTATTAAATGTGTGACTCCACATAAAGCTCGTAGAATAGTGCCTGACATGCAGGAAGTGCCCCCAAATCCTGACCATTGTCATTGTCACTCCTATAGTTACTTAGCATCAGGTTTGGGATCCAGCCACAGCCCTCAGTGATCTTGTCCCAATCCTTATTGTGCCAGGGTCTTGAGATTTTGGCACCTACCTATGTCTCTCCTCCAGTGAACCTCTACCTTTCCTTTCAGGTCTGGGTCTAGTGCCTCCTCTCCAGTGCTGTCCTCCCTCCTGCGGGAAACTGGTTCTCTCCACTATATGCTCGTAGTTCTCTGATGCTTCTGGGTTGCGGTACTTACTTCTCTATTTTTTGGTGCTTTATCTCCTCTTAAGCACACAGAGACACATAGGGTTTCCTTTTCTTCTACACTGAGAATTTCTCCTGGGGGCGGCACAGACCCTATCCCGTCCATCCCACTTCCTTCCAGTCCCAGGCACTCAGAAGGCACTTGGTAAATGTTTGCTGAACAAATAAATATTTGCTGCCCTATATTTAGTCTTAAATACAGGGTTTTCTCTTTGGTTTGGTTTTGTTTTTTGCTGTTCATGGTACATTACTAAATTTATAGTGAGAGACAAATCTCGATAGCTTAAAAGGCTGGCTGAAGTGATTGTGTCCAGCACCGCAGTCATTTGGCTCTGAGGGCTCTTTTTTATTAGTCATTTTAAAAGACTGTCACGGGGTAGTTATAGAGACAAGAGATCATCCTATAAATCACAGTGCTTTCAACCCATCCATGGTTTGGGTCTACAATTTAATGATGAGAAAAATATATCTAGCAAGTAAATATTTAAACATTTTGGTACTTGACCCAAATACAGAGTAAAATGGATATTGTAAATGTTAAGGTATAATAAAACAGCTCATTCTGATATTTTACCTGTAGAAAGTAAGAAAGTATCCTTCCATATAGTAATAACAAAGCCTCTCTTCTCAGATTAGAGACACCGTAAATTCCTAAGGGAATATAGTTTAGGAGGAGGGAATGCTTACTTTGAATAAGAGCACTTGCTTGGCTCAGATAGTTGCATATTCCTGTATTCTGTGCTGCTTTGGGTCGTTTCAGTTATAAGAACATAGCCCTTCTCCAACTAGTGAGAGCAGAGTTTTGGTAAGAGTATAGTCAAGAGAGAAAGAAGGGGAGATACAGTGATTCCAGGGCAGGAATATTCCTGGAACCTGGCCTCATAGGGACCAGATGGTCAAAGCCACTCCTACCTGCGCACCCTTCATGGGCTGTCTGCTCTTTCTTTGGTGTCTTTGTTGCATTGGCTTCACGTTCTCTTCCCTGCCTTTCTACTTCCTTTTCTTATCGTCATGTTCCTCTTGCTTCATTGAGGCATTAGCCAATCTAGGGTTTCAGCCAGCCGCACTCCCTACTCTCCAGGGTATCTACTTCGTCTGTGCCTCTGTACTGACTGGCTCTTCACTCTGAGGACTCTTACCCTCCTGGGCAAAGATTCCCAACTGGTTAGCTCCACTTAAGGCTACTAGCTCATAAGGCCCAGGTTGCTGGACTCATGGCCTGCACGTGTTTTAGGTGTCTTATTCTTGTGCGATCAGCTGTGGGTCTGGGGTGAAGCAGGCTCCAGAGATGGCAGCCTTGAGAAGACTTTGTAACCTCCAATGTTTCTAGGATCCAGGCAGGTTATGTACGTGAAGAAAGGAGGCGAGGTGTGAGAAGGAGATACACATTTGCCATGGAGCACAGAACAAATGAGTGTTGTCTATAAGCATAGACACTTGAGGAAGAAGGCTCAGGTTCGAAGCCCACCCTCACCATTTATCAGCTGGGTGATTCAGAACAGATGAATCTCTATATGCCTTAGTTTCCTCTCTGCAGAGTGGTTATAAGGATTAAATGAGTCAGTAAAGTGCTTAAGGTGGTGCTTGACACAACATAGCTATTTTTAGGTCAGCTGTGTTTAAAGAACATTTTCATTAGCATCAGCATCCTTATCATTGAATTCCACAATGAAATGAGTGTGCTCCCATTTTTTTCTAAAACATGAAGCTGTTTGTGCTTTTTGTAGAACCAGAGGCACAGAAAAACATTTCTGTGAAGATAGCAACAGAGCAAGAAAAATGATGAATGACCATTGTTCTCAATGCATTAGGGAGTGGGGGGACCTTGGAGAACTGATAGTTGGGTCCTAAAAGGCAGAGCCTCATCCAGCTGAAGCAGATTGCCAGAATGTCAGAATGAGGTCCAGAGCTATCCGATCGATCTGTCCATTGACCAGTCTTTTTTTTTTTTTTTAAGATTTTATTTATTTATTCATGAGAGACACAGAGAGGCAGAGACATAAGCAGAGAGAAAAGCAGGCTCCTTGAGGGGAGCCCGATGCGGGACTTGATCCTAGGACCCCGGGATCATGCCTTGAGCTGAAGGCAGATGCTCAACCACTGAGCCACCCAGGTGTCCCTCTGTCTGTCTTTACATCTCTCACAATAAGCTCATGTTATGTTGGAAACCTTGTGCTTCTCAATAAAATGCATCTGTGGGCTGTACACAGACTAGGGACTTTTGGCCACAGGCTTAGGATGACGGTGTGTGCTAGACTGGTCTCTCAGAAGAGATTGCAAGTGGACCTTCTTATGTTGATGGATTACAAAATTGTCTTTACTGACCAAGGCTGACACTGTGAAGTCCCTCTCAAAGATGGCAGGATGACATGGGAAACAGTATGTTCTGATCCTCAGGGTTAGCTCACTGTGTATTTCCAAGAAAAGGCATCTGCCTTTGATTGTATTTTCTTAGAACAAATGAAAATTATAACATTTTTTAGTATGTATGTATGTGTGTGTATGTGTGTGTATGTGTATATATATATATATATATATATATATATATATATATATATATTTTCATATATGCCTGATCCTGTTGTGAGTGCCTTTCCCAGAAGCAACCCTTTCCTGTCAGGCATCTTCCTCCTGTGCTCCAATACATAATTCCCACTCAACACGTTTAAAACAGTTTTTTATCACTTCTCACCCGGAAGCTGTTGCTCTCCCCAGGTTTCCTCTCTCCCTAGGTATTCACACCAAACCAGTTTTTCTTTCTCTGTCTCCTTTCCTGGCATGCGTGCATGCCTACACACATACACACAGGCACACAGACACATCCATCTATTCGTATGTCCTGTCTTTTTTCCACATAGCAACCAGAGTCGTCTTTTTAAAAAATGAATTAGTGTATCACTCTCCTGATTGAGGCTTGTAATTACTTCTCATCTAACTTAGAATGTTACCAAGCTCAGGATCCTGGCCTATGATGTAGCTGTAGCACTCGGCCCCCACCTGTGCCACTCTTCATGCCTTTTTTGTGAGGTGGCTCACCAGTGTTCACCCTCATTTTTGAGCACACCAGCCTTGTTCCTACTCTGTGTTCTTTGCCTTATCTGTTCCCCTTCCGGAAGTACATCTTACCCCAATTGTCACCTCTTCAGAACAGCCTCCCTTCTGTCTGAGGCTAGTCAGACCAAGAACCTTGTTTGTCTTGTGCTTATTACCAAGTCATAGTTGCTAAATGAATGAATGACTAAACTGTGGGCCTTCGGGTGTAGGGAGAGGAGAAAGGTATTAGAAAAAAATGATATATTCACTAAAGTACACTTGTTTAACTTATTTAAGAGGCAGGAGGGAAAAGAACAAACTTACAGAATAATGAGATTTCCTATATCACTAATAATGTTGATTTATCCAACGTGCAAACGACCCAGAATATAAGAGGGAATTTACTTGGGCCTGATGTGGCTATTAGACACATTTGTACTTACACATTCCATTTCACATATTCTCATTAAAAGTAATAGCAGAAAATTACAGCAAAGATTGACCCAGTGTTCAGATGGTGATCCCCTCTTTAGAGCTGTTGATTTGTTTAGTTAATGGTAACTTATTTAATATACTTCTACTTTTTGTTGTTTTTTAGGTCTGTTGCCACAGTTATTGGGAGTTGCCCCAGAGAAGGCCATAAAACTTACAGTAAGTCTTTTGAGTTGATGATGCTTATGCAGGGAGTTTGCACACACTCAGGAACCTAGCAGATATTCTTATGGGAAATAGCAGGTTTGTATTTCTTCAAGGTGCTAGCTAACTCGAACCTAGGGCACTTATCACACACAGCATTTCACTGTCCTCCATTGAACACTGAACGTTCAAAAATGTAATGCTATATTTGAACAAGAGTTGTGGCTGCTACCACCATCACCACCACCACCACCAAAGTGGCAGCAGCTGCAGCTAAATTTACCTCCATCCCTACCATATTTGGTACATTACATGGATGACCTGTTATTGTTTAATCTTAAGCAAAATGGGATCCAGAGTTTACAGATAAGGAAACTGAGGCCCACAGGGTTTAGTACACGCAATTCATGGGTGGAAGGTTAGGAACTCAAAATCAGATTTTTTCTGATTCTAAAGCTTAGTTACATGTGTTTGTAGAATTCGTGTATAGGGTATATTCTATAAGCATCTGCCAGGCCACCTGTTCAGGGGTCTGAGTTCTAGTTGAAGTTGATCCTTGATCCAGTGTTAGGCTCTCATATGACAGATGGGAGATATTCAGGAAGTTTGTAGAATGTGACAGGTGCTGCCGTTATATTACAAATGTCATAAAGCCCCAGGAAGTTAAACACTACTTTTAGATTGATCTCTGTAGCCTTGATGCCTAAAATTCTTTTACTGTGTTGTTATATCTTCCAAAAACATGACTGATTTTTAAAGACTGCTTGAAGTAAATAACAATTTGAGTTTATTATACTCAAATTAATATTACTGATGTTGAGAATTCTTAGATATTGAATCTTTTTTTTTTTTATTTTATTTAAGAGCGAGAGCACAAGAGAACACAAGTGGGGTGGGGTGGGGTGGGGGGCACAGCAGGGCTGTGGCAGAGGGATAAGCAGGCTCCTCACTGAGCAGGGAGCCCAAGAAGGCTCCTTGATCCCAGGACCCGGGATCATGACCTGAGCAGAAGGCAGATACTTAAACGACGGAACCACTCAGGCACCCTGAATTTCTTCTAAGCCGAAAAGTCTGCTTAACAACTTTGTCTCAATGATGAGTTTGGCTTTAGATTAAATTTTGTTAGCAGATTTGAAAGTGATTTTTAATCACTCTGTAAACCAGTTTATTAACTTATAAAACATATGTTTTCTTGTCCCTCATGTCAAAATGTCTCTCTTATACTATTGTAATATAAGCATTTTAAGCTTATAAGCAAGCCATCTATTCTTTTTTATAAGACTTTTTTTTTTTTAGAATTTTTAAAAAATTTATTCATGAGAGAGAGAAAGAGCGGCAGAGACACAGGCAGAGGGAGAAGCAGGCTCCATGCAGGGAGCCTAACCTGGGACTTGATCCCTGGTCTCTAGGATCACACCCTGGGCCGAAGGTGGCGCTAAACAGCTGAGCCACCCGGGCTGCCCTTTTTTTTTCTTTTTTTTTTTCCCCAGTAATTGCTACACCCAGTGTCGCGCTGGAACTCACACAACCTGGAGATCAAGAATCTCACACTCCACTGACCCGAGCCAGCCAGGCACCCCTAAGCCATCTATCTTTCAGTTTCTCCCAGAAACATCAGGAGTACTTATGTATTCACCTTTTAAAAACTACATATAAATAATAGTGAAAGGGAATATAAGGGAAGGGAGAAGAAATGTGTGGGAAATATCAGAAAGGGAGACAGAACGTAAAGACTGCTAACTCTGGGAAACGAACTAGGGGTGGTAGAAGGGGAGGAGGGCTGGGGGTGGGAGTGAATGGGTGACGGGCACTGGGGGTTATTTTGTATGTTAGTAAATTGAACACCAATAAAAAATAAATTAAAAAAAAATAAAATAAATAAAAACTACATATGTGCTATTAAGGACACTTCTCAAATTCTTTAAGATCCTTAATTTATTCAGTTATGATTACTTCAATATACGGACAGAAGAGAAGAACGTATTTGCAGCTATATATTTATATGTGTTAAATGACTTTATATTTTTCATCAGCTTCTATAAATATTTTTCTTCAAGGTGAATGATTTTGTGAGGGATAAATTTATGCGCAAAGATGGTTCGGTCCCACTTGCAGCAGAAATTCTTGCCGGAGGCTGTGTAAGTACCTTTTTTGCAGAACTCTGTGTTGAAAAGACTTGTTTCACATGTGTATCCCCACTGTGGTAACCTAATGTGGACTAAGGCTTCTGTTCAACCACAGATCCTGTGCAAGGGCAGAGGCTTCTAGGGCACAAGAACTATTCCTGAGATGGAAGGGTAAATGTTTCTGATCTTACTGCCTGTTAAGTCATGCCTGTTAAGTTCGTCATTGCTTTCAGTTGGTTCTGCAACAGAAGTCATTTGTGGCAGAAGTGTTTGGCCTTTCAAAGAATCTTTGCTCACCTTTTTCTAAAGTTAATTTGTAGTACATTCTTTCCTCACGGCACCCTCTGCTGGGTCAGGCACTATAATGTGTAGTTTGGAGTTGGCAGCCATAGCTCTCTGCTTTGCTTTACTTTACAAGTCCCAGCACCTCCTCGAGCTTCCCTGTGCTTCTAGAAGAAGGATGCTGGGAAATAACTGGCTGAGTATGCTCCGCATTGTTGAAACTGCTTGGAATGAGTATTTCTTTATATGGATGAACAACCTGCATCTTGTTCTTAAGCTCAGCAAAACATGATGTCTCATTTTATCTCATGTACAGGTTTGTTCATGTGAATGCAAATACTTTAAGTAAATTAAATTCTTCTACAAAGACTGGCGCTATTTAAAGATAAGGTTGGTTAAATAAACGGGCTTTGATCACTAGGGCAATACAATATTGGTATATTTTCCATCTAAACCTGTTTCTTTTCTTATAAGAAAGATGAGGTCACTTATTGTTTTAATTAGCTTGTTCTGTGCAGGAAATGGTATTCATAAAATAATCTTGAAAATCATTGCATTTAGATGCTGGGCAAACACCTGAGAATATTAAACCTTTGTTTGGAAAGGGCTTATTGTTCTGTCTGACTTTGAATGGGAGTTCCTTAAATGTAGCAGGAGCTAAGAAGTTCTAGTCCTGGTAATTCTTAAGAGATAGATGGAATTTGGCTCTTGCTGATTTCTTTCTGTTTGATCACTGACCTGTTGTAGATGGCCAAGTAGGGTCCCCCTGTCCTGTAACTTTAGGAGCATTCAGGATGGAAAAAGGGAAGCTTTATTGTTCTAAATAAAGACACATAATAATAATCAAAAAGAATATTATTAGGAGGTGAGGAAGCTGCTCTTTCTGGTAAGTACTATTCATTTGAAACAATAGTAATGTCCGTTTAAGTAACTAGGTTTTCTAGTATTAAAGTGGCATGTCCATGGGCTGTCTCTGGCCTGGCCTCCAGACTGGTTGCACAGGACCTGAGATAGCAAGGTGTTTCTGGAGGTCAAGTGGGTTCGTTTTTCTTAAAAAGTCAGGTTTTAAACCTGCTTGAAAAGACATGATTATATATCTCTGTAAGAATTTAAAATGTGAAATTAATTATGTGATACTGCTCAAGATTTTGGCAATAATCTGGAGGTTTATTATCTTTTTAATGAAAACATTTTGCCTGCACACGGGTCTGGGAGATGGGTTGTGGCATGTATCGTCTGCTGTAGGTGGTCTTGTTTTCTTGTCTGTGGTCGCCCATTTCAAACACAAAGCACAGATTGGCATCAGAAGTAGTGCCTTGTTACTGTAAAGAGGTGCAGCCCTTCTTCAAACCTGATCTAAACATGGGCTTAAAATTGGAGCCACTTGGGCTTTACAGCTACTTAAAATATCTGTGAAATGAGATTTGCCATCCTTCATCTCAAAGGTAGGTAGACTGTGGTCCTTGGTGTTTCAAGTCTCCTATTTTGCCTCCCCACCTCCCACCAACACTGCTTTAAGAAGTAAGAGTTTAATTTTCAAGCAAGCAATTCTGTAGGTAGCAAAAATTTCAGGCCCTTCATTCAGCTCTCTGTGCAGTGAGATGGAGGATCCCATTTTCAGTGTGTTTTTAAAGCAGCAGCATCTTGCTTTGCTGCGACAAGAGTTTTCCTGCCCTCAGAGCCAGACACACACCTTAGAAGGTCCTCCTGGATTCTACAGCCTCGTCTTTCCAATTGGGAGTAAATACAAAGGGCTTTGAAAGATTGTGTCACGTGACCAGCTCCCCTTCTCAGTTCACCCATGCATGCCAGGCATTGACTTTTAAGTCCCTGGGAGCTCCCCTTGCTTCATCATTCCTGAGAATTAGTACACATGGCTGATTTTTCACTTGTAACTGAAGCTTCTCATTTCTTTGAAGAAAGCTTTTTCTGTTTTATCATCTATTTTCTACAAAAACAGGGAAAATACACAGGTCTTTCATGACATTCGCGGCACTTGGCAAAACTAATTTAAGTCTGTTTTATTACATTGTTTTGGAAAAGCAGTCACAATGATAAGTTTGGAAGAAGATTTTAGAAAAAAAGAATAAAATTAATCCCATTCATTATTTTTGATTACGGCAAAATCTGTAACTAAAGAGCTTAAAAAATCTTCTATTTCTTTGATGTATATGAAAGGGTCAAACCTGACTTTATTTTTAAAGTCATTATTTGCACTGAGCATAGTTTTGGTTTAGAGCGCTGTTAAAAATTTGACTTCAGTTTTCTAAGCCTTTTTATATAGATTGACACCTAACAGTAGTGATATATCCAGCACAGCTCAAGACCAAACTAAGATGCCGGGCCAGGGATTTACAAACTGTAAGTCTGAAAAGTTCTTTGTGCTTTTGTGTTTTCCATACAGTGGTTTACTATGCACTACATTGGTCTAGTAGTTGTAGGAGTTTTGACGGAGACCGAGGATCCTCAGGCATCCCTGCACAAAATATATGGATACCTTCTGTTTCTTTTTATCTTTCCCCTTCTTGGGTCAGAAACTCAGCGCCTGGAGGGCGACGTGATCAGGGGTCATTGCCATTGATGGCAGAACTCACAGTAGATGTAGCAGAGGAGAAGGGGCCTGTCACTGCCCATTTCCAAGTAGGTTCGCAGCGAACTTAAAAACCAACATTCTCTCACCACATTATTATTGTTGTGTTGCTGCTACTTAGCCATAACACAGGTAATGCCATTTGGTCTGTAAGCAGCAGTCCTTAATTCAGCAGAGTAAGTGTGTATTGACTGTCTTCTCTGCATCTAGTGAATTAGAGGGTCAAAATCCCAAGGGATCTGGGCTCTTCAGTTTTTGATCCTTTGGTCTTAACAAGTCCTCAGATAAGGAAATACTAGTGGTGCCATGACTGGTTTCAGGGAGAATATAAATATGATGAGTGAGTAACTTATTTGACATGAAAATAAATCTACACTGAAATGAAAAGAAAAATAATACTCACCAGGAAAAAAAAAAGTGACCAAGTATGAACCTCTCTCTTTTAAAGCTCATATTTAGTAAACATTATTTGCCTACCAATAGAAAATAATAGCATTCTGTGATAATTTTCCTTTTTTAATTTAAAAAAAATTTTTAAGATTCTTTTTATTAATGAGAGACACACACACACAGAGAGAGAGAGAGGCAGAGACACAGGCTGAGGGAGAAGCAGGCTCCACAAAGGGAGCCCAATGCGGGACTCGATCCTGGAACCCAAGGGTCATGCCCTAGGCCGAAGGCAGCGGTTCAACTGCTGAGCCACCCAGGCGTCCCTCTGTGATAAGTTTTAGAAAGACAAGTAAACATGCTTTTTTGAACAATGGTCCTTTGACAGTAGGCCTATGGTATTTTTTTCTTTTGAGGTCCCTACACACCAACACACACATGTGCATTTGTGTGTATTTGTTTTAATATTTATAAGAATTTATACTCATTTTAAGAGGCAAAAATAATTGATGTGTTCACATCACTGGTTGGAAAGGGGTTAGTGAGACTGTAATGAAGAGCAATCTTAACTGCAGCCCCCTACAAGTATGGCCTTATCATTCTTATCATTGTTGCCTGTATTCCCATTATTATGATGATTCCCATATGCATATTTTTATTCCTGTTTGTATAGCTGTGTATCAGATACCATGTTTGAGCCAAGTTTTTATCACTCACCTTTTTTGCATCACATTCAGTTGAAGTTAATCTTTATTATTTAAAAAACCGGGTGCAGACACTGATGTGTCTACCACTTAGCTTAAGACATCAGACTTGACAAATGTTGCTGGAGCCCCTTGTATTTCTGACACAATAGATTTTCCCTCCCTCATCTCCCAGGAGATAACCCTGTCCCAAAATTGGTGATTTTCATTTCCATGAATGTCTTTATACTTTTTATAGGTATATCCCTAAGCAATATAAGTGTTTGCTTTTGGAGGCTTCATTCTATAGGAACAGCTTATGATTCTTACATTAATGGCTTTGCATTTTTTCCCACTGGTGCAACTCATGTCCTTTGCTTGCAAGAAAAGAACAGTAAATGGGAATATTGCATTCACGTATTATAATGTGACAGTGAACATGCCTGTGATAGATGTGGATTTATAGGATTTTATATAGATATAATTGGGACAGTGTATTTATTTGACCAATTTTTTGTAACTTGGAGTTTCTTCCTTAGACTAAAGTCCTTTTTTCAATCTCACCATTTAAACTCTTGCCCAACACTAACTAGATTTAAAGTTATAACCCTCCCCGCTGCCAACACACATGCTCCCTACCTGCCTTACTGTCCCCACTGCTTCCTAACGGGAGTGATTTCAGCATTTCTTCCATCATTGAGGAGGAGAGGTGTTCTGGTTATCTACTGCTGTATAGCAAGTCATTCTAAAACTTGGTGGCCTCAAACACCAGTTTTGTTTCTTTTGTTTCAATAGGTAGACTGAGTTCAGCTGGACACTTCTCATTTGTGATCTGCATGTGGTTATAGGCAGATAGCAGCTGGAAAGGCTGCATACTATATGATTCCAACTCTAGGACATTCTGGAAAAGGGAAACTATGAAGACAGCAAAAAGATGAGTGGGAGAGTACTAGGGGTGGAAGAAAAGGGGAGAGATGAACAGGAACTCAGCCACAAGTGACTGGCAGTGATGCCAGTGAGTCTGTTGTCCAGAGCACCTGCGGTGGCTTCGCGCGTAGCTTGGGCTTTTCAAACCTTGACAGCTTGATTCTAAAGGGGGCTTCCCCAAAGTAGGCATTTCTAAGAGTTCTGGGCAGAAGCTGCATAAACTCCACCACTATCAGCATCCCCCAGCAGAGTGGTATATTTATTACAATTGATGAGCTTACATTATTCAGTATCCATAATTTACCTTACAGTTCATTCATGGTGTTGTACATTGTGTGTTTGGACAAATGTGTAGTAACATTTATCTGTCATACTAATAATCAGAGTATTTTCATAGTGCTAAAAATTCTCTGTGCTCTGCCTATTCATCTGTACTCTCCCACTCATCTTTTTGCTGTCTTCATAGTTTCCCTTTTCCAGAATGTCCTAGAGTTGGAATCATATAGTATGCAACCTTTCCAGATTGTTTTCTCTTACCTAGAAATATGCATTTAAGGTTCCTCTGTGTCTTTCTTGGCTCGATAAATCATTTCTCTTTAGATTCAATTATATTCCTTTGTCTGGATTTACCAGTAGCTTACTTATTCATTCTCCTGCTGAAGAACATCTTACTTTCTTCCGGGTTTGGGCAATTATAAATAAGACTGCTATAAATATCCTTGTCCAGGTTTTTGTTGAAAATGTAAATTTTTTACTCCTTTGAGTAGATAATCAAGGAGTACAGTTTTTGGATCTTATGTTAAGAGTATGTTTAGTTTTGTAAGAAACCTCCAAACTTGTCTTCCAAAGTGGCTGTATCATTTGCCATTTCTACCAGCAACAATTGAGAGTTTCTATTGCTCCATGTCCTTGCCAGCATTTGGCATTGTCAGTGTTCTGGGTAACTTTTTATTTTGCTGATCCATTTCTTGTCTTCTTCATGGTGTTGACTTCTTCAAGAATTCCCTTCATGTTCTTGCTGGCCATCTGGCCTCTGTCCCTAATAGATGACCCTCAGCTTCTTTTCATCATCAGCCACAGCTGATTAGTGCAAGTAGCTCATTTGGTATTTTGTTTTGTTTTTTGTTTAATTAAGAGAGGAAATTTGATTAGCAAGCTTTGTGTGCCAGGCTATAGATTAGCCTTGAATCATGACCCACCCCCCACAGATATTAATAACTTTGCATAACAAATCATTTGTTTCAACATCTGTAAATGCATTCAAATACTTCTTGTATTTAGCTTGAATTCTTAAGTATCCCTTGAATAATAATGTATATACTTTTGTCATAAAATTTACCCAAAATTTATGATCGAGCTTGAAATCCCTTGAGGTTTCAAACCAAATCATATAAAACCAGGGAAAAAACTTCCTCCTAAAATGAACACATATGCTCTGATGATCAGCTGGTGAGTTAGGTTGCCTGAAGTGGATTTAAGTCCTACTTCTGCAGGCTTTCTCTTCTCAGGGTTTTCTGTGGAGATGTGGTCTCACAGTGTAGTTTTCTTAAGACAGAAGTTTTATTTATGTGTGCAGGTGTCTGTGCACATACCCTACTTATAAATATAGAATGCTATGAGCCTCAATCATTAAGTTCAGTTTCTGTGAGGTTGCTCCTATGTGACCTGTCAAGTAGCCAGGATTTATTATGCATTATAATGATGCTGTGGAAACAAGGTTATTATTTTTTTAATGGTTGCACCCTTATTTCATTAAACTTGTAGTTTAATGAAAATCTAATGGTTAGTTACATTATTTTCAGAGGTTATCACTGTTATTATTTGGAATATTCTCTGGGAGGTCTTTTTGCATACCCCCAAAAATGTTAAGCCCATATTGTAAATCAATCTTCCTCCCTCCCTTCCTTGTGTTCTTTATTTCTTCCCTCCTTCCCTTCTTCTCTTTTCCCTCCCTCCCTTCCTTCCTCATTTGTCAGTGGCAGTTTTCTGGTTTGATAAATGACTTCCAATAAGATTGAAGTGAATTAAGTTATTTTTGCTTTCATAAGCTTTATTTTTATTTGTATTACTTTTCATTCATTTACAAACTTAAAATTGAACCAAATACATATTTTAGTCAAGACCATATCACATTTTGTTTATTTCAATATATGTTATAATTGCGCTTTTTAATTATGAAAAAATGGCCATATTAAAGCTAAGGTAGAAAACAAAGCAAAAGAAACTGGTCATTATTTTTCAATTCTAATTATGTAAGTTTTCTTAACTTATCCATCCATTTCATCCCTTTCCGTCCACTCTGTTGACTCTAAGGCTTAGAGACTGTGTCAGGTATTAAGTAGCACCTGTTATGTTTGTCATGTATGGTCTAGCTTTGCCACTTTAGGAGCTCTTCCTTTGTAACTTTGTGCTGTCAAGCTCATTACATCCTGGGGATCATGGGTAAATGTTTGCCTGAACAAATGCTGAGGATAGGACCCATGTCTCACTGTTATGCCTGGGCGCCTAGCATTGTGTCTGACATATTGAGAGAGGTTTAAAAATATTTATTGATTGAATAAATGCTTGACTAAGAAGGTGTTGATAATGAGGGTGGTATATGTAGGGTAGTGATATAATATACTGGATGCTATTAACTTAGATACAGAAGTCATTTGAAGAGGCAATAACTTCAGGGATCAGAATGTGAAGAAAATGATGGACTTTAGGGAGCAGCTATAACATGCCTACAAATTCATACCCAGGATGTTTCATAAGAAATGTTTCCCATACCTCAGTAAAGGAACCAACCATTAAAAAGGTTCTATTTATTTTGTCTTCATTCCAACCCCTAAATATATATAGAATCCTAGGAGCAGAATAAATGCAAAACACCTGGGATATTTGATATAACTTATTTTTTTTGTATATTTTTTTATTGGAGTTCAATTTGCCAACATATAGTATAACACCCAGCGCTCATCCCGTCAAGTGCCCCACTCTGTGCCTGTCACCCAGTCACCCCATCCCCCTGCCCACCTCCCCTTCTACCACCCTCTGTTCGTTTCCTAGAGTTAGGAGTCTCTCATGTGATATGGCTTATTTATGGTTTATGTTGATAATAGAAAGTGTTTTATTGAATGTTTAATATGTGAAATGATCATGTCAGAATCATGAGGGAATTATATGAAAGAGTGGCTTTAAGACAAAGCAGACTAACACTGAGATCCCTCTGCACACCTATTAGAATGGCTGAAATCCGAAATACTGACAGCATGCTAATGAGTGTGTGGAGCAGAATGAACTCTAATTCATTGTTGATGGAAATGCAAAATGGTACAGTCACTTTGGAACATAGTTTTGAGGTTTCTTACAAAACTAAACTATAAGATCCGGCATTTGCAGTCCTTGGTATTTACCCAGAGGAATTGAAAACTTCTGTTTTTAACAAAAATCTGCACAAGAATACTTAGAGCAGCGTTATATCTAGCTGCCAAGACTTGGAAGAAACCAAGATGTCCTTCAGTAGCTGAATGGATAAATAAACTGTGGTCCTTCCAGACAAAGGGATATTATTGAGTCTAACAAGAAATGAGCTATGGAGCCGTGAAGAGACTTGAAAGAACCTTAAATGCATGTTAGTAAGTAAAGGAAGCCAATCTGGAAAGACTTTATACTACATGATTCCAACATAGAATCCAGAATAGACAGGACATTCTGGAAAGGCCAAAGCTATGGAGACAGTAAAAAGATCAGTGGTTGCTAGGGGTGTGGGAGGGGTAGAGAAATGAATAGGCAGCGTTCAGAGGATTTTTAGGACAGTGAAAATAGTCTGTGTGATATTATTGTGGTGGATAGATGTCATTATACATTTGTCCAAGCCCCTAGAATGCACCAAGAGTGAAAGTGTAAGGTGCACTATGGACTTTAGGTGATCCTGGTGTGCTGGTGTAGGTACTTCACTTGTAACAAGTGCAGCACCCTGGTGGGAGTGTTGAGAGTGGAGAGGCTTGCATGGCAGGGAGGGCAGCGGGCAGATGGGAAATTTATTTGTAAACCTGGAACAACTCTAAAAAACAAAAGAGCCAATAAGTAGCAAAAAATGCTAACCAGGACAGTATCTAAGTTGGAGGCTTCTCCAGGAAGCCCAGGAGGAAGGCTCATCACATGGTGGCCAGCAGGTCTTCTGAAACATGGGACTGAGGCAGCAGACTGGAGTAAGAAATCTGCTGCCTGGCTCCTTCTAGGAAAGCCCTTCCTCCAGACTTGCTCTGAACTTGGAGCACAAATAAAAGAGCTGCCTGAAGGCACTCAGAGTTCATCAGGACGGCCTGCCTAGCTAAGGGCTGCTCTTTGGTGGCTCAGGAATGTCATCTTATACTAGGTGCAAGCCCCAACTGATGAGAGGCCCTTGAGACAACCTGATGTCTCTTTTCTATTTTCTTTCTTTTCCTTCTATGGCCAAGTCTCAGCCTTGTTTGACTCAACACAGTTCAAACACTAGGCCATCCTTCTGGTTATCTAATAAGTCGGGGAGGGATTTGTGATGATGTGAAAATACAAAGAAAGATTGGGCTACAGCTTTCATACAGTTAAGGTACTTTAGACATTGAAGGTCTGTAAATCATTACATGATTCTGGTAGTAGTAGTCAAAATAGACACGTATCACAGGCAGAGCCCAAATGTGAGCATATTTGACAGGTCTGCAACTTAATTGCTTTTTAATGTCAGTCAAACAGATTCCACTTTGGTTTCTTGGCTAGGCTTCTATAGGCCTATTAAAATCCTATGAAGTTGAAAATACGAAACTTGTAAAATGTGTAAACAGCATATAGCCTTTTCCCACCTTGCTATATAGTTAAGAAATTAATCAAATTTCCATTTGGTGTCTTTCAAAAATAAGTGATGAGAATCTATTCTCTTTTAAGATTTTGTAATAGTCTAGTTACAGATTTTTTATAAACAGCTTAATTTACATACCAAATCAAAGGAGAAGATCCTGTAGTGTTTCATGCTTAGAGATATACATTTAATCAGATAGCCTTAACTAGGCATATGTTTGCTATGGCAGCCATAACAAAATGCCACGGACTGCAGGGTTTAAGTAATAGAAATTTATTTTCTCACACTTAGGAGAACCAGAAGTCCCAGATCAGAGTATCTACAGGTTTGGTTTTCTTCTGAAGCCTCTGTTTTTTGCTTGTGGTTGGCCATCTTCTTGCTGTGTCTTCACATGCCTCCCCTCAGTCTGTGTGTTGCCCGCGGTTTAATCACCCCTGCAGGTTCCAGTCATACAGAGCTAGGGCTCACCCATATGACCTCATTTTACCTTAATTACTTCTCTAATGGCCTGTTTCCAAGTACAGTCACAATCTGAGGTGTATAGGGTTAGGTCTTCAACATAAGCATATTGGATGGACACAATTTAGCCTATAACACTAGGGGTTGCACTAAAGGTTCTTTTTTCAACTTGCACGGAAGACTCAACTTCTGGTTGTAGCAGAGTGATGACCTCTCCTGTGGGCACTGGGCCCAGCACTGTCCGTTCAGAGCTGGATAGAGGGTGAGGGGCCTCTTGGCCTCATGCCCCCTCACATTTGAAGTGAGATTGTTGAATTCCTGTCTTCAGTATTGCAAAGTACCTGACTCCTGTCAGGTACTGTATTTTAATGTATTTCATCCACTGCTATTTTCTGAATATATATATATATTTTACCTCTGTTATTTGTTTGTTTTTTAAAGTAAGCTCTGTGCCCAATGTAGGGCTCAAACTCATGACCCTGAGATCAAGAGTCATGTGCTTCACTGACTGAGCCAGCCAGGGACCTCCCTGTGATCTTTCTTTTTTGGGAGAGAGAGAAAAAGGGGGAGGGGGAGAAAGGAAGGGGTAGGAGGGAGAGAGACTCTCAAGCAGACTCCCCACTGAGTGCAGAGTTGATCCAGGGCTCGATCTCATGACCCTGAGATCCTAAACTGAGCTGAAATCAGGAGTTGGACACTTAACCAGCTGAGCCACCCAGGTATCCCCCACCGTGATCTTTATATAGGACAGTAATACCTATACTACATACAAATTATTTTCATGTCTCCATGTAGCATTGAGTTAGTAAGAGATTAAATAGAAAATATCTTGAAGCTTAGATTTCTTAAGAAATCTTTGTTTTTCAGTTTATCTAAATATCAAATACTGTCATCACTTGCACATTCATTTTATATGCAGTGTGCATCATTAGGCATTTACCTAGTGTAGACTTTTTTATAGGTACAATTTTATTTGTATCCAAATAATCAAAATAATGTATTTGGGTTTTAGCTTAAAAAAGCCATATTCCATAACTTCATATTAATCTATTTTTGACACATGTAAGCACACATTTTAGAATGTCAGTGTGCAATTAGATATTCTTAGCACATGTCATTTGTGAAAAGCACTTTAAATCTAAGTACATTCAATTGAGCATAATTAAAATATCAAGATACACATTCTTCATATACATTTTGCCACTTAATTTTTTAAGTAGCTATAAGTATCTACCATGTGAATTCAAATTAAAAGGAGGTGATTAAATACAGTTATATTTAATGCTTTTAGTTTGAAATCTAGCAGGAATTGCGCTACGTTAAAAAAAATACACCACTATGTTTTCTGTGGACAGCAGATTGATGACAGGATTTATTTATTTTTTTTTAAACGCAAGACTGTTAATAGTTTCTGAATATTCTCAAGACTGTTGCCTAGAATGGCTTGTGAGGGTGCAGATCATATGAAAGCATGTTTTTTCATCTTGTGAGTTCTTTTGATTTGACTCTCCAGGTCCCAAGAAAGAATGTTTGAGAATATTAGCTAAGTTAGGAAAGAAGCTTTAGAGAAAGGCTTGTTCAATTCCTGATAGGTGAAAGAAGGTGGATCCTGGGGAATTTTGAACATGAGCTCCTGAACCAATGTTTTAGGTAATGTGTTTCAGCTCTGGCTCTTTTCTGTAGCTTGTTAATAAGCAGATAGCCTGGGCAAGTCATTTTTAAGGCATATAACTTTAAAACCTACTTATTCACAATTATTGGACCTAAACTACATTAGGATCACTTTATGTGAAGGTCACTATCCTTGGAGTACTTGGAGACATCCTTGGAGTACTTGGAGTACTTTAGTACATCCTAAAGTATGTTGCCTCTCTAAATATTTGATTGCTCGAAGTTTTTTTAAAGAGTATATGCATCACTTCCCACAGTAAAATTATTTATGCCGCATCAGAAGTGTTAACAACGAACATAATCATTACATAACATTTGACAAGAGGAATTTAGGTGACAAAATTGTGAGCGGGAAGAAGAAATCAAGCTTATAGTAGCATCAGGTCACTGAGCAGAAACAGTGATGGAAGCCACGTTTCAGGTTCTTTGCAGACTCTCCAACCCATATCAGAGAGGAGGTATTAGAGGAAAAAAACCTGTAATTTTACTTTGAGCCATGAGGAGTGTGTCATATGAAAAATTAGAGCATTTGGAAATGATGATGCTTTGTGTCGATAGAGGCCTGTTCATTTGAGAGGCTTCGTGCTTGGGCTTCATGCTGACATAGTTGTAGCTTCCACAGTCCCATGTCCCTTCCTTGTTCCTCTCAGCCCTCCTGGATGCAAAGGTGAATTATGAAGATCATGAATCAAAGACAGGAATCACAACCGCTAAAACTGTCCTGGAGACACGAGCTTTGATTTACATCGGTAGCGAAAGGGACATCCGACACATGCTTGGGACAGCCTTAAAGGTCTAAAACAAGTTGATCTTGGATGGGAAGGGCATTTGTGTTGCTTTCCTCATAGCAGTCTTGCTACCTGGTCAGAAGAATGCGCACTGTGCCTCTTTTTCAGCAGTGGGGAACTTTTGTGCTACACCCAACCTAGCCTCTGTCTCCGTTCCTTTTGTGACCCATGGTGCTCATTTCCAAAATGATTTGCTAGTGTTGGGGGCAGTCCACACCTGAATGTAAGTGCAGAAACCAGTCCCATCGACAGAGTATGGTGAATGCTGTGCTAGTTATCTAGCCATTGCCATTTAACCAGCACCTGTAACAGGACCGGATTAACCATTTTTCAGTAACAAGTATTTTAGAATTAGAAGGACTCTCCAGCTCCTAAATTTTATTTGGAACCTGCTCTCCTCCTACCACACATGCACAGGAAGGTGCCATCTGCAGGGGTAACCCTAGTGTTTAGAGTTACGTTTGGGGACAGGCCCCAATGGTCTTCAGCCATCCTCTCTCATAGTCTCCTGCATGCCACATGCAAGCAACTGGTCGGTCCTGCTGTGCTGCCAGGATATGCAGTGATAAGTAGTGTGTGTGTCTGGCTTCCAGCAGGTCTGCTTTGAATACAGGCTGCACCTCACTAGCTTTGTGATCCCTGGCAGGTTACATAAGCTCCTTCACCCTTTCAGTCTCATTTTGCTCACTTACAGAACTGGCATAATATTACCCTCCTTATATTATGAGGATGGGCCAAAGGGGAGAATTCTTACAAAGCTCTTAGCATAATGCTGGTACCTAGTAAGCACCCTAAATGCTAGTGGATGATAATGTTGATCTCATCATAATTATCATTCTTATTAAAATTTCACTGTACAGATGTGGTGCTGGGTCTCTGCCCTGTAAGTGTGGCAGGCCCTTGTCACCGTGCCTTTGCGCCATTCTCTGCCTGGATTAGCTAAATCCTAATTGCACGCAGTCACCAGCTGATGTGTTATTTTCTTATATGCCGTACCACCTCCCCACATTATCCCAGCCAGCAGAAATCTTGCCCTCCTTTGAATTGCCATGGCAATTTGTCTGGACCTTAGCTCTTCTTGTATATTATAATTACCTTCTCCCATGTGCCTTTTTTTTTTTTCCTGTTCATAAGGCATGTATTTATTGGACCCAGTAGAAAATCCTTTGCTTGCTGGCTGTGAGGCCGTGTGGAAATGCTGTATAAGCTTGCTAGCTCTATCACAACAGGGTACCACAGACTGGGTGACTTAAACAACATGAATTTATTTTCTCACATTTGTGAAGGCTAGAAGTCCAAGCTGGTGTCAGCGGGGTTGGTTTCTCTCAAGGCCTCTTTCCTTGGCTTGATGATGGCTGCCTTTTCACTGTGTCCGCTCCTGGTCCTTCTCTGTGCACATTTGTGTCCATATCTCAGTTGCCTCTTACTGAGGTAGGACAGCAGTTATATCAGAGTGAGGTCCACCCATATGACCTTGTCTTAGCTTAACTACCTTTGTAAAGGCCCTAACTACAGTCTCCCTCTGAGCTACTGAGGGTTTTTACTTCAGTAGAGGAGTGTTGTTGGAACACAATTCAGCCCTTAACAGTTTCTTTTATCTTTTATGCCTCAATTTTCTCTTATGTAAAATCTGGAAAAAAATCCCTCTGAGAGGGCCGAAGCTAGGTAACGCATGCACAGCAACACCTCAGTAGCCAATGATGGGTGCTTCATGAATATTTATTACTTCACTCCTATTTCAAGCTCCTTGAGAACGGGAATGCTTTCTCACTCACCTTGTGTCCTTGGAGTTCTTAGGACAAACTTTGAGCACGATTGCTTATAAATATGCGGTGAATATTTATGATGTGAATGAGTCTGCCGTGAGTACATGTGTTTCTTTTTAGATGGATCCACATGCTTGGTAGCAACTTAAGGTTTCAGTAAGAAGGAGCATGCCAGGAAACCTGTAGACAAGTCAGTGTGCACACAGTAAATATAATGTGCACACAGAGCCAGTTCCAGTATAGAAAATCTTCACCTGTTCTACTTGCCACAGACTCCGGAAAGTCACAGGGAAGTATTTGTTGACAAAATTCCACAGGCACACACAGCAGCGTCTTTACACAGCCAGGTCTCTCAAGTGGTGAGGGCCACAAAGACATCATATACAATAGGTGTTCCTGTTGGCGGTCCTCAGATTCAGCTCTCTTTCATCTCACAGAGGAGGGACAGGGGTGAGGCACTGTGAATGGACAATAGGCCGGGAGTCGGGGGAGCAACAGCCAGCGTGCCGCTCAGTGATCAAGTCATGGCGATGCTCATGATAAGCATCGTCTCTTGGTGCCTTGGAGTCTCTCATTTCCTTCTAGCTTAACTCCAAAGGACTGATTCATCTTCAGAACCTCTGTAATGTGCCACTTTGAGTCTGTAAGCTCTTTCTTTCTGAGCCCACCAGAGGCAAGGAACACATCACTTCTTCTCAGTATCCCTACACTTTCTTTCCACTGTGCCTGTTCCCTGCAGCCATCTGAAGTGGATTTGACTTTTGCATCGTCCTTAGTGATTAGAATTCACTCTGCCGTGCTAAAAGAATTGGTATCTATTGATTGGCTTGGAGTCAGAGAATTGAGTATTAAGTTCTTATTTTGTGTATAACGTGAACTCTTACAAGTATGGAGGATACAGATAAGAGATAGGAGAACAGATAAGACAGCAATTCTGTACCTAACAATTGTACCTTTAACAATGGCACCACTTGGATATGTATAAAAAGTTTGTTGTGAGGTCACATGTAAAACATAAAATTTGCTCTCTGAAAGAAAGTGGAGAACTGGAATTAGAAATCATAGCTGTAAGTAAACCTGTCAAGCAGCCTCTCAGAATTCAAAGGGATCGTGGAGGTGACACAGTGAAGTGATTCTCAACTCTCACTGCACATCTTTATCACATAGGAACAGTTTTTGAAAGGGCAGTTGCAGAATTTCTTATTTGTCTAGAATAGGATTTCTAAGTCACTACTTTTCAAAACTCTGCGAGTGACTGTAACATGCAGCCAGGGAGGAGACCCACACATTAGGAGACCTGAAGAGAAACGTGTTTGGAGTCACTACTGTATTTCAAGCACCGTGCTGGCTGCGGTCCATTCGTCATCTCTTTGAGCCTCCTATTAAGTGAGGTGGTTTGATGACTAGGGACTGGGGCTCAGTCTGCACAGGGGATGCACAGCTGCCTCCCTACCCACTGTTGGTAGTGTCTGATGAGTATGCTTTGCGTTCCTGTGCTGTTCTTTTTTTTTTTTTTTTTTTAATTTTTATTTATTTATGATAGTCACAGAGAGAGAGAGAGAGGCAGAGACATAGGCAGAGGGAGAAGCAGGCTCCATGCACCGGGAGCCCGACGTGGGATTCGATCCCGGGTCTCCAGGATCGCGCCCTGGGCCAAAGGCAGGCGCCAAACCGCTGCACCACCCAGGGATCCCCCCTGTGCTGTTCTTCAAGATCAATGTACGCAGACTGGTTTCCATCTGCCCCTAATAGAGATGGCTCTTACCCACTTTTGAGCTTTTAAAAAATCAGCCTCAGACTGATTCCAACTCAGCAAATCTTCCTCGGCAGTTCTCCGATAAAATGATTTTTTAAATACTTAATTTTTATTCATTTCTGCAACTCAAGAGCTTGGGTCAAGAAGCACCAACACAGTCCTCACCGTGCCATTGGTGCTGTTGCTAAGCCAGATCCATTTCCTCTCTTCCATCGGCCAACCTTAACTCCTTTCATGTCTTGTGGAACAGTTCAGGTGCAAACCCACCCAGTACTGAAGGACCATAGACAGGCTGCAGGTTGGCCTTCCTGCCTACCTGCCAGTCATGGCAGTGTGGGAGCAAAGCATGGCCACAGAGAAGAGGGAGCCACATGTCTGGGTGGACCAGAAGAACACACTGGCCTCTGGCCATGTCCCTTCACGCTCTCCTTCCCACTTTACAAGGGCCTTTCTTGGGCCTTTTCATGACTCCAACCTAGGGTTTTTTTTCTACCAGGATTGTTTGGCCCACCTCCTGACAGTCACCTAGGAGAGCCAAAGGTGATGGGTGAAACCAGGAAATAAAGAGGGGTGGTGAGTGTGACAGTCAAGACACCAGACAGTCCTGCTGCCTTCTAAACAGTTGTTATGTGTGGAGAGAGGGGAAAACTTGGTCTGTTTTTAAGGACAAGTGGGTCTTAAGATACCAAGTTGGTAAAAATTGTAAAGCAGGTTGATTTATAGAGAATTAATGTGTGAACATATTTCTTTGCCTTTTTTGGTTAATATTGGCTATGTATATTAGATAAGTTATGTAGAGGTATTTGTTTTTTCTTTATAGAAGTAATATATGATCTATAGAGAAGAAATAAAAAATATAGCAGAAAAGAAAATAAACCACTTGTAATCCTACCACCTCAACAACACTACACTGGTGTATTCTCTACACAATGGTAAGGGATAATGGGGGGAAAGCTGTACATACATTTAAGCATGAGAGTTTTTGTTTCCCAGTGTATATATTGAACATTTTCCACAATATTTTTATTAGCAGTATAGTATCTCATTGCATGACATACTAAGATTCATATAATTCTTCCTTTTGTGTTGGATATTTACGTTGTGTCTAATTTTTTCCTCCTGGTGTTATAAATTATACTTCCCAGATCATCCTTGTAGCCAGTGTTGATTAGTACTGGCCGTTCTGTGAGGGCACATACATTGGTTAGTGGTATCAGAGGATCTAGCAAGAAGATTTGGACAATATTCGTCCAAATTAAGCTTGTTGTTACCATGATGGTACCTTCTGAGTTATAAAATAGCAGCACCATGTCTGTGGTCTTATGTGGTAACATCACTCTGTAATAAAGATTTTTAACTATACTCTGCATCAACCTTAGTTTGGATAAAATTTTAGTATATTTGTGACAAGGAATAACAATTTCAAGTACAGTGAGAAACTATGTAATTGCTTATAATAAATATAAGCTTAGCTTCAAAATAACTAGCTTAAAATTTCCCTTATAGGGATCCCTGGGTGGTGCAGCGGTTTGGCGCCTGCCTTTGGCCCAGGGCGCCATCCTGGAGACCCGGGATCGAATCCCACGTCGGGCTCCCGGTGCATGGAGCCTGCTTCTCCCTCTGCCTGTGTCTCTGCCTCTCTCTCTCTCTGTATGACTATCATAAATAAATAAAAATAAATTTTAAAAAAATTTCCCTTATAGTCCACTTTAAAGATTTCCACTGTTGATCTTGATGGTGGGGCACCCAGCCGCTGCTGGAATGAAATAACACACATTGCTCAAAGTTTGGGCCATAATTCATTTAATGCATATTTTTACTACTTGGACATTTATCTTATATGAAAAGAGCAATCTATACACAGGTAATGCATAAATAAAATTATAAGGATATGCAACTCCATAAAATGGTGTTTGATGATGGACCTGATTTTTTAAGGGAAGAAACAATAGCTTTCATCTAAGTTTATATGTTTTCTGGCAATTCTTGAATCACTGCTAGAAGTCCATCATGGGGGGGAGCCTTTGTCCTCGCTGTCTCCTAGTCTGACAAGCAGGTGCCTCTTTATTTGGATATTTTTTAATTTTCATTTTATTGTTGCTTTTGTGCCCTTGGCTTTGAGTCCTGTGACGGCAGCTGTGCTTCAGAGCATCTTTGTCATTCCCATGCAAGGACTTTGGGGAGGCAGGAGACATCTGTCTCTGCCCTTTTCCCTCTTTCAGCCTCTGAGTGAGGGAAATAGGACATTGGTAATCAAAACCTCCTTGGCTGTAACTGTATTTTGATTCAAACTTGTCACTGTCTTGACTGAAACTACAGTCTCTTGAAGATAGAATATTCTGAGCTCTGTGGAGGATGATCCCTCCCCTCTTCCTGACCCTTCCCCTCCTTTGGTCCTAAGTCTTTACTTTTTCTCTCTTTTAGGCAGGAGGCTCCCAGGTGATTTTCACAAATCCTTTGGAAATCGTCAAGATCCGTTTGCAAGTGGCTGGAGAGATCACCACTGGTCCCCGAGTCAGTGCCCTGTCTGTTGTAAGGGACCTGGGGTTCTTTGGGATCTACAAGGTAACTTCCCTTTTAGTTATTTATTTGATTCTGGGTTCACTTACTAAATTATAGAATGGAGTAAACTATGTAAATAAACTTCTCATTATCGGAGAAGGACAAACATTATATGTTCTCATTCATTTGGGGAATATAAATAATAGTGAAAGAGAATAGAAGGGAAGGGAGAAGAAATGGGTAGGAAATATCAGAAAGGGAGACAGAACATAAAGACTCCTAACTCTGGGAAATGAACTAGGGGTGGTGGAAGGGGAGGAGGTGGGGGGGTGAATGGGTGACGGGCACTGAGGGGAGCACTTGACGGGATGAGCACTGGGTGTTATTCTGTATGTTGGCAAATTGAACACCAATAAAAAATAAATTTATTATTAAAAAAACTTTAAAAAAATAAAATAAACTTCTCATTAGCATGAAATTGATTCCTCATGTTCCTCACGTTTAGCAGTACCTAAAGATGTTCTGCTGGGACCCATAGAGTCACCTTCATGGCCATTGTCAGAAAGCCATGCTTGAAATACACTAATCATGGATTAACTGTGATATGAATGATGCCCAGCCGTGTAGTTCTTTGGAGCAACAATGGCTGGAACTTTATTTGGGTTTATTATTAGTACAAAAACCTAATTCTCAGTGCTGCCCTCTGTGAAGGACAGATGCAAGGATCGATACCAGGGTACTGTTTTCTGGATAGACTGAGCTCAGTTCAAGGAAAAGCCTGTACCAGATGGAGAATTTATTTTCTGATCCTGTACATTCTGGCCCTGTCCATATGTATGCTTGTCATAATCATTTTGAATCTTAAACCATTTTTCCTTTTTTAAAAAAATTTTAAACCATTTTTCATTTAGAAAGCAGTTTTCGGGATCCCTGGGTGGCGCAGCGGTTTGGCGCCTGCCTTTGGCCTAGGGCGCGATCCTGGAGACCCAGGATCGATTCCCACGTCGGGCTCCCGGTGCATGGAGCCTGCTTCTCTCTGCCTGTGTCTCTGCCTCTCTTTCTCTCTCTGTGACTATCATAAATAAATAAAAATTAAAAAAAAAAAAAAAAAAAGAAAGCAGTTTTCCAGAATAATTGCAAAACTAACCTTAGAGAAAATTCTGGAAATGTGTTATTTATAGTCCTCTACCAAAAAGTCAAATTGGAATGTGAGAATTAGCTTCATATATGCCCAGCCATAAAGCTTTATCAACCATAAGTTGTTTACCATTTTTCAATAAGAAGGTTAAAAAAATTTTTTTCACAGCCAACTTGACTGTGTAAACAGTTTACTTGACTAAGTAAACCTTTAGAGATAAATAAACCTGAAGTCAGATGTTTACTTAAAATAGGTTTCATTTATTTTCCCATAAATATATAAAATCCCATCATAAGAGTTTTGAATCAGTGTTTTGATCACCGCTTTTTGAATCAGCCATTCACAAGGTCTTGGAGAGTACATTGTGTTCATTTTTATCCCACGCTGGCGAGGTGAAGCACTTTTGGACTCCATGTGCAGTATTGTCCCTGGAAACTATCCCACAGACACTTAACATTAGTACAGTTGTTTCTTTTTTTCCTATTCCCAGTTCATCCTGAAAGGACATCCCTGGTCCCATAATGTAACAACCTATATTGCTTTTGAGAGCAAACTTTAAATGCCTTGTTTTGACATCCAGCACAGCATCTGTGAGATCCTACCCCCAGGAATATTTTTTAACCTTTTTTTTTTAAGTCAAGTTTTTGCAGGCAATCTTGGTAAACATCTAGTGTTAGTAATAACTGAGGTTGTTTCAGAAGAATCTGCCCTTCCCCAGATGCCACTCTGTACTTCTCAAGGTGAAGTGATTGGAAAAGTATCCCATGATCCGAGACTCTGTTAGAATTGAATATAATGCAACACCTTCTTTTCTGGGGTTCATTCCAGGGGGAAGAACTTCCCTTATATTTAAGCAGATGTGGTGTTTAGGAATAAACACGCCGGTTTTTTAAGTAGCACTACAGATTCTCCATGTGTGACTGTGCCTAGAGCACACTGTTAGAGCTGTTTCGGTTCCCAGATTATTATCCAGCTGCACAAGGACTAGCCATATTGTCACGAAGCATAGCATTGATAAATTTGAAGAAAAATCATCTTTTCTAAATTTTTAGGCTCTTTGCAGACTGTAACACAATGAGGCAGCATGTCATTCTGACAAGATGCCAGGCAGTCTTTCAGCGGGCTGTCTGGTGAAAAGCACTTAGGTACTGTGGCAATGACTGCTATCGAAATGTCTCGAAAGATAAAATGGTAAAAACTTGTTTGCTGACACAGAAACGGAGACTGTTAAACTACCTGCAAATGATAGGAGACTGAGAGCCCTTTCCATCTTCACAGCATTTCAAAACCCAAATCCCCTGTAACACCCCTTAGGAGAAGTCAGGCTCCTGCTTTCACGGTTAGAACAGAGGCCGCTGAGGGATGGTATCTGTGCTGACATTGAGGCTCAGAAGTTGCTTTTGAAAGTTCCACTTTTATGCTATGATTGCTTTCCTGAAATGAGCAGGACCGCTCAAGTTTGAGCAAGAGACCTCTCCTATATAAAGTTAGTTTAATTACTAGCCTGGTGGTTTAATCTAGTTCAGAGGCATTCCACAGGGCTTGCTGCCGCCTTACAAAAAGCCTTACAAAACGCCGCTTTTGGTGTATTGGTAATTACCAAGTGAGGTCACTAACACTTTGGGCTTCTGGAAACTTGGTTTCCATACAAGAGACTGACTTGGCAGTCTCCTCCTTTCTGCGGGTCATTGGTGTCATCGGCTACATTGGCCGAGACTGAGTCTAGACCTCCCTTACTTAGCAGAGTTCACCTCTCTGCTGAGTCTGCGCCTCCTGTATTACCGCCCTGATGGTGTGTGTCCCAGCTCCCAGCCTCAGGTGTTGTTTCTTGGGAATATCTCTCCTCCTCTGGGCTGGCTCACCTCACCCACCCCCACCCCCACCCCACCCCCCATCAGAGGTCATTTAGCAATTCAAGATCCATCCCTGTCAGGCATTTCTGCCTGGTTTAATGTGATTTTGCTTCAGGATAGCGCTTTACATTGATAAAAGTTTTCTGTTTCTGGTCTTAGTTGAGTAGAAAAATGCAAATGACCTGGAGTGACCTAATACTTTAGAACTTAGTATGTGTCCCTGCAGGTGGATCTTTAAAGAGAGAACTACCATCCCGGCTGACTGGTAATCTGCCTTGTCTTTCCCTTGGGTCTTTTGTTGGCTGTTGTTAACATGACAATATGGGACCCAGGAGGGGAGCTTGCTGAGTGGCTCTGCCTGTGTGATTAGGCCTGCTGTTTAACCTCACCAAAATTGGACTAACCTGTCTTGCTATTTTTCTCCTGAATTGACTTGCAAAATACCCAACTATTCTGTGACTTCTCAGTAAATGGTAATTAGAATATTTGCTTTAGAAATACATTTACACCTGAAAAAAAAAAAAAGTGGATGTGGTAAACATTTCACATTCCTGAGGTCAGAAATAGTTTAGAGCAGATATAGTGAACTCTGCAAACAAAGCCCCCCTCTTTTGGTAACATTGAGAGAGACTGAGTCGGTGTGCAGCCCAGGTAGGTGATTGAAGTCAAGGCAGGATAATTGACTGCCACTGAAAGAGCTA
Source organism: Canis lupus dingo (assembly GCF_003254725.2). NCBI lineage: Eukaryota > Metazoa > Chordata > Mammalia > Carnivora > Canidae > Canis > Canis lupus. The sequence continues at coordinate 21,110,737 of NC_064256.1, read as the reverse complement.
TTTGAATATAATGTGGCTTTATTTATTTTTTTACACAAAACTTGCAACATGTACTACTTTTCTAAAGAACATATGAGATTGCATTTCCCTATCCCTACATAAATTTTATTTTACTCTGTAAGCCCCTGAAGCATTAGTAAAATAAACTGTTACAAAAAAGAAAGTGGTATATGTCTTTTGAATGGTACCTTTTCCATGGGAGCCAACGGAGAGCTTTGATTACACTGTAGGAAGGGAGGGAAACAACATCATTTCACATTAAATGGCAGCACAGCTGATAGAGGCTAAAAAGATGCTTCCTTAATCAGTGGACCAGTTCACGTCTCGTTTTGAGGACAAAAACACAGTCACAGAAATGGTGACAGCCAGGGCAGCAAGCATTGTCAAAAATTGCTTTCAGATTGTGTAATCACAAATTAACGCATTGGCTCTCCCCTGGAAGGTGGTCACTTAGGGACATGGGCTGTATCTAGTGTGTTCTAACCAAAGGCATTTGTTCCATTGCATTTAACAGTGCTCAGATATATGTTTCATCCACATGCATGCATGTCGTGTACGTGTGTTCACTCATGGAGTGTGTATAAGTGAGCCATTGGAGCTAACTTCTGTCCATAAAACCAGAAAGCAAGTAATAATATATTGGATACATTCTTTTTTATTCTGCTAGTAGTCTCAAAGAGATGTTTGTGTGTTTTAAAAGTTAAAATACAAGTTTATGTTTCAAAAAAATAAAATAATTCACAAAGGTATGTGAAAAAGTAAGATTCTCTCTATACGGTTTCCTTTTCTCTCCAGAAGATAATCACTCTTTGTTTCTTATATATCCTTAAGAAAAGAAAGCCTTTCTGTTTACATCAATATTTACCTCTCTTCTCCCTTCCTCTTTTTCTCTCTGTATATCACAAATTGTATCAATATCAATGTTGTGTGTCTGTGTGTTTAACACAAATAGAATATTTCTAAATACACAATAGATCTTTTTTTTTTTAAAGATTTTATTTATTCATCCATGAGAGACACCGAGAGAGGCAGAGACACAGGCAGAGGGAGAAGCAGGCTCCACGCAGGGAGCCTAACGCGGGACCTATCCCTGGTCTCCAGGATTATGCCCTGGGCTGAAGGCAGCACTAAATCACTGAGCCACCGGGCTGCCCACCCACCCACCCCCATTTTTTTTAATTGAACTGTAGTTGGCATACAATGTTACATGAATTTCAAGTGCATACAATATACTTTAAAGCTTTTTCCTCTTTTAATAGCTGTGTAAAATTTTTTTCTTGAGTTTTTCTAAGCAGTTTCCTATTGTTGGGTGTTTGTGTTGTTTCCAGTTTGAGGATATAAGCAATGACAAAGTGAATATCCCTGCAGTATATCTTGACCTACTTTTGTAAGTATATACAAACGATAAATTCATAGCAATGAAGATGTTTAGGTCAAGGGGCATGTGCATTATTTTAGTGTTAATAGATTTTGTCAAGTTATATCAGTTTATCGATTTGAGCTTGAGAACATACGAGTACATAATAATTACTCAATTTAGCAGCTTTTAAAAATTTCTATTTTTATGAGTTCATGGCCCCACCTGAAGAAAACAGTTGTCCTGTCATTACTTGGAGGACAATCGCTTTGTGTGAATTTTCTAACACCAAGGACCATTACATGGTTTTGCAGCCACCATGGTCATAGTTCTCACTCTCTTACTTCTCCCACGTTTTATCTTTGCTCTGGGCCTCTGTAAAAGCCTCCTCATGGGTTTATTCCTTTTGATTCTTGACTCTGCTAAATCTATTGTCCCTAGAGTTGATCTGTTTAAAATGTAAATCAGGGGATCCCTGGGTGGCGCAGTGGTTTGGCGCCTGCCTTTGGCCCAGGGCGCGATCCTGGAGACCCGGGATCAAGTCCCACGTCGGGCTCCCGGTGCATGAAGCCTGCTTCTCCCTCTGCCTGTGTCTCTGCCTCTCTCTCTCTCTCTCTCTCTCTCTCTCTCGTGACTATCATAAATAAATAAATAAATAAATAGATAGATAGATAGATAGATAGATAGATAAAATGTAAATCAGATTAGTTGATTGTGAATGCACTCAACACACTTCTAATGAAAGCTGATTGTTCTGATAGGTTAGGATGTGGCTGTGAAGAGTCACATCCCTGCTCAGGGTTTGGTGGGTAGAAAAAGTCAGCCATCAAGAAGTGGGGGGGATGGACACAGGGGCAAAGGGGAGTGGGAAGTACACCTTCCAGTTACAGAATGAGTCAGCCCCAGGGATAAAAAGCACAGCGTAGGAAATAGAGGTGGTGGTATTTTAACAGTGTTGTCTGGTGACAGCTGGCAGCTACACTTGTAAGCACAACACATAGAGACTTTGAATCACTATGTTGTACACCTGAAACTAGTGTAACATTGTGTCAGCTATGCTCAAACAGAGATAACAATAAAAAAACCCAAGTCTGATATCAGGTACTGCTAAGAACCTTGAAGAAAAGGAGGCAGGTGAGAGTGCGTAGAAGGGCCAAGGCAAGATAGGATTGGGAGGGAGGTAGCATTTTAATAGGGTCAACACGGAAGCCTCTCACATGAGATGATACTTGAGCAGAAACAAGAGGAAATGAGAAGTAAGTGTACCGTCAGAAACCATGTCTCCCTGCTGAAAAACCATCCAACAGCTTCCTGCTGCACTTAGGATAGAATCCCTGTGGCCCTATCTATCTCCTCTACCCTCCATTTTGTACCATACTCTGCTAGCTACACTGGCTGCTTTTCTTTCATTCAGATATTCCAAGTTTACCCCCTGTTGCTTTTCTGTCTGCCTAAAGGTTCTTCCCTTCACATCTTAGGTCAGCAGAGGATTGCTCAGAAAGACAGCCAGGTCACTCCCTGTGCCAGGGTCCTCTTCCAGTTCTGTCCAGAGCACCCGGCACCATCTGCTGGTTATATATGTGGGTGTGTGTGTGCGACCTACCTTATTCAATGCTGCTTATAACAGTTTCTGCACATAAACAGACATTTAATAAATATTTGTTGAGCAAATGAATGGCAAGCAAAAGCCAGGTGTCTCCAAGTTATAAATAAGGATATTAGAGCACAGAAAGTCAGTGAATTGGCAAGTAATGACCAAAGATTATGATATTGAATGTAAAGAAAGCAGCTAATTATTCAAGAACTTGCTTTGTCATTTCTGGAGGCATCCATTCCTTCATCCAGCAAGCTCTGCCCTGGACCCTGGGGATATAAACATAAATTTTAAAAAATGAATGGTTTTATAAGAAGTTTACCATCTCATTGGGGCAGTCAGGTAAAAAGATGTTTGGAATACAGCGTGGCTGGGAAGGGCTGTCAGGGGCATAGACAGGGCTCTAGGGGAGGTAGGGGTGACTTGGTGGCAAGGTCAAGAAGGATTTCTGAAGAGGGGGAAGTAGCCTTAAAGGATGAGTCATTATTTACCAGTAGAAGGCAAAGACAAATGGCATGATGAGGTTTGTGTTCGAAGAAGGGTAATTCAGTTTCAGTGTGGACAGTGCTGCATAGGAGGTCCAGACTGAAGGCTGGGTGCTTGTTAGGTGGATCTTGGTGGTGGATTGCAGGGAAGAGGGGTGGAATTAACCTAATGTAGGGTTTGATGTTGGAGAGAGAGGGGATATATGTGGATGAGGGTTTTGTTTTTGTTTTTGTTTTTTTTAATCAGTTTAAAATCTATGTTTGGTTTAAACATGTATTTTGTATCACTTTTTTATCTACAGTGAGAGGGGATACATATATATATTTTAAAGATTTTATTTATTCATTCATCAGAGACACAGAGGGAAACACATAGGCAGAGGGAGAAGCAGGTTCCCTGTGGGGAGCCTGATGCGGGACTGGATCCCAGGACCCCGGGACCATGACCTGAGCCAAAGGCAGACACTCAACCACTGAGCCACCTAGATGCCCCAGAGGGGATATATTTGAAAGATGTTTGATAGTCTCACAAAGTCTTAGAAAGTGTGGCAGGGTGAAAAGTAAAGAAGATTAAAAGGTGGCTCCCAGGTTTTTGGCTTGAGCAACATGGCTAGATGGCAATATCATACATTATAGAAATTTTTAATATATAAGAAGCTGCAGAAACTTTATAAGACCATCTACCTGGTGTTACCTTTCTAATTGAGAAGAGAATTTAACTTGATAACTTAGTAGGTAGGGATGAGGTGAAGGCTAACACTGTCTCCTGACTCCTCTGTGTGGCATTTGCCCTAATCTCCGTTTGCCTTACTAAGCGTAGGACCAGAGACTTATCAGAGGGCTGGGACCAGGAATGATCTGCACGCATGAAGCCAGGAGAGGGAGGGAGTAAGATCTCCAAGTTGATGGGGCACCAATGATGGAACTCCGAGATCACCTGCCTTTAGGTGGCAGAAGGAAGAATGAGTAGAAAAACTAGAAGCAGCTGTCAGGTAGAGAAGTAAAATGAACAGTTGTTAAAAGGAGTTAGTGGAGGGATAAAGTACAGGCAGGGGAGGAAGAGGTGAGTAGTATCAAGTGCAGCAGAAACCAACTAGGATAAAAGCCCAAGAAAAAGTCTTTGATGTAAAAGGTGGGGGTCAGTGGTTATCTTTAAGAAATCAATTTAAGAAGAATGGCAGAAGTAGAAACATAATGAGAAAATACTAGCAGCTACAGACCATTCAACTTAAAGGTTTTACTGTGAAAGGAAAAAAGAAGGGAAAGAGTATAGCAACTGGAAGAAAAAGTAGAGTTGAAGAATATTAGGGGAGAGAGGAAGTTGAGAAAGTTATTGTGTTCTCAATTCTGTTGTGAGAACCATACCTATCTCTAGACATAAGAAAAAGAATCACTGAAGATAGAAAGATTTGAAGCATCTGAAGATAGCAAGAATGAATGTGGTGCTAGAATTTTCAGGAGAGGCAGTAGAGACAGAGTCCAGCCTTAGAAGATTGTGTGTGTGTGAATGTGTATGTATGTCTGGGCGTGCGCACACACATATACATGTATGTGCACAGTGCATAGAAGCTTACTGGAGCTCGTGTTTTTTGAGTGCTTATCAATAATGCCAGGCCCTATGCTGAAAGCTCTATATTATGTGATGTCATTTAATCCTAACTACAGCCAAAGAGGCAGATAGTAGGTTTTGTTTTGTTTTGTTTTTTAGCTCCAAGTTACAGCTGAGGAAAAGGAGTCTTGTTGGATTTAGGTAATTTGTCTAAGGTCACAGACCTCGTAAGTAAGTAGGAGGCTGGGTTTCTAACTCAATACAATCTCTCTTTGAAACCTGACCTATCACATAAAGATATATTGAGCCAGATAGTAGAGAGAACATGCCTGGATAGTTAGGGGAAGTTTGAAAACAAGGTTATATACTGAGCATAGACAGTGAGCAGCAGTTGGCAGGTTTAGTGTCATTGTCAACAGTGAGAATGGAAGTGGAAAGAACTGAAATGGCACTGAGCATAGTAGCATGGATAGCATAGGCCAGGGCAGTTAGATTACTGTTCTTCCTAATTGTTTTTAGTACCCAGCGCTATTTCAATATGGTAGATACTCTAGGAGAATGACTTCAAGTTACTCTGTTTTGTTTTTTAGAATAACAACATGTTTAGATCTCTGTATCAGCTCTTTAAATTATAGAAATTAAAATTATTTTATCCATTTTGGAGCAAGAGGGCCCTTTTATTTGTTTTAACTCTCATATTAACCAGAATAGCAACGCACATCACATATTCTGTGCAGAAAGTCAGGTAACCTGTCAGTGACACCATATTGCTGTTCAAATGGTATGTTTGTGTTCATTGAAAAATAACTCTGTGCCTTCCTGATAGCTTTGTCAAAAATATCTTTGATGAAGATGAAAATTTTAGATATCTTATCTCTAAAAGGCAAAATTTTAGAAATTCAGAAGAGAGGACAGCGGTTGAGTGTCTGCCTTCAGCTCAGGGCATGATCCTCCGTCCGGGGAGCAAGGGCTCAAGCTCCCTGCATGGAGCCTGTTCCTCCCTCTGCCTGTGTCTCTGCCTCTCTCTGTGTCTCATGCATAAATAAAATAAAATAAAATAAAATAAAATAAAATAAAATAAAATAAAGAAATTCAGAAGAGTATATCAAACACCTCAAGGGGCCAGGTTTTGTATCTAATGTAGTGTGAACTTGAGAATAATACTGGAAGTCATAGGATATTGTTCGTATTATGCTTAAAGGTTGTATTAAAGGAAGACAGACTGGAAAAAAAAAAGACTTTTTAAATCTTCCTATCCCTGTGTTTTAGAAACATCATCTTTACAAAGAGGATAGTTATAGTACCAACTAGTTCATAGGATTGTTGTTAGAAGAGGTGCCTGGGTGGCTAGAGGTTGAATGTCTGCCTTTGGCTCAGGTTGTGGTCCCAGGGTCCTGGGATCAAGTCCCACATCGGTTCCCCGCATGGATCAAGTCCCACATCGGTTCTCCCTCTGCCTGTGTCTCTGCCTCTCTCTCTGTGTCTCTCATGAATAAAATAAATAAAATCTTAAAAAAAAAAAAAAGTGTTGTGGGATTTACAAAAATAATGCATGTAAAGGACAAAGGTAGATCTTAGCATATAGTTTGCATGATGTGTTATTATTATTATTTTTTAAGATTTTATTTATTTATTCCTGAGAAACACACAGAGAGAGGCAGAGACATAGGCAGAGGGAGAATTAGGCTCCCTGTGGGGAGCCCGATGGCCGGACTCCATCTTGGGATCACGGCCTGAGCCGAAAGCAGAAGCTCAACCACTGAGCCACCCAGGTGCCCCTGTTACTTATTATTAATTTTAAATAATAGAATGTCAACTAATGGATTCTTGTAAAAATACCTCGTTCTTTCCTCTCTGTTCCAGTCCTGGGTAATTTCTGATGTGTGGTCAATAGCTGTCTCTAGGTAAGCATTCTTCTTTGGATTTTGGAAGAGCAAATAAGAGGAAACACCTAGAAAAATATTTTGTGTGGAAAATACTGTCCAAAGGAGTTGGGTGTGCTAAGGGGACTAGAAAAGATTCTTAAAAATATTAGAAAATGACTAAATTGTATAATAACACTGTATGTTAACTATATTTGGAATTAAAATTTAAAACTTTAAAAGAAAATAAAAATTAAAAACATTAGAAAATGGTTATTTTTTAAATTATTTTTTCATTTCTTCACCAAATATTTGTTTAGAGCTAACACTCACTAGGACCTAGAGTTACAGAGTGAATATGGTATCATTATTGCCTTTAAAGTGACCAGCGTTAAGGGAGGTGAGAGAGTATAAACATAGAGTGCCATAGTTCTTCAGTGATGTGTGCCACAATGATTTTTGTTTTGTTTTCGAGAGGAAGAGAGGGGATGGCAGAGGGAGAGGGATAGAGAGAATCCCAAGCAGGCTCCACAGAGCCTGACACAGGACTTGATATCATAACCCTGAGATCATTACCTGGGCCAAAATAAAGAGTCAGACACTTAACCTAACAGAGCCACACAGGCACCCCATGTTTCTTAAAAAATTATTTTAGGAGGCAAGATAGTTTTTAAAAGAAGAAAATTTAGACATAAAAGAGAATAATAAAATGTTGATCTCCTAGTCCCATGCCACAGATAACCTATCTTTCCAGAGGCGAACATTTTTATCAAGTTAGTGTTTTGTTCTTTTGCTGAAGTTTCTTACTGAGTACCTGCAGAATTAGTTTTAACACAACAGTTTGTTTATTTTAATTAAACTTTTGAAATGTAATACGTAGCCTTTCATGTTTAACATTATTGAATGTGATGCTACTTACTAATCCATTGCTAATAGAGTGCTCTAAATATGTTGTCTGGTTTCTCATTGTGATGGAGGTATTCATTTAAAAGGTATCCAATTTAAAAAAATATTTATTGGGCAGCCCCAGTGGCTCAGCGGTTTAGTGCCGCCTTTAGCCCAGGGTGTGATCCTGGAGACCCGGGGTCAAGTCCCACATCAGGCTCCCTGCATGGAGCCTGCTTCTCCCTCTGCCTGTGTCTCTGCCTCTCTCTCTCTCTCTCTCTCTCTCTCTCTCTCTCTCTCTCGTCTCTCATAAATAAATAAATAAATAAATAAATAAATAAATAAATATTTCTAAAAAATAAATAATAAATAAAATTTTTTAAAAATTTATTGATTGTAAAATTAAGGAGATTAGGTGACAGCCAAAAAGTCCCATGTGGGGTATGATCAATTTAGCAAACCAGTATAAATTTTCTGGTAGGATTAGGTCTTTTGCCAAATAAAAGATTGGCTCCTACCCTGGTAAATATAGAACTCCTCTACTGTGATTCGGGTATGAAACCGTATAGGAGTCATACTTCAGCTGCAAGTTGTTTAAGAATATATTAGCTATTTCCATTTTCTGCTGCAACAGGACAGTGTGCTTTTCTTAGATAATGGTAATTACTTTTATATCATAACCTTTTATTGAAGATCTTTTTGCTAAGTAGTATACTGGGTACTTTATGCTAGTCATTGGACCTAAACTGTCATATCACTAAAAAGGTTACTCACATTTAGTAGATGAGGAACTTGAGGTACAGAGATACTAAGAACTTTACCCAACACCAGACAGCTAAGTGGCAGAGCAGTGATCCTACAGTGTCCTGCTCTTAGTGGGGAGTGGCACAATTCAGATGGAGATCTGAATTCTCAGAATATACATTTTGACTATGTGTTTGAACAGTCTACTTCTTCTCTGAAAAGTCATTTTCTTCAGGGAGAGTTGCAAGTAGAAAGGTGGAAGAGAGAATACCCAGCTCCACTAGCTGATCGGCCATAATGGTTGAATGCAGAGAAATGGCCTCCATTGAGTGTGCTGAAGGGGATTGGAATAAGGAACTTTTTTTTCTTTCTCCTTGGACTCAGAGATCTTCATCAAGGAGAAGAAATGAAAAAGGAATTATCACAGATGTGCTTGTGGTTTAAAAAAAAATTTTAAACCAATGAAAACATTCATATTCTATTTCTGACAATTTTGAAATTTTAAGTCTTTGTAGGTTTAAAACTCTGCTTGGTATTTATGGCTATCTCTTATTAGAGCCAAAATTTTGAAATGTTACGTTTTAAATTTTAATCATTATAAATGTTTTTACCCCTTTTAATTTTTTAAGTTTAATTTAAAAAATAAATAAATAAAACCAATGAAAACATTTTCTATTTCTGACAATTTTGAAATTTTAAGTCTTTGTAGGTTTAAAATGCCACCTGGTATTTTTTGTTATCTCTTCTTTTTTTTTTTAATTTTTTTTATTTATTTATGATAGTCACAGAGAGAGAGAGAGAGAGGCAGAGACACAGGCAGAGGGAGAAGCAGGCTCCATGCACCGAGAGCCCGATGTGGGATTCGATCCAGGGTCTCCAGGATCGCGCCCTGGGCCAAAGGCAGGCACCAATCCGCTGCGCCACCCAGGGATCCCTGTTATCTCTTCTTAAAGTACTTTGCTTGTTTCCTTGTGTGACTTGAGATTTTTAGACTATGAGCTGTTCATTTTCCTTGGAACACTATATATGAAAATTTTTTGATGTCTGGGCTAAAGGTAGGCTCCTTTTTATTTATTTATTTTTTAAATTCTAGTTGACATACAGTTCCACATTGCTTTCAGGAGTAGAGTTCAATGATTCATTATATACATATAACATCCTGTGCTTATCATAACAAGGGTGAAGGTGGGCTCCTTTTGAGAGAGCTTGTGTTTGCTTCTGTCAGGTTCCTGGAGGTAATACCAATTCAAAACTTTGCCAGTTTGAGAGTTTTCATGTTACCCAAGAAATATAAATTCATTATACAACCCCGTGTAAGACAAGCTTAGAATTCCTAATTATTCCCAGGGGAGGATTTTCCCCTTTTCCTTCTCTCATTCTCTAGAACCAAAGCAGTTTTTCTTATGGTCCAGAATGGTAAAAGAAAGCATTTTAATTTTACCCTTACATTGAGGATACAACCCTTTGAGGTCCAGCTTTATGGAAGAGGGATGTTTTTAAGGACCAGAAATTGGATAAGGCAAGAGTGGTCTCTAAAGTAGAGACCTGAAGGAGTTGTTCAGTAACAGGGCTGTTCAATACAAGGTCAGCACCTGAGAGTAAGTACCTCCTTACATATTGTGACCTAGATGCCTCGCTTGACTCAGCTTGACTCACGTTAGTTCTACCCTTTTCTTTTAAACTTAGCACTTCAAGTAGTACCTGCCTGTCCCCTGGGACATCAGCAATTAATGCTCAAATTCAGATGTCTGTCAGGAATCTCTGGGTAGCTCGATGGTTTAGTGCCTGCCTTCGGTCCAGGGCGTGATCCTGGAGTCCCGGGATCGAGTCCCACATCAGGTTCCCTGCATGGAGCTTGCTTCTCCCTCTGCCTGTGTCTCTACCTCTCTCTCTCTCTGTGTCTGTCTCTCATGAATAAATGAATAAAATCTTAAAAAAAAAAAAATTCAGGTGTCTGGCAAATGTCTTGAAGGCAAAAGTCAGCTTTAGGGTTCTGCTTATCTCACCTAAATTTTGGCTTGAATATTCCTTACTAATTCATGAATTTGAAAAGGCTTTTACAAAATAAATTGAAGTACATTACCCAACATTTTTGTTTTCGATGGGATGATCAGCTCAAATATCCTGTCTGCCAATGGCTAAGGCAATTTAATGCCTTGAAAAGGAGATGCTCAAGATGGCTTGCCCTTGAGAATTTTCCTTCAGAATGTTGCAATATTACACAGGCAATGTCTATGATAATTCCTTTTTTTCACTTCTTCTCCTTGATGAAGATCTCTGAGTCCAAGGAGAAAGAAAAAAAAGTTCCTTATTCCAATCCCCTTCAGCACACTCAATGGAGGCCATTTCTCTGCATTCAACCATTATGGCCGATCAGCTAGTGGAGCTGGGTATTCTCTCTTCCACCTTTCTACATGCAACTCTCCCTGAAGAAAATGACTTTTCAGAGAAGAAGTAGACTGTTCAAACACATAGTCAAAATGTATATTCTGAGAATTCAGATCTCCATCTGAATTGTGCCACTCCCCACTAAGAGCAGGACACTGTAGGATCACTGCTCTGCCACTTAGCTGTCTGGTGTTGGGTAAAGTTCTTAGTATCTCTGTACCTCAAGTTCCTCATCTACTAAATGTGAGTAACCTTTTTAGTGATATGACAGTTTAGGTCCAATGACTAGCATAAATTTAATTTAAAAAATTAAAAGAGGTGAAAATATTTCTAATGATTAAAATTTAAAGCTGAACATTTCAAAATTCTGGCTTTAACAACAGATTAAACATAGCCAAAGAGAGAGTTAGTGAACTGGAACATAAGAGACTTACTCAGAATAGAGGAAGAGATTGAGACACAGAGGAAAGTATGAGATGGTCTAATAGGTATAAAAGAAAACCAGAAGGAAAGGAGAGATAATATCTAAAAATTCTCCAGAACTATTAAGCTGGCAGTCCTTAGGTTCAAGAAGCGCAACAAATCACAAATGGGATAAATAAAAATAACCTAGACTAAACATGTCAGAGTGAAAAAGCTGAATACTAAAGCTGAAGAGAGCTCATAGATGGCCAGAGAGAAAAGCAGGTGGCCCTTAAAGGAGAATGGTTGAACTGACAACTAACTTCAAAAAAGGAACAGTAGAAGTCAGGAGACATTGGCACAGTATTTTCAATGTGTGGAGGAAGAACCTTTCAACCTAGATTCTATACCCTGTACAAATGTCTCCCAGGAGCAGGGATGAATTAAAGACCTTGTTCAGACTAGTAAAATTCAGAATGCATATCACCTAGAGACGCTTACTAAAGAAAATTCTAGAATGTACTTCAGGTAGGAGGAAAGTGATCCAGATGACCGTTTCGAGTTGTAGCAAGGAATGAAGAACAAAGAAAGTGGTAAAAGTTTAGTCTAAATAGCATTGTGTGAATTTAAATAATTGTGTGGTGATAATTATAATGCTTCATGTTTTTAAAGCTAGAAGTAAAGCATGTGACAGTAAGATGGGGGGATTGTTTATAATGTAAGTCCTATAAAATGCAAGTATTATACAGGAAGAAGGTAAAGATAACAAGGACAATAAGTGTACATATTAAAATTTCCAGGACATTAACGCTTAGAGTAGAAACCAACTGAATCTTGCAATAGATAGTGGGGAGATGTCAGAAGAAAGAAGGCAAGAATGGAAAGGAAAGAAAACTGGAAAAGGTGAGACATGTTTTATAGGTTAGCTTTGTGAAGGTGCCATGCTCAGAGACTAAAATTCCATGTAATAAAACAAGGTGCCACTTACTGGATTTTCAGCCTGTCCAAATACAAGCATCGTTGTTAGTGAAGCAGTATACAATAGAAGAGTAGAGAACGAGAGTGGTAGGAGTGTTATTTCCTACCAAAAAAAAGGCAAGCTTGAGTCCCCAAGATGCTTTGGTTAGAATTGCAATGAAATTAAGGAGAAACCAGTATCAAAGTCCTTAAGCTAAAGAAACTAAATAGTAGGTTTTGATACTTTATATTCAAATTGAAGTAATTTCAGTATCACTGATCTCATATCTCCAATTGTTGGCTGGGTCATTTGGTTTTAACACCAGTGACACAATCACGTAACAGGTCTTGGCACCAGTGCCATTTCTCAGCAAGATACTGAAACTCCCCCTGTTCAAATCCCGGGCACTTGGACCTCACTCTCCCTTGACTGAGCTGGAGAGGTACTGCCAGACTGTGTATAGAAGGGTTAACTCACTTGGGGGAAACCAAAAGGAATGCTAAGGATCAAGACCTGACATGCTGCCCATTGTTTGTAGCTCCAGGATCAAAATATACAATTATACATGCCAAATAAATTCTAAACCTGTAAGGTAGGAAAGGAGGGGTGGCTCTGACTACAGGTGCCAGAAGCATTAAATAACCTCCTCAGACAAGGTGTACCACTGTTGTCCTGAATGCTGCAGGTCCTTCTGTCTGGTATTTTTCCCCGTGCTAGACAATGTGCATTCACTGCAGGAGTCTCTCTTAAGCCTCGGTCTCCCAGACCTGCTGGCTCCTGGTGCCGGGCCCTGACACAGAGGTGCCTTTATGAGTGTAATTACCTTCTCCTGTATTAGAAATACACTGTTTAGAGCTGTAGTTGCAGGTACAGCTAGAATAAGCAGGATTTAGCATGCGAAAAGACTTGCTCCAGCCCTGACTTCTTTATCAGCAATCATTCTTAAGGTTTTTTGTTCCTCAGATTGATTGGGTAGGTGTGATACCATCCAAGATGAAGAGTTTTGTTTTGTTTTGTTTTTGTTTTTGTTTTTGATGAAGAGCTTTAAAAGAAGAGAAGATGTTGGAAATTGTGTGTGTGTGTATGTGTGAGAGAGAGAGAGAGATACAAATCCTGTTGTGTTCTATCTTTTGACAATTTCATGCCTGACAGAACTGCCAGAGTAAACTTTGAGTGGATGATTCCAGCAACTTAAGAACTGATTAAGCTCCCTTGGGCTTTCCAGTGTCCATATCAAAAAAAGCGTGAGAAGTGGAAGAAAGAATTCTTTAGCCATGGTGATACTATGACCAGCGTCTCTGAACCTGAGTGGCCTGTGCTGACTGTAGACAATTAACTGGAGGTTAAGTGATACCAAGCCTTGAAGAATTTTTCCTAGACTTCTAAAATAGAATGATGATGAGAGGCCTTAGAATGATACAGAATAGGAATGGAGCCAGAGTGGAGAATTAAACTAGATCTGAGTTTTGATTCCAGTTTGTTTATATGTAGGTCTCCTCTGAGATGCCTTTTATTGTTCCTGTCTGTCATTAGTGGGCCTTTTGTTAAAAGGAAATAAAAAACCAGTAATTTTCCCTCTTTGGAGAAAGTGCTTTAATGAATAAGAGATTAGATGATTGCATTTTGCATTTATGAATTTTCCCCCAAGTTATTTTACTGTGTGTGCAGAGGAAATGCAGGGCCAACCTGAAGAGTGTGTGAGGGCAGAGTTGCCCGGAGAATCGGTGAAAAAGACTTAAGGCAGGAAAATGTGGGGCTTTACTTATAGGGCAAGGACATTTAAAGATTTATTTTAGGTGGCACACACTTTGTAATTTATTAATTTTTTAATGGCCAAAGTAATTATTTTAGTGTTGCTGACGCAGACTCTTGTGCAGCATGGAATGTTGCCCTTTCTTATAAAGTTGCATGTTCAGAATGGCTAATCACTTAGTAAAAATCCTACATGGGGCAAGGAGATTTCAAGTCAGGCGGGTTTGTGTTGTGATAGGGGACTGGAGAATGGATATTCACTGTGAAATGAAGGATTTATCAGGGAATCTGGAGAGAGAAGCATTCTTACTCTAGGAACTTTGAAAGCCTTCTTCACAGCCTGCTTCCCTTTTCATTGTGCGGGAGTCATAGGTCAGGTGTTGCCTGAGGCAGCCTGACAAATTGGCACCTGCTTTTGTACCTTAGACCTGAAGAAAGTAGTGGGGAAAGAAGGCTGGGGAAATGTAAGAAGTGTTTTTCACCAACCTTTTGCAAAGTTAGCCATCCTTGGGAATTGGGCTTTGATGCCTGGGGTGTGAGAGAGGCCAGGGACACCCCGTGACTCAGGAGGGTGATTTGCTGCTGGGAGAGGCAGGGAGACCCACACCCCCTTGTCCCCCCTGGCTTGACTACCAGCAGGTAGGGTAGGGGACACCTCCTCGGGATTTCTGTGGTTTTTCCATCATTTATTCCTAAACTCCCAGCTCCATAGGTTTTCTTTCTTCCTTGGCTTTTCCTTCTCTCTTTTCTCAGATAATAAGAAACCTGTGACCTCTTTCATGGCCTGATCTTCACTCTAGCATGCATGAATTATCTGACAACATTGTCTGATTCCAGATAGGAAAAACACATTTTCCTGACCCATTTTTCCTTTGGTATTTCATGGCGCAGCTCCACTTTTTCCTTGGATTTGTTCTCTTATTTGTTGGCTTACTTGTGTTTTAATCAGGCCATTTTTCTTCTCGGGCATCAGGAATATTTTCAAATGTCTTTTTAAGCATGTTGAACCCCTTATAATACACAGATACAGTATTTATTGTCATGATTTCAGGACAGGAGGGGGCGTCCCTTGGGAAGACCCAACTGCTTTCCTGTGGCCTTATTCTTCTGTGTCACGGAGAGGTTTCTAATTTTGCATCATGTCTTCCTATCATAGCCTTCCTATTATATTGCAGCCACATAGCATCGGAGAGGCTAATAACTGCTGTTCTCTTCCTTTTTTTAAACTCTCATATTTCAGTACAAAATCATCAACTACTTCTTCCTGAGCTCTTTGTATCCCCAACAGGTTATAGATCTTTGTTTGAAAAACCAGAAGCTTGGCTTTGGTATCTAATATGTTTCTCCAAGAAATAAGTTTGTTTTCCTTGTAGGAGCCTGACAAAATATCCCAAAGCCTCTTCTTTCTCTTCTAAATTGTGCATTGTTGTTGTTTCTGTGTAAATTGGCAGTCAAATCAGTGTCCCCAGAACAAGCCTTAGGCTCCAACTGACAGCCAGAGATTTTGCTGAGCATTCTCTGGCCCCTGGTTCCTGGCCCCTTGGTGTTTACTCTCTGAAATAGGCCGCAGTGATATAGGCAGATAGAAGAGCATGAAGAAAACTACGAACAGTACTGAGAAAGTACAGCTAGTGTGGAGTTGTATGGAAGTCACTCCCTGTCTGCCTTCTCATTAAAGAATCCTCAGTGGAAAGGGTGATATTTGGGGTTTAAATGAATAAGGAGGTGATGTTCCCAGCTTTGCAATCATCAAGGTAGTTGCAGGGTGATAGGTGTACCTTGATTCATCAGATGAATGGGGTAATGAGCAGCTTTACCTGACGCTGACCAAAGAGAGGAAAATGGGAAAGTGAAGTCATTATGAAGCTTTGAGAAGGGTGAGAATATGGGGCCAGTCCATAGGACAGCGGAGACCAAAGATGGCAGCTGAGTTTTACAAACAAACAGAAAGGAAATTTAGGCAATATGACTGTGTATGAGATGTGAGACCATAACAGTCCCTGTCTCCCCAACCTCCCCCCTGAAAAAAAAAAATCCCACAAAACCATACACTGTGAATTTAAGGAGAAGAAAAGGATAAGTCAGAACCACAGAATGATGGTCTCAACAATGGAATGATTATTAATATTATTGTGGAAGGAAATGCCCCAAAACATGTACAGTTGTGGTGGTTATCTCTGGCTGGTACAATTTAAATTTAAATTTTTAATGCTTTTCTGTATTGTCTGTGATGAGCAGTTAATATTTAATAATTGAGGGGGGAGGACATTTTGAGGGAAAAATATCACCAGGAATAAAATAAACTGGAACTTGGCTCTACAATGTGAAGATTTGGGAGATGAGGTTAAAAGTAAAAACTAATAGATTTAGCAAAAAAGCAAGATTTGTGGGAGAAAGAATTGTATTAGCCTAAAAAAATTACTCCAAAGAGATTTGTTTAGAAAGTCAGTAATATGACAATGTTTCTTTTACTATAGAGGAGGGGCCAGGCATGAAGATTTACCTGATCTTAATTTGAATTGGTTATTTGGCACCTAATTTTGAATATCTCCTGAACAAAGTATGCCAGAGAGAGTAAAGGGCTAGCAGAACTTACAGGAAGGTTTGGAGGCAAATGAGGAAAAGGAAATAAAAATAGCCAGGTGAAAGTCTCGCCCTCCCACATTAACTGGTCATAAGGGGAGTACTGATGCTGTACATAGATACTGGCAATCTACTGCACTTTTCCCCCTTGAAAAAGCTGGGGGAGGTGAAAAGATTGGAGAATCCTGTCCTGAATATTGGACCTGTCTCTGGCATTGCTCTAAGGATGTCCCCTGAGCAAGCCAGTAGTGTGGCCATTAATAAACATGCAGTTGATAGATTAATCATCCTGGGCATCCGTTTGCACCTATAGAAAAGGAGGAATTGGGTGTGGTGGTTTTTGTGTTTCTCTTTTCAGTTAGGCATCAACATTTTGGGGGTTGACAAGATACCGAAATGTGGGTTGTTTGGCAGTACTTGATGTGGATCTGCCCGCCTTTTATATATTTATACACACACACACACACACACACACACACACACAGAATGGACAAAGATAACACGGCCATGGATGAATTGACTGAGGAAGAGCCAACATAACAGATTCCAGATTCCAAGCATTGGTCCTGGTTAGAAGGATGGGCCAAGCTATGATGAAGTTTACTAGGATGAAACAAAGTCCTGCTTATGTTACTTATTTAAAGCAACTAATTAAGTTACAGTATCCCTAGGTTAATAGCAATCCCTATGAAAAAGACTAGGGTTTTTATTACCAAAAGTCTCAGTTTGAGTCAGGATTGTAATGATGGTGTCTGAAAGCAAAGACTATAGTAACAGATGTTGTAGTGTGAAGGAACTTTGACAGAGAGGAGCCTAGTTTTGAGCAAAAATACCCGAGATCCAACATAACTTGACCATACTAAAATGTCACTGAGCCTGGCTAGATCTGTTGAATCTGGATGGATTCATTATTTTCTTTGAAGAATCTCTCAATTTAGTGGAAATTTTTAGGTATTAGAAATCTGTGAAAGAAGTTGCATTAAATCATTAGGTGTTGAAAGGGGTGACTTCCTTCCCATTTAGACCTGCCTAAAACACAATATATGTCTTGTGGTTTTCATTAGAATGCTATGTTTCTGGGCACACATCAGTTTTCAAGGCCTCCCCGTGCATTATTTTGGCACCAGAAATTATTTGAAGACTTAGCTCTAGTTGCTAATTGCTCTACACACAGCTCTTAAATGGGTAGGAATTATTGTAAATATTTTAAGGCTTTAGAACAAGCATTTATCAATGTTTCATACCCTGGGGGAGAAGGGGTAAGTATGTGAATAAATTAGTGGATCCATGAACCCCTTGAAAAGGTATATAATTTTTTATGTATGTGTAATTTTTTTCTGGGAAAGAGTCCAACACTTTCATCAGAGTCTCAAACAATTCAGAAAACATACCTCTTCCACTGGCACCTACATAATTTGTCTACTTCCTAGTATGTAAACAAAGGGGTACCTTGCTTGTTGCTGCCCATCTTCTGAGAACAGATACTCCTTGAAATGCCAATGAATGACTTGCCATCAGTAGGGATTTAAAAGGATGTTGCAGGCAGAGTTCCAAGAGTGTTTTAATTGAAATCTTATCATTGGAATAAATGAGAACTATTCCCTTCTTCCTCATGCTGCGCAATAAAGTTAGTTTTATTTTTAAAAACAAAATTCAGATTTATTACTTGTAGAATTTGGGTTTTTTTTTTTTTTCTGTTCCCCTTTCAACTTGTGAGTACAAACTTGGTCTTCTCCAGGAATATTTTGTTCTGAGGTAAGTTCCAGAAAAGCTTGATCTTCTCAATGGGATATGTGTTTCATGTGGTTTTTCTTCCTTTTCAAATGTACAGGGTGCCAAAGCATGCTTTCTGCGGGACATTCCTTTCTCGGCCATCTACTTCCCGTGCTATGCTCATGTGAAGGCTTCCTTTGCAAATGAAGATGGGCAGATTAGTCCTGGAAGCCTGCTCTTGGCTGGCGCCATAGCTGGTGAGTGGTCCTCGCAGAGTTCTGTTCTCCCTGAGCCCCTCTCATAGCACTGCCCTGGGACTTTTTTGCTTAGAGTTCTTGATAGGGTGCAAATGAGGTGGCTCTAGATTGCTTTGAATACCTCTGAAAAGAAGGAGAAGAAATTAACCTTCTGGCGGATTAGATTAGGCAAGTTTAATTTCTTAACTCCAGAAAAGGCTCATTGAAATTTGGTGCATTTTGTGGTCTTGTTGAATTCCAAGTTCTGTATTGTTTCAGAGTTTCGCTTCACAGCATAACAGTGATAACTGTTCAGTGGAGAGTTTTTAAAAATATGGATACTTGGGCTTAAAGGTGTCTAACCAAAATAGTACATAAATACTTGTCCAGAATTTAAGCAGTATTTGTTATTTAATAACCTTTTTAAAAAGTTTTTAAAGACTATTTGAGAGGGAGCACCAGCACAAGTGGGTGGAGGAGCAGAGGGAGAGGAAGCAGACCCTTCACTGAGCTGGGAGCCTGATGCGTGGGGCTCCATCCTAGGACCCTGGGATCATGACCTGAGCCAACAGTAGACCCTTAACTAAGACTCCCAGGCCTCTCAGTAGTAGTTAATATTTAGATAAAAGTAATGTAGAATCAGGAACAACTCGGTGGAGGAGATCTGATTCCTTGTAGCTGTGCTACAGGAACAGGGTATGTTAATTGAACCCCAGAGGGAAATAACTCTTGTTTTCAGTGCTACAGGGAATATGTCAATAGGAAAAAAAAATAGATGAGCTGGAAGGTTGTCTTCTACATCACAATGTAAATTTCCAGAGGAATATAGCCACAGCAGGAATCCATTCCATCTTTGATGCTCCTAGTTCAGAGACCCTAAAGGCTTGAATGAGCTGGATTTGCTTTCCAGGTGGTGGCAAACATTTAATGAGTTAACAAACCCTAAGGCAGTGGAGGGATGCCTGGGTCCAAAGGTTTTTATAAAGGGGTGGTTCTCCAGAGATTTGTGGCTTGAGTCTCAGAAGAACAACCCCCTGCTCTGAGAAGTTGTTTGCTGTTTCTTGGGCCCCCTGTACCTGGGGAGCCCTTGAAGGCAAGAACTCATGAAGCTCCTCTCTAGTTCTTTTTTAATCCCTTTTCTTTTTAAAAGGCAGTGACATTGGTGAATGAGGTAGGGTTGTCCTTTCCTGGCTGCTCAGGGACCTTCCTCCATAAAGGCCACTCTGCCTCTCAAGAAATCATGGTCTTGAGACTAGAATATAGAATTCCCAGGTTTTTGTTTTTTGGGCTTTTTTTTTTTTTTTAAGATTTTATCTATTCATGAGAGACACAGAGAGAGGGGGGCAGAGACATAGGCAGAGGGAGAAAGAAGCAGGCTCCCTGGGGGAGGCTGATGCAGTACTTGATCCTGGGACCCCCAGGATCATGACCTGAGCCAAAGGCAGGCACTCAATCACTGAGCCCCCCAGGTGCCCCTAGAATTCCCGGTTTTAATCCCAACTTTTCCATTGATTAACTGTGTCCTTTTGTATGTCCTTTACATGTGCATAAATGATGGCATTTTTTCCTATCAAAAGGTTATAATACAATGTATTTTGTATTATTTTGTACATTGTATTATATATTACTTATTTGAAATGAGGTAGGACCTTAAGGGGAAAACTGCCATACCACTTGAATAGTGTATTACGTGGACAAGTTACCTAACCTCTCCCAAGCCTCGGTGTCCATGGCTGTGAATGGAGATGATACTTGTACGGATGACAGTGTGTGCCTGTGAGATACAAGCAAGAACCTATGAAGGACAGAGCATTGTGCCTAGAATACAGCATATACTCAGTAAATGTTAGCCAGCATTACATTAAATCCAAGAGAATCTGTCTGTAAATTACTTTAGAAATCAGTCGTAAAACCAGAAGATATATCTGTTAGAGCTCAGATCAAAGTCTAGGGCTCTCTCCAAGCCCTGTTCTCCTCACACTACTAAAAGAGCGCCTGTAACTCTTCCCTTAGAAAAGATAATCACCCAGAAGGAATTTTATCTCCGGGTAGGAATTTCCTAAGTAATCCATGTTACCAGAGCCATAGAAATTACTGGCTGATTTTTTCTCTTTTAAGGTTTATTTTCTTTCTTCTGTTACTTTTTTTATGATTAGGAAAATAATATTGCTAATTGTAAAATATTTGGAAAGTAACGGTAAATAAGAGAACATAGTCTGTTATTCCACACTATAAGATAATCCCTATTTAACATTTCTGCTAATTTGTTTCTCCTTGCATAGTTTTTAATAGAGTTATAATCACACTGTGGATATGTGGTTTTCACTTAATTTCATAGCTGAAGCACTGTTAGCCATCGCAGCAAAATGGTTTATGGCATATGCTGTGGGGCCAGACAACACAGGTTCAAATTCCAGTTTCCAAAATCTTTAAAAAAAGCGGGGGGGTGGGGGGACCCCCGGGTGGCTCAGTGGTTTGGTGCCTGCCTTTGGCCCAGGGCAGCATCCTGGAGTCCCGGGATCAAGTCCCATGTCTCGGGCTCCCTACATGGAGCCTGCTTCTCCCTCTGCCTGTGTGTCTACCTCTCTCTGTCTCTCTCTCTTTCTGTGTCTCTCATGAATAAATAAATAAAATCATTAAAAAAACAAAACCAATTCCAGTTTCCCCACTTAGACCTGTGTAACCTGCGCAAGTTATGAAACCCCTTTCTGCTTATTTCTCTATCTGCTAAAAAGTAAAGAATAGTCTTAGTCTCATAAGATCATTCTAGAGATCAGCATATATAAAGTAAATAAATGTAAAGATCCAAGAGAGTACCTGGCACATAATAAGTATTTTTATTTTTTTATTTTTTAAATATTTTTATTTATTCAGAGAGAGAGAGAGAGAGAGAGGCAGGGATCCTGACATGGGACTCAATCCTGGGTCTCCAGGATCACACCCCAGGCTGCAGGCGGCGCTAAACCACTGTGCCACCGGGCTGCCCATAATAAGTATTTTTAAATGTTAGATAATACTTGGGATCTCTGGGTGGCTCAGCTGTTTGGCACCTGCCTTTGGCCAGGGCACGATCCTGGAGTCCTGGGATCGAGTCCCAAGTCAGACTCCGGGCATGGAGCCTGCTTCTCCCTCAGCCTGTGTCTCCACCTCTCTCTCTCTCTCTCTGTCTCTCTCTCTCTGTCTATCATGAATGAATAAATAAATAAATATTTTTAAAAAATTAAAAAATAAGTGTTAGATAATACTTTTATATATCTTTTAAAACGTTATAAACATAATTTTTAACTGCTGCATATTTATCTAGCCCTTAGATACTTAGATTTTTTTTTTCAAAAACAAATGTAAATACACTATATTGAAAAAACCATCTTTGTGCTTAAAGGCTTTTCCTCTTTTCTGGGGCATTTCCTTGGAGAAAGAGATTCTCTCTAATGTGAGTATGTTGGTAAAAAAAATATGACTCTTTTGATTTAATGCATTACCACATGATTCTTGGAGATAGGAACTGGAACATGCTGCTATTTTAGCCCTGCGGCAACCCTAGTAGCTTTCAGAGTTGTTTTTCAGATACCTTCTCTGTTCGTTATCTATTGCTGCATAGCCGATTTCCCCAAAACTGACCAACTGGAAACAGCAGACACTGATCATCTCACAGTTTCTATGGCCTGGGAGCAGCTTATCTGAAGGCCTCTAGCTCAAGGTGTGTCATAAGGTTGCAGTCAAGGTGTCAGCCAGAGGCTCGACTGAAGTTGGGAGGATCACTTTCAAGGTGGCTTCAGGCACATGGCGTTGACAAAGAGGCCTCAGTCCCTTGCCACACAGCCTCACTGGTGGTCACCTTGGATGTTCTTGGGACAGTGGCTGACGTCCTCCGCCCCCACCCCGAGCTAGGTTAGAGAGGGATGAAGGGAGTGGGGAGAAGGGTGGTAAAAAAAGACAGAGGGAAAAAAAAAAAAAAGACAGAGGAAGGAAGCAAAGCAGTTGCTGCCATGTCTTTTGTGACCAAGCCTCTGTTTCTACACTATCCTGTTGGTTACACCAATCAGCCCTGTGTAACATACAGGGAGACTGAATAGAGGCAGAGGTGTGAATACAGGAAGTAAAGGTCACTGAGAGTCATTTGGGAGCTGGCCATCATGCTTTATTTTCATTTTATCGTCCACCTTGTCCTTCCCTGCAGTATAAAAAATACAAGACAAACTGTCATTGGTTTTGTTCTTTAAAGAACATGTTAGCCTCAAAGCTTGATGGTCTAGTATATTCCTCAAATCTGTGTAAATTCTATCATGAGAACTAAGCTACTTTCTCAGTGTGTAATTACAGAAATCAGAAGCCAGTGGCAAATGTCATAACTATCATTCTCATTGAATTTAGGGATAAGACAAGGACGTGTCTATATCATCCTTGTTTTTCAGGCTTATTCTGGAGGTTCCATTAAATGTAGTAAAAGAAGAAAAAGCAGTGAGAGATATAAATATTAGAAAAGAAGATATGAAACTATCATTTGCAACTGATTGTTTAGCTTAAAATCCAAATAAAATTGCCAAAAAATGTATCAGAATTAGTAAGTATTGTATTTTGTTATAAGATGAGCATAATAGGGACACCTGGGTGGCTCAGTGGTTGAGCATCTGCCTTCGACTCAGGGTGTGATCCCAGGTCTGAGGTTCGGGTCCCACATCAGGCTCCCTGCATGGAGCCTGCTCTCCTTCTGCCTATATCTCTAAGGGAAAAAAAAAGATGAGCATAATAATCTATATCTGGCGATAGGCAATTAACTGATGTCATAGGAGGAAGCCGAACAACCAGCTGCTCAGTGTAGAACCCTGCTGGCAGGCTCAGCCAGAAGGCCAGGAAGATTTCTGTGTAGACGTGTGTTGTACCCAGTGCAACAGTAGCAAGGACAGTGAGCACAAAAATACACAAGTGGGGACTGTTGGAAGATGGATCAGGCCCACATATTCCCTTTGTGGATGCCAGTGAAAGCAAAGCCATTTCCTAGAGAAGAGACACAGGTGGAGTAGGCACAGAATCCCAGGAAGTACATACCAGGGCCAGAGTGATCTGTGTCATTAAGAGAAAGGAGAAAAGCTTATCTCAAAATAAACACAATGAATAGCAGTTGACCACTAACCTTTTAATTGTAATACAGAAATGTCTCATTATTATTTTTATGTGCATTTTTATGTAAAATATAATTTTATGTTTAAGTTACTCTCCTACATAGAGTACGTATATATTTTTTGTTGAACACTTATAAATAAGATGGGTCTGGGATTACATTAATATGATCATGCTTTCTATATTTTAATAGTAATTTCAGTTATTCAGTAAGTACTATTTTTCTAAAAATTTTATTTGACCTAAAGTTCGATTGCTTTAGCAGGTATTTTAACAGAGGTGGTTGTTGAGATCTCAAAACCTGGAGAATATTGACTTTTCTTTTCTTTTTCTTTTTTGCCTTTTTTTTTTTTTTTTTTTTAGATTTATGTATCTGGTTGTAAACTGGGAATATCTTTAAATCATGGAAACGTTTCCATTATTTCATAGGATAGAGTAAGCCTAACTAACTGATATGTGAATTTATGTTCATTGACCAATGTGCCTTAGTGTGTCAACGGTGAGAGCTGAAGCAGGGAGCCTGAAATTAAACTAAATTTTAGGGAGGCCTGGGTGGCTCAGTGGTTGAGTGTCTGTCTTTGCTTCCACTCAGGTTGTGATCCTGGGGTTCTGGGATCGAGTCCCATACCGAGCTCCCCACGGGGAGCCTTCTCCCTATGCCTATGTCTCTTCCCCTCTTTCTCTGTGTCTCTCATGAATAAAAAATTAAACCTTAAAAAAAATTTTTTTAATTCTCTGCAATGAACATGCTGCTTCTTGATTAATGAAGGGCATTTCAGTATGGCTTATGTATGATCTTAAAGAAAGGATATCTAGCGCTTCTCAAATTTTAGAGTTTTGTCATACCCAGTGATTTTAACTGTCAGCAGTGAGATAAAGGATAAGTCACCTTAGACTAAGTTATAATTTGGGAGCATCTTTAAGAGCTAATCAATGCATAGATAGGGAATTGCTAACTATGTGTGATTGTCGTGATGCTTTTGCAGATATATTAAAAGAATTAAGTTAGAAGGGAAGTACTGTTGACACAGATTTGTTAATGATGTGGACATAAAGGTCAAGATAATTTCAAAGCAATTCTTAGATCCTTAAAAAAAAGTCATGGAGAGATTGAATCAAAGTAATAGACTGAGCATATTCATCTTTCTCTCCTCTTGTCCCAAATACCTTAAAATGTCAGAAAATACATGTTTTAAAACTCCTTTTGGCACTAGAAAATGTCAGCACCAGGCCTCAGAAGGCTGGAGATGGAAGCATATTGACTCTAAAACTAAGCTGGATGGTGCTACAGCCCAGGACACTGGCAGGAAAAACTGCTCTCCATGTAAGAGCAGACCCAGAAAATTTTAACCTCTGAGTGAACAATAGGACACCTAGCTTTGGAGTAGGCTTAAGGTAAATCTTTAACAGGGGTTAAGGAGTGGCACTGGTGGCAGGAAGGTGGGGCTGGGTCCTCCCTGCTTCTTTTTGTCTGGAGCTTTAGGCAATGCTTGAATCTAGACCAGGCCAGAGCTATTTTCTGAAGAAAGGCATCACTTGCCTGAGGAGGGCAAGTGTAAGGAATCAGAAGAAAGTAGGGGAAGGCTTAAGGTTCCAGACCTTTACCCTGATGGCCAGAGTAATATAAACTAATGGGAGCTCTTCCCAAGAGGGATATAAAATAATTTCTTCTACTTCCAGACTGAAGTGTTCCACCTTTCAGTGACTCGGAAGGTCCCAGCCCTGCCAGGCCACCTCACCCCCTTGTACCTAGTTAACTGGCCTCCCCCATTTCATAAGGCCCATTGCTAGCCCTGCCCTGCAGGAGAGGAGCCTGAAGGTGAAGCTGACCTAGGAGGTGGTAGAAGCCAGCACTGTACTGATGAGCCTGTTCTTTGAACTTCAGGATCAATAGAGAGCGGGAGGTCCCTCAGACAAGCAACAAGACAAGTAAACAGGAATTTCAGGGAAAACAGGCAATTCAGAGAAAAGGAGAACTTTTTAAAGAACTATAATTAGGATCTGCAGAGAGAATTGAGAAGAACAGGTTTTTTTTTTTTTTTTTGATGTTTTTTATTTAATGTTCTATTTTTTTTAAGAGGGGGATAGGGGCAGAGGGACACACAGAGAGATAATCCTAAGCAGGCTCCATACCCGACACAGGGCTCAGTCTCACAACCCTGAGGCCATGACCTGAACCAAAATCAAGAGTCAGGCACTGAACCAATTGAGCCACCCAGGTGCCCCTTGAGAGGAAGAATCTTAAGGAACCTTTCTTGAAAATTAATAGAAAAAAAAAAAAAAAGAAAATTAATAGAAGGATCGTCTAAATAAAAAAGCCATAAATGGTCTGAATGATAGAATGGATATGCTCAAAGAGCAAATTAGACATCTAAAAAGTGAAGTCACTACAACATGGAGCAAAAATAGATAAAAGAGGAAGAGCAAATGTAAGAGACGTGTAGGATTAGTCCTGGAAGTCTAACATCTACTTAATAGGAGTTCCCTAGAGAGAAGTAGTATAAAAGATGGACACAAAACAAATCATTAATAAAAGTCGACTCATCTTTTCATCTGCAGTCCTGGGTACCTTCAAAATGCCATGGAAAGGATGTCTTGATGGCATTGCCAGGCACACCAGCCTTCAGGAGGGAGGGCATATCTCAAGTTCTTTTCTACCATAACTCAAAGGTTACACTTCACAGACATGCCTGAAGCAGAGTGAAAAGTGAAATAGGAAAGGAGAAAGTAGGAGCTATATGAAACAGAGCAAATAAAAGTTAAACCTGAGAATAGATTTAAATAACTGGTGACTTTAGTGTATGTATTTTTTTTCTTTTTTTTTTCTTTTTTTTAATTTATTTATTTATGATAGTCACAGAGAGAGAGAGAGAGAGAGGCTGAGACATAGGCAGAGGGAGAAGCAGGCTCCATGCACTGGGAGCCCGATGTGGGACTCGATCCCGGGTCTCCAGGATCGCGCCCTGGGCCAAAGGCAGGCGCCAAACCGCTGCGCCACCCAGGGATCCCTAGTGTATGTATTTTTATGTAAGAAGGGCTTGTTGGCAAAGGGTGCAAATAAATGCTAATTTATTATACATACAGTAATTATTGTACCTCTGTGATAAATGTATATTAGGAAGGGATGGAGATCAAAAGGGAAACAAACAACTAGAAGTAGAGAAAATGAAAACCACAGTATAGGATAGCAGAAATAAATCTAATAACCACAATTATAACCATGATTGAATGGATTCAGTGCCCCTAGTAAAAACAAATGCTTATTTTAGATGAGTTGTGAAAGGAAATCTAGTCATCTGAAGTTTGAGAAAACAGTGACATAGAACAACTGAAAGAGAGCAGATTGAAAAATATGTATTAGGCAAATACCAAAAATAAGCAAGTTTAGCAATATTAATGTGAGACAAAATGGAATTCAAGGTTTAAAGAGGCACAGAGGCATATTTTACATTTACAAAAGATAAAATTCCCTAAGAAGATAGTGCCACCCTAAATAAAGAGATAATACGAGGCCACCTGGAATTACCAGGAATTGAGTTTATTCGGAACTAGTGGAAGAATCGCAGTGAGGGACCCATGTTCTGGAATAGGCTATAGGCGATTCTGTAGGCAAGAAGTCATAACCGGCATGTAAGCCATAAACTCATTGGCTTGAGCATGAGGACACCTTGCTTGCCACATGTTCGTTGGCCAGGAAATAAATCTCAAGTCTTCTGCAAATCAAGCATTTATGGAAAATCAGTCTCTCAGTTCTCAAGCTCCGTTCTTCTGAAGGAGCATGCGTGAGAATCTCCACCTCCTACCCTCTGGTTCCATTTTAAACCGTCCTTTCATGGTATATTGCCATCAGCCACTGTGTATTATCAACATACTGTTGTTTTATAAAACCTCAATTTAGCAGTACGATAAGATCATGGTATTTTCTCATTCCAAATCTTGACACTTCTCTTAGAAGCTGATCCATCAAGTAGATACTGCAGATAAGGATACAGAGGGAATTTGTGAAACTCTTAAACTTGATCCAAAATAAATAGATATTAACTTTGTATCCCATAAACAGAGAAGCACATTCTTTACAAATGCTAATGGGATATTTATGAGAATTGCAAATTTCTTGCTCCAGAGTTGTATTTTGCTGGCTGAGCTTTCTTTCTGTTGTAAATGAACTTTACTTTCTAGGTGTCAAGCCCCCTTTAAGGCGTTATAATTTCATATTGGGCTGGAGAGCACCCCAAATGATTCTTGTCACATAGGTAGGTAGCCCCAAGGTCTCATTATTTGTCTCATCACTGAAGTTTCAGGCAGGCTGCTGTTGAGGAACCTGCAAGGCTCCCTGTTCCCTAGCTGACCCCATCTTTGGGGATAGAGAAAGCGAGACCTCTTGATCAGTGTTGTCTTAACCTCTTGGAAACCAGGAGAGACTAGGCAAATTTGCCAACCCTGGCCCCTAAAATTAGCAGATTTCTTGTGGCCACGCTCTTTCTGGTAGATACTATTTTCCTGGCCTTGCTTTGGAGGAGCCTGAGGCTGTTCTCTAGGGTCATTTAGTCAGTCTTACATCAGAAATCCTCCATCCACGAAGAGCCGTGGTAACTCCAAGGCCCTCACAGCTGCCAGCCTGGGAGAGGTGAGGGTAGATGGGAGACAGATGAGAGTCCCAGGCAGGATCCCGCATCCCCCCACCCACCCACACACCATCATCACTATTGCTACTACTTCCACTCAGTTCTGCCAGACAACTTCTCACCCGTTTCTTTTGGCATATTTATTTTATAATCAATATCTTTCCTCCCTGCCCCCTAATACTTCTCTCTTTTTCCATAACAAGGAACTGTTTATGAAAACTAACTGGAGGAGACTTTTTACCCATGTTATTGCCTGTGTGTCTCCCACTGTCACTCGGACATGCCTGCTCACTGTTGCAAGGAGGATTTTACTATATGCCTAAAGCAGACAGCCTGGCTAAACTCTTTCTAAACCAGGAAGTGAAACTTAATGGGTGGTGTGAACACAGTGGGTTTCTAAGCATTTTTCATGTTTCCTCCCATTATGTTGGAGGATAAATTCCTGGCTTAAAGTTAAAATAATTCCTCCAAGTTAAAGGAAATTCAGTATGACTTATTCAGTGAAGCATTGGATATAAAGTGAGCTTTTTCACATGCAAAAAATGTGATATGTTTTATAAAAACGTTACTTAGGATGGGTGTTTGTGAGGAACTCAGTAAAGATAGAAGAGAAGGAGATGCAGTTTAGTAATCTAAATGCAAACTTGTATTGTGCAGATTTCCCCAGGCGCACACGCATGCACACACACACACACACACACACACACACACACACACACACAATAACTTTAAAGCTGTCTGTTAGAAGGATGAGATGTACTTGTGAGCCAGACCACGTTGGTTTGGACAGAAATTCTTACAGAATTATTAAGCCTTAAAAAAAGCAAAGGAGATTTATGCATCTGCATTTGACCAATTTGGTTTGGAATAGGTTCATAATGGAAAAGTAATAAAACCATAAGAGACAGTGTCTTCTGAGTACAGTCTCGCTTTTAAAAAATCTAAACATGGGCTGCCCCATTTTGGATAAAATGACTGTAGAAAATTTCCCATTGGTAATTTTGGGAGAATTTTGTTGCTGTTGTTGTTTCTTTTTCATTGATTATCAGCCAGTATAAATTTTCAGCTTTCTGTCAAATATTTTTTCTGGAGATGTTAGTTTTAGGAAAAAGGAATCCTGAAGTATTATCTATGGGAGTCTCTACCTCTGGTCACCAATCCTCCCCCCACTCCCCCCCCCCCCCCCCCCCACACACACACCAGTGTTTGCTTAGCCCTCAGTAAAGTCTTTTTCTGGTGTAACTGGAGAGGTTAGGCTTTGGTGGATAGGGGGTGGTTGAATGTGTGTGAGAAGGCACCTCATGTGACTGCCAGCAGCCACAGAAAAGCGTGAAGAGGAAACGCATAACAAACTTCACTTCTGAAAATCGGACCTAATAACTTTGCAGGTTTCTGATTTAGATGGGAAAACAAAAAAGAAAAAGAAAAGCTTTCTCCATTTGTTCCACTTGAAGTAGGGATATTGAAAAATGATTCCTTAAAACCTTTAGCAAATACAGTCCTATACCAAAAAGGTTAGGCAGTTGGGGGAAGGGGAGGTGAAGGATGTCTGTGCAGCTTCTGTCCCTGCAGACAGGGTAGTGCTGGCTGTGCTTCTCAGGGTGGTGGAAGAGACATTTGATTTCATCAGACTCTTAACTTTCTCTCCACGGCCAGCAGTTCAAAGCACAGTGATTTTTATATAGTGTGAATGTGACCAGACTGTGATGGTGGTGCCTTTCCTGCAGGCATGCCCGCAGCATCCTTAGTGACCCCTGCTGATGTTATCAAGACGCGATTACAGGTGGCCGCCCGGGCTGGCCAAACCACTTACAGCGGTGTGATGGACTGCTTCAGGAAAATACTTCGGGAAGAAGGCCCAAAAGCTCTGTGGAAAGGAGCTGGTGGTATGGAAATAGTTTGTTCTTAACTAAACCTTTCGTATTAGGTAATTTTTTTTAAATTGAATTAAATCTATTATTTCTCCATTTTTTTCCAAAGCTCGCGTATTTCGATCCTCCCCCCAGTTTGGGGTAACTTTGCTGACATATGAATTGCTACAGCGATGGTTCTACATTGACTTTGGAGGCGTGTAAGTATCCTGCTAAATCTGCAGCCAGGTGGCAGCTCCTCCAACACTCAGTGCTCATTAAGAAGGGTATGTCAGTCTCATTCCTGTGATGTAATAGGAAAGATACAGGAAAATATTGAAACCATGTGACCAAACTCATTTCAAAGGGGAAAATACAACCGACTAGCATTCCACAACTCCTTTACTTGATGCAGATTTTTGCAACCTTTGAATGTCACTTTTACCAAGGTAAAAAATGATAGATTCTCACCCCATATCCTCTTTTAGAAAACCCGTGGGATCAGAGCCAGTTCCTAAATCCAGGATCATACTGCCTGCTCCCAATCCTGATCACGTTGGAGGCTACAAACTGGCGGTTGCAACATTTGCGGGGATTGAAAACAAATTTGGACTTTACCTACCTCTCTTCAAGCCACCGGCGTCTACCTCAGCGGTTATCAGTGGAGGCCCATAGGAGGGGCGGTGCTGGCGCTACAGAGTGCCTCGTCTCCAGTGGAAACAGTGTCTCCTCCTTTCACTTCCATCTCTTGTTTAAATTTAAGTCGAGGCTTTTTTATAAGGTGAAATCATTCATTTTCTGTGTGTTTCCTTAACCAGATCATTGTGAAATTATTCATAATTATTCTTGTGGCCTCTGCTCACAAACCTGTGCTTGTATCTGACATTTACTGGAATTTGGTCAACACTAACACGATTTGGGGGAAGGAGCAAGTCTGAATAGAAGTGAGAGCTGCTCTCCTTGGCTTGGGATTATAGTCCCAAAGAGACTACTGAAAGGCAATCATGGTGCTCAGAGCAAAGTGTTTCATGCATGTTTCAGCTGGTAGGAAGCTGGGTACATATTTATCATTATAAAAAAACAACACTGGAAGTAATAAAAAAAAAAAAAGGATCAGAATTAGCCAGCTTGGCTTCAGATTTTAAACATATACTAATTCTATTTCTGGATTATATTATGAAGCTTTTATGTGAAACTTTTTTTTTTTTTTGTAATGAAAACCACATTGAAGATGTTTAATAATCGTACTTTGTTAGTGGTATCAAGACTATTAGAGAGGTCTTTTTAGGGAGGTTCTTGAGGCATTGTATCCTGTAGACAGAGAATCCATGAGATGCAGCACCTCTCCTGGGTGTACTCATTTTGAATTACTGCTCATCTGATGCTCACATACTGTCACTGTCTGAGTACAGTGTAGGAAAGCACGTGCCCTCTGTCCTGATGCCTGCATTCATGCCCCCTACAACCCTACCCCAGCCCCCCACAGTTGGCACCTATTTGCTTTGAAAAATCCCACTTATTTTTGAATCGTGTAAGACAATTAGAATCTAATAAATGTTTTTATTTAATTTGTGGTGCCTTGCATAATGTTCAGAAGGCTCAAGTGTTTGTGAAGAAGGAAATAAACTATTTTTAAAGCTATTGTTTGCTCTTGTGTATGTCACATGGCGAATGACTGCAGTAATTGTCATTACTGGACTCTGTATGTTTCATTTTCAGGGTGCTTTTATTCATATTGGCATGGCTCTCTCCTCCTGGCCCTTCAAGGTCATGTGTACCCTGATTTTCAGTATGCTGACGTTCAGAGTGAGTAAAAGAAATGACATTTCACCCTAGATAAGCAAGGAACCCAACCAACTGACACTTTCTCTCTGGTCATCCTCAGTGCTTTGGGCAGTTGCTTAACCATGAGAATTAATAAAAATTTTCATTTTATAATGTGAAGTTTCACTGGAAGGTGGGCATGAAAACTGGAATGAAATGGCAATTGTATTTTCTAATCTACTCTGATCCTTCCTCATAAGAAAACCAGACATCGCTGTATCTGACATTTGCTGGTATTGGGCCAACACTGTCATTTGGGGAACGGAGCTAGTCTTGAACAGAATATGGGTTTTTTAGACTTCTCAGACTCTGAAGAGGCTGCTGAGAACCTGCAAGCAGTCAGTTTGAACCGAGTCTCCAGAACTTCACTCCAGGAGAGACAGCTGCGTTGCAGTCTCCATCCTACTTCTCAATCAACAGGTTGTCATTAAAAGTTACTGTTCAAAACTGGGGAGTATCAGAACAAAACAAAATTGTGAAGCATCAGCACCATCCATGGGTCTGATTTTTTTTTTTCCTAAGTGAACAAAACCTTTATTAGCCTCACCAGAAACAGAAAGTGTATATCTGTGGCTCCCTTTGAAAAACTAAAACGAAAACCACTCCCTCTGTCTACCCATCCTCACCCCCCATCCGTGCTCAGTGTGAAAAGTGATCAGTAGTTCTGTTTTTTTTTTTAAAGAGTTTATTCATTTATTCATGAGATAGAGAGAAAGAGGGAGTGGGGGCACAGGGATACAGGCAGAGGGAGAAGCAGACTCCATGCAGGGAGCCTGACATGGTTCTTGATCCCAGGACTCCAGGATCACGCCCTGGGCCGAAGGAAGGCACCAAACCACTGAGCCACCCAGGGATCCCCAGTAGTTCTGTTTTAACCTCAGAGACCAGTCACAAAACTCCAAATATGTCTTAGAATTTTGGGTGATGTTGCAAGAACAAATCACTCAAACGTTGGTATTTTGCATGTGGACAGAAGTCCCTCCGTGAAAATCTCTGTGTTCCTTTTGTTCACTTGCTAGAATTTGACAGAAGATCAAGTTTTCATAGTAACAACAGTGACCCAGATCTCAGAAAAGGTGCATTTATTGTACCTGCTGCTTTTAAGAGTTATCGCTATATTTACCTGTAGCTGAGGGCGATTTTCTGCAGTAAAGAAGAAACCAGAGAAGCCAGAGGAGATAGGGCCAGAGGGCTGTGTTTCTTTAAAATCCCTGGCTGTTTCTGTTCAGAATAGGCAGTGACTTGAGACACTTTGAAGGAGGCCTAATTTCCATCTGAGTTCTGCTCAGTGGGTGGCGTGACTGTGACATCCTTGAATAGTTCTGCAATCACCGTGTGGTGAAAACCACGTCAAATTTGTTCTGGGTTTTCCTTCTTCCTGAAGTGACAGCACAGTACGTCGGCAGTGCCGGCAGTACCGTGGCTGCTGTTCATGCAGCCAGGCATTTCCCTCCTTAATGCTGAGGAGCTGAAAGATGTGTAAGTCCCCGCAAGCTGCCTGCCCGTCCCAGGGGGCCAGCTTCCCCCTGCTGTGTTGGCCAGGCCATGGAGTCTTTCAGCTCTGCCCTTGGTCCACCTCCTGTTGCTTAGGGCATGGGGGTAGAGGCCTGATTTTTGTAGCAGCTTTTTTTTTTTTTTTCAAGGAGGGGAAAAAATGTGAAGCTGACCACAAAGTGAACACACTGATTCTTGGGTTCCAGTCGTGGCTGGATTTCTTGAGGCTGGGTGGCATGCTGTCGCCAAGCTCATGCTACACCTCATAACCCACAACCATTTGCTGAGCTCCCTGGGGTCGCCTTAATCCCAGCAGCCAGGGTTGCACAGGGGAAAATAAGAATTCTGGCACAGAAAGGAGTCATTTAAGTGCTTATTGCATTTCAAGCTTCAGTTTTTACTTAGCTAAAATATTTACCATTGCTGGAAAACAATGTTTAAAATTTTGTGCTTATATGTTATTTAATGGTGTGGCCTATGTAAACCTCAGGATGCTTACATTTTGACAGTCTTCTGGAAATGTTTAACAGCACATAACTCAGGGAGCAGGGAATAAAAACGAGAAGAAATTGTGCTTGAAACTATTTGTAACCCCGTCCAGCTAGGTCTTCAGCAAGTCACGTTGGAATTCTTCAGGTAGAGGGAGGGAAGCCTCCGGTAATGGAATTTGATGAGTCCGGTCTTGTGGCCCCATTTATCAGCCTTGTAGATAACCCTCTCCTCTAAAAGTCATCATGTGCCTTTTTACCACAGAAGCCATTCTTTAGGGGATGAATTTGTATCTTTGCCACTGAGTAAAAGCCCATTTTAAATTCAGGGTAATCAAATGCTTTCAGGATGTGGATTTTTCCAAAGATTTTTTTAAAAGACATGTTCACTGGTAAGAGCATTGAAATGTTCTTTCCACAAATGGTACTGCCCACAGAGGGGGTGTGCCTTTTTTGTTTTACCTTTCGGGAGTAGCCCAACCCTTACCCAAGAGTTCTATTTTCAATGTTAGGAAGACCTCAGGGGGTCCACTGCTTCATTTTCAAGGCCAAGGCAGCTAAAAGCATTGTACCTCTGTCTTTTAAAACTGTGACAGTTTTTAGTTTGAACGCCCAGACTGGGCTGTAGTAGGGACTGAGGCTTTTGTTCGAAAAAGTTGTTGGAACTTAGTAGGCTCTTGGTTATTATTTTGAAGGGTGGGTGAATGGATTTTTGAGAAATATGTATTTTCTTCCCAATGAGCAATCTCTATTATTTTCCTGCTTTATAGGCCTTTTCTCCTGCTGGAGTTCAAGCCATAACTGAAAACAATCACAGTCTTCTGTATTGATCACATACTTTAGAAGTTGTAAATACATCTTTTATTAAAGCTACAGCTATTTAAAATTGGTGTTAATTACTTACATTGATTGATTCAGGAACTGTCATATAAACAATATTTAAAGTTCCTGATCATTGTTAAAAATAAACCTTTGAGAAATCATATCTTTCGAGATTAGTGCTACATTAGGGTTGAGATATGTCATTTAATAGTTTTTCTTATCAATGAATATTAGTTATTTACAACTCATTCTATTCCTCTCACTGCCTGTTGTTTATGTGCTCCGTAGGAGCACAGTGGCAAGCTTTCCTTAGAAGCTGCTGAGGACAACGGGAACCCTCTTTCTCAAAAGGGTTTGTTTTTAGCTAATGCATTTGACTCCAAAAAAGAGTCCAAATGGAACACTCGGCTTTCATCTGCTGGGGTAACCTAATAAAATAATGTTTGTTTTTAGATTCCCGGCTGTTAAGGGGGTTTTGCTCAAGGCAAAACCACAGTCCCCTTGAATAACTTCAGAAGGAAAGTTAAGAAGACACACTAATTGTGCCTGTCTGAGGCTTGCCTCTCCTGGGTCACAGGCACACCCCCAGCACACTGGTCTGGCCATCAGGGCTTCAGTGCACACCATCACTTTGATTCCATTAGCCAGGGCTCCTTCCCCTTTGCAGGATGCTTCATTTAGCAGTGGAGCAGTTCTAAGGTGACTTTAAAATAGATTCAGGCTCTCAGAACAGATTTGTGCAAGTGTACCATAGTCTGTCCTGTATGGTGGGGAGAAGGAAATTCAGCCTAAAGAAAACATTGTTCCCTATCTCGTATCACCTCCTTCCACCTCTTGCTCTTGCTCTGGTCTTGCTGGGCTGCTTTCAAAAGAGAGAGGGGCGAGTCATTCTGCCTCCACCCTGGAGTTCTTTGGCCACTAAGAACTTATTAAATATGAGGTATTACATGCCAGGCATGATCTCATTAAATCCTCCTCACAGCCCTTAAAGTAGGTACAGTTCTTTTTCCTATGCTACAAATGAGGAAACCTCAGACTCGCAGAGGCAAAGCATCTTGCTCGTGATCTCTCAGCTAGCAAATGAGGAGGCTAGGATTTAAATCTAGGTCTGGTGGCAGCCCAAGCTCTGTTCTTTACCTACAAGGGTTTCTCAACAAGACTCAGTTCAGGACCTTCTTATGACCATCTTTGCCCAGAGTTTCTTACTTCCCCCAGTTCTTAGAATCAGAGGTGTCATTCCTAGCTTAGAGTGGAAGGAAAGGGTGATCACTGATTATTTACCGTAGTGGGTACATTTCCTAATTCAAAGAATTCTAGAGCCTGAGGACTAGCTGAGTCCTCACAACCCTTTCAAGGTTCATCCTTTTTTTTTTTTTTTTTTTAAAGATTTTACTTATTTGAGAAAGAACAAGCAGGGGGAGGGGCAGAAAGAGAGGAAGAAGCAAGTTCCTCACTGAGCAGGGAGCCCAACTCAGGGCTCGATCTAAGAACCCTGGGATCATAACCTGAGCTAAAGGCAGACGCTTAACCCACTGAGTCACCCAGGCGTCCCGAGGTTCATCTTAAACTATTTTATGACCTATTATAGTCAGTAAAGAGAGGATTAAGGTAAACTTAAGGCATTTGCCCCATGAGTTTAAAATGGAAAGGTAATGTGGAAAAAGATAAATTTACAGTCTGTTACAATGCAATGCGATACGATGTGAACTGAATTGGACCATCTTAAAAATCTCTGCTATAATTAGAAAATGCCATTCTTCAACAAAAGTTGGAAATAATGGAAAACCAAGTTAAAAGTAAATATCTATGGGTACTTGGCCTCAAAGTGTGTCTGGAGGGAATGGAGACAGTTTACAGAATGTGGGATTTGCTGGAATTACTTTTGGACGTAAAATCTCCATCACCACTAATGGTGGAAAAGCCTGACTCTATTCCCAACAAGGGCCCTGCGCTCAAGTCAAAGGAGAAGACGTACCACTGCACTCTGCTGCCCCTTTTACCATTATTACATAAACAAGAGCAGATTACTGACTGACCCACACTAAAAATTAACTGAGAAACATACATATATATCGTTTTCTCATCCTTTTTTCAAAATAGTGGTATATTTCAAATTGTGAATTCCTGTTTTGAAGTAAAATTTACCTACATATGTTCTGAGTATAGAGATGTGCTTTATTAATTTGAGAATTTAGGTGTTCCGACAGCCACTCCATGTAAGAAACTGCTGCTTATGATAACCTTGACATTTGAATCAGCTCCAGGATTATGAAAGGCATATACTCTGTTAGAATGAAATCAGAAAAATGAAAAGTTGGGAATGAGAAAAATTGAGACAGACATACTTTTTTTTCCCGAAGGCAGAAGTAGTATGATTGCTGATGTCTGTTGAATTTTATTATTGCAGAAGGTAGAGACTTCTACACATGTGCAGTCTCAGCCTTTGGCCTACCCCACAATGCAATGTATGCATTTCCTTCCTGCTAACTGAAGAAGCAGTTGGTACGCTATCATCTTAGTTGTTGTACAGCATCTGAGGAAATAAATAACAGGGCAAAGAGCGGAATAACCAAAAACTTGAGAGGACCATCTGGGGAATGAGATATTCATAGGGTTTTGAATAGCTCTAGAATGCTACTGGGAATCTGGAAGAACACACA
The DNA here is from genome assembly GCF_003254725.2 of Canis lupus dingo. Lineage (NCBI taxonomy): Eukaryota > Metazoa > Chordata > Mammalia > Carnivora > Canidae > Canis > Canis lupus. The sequence goes on along the minus strand of NC_064256.1, from coordinate 21,073,345 downwards.
CCCAGACTCAGAAGAGTGCACATACTCAGGAGAGACCTGAGAAGGCTCTAAGTTCTCAACCTCCTGTCAACCTTGAGGCTCTTCAGAAAAAGGAAGTGAAGACTAATGCAGAGTGGTAGACCACCAGGCTGAGTGTTGAATGTGTGCCTCAGCACACATGAGTCCTCTGGCAAATACTGGAAGAGTTTTTGGTTCTAAGCATTTATGGAAATCTCTGTCCAGTCATTGACTAAACATCGAATTAATAGACTTCAGGGGCCATACATGACACAGAATAGGCACTATATGGCATCAGTTCAGAGAATTTGCTAAATAAACAAGAATTACAATAAGTAACAACAAATCTGATTTCCAGGGTTGTACATTACAATGCTCCAAACACCTGGAGTTCAACAAAAGAGTATGAGACATGTAAAGAAACAGTATGGCATATACACAAGAAAAAAAATCAAGAAGAACTATGAGGAAGCCCAGAGACTGGATTTTCATTCTAGACAAAGATTTTAAAGCACCTTTAAGTATACTCAATGAATTAAAGGAATTCATGTCTAAAGAACTAAACTAGAATGATGTTTTCGGCAGAGCAAAGAATAAGCAAATGTGAAGGAGGGTCAGTTGAAATATACAATCTAAAGAACAAAAAGGGGAAACAAAAAATTGAACACAGCCCTGTGGGTACCATCATGAATGCCAGCAGGAGGGGAGGCAGAGAAAGGGCAGAATTCTTGAAGCGAGAAAGGCTGAAAACTTCCCAAAATTGATGAAAAACAATCTCCATCTCTTAGAACCTCCATGAAATCCAAGTAGGACAAACTCAGAGATCCATACATAAACACATCATAATCAAGCTGTCAGAAGCCAAAACCTGTGAGGGGATCTTGCAGCTCCAAGAAAGAAGCAACTCATCATATACAAGGGATCCTAAACAAGATTAATAGCTGATATCTTACCTGAAGCCATACAGGCCAGAAGCTTGTGGGATGAAATACTCAAAAGTGCTGAAAGAAAAAAATCTATCAATGAAGATTTCTACTTCTGATGAAATTATTCTTCAAAAATGAGGGAAAAATAATATTCCCAGATAAGCAAAACCTGAAAGTTTATCACTAGCAGCCTTGCCTTACAACAAATGCTAGAGTCCAGGCTGAAATGAAAGGACACTAGAGGGAGATTTCAAGATAATAAAAGGGTCAGTTTATCAAGATGATATAATAAACTAAATATGTAATATCTAGTAACAGAGCTTTAAAATGCATGAATAAAAACAGAACTAGAGGATAAATAGACAAACCACAGCCATATTTACATATTTTCACTTCCTTTCTCAGTAATTGATTAAACACATAGAAAATAATCAGTAAGATTACAGAAGATTGAAACAGTACTCTCAGGCAATTTAGTCTATTTGACGTTTTTAGAACCACAGACTCAATATCTGAAGAATTGACATTCTTTTTAAGTGCACATGGAACATTGACCAAGCTAGACCATATGCTAGCTCATAAAATAAATCTTAATAAATTTCAAAGGATTTGAAATATAGAGTATTTCTTACTCTGTATGTTTTCTTACCAAGCAGAATCAAGCTAGAAATAAAAACAAAGATATCTGGAAAGCTTTCCAAATATTTGGAAATTAAACACACTTCTAAAAAGCCCATGGGCCAAATAATATATTACAACGGAAATTAGAAAATATTTTGAATAGAATGATAACGAAAGCACAACAGATCAAATTTGTAGGATACATACAGTAAAAGCAGTACTTAGAGGGATTTTTATAACTTTAAAGGCCTAAATTAGAAGAAAAGTGTTTTACAACCAGTGATCTAAGTTTCTACTCTAGGAAATAAGAAAAAAAGAGCAAATGAAACCCAAAGTAGAAAGAAGAAAAAAAGTGAACAAACAATAGAGAAAAATCAACAGTTCCAAACGGCAGTTCTTTAAACAGACTAATATTGATACCTGACAAGACTCTTAAAGAAGACAAATATATCAATAATTAAAAAGATATCTATGAATATATATAGTATACATATATATACATTTGCACACATAATTATATGTAATGAGGGGCTAGAAGAACAATTATGCCAATAAATTTGATTACTTAAATGGACACATATATTTTTTTTAATTTTATTTATTCATTGATGAGAGAGAGAGGCAGAGACGCAGGCAGAGGGAGAGGCAGGCTTCATGCAGGGAGCCTGACACGGGACTCGATCCTGGGTCTCCAGGATCACGCACTGGGCTGAACGCAGACGCTCAACCACTGAGCCACCTGGGCGCCCCAAAAGGACACATTTTTGAAAAAAATACGATTTGCCAAAATGGAACCAAAAAGAAATAGGAAATCTGAACATCCCTATTTCTATTAAGTAAATGAATTTATTATCAGAAACTTTCTCACAAATATAACTCCAGGGCCACATGGCTTCACCAGTGGATTCTATCAAATATTTAAGGAAGAATTAATACCAATATTTATACTCTTGCACAAAATAGAGGATGTTAGAACATTTCTCAATTCATATGAGCATCATCATGTAACTAAGACCTCACAAAGACATTACAAGAATGGAAAATTATAGACCAGTATCCCTAAGGAAGAATTATGGAAAACTGCTTTAATTATTAGCAAATAGAATCTAGCAATATATTTTGATCAAATGAGGTCCATACAAGTATAGCAAGGTTGGATTAACATTTTAAAAAGCCAGTGCAATTCATCACATTAATAGAATAAATGAGAAATTACATGACTATATATCAATAGATGCAGAACAAAAACATCGGGTAAAACTTAACACCTGTCCATGATAAAAGTGAAACATTGAAACTCTTATATGAGATCAGGAAAAAGGTAAGGATGTCTGCCTTCACTTCTGCAATACAACATTGATCTGGAAGTGCTGGCTAGTGTTGTAAGGAAAAAAGATTGGAAAGGAAGAACTACAGCTTTCATTCTCAGTATGATTGTATATATAATAACCAATGGGATCTATGAAATCTAGAAATGATATATTCCTATTAATAAGGTTGCAAAATACTAGATGAATGTATACAGATTTTCTGAAAACTAGCAAAATATGCTTGGAAAATAAAATTTTAAAACAATTACAATATTTATAATAGAATAAAAATTAAATACTTAGGAATAAATCTAAAAGGTGTGCATAACCGATATACTAAAACATTGTGAGATAAAGATAATTCAATGAATGGGAAGACATATACCCTGTTTATGGATTGGAAGATTCAAAATTGTTAAGATGTTCATTCTTCCAAATTGGTATGTAGATTAAATGAACTCCCAGTTGAAAACTAAACAGTATGATTTTCTTTTAAAAATTTTACAGTGATTCTAAAATTATATGGAAACATTGAAGATCTAGAATAGCTAAAACAAGACTTCCAAATGAATAACAAATTTGGAGACTTAACTAAATCTATCAATCAGGACAGTGTATTATGTAATTGCTCAATAAAATAGAAAAGTGAGTTCATAGAATAGTGAGCTCATATGTATATCATCAGTTGACTTTTTACCAAGGATGCTAGTTCCATTTAATGGTCAAAAAAGAAAATAAATTTTTCAGCCCATATTGCTAGACCAGCTGAATATCCATAAATTTTTTAAAAACTCAGTTTTGACCACTGCGTCATCCATTTACAAACATAAATTTAAGATTCATCATAGAGCTTCATGTAAAGGCTAAAACAATAAAATATTCAGAAGAAAACAAGATGGCAAGCAAGATTTACTAGGAAGAACCATAAAATACTAACCAGAAAGGATTAAAATGGGCAATTGGACTTTAAGAAAATTTAACATTTCTGCATATCACAGTATTTTAAGGGAATGAAGTTTGAAGTCCTAGACTGGGAAAAATATTTGTAACACATGTATCTGACAAAGGACTTATATAGAGGTTATATAAAGAGCTTTGTTAGGTAAAAACACAAAGAAAATCCAGTTTTAAAAATGCCCAAAATATTTGAGCAGCCATTTCAGAGAAAAAGGTGTAATGTGACATGTAAAAATGGCCAGTAAGCACATGAAGAGGTGTTCAAAACCAGTAGTCATCAAGTATATGCAAACTAAAACCACAGTTGGCTACTGTTTCGTACTCCCCAAAATGGCCCAAATGAAAAAGACCAACAATATTAGATTTTGGAGCAGCTGTGGAACAACTGGAATTCTGACGCCTTGGTGGGAATGCAAGATGGTACAACCACTTTGCAGAACACTTACGAAAGTTCTTAGGAAGTTAAACATAGATCTACCATACAACCCAGAAATTCCACTTGCAGGATTTGCCAAAGAAAACAAGTGCCTACAAAAAGAACTGTACACGGATATTCATAGGAACATTAGATAAAAAGGCCTCAAACTGAAAACACTAATGTTCAGTAAGTGATGAATGAATAAATTGCAAAATAATTGTAAAATGGAATACCAGTCAGCAATAAAAAGGAACATACTACGAAAATGTTTAGCACGAGGACAAATGTCAAAAAAATTATATCAAGCAAAATAATCCAGCCATTAAAACAAGGCATGCTGTGCGATTTCACTTATATGAAGTTTAAGAAGAGAACAGCCACAACTAATCTGTGTTGACAGAAATCAAAACAAGGATTGCTGGGAAGGGCCACAAGAGTACTTCCATCTTTATTAAAATGTTTTGTATCTTGTTTTGTCTCCTGGTTATGTAACTGTATGTAATTGTTAAAACTTGTTTAAAAAATCATTAAGGGGATCTCTGGGTGGCTCAGCAGTTAAGCTCCTGCCTTTGGCCCAGGGCGTGATTCTGGAGTCCCAGGATCGAGTCCGACGTTGGGCTCCCTGCATGGAGCCTGCTTCTCCCTCTGCCTGTGTCTCTGCCTCTCTCTCTCTCTGTGTGTCTCTCATGAATAAATAAAAAATCTTTAAAAAAAATTGTTAAAACTGAACACTCCTATCTGTGTGCATTTTGTTGTATGGGAATCACACCTCAATAAAAAACCAAAAACTTACACCTTTTCTCATTTTAATTTTACTTTGTTAATTCTTCCTCTCAGTGCTCTAATTGGGAGCCTCAGATCTTTTAAGCTTATCTTCAGTTGCTGTTGCTGCTATTTTAAACTATGACTTCTTATTGATGTTGATGTTAAGCTGTTAGGGAACCTGTTACTTTCACAGATAAAAGGTTAGTTGGAAAAGTCAGAGGAATGACCTTAATTATATTAAAGGGTGAAAATTTGAAGTATGTGCATAAGGGTTTATAAACTCAGTGCTTTCTGGGGGCGACTGGGTGGTTCAGTCGGTTGAGCGTTTGCCTCCGGCTCAGGTCATGATCTTGGGGTCCTGGGATGGAGCCCCGAATTGCGCTCCGCTTAGCGGGGAGCCTGCTTCTCCCTCTCCCTCTAACCTTCCCACTTGTGCTCTCTCTCTCTCTCTCTCTCTCTCTCTCAGATTATTAAAAAAAAAATAAACTCAGTGCTTTTAGCATTCTGGACGGAAGAAATTATTAGTACAAAGGCCCATATGATTGGAGGTGCTTGGCATGTCAAAGGAAGAGTGAGGTCGGAGAAATGGCAGTGGATTAGCAAACATTAAGTGACAGGATATAAGATCAGAGACAGGACATGAGAATCAAATCCTATAGGGTCTGTGGGCCACTATCAAAATTTTGACTTTTACTCCAAATGATGTGAAAGCCATTCATGGGTTTTGGTTTGTTTCTTATTGAAGTAGAGCTGACATACCGTGTTAAATTAGTTTCAGGTGTTCAACATAGTGATTTGACATTTAATGCCTTATAAAATGCTTGCCACAGTCACCATCTGTCACTATATTAAAGTTATTAAAATATTACTGTATTCCCTATGCTGTACTTTATACCCCCATACATATACCATCAGTGTGCTTTGAGTGGAGGAGTTAAGTGTTGCAACACCGTCATTCAAGCTGCTATCTTGTGAAAAGACTGAAGAGGTCAAAGGATGGAAGCTGGGAGGTGAATGAGATAAAGAATTCATGAGAGAGATGATGATAGCTTGGCCTAGGGCAGTGTATGTATATGTACTTATTCCTGGCCACTTGTCTTTCCACACAAAGGGGATGACTATGTGCACACCTTACAGCTCTACCTATTGGAAAGTTTTTCCCTTTACTGTCCTCCGAGGTCACCCTTCATTATGGCTGTAGTGTAGCTGTCATCCATTCTTAACTTCCACCCGTAAACGGAGACAACCCATATGTAAACCAGCCTCTGACTTTTTCCCCTTTTTCTCAACCAGTCATACAGAATCCACCCTCCCTACGTATGACCACATACACAAGCATGGGAAAGGGGTGCTGGTGAAATCCTGTTGGGTAACATTGGGTTCTGGGCTCCTTGCTCATGCAGCTTACTTACGCCCTCTGGTTCTGCTCAGATGTGCATCCTGGATGCACAATTTCCATCTTATGGAAAGGTTTTTTTTGGATCTTTCCAACTTTATAACTTGGTGAGGCTAACAGGACTCGACTTACAAATGGGCTATTTGGATGTCTGGTATTTTCACATCTTCATGGTCAAGAGCTCTACTTCCATGACCCAGTCAACATGCCAGGAGCTATTTCTCAAAAGTCACTTACTTCTTTGCTTCAGATAGCTCAACTTTCCTTTGGAACTTCATGGGCCACTATTATAATTGCCCTACTAGGGTTTGCCATAAGTTGCCCTATCTTTTCGAAACCACCAGCGATATTTCTAATACCATAGCATCTGTTGGTTGAGTGGCCCATGTAGCTCCTTGCACTGCAGTTTAGATCTGATGTGAAGTCCTTTCTCATTTTGAGCCCTCCCCAAAGCCTTGCAATGCTACATGGTAGAACAGAGTATTCTTAGACATGTGTGTTGCCTTCAGAACCTACAGAGGCCTACCAGGTGCTGTGCTTCCTTCTTGTGTTGGCAGTTCTAAGCTCCAGCACTTTTTCACTTTGGAAGGGACATCCCAGTATGTACCTAACTATTGGATTCCTAAAAATTCCACTGACATAGCATGTTCCCAATTCTACCTTGACTTGATCTCCCACCCTCTGGAGTATATATACCTTATAGGACTTCTGGTACTGGTACCTTATTAATCTGTTCCAAGAAAGATGTCACATATGACACAGCAGCTGTGATAAGAGCTCCTATTGGTTAAGCTTGCACTACTCTTCAGTTATTCTCCAAGATCCATCTAGTTTATGAAGGAGTCCGACTGGTCTTATTTTTTTTTTAATTTTTATTTATTTATGATAGTCACACACAGAGAGAGAGAAGCAGAGACATAGGCAGAAGGAGAAGCAGGCTCCATGCACCGGGAGCCCGATGTGGGATTCGATCCTGGGTCTCCAGGATCGCGCCCTGGGCCAAAGGCAGGCGCTAAACTGCTGCGCCACCCAGGGATCCCCCGACTGGTCTTAAATGGATAAATTCTAGGAACCACCACTCTGCATCTTCTAGGATTCTAAGAATGTCCCTAATGTCTACCATCCTCCCAGCCCTACCCTGAGATGTAATATTGTTTTTTATTTACCATCTTGGTAGGAGGAGGTGGGAGTATGGCAGTTTCAGAGCGTCTCCACTTGGCCTTCCCTTTTGTATAGCTCTTAACCCCAGAGGCCAGGAACCCAATGCCAAGTATGTTAGCTCCAATTGAACACTCAGGGTTTGGGGAAATGGTCACTTTGTGGGTCCATAGACCTAAGAGCCCAGTGTGACCGATGATTAATAAGGGCTTTATTATCTTATCTAGTTACCATAAGTTACCATTCTAACTGGGAGACTATGATACAGCTTCAAGTTTCAATCTGAATTCAAACCCTGTATCAACTAGTTCTCCCAAGTGTCTGATTTTTCTTTCTGCGTTATACATTGACCTGAATAAATGGCCATAGGTCCCTTTGGGGAAGGATTGAGGAAATCATCACAATATGTGTTTCCCATGGTGTCCTTTCTGCTAACAGGCTAGACCCCTTTTCAGTCAGTAGGTTCTAGATCAGAAAATTGGCTCGGGTCTAGGTAATGAGCAAAGGATCATGATTTTCTTTTTCTTTTACATTTTTAAAAATTTAAATTCAATTTACCAACATATAGTATAACACCCAGTGCTTATCCCATCAATTGCCCTCCTCATTGCCCATCACCGTTACCGCATCCCCCCACAAACCTCCCCTTCCACAACCCTTCGTTTCCCAGAGTTAGAAGTCTCTCATGGTTTGTCTCCCTCTCTAATTTTTCCTACTCAGTTCCCCTCCTTTCCTTTATAATCCCTTTCACTATTTCTTATATTCCATATATGAGTGAAACCATATGATTATTGTCCTTCTCGGACTTATTTCAATCAGCATAATACCCTCCAGTTCCATCTACGCTGAAGCAAATGGTGGGTATTCGTTTCTTCTGATGGCTGAGTAATATTCTGTTGTATATATATACCACATCTTCTTTATCCATTCATCTGTCAAAGGATATCATGGCTCTTCCCACAGTTTGGCTATTGTGGACATTGCTGCTATGAACATTGGGATGTAGGTGTCCCAGCATTTCACTGCATCAGTATCTTTGAGGTAAATACCTAGTAGTGCAATTGCTGGGTCCTATGGTAGAGGATCATGATTTTCTATTGGGGTAACTGCCTTCGGTCACTTGCTCCTCCACTTTTTTTTCTCCTTCCTTCTTTTTTTTTTTCCTCCATTCTTGCTTTTATGTTTTCAATTGTAGATGTTAAGCACTGTTTGAGCTGCTTGTCTGTTTTGCCCTTAGGATGCCATGTTCTATAAGTGAGTAAAGCCTTCTTTGCTGTTCCTCTGATCTAGCTGGCCATTACAGTAATTGTGGCTTCCTGATTTCTGGGGGTTAACTATCACCACCTAGCCACTGTTACTCTAGGGTGTCATCATCCCTATAGATACTAACAAGCCCTGTTCTGTGACTGTATCTCCTACTATCAGTCCTGGCCTGCAAAAAAGGCCACGACAAATTCCTAGAGATGCTTATGTTTTTCTCACCAGCTTATTGCTGATGGTGTTGGTGAAGGGTATGTGTTCAGCACCCTACTATATAACCCAACTCTTGGATATGTCTTCAGCCTTATATAATCTATTCATTCTAATATAATCTACTTTCTTCAGCCTCTTTATTCCTATATATGCTATCAGTCAGGGCACCTCACACATTTTCACTGCATCAAGTGTAGGCTACAACTTTTTTAGACTTCTAAGAACCCCTGGGTCCTTGCCAGAGTATAAAATCACATATCCCAAAAAAGTACCCCCAAACTAGTGAATTCTTGCCTATCCAGACTTTATTCTGGTTCCCTTAAGCCCCTCAAAAATCCAGTCTCTGTGCTGTTCCCCTTGCCCCCAAAGGCACATGCTAATTCTTACAACTCTTGGTGATTCATCAGTCTCTTTACTCTCTTGTCAGGCAGACAGATTATGCTGGGAGGGCCATCAGACAGTGGTATTGGTCAGACTCAGAGAGAGGGAAAGATTTGGAGGGAGGGAGGAAGTGAAGAAAGGTTAGTTTTAGATTGCAGTGCAATTTTATAAGGTTTTAGCAATGCTGACAGGGAGTCCTTGAGCCAGTTACCTCTCAGAGAAATCTTCCATCTCCCAAGAATAGGCCTACCTCAGTGTCTGCCATGCTCAGTCAACTGGGAGAGCAGCCTGTGGAAAGCATGGCCTTGGTCAAACATGGTGATGGATTTCAGAGCAAAGCAGCTGTTAGTTATGCTGTCTGCAATAGGAGATCAGAGAGGCAGGTTTTCATGGCCACCACATTCCATCCAGGACATGAGTTGGGATGACTTGAATGGCTGTGGGTTGGCTTGGTTTCCATCCACATGGCCACTACACGGTCACTGGGCTTGTGTGTGGTCCAGATGTCTCAGGATGGTTGTACTTCTTACACAAGTAATTGTACTTCTTGGCTTAGGAACAAAGAGTGAGTGTGCTCAGAGACCTAAAAGAAAACTATAAGTCTTATCATAACCGTGTCCTGGACCCCACCCAGCATCACTTCCCCCATAATCCATCATCAGACTCCATGTGGAATGGCACAAGACTAGCTATCACAGTGGAATGCATACGTCTCTCAGCTCATGTAATATTTCATGTGCCTACTCCAAGGGGCTCTAGCCTTTTCACCATTTGGTCTTTACTCATGGAATCATTGAGAGTTTGGTCTGTCATAGCAACTCATGAGTTCTTGATTTATTCTTGGTCCTTTAGTGTAAGCTTGAGAAACTTTTTTTCCCCTGGTACTTTTTTTTTTATTAGGTTGCTTTTAAACCTATTTAAGACCCTCATTATTTTTATCTTTAAAAATATAATTCCTGCCTTCAAAGAATTTCAATATCTCTGTGCCATAGGGCACTTAGAGAAAAAGCATATAATTTTTATTAAAAGAAATCTTATAGTTCAAGATGACCCTACCACCAAAACACCATGGAGATACTCTTCCTGAAAAGGTAAAAGTCTGTCTTCAGATGTTTTTCATGACTCACCCACTATTTATTTTAAATCTCTCTAGGCATGAAATAACTTTTTGAGAAAATTTTCTACTAAAATTGTTTATAGACATATTTCCTAGTCCAATAGCAATAAACATAATTTTCTGGTGTAAATTTTTTTTAAAATTTAAAGAACTGTAAAACATTTGGGATCTGTTCACCTTACCCTGTTTTTCTTATTCCAACATTTGAGACCGTCTTTGGGCAAAAGTGGCTCTGGTGAAGGAGATAAAGGAAAGCTTCCCAAAAAGCCACACACATTCCCTTGTAAAAATAAAATCACAGTCTTGGGTTGAGATCAGCCAGGGTGGCAGCCTGTAAGTTCATTATCAGTCTTTAACATGGCCTTAATGTATTTCCCCGTCCCCTTGTCATAGCAAAATCCTAATCAGGCTTTCCCCAAGCAAAGGATTTATCCACACTGGTGCAGAACTTGTTTGGAACATTTTATTGGCAATACTGGTGTCATATTCAGGAACCACAGACTTTTGTTGGGACTGTGTTAGCTTGAATGACAAGTATCAATGGTCAACTACATTTGAAATATTGTTCAAGTACCTAGAAATAATAGGCATTAAAATTCATTCCGTTCCCTGCAACAAACCTCTAAAGATTTCTTGTCCTCAGTGGAACCGGCATACTGTAATTGTTATTTGGAACTTAATGTAACTTCAACAGCAGCAGAGAGACAATACAGTCCTCTCATTATGCACATGCTCTAGGATCGTTTATTTTAATGCTCTCAAATAAATATGTTCCATGCAGCACACCACAATAAATAAGGAGCAGCAATGTTCTTCTAGTAAATCCATTCATAATGTGAGTCACCATGTAAAACACCACATCTCAAGTCTTTGGCCCTGTACCATATCATGAAGCACACCACATCTGCACCTAATCATATCTGGCTTCATATGGATTTAATAGGACTATGCCAGAAGTGCATGTAAGAACAAATTTAACCAGAGGTTTCCAGCTATTAAATACAGCTACTAAGTAGTTAAAAGGCAACAACTAAACCCGTAAAGCCTACACCCCTCCCCCCATTTTTGAGACAAATATAAAGATAGAAATGCTCTGGTGAATTTCAGGTCAGTGTAAAGTGGGGTGGATACATTTGGAATATTCAGAGCAAAGCTGGCACAATATGACACCCGAATGTCACGCAACACTGATACTAAACGGACACTGAATATAAGTGGAATCCATGAGTGCAGAGCTGAGTTCTAGAAGGTGAAGGTGGGGGCGGGGTAGGAGGTGCTTCTTTTCTACTAGGCAGATAACTCAACCGTGCCTTCCTCCTCACTATCAGCTCTGTTAGCGCGAATCTCCACAAGGGTCCTGGCAAATCGGGTCCATTCGTCATTGTGGGGAACTGCAAGCTGCAAAGCAAATTAATGGAAAATGGTGAACAAAATATCTTATAGGACTGAAAGCCTAGAAGCCCACATGCCTGCCCCTCCTGAAGCAGCCATTTCTCTTGGAATGTAAAGGAAACCAGATCTTCGTCCCTGAATTGGCCCTGAAGTGTTTCTCTTAAACTGAAGAGGTGAAATGTCGATCTCAGGTGAAAAAATCACTCATAAAATTTGTAAAACTTCAAAAAACTTATGTAAACTATACAATTACAGGAGCCAACCTGACCTTCAGCTCAGGTCATGATTTCAGGGTCCTGGGATGGAGCCCTGCATCCAGCTCCCTGCTCAGGAAGGAGTCATCTTCTCCCTCTGCCCTTCCTCCCTCATTCTCTCTCTCAAATAAATAAATAAAATCTTAAAAAAAAAAAAAAAAGAAAAGAAACAGAGTTAAAGTGAGCACAGCAATAGAAATTGCATAATCGATTCAGATTTTGAAATAACTATGGTATTGCCTTTCTAAGTCCATGCTATTGGTCCTTTTTAAAAAGTGTGGCTAATGCACTAATACGCATGGCAAAAGTACAGTTCACACATACAAAGAAATCTTTTTTTTTTTTTAAACCGGGGGCGAGCGCGAGCACAGGCCCCCACTACCACAAATTGCGCAGTCGAGTTTCCCGCGTTTGGGGAAATCGCAGAGGTCAGCACGGCCCGCGTGCAATGGCCGAGCCTTGCCCCGGGAGAACCACCTGCAGGATCATGGTGTCTCCCCCGCCAGGTAAGTATCATACAAAGAAATCTTACTATGAAATAGTAATTTGGCTTTTTCAGCAAGATCTTACCAAGAGTTTTGTTCTAAGTACTTTACATGTATTAACTCATTCCTCACAGCAACCCTATGTAGAGTAATATTAGTATTTCCATTTTCAAGGCACAGAAATATTAAGTCATCTTAGAAAGACTGCATTAGCTAGCAAATACCAATGCCAGTGTTCTCTAGCTCCAGGATCTGCATCCCTGACCAGTATGCTATACTGATCTGTCAGAAAGAGGGGTTTATAAAATTTCCCAAATATTATCTTTTTCTATGCACGATTCAGTGAGGAGAAAATTAATCCCACCTGATACAAATTGGGTGTATGGATTTTGTTAGTTCATTTAAAGGATAGTAATTTCTTTACATAGCATCCAAAAAATGAGTTGCTTAAGGATACCATGCAAGTGTTTGGAATGGAAAAGAGAATTATTTGAAGATGAGAAGCAGGACCAAGTAGAAGTCTGAATGGTTTTTATAGAGAATAAAATTGATTTAGACTATAAAGAGGACTGCCCTATGAGATGGGGTGACCCATCTATAGGTACCTGTGCTGCACCTAGTCCATAAACATTAATAGCATTCATCTTAATATACATTTTTGAAAATAGAGAGGAAGCAAATAAAGCTAAGCTTTTTGGTCACTTTTAGAGCTGAAAAATTACCCACTATATATAGCCAAATGATTAGGAGTTTAAATTTTTATTACAGGGAATGATATTCTCAGATAATGTCTAAGAACTTCTTGGAGGATGGCATCATCAGTCGACAATGTATATCCTGCAATTAGTGTTCTGGTCCTAAGTTTTAAACATTTCAATAATATAATTCTGGAAATGATATACAGGTGTGGGAGTAAGGTCTTTACTTATTTTGAGAAATGCAGTACCAAGAAGAAGTCTCATTTGGTCATATGAATGAGTTTTTGAATGGTTAACTACTTCCCTAGTTACTGAAATGAATCCAAATTTCTCCTTAGGCAACGACAGAAGTTCACAATAGCATTGAATGACAGTTACCCCTTTGCTCAGTCCATTTTCCCTACTTTGAGCTCTTTTCCTAGGTTCCACCATTCTTCATTTTTCTCTTCAATTTTAGAAAATACTGCACCAGAAAAATGAGGCTTCCAAAATAAATTCTCAAAAGAGCTAACAAAAGCACAAGCGGCAAAGGATTGGTATCATATTTATATGAAAGAATAGGTCCACAATTTCTTTTCTCTCCTCCAACTCCTGACCAAGTCCTTCCAAAAAAAGTCACAACACTAAAGCCTAGGGAGAGACAAAGCCAACTGTGATAACATGATTATAACTTTTTCTCATATGAGGTGAGAATCAAGCTATCGCTAACGCACCTCATAATTTCACATAACTTGAAGTCCTGGAAAAAAGCAGGCCTTCCTAATAATACACTACACAATATATGATACAGTGTATTGCTCCAGGAGTTTGTCTCCTAAACACTGTGTTATTGCTGAAATATGATGCCATACCAAATGTTTTATTGATAGCAACCTATAGAAACTATATACTCAAGAAAACAGGTAAATACATTGTGCATAGTTGCATGCAGTAGTAATGGCAAGACTGTTAAGAAATGATACTAATAAAGATTAGGACACATTAAGGTTTGGCTATGTGCCCAGATACAGTTGGAGACAGAATTGAGTATCACTTAATGACATTTAAGTTGCACATCTAACTTTTCAAAATTCAAAAATGAATTTTGTTAATGCCAACACCTGTCCTTAAAAATACAGGTTTGCAAAAAAAAATAATAATAATAATACAGGTTTGCCCTCACAAAAGAGTTCATAATATTCTAACATATCTTGTCCTCTTTTTGATCTGTGCAAGTTTCATTTAGGTTGGAAATATTAGAAGTTAAAAAAAAATAAAAAGACATTCTACCAAGTATTTTTCTCTCTAGAATACCATACACTTCACAGAAATGTTAGTTTGCTTTGGTCCACAAACAAAACCACCACAACAAAAAAATGTTCCAGAGTAGAACACAATGGTAACACAATTGCTTCTAGAAACTTAAATGTGCCTACCTCATCTTATTACACTTTCTCATTTGGTTGGCTATAAAAATAACGCAAGCTGGCTGTAATGTTAGATTTAGAAGGTGAACTGCACACTTCCGCATTTTTAGAATTAAGTATCACCATCAGGAAGCACTTTAAGTATACTCTTAGCTTGAATGTGTGAATGTGCATTCACAGGCGGTTTCCCCACCCAAAGTAATAATTTTTGGCATTTGAATTACTTGTAGGTAAGATCAAACAGACGTCCCAACAAACAAAAAAGCACTCCTTTCATTTTACATTTGTGGCTGTAAACAGCTTCCGTGTGGACAGAAGTGTCCTCCGTATCCTCTGTATCCTCCGTATCCTTGGCACTCCTGACACTTCTCATCTGGTTCTATCTGATTAGCCATGGCTGGAAAGGAGGCTCATGAGCATAAATTCATCTGAGACTTTCTCCAATAATATTTTAATCATTAAGTAGGAAAATTCTCTAAGACTGCTCTCATGTTCCTCTAACTAGCACACAAATGTATTCAGTTGGCACAGAGTACCAACTATAGCCTGCACTATGCTAGGGATTAAAGATACAGCAGTGAATAATTTTGGCATATGATGACCATGAAAAACAGGCTCAAATGATCATGTTTTCTTAAGTCAGAATGTGTGAATACTGGCATAGGTGCGACGTTCAAAAAATGAAAAGCCTAAAATGTATCTTCTTACAGTGACAACTGCAACACCTCCCAGTACAGGTTGTGAGTCAAGCAAGTAGCAGGGAAGCAAATGGCATGTTAATGACATGGCTTCAGTATCTCTTTACATTTCTATCAAGGCATTAAAGGCTAGATTCAGAGCAAAACAGTTCAGGATAATTTTCAAACAATTTCCATTTCATGACAGGAAAAACACAAATTTTTAATCGTGATGAGTAATTTCAATTGATTACCAAAAATAATAATAGTAATAATAAGACGCACGGTGAAGGAAATAGCCCATAGTTATAGCAAGGGAATACCATAAAGAAGGACTTTAAAAATTGTCCAGTATTGTACTGAATCAGCGTGGATATGGAAACATTTTCTGCCTTCAGATACCTCTGCCAAAGTCGACATCCTAGGTCAGGGAAGATTCAGATTTTCCCACTGCTTCATATACAGGGTGCACCAACCAGCCAGCTCACCCCCCATTAGAAAAGTTCTAATTATTTGCAGTGTACAAAGCATTTTTATGGCACAAGCACTCAGGGCTCTGATTCCTGAGATACTAAAATCTTAGTCCTAAGAGTGACGGCCTGTTATGATATGACCCTGTTTTTACGGCCGAGGGAACTAAAGACAAAGATAGTTTCTGAGGTAGCAATTTGGCCCCAAGGAGGAGGTAAAATGAACCTCAGGTTTGGACGGGAAGTTTAAGTCCCGTTCTCATCTTGGTTACTGGCAACGGTCAGCACTTAACCTCTCATTGCCTCAATTGTAAAATGGGGATGATGGTATCTGACCCATTTATCAACAGGGATGTGAAGAGGATGAGAAAGGTAATCTAAGTGAAGAAAATACTAGGAGTTCATCGTGGAATAGTCATGCGTTTTCTTTAAAGTGTCAACCAGATTCAACATGTTCCTAATCATGATATCTAGAAGTGGCATATTTATCAATCCCACAGCGTTGTTGTGGTTTTTGTTTTTATTTTCTTAGAAAATTAATTCTGATATTTACTATGTGAGGACATTAAGGAACAAGGCACAGACCTCTTTGGACGGGTAGGGAATAGGGGAGCTAAATGATTTGCTAAAGATCACATAACTTTCACACGTTGGTGCGGGGCAATCGGGAGCCTCGGCCCTTTCTGAGATGCCAGCAGAGTGGCAGGCAGGTAATGTGTTTTGAACAACCTGCTAAAAGAATCCAAAGGTTGCATTTAAATCTTCTAAGATTCTTAGAAGATAAAAGGTCAAAAATAAAAAGCGAAAGTGTACAAGTTGTGGAGATTTTATGAGAATTGATCACGTTAGTCCCCTCCTTCCTACTTCTGAGGCCCTATGGGCCTGCCCCCTCCCGTCCGCCTCAGTGCAAGGGAGGGAGGGTGCCTCTGGATCCTGTCCCAGCCCATCCCCCAACTAACTGGCCTGACCACTGGGTGTCTGGCCTGGGCTTCCCCTGCACTTAAAGGGAGGTAGAGATTGCAGAAGAACTAAATTTTGAGACCGGAGCAGCGTTCACTTTTTCCACCTCCAGTATCAGCCAGATCACAGTTTCTTTCCCTGCTCTGCCACTTAATTTGCTGTGTGTCCTTATGAAATTTATGTTTTAATGTCTCTGATCATTTGTGAGAAAGGAATTTTGAGACCCATCTCCTAGGACTCTTGTGAATCTTAAATAGGACCTCACCACCCCCACCAAATATAGTGGGCTTAGCACAGTGCTTGGCACATTATAAACCCTGCAGAAATGATGTATCTTCTTATTTTTCCTTAATGCTTATTCCCTTCGACTCCATTTTTTTAGTTATTTTTTGCTTCATTCCTTTTCTTTCTTCCATTTTCTTCCTTTCACCTGTAGAGAGCTTCATTTTTAAAGAAATACTCCTCATTTTTATTACATTTGATTTCTTGAAAACCCACACAAATAATTTCCTAAATAGCCATACTTTTAATATGAGGTAAATTTCATGAGCTGGGTATGGGAAAGGGTTTTTTCAGAACACAAGAAAAATGAGCTCCCAGTACTTTTTATTGCTCATTTTAAAAAATCAAATGTAAAGTATAATTATTCTTTATAAATACAGATATATCTACATATATGTGCATATTTTTTATTTTTCAGATAAGGCCAGTACGGCTTTCCCTCGCTATTTCCTTGTTAGGGTACTTTCTACCGTGGGATTTTACATTTTTAGCTCAAGTCCTAAGGCTTTGTAACCGCTGAACATGCTGTTATAAAAATCAAATGACTTTTTATAACCAGGGTTAAATACACAAATATCATTCATGTGTCCCTTTTTATAAGCACATGGCTAACAATTTTGAACAGTCCACAGTCAAGCCTCCCTCATTTGTTAGTAATTTTAAAGGGTTTATAGTGCCTAGCAGCTGATTTTAAAAAGCTGCCTTATCTGCAGTAACTCCTACCAGCCCGATGTTGAATTTTTTATGGTAAAAATATCTGTCTCAGACATTGCTTATATAAAAGTAGGTTAATTAAAAAAAAAAAATCTTGGACGATTAAGACAAAAAACTATTCCGTGATTTCAGTTTGGTTTCTCAGATACATTAAGCATGCCAAACAAATTAAAATGAATAGGACTCCAAGTTTCAGGATAAGTATTCCATGGATGTGTGGCTCATCAGCATCTCTGTAATCTTTTAATTAAATGGAGTCATTAAAAAAAAAGTCTGGGACAATTATGTTAACCATTGATTCTGAACACATACACGACAGTCTACCTCCTGTATTAACCTAAAAATTAAAGTTTTCTGTTAGAAAGATATCTTACAAATTACCTTTTCACTTTAATACGCATTGATTTTGTTGTTGTTGTTTTAATGCATTTACAGAAACCGTGGAAGCGAATGTGGGTTTCCACAGAACGACTGCTAAACCTCTTCTAAGCCCTAAAAGGTTTTTTAAAAGTGCAATTATTAATGGCACCCCAATTCAGGAGATTGTGGACTTACTGGTGTACAAATACACGTTTGTGTTCAGAGGAAGCCGAGATTTCTTAGGACAATTCCCTCCGCCACACACACAGATGGAAGCAAAGTGGGAGGTAATAAGCAATGAAACAGCCGCTGGAACGAGCAAGCGTACTCGCTTCACATAAATACAAGCTCCACTGTATTTAACTCGTGGGGGCGTCTAGCATCACTGGTAACAATGGATGAAACCACGGACCCAAATCCCAAGCCAGAGTGCAGGATACAGAGCGGGTAAACACGCTGGTTCTACCACAGAAGATACGCTGTGTGGTAACTCCGCATGTACAGTCCTTTGAGGGAAGGCCAGAGGCTGGAGGTTCCATCAGTCTCCATTCGGCAGCATCTGCTATTCCCAGTCAGTAGGTTAACATTTCTGTGAAACTTAGCAGGATGCAAACCTACAGTAGTCTGACGAGATCTACTTTTGGTTAAGAAAGAAAGAAAACCTATTTTATCATAAAAATCCTATCTAAGGGACCCCTCATCTACCAGAGAAGCTTGAGATTGCTCTTCCAAAGTTCTCTTCCTGGTATCTTTATTTTTTTTTTAATTTTATTTATTTATTCATGAGAATACACAGAGAGGAGAGAGAGAAGCAGAGACACAGGCAGAGGGAGAAGCAGGCCCCATGCAGGGAGCCTGATGTGGGACTCGATCCCGGGTCTCCAGGATCGCACCCTGGGCTGCAGGCAGCGCTAAACCGCTGAGCCACCAGGGCTGCCCTTCCTGGTATCTTTAAATGAGTGGTTGACTTTTATAGAATGTTTGTGAGAACACCACTTTAAAAAAAAAAGCCATTACCACCCAATTAAGGAAAGATATAAAGGTAGGACATAAAGTCAAAAGTAAACAGTAATAAATATGGGTCTATATCAATTTCAATATGCCAGCAACCATCGAAGGAAATAATTTATAATTACTATTTTTTTAACGTACTTCATGTTAAAAATTTAGCATTATAGGAAGCTCGATGAAATGCTGGAGTTCTTACCTGCAGAGGGAAAAAAGAATCACAGCTGAAGAAGAAAGAGTTAATTTACTAAGGCCTACCGATGACCTTGCTCACATTTGTATTAAAATCTCATCATCCTTTTTTTCTTGAGAACTCTCTTAAGCATTATTTTTTTTCCTATTATTTGGAACAATCTTTTCCTCTGCCCAAAAAATGGAAAAAGTGCTAAAAACATTGGCTGATGGGCAATAATGGAAAATAAACTTTGTAAACTTCAATTACCACTCTTTTTCCATAACAGAAAAGATCAAGAAAATGACAGGGAAACAACAAAGCATGTGCTACTCAAGCTGCTCTGTCATATTAGCTGACTAAACATATATCCCTTTCCTTCCTGATATTATTAACCATAGGTTTTCTAGTAAATTCCTAGCAACCACTGCATCTAAGCAGTTTTGACAAAAAGAAAGCTTATTGCTAAACACCTTAAAAACATTTACCAAGGTAATAAAAGAAATGTCATTCCCTCCTACTGAATGTTTGGGCATAAAAGAGGTATTTTTATAATGTAGTTCATGATTTACCATAGCTATAGTGTCCAAAAAAAGCACAATGAAAAGGAAGCATTTTTCCAGTGGTTTGACAACTATTTGAATCAACTGTTAGGCTTTCATTACACTAGTGGCCAATTGCTCACTTTTAAAAGCGCGGGAGGGGCGCGGGCTTGGGATAGGGAGCGGGGAAGAAGCACGAGCCCTCTTTTCCAGATATATTTTCTATATATCCTTCTCTGTGCAGCAAATATAGTTAAATGGATTATTTTTTCCTGTCCATCAATCTAGAGTCAACCTGGAGGCTGCATTCGGGGTGCTTCATACGATTAAGCTTTCCTTTAACCTCAACTTTCACACCTGAGACATTGATTCACCCAAATACTGATGAAGCGCCTGTTCTGTGCCAGGCACTGTGCTGGGCCAGGTTAGCCTGTTCAAATAGACAACTGGTAAGTATCTGCTTTGCATATGTTTCTGTGGACGTGGCACTCTAAACATTAGAAAAACCCTACTGAGGAATGTGATTAACCTAAGGAAGTCTACCAAACTAATACATAAAAATAAAAAAATGTTTCCTAAATCAAAAGGGTGGCTGGTTTTTAGGCTACTAGAAGATGTTCGCTTTTTACCTATGGGTCCTTTATGCTAAGATAAATAAAAATAAAATATCTCATCTAAATGTTGAGAAACTCTTGTGTGGCCACAAGGAGAAAGACCTTAGGGAACAGACCACTGATCAGTTTTATCTGCCATCCTAAAAAGTAAGAGTGCAAAATTTATTCAACAATGTTAAGCCTTGATAGTTCCTAAATGATAAATAATTCATGTTTTAAAATGTAGATGTTCTGATAGCTGACATCCTCAGAAATTCATGCAAACCTTCTTTGAAATTAGAACAGAACGATTCATTCACTTCCTCACTTTACAAGTCCAACCTATATAGCATATAAATATTTACGCATAAACGTGCATAAGCAGATACTTGATTTCATACCATTTTTTAGATATACCAATAGTAGCACATATACTCCTGTGAGAAACAAACAACTCTCCATTTCCATACAGGCCAGTGTTAATCCAGCCTCACAGATGATTGGAGCAGCTTCATGCTCGGCTGGTCTAAGCTGTGATTTGAGGCTACTGTTCTAAGCAGTAATTTTTCAAGATAAAATTTAGCAGTTTTGAAATTCTAAAACTAAACACAATTTTGTCAGCCATAAAAAAAAATTTAACACTATAATTAATGACTGCTTCAAAATCCAAACTGCTATTGAAGATGACAGTTTGAAATCACAGAAGAATCATAAAGATGATTAATTATACAAACTGGTACTTGTTTCAGAAGGTTTATATTCATAGACCATTTATCACCAAAATGGGAATATATGAATTTCACTGAATATTGCAAATTACTATGCACACATTAATTTGGTTTTTATAAAATTAGATATTAGGGTTTTCTTTTCACTGAATCAACTTCTCCATAATACATAAAAGTCAGAAGTATTTTCTTATCAATCCAGAAAAAAAAGTGGCTTGAAAAGATATTAATCCTATAAATTCA
Source organism: Canis lupus dingo (assembly GCF_003254725.2). Classification (NCBI taxonomy): domain Eukaryota; kingdom Metazoa; phylum Chordata; class Mammalia; order Carnivora; family Canidae; genus Canis; species Canis lupus. The sequence goes on along the minus strand of NC_064256.1, from coordinate 21,051,842 downwards.
TTTTTATAAGCTAATGTACCTGAATAAGCACACTATTTATATAATAATTAGTTTAATTATGGTCTTTTACATATATAATTACCAAAATGAAAGCCACTGCTACTACATTCACTATAAGATGAGTAATTATAACATTAATTGGAATTAATAGTGCTTTTTCTTTTTCTTTTTTAAATTAAGCACTTTTCCTAGAAGAAATCAAGTTAATACTAAAATTACAATCATACATTTTAACCAAATTATTTTATTTCAAATACATGTAATTTATTATGACATGGAAACGAACTAATATATTACTTCAAAGTAGCTTATTTTAGGTAATTATATTTATTAGCACCCCAAATCTGCTCATACAAATATGCCTTTCTGCTTTTTGACTTGACTGCATAGTGTTGTGGCTATGCCAATAGAAATTCAGGTAAAAACTGAAAAGTCCCATTGAAAATCCCAATGGTTTGTTTCTGTGTCACCAAATATCTCGATATTATAGACAGAACTAAGTATTTGGATTTGCAGTTTTTATCTGGATGTTTGGCACCACAGAATAATTTATGCCAAAGTCTTTTCTTTTCCAGGAAGTGTTTGGCATCAGCTAAAGAAAATAATAATGTTTATCCATTGAAGAGTAAAGCCAGGACTTGCAAAGACCTTCAAGAATCGAGCAACTTGTGGCCACACTCACTTAATGAGAAACACAAGTGTTGGGGTGATTATAAGTGGACCTGGGGAAGCTGAGCCCAGCTCCCCTCTCCTTCTGGAAGCTGCCACAGCTGAGCCATGCTATCGGGTTCGTCATCAGCAGGGGCTGATGGCTTCCTAAAGCACAATAATTAAGTGAACGGATTTCAAATCCAGTTTGTTTTCATTAAGGGACTCTCACTTGAATTAACCCCCAAATCTCAGTTTAACTTAATATTCTGTGTTCTGCACACCCCCTCCCCATGGAGGGGGGATTATTTATATTCAGGGCACCAACTTCTTGGGGAAGACTGATGTAGGCCCGTCCTGCAAGTAGTTCCACAAAGCTAACAATTACTGCTTAAGTGTAATCCACTTAAAAACCAGAAACGTATTGTATTTATTTTGTGTCACTCAAATTCTTTTGAACTCCCAGCACTTCCAGTTTATCAGATTCCTCTATATTTGACCGCTCTTTAAAGTGCAAGAGAGATGGCTCATGGAATCGCTTCCTTCTGTCCGAATGCTAGCGGGCTGAGAAAACTGTGGGAGGCGCTTTTGAATAATCCTCACCCATTACACCTGGACCACAGTTCCAAAGTCTATCGCCATAGGCCGTTTTTCCCACTGGGATCCCAAATAAACTGTCATCCTAGTTTTTCCCTTCAGTTCTAAAATACACTCAGGCAAACCTTTACATCACGCTTTACCTTTTTAGCGGGTCCGTTTGATCTTTCACATTCACCTGCATTTTTCCTTTCCAAGAACTTTTCAAGACCCTTTTGATGGTATTAATGAACGTCAAACTTACTCTACTTCTTGAAATCTGTAATAAAATGACTGCTATTCTTTCAGCCCCCATAGAGCCATATGAAACAAGTGATTTGAAATGCCGCTGCAGTTCAGGGTTAAAATGTAAAGATGAATGCATGTTTTCTTAGGCAATTAGTGAGTGGGATACCAAACCAATAAAGCTGAGGGCACTGAGATTTATTCATCTCCCAAATTAGTTTTTAAGTTGCCATTTTATTTTTCAAGTTCGGCTGTAAACTGAAAACGACTTTGGAATTTTATCATTTGACTACTGTGGAAATATAATCAGGGATTTGAAACTTATGTGTATTTATCACAACTGAAAACAAAATCTTCCCTGGAAGAGGTTAATGGAAAAAGAAATAACAGGAGGTGGAGGATAAACTGCTTCTTTCAAAACTGGAGCTGCAAACAGCATTCTAACTAATTCAGATAAGCAGCAAACATAGTTGTTAGGGGATATTTATGACAGCCCATCTGTGTGACAGCACTGAAGCATTAACAATAGCAACGGGCTTTCTATAAAACACATCTGCAAGACAGGTAGATAGGCTGACTATCAATCATCAGGACACGTGAATAATTCTATACTCACTGGCCCATGTGCTATTAAAATCAGCTCCATGTATATATAGAAAAGCTTGCTATTCAGTAAAGGAGCCATGGTGGTGAGTAATTCTTATTTTTAATTCCTTAGAATATGTGTGTTCACACATCATTAAAAAAAATCCAACAATGATTAACAGCTCTCGACGAGTATATTCTGAAGCAGCATACACTCAACGTTTTGGGGTTATATTTTTAGTTAACTTATGACTTGTTATCCATGTTTCAATTAATTGAATGGGATCATAGAGCCCCACAACAAACAGACTGCATCCTGCAGTTTGAAGAGAAAGATCCTCAAAATTTATTCAAGAGCTACGCTCATCTTCAACTGTAGATCTTAGAAAATTTAAATGGTACATGCAACCACTGCCTATTTAAATAACTTTCAGGATGTACAAATAGCATAAAAATCATAGCAAATAAAAAAGGGGTCTTCTCTGTCTTTCACTGAATTCACATAACTTCCATTTATGCTAATGGGAGTTAAGCACCTGCTTCGCAAAGAAAATAGACCCCTATCTGTGAAAATAAATGTGTACAGTATATTTTCCAGATACGATGCTGAAATCAAACAACCAAAAATGTGTGCTATATCAACAAAGCATCATGTGGCCTACCTGAAAACATTGCTGTTTTATATTTTACCTCATTAGTTATAGGTCCAAGACATTACTCATGCCTTTGCCATTTAAATGCAACAAAAAGGAAAATGGGGTGGGGGATGGACATACTCAATCTAGTGATTTCAGTGAGCTCGTACACAATCCTCTGTTTACCCCTTCAGAAGTTCATAATAAATTGCATCAGTAAATCTGGATTCAGGCCGCTGCTCTCTGCCATCATCGTAGAAGTCATGGAGGATAATTGTACCTAATAGAGGAGGGCATGATCCTGGGGACACTGCTGGGACTCCCTGCAGCAGCTGCAGCCTCAGCTGGGTTAGGAATGAGACAGATGACTCTTCACGACCGCTGACACCAGAGTCCCTCCCTGCAGTGCTCTCCGGGTTGCGTGCCAGGTCTCCCAGGAAGCACGTCTACTTGGACCTGAATGGGGACATCTCTACTGGTAGTCACAGAGGGAGTTCCTGATGATGGTGTGACAATGGAATGACAGAGAGAGGCTATCTGTCTCCACTCCACCTGTAGTAGGCATCCTAGATATCTTCCCTAAAACTCTATTATACCTTCCGTTGAACTTACAATATGATGGAAACAAGGGTGTGGGAAGGTGAATGAGAATATCCAGTATTGCTTCAGCTCCATTTGTATGGCCTCATGATGTTTGTAATCTACAGCCATTGCTATTCCCATTCAACATATTTTGCCTGTCTTCCTTCCTTTCATCCTTCCTTCCTTCTTTCCTCTCTTTTAGAGAGGGAGGTGGTGAGGGGCACAGAAGGAGAGGGAGAGAGAATCTTAAAGCATGGAGCCTGACACGGGGCTTGATCTCACGACCCTGAGATCATGAGCTGAGCTGAAATCAAGAGTTTGGTGCTTAATCGACTGAGCCACCCAGGTGCCCCACACATTCAACATTTTTAGATAATCTTAAGACACAGATGATAATAATAAGATCACACAGCCTGTACTACATATAATGACCACATTTCTAAAGATTTCTCCTTTTCCCTAATGGTCTAGGTCAAGGCCATAACTTTTCATTTCCGATTCACGTCATGAGTGGGATTAAGAGCAAAACTCTTGTGGCAAGATTGGCTACATAATTTTGCAGGGTCCAGTGCAAAATAAAAATGTGGGGTGCCTTGTTGAAAAATTTCTTAGCAGTTGCAAGACAGTGACAGCTAAGCAATAAAGCAAGCTCAGGACACCTCTATGCACAGGGTCTGTGAGATTGCCCAGGTGATGCAACCATGAAGCCAGTCTCATTCCTGGAATAGGACCCTGGTGAGGAAGAGCCTGCTGCCCCTCCTTCTTCCTCAAACAAGCCAGGGACAAATGAATGTGAGGTGTCTTCCCGCAGACAGAAACCTATTCAATGTACTGAGGTCTCAAAGAAAATGGATCAACAAAGTATACTCTAAAAACCACCATTTACTTTCTTGTCCAGATTGTATTATAAGGCTTATTTAAAACCGTTTCATCTTCTTTCCTAGAGGGTTCCATAAAGCAACATTTTCTGTCCAAAGGCCAGCATGACCTCGGTGAGGGGTTCAGTGTTAATGGGGACCAGAGGACCAATTCTGAATACAGATAATGGTAGCACAGTCTACTGGCAATTTGATCCTCAATGCCATCTTTTTTCTCTTCCTCTATATTTTCTCCTTTTTAAATCACTTCCTGCTCATACCCCTTCCTCTCGTCAGCCATGCACCAGCCTTGATTTGACCTCAAATTCTAAATGGGGCCAGCTTGCTGTGAAGGCACTCTGACTGGCTTTCTGCAGTTTAGGTGATTTGGAAGGCTGGGGAGGCACTGTTTAGAGGGTACCTTTCTCTTGTAAGTACAGCTCTGCTCTGTCAGTTCTAGGCTGGTGAACGAGACAGCAATAATTACAATAATGGCGGCACTTGTCCATGAAGTGAGCTACCATCCCTCAGAAGTGGGCTTCAGCTAAGTTCTGCTTCCCTTTCAGTACATGGAGACTCTATACAGAGTTGGCCTTGAGAGATTTAAAATAGGGTAGAGATGAGCAAAGAGGAAAGGACTCTCCCCTTTATCATTCCCCAGAAATAAATATGAGCTAAATTGGTAAATACCTTACAAAAGTACTTAGGAAAAAACTATAGTTAAGACAACATTATCTTGTTAAGTCTGAGTTTTTCTGAGCTCTAGGTGGCTTTGTTTGTGACTAAACCATACAGAAAGAACTGTTAAATGTATAAGCCTACCCTGATTTTTTGGTCATTCACGGAAGAACTAGAAGATTATATAATATTACCTACTCTCAATAAAATAGTATATCCGTTTTTTTCCGGGTAGTGAATTTGTGAGGATAAGCAACCCTACAAATTGTTTGGTCTATTATGTGGCCCAGAGATCTTTCTATAGCCTGTCTAGACTCCAGACAATAGACAGACTAGCCTACAGCTACAGACATTTCTATAGTCTGTAATATCACTTAGAAAAGTAAGAGCAATAATATAAAAATGAAAACCAGGCTGACCTGCCCCTACAATAGTAGAAATATGAGTCTAACAACACTTTACAATTCAGGAATGATGATAACAACCTGGAAAGAAGTTTTAGCAGCCACATATCAGCCAAAGCAACTTTTGCAAAATCATATATCCTCCTAAAATATGAGTCATAGTCAAGTAATTCTGTCCACAGGCTTACAAAAATCACGTTATTACAGAAAGTTCTGCATATATGTCATAATGTGTTTTCTAATATGTTATAAGTTATATGTTACCTACAGATAACAAGAAATGCATATACACAATACTATACACACGCACAAAATACCTGTGGTCAACATACAGGCTTCAGAAGGCCGTTCTTGAACGGCCTTGATTGTTAAACTATTCTCCTTTTCATCCCTCTTGGACAAAACAGTTTATGTTGCATATGATCTCAAGAGAGTTAAGGGACATTATGTATAATAAGCAAGAGAGGTGGAGAAAAGAGTTTAAATTTCATCTATCTTCTGCCATTTTTGTCTCTGAGCATGTCTCCACAGCTTTTTCTCTCTCACAATTACATTTGTTATAAACGAAAAAGAGAAAGGAAAAAGAAACCTTGGGTGTTATATATATATGTGTATATATAAATACAAATATATATATGTATATATATATATATTCCTCTTTGCTAGCTTTTTAATTTTTTAGTAAATGAACTAACAAAGACTTTTTGTTGTTGCTTAGTTTTATTTTGATGGAGACAGTGAAAAAGATGCATCAAATATAACGACTAATCATTGGAGAAAATATTGCTGTAAAACCATAGGTAATATTTTTGATTCAGAGGGTATTCTCTTTCCCAAAGACTCCAACCTACGTCAATAGTCACCAGACCGTTTGCATCTTCACCATTGGGGATGAATATTAACCTGGTCTTTGTTGCTGTCAGGATGACTCAGCTGTGGCATCAGGAATACTTAAGGGGTTATCTAATGAACTAGATAACATGCAGTAAAACTGAGAGATTTTTCCATGTTGTACTTAGGGCTATAAGTCGTCAAATAGAAAACTCATTTCTCAAGTCCTTCAGTTTCTCTTTTATGGCTGAATTAAAAGCAACAACAAAACAACAACACCTAGCTTGTTTCAACATAATCGACTCCACCGTACAGCAGTATGCAGTGCATTCATCTAAGGTTCTAGTGTAGAACAAGCCATCGGGACTGCCAAATTTACAGAACGCCGACTGAGGAAACCGTACGGAACCTTCCTCGGAGTGATCGGCTCAGCCCATCACCAGGCAGGCACAGAGTACTGCCTGGGCCCAGGGTGTTATACATACAAATGTGGTAGATTTTCCCCCTGGAATGCAAATTCTAGATTCATATTACGCCAGACCAGCATTATACAACACTCTTGTTTTGTTTTGCTTGAAAGTTCAATATTTTCTTTGTCTTTAAGGAAAAAATTCTTTAACCTCATTGCAGATGAAGGTCTTTGTCAACGCTTTCCCATTTAGTAAGAATAAACAGACACATTTAAGTGCAGCTGATTTATAAGGTAATATTAAAAGCAGTATAAACATTTAAAGAGATTTATCTGAAATAAAAAATACAGATTTTTTCCCCCCTTCGATATGTGCCATGTAATTCCGGAATACCTCATATATCAGGTAATAAGATACAGCAGAGGTATATATTTCATGTAATAACTTCGAACGTCATGAAAATGGCACAACGTTCTGATTCCCCTCAGCCGCTGGAGCGTGTGTGCCGTGGAAGGGGCATGAGGTCAGCCTCTTTAACCGGCTACATTTTCCCTGAAGAGTAAGAGTCCACATTGTAAGCGAACATCATGAAAACTTGACTGGTTGTTTGCTTGTTTGTTTAACAAATCCCAAGTCCAACCCTAGCGCAACGAATTTGACAAACTCATTCTGTTCTCCTGAAATTGGTGGGAAGTGCCACGCTCCCTCACAGGATAGCTGGGAATTCTCCAGCACTCTGCAAAGCGCCTGGATCATTAACTAAAGTGTCCTGCGTGCGGAGCCTGAAGACCAAACGAGGCCCTAAGGAAGCCTTAGCAAACCCCCGCTGAAGTCAATGGCAATTTGCAAACGCACTCAAGCGGGCACTGGCGGCTCACAGGTCTTGTCAATAATTTCACTAGGTCTGTAAACTAGACATACACGTCCAAAAAAAAAAAAAAAAAAAAAAAAAAGGCCACGCACACACACAGGCACACACGACCAAAAACACCCGAACCCACAAACCGAAAAGTATGCGCACCTCTCCAACGTCGTAGATCCAGATGCGGCCTTCTGAGTCTCCGACGGCAACCTCCTTGCCAGCCTGAGCCCAGCGAACACGGTTTAGGGCGGAAGCCCCCTCGATGGCCACACTCGCTGTTGGCACCTGTCAAAGGGGACACGACGGCAACAGAGAATCTGAATCTGAATTCAGATACACAAATTTAGTGATACGTTTAACTGGGTGAGACAGAGTCACCTCTGCCTTCATGTGCACAAAGTGATATACCTCCCCTGTGCGGGGTAAAAGGATTCATTGTTCTTAAATCATATGCTCCACTGAATGAAGGGGTAGAGAGGAGACACTTTAACAACAAAAAGAAAAGCTGGAGAGTCTTTTCTCCACAGTCAGTGGGCAGTGAGTGACAAATATTTCTCCGGATTATTCAGGGTGTATGTCCGACCATACAAACAGCAGCTAAATGTGATACTTCACGATCGGGTCATGATTTATGGATCGATGGAGAGAGATTTCAGGATTTACTGAGATTAAAGATACTACAAAAGGCGGGGGGGGGGGTGATGGTGGAATAAAGGTCATATTAATGTGTGTCTTCAGGGAAAAAAATATGTATTGATCCCTCAAAACCTCATCGGGGAGGGGATGATCAGAAGAAGAAGAAAAAATGCAGGTGGGAAAACTTCAAAAGCTCGAAATCTCCTTTCTTTTTTTTTCTTTTTACCTTTCTCCCGCCCCCCCCCACCCCCGCCCCGTTTTCCCCCTTCCTGTCAGTGTCAGGGTGGACAAAGCACTAACTTTGGAAATGCCCCCAAGGTGGTATCCTGAGAGACTGCAACACCTACCTATTTGTCGAAGAGGCCTCACATATTCTTTAATCAACACTGAAATCTGCCCATGTGGGTAATCACTATCATACTTATTATTAAAATGAACTGGAGGTGCTGAAATGGAACCTGCAGAATTTGCTACAAGAACCCTAGTATTAGGAAAAGATGTTAGTGGGTCTACCCCTCTTCTATCAACAGTTGTGTAAACTCTTGTCTTTAAGTTTGGGAGTTTATAACTGATAGATCAGATCTCTGAGCCCTCTACAAGAATGCTGAATAGGAAAGGACAACAGGTCATTAAAAAAGAAGAGAGTAAATCTCGAAACAGAAAGAAAAAAAAAAAAAAAAAACCAGTGAGAAGAGGGCCCTAGAGATCCTCTCCCGCCACTGTTTAAGACCTGTGTCTACTAAACAGGTCGTTTTAGGATAGAAACCTGACATGTACTGGGCCTTAGCACTCCCGGCATTCTGCTGTTCAGGGAATTGAAACCATCTGTTTATAGGACATTATTGACCCAATACCTATCTTTAAAATAGCAATAAAAACTCCATCATATGTAAGAATCTATGTTTAAACTTAATCTTGAAATCAATAAAAATTCTTTTACCCGCTTAAATCACTGTATGTCAGTTGTGAGCAAAAATGTAAAACAAAAGTCCCCAACTCATTTATTTTCTAAAAAATACACAATTTCGACAATAAAGGTACCTGCTGTGCAGGCTGGAGCTTGAATTTTTAACCAAACCTTTCAAAGGCCAAAACAATGTGAATTTAGATGGGCCATAATTCTGTCAATATGCTTTATTATTAGTGTGCTACTCAGAGAACCAATCCGCGATTCAGCTATACAGTTTTCAGAGTTAGTTTTAACACCATAATTTAGGGAGACTGTACAGGATCACACTTTGCCTAACTCTGTTTGATATCAGATTTTATCAATGAATAATCTCAAAGATTGAATACAAATGTTGAATCTTAATACGGATATGTTAAAAAACTAATCCCTCAAACTGATTTCTGATACCTTTTAAATTATGCCTAATACATTTTAAAGAATCTTATTTATTGAGAATTAAGTAGTATAGCAAACTGGGGCAATATTTTAACTATTTAAAAATATCCTTTCAAATCTTATAAATGATTTAAAAATGACTATCACAGCCTGTGACATGTGCTAAAAAATTATCAAGTGCTGAAGGAAATGATAAAATATATTTTATTAGTTTGACTCATATGACCTCTCAAAAGTTGATGAATCCCTAATGAAAATAATCCATATATTGACTCTATCTTACTTCTGTACTTTGGTTTCACAGTTATGTTCACATTTTTTTAAGGCTCAATAATTTTAATCGCAAAAACAGGGAGATACACAGCATAGATTACTACATTGTGTGGAGGGCGGTGATATTGAGGTAGGTGAATATGAACTATCCTTGCATAGGAGCAGTTGGGAAAACTTGCTCCAAAAGTACAGTCATTTCAACAACACCATCACCAACGGATCACTCTAGGAATTCAGGTTCTCTCTCTTTCTTTTTTACACACATCTAAACCCTAATCTGACAAGTGTCTGAAAAATCTTGCTCAACTTGATCGAAGGCAAAAATGATCTTAGAGTTTTAAAAAGTGTTCCGTTCGCTACTGGATTTGAATCTGATTCGATATATCCACTGTTATTCTGAAAGCAGAATTATGTTTACCACAAAACTAAGCAGTCTGCATGCCCCCTAATGATTTTTAAAAAATGGTTAGCTATAAAACTCTTATGTGGTTGTGCCTTGATATCTAGAGAAAGAGAAGGGAAAAATTACATTTTGCAATGTTGACACCTTGATTTCATTTTACCTAAAAAGCAGACTAAAAACAAAACAAAACGAGTTACATAGGAACTATTAAGGAGAGTGTAGAACACTCAGTCTACTGCATCATAGTGGGCTACCACCTCTAAACATCACTTCTAGTAGATCTGATTTCTGATATGGGGAGGGAGGGGTCTCCTAAGCCCACCTGGAAAACGTGTGTGTTTTGGTTGCTTTAAGTGAATGAGTTTATTCCAGGAGGTAGAAGCAATATGATTTTAATCAACGGTGATGAAAGACTTTGGGAAACCAACACAGTGTCAAATAATAGCATCTTTTCGTGAAAAGCAATAATGTTATGAGCATTTCAACATCCCAAATGATGAGCATTGCACTATTCATGCCTTTTGATAATTTTCAAAGATGCTTCATTACGTAACCCTTGCCTCTGTCACATAGCTCTTGTAGCAGAAAGAAAACACAGATTTAAATTGAAATATTTTCAGAAGATGACTATTTGGCAGTGGCTAGAGGGGTACAGAATTTTGCGAGACACAACGGCTCAATAATAACACCTGAGGGATATTGCCCTGCCCCCTCCCACAAAAAAATAGTAGGGGAACCTCCTTCTCCTCATATCCTCCAGCTGTAGGCCTCCTAATTAAAAAGGCTGAGTTGCTTCCTGCTCAAAACACTTCAAAAGACCTTTCTCTTGTTCTCCACTTGCTGCAGAGTTTGCAGCACTCGCTCCCCTTACCTGTCCCCTCTTATTTATGGAGAGCTGCCCTGAATCACAAGCCAGGAAGTGATGAAGAGCCCGTTTCATTGTATTAAACTGAAGGATATTTAATATTCAAGTTAAAAAAAGAAAAGTCACCACAAAACAAAAAACAAAAAACAAATACAAACCAAGTAGCTGAATTAGCCCCTGGGTAAATTTAAGAGTGTGGGGAAAAAGGGGACCATGCACATGGCATCATTTTTTAAAAACATCAATATGTACAGAACTTTTTCAGAATCATCTAAAAAATTCCTTTATTGTCGATTCCCCCCTTTTTAAAAAAAAAAAAAAAAGAGGGCCATGTACTTGTGAAGTATTCTGAACGTGACATGTTGAAATTCCACTTTTTAAAAAAATACTACGTTTCACATATGTGTTCAGAGTTTAAAAAAAAAAAAAAAAAAGGACTGTGAAAGTCCGCCTGCGAGTTCAGCATTTTAGACAAGGATTCTTTGCCTCGTAAAAATCAAACGGAGGGTAGAGCTAAACGTAAAGGGTGGACGGAATCATCTTCCTTGAACTGAACAGGGACAGCGCTCCCGGGGCGCAGCGCGAGGGCTCCCCGCACCGGCCCTGGGCGTCCGCGGGCTGCCGGCGGCGACCTCCGCGACCTCGGCGACCTCGGCGACCTCGGCGCCCGCAGCGCCGCTCGCCCTCCCGGGGGCCCGCCGGGCACACGCACCACGGGGCTCTCCGCGGTCGCGCAGGAGCCGCCACGCTCTGGGGACGGGGCTGCAGCGGCGCGGAATGCAATGGGCGGGGGCGGCGGGGGGGCCGGTGCGCCCTCCTCCCAGCCCTCCCGCCCGGCGCCTGCGCCGCCGCTCACCTCCGTGTCATTGTTGAGGTTCCAGAGGTCCAGGCGCCCCATCCCGTCCACGCAGGCGAAGAGCGCGGGGTGCACGGGGGACCACATGACGTCGTACACGTAGTCCGCGTTGTCTTCAAAGGAGTAGAGCGGCTTGTTGTGCTGTAAGCAGAGACCGGGAAGACTCGGTGGCGCTGCCGCTGCCTCGGGCCGTCTAGCGAGCCTAATTAAGAACTTTGCACATTCGCTAAGTGTCATAAACTCCCCGAGATGAAAGTCCTCGAGAGGGGGAACCGCAGCTTTAATGTGCCTAGAGCTGTCCAGTGGCATAAATAAATACCGGGGGGCGGGCGCGGGCGCGGGCGCGGGCGCGGGGGGAGGGGGCCTGCGGCGGCGGCGGGCTCGGACCCCGGCGGTCGCGACCCTCGGGGCAGGCGGGCGCGGCCGCCGCTAGCCCCGCGCTGCCGCCGGCTCGGCTCCGGGAGGCGCGCGGCCCGCCGTTGGGGCCGGCGCCGCGGGGATGCTGCCGAGGCCCCCGCCGCCCGGCCGCCCGGCCCTCCCGCGCGCAAGGCCGCGCCTGCCACCTCGCGGGCTCCGCCTGCAGCTGCAGCGCGGCCTCCGGGCCCGCCCCGGCCCCGGCCTGCGGCGGGACCCGCTCCTCCGCGGGGGCAACGGGAACGCAGGTTTGGAGGGGATTCGTGGCTCCTCTGGGGGGTTCGCAGGCCCTAGTGTCTCTGCCTCCCCGGGGCCGACTGGTGTGGCTCAGCGGAGAATCCCCGAACCCTCCCAGGGCATGCACCACGTCCTCCAGATCCCCCAGGATTTCCAGCAGCCCCGAAACCGGGTGTTTGGGGGGGATGCATTAGCACACCCCCACCGCATACAAATGCTTCCACTCCAGAGGGATACAATAAATTAAAATGGCACTCTTGATTTCCAGTGAATATTGTCACATCAAAATAGCACAGAAGTCGGAGGCAAGTTTGAAAGTACACCAGAAATAAAATGTAATTGGACTTCATGAATTATTCATTCCATCTGGCTTGTCTTATTCTAATTTCTGCATAATGGCTTTACTAATCCCTGATCAATTAATGTAAAATGAAATTTAAATGATAATGAAAGCCCTAGAGATAAAAGAAATTAAGTATTCTTATATCCTCTGACAGAAATCTAAACAATGGGAGTTTTTTTCCACAATGTCTTCTTCATCCAGTCAGCTGTCTGTATTCCCTTCATGGGTTCGACTAAATGCCTGGGCAGACCAGAGTAATAAGAGAAAAAAAACATAACACAAAATATGAACAATCAAATCCTTTACGCACGGGGTATGCAAAGAACGTTATCTGTAGGTAACAGCTCCAAACGTTAGAGTGAACTTCCAAAGTGTACTGTTAGCAAAGGTAAAATGCACAGAATGCATGTGCTGAAGTCAAAGTGAGAAAAATCCAAATCCGTGCAAAGACAATAACCTGGGGCAAAGACTGGTGAAGGTAGTAACTAAGTGATTTCTCGTTTCATGAATTACGTTGCTTTGGCATTGCTCAGCACTGAACACAATTATAGAATACTAGTAAAGCAACGCAGAAGATTTAGATGGGCCACTGCGCATGAGGGGCACAGGTAGATGGGTGAGATGTGTTTTACTTGCAAAAAAAATGTCTAATGTGGGAATGATTTGAAAAAGAACGTAAGATATTGGGACCTCAAAATCGAAAGGGTAGACATTAGCCTTATGGTTTTATATTTTAATATTCTATAACTCTTTTATGTCAGAACGTTTATTATAACCATGCTTGCCGTGTGATTTCAAGGTAAAATTATTTGCCCAATTGCTATTTAGGCAGCTTCTTGCTTTCTCTCGTGCTTTGGACTAGGTGATTCAAACTACCTTATCCAGAGAATCTGAATATCCAGTGACAGACACCTCCAAGTGGCATGACTGTATCATTATTCCTTACTAAGCTGGAGTAGCTGGTCCTTCCTTGATCACTTGTGAATACTAAATTATTTAACTCTTAGTAAAAGACTAGTCCCGCCCCAAATTCTTGATTTTATCGTTAGCCAGTCACTATTTGTTAAAGACCACGAATAACACATTTTTCTTCAAATCAAAAGGTGGAAAACACATGCTTAAAAGCGTCAATTCTCAGTATCCTCTCTCGGTGACCCAGCTGATAATATAACTGAGTGTATGGGGGTCTAGATGGAGACATACACAGACAGACAGACATGAAACACATACCACATCTGCAGTCCTTGTTCTGATCAATTATAAAACCACCCAACCTTAAACAGTCATTTTCTAGGAAGCCAATATTATCTGATACATTAGTTCTCGAGATAAATTACCCTGTTAATCTCTACTTTGTGTCTTTCCTTTTTTCTTTTAGTTGCTGTTTCTGTGAGAAACTTAGTCAAAGTTGTAATATATCCTGGAGACTTCACTTTTTAAACATCTGGAAATAACAGCTATTGTTCATGACTTACCAAAATCCAATTTTCTCCTGCTTAATAGTATAGTTTGAAATGCTATTACTGTCTAGGTTTTCTTCCAATTTCCTCACCACCCCCGACCCTCAAGACGGAAGCTCCCACTGCAAGAATCACTGGCATGTTCTTCTAGGCTGCAGTATGCACCCGTTTAGGGAAAGGAAGAAGGGCTTGCATTTTCAAAGGCTTTGTTTTAATGTGGATAAATTCACAGGTTGGGAGAGTCTTCGTCGGGATTGAACCCACTGTCAGGATACCTGGTGGACCAGCAGTGAGGAACCACTGGTTCCCAAGTATAACCTGGTATAAGCAGACAGGCATAGGTTAATGCCACTCTTCCATTATTAAGCAGTGCTATTTTGAATATTAATTGTACTTTTCTGATAAAGGAATTCTTTGGTCTTTTTTATTTTAAGGGGCTCAACGGGTTATCTGAAAACCCCATTAAAAATTTGGTGATGGAGACGAAGGAGCACACTTGTCGTGAGGAGCACCAGGTGGAAGTGCCTAATCACTATACTGTATACCTGCAACTAATATAGCACCCTATGGTAACTAACTGGAATTAAAATAAAAACCTTAAAATTCTTTGCCTCAAGTGCCTAATAGAAAACATTTTACAGTAGTAGGTAAATATATCATGAGCTATTAACATTTTCACAAAGTATGTCAAAAGCATCAGTGTCTAAAGATTCTGTTATGGAAGTCTGAAACCTAAATGTCTGGACTCACAACACTATAGCATGATCACTGATTTTAGAATGTTTCAAGTTTTGAAAAGATGCAGAGTGTGGGGACAGATCCTGACCGGTGATTTTTGAGGAGGATCCTCTAATATTATTTGTATCTATTAAAGCTACAGAAGCTTGGTGACCTACATATTTACTCTGCAAAATACTCAAGGCCATTTAGTAAACTCAATATGGTTTCACAGCATGTTACTGTAGCAAGTGTTTTTCCAAACCATCAAATTTCATGAGACCAAAGACCTCTCCACCTGTGTGCTTCCCCTTCTAGTGCTGCGTTCAGCACCGGCACACTGCTAAAGAAGGAAAACAAGGAAAGTGCACTGCTGCCCAGCGTACTACACGTGTGACACATGCCAGTGAAACAAAGCCACAACACCCTGTGCTTTAGTCAAGTTTCCAGGGCTGCGCCCAAAACCCAAAAATATCCAGACACACGTATCGGCTCGACTTTACTATCCCGACTCTCAAACAGTGCAGAGAAGCAGGCCACCAGTCACCTCTCAGACAGACATGAAGGGCAGGGAAGGGTAAATTGTTGGGTGTTTGCTGTGCGTGACTCTACACACACATTTCTAATTTAATCCACATAAAATCTCGGTAAGGTAGACAGTATTTACAGAAAAGAAAATTATAGTTCAGGAAACTTGGTAGCTTTCTAAAGGCCACGAAGGTTGTAAGTGGTGGAGTTAGATTTGATTGTCTGGTTTTCCTAGCTGCTAAGCACATCCTCTATCTGATGGAAGCATGTGGTCCTCTATAAAACATAGCAACGGTCTTCGGTCTTCTTAGCAAAAACAATAGCTCTGTTAACCTGTTGTTCCATTCAATTCAACTGTTATTTACTAAGCACATACTGCGTAACTTGTAGAAGGGGTTAAAAATATCACAGATGGTTATTTCATTTCCTGAATTAATCATTAATAATCCTCAAGGTGCTACCCATACAGTTCTAGGCATCCTTAGCACCTTATGACACAAACAGAAATTTTTTTCTCCAAAAAACTAGGAATAGGATAGGAATGGCCCTTAGCCAGCAGGGATTAACAGCAGGCCATGCATTAGAGAGTATATTAAAATGATGCCAGGAGGCAGAGATCTGGGTTCCAGTTCACCAAATGCCTATAGAGCTTTGAGTGAGATAGGCTGTAATTACATGATCTGAAAGATGAGGATAACACGGGACACATGGGCCAGAAAAGCAATGGGGGAAAGTAGACACAGACTATAGACGTTGGTAAATTTAACTTAACATCCCAGACCTTAGTTTTTTCTTCTATAAGATGGAAGGTGGGAGCAATTGATCTAACAAGTTCCTACTGGCTTTCCACGACTCTGTTCTGCAGTAAGGATTGAAGGGAAAAAAGTTTGTGAAAGTTTTTTACAAGGAGTTATTCAAAGGTAAGTGTTATAGTTAAAGCCATTTTCCTCGATGTCCTGTGATATTCCCATCAGCAATTTTAAAACATTTTTTATTTCATGAAAATAGGCATCTAAAAATGTATCAGGGTGGTTTTTGGTGAAAAACTGGAAATTATGAAAGTAATGACAGACCTCTTATTTGACCAACTAAAGAAGAAATAAAGAATATTAAATTTACACGAGAGAAGCAGGTAGTGAACTCTGTTCCAGAGTGAAACCGTACAACATCCATCAACGTTTTACAATAAAGACTTGATCTCTAAATTTGAGCTTTGATTTTATAAGTATACTTCTGACAATGACTAGAGCTGCATATTTTTCCAATCAGTTAACTATAAAATGATTTCATGAAAGATGAATTTCTATTTCTGATGTCAGATACATACCAAAGTCACATTTAGAGAACAAAACATTTGTTTTATTTTTTCCCTATGTTATTTATTTTCCCCTCATCAGAACCTCTAGGCATCCCCAATAGTTTAGAATTTTGAAGGCTGTGAATAGGAAGATTTGTGTTTAAATGCCTCCTAACACCTCCAAACACTGTGGTTCTTGAGGTCGTATTTGCCTCTAAATGATTAGCTTTCAAGCAGATTTAGTAGAAATGTTTACCCAAACCATGAAAATTTCTTTTGGAGTGGAGGGGAAGAGTGGTGGGGGTGGAGGTGATACATGGATAGGTGGGGAAGGGGCCAGAAAATTAACAGTAGAATTTCTGTATTTTATTCTGAAATAAAAAGAAAACAAATGGAATCTTACCTTGAAACTATATCCTGTTGGGAAAAAACGATGACCAAAATACTAAACAATGAGTAATAAGAAAATGTCCTTCAAAAATTGTCATGTGGGTTCCTGTGAAGTAATTAAAATAAATAGCCAGCCAGTTCTTCCAGGAAACATTAAAATGTGAGACCACAATATCACTTTAAAAAAACCACCAAAGGACCCCAAAACTTCAGGCTCACACAAAAATGGATGCCTCTACCGTAAAAAGAAAGTGCTTAAACAAACAAACAAACCAAAACTCACAAACCAAACCAAACCAAACCAAAAAAACCCAACTCTGTTGGCCAAAAAGAGGTGTTGTGAATTTGGTACTATCATTAGAAAACATTATTTGCAACGTAATTTAGGATCCTTCTAAAAGCACACAGTATCCCGTATTTAACCTTCAATTTCTATGGCTGCTCATACTAAAACAATACAGACCAGACATATACGATACCTTTGCCTGTTTCTATCATGATCAGATATTCGAAATTAGACATAAATACTTTGGGTGAGCTATTCTTAACAGCACACGGATAGTGGGTCTGCTTGCTGTTTGTATGCATTAACAGAAACTATATAAGGACTTTAATTTGAATTAGTCACTTTAAAGTAATTAATTACAAAGAAGTTTCTAGAAATCCAGGAATGTAGAGCACTTGCCTCTCTACAAATGTAGAAGTTTGGCTAAATAGGTACTGAAGCCACATAAAAGTTGTTCTTTGTTGCACTACCTTCCTCTCCTGCTTATTTGCATGGAAAAATCCTCCTAATCCAGGAGGCGCCACCAATAAAGAGGATAATTATCCATATAAAAGAATGTATACATATTCACA
Organism: Canis lupus dingo; assembly: GCF_003254725.2. NCBI lineage: Eukaryota > Metazoa > Chordata > Mammalia > Carnivora > Canidae > Canis > Canis lupus. Next base: position 21,033,906 of record NC_064256.1, on the reverse strand, counting down.
GGTTTTGACTAGTATTTGAGTGTTTAAAGCCATGATAAAAACTACAAGCTCTGCCTAATTCATAAAAGGAATATTCCCCTGCCCCCCTCCCCGCACTGGCATGATTTCTATGAATATCAGCTCCACCTAATGGTTCTTCTTTAACATGGGCATTTTAGTAGCACAAAGCTGTCCAAATCTGTGCGAAAACACTAAACAAACTGGGATGCTCTCTTAAATTGCTGTTTGCATTCATCTCAGCTGCTCTGGCTCTTTTGCTATGCTCTGCCTTCTTGCTTGAATTGCAGCAGAGCAGAGAGAGGGCCACCGTAACGCCCAAACCGGAGTGGCCGAGTTGGTTCCTTAGTGCAACTGAGGTGGCTTGTTCTCTGGACTGCTATTCTTTCTCTAGGCTGGTATTTTCTTTATGAAGGCCCCCATGGCTGTAGGAGGCAAACAATACAACAGAACCCCTTTGGTGGTTCTGGGCCAATTCTATTTCTACTGTGGCGGAGTGGTTTCACGTCCAACAGGATCTCAGTTAGAGGAGGAAGCATTTCTTCTCTCTACATAAATGGAGGTATACGTAGATAAAGGTCAGGTTGCTTACAGACTGTACTCGAGGCAGGTGGGAAGGATGTTGGTATTAAGGATGAGGGAGTGTAGAGGGAGGATAATGGGTTAGCCCTAGAAGCAGTTTTAAGTGTGGTTGTATCCTTGTCTTGAAGACTTGAAAAGTTAGAAGAATGAGCATATAATGTGGTGCCAGTTTTGTTTATTCATTTATTACCTATTTTATGTCAAATTGTTTAGCTGCATCTTCCTAAATTAAATGGCAGATCCATGCTGATCCTCAAACTGTCAACCTCCACTCCAGCATCTGGCTTACAAATTATCTTACTGGTATAAATGAACTGCTATTATCTCTATATATGTATAATTCTTTTTTTAAAACATATTTTTAAATTTAAATTCAATTAATTAACACATAGTGTATTATTAGTTTCAGAGGTAGAGGTCAGTGATTCATCACTCTTATATAATACCCAGTGCTCATTATATCATGTGCCCTCCTAATGTATACTTCTTAAAGATTTAAAATATATAAAATTATAAATCTAGATCCATTCATTATACCTTGACTCATACTTATTTCTAAAGTGCCAGGTAAACATTTGCTGGTCCCCAGGGCTAATCTGACATTAGTGATCTCATTATACTTAGTAATAAATATGACATTTCGATAAATTTCATTTTTGTTCAAAAGTCATATACCTAAATACCCAGATTTCTGGGTTTAAGTTCTAATGGTAAAATTATTTAAATTTTTAAAGAAGATTTTATTTATCTGAGAGACAAAGCACAAGCAGAGGGGAGGGCAAAGGCAGTGGGAGAAGGAGACTCCTTGCTGAGCAGGGAGCCCTATGCGGGGCTCCATCCCAGGACTCCAGGCTCATCCCAGGACTCCAGGCTCAGATGCTTAACTGACTGGCCACCCAGGCATCCCAAAATTATTTAAATTTTTTATTCTGCTTCTTGTATCAGTAATTGATTTTATATATATGATCTATATCTACATATCCCTATCCATCTCTATCTATATCAAGGACACATTTTCAAAGGGTCAAGGCAAGTTTTTTGTAGGTCTGCACTCCTGTGTCTCCTGATGTTAAATGTAATACATCTTTTATATTATATCTAATACTAGTATAGCTGATATTTATATTTATTTCAATAATGGAAAAAAACAAAAAGGAGAATCCCACATAGCAGACGTTCAAAATATTCTGTTTATATGTAGAGCACATTATGTTTCCTATTTTGCATCAGATTTGCTTACTATATTCTATTACACCTAAGACAAATTGAAATTACTTTCTTTTAAAAAAGCAAACAGAAGCTAAACATGAGGCAAGGAGATTCAGGACATTACACATGGCTGTGCGAAAAGAACCTACATTAATTAGGAGCCCTGGACAAACTGCAAGGTAAGAGGTCGCATGAAGCTAGCCAAGGTGGACCCACACTGGTTTGGTCCAAAAATAATTACTTGGGATGGCAAAAATGAGTTTTAATTTATCTTCCAACATCACACATACAATGTAGGTTAGATCAGGAGTTTGGGGAGGACATATCTTTGAATCTCATAATTATGAAGATACTGTGTCTGTTGTTATCCTCGTTCTCTCTTTAGTATTATTGCTTAGAAGGAAAAGGTGGAGAAGGCAACTTGTGAAAAGAAAAGGCAAACATTTCCATCTGGTTAAAAGAGCCAAGGAAAAGATCCATAGCCCTTACTTCTTGCACAGTGGGAAAGCCCAGTCAGTTGGGCAAGGAGTCTCAAAAGTGTTTGTACTTATATGGATTATCTGCACCTTCTGTATAAATAACAGCTCTAGGTATGTGTTGGTGGGTGAATCTGGGGGGGCGGGTGTGGGTAGGGGTAAAAGGACAGGAAGTATGAACACAGGCTAAGTCTGGCTATGACTTGATGATCACATTCTTGTGGTTTCTTTCAAAGTTAAAGTATTCTCCCTGGGTGAGCTTTAAAAAGGAACCCCTCTTCCCCCTCATCCCCCACCACCCCCAGAAAAAGCAAGCAAGAAAGAAAAAGAATTTGATGACTGGCACACATAGTTTTACTGAAAGCCAATCTTAATGTTTGCTATCTTGTGTTAGGAAGGGAGGGGAAAGGGGGAGTGAAAATGAGGATGAGGGGAGAAAAAAATAAGTCAGACACCACCTGAACGGTGGTGATTATCAGAAAGGCAGCCAGCAGGGCTTTGGGGTTCTGGGGGCAAAAATGCACTCTGTCATCCGGTAAGTGTTACTGGCAGTGAACTACTGATTTCGTTAATCTTCTTTCCTATTTTAAGTGTTAAGTTTAGATAATGTAATAGCATAAACTTTAACTTGTGATTCGTGTTTATTGTGTTCTACTTCCGATATTTTAAAACATTGAACAAAATGCTAGCAGAAGTAAATAGGCTCAAGGCCCTTTGTTAGAATTATGTAATTTTTAGATGTTTTCATCTCGGTTTAAAATACTCATTTTAACAAAGTAGGTTATTTCACTTAGGACATCCAAAAGCATTAAGTCATCAACAGTGAATTATTAAGAGACTACCGTATGCTTTCTACTTTGGGCAATTAATAGAAGATATAGAATATCTAACTCTGTTCTCAAGGACTCACAATCCGGGTAGGAATATAGAAGTTATGAAATAAAATGAGAAGGATACGATTAATTGGAGGTCTGTTTTCTCATTTTGTCCCAAAAGGATCTACAGTGTCTCATAAATTAAATGTCTGCAAAATGAAGAATAAACACGCAGTAGAGGCAGGCAGGATAGATAATGTTTGCTAGGATTCTGAGATAAGCTGATTATTACAATCTGGTCCCAAAACAGTCCGAAATTTCCTGACAACTAAGACAAAACATGTTGATCACAAGAAGGTATGTAAATTTCACCATCTGAAGTAAGAAAGATTACAAATTCCTCCTCAAAGACACATTTTTGGGAAAAAAGTCAAGGAGGAATTTACCATGTCTGTGAATCCCTGGAAGAGAGACTGGTTTTCTGTCTTGTTTATACCAAAGAAAAAGAACAAGTATGTAGCCAGGTGCGAAATTCTGTGGTACAGATGTTTGGTGCCAGAGGAATTCGGAGATTCGGGGGGGAGTGGGTGTTGGTAGTTACCATGGTCTGATGTGGTCAAGGAAGGTATTATCTAGGACAGGTGATGGAACCCGCCTTGAAAGATGCCTAGACTTTGACAGATGGGAAGGAAGCCCGTCAAGGAGGGGAAAGCAAAACATGCAAAGACCTGGCTGTGAAAATCAGCACGGAATTCCCAGATGGATGGGAAGCTGAAAAGTGGGGACAGCCTGGTGGATTCTAAGAGTTTGCCCTGAAAAATAACAGGAAATAATTCTGGTTTGTTTAGGGCACGGTTGGGGCCATGTTATGAATGGTCGTAAGTATAGAGTTTAGACTTCTTGATGCAATGAGCTACTAACTTCTTTAAACATGTACTGATAGATGTGCAAAGCATTGTATTTTGCACTGAATGGATGCAGAGATGCCTACCGTCATAGTTTTCAGCTTTTCCAATGTGGACAGCTGAATGATGAATATCATTAATCGAGTAGAAAGAAGAAGAAAGAGAGTAGGGGAGGAAGATCTAGTTTTTTGTTTTGTTTTTTGTTTTTTGTTTTCTAGTTTGTACTTTAAACATGGTATACTCGAGTCTTTGGACTAGATACTCAGGTTAAGCTGACAGTGAAAATGTGGGTCCAGGATTGAAAAGGAGGACAGACTTGAAGCCCATGCCAAGTAATCACTGATTAGAGAAGCTGAGGGATAAGAGAGAGTGGAGAGGAAGAAAAAGAAGGCTGTGACAGAAATTTTGAAAAACTGGGCCAAGGAAGCAAAGGGGAAAGAACCAGTGGAGATGTCTAAGGCAAGCCATGAGACATAACTGGGGCTGGAGAGGGCCCTAAGAATGAGGGGTAGAGTCTGTGATATAAGATGACGACTAAAAAGAAGCCATTGCATTTAGCGATTAGGGGCTTACTGATAGCCTCAGAGACAAGCTATCAGAAGACTGATTAGGTTTGTTGTGGAGTGGCTGGAATATGTGGCAGTGGTCAGTGTGGATGCACACTGGCTCTTCAAGTTTTTTGGAGAGCTAAACCCAATTTTAGGATATGTTCATGATACTTTAAGCCAACCCACCCACCAAATCATGAACTGCCAATCTCTAAGAGGATGATAACATCACTGATGTTCAGGGCTGCCTTTTTTTTTTTTTTTTCTCAAGGTCAACCCACTTGTCATTAGCTGTAATATCCTTGACACTTTGGACCATTTCTTATGTGGATTTGTATCTTGAGCACTTGGCATCAAGGCTGGCAAATAGGAGGCAGATAAGATGTGTTGAAAGTAGGTGATGAAGCAGGAAGCATCTAGGTGCAGTCTCATTTCTGCCTGACACTTAGGAGCAGAGCCTTGAACTTTCTTCTGATTCTTTGGACTTGCAATTCTTTCTTAGTCTCCTCAGGGCTGAACCTCTGCCTTCCCTGATTGATTTTTGATTGAACATCCTCCTTGGGCTACCTCTTGTTCTTCTAGCATGCTACTTTGGTTCAGAACCTTTCCCCCTCACTCTGGTAACTTAAACCTAATCTCCAATGAAACTTATGATCACTGCCCTGTCATGGCAAAGGTTTCAGCATGTTTGTACACTATGGGGAAGGAACCAGGAGCAGGGCACTATTTTGGGGAGGAAAAATGATATGAAAAGTAGTAATAAGACAGGCGACTAGTGACTTGGGCAGTAGGAAATCTAGCCAGCAATTTTCTGTGTAATTAGGAAAAAGGTATTGAGAATTAAATGTCTGATGAATGATGAATTTTATCACCTTAAGAACAAACAAAACTTACCCTTAGATTGAAAGCATCAGTATGTACCTAAGATGCTTTGTAACATATACATTTCAATTGGTGTGTGTGTGTGTGTAAGAGATATATATATATATATATATATATATATATATATATATATATATAAATGGACAGACAGACACACACAGAGAAACATATTTTTCCATGGAATATTCTTATTTAGTTATCTGGAGAAGAAGAGTGATGCCCAGAAACAGGAGAATTGTGCATGGACTATGAAAAAGCCTAAGTCCAAATATCAGCACACAGAACTTGAAATCTTAACCAATTAGTAAATATATTCTGATCATGGTGACAATGGTGAAATAGGTCTTTGGATTCAACATCAATAAAGTCATTTTTTTTCCATTAATCACATTGCACCAACTGTTCCTGCTACTTTCCCCCAATATCTGCTGCCCCTGGGAGTCAACCTTGAGTTGACTGGGAGCTCTTCCTGCACTGGGAATGAGGGTGTGTGTGTGTGTGTGTGTGTGTGTGTGTGTGTGTGTGTGTGAAAGGAACTCATGGGATGTTCACTGTTGTTAACTTTTTTGGTCCATAACCAAGAGTCAACTGTGATAATGACATGTCCTTAGCTCTTGTTATGGGCTGAATTGTGTTAGCACCAGAATGCATATGTTGAAGCTCTAATGACTCAGGACCTCAGAAAGTGACTGTATTTGGTGACAGGTCTTTAAAGAGGTCATTAAGGTTAAATGAGGTCATATGGTGGGCCCTAATCCAACATAACTGGTGTCCTTAAAAGAGGAAGAGTTTAGGACACAGACATTATACAGAGGAAGACCATGTAAAGACACAGGAAGACCTCCATCTGCAAGCCAAGGAGAGAGGCCTCAGAAAAAAAAATCAACTCTGCTAATAGCTTGATCTTGGACTTCTAACCTCCATAACTCTAAGGAAATAAATTTCTGTTGCTTTAGCTACCCAGCCTGTGGTACTTTGGCATGGCAGCCCTAGCAAACGAATACAGCTCTCAAATGAAAAGGAACATCTCTTTTATCTTGGTCTCTAACACACACCCATATGGGCGTATTCACCGTGAAATTCTATATTTAGGGAATTTCCCCAAGACTGCAAGACATACACTGCTTCTGAGCAGCTCTTTCCCCCTTCCTGATCATGTTCCCTTGTTATCAATGATGACACCTCTATCTTGTCTTTACCATACCTTCTGCTAAGGGGAATTGTAGTGAATTTTTATAAATATGCCCCCTTCTGGAGACAGCAGAGCCTCTTTTAAAATGTTCACTTAGCTTTCAATCACACCCATAGTTCTGCAATGGTGTTGAGACAATGGGGACGGGTGAGGATGGGAAGTGGAAAGCTCTGTGGGATTCAGTGCCATCTCAATACGAATGGGCCACGGCCATTGAGGGAATGGACCTAAACAGGAACCAGAAGTTATAGTTGTGTTCAATTCAATCAGTCATTTTAGCCTAAAGACAGAGCAATTTTTCCCCCCTGAAAGAGAAGTCTGTGCTTGAGATAAAAGTTTATTTTGGTTTAATTTTGTCACCCTCTGCAGGCTCAGTCCTGGCTTCTCTTTCTTTGAGGAAACGTAGGTGGAGAGTGAGATGGGTGGTGGGGTCAGAGGGCAAGAAAAGGCAGGGCAGATGGAGCATGACAAGGGTCCTGAACCTGAACCCTCTCTTCCAGGGGTTGGGGATAACCTTTAAACTCCAGCAGGCAGGCCCCTGCCCAGCTCTCCTTTATCAACCTCCTTAAAGGCTAATTACTGCTGAATGGGTTCCTGAGGTTGGAAAAATTTCAAAGAGTTTTTTAATACATCTCTACAGTTCTCTTCTCTTAACAATAGGATCTATCAAACAGTGAGGGGAAGGCTCTGTTTAAAAGCACCGACAGGAGATCAGAAGAATGTGTTTGATTGCTAAAGTGACTAATTTATTTTTACACAGTATTAATGATGCTACAATAACCAATATCTATAGCCTGGTTTTGACAGTTTATTGCAAGGGTTCTCATTGTTTAAAAAAGAAGAAAGAGGAAAAAAAAGAGTACGAAAGAGAGTGTTTTATTTTGCTACATTTCCATTTGTTAACAAAACTCCTCATAAGCAAAACCAGAGGTCATTAGCAAACAACCAAAACATGCCTGTCTGCAGAAGAATACAACTCCCTTCATCATTTAAAATACAGCTCTGCTGAAAACCCAAATCATGACAAATCCTTAACATGAAAAATTCAGTGCAGACTTGAAACCACCTGACTTTACTTTGGGTTTGTGTTCCTTAAAATTACCTAGAAAATACCATAATCTTCTCTTCGTGCGGCTGGATGGGGGCCAGGCCCTGGCTCCAGAGGCAAAGGGCAAACTAAAAATCATGTCTGAACAGACAGCTCCACCCTCTCTCCCAAGTCCACTTGGCCCTGTGACAAAAAATGAGGTCTAAAGCACATTCATCCACGGCCTGGGTTTTTGGCCCAAACTCAAGACTCTTATAGGACAAACAAAAATGAAATCCAAAATGTTATCACCCTCGCCTTTAGAAGTCAAATGGACTTAAAGGAGCTCGTACTGCCTACGGTGAGTAGTTCACATTTGCAATGTAATAGGGAACCAGTAGAGCTGTATTAAAATGTAGCTTTGTTTAGGAGAAGGATCCTTAGCTGAGAGTTTAAATTCCAAAGCGATTTTTGATAATAATTGTGTGTGTGTGTCTCCATATGTGTACATGTATGTGTGCATGAGACAGAGAAAGAGAAGAGAGATTTCCATACCAGATAAAACCTTTTGAGAGTGAAAGGTACAAATGGGGACTCCACTGTGGGGGGGCCTGTTTGCTTGGGGCCCCAGACTATGGGTAAGCCTCTCTGTGTGCTGTATTCTTCACTGAAAGCTTCAGTTCCTAAGGACTAACCCTCCTCAACGCCCACCCACTCTGACACCCCTACGCTCCCTCACGCTTTGGATGGGTGAGAGCCAGGAGAGACTGTCAAGTAATTTTTACCTCCTGCTGAGCTAGTGACAGGCTCAGTAGAAATAACTACATTGAGAAAGTACCTCCATGCCACAGATCCCAAGGCCAGCACTCCAACAAGACAATCCGAGGCTATGAATACCACTGTCTGGTCCCACTGGGGTAGATCAGTGCTGAAATGGTAGGGCCAGCCTTTCCAAATTTGCTTTTCCCTGATCCCTTAATCAAAACCCTCTGTTCCAGCCAGTCGTCTGCATTCACAGACGGAGTCCCCTCTGTACTCTGAAAACCTTCTGGCCTTCAAGCCTTTGTTCACCTTAGAGAATATGCTAGTCTCTCCCCTTCTCATACACCATCCAATCATGTGGTCCCAATCAAGCCCTGCCTAACCCACAATCCCCCCTCAAACACCCACACAGGCACAGAGATGTCTCTGTCCCTCAGGCCTCAGACATTGTCTTCCAACTTCTTTTCAGGCACTGGGCCTGGGGCTGCCTTGGAGTCTGTCTGATGCAGTTATATTTAAATATATTCTTACTGCAATCCTAAATTGTTGTTTATTTTTCCATGTAGAGCAAGTTTAAGACTTCAGTATTTAGAGGAGTTTTACATTCATAGCAAAATTAAGCAGAAAGTACAGAGATGTCCCACATATCCCCAGCCCCTACACATGGACAGCCTTCCCACTAACAACACCCTTCCCAGAGTGGTATCTATTTACAAGTGCTGAATCCATGTTGATACATGATTATCACTCAAGGCCCATAGATTACGTTAGGGCTCACTCTTGGTGATATACATTGAGTGGGTTGGGACAAATGTGTAATGACGTATATTCACCGTTGTAGGATTATACAATGCAGTTTCACAGCCCTGAAATGGCTCCACTGGAGCAAGGTTTATCAAATAATTCTGGAGGGCTGGGGGTTTAATCCTTGAGGGAGGAAGATTCTAGGAGTTCTCTAGGAGAAATATTAATTTTAGATTTTCCTCTAGGTAATAAGAGTCAAAAAATTAGTTTAACCTGCTTTGGATCAGCTGGATCTTGTTGCTTTCTGACTGTATGTCAGAGGCAGCCCAGCAACAGTGTTTTGGTACAGTCATGGCAGACTAGAGGGAAAAAACACCAAGGATTTGTGAGTAAGAAATGACCCATTTGTGTCAGGTGAAGGTCATTCTTGGGGTCATCACCTGGCACAGGGTCAGCAGTGAAGACAGCCTGAGAGTCACACTGTGTCACCACTTTACTTTTAAAGAAACCTTGTCACTTAAGTTAATATAGTTCATTTGAATGGTATTTTAGGAGGTAAATTTAATTTGTAATTTTAGGGGGCCTCTAAAATTAGTTGAGTTATAACCTATAGCTCATATATATTTTATTTTTGTTTATTTTTCTTTTTTTTAAGATTTATTTATGAGAGAGAGAGAGAGAGAGAGAGAAAGAAAGACACAGCATGCATGCACATACCAGTGGGGAGAAAGGCAGAGGAAGTAGACTCCCCAAGGTGGGGTTTAATCCCACAACCCTGAGATTAGGACCTGAGCCAAAATCAAGAGTCAATGACACTCAACTGACTGAGCGCCAGCCAGGCACCCCAGCTCATATATATTTTAAAACCTTCAGTGTCTTCTCATTACCCTTTCACACAAAATCTAAGTTCTTCCTTAGGCCAACAAGACCATGCATTACTTGACCTCTTATTACCTTCTCAAACTCCTCTTCTGCCATTTTATTTTTGCTGCAAACATGGAGGCCTTGGTCCTGTTCCTCATATAAACCAAGTCAAACTTGCTCCTTGATTTGCAGCCATTTACATTTGCTCCCTACAATATCCTCCTTCCCCTCACGTTGACAGAACAAACTCCTTTTAATCACTCATGTCTACTCAAGTGTCCTCTCCTCACAGAGGATTGCCCTAGTCACCCTGTAAAATAGCTGTTCATGGTGTCCTGTCGTTCTCTACCCCAATCCTGCTTCACTGGTTTCCTAACACCTATCACTATCTGAAATTTATTATTTACAGTTGGTCCTCATTTATTAATGGATTCTGAATTTTTGCATTTGCCTACTCTCTAAGATTTATTTGTAAGCCCCAAATCAGTGTTTCACAGTCATTCATGGACAAGGCTAGAGTGGAGGAAAGTTTGAGTCACCTGGTATTCATCTAAGGCTGAATAAGACAATACTCTGCTGTCTTGTTTCAACTCCCATACCATAAATAAATGCCCTTTTTGGAGTTAATTTGGTGCCATGAAATTTAATTTTTATGTTTTTTTTATTGGTTATTTCACTGTTTATAATGGCTCCCAAGCATGGTGCTAAGTATCGTCCAGTGCCCCTAAGCACAAGAAGGCTGTGATGTGCTTTACTGACAAAATACGTATTAGATAAGTTTCCTTCAGGCATGAGCCCTTGGCTGGAATTCACTGCTAATGAATCAACCTTACATATTAATAAGATGTCTTTAAACAGAAATGCACATAAAACAAGATCATGTTTTTTTTTTTTTTTTTTTGAGAGAGAGAAAGAGAAAGTGTGTGAGCAGTAGGGGAGGGCCAGAGGGAGAGGAAGAGAGAGAATCTTAAGCAAGCTCTACAACAAGGGGCTCAATCTCACAACCCTGAGGCCATGACCTGAGCCAAAATCAAGAGTCAGTTGCTTAACCCACTGAGCCATCCAGGTGCCCCCAAACAGGATCACGTATTGATTAGTTTATGAAAATGTGACGACCAGAGGCTCTCAGAAACCTAATCCTATAATTCCCCTGGAAGCAATGGTTATGAGTTTATCAATTCATTATGGCAACCTTATAGAACACAACTGCCATAAATAAGGATTGGTTATGTTTCTTTTGATGTGCACACTTTTTTCTTCCCATCCAGAATGAACATGCCTGTGAAGTCAAGTACTTTGTCTACCTTTGTTACTTTGTTCAGTGCCTAGAGGACAGTAAGACTTCAATAGATATGTATTAAATGAATAAATATAAGGAGTATATACTTTATTCTCTGTTTATATGTATTTGATTATAAAGAAAATAATTTAAGGTAATGCTAGAGGTTGACAAGAACTTTTTCCTTTAAAGAAATTCCATTCTTTACTCAGGTTTGCGTAACTAAGCACCCATTGGTAGCAGGAACCATGCCTCATTTCTATTCTTGTGAAAGTCCTTGGCATGAGGTTAAACATACACTAAGTTTTCTTGACTACTGGTTTAATGAGCAAATAATCAATCAAATATACTATTCTTTTGATTAAAAGGTTAGAGAAGGCAATACTTGCCTTAGTAGCAGAATATATTTTTAAATATTTATTTATTTGAGAGAGAGAGAGCATGCACGAGTGGGGGGAGGGGCAGAGAGAGAGAGAATCTTCAAGTAGATTCCCTGCTGAGGAGCTCAATGAGGGGCTCAATCCCATGACACATGAGATCATGACCTGAGCTGAAATCAAGAGTTGGGCACTCAGCTGATTGAGCCACTCAGGTGCCCCTTTTCTAGTAGGAGAATCTTAATTGACTTTATACTGCTATCAAGAGAATGAAAATGCAAGCTACAGACTGAGAGAGGATATTTGCAAAAGACATTTGATAAAGGACTTTTATCCAAAATATACAAAGAACTCCTAAAATTCAACAATAAGAAGAAGTACTTGATTAAAAAATGGGCTGGGATCCCTGGGTGGCGCAGCGGTTTAGCGCCTGCCTTTGGCCCGGGGCGCGATCCTGGAGACCCGGGATCGAATCCCACATCGGGCTCCCAGTGCATGGAGCCTCTCCCTCTGCCTATGTCTCTGCCTCTCTCTCTCTCTCTCTGTGACTATCATAAATAAATAAAAAAATTTAAAAAAAATGGGCCAATGAGTTTGACACCTCATCAAGGAAGATACATAGATGGCAAGTAAACATATGAAAAAATGTGCCATATCGTGTCATCAGGGAAATACAAATTAAAACTTCAATGAGATACCACTACACACTGGTTAGAATGGCCAAAATTCAGAACACTGACAACATCAAATGCTGGTGAGCATATGGAGCAACATTCATTTCTGGTGGGAATATAAAATGGCACAGCCATTTGGTAAGATTGTTTGGCAGTTTCTTATAAAACTAAACATACTCTTACCATATGATCCAGCAATCATACTCATTGGTATTTATCCAAAGGAGTTGAAAACTCCTGACCACGTGAAAGCCTGCACACCGATGTTTATAACAGACTTATTCATAATTGCCAAAACTTGGAAGCAACTGAAATGTCTTTTAGTAGATGAACATATTTAAAAACAAAACAAAACTATGGCATATCAGACAATGGAATATTATTCATAACTAAAAAGCAATTAGCTATCAAGCCATGAAAAGCCATGGAAGAACATTAAATGCATATTACCAAGTGAAAAAAGCCAATCTAGAAGGGCTATACCATAGAATTTCAACTACATGACATTCTGGAAAAGGCAAAACTATGGAGACAGTACAAAGTTCAGCGGTTGCCAAAGGGTAGGGGTAGGGATACAGAGGCAGAGCACAGAGGATTTTTAGGGTAGTGACAATATTCTGTATGATAGTATAAGGATGAATATATATCATTCTACATTTGTCCAAATCCACAGAATGTACAACACACTGAGAGTGAACCTTAATGTAAAGTATGAACTTTGGATGATTGTTTAAAAAATTGCACTGCTATTATATTCTTACATGTTTCGCAGTGATAATGTGTAGGTTGATATGTATACATTCATGTGTTCATATGAATGTACAGTTGATTGGACAAAGGGGGAAAGATCAATGGAGTAGAAAAAAGTGATACATGGAGAATGCAGCCTTCAGAAATATCAATAAAGAATGAACAGAGGTGTCTTTGCGGGTCTGTAGGATGCAGTTGTGTTTTAGTGCCTGAATGAGGACTGAAATAAATTTGCAATAAATATAAAAGCTCAGAGTTTCTCTAATTGTTAATTAGCAGTATAACTGCTACTGATATAATTTCATTTATATGTGATTGGTCAGTAAGATAATCAGCTTACATTATATGTTAACCACTTACTATTCTGATTGAAAGCGGTGGGAAAATACAGACTAGAAGTAAAATATGGCCACCAACCTCCAGAAAGCTCATAGTTCAGTGGAAAGAGGGACACAATTAACAAATAAATACAACAAAAGACCTTTACATTGTATTCGGGCGCTAAATTTTTTGGTGTTGTTTAAAGTTATTGTAAGAATAGTTTCAGTACTATAGTGATGCATTATTAAGCCAAATAAAATGGTTAAAGTTATTCAAGCATTTGAGTCCATTATTAAATCACAAATAAAAATAGATGGACAGTTCAAACCATTAAAACCACTTTTTAAAACCCATTTACAATCAGTGTGAGATAGAAAAAAACATGGGACTAAAAGAATTTCTGAATCACTCCTCTCATGACATTGGTTTTCTTCTCGGTAAAATTAGGCAGTTAAACAGGGACTCTGTGGCATTCTCTTCAGGTCTGATTTCTATGACTTAAACCAAATTTTCTTGTGGCCCTTCTTTCTCATTTCCCCACACCTGGACTTTGATTCTATAAAGAACATAGAGACTATTTTTAAAAAGTGGTATATTTGTTTAATCATTATTCCATGTGGTGCTGGCATTGTACCTGACTTCATGGAAAGCTCCTTCATGGCTCCTGGAGCCTTGTCACACACCTTCATGTCTACATACTATTTCTGGACACTGAATTCTTCTATCTTTCAGCCTCTCTCTATTTTCTCTCTAGATATATTCAAGTTCATGAGTCATTTCTATCCTTACTAGGTTTGGGAAGATTTTTAATTTTTTTTTGTTTTGTTTTTTGGGGGTTTTTGCTTACTTATTTGACATTATTATTGGAAACGCAAATTGGAAAGATCATATTTAGAACTTTTGGGACCGATGGTTAGATGCTTGTCCAAAAGGGTGGAAAACCATGAAATGCAGGTTGAGGTGTTTGAAATGATTAGGAAAGCAAGTAAAGCTGTGTCAGTCAGAGTTTCCAGAGCTATCTTCCAAGGAATACTGTTCTCTCAATATGCCTGGGTAAAAATGAGTCCCATATTCAGATAAATTTAGGGATCTCTGCATGCATATATCCAACCCATTTCTGAAGAATAAGTTACAAAGGCCTCCCTGCTAAAGATACTGTTCACTTTAATTCTTTCAGTACCTTTTTAAATCATGGAACTTCTCCCACAATTAAAAAATGCCTGTTTAGATTCCACTAAATACAAACACTGTTATATGTTGTAGTAAAAGGAGATGGTATAATTAAAGGTTTTAGGAAGATTACCTAGGAGGATTATGTAGGGAGAGTGGACATGGAGAGACACCAACCTCAGAGAAATGGGTAATAATTTTTTCACAAACTTGGCAAAGAAGACACGGTCATTCCCTGCTCCTAAGGAACCATTTTTCCAAACAGACAGACTTTTAAGAAATGGGGGAGGGCATTGTTAGCAAAGAACATGGCTGTTCTAATTCATTACAGACCTAGATTAACACAAAATATTGTAAAGAGAAAAAACAAGAAAAAACACACATGCACATGCTCACATAGATACTTCACACTTCATTTTGATGGTGCATGGATTGCTAAATTAAAGAAATGACTTTAATAGTAAAAGAGTTAAAAACTCAGCTGATTTACTGATCTTTGTAAAAGGAGGGTAATTGAGGGAGAGAAAAATCAAATCAATCAGGCATAAATTAAGTTCCATAGTTGGGTGGAAGCCAAGATTCTCAAGCAGAACCTTCCTGGTTTGGTGACCCATTACACCTCTTAACGCAGCTGGGTCTGGCAGAGTGGTAGAGGGGGAAATCTGGTTTAAAAGTTAAGTTTTTAATCATTAAGGAAGGTCCTAAGTGAGGAGGAAACTGACAACTTATAAGAGACTTCTTCTTACTTTTGACTTGGGCTCAGTTCAAGCCAATGAACCAGGGGACAGCAGAGAACACTATTTCACTCTACCGCCAATTCCACAACATTCCTCTCCAGAAACTTCCACAGAGCTGGTGAGCTTCCAGTAGTAAACACTGAGGTCTGTTTCCCCAGAATTTATGGGAGGGCCTGTTACTCTCCTTTGGAAGAGAAAATAAGAGTTTTCAAAGATTAATTGTATTTATTTTTCCTCTACAAAACTTTTATTTATTCTTTACAAAGTACTAGAAGAATGAGAACATTCTCTCAATTTTTATTGTTCCGACTTGATAAAGTAGTAATTTGTCCATTCTACTCATTCCGTATTGAGAATAATACTGGCAAACTAACACATATCAGACACAGGGTAAAGATGAACATAGTAATATCCTACTCTGAAAAAAGGTGTGTAAATACATACTGAACAGTCAACCACACTAAAGAAACATGTAGAAACTGTGAAAGTAATTGGCATTAGAATAGATTAAGAAAAAAATCTTTACATGTGCTTTCTTTAGGTCTAGGACAAATGATAGTCTCCCCATCTTCTTGTCCTGCCATATTTAAATCCTCTTTGAGAAGTCAGGATGTGGTGGGGCAGGGACAGGTGTATAAAAATTTATGGCGCTCTGAGTAAGGATTAGAAGCACTAGTGACACAAGTTTCTTAGAACTAAGAAGAATGAGGAAGAGAGAATATATCTTAGGCTCAAACACTTAAAACAGTTATAAGTGGACAAAAAGAAAACTCCAATTGAAGACACAATGGGAGAACAAGTAAACATAAAGCTAGCAGAAAGGTCAGATGAGACAATTCTGCAACAATCCATTCAAGATGGGATCCTGCAGCAGCATATTTACAAAAACACACTTGGAATTATGTAGTATCACTGGTACAATGCCAGTCATGTGGAAGTATTCAGTTGAATGCAGCTTCTACTATTATTATGATTATTATCGTTAAAGTCTTTATCATCATGATTGGGCTTCATCTACATATTTAAGTGTAGTGATGAATTGAGAGGGACGTCTCAGGAACGGTTGCAAAACTAAACATTCTGGTCAATCAAGATGCTACAACTGAGTGTGGTAGAGTTGAAGAGTGTTCATTAATGGTCCAATCAAATAAGGTTAAGATAGGAGGAGGCTAATGGATAGGAGGTGGTGGGGATAATGTGGAACCCATGTATTGCTGGTAATCTGGTGAAACAGTCATCACATGTAGCCCATTATGCTAACATTATGGGTCAGAGTCCTGAGGGGGAGGTTATATGTCTTTAGTGCCTAGTCTCATTCTTCATTACATTAAGCCACAGGTGATGAGATCCCACTTTACCATAAGCTATGATTCTTATCATCTTCAGAAGAAAGTCTATTCTCTAACCATGGCATCAGAGACTGTCTTTCATCATCTGGTCCCTTTTTGTTCCCAGAGGCACCCTTTCATTATTCCCTTCTGGTCACCTTGCAACCATTGCTCCAGCCCAACTGAGACAGTTTAATAACCAAATAACAACAATATCAACAATAACTATATTTAACAGTAAGAATTGCATTGCTACTTCTTTTTTTTTTTAAATATTTTTTTTTTTTTTTTTTTATTTATGATAGGCACACAGTGAGAGAGAGAGAGGCAGAGACACAGGCAGAGGGAGAAGCAGGCTCCATGCACCGGGAGCCCGATGTGGGATTCGATCCCGGGTCTCCAGGATCGCGCCCTGGGCCAAAGGCAGGCGCCAAACCGCTGCGCCACCCAGGGATCCCTGCATTGCTACTTCTTTCACAGTGCATACTACTCTCTGCCTGGCACTGTTTGGAGACCTTTAGATATACAAACTCATTTAATCTTCATAGGTACCCTATGAGGTAGGTAGTATTGTAGTGGACATTGCAGAGATGAATAAACTGCAGCACAGAGAGGGAGAGTAATTTTCCTTAAGTTATACAAGTAGGGTGTAAAATATCCCATTCTTCTATTTTTGAACACTCTGTTCCTTATACTTGAACACCCTTCCCTGTGGCCCTTTACCTCATGAAGTCCTTCAAACTTCAGTTTGGATGTCTTGTATTTTGAGGAGCTTCTTTAGCACATTTCCTTCTCTAGCCTCTCCTCTCCAGCTTCAGTTTGAGTTAAAATTTTTTCTTATAAACTATGATTTAGAGAGAGTCAAGCCCCCCCTTTCCTGAGGGAGATCATATCCCACAAAGCACAGACTTTCCCAAGGGCATCCTTTAGAAGGAGTATTGCTGCATGCACCCGGGCTACAGTGCCCCAAAAGAAGATTGTCAGCCTGTTGAGGAGCCTCTTCCCTTGCTCACTTGGATAAATATCCTCTTGAGTGGAAGAGATGGCTAAGGATACATACTCTGGTTGCCCAGCTCTTCAGATCATTCTCACAGACTAATTGGAATCCTACTCATCTACTTCGTAAGAAAAATATTTAGGAGGCCACTCTGCTCCTGGATAGTTGCCTTAGATTTTTTCCCCCACAAAATTATAGTTTCTTAAATATTTCCTAATAGGATTTTTAAAGCTTAACCTCAGTTTACTAATTATTATATTTCTAAATTATGGCTACGAATTTTACTGCTCAAAACCACTACTAACTAAATATTTGCTACAGTATGTCTTTAATGTACATCTTTTAAAAATCCAGGGATTATTCATTCATATATTAATTCAATGATTTGTTAAGTGTCTACCAGATGCCAAGCACTCTGCCAGGTACTAGGGATACAGACAAAATAATATGAGCCTATTCTCAAGGAGTTCATGGTCTTACAGGGAAAGGATGGAAACTATGTAACACTAAATGCAATTTAATAAGCAAGACAAAACTATTTTTGTCTTATGTGTAATACAGCCATATTTAATGTTTATTACAATACATAATCATTTTTAATGGATTCATTTTAAAGGTAAAAACTGAAGTTTTTCCTTAAAAGCAACATTTTTACAATTTCTTTTGTTCATAAAAAATTAAAATTATCATTCTTTCCTAGTAGCTAAGATGGAAAAAACCAAACCAAAACAAAACCAGGTACGACTGTCATCTTACACTTAAACCCTGGCAGAGGATGTCAACATGAAATAGGTAATATTTATTGATTTCACAGTAGTTGCTTGGAAATTGAAGATTATCTTTCTAATTTGTGCAAAGTCATCACCTTTCAGTCACTTAGAAAATTTTGTTTTCAGATTCTCTGTTTTGTTAAAAGACATTTTGTTAAAAGGACTGAGATGTAGGTTAGCTGCTAGGATAGATTGTACAGTGTCAAGATACATTTGAGAGAAGTCAGTGATTTCCATCAATCAAATGTGTGTCGTGAATGGTTCTTGGATGACAGCATCCCGGGGTGCTGCCCAGGAGCCACATCAAATGCCAACACATGGGTTAAGTCAGACCATCTACCTGACCAGTTAACATAAAGGAATTGAATTTTAGGGCCCCAAAGTTTTAACAGAGAAAGGATTTAGAGGCTATGATCAAGACAAGCAGAAGAAACTCGAGCCCTTTGAAGACTAAAGGAATAGACTGAGCTGGCAAATGCATGAAAAGTATCAAGAACCTAAATCCTTATGAAGCTGTATCAGGACCAAAATAAATATTAACCCAATGTTTAATTGGAATCCACTGAAACTTTCCAAGCTGGATGCAATGATAAAAAGTCCAAAGACTCATAACTTGTCTAGCCACTAAGCTAAACTACAGTACAGGAAAAAAATTACCCAAAACCTCAGCAAACAGAAAAGCTGAGTGGAATAATGAATGTTTTAATCCAGCCAAGAGTTCATACTTCATTTCTAAGTATCAACTCCAGCATTTCTTGATGGATGGGAAATTTAATGGGCTAAGATATAGTAAAAGGTAAGAGTTGGTAACTCAGTAGAATTTATTCAGGCTATGCATTTTTAAAAATTATTTTTTAAAAGGATTATCAAAGACAGACTTTTAAGTATGCAGTTTTTTACTATTTTCTTAAAAACAGCCTCATTGATATATTACAGAAGGATGTTCCAAGGGACTAATCAACATTATTGAAACAGCAAAGTCATGAAAGGAAATGAAAATGGCAAAATGCCCTTGGAACAAGCAAGAAGGGGAGCAGGGCAATTTTTGAAGGAGGAGGTTTAGTGGTGATCATGGAGATAGAAATTGCTGGCAGGAAAACCACAGTTTGGTGGGAAAAGGCAGAAGATAAAAAGGATGAGAAAGAGGTAGCAAGGTCAAGGGTAGGGCTCCGTGCTTGGTTTTGTTTTTAAAAAGTTGGAGGGAAGAGCAGGTGGGGCATGCAGGGAAGAGAGACAGATGAAGGCTTATTGTGGGAATTCACATGGAAGATCCATGTGCACAGGTTAAGAACCTATATTCTTTCTATATCTTTGAGGCTCCAACCACACATGCCCATGAGGACATGACTGATCATTTGCTCTTAGTCATTTGGACTCTCCCATATATTGCCTAAATGGTAAGAATACTATTTTCCACACATGGTTACACTAAGACAAGGGTCATCTATACTTCCCTTGAATGGAGTTAAAATACAGTATGTTGATAATTGAAGTGATGAACAAAGCTCCTCTATCAAAAATGGTTCAGTTACTATGCTTAAAAAAAAAAAAAAAAGAGCCTCTGTCACTAATAAGCGTTACTTAACTCTCTTTCTAAATTAACCATGATAGGGGCACCTGGGTGGTTAAGTGTCTGCCTTTGGCTCAGGTCATGATCCTGGGGTCCTGGGATGGAGCCCCATGTCAGGTGCCCTGCCCAGCAGGGAGTCTACTTCTCTCTCTCTGCCCCTTGACTCATTTGTGCTCTCTCTCTCTTTTCCTCTCTCTCAAATGAATGAATAAAAAATCTTTTTAAAAAAGTTAACTATGATAATGAAACCAAAGAGTCATGTTAAAATTTTAAGATTCTGTAACACCGTTAGGTAGGTTAATTTTCCACCTGGGGTCAATGTGGCTAGTTGGTGTTCATGAACTAAACCACTCTTTTGGGTGGTTAGAAGCCCAAACCTCCAAAAATATACAGTATTACATTCTTCCTTTAGCCTTTCCCAATTCAAAAATTCAACCTGTGCAATCTTCATGGGAAATTGAAATAAAACCATATATAAAGTTAACAGTAATACTAATTTTTCAAATCAAAGAGAAACGGAGGCCGCATTTTCTCCAAATATGCTTTTTTATTTAACTACAATATTTCTGAAATCCTATGTACAGAAATTTTATGTCTTAGTCTTGATGTCTAAAATCATAGCTTCTCTCTGCAGAAAAGTGTGTGAAGTGCTACTGTCTCGCTGGCAATCACATTACTTATGCAGAGTGAGTGGATATGGACTTTGCTAAAGTCTTCAAGATTACATTCATTTTGCTCAGTGTGCTAATTGCAGCATAACATCTCCCCTGGAATACAGATTTTCTGTCCTCCTATTTTATCTTTGTGATAGAAATGCAAATAATTGGTCAGTAGAATGTACAAAATGCTTATTTTTGTTGCCAAATTCTCCTGTTGTTTGGTTTGCCTTTAAACTTTGGGGGGAGTCTTTTTGAGCTATAGTGTTTTTTTTTTTTTTTTTTATGGACAAAGTATTATACTGCAGCTGTTTTTAAATTTGACTCCTGACTAGTTCAAAGTCTTATTTCTTAGCATCAATTATTTCTATCATTTGAAGGATTCTTCTTTATGTGATTTAACTTACAATCTGCTATGTCTTGAATGTTTGTGTTCCTCCCAAAATCCATTCATTGAAATCCTAATCCCCAATGTGGTGATATTAGAAGGTGGGGCCTTTGGGAGGTACTTAGATCACGAGAGTGGCACCTCATGAATGGGGTTAGTGCCCTTATAAAAGAGACCTCACAGATTTCCTTAGACCTTCTGCCATGTGAGGACACACAAGAAGGTCCTAGATATGAACCAGGAAGAGGGACTTTACCAGAACATGACTATCCTGGCATCTTGCCTGATCTTGGGATTCCCTGCCTCTGGAACTGAGTGAAATAAATTCCTGTTATTTAAAAACCACTCAGTGTGTGCCATTTTGTTATAGTAATCCAAAAGGACTAAGACATAATCTTCAGTATGAGGGTATCACTAACTCAATTACCAAGTAGGCCTCTACCATACTTTTTTCATCTTTGTTTAAATTATCAGATGACTTCACATTACACAAAAAGTTTAAAATAAAGATTACCAAGGTAACCATCATTGTCAAAAGGGTCCAAAAAAGAACTAACCATCTCGTTTTTCTCTCTGTTCTCCAACTGAAAATTCTTACTGTCAACAAGAATGAAAAAAACCTCAAAGCCTTGATATCCAGCATTTTTTTGATTTCTAGTATTTAAAAAAATATATTTTCACTTTGCCCTTTTTATAAAGACAAATGAGGTTACTTTCAGTCAGTCTTGTAAAAGGGACTAGTAATTATAGGAGATATTGCTACCATGTCCTTTCAATTTTATGCATGTTTAGATTGAGAAGAGGAGAAAGACTGGAGTCAGTGTTGCCAAGAGTATCAAGTAGAACCACCGCTCCTAGGAGGCTACCACAAAAGGTTATGATCAATGTGGGGTTTCAAATATATTCACAGTATAAATCTCTGGCCAGAACAAGTAGGGTATTAATTATATCAGGAAATCTGACTGGAGGATGGGACAATGATTGCCATTCTCCTGCCTGAATCCTGAACTAGCTCCCCAGTTCCCTAACACAACCCTGCTGAGAGAGGAGAGACACCTTAGAATAAATGAACCACCCTAGCAGCTCTGTAGGATGGGGAGTTTGAGACAGAACTTCAAGTTGGTTTAGAACATGGCTCTTCAAATTCTAGCAGCATGGGGATTACTTGCAGGGTTTATTAAAACACAGATCACTGGCCCTGCTTCCAGAGTTTTTGATGCAGAATGTTTGGGGGGTGACTCAGGGAGTTTGCATTTCTAAGAAGTCCGAGGTAATGCTGCCCATGATGATCAAGGGGCCACACTTTGAGAACCCTTAGTTTAAAATTGCAGAGAAGTGGTATATCCCCTACACCTGAATTTGTCAACTGACCTGCTATACAGTACACTGGGGACAGGTTAGGGACAGTTTTTCTGCCTTTTTTTTTTTTTTTTTTTTTAGAGAGAGAGAGTGCGGTGGGGAGGGGCAGAGAATGAGGGAGAGAATCATGATCCGCCACCCTGAGACCATGACCAGAGCCAAAATCAAGAGTCAGATGCTTAACCCACTGAACCACCCAGGCGCCCCTGCTGTGGACAGCTTTAAATGCCAGATTCAGGAGGTTTGTGAGGACTTTAGAGAGTCAATAATGGCCACTTTCCACAATTCCTGGCACTCTTGTAAAACTTAGCCATCACCTGTGAAATGCATCTTTGATATTTAGCCCCAGCTGGTCCCCAAACTGGCACCATTCAGGCATCCTCAGGAGTCAGGAGCCTGTCCCCTCTTGCATGACCTGCAATTCCCCTCCTCTCTCCACAACATCCCACTTCCCATGGCTCTGGGCAGATCAGCGTGCCTCTGACTTCACCAGAGAATAGGGAACCTTCACACATTCCCTGCTTCCCCTTCCCCTTCCATGTAGTTAAACCCGTTGGATCTTTCTCCAGGCTTAGCGGTGTCCTGCCTCTACTCCCTCCCCAACCCAAAACTGGCACCTGACAGCATCTTTCTCAATTGTTAGACCACTCACCATCAATGTCACTCTTTGCTGGCTCCTTCTCTTCAGCCCACAAACACGCTCAAGTCTCTCTCAAAGGATAATAACCAAATGCTTCCTGGGCCCGGCTCTCCCTGCTAGCCACCGCTCTGTCTCCTTCAGCTGCAGCCCCAGTCTCAAGAAGTGGTCTTTGTTTTCTCTGCCTCTTGTCTTCCCTCCTTCCTCTGCAACCAGCTCCAATCTGCCCTGGGGCCAGTGTCACCTTCTTCTTTGCCTCGTCCCCCCCACCCTCCAACACACACACATTCCTTTCCTTCCTGCAGCAGCGGTGGCCTCACAGTTGCACCCTGTCCTCTTCAATTTACATTCTATTCTTAATTTTCTCTCTGAATAAATAACTGACTACAGGTTGATTCCTGCCATATCTAGATCTTTTTTTTTAAAGTCAGCTCTATGTCCAACGTGGGGCTTGACCTCACATCTCCAAGATCGAGGAGAGTTTTAACTCCATTCTCATCCCTGAGCTCCACTATTTTCAATCACCTTCTAGGAATTTCCAGGTGCCTCAGCTGGAGTGTGCCCTAGACTGCTACTTTTCTACCCCCAAACGAAGCCCATTCCTCCTCTATATCCTGTCTCTCTCACTGGTCACTGACACCACCATTCTTCCCCTCAGATGCCTAAGGCAGAAATATCAGGATCCTCACTGAGTCTGCTCTCAAATCAAGTCGGTTCGTCCCCTTGTCCACTTGCTGGTGTCAGACTTGTGTTCTCCTCGACAAGCTCAATATCGCTGCCACTGCAGAAATTCTGGTTCTCACCTGGCTGTCAAACTAGCCTCATAACCGGATGTCTCAGGGCTTAGCACGCTGGTGTGGAAAAGAACACAGCTATGAGCGGGTCACAGTAATTTGGGTTCGAATTCCGGGATCCCCAGGTTCTCACTGAGCCCATCAGGCCATTTACTTCAGCCCTCTTGTCCCTAATTCTTCTATAGAATGGGCTAATGCATTCCCCCACAGGGGTTGACTACAAGGACTTCCTAGACTATCTGCCATATGCAACAGATTCAACACATTGCCTGGCACAGTGTGCCCTCGATAAATTTTGGGTTCACAGTCTCCTCCCAATCCCTGCAAATTCTTCTTTGATAGAAAACTCCCTAAAATTCAATTTTGACTAGTTTGGTCCTAAAATGATTTGTCGTCATTTATAAAATAAAAATAAATCTGCACTATCAATATAATTTCTCTCTCCATCTGCAGCTCATCATACGCATTCCCGAGTGGATCCCTTCCTTTTGGCCATTTAGATGAAAATGGCTTCTCCCTTGTTGGTTTGGCTGCTGGAATGCAGCCTTGTCCTGCGTTTGCCAGGTGAACTACTCCAACAAAGTTTCTGTTCAATGTGAAGCCTCCCCTGACCATGGTTAAATGATGAAATCTGAAATCTGGTGTGCTGCGGGGTGGAGGGAGGGCAATGTAGGGTGTTTTAATCCTTTCTTCCTGCATGCTGTCCTCACTAGAATTTGCAAGAATTAGCATTCTGTTCAGAATTGCAGGCTTTTTTTTTTTTTTGTATCTCCCTTCCTCATTCTTGCTAAACTCTTATAGCATTTTCTAGGAATCTCCTTTACTACTTATTTTACTTGAACCCACCTCTCAGTGCTCTCTCCCTTTCGAGATCTTCCCACGGTGCTCTCCCTGCTTCTCACTCCATGATGAATGGGACCCATCTGCATCCATCTTCAGCTTTTCATGGAATGGTCACTCTTCAGCCTGTTTCAGGTGAACCCTCCCTCTCCCATAAGCTCACCACCTCCTCTAGTGTCTCTTCAAATAGAAACTGTTCATTACCAGCTATTCTGTTTCAGAAGAGTGAAATAGAGTATTTACTCTCCAGGGTGTAGACATCCAGTAAAAAATCCTGCTTCTCTATGCGCGGGCCATGTCTCTGTATCATCCTTTACCTCTTCTGATCTCTCTTCCTAATTCACTAAAGACTTTAGCACTGAGCTCACTATTTCCTTTTCCATCCCAGCCTTGCCTTGATTTTGGCCCCTTCAAAGAAAGCCCACAGCCCACTAGCACCTTGATCTTTTATTTCCAGGACCCCATCTGCTCCAGTGACCTTCACATCCACTTGGCTTTGGTTATAACACAACCACATCCTGGACCTTTGTTGTTTGTTTGTTCATTTGGTTTTGTTTTTATCAGTTGTGAATTACTAAATCCAAACATCTTACTTTCTAATAATCTCTTACTTTACTAGTTCCCTCCCTTCCTTCCTTCCTTCCATCCTCCCTTCCTTCCTTCCTTCCTTCCTTCCTTCCTTCCTTCCTTCCTTCCTTCTTCCTTCATACCTATTCTTTGATCTTGTAGGGGCATCCAACTTTTACTATCTCCTGTCTGTTGTCATTTCCTTTCAGCTCTAGTGTAGAATCCTTAGCCTCCAAAATCAAACATGCTTTCATCCTTGCTTCTGATCCCATGTTCTATTGTCCTGCCATCATGTTCTGGGAAAGTTTTGGCCCCAGAGCTAACTAAGTGTCCCCCTCATCCATGACCATACGTTAAATGCTGTTAAGTTCTCTTGGAGGAAGTTGGCCCTGAAGGTTGGTGCCACCTAGAACATTCTGATCTCCCACCCAGCAGGGTCCTCCACACCCCCAGAGCCCATCTTTCCTTCTCTAATCAGCTTTTCTTCTTCTCTTTCATGATGGGCTGCAGTTTGCTCCCTTTAGCACCTCTGTTTCCCACTCAGCAAACTACTTCATCTCCTGCTTCACTGGGAAAACAGGATCATGTTGAGAGTTCCCTTTGCTTTCATTCACCAAACCTACACACTTGCACATATTTGTCCCCTTCTTTTCCTGTTTCTTTTGTTACAATGGAATTTAAACTTTATCCCTTGCCCATGCTAATGCATCTCATTCCCTTGAACATTTTCAGGGACCTTGTTCTGTCTTATACTCGCAGTTTTTCTACTTTTTGTCTTTACTCTTTGTCAACAGCAACATCCTCAAGAGTCTCTACAATCTTTAAAAAAAAAAAAAAAGGAAGAAGAAACTTTCTCCCTCTCATCTTCCTCTCCTCATAGTCAAACTTCTTGATTTTTCTTCAGGGCTTCTTGCTTTCCACTTACTCCTTAACCCATTGTTATTTCTGTCCCCTCCGCAGCATACCGGCTGAACAGTACTTGCCACGGGCACAGTGAAGCTACTAAATACAGTGGACATATTTCAGTCTTGACGACACTTTCATGACATATTTGTTACTATTGCTCACTCCATTCTCTTATGGTTTTTTTTTTTCCTTTGGTTTTATATTATAGGAAATTTCTAACATACTCAGAAATAGAATAGTATCAATATCCAGCTTCAATATTTATCAGTACTTGCACAATCTAATTCATCTATGTCCACATGCTCTCCCTTCCCAACTGATTATTTTGAAGCAAATCTCTGACATCCTAGGATTTCTTCTGTAAAATTTCAGTGTCTCTAAAAGGTAAAACCACTTAAAATGATCAAAATATAATTGTCACACCGAAGAATAATAATTCATATATATATATATTCAAATATCTAGTCAATTTTTCGATTTTCCTAACAGCCTTCTACTTTTTTTTAAAGGGTTGCTTATCTGGATCAGGATCTACATAGGATTCATATTTTAAGATTGGTTGAAATGTCTCAAGTATTGTTTCATTCTATTTTGTTTTGATATGTAGTTTCCACCTTCATTTCCTTTTTTTCTTTGAAAAAAAAAAATGGGTTTTGTCGTAGAAATGAGATCTGCTGTCCCACAGATTTCTCCATGACCTTGACTTGGCTGATTCTATCCCTGTAGTATGTAGTATTTTGCATCTTTATCTCCTATTCCCTCTAAATTCAGAGATCTGGTGGATTGATAGGATTTTAATTTGATTTGGGGTTCAAGCCTACTTCAAAAAAAAGAAGGCTATGAAAGTTGTTTCTATTTTTAGAATGCTATCAGTAATAATCACTACCTAATATTCAATCCTATCTTTCTGTATTAGCTGCAATTTTTCTATAAGGAAAAACAAACCCTCATCAATTATTTAGTAGCACTGATGTACAAATCATATAGAAAAGACAGAACAAATGTTTAACTCTTTCAGAATAAATAACTGATTCATTCTTTTACTTATTAGTTTCCAAAATATTGAGTTGGCTTCCCTCATGATCTCCAAAGATAACTAATGAGTTTTTTTTCTTTTTTCTTTTTTCAGTATTATTATGAACTCATGAATCTATTACTATCATTGATATTCTTTGGCCTGCAGAAACTTATTCAATGTGGCTTCTAAGACCTTTGACAAGAAATATGTAGTGTTGGTAGCTTCCTTGCTTTTTATTATGATGAAATATTCCAGGCTCATTTTACACATTTCCTGCTGCAGATATAGAATCAGTAATTTCTTCCAGGATCTCTGGTTTCTTTTAGTGCAAGTGGTATTTAGAGAGCACAAACTGGACACTAGGAGCATCATTGCTACTGGATTGGTCACTGTTTCCATTGATTGCCATAATATGATTTCTCATCTGATAACCTGTTTATGTAGTGATTTAGATAAGTTCTTATATTAAATAATGTGTTCTTGGAATAACCCAGTTAGGTCATGAGGTATCCCTATGTATTTTGGAATTAATTGTTAATATTTATTTGAGTTGCTAATATTTTAAGATGGCATTTGTGTTTATGACTGAGAAGGCCTCTAAAAATTTGCTGACACTATCTTTAGGCATTTAGATCATGTTAAGATAGCTTTGGAATAAATTATGTATGCTAGCTAAAAAAAAAAAAGTGTTTTTTGGTTGAAAGTGTATTTTTTAGATTTAAAGGTAACACACACCACAAATTCTTACTAATACATCCAACTTAAAATCATGATTACTGCCGAGGTCTCACTCAATTCAAGCATTTGTATCTCCTTTCAACCCAGCTAATATTACTCTTCAACGACAGGAATGCAGTCATTTATCTCATGATACCAACACAATAGTGTCAGTAATAGTGACAATACAACCATCAGCAATGTGAGTACTAAAAGTAGTTTAACATTTTTTTGCAGTTTTTTTATCCTTAAAATACATCTCTTTTGGAATGTATAATTAAAATACAGGATTTTAAAGTCAGAATAATTCCACACTGTAATGTTTTGCCTCCAATTTGAACCATACTAAGGTTGATTTGTTTCATGTTACTTTACATTTTTTAAAGATTTATTCACTTATTTTTGGGGGGGAGGGGCAGAGGCAAAGGGTCAGGGAGAGGGAGAAGGAGAGAATCTCAAGCAGACACCCTGCTGAGTATAAAGCCCATCCCACGTGGCGCTCCATCCCATGACCCTGAGGTCATGACCTGAGCTGAAATCAAGAGTTGGATGTTTAATTGACTGAGCCACTGAGGCTCCCCACTTCACCACTTTAAAAATTTTATTGTTTTGTAACTAAGTAAAATGTTTATGTGGTTCCCAAACCAAAAGTACAAAATATATTTTAATATATTTTAATAAGTGTGGTTATTCTCTTTCTTTTAGTCTTCTGCCTCTCTGTAAATAATAATTTTATGTATGCGTGTCCTTCCAACCTTTAAAAATATACAAATAAATACTAAACAATGACAACATACTATTTACACTTTTCTCCACCTTGCGTTTCTCACTTAAAAATATATTCCTAGACATCACTACATAATAGTATGAAGAAATCTGCACTTCTTCATACACTTGAATCGTCCTCTCTCCTGTGGATGTAGTTTACTTTTGATTTGTCCAGAGCCCTCACAATGAATTCTTGGGTCCTTTCCAGTCTTTTCCTATTCAAGATAGCCTTTCAATGAATCTCCTTCTGCAGATGTCTTTTTTCTTATTTTTGCTCGTATACTTTTGGCATAGATTCCTAGAAGCAAGAATTGCTCTGACAATGAGCAAATATGCATGATGAATTATTTTTATATACTGCCAAATCACTCTCTCCAGTGTTGTGCCATTTTGCACTCACGACAGCAATGTATGAGAATGGCTGGTTCTTTCATCCCTTCACAGACTGTGTTGCTTTTGGACTTTTGTCAGTATGACAGTTGAAAAGAAGTTTCTCACCTTGGCTTTAATTTGGGTATCTCTTGTAGGTGAGGTTGTTTTTCATGCAGTGGAGGGCAACTCTGTGCTCTTCCTATAGACTCTCTCTATTCATGTCCAGGAAGCCACACACTCAAAAGTGATAATTTTCCCCTCTGTTTCTTGGGTTGGCACTCTTTAAGTCTCCTTTTCTAGTTCCATTTCTCCTGTTTATTTCCTAAATATCCCTCTTTTCCTGGGTCTACTCTTAACATTTCTTTTAAAATCTACTCTTTGGGGTGTCGGCTGGCTCAGTTAGTTAAGCATTTGCCTTTGGCTCAGGTAATGATCCTGGGGTCCTGGAATCAAGCTCTGCATGGGGCTCCTTGCTCAGAGGAGAGTCTGCTTCTCCCTCTCCTGCTTGTGATCTCTTGCTTTCTCTCAAATAAATAAATACAATCTTTAAAAAATCCACTCCATGGACTATAATAATGATTTCTATCCTGACTGCTACTAGGTATGTACCTATAGCCCAGGGGTCTCCCTCCACTTCTGTCCCACATTGCAAACTATAATGGCGATCATGAGTTGTGCATCCCAAGAACCTTACATTTAACCTGCACAATGCTCTTGGCCAAGGCGCCCTTCCTCTGGTGATCTCCATGCAGTGAATACAGTGACTGATTAGCACAGTCTCCATTCTTCAGCTATAACTTGCCTTTTTTTCCTGATGACTCACTGTCTCACCATCCTTATATTAAATCACATCAACAATTTCTGTGGCTGTTACCTGATAAATGGCTCTCGAATCCACCTCTTTCTCTCCATCCCAAACTACTGGTTTACACCACTGTCACTGTCACTTATTTCTCTGGACTACAGCACCCTTATTCCAGTGACCTTTCCTTTTTTTGCTCTCAAACATGGTCAGAATTGCCTTTGAAAACACAATTAACATAGTACCATTTGCCAGCTTAAAAACCACCAAAGGCTCAAAAGACACACCCCAAGCCCCAAACCACCAGGTCCCAAGTCCCATTTCCACAAGTGCAGGTGTATGTAAGCCAGTGCTATAGAGCTCTGTGCAGTCAACACTGAAGTGGGGAGAGGGAAGGATGGTAGTCCTGGAGGACATGTGCTGGGCAGCACTAGTGTTAGCAAAGAAGGACTTGCATTTTATTATTATTTGAATTGCTGGACTTTTATTTTATTTATTTTTTTTAAGATTTTATTTATCTATTCATGAGAGAGACAGAGAGAGGCAGAAACATAGGCAGAGGGAGAATGCAGGACTCAATCCCAGGACCTTGGGATCATGACCTGAGCCAATGGGAGATGCTCAACCACTGAGCCACCCAGGTACCCCAAACTGCCAGAATTTTAAAAATTTAGAATGTTTTCAAGTATCACTTACGTATTTTAAAATAAATAAAATGGACTGAGAAAGCGAACCTTTAGCTCTGAGGCAGACTGAATTCATCAGTAGGCTGTATACAATAAAATTGTCCCTTTGCCTAGGTATTACCAGAGAACTTAAATCAAGATATTCTTACCTTTGTGGTCCACAGTTTGACGGTCCAGTCAAATGATGACGTGACAAACAGGTGTGAGAAGTCGATTGGGCCCACAGCCATATGGCAGTTAATTCCAGTCACCGGCCCCTGGTGACCTTCGAAGACCTCCCCAATACCTGCTTTGCTGCATGAAGACCACACAGGAGCAGAATTTCAGTGACCTTTGCAAAGCAGCGACTGCTTTTAAAGAAAACAAACCCGTCTCTGCATGATTACATCTCGGTAATTTAGAAGAACCACCATGAACTACCAAAAATGAAACCACTTTC
Organism: Canis lupus dingo; assembly: GCF_003254725.2. Classification (NCBI taxonomy): domain Eukaryota; kingdom Metazoa; phylum Chordata; class Mammalia; order Carnivora; family Canidae; genus Canis; species Canis lupus. The sequence continues at coordinate 21,002,981 of NC_064256.1, read as the reverse complement.
ACAGTTATCTTGAGAGAAATAAAATGCTAGACTGGTTTTGATGATTAAAAAATAATATGGAGCAATATAATCTTTTTAGCCTTCTAAATTTACTATCAAATTTTGTCATTTAATCCTTTTTCTAGGAGTTCCTCAAATCCTATCATTGTTGACGCAGCACCTCAATGGAAAACATACATACTTCCATCTCAGAAGCTTTCATATTTTACTTAATAAGACTGTTCTCTCCTTATGATGACATTTGGCACACATTCCATTTTAACTCCTTCTGGGAACCCCGTTGGCTAGAAAACTCTACACATCCTTGTATGCCTACATTTATCTTTTCAAGGAAATTTCTTAAAGTTAACATATCTGAAAAGGTAATACTTTGTAGAAACCATTGCCACCACAATACGATATGCATAATTAAATGTGATATTTAAAAAACAATGTTTTCATTGAAAGAAGAGAAGTTTCAAGTCTACTGAATGAAGCTTCCATAAGGGCTGATGCCTGGTTTCCTCATTGCCAAGTGTTTGGCATATAGTAAGTGCTTAATAAATATTTGTTGAAAGAAACCACAAGGGAAAAGAGACAAACTTAGACCTTTCTTTTTTTCCCCCCAAAGAAGCACATCTGAGAAATAGTGATCTACATTTTGAAAGTTATCCAAGAACATATGCCGCCTTTTAACTAAGCTGGGATTATTTCCAGCCCTCTGTTATCACACAATAGTCTGCACACAACCATACTCAATTAAAAAAATATACCAAAAATGCTGTATTTTAAAAATCCATATGCATGAGGTTATAAATAAGACATATACTTAGGGATTGTGGAATCCAAATATTATGTCACTGAGAGTAAAATTTGAATTAAGTTATTAAAACATTTGGGTTTCTGGAGCACCAATAAATGTCAATGTGCTGAGCAAGGTTTGAAATCATGAGAAAATGCTGCAGCGTGTGTTCCATGTAACAGGCACTCAAAAATTATGCCCAGTGAAACTGCTAACAGCAGTTCTACACATGATCATTTAAACTGTTCTAAAGAACACGAGGAACTGATCTTTGAAGTGGCCCCTGGTGAGACTCCACTTGCTCTTAACAGCATCCTGAAAGGGTTTATAGGGTGCAAAATGAGGACCTTATTTAATTTATAGAAGTGGATTTTCACCTTCTGTATGTTAGGTGAAAAATAGAAATCCCCCTCCCACCTTAGCCCTATATGACCCATTTAAAATTACTATGAAGCCAAATTCCTGCTATTTTACAACTTTATTAAGATCTGTATTTTATATTTTGGATGGATGGGCCAATGTAAGAAGCAGAATCAAGCTCATAAAAAGGTTTGTGGTTTTTACCTTAGGTACCCATCTTTTGAACCACACTGCAAATTCTGATCATGCTTGAAAAAGACAACAGCCACAGAACAAAAATGTTCATCATGCAAAACATTATTCACATTAGAGAAACTAAAAAGAAAAAAAAATCTGAAAGTTATCAGTGAGAATGTTCTGTAGCCTTTGCAGATAATTAAAGTCCCGGATTACATCAATGGAACCTATATGCCCTACTGGTTCTAATAAATTTGTGGATAAAGCTGTGACTCCATATCTGATCCCTGCTCTCTCTGTGCCTTTCGTGCCACTTATGACCTTTTACCCATATTGCAGATATGTGTGCATTTACCTTGCCCATCATCATCACTTTCTTGAAGGCAGGAACCAAGTTTATAGAATGTCTGCATGCCCGGCAGCATCTAGCAGTGCGCTTTGCTCCAAGTAGGTGTGTAGCAAATGTTTGCATGAATGAACAACTTTATCGGGTCTTTTTATGCTTTCATAAAACTTTAATGCATGGTTTTAGTCAGTTTTATGGACATAGAACTATGAGGCATCTCTTTCTACTCATCTTTAAATCATGTGAGCAGGAGATATATTGCTTGTTTTATGTGTAGAACAGTAGGAAAATCACGGCTCCTATTGTCTGAATGGAAGAATTACATAGCTGGGCTGGGGATGCTTCTATAAATCACAAAAACACAGATGTATAAACTTGGAGTAATTTTCGATTTCTCACTAAATCTAAACAGCCTGGAATGAGTACAAGAGATGAAAAAATCAATTGAATTACAACTCCTAAAGTGAAAGAAAATGAAGTACCAAGGTGAACACAGTGAACCTTTCAAAAGGTGGTGAGGCCGCTCATTAAGTCTTGCATGCAATTTTACAATAATTCAAATTACTGGATTTAACCTGATGGTTTAACCTGAGGGTTTTCCAGGGGCATTTACCAATCTCTCAGTCAAGGCAAAATTCTTATCACGTGGAAACTTCACGTTGGTCTGTATCCCATTACCATTCCAGCCTCTCTGATTGGGAGGAAGAGCCCCTGTATTATTTGCCTTATTATTATTTGGGTTATTATTATTATTTCCTAATTCTCCAAATAGATGTTTAGCTCCTCACTTACTATGTGTCAGGCCCCAGGCAGAAAACCAATGATGAAATGAAGAGTTTAATAAGAGAAAAATGGCAAATGAACGAATAAGTGAAATAAAATGTAATTAATGCTATTTGTAGAAGCATATATATGAATATATAAAATAGCAAATTTATCAGACGGCCTGTAGTCCAATCCCATTTATTCTACTTAAATTTTCTCTGTAGTACTTAGCCTCTCAAGCCACACATCTCCTCGTTTATTGGTTTACTGTCTTTCACCCTCAACTAGAACATGAACTCCATGTCTGTTTCGTCATGGTGCTGGGCACATGGTAGGTTCTTAGTACGTATTCCTCGGAAACATGAATGAATAAAAGAAATGAAAATTCTATGAAACCATAAAGGAGGGAGTGGGTTTTCTCTGCTCAAGAGAGTCAGGAGAGGCTTCCGTGTGGCAGGACCTCTGTGCTGGCTCTTGAAGGCTGAGGAGGAATTAAGCAGGCCCCGAAGGGAGAAGTGCCAGACCTGAGGGAAGAAAGTGAGGGTGGGGACCCGTGCAGCGTGGGGGGAGCCATCTTGGGGGCTTGTTACCCCTGACGGGTCGTGGCTGGAGCATGAAGCTGAGGCCTGGAAGGAGCAGGCAGCCAGGGGTCTTACCGGACATGCTAAGAAGCTTGGGCTCTTTCCCTCAAGGCAGTGTGAACCATCCCCGGCTCACGACGGCTAACGATAAGGGGCACTCGAGGTGGGCTTTGCATGTCTTCAGCTAAGCCTCTCTCCTAATGCAAGGTGGTTCTAATCCAGAACGTGATAACAGACTTTCGGAAATGAGAAACACGTCATCGGTAAGAAAACACAAAATCACCTTCCATGACGACAGGCCGTGTAGACCGTACCCTCCTCGCTGCCAACCACGAAGTTATTGACGTCTCCCGTCGGGAAAGCCATTCCGGTAACGGCCACAGGCTTGGACTTATTGTAAACCAGCTCCATGCTCTCCTGCCGAAACCCGAAACACGGCGAGGTTACGTTCCCTCTGGCAACTCGTCGCCAAGCCAAAGATAGCGCGGAAAAGTCATTCGGCTAAATCGTCTGTTTGCTTTTCACACAGCGTTACAAAAGACCCCGGCTGTGCCAGAAACCACGCTTTACTGCCCCTGACACTCATGCTTCTGCGTATCTCTGGTTTCAGGCCGGCTGGATCCCATCAGTGTGTGCTGCTGCTTCTTAAGTCAGGCAGAGATGACAGGTGAGAATTTCGAAACTAATGGTGCAGAAACTAAAGATAATACTGTAATGGTTACACTTGTCAGCCCCAGGCTTTAATAAAACACACAATACCCTTGTATTTACAAACATTTTCGAAATCAATTGTTCGTGAGAATACACGTGTATTAATATCAGACGTACGAAGCACGTTTGTCAAAGCAAGAGTTTGTGTCCTCCGTGGACTAAAACCAGAAAGTTGTCACTCAAGTCATAAAAACCAGATTTCAATGGGGACATTGAATTTCATGAAGGGCAGCCATTGGGTGTGCAAGCTAGAAGCCCACAAAGAATGGTAGTGAAATAAGTCTTTAAAATGGCAAATGAAAGTCTTTATTTTAGCTCAGATAATTTTCAAATTCGGGAATCAAAGTGTACTTTAAGAGACATTCTGCTGAATTAATGACAGTGAAGAGTAATCAAGTGTAACTAACATCCCTAAATATTTCTGGCTGTTTACATCAAACAGCCTACTTTGCGCACCTGAAGTAATTAAAAAAAAATAATTCTAGGGGATCATGTTGTTATAGTTGCTAGGGAGTGTAGCCTTATTGTGCAAACAAATAAGCCACGTCTTAGCTGAGGAGTCCAGAAATCGGCTGTGTGAGCTAACAGTTCAGGTAGTTCAGATTATATGGTCATGTGACCTGCTCGCAGTACTTGAGATCCACACTCATAGTGAGTGTGTTAGTGAAGGGACACTATGACAGTACAGAAAACTGGGCCACCCAATGGTCTGCTCCATCACTAAAATTAGCAGCAGGAAACGAACAGTCTCTCGGTCACCCACTTGGAACAGAGAGGGATCAGGGTGACCGTTGAATGCTCTCATGTCTGCTTGTCATCCATGGACATGCCATGAAGCTCTCAATCTCTGTACAGGGACAGGAGTCTGTGGGCATGCTAAAACTAATAAAAATGGTCCTGTAGCCCCTGTACGACTGGTTTTAACTTAAACAAATACACGTTTAATCAGCCAAAAGGGCAATTAAAAATTCCTAATTAGAGGGTTCGCTCTCATATCTGTTTGTAATCTCCATGCTTTTAAAAGCAAACAACATATTGCTGAGAATTTTAAGACAAAGCTATAAAATACCCACATACAACTCCCAACTTGTATAATGGTAAAGATCAGTCGAAATAGATGGAACTTAAATAGTTAGGAGCTTATTAGCTCACCCCTCTCCCAGGCTGCCCCAACTCCAAATTATAAAAAGAATTTACTTAGTCTCAATATTTTCTACATCTGTATTTTTGGAGACTTATGGAAGGTTCTTTATGGTTTCACATTTCCTTATGCGTCTTGAAACTACAATGTCTTCTAAAATTGTGAGCCAGACATTCTAGGGTTGTTAATCCAGGAAAGGGAATAGAATTAAAACTGAGAATTATCTCCTAGATATCATTATAATTTTCTTGATGTTATCTCACATTTTTGTCAAAGTCTTAATAATAAACCTTTCTCTGTGTTTTTAGTTGGAGGACAATGAAATTACTTTTTTCCTCATAAAGAAATGTGGACAGAGTGTGTCTACATGGGCATTTCTGTGTGCATGTATGCATCTTGCATATAGATTCTGAAAGTTGCATTTAGATGCCTCCCCCCCAGTGGTCTCTTCCCTTCATGCTTCTTTGTTTTCCATAACTGTAATCAGTAGTGGTTTGGAAATTATGGAACTTTTGCATTTCCAACTTCTCATTTGTTGAGTAAGGAATGGCAGGAGCCATCCTAACAAACATTCCAGAGGAGAAAACAGATGGTTGGACAAATTCTTCACACACACAGACGGTCGTCTAGGCTACAGATGCAAGCAAGGGCTTGGATTTTTGTTTTATGGGGGATACCCTTCCTCCAAGGCAAGTGCCCCTAAGGGATTGCTCTGTGGAGCTCCAACTTCATTTGCGTTTAACAATGCTGTAGGGTACATAGGATTCATACCACAGGCAACTTCTATAATTACTATGCTTTAAAATGGATTATTTCATTTTCACTTGAAACTGACCTAAGGATTAACGTATTACAATAATTACATGATTTGCGGTAAAGGAAATGGGTTTTGGCTTCAGGAGGAGACTGTTGAAAGCAGGCCCCACTCTTTCAAGTGCATCCACTGGTTTTAGCTCCTATAGGATGTGAGGGTTTGGCTTTTAGGAACTGTGTTCCATTAGGCAAGTATCTCTTTTAACCAGGATGCTCTTATGTGTAGGGGAAAACAAACCCACCTGTGGAGTTGAGAGCATGTCCAGGCTCCAGGAACACATTTTGCCATCAGTAGAGACAGTGATGAGGTTATGGGCATTCTGGGTCCCAACAACATTTACACAGTACACGGGATGCTGCAAAAACGTAAACATGGAGGATCAGACGCGATCCAGGAGGAAATGCTTACATTGGAGTGTCAAACACATTACTCTAAAACGAGGATTAAAGAGTGACATAATCCTACAATAATACAAGCCTCAGGTCATTTGCCACTTTTGATTTGAACCCGATTGCTTTCTAAAAGCTCTGGCAGGCACACGTAGTAGTGGAAATACTTACCAAGCTTCACCTTGCTCCGTCAGAGGCAGTCCACCGGAGCTGAAGGAAGCTGCAGCAAATGATGATTGATGGAGCAGAAGCAGCACATAGCTTGGCTTCTAAGCTCACCATGAGTGATGAAAAAGGACAGCTTTCAAACGAGGAGAACTATTGACTTTTGGAACGAGTATGTGTTACTAAATCTGGAGTTTAGTGCATTGTAGTCATAGTGCCAAACATTTGTTAACGTTCTTTATATAAAGTGGTTAATATTCATCAGCCTCTTTAATTTGAGGGAGGGATACTAGTAGGGGGACTTACTGGCATGATGCACCTCATGAGATAAAATTAGGTTCTTTTATGTCACTGCAGAATCTAGGATAATGATAGATTTATTTTTCAAAATATCATTTGGGTTACTATGGAGGCTTCGATTTGGCCAGGGCCTGGAGGAAGGTCATTTCTACATCCAGGGAAGCATAGACAAGATGCTCTAACCTCCTGTCATAACTCTAGAAGGCTATCCCACTCTGTAGAATCCTAAATGGTAGGTTAAAATCATTTGCAGCTGCACATTAAATACTAAATGGAAGGTTAGCATAAGCAGAACCTAACAGTCCTGTGGGTTAGATTTTAGGCAGCTTAGCCATCATGGGCCAAACCACAAGTGAGTTGGTGCTTCTCTGTGCAAATAGCTGACAGTCTAAGTCTTACTCTTGATGAGTTACTGTCCATAATACCTAGCCACAATGACAATGAAACAATCTTTAATATTGGAAAGTTGATATTATATAAAGGATGGTTCCCAAACTATTATTATCATATAAACTCCTGGTCAGAAGGAACTGTAATCATCATCTAGGGCAGCTGCTCATCTGTCTCCACCGTGAGGTGGTCCAAAGTCTGCTGAAGCACCTTTCTAAAGGGTAGCCAGATTTTGTACTGATTCTCGGGGAGTTCTTCCTTCCACCACTGGGGATAAGGAAAGCTTAGGAGATACTTTTAGTACTGTGCCCTCTGGGATTATACAGATCAAGTCCAAACAATATTTATAAATGGTTGTTATATCACGCCTCTCCTCTAGTCCTGTCTTACTCAGACTACTCACACTGATCCTCTCCAGTTCCTTCACTGGTTCTTGAGTACCTGGCTTTCAGGTTTTCAATACCCTCCTCATCCTGGTCACTCCCTTTTGAATACATTATATTTTATCTGAGTTCGTCTTACAGCAAAGTTCTGAGAATGAAACACACTGTAGACCTATATGCCGACCAACAGAATAGAGAAATCTAGGATGTGTTGAATTTTTACTTCTGTGTGATAAAAAGTACACCCGTATTTATGTATGCTAAGATTACATTGGCTTTTTTGGCAGTTGCATCAGCTCTTTTCCCGGTGCCGATGGACAGCCAAGTAAACCCCTAAGTGTTTTTCACACCATGTTCCTATAGAAACTTTGAGTCAGCCTTAGTGGATATGGACAGTGGAGAGTACAGCAGGGGTCTGAAACTCAATGCCATCCTGATCAGGTCTCCAAATTTCAAGAGGACTGACTGGTTGTGGGATTGTGGACAATGGTTTTTCCCAGGCCTCCAGTGTATGCAGAACCTGTAGCAGTGAGTAATGAAACTCAAGGCCCCAGCCACACAGCATTCAAAGCTCAGCGTCCAAATCAAGTGTGAGAATTGATGGAACAGATTCTCACCTAAAAACAGCAGACGTTAAAACTGAAGAATGGAAAAGCAAGGTCTGAACGTTGTTGTGAGCCTGAAATCCACCTAGTATTTTTCAGCAAGAGTTCAGTGGGGTTTCTTTGTTAACTTCCAAGCATCAAAACAAAGCACCAAAATTCTAGTGGATTGGGACTCCTAAGGGTGGTTGCAGGAGGGAAAGGAAAGCATCTAGAAGAATGTATAGAGCCAAATGCCTAGAAAAAGAATGTGCGTGGTAGCCTTTCCTGGCTTTAATCAGTACTACTGGCCTGTGCTTTCATGAGTAATAAAACTTGGCTTAAAAGAAAAGAGAGAGATGTAAAGAAACCAGAACAGAAGCAGACACGTGGGAATGCCTACACACACACACACACACACACACACACACACACGGGCATACACAACTCTCCTTAATGGAAAGGAAAAAGCAACGCCACAGCTCATTTTTCCAGTATACATGCCAGATTGTTTTTATTTATTTAAGGAATAAACTTACTGTGTGGCAGAAGGGTTTTGCTTTAATTAGGATTTCCTGTTGTCCCAAATGCATATGTGTGGTGGGTGTGAAAGGAAATTAGTAATCTGTGGTGGGCCTCATTTTCCTTAACCACTTTTGATCCTGGTACCAATCAGCCAGGCATTAGTAGAAGTTGAAAGGCAGTCACAAAATTAACTGTGCCCTTTTAGCTATGGACTCAACAAAATGCAGCAAAAGAGGGGAAAAAACATTTTATTTTCAAACAGAAATATGTTACTGTTTGATAATAATAGTATTTTAGTTGTGATGACCATATCCTAAGTTACTTGACAAAGAAAGCTTAAGTCTTTGAAAGAGCTCCTGGATTTGGATTTCCCCCCAAAACTTACTGCTCTAACATTTGGATTTACAATTCTTGAAATTTCACCAGAGATGCTCAGAAACACACCAGATAAGCACATCCAGCCAAGAAGTGGTTTCACACTACTTGAGCAAACACCTGCATCAAACCGTCTTCTCCTGGGTCACAATTTTCTGTTATTAGTTTGGAGAAATGGGGTAGGCAAGAGCAATTTTCCAAGATTCCCAAGAAGTAGTTTCACCTGCATATGTCTTAGGCCCAAGTCAATCAGAATTAAGGTTGACTTGGTATTTGTCATTTCCCATTGTCAGTCTTACAAGGGTGGAAGAATTTTCCTCTTCATGGTCTTAGCTAAATCAGCTAGCAGTCCTTTTTTAAAGCTAGAATGGTTTTGAGGCCAGCAGATGGAACAAATGAGGCAACCACATTAAGGAAATTGAAACAATAGTAGAGCTGTATCCTTGGGCATAATTTGGGCATTTCAGAGAAAGAACATCAGTTACTCTGAATGTCAAGGTAGCAAGGATTGATGGAGACATGCCTGTCTTCTCATTCCTCCTTAACAACTGCTAAACACACCTGTCATTCTCTTAAAGGAAATGACAGAGTAGTTGTCTTATGAACACTATACTGAACCTCTTCTGCTAAATTGTGGGTAATGGTTTTGAGATGTTGACTTTTAACCCCAGGGATTATATTGTCACTGTAGACTTTACCGTTGAGACTTACAACCATGCATTCCAGAATTTAAAGCCATAGCACTCCCTCAAATCACAGATGGAAAAGGACCGTTGGCAAAAATCCCATATACCATCCCTAGACACAAAATGCTTACTCTCCTTGGCCTGTTTGAAAATATGAGTCGTCATGTTATAATGGAAACACAAAGGGTTTCTTTACAATAATTTCACAGATACCTCTGTCAAAGTTTCTCCCTGTGTCCTTTTTTTTTAGTTTTAATCCATCCCCGCCTCTCCAATGGACTTTGGTGTATCCAGAGAGCTCCTTTCTATGTGCTAAAACTTGTAGATCATTAAGAGATTTCTCTAAACCCAGTGTTTCCTTCCCCTACTTTTCACTTGGCTTTATTTTGGTCAGTCAGGATACAATCACTATAAATCACATGCTTCTCACTTGGAGTTATTGACCACATGTGTACTTGTGTCAGTTATCCGCTTTCAGGGCTTGGGTGGCTGGAAGAGAAATGACAAAGTCGACTTACGGTGTGTGCAGCAGCTGACAAGGGTGTCCTCTGTACTGGCGTCCTTCGATGACTGCGATTATCCCACAGGACAATTTGGCCTGAGTAAGTACCACCAACCACCAAGTTGGGATGGAAACGAGCGAAGCACACTGACATCACAGATGACTGGGAGGAGAAAGGGGAGAAACATGTACTGTGAAATGGTTGGAGAAGGCTCTTCCTGGAGAGAAAACAGTTCATCACATCAACTCAACACATCCTGGAAAACACAAAGCAATTGTTAAATGCATAGTTAGTAGAATATTTTCTACGTAGACACAGACTTTTCCCTTGAGGGGTTGGTCAATGGTTACCCTTTAGAACTTGAAATTTGACATCCTGGCCACGTCTTCAAATAGGCATAAAACCTATCTTATGTGCATCATGGTCTTGTGGTATGTAAAGCTTGGTTTGTGGACATTTCCCATTCATCAACGAAATTGCATCAGAATTAATAGGAGTTCTCCAATAAAGTCTTAACAAAGCAATTCTTTACTTTGAGGGCAGGGCCACATCAAGTTATACTATATACAGTGTTGGCAAAGCTTCAAGGACCTTGAGACGTGGTGCTTTTTTTGGTTTTTTGTTTTCAACTTAATGTAGACTTCTAGGAAGTATACTGACCTCAGACTGATCCAACTGGTTCCTTTTCAAATTCCCCCACCTCCCATGGGCATTCTCCTGACCTTGATCCTGCCCACTTCAGACAATCCTTAATGTTATTCTTTGCCTATTTTAACAAACAGTCAGTGGTAGATTTCAGACCAGCTCTACCAGGGCCTGTCATAGCATCACGAATGTGGTTTCTGAAATTCCACAAAAGACTACTGGGCACTACATTTTATAGGAAATTACTTAGAACCATGATACAGTTAAAATCAGATAAGTTGGCCATTCCACATTTTCAAAAAAGTCCATTTTGATTCCCATAGTGCTTCCATGTTTATATGTAAGCAATTGTTTTTAATAAATACATGTCATCCTTTCACTTAAATTCAATGAATGACCTTACATGTAAGAAAGGCATTGTACCAGGCATTATGGGAACACAAAGGTAGTCACTGCCCTCAATAAACTCGGGCCCTGATAAGGGAAACAAAAAAGCATGCATGCTGATGAACAGAGCTGCATAATATGCTGCTAGTCCAAGACTTCATATGAAAAAAGAAAAAGACACCTCTCTGCACAGACATAGTCCTGTGGGGAGGTGCATGCTTTGGCGAGTGGAAAGGAAGGTGGATCTTTGTCTTCACTTGTTCCTTGGGTTTGACATCTTTGTGCAGGGCACGACATGCACGCACAAAGAGCAGCCTTGAATGTGATGCATGCCATGACTAAAGCATAGTAGCATGTGTGCGTGCATGTGTGTCTTTGTGTGTGTGATGGAGGTGGTGGGAAAGATTGGTTTTAGCTAGGGAAGGGGAGAAAAGAGGAAAGTAGAAAGAGTGGATGGTTAGAAAGACCTCATGAATGGCAGTGTTTCATTCCTTTAAGTACATGTGGAACACTCAGCAAATGGAGAGGAAAAGAAAGAGACATTCCTGAGAGATGGGATAATAGGAAGAAAGACTGGAGGCTGGTGAGCAGCCCAAACTGGCAGTCTGGTTTGGTTGGAAAGCAGCTTGCATGGAAGAGGCAGGTAGCAGGGATTGTGGCTACAGAGGTCACCTGGGTCAGACAAAAGAGGGCCTTGACTGGCAGGTACTGTTTGGATTTTTTTCTGTGGGCGGTAGTGAGAAATCACAGCTTTCTGAGGAGAAACGTCAGAGGATCAAAGGTTGTAACTGATAGGCCAGCAAAGTAAAAAAAGTGATTGAAAAAAAAAATTATGATCTCTTCCTGACTGGGAAGCTAAATGTCCATGCCTAAAAAAGATCAGATTTACTATCAGCCTAAGTCTTCCTTGTCGGAAAGAGCTTCAGATATGTTGAGGTAGAAGAAAGAATGCAGACTATTTTTCAATGTCATGTTTTCCTAGTTTGAATGATTTTCAGTTCCAATTCCTTGAACACGATTAGATGGAGAACATGCTTGTGCCCCAATCTGGTTTTCATAAAGTTCAAGAATAACTCTCAATAATGATACTGAATTAAAGAAAAAGAAAATAATGCTGGTCAGCTTCTTGTTTTACACATCCCACAGAAGTGATTCTTAGTTTTCAACTGATGAAATTCTTATGTTGCTTGAGCTATGTTGGAAACATTTTCTTTAAAGCTTCAGAAAGACTTAAAATTATCCAGGTGGTATCAACAATTGAATTTACCAAAGCTCCAATCAATATAGATAAAGGAATGTCATTAAACTTGAAAAATCCAGAATTCATCCACTTGATTGCTTCTGTGTTTCAGCAAATCCCAGCAAATACCACTCCAAACCTTGCACAGTTGTTAAGAGACAAACTAGAGAAAAATAGTGGAGGTACTCCTACAAAACTTAAACATATAGTTGTTGATCACCTAGAATCCAACTCCACAAAGTGAGAACACTGTCTAATTCTGATATTTTCATTCATTACTGTTCATTATTCATCAAACACAGAGCACTCACTGAGTACTAATGACACCATTTCAAAAAAAACGTTTAAATGTGACAAATGCCCCCACTCTTGAATTCAGAATTCGATTTGCATTTGATAAAAAGTCAAATTCATGCTAAGACAGAGTTACAGTACCTTAGAGCCCCAGAATTCTACCACCAAAGTTGACTTTGTTTTGCTGCAAACCAAAACATGAGGAGAAAGAACAGACACACTTGTTTTTATTTTATATTTGAAAGATTAGAAATGGAAGAGTAGTTATGTGATTATCAATTTCGTTTACATTGTAAATTGCATACATTAATTATAACATGTATTCTATGTGGCATAGAATATAAAAGTTCAAAACAGTTCTCCAGGGTGTGCCTCATTTGACATACTATCATTCATATGGAAACAGTAAGGCAGTATGATCTCAATTATCTAGATGTAAAGTCTAAAATTTTAGTCATCTCTCGAGATGTTTTTAAGTATCCTGATGTTTCATGTAATGGTGGCAAACATTTAGATGATTGACTGAATTTTTTATTTTTCATCCAAATGTTTAGGTTCCTTCAGTCATATGGGAACAGTCCCTCAATTAGAGAGAAAACTCTTCTTCTACTTTGGAAAGTCTGCATCAACTCCTAGAAGTAGTCTTAGAAAACCCCTGAGATCTGCTGTTCATATAGCTACTGATCTAGTTGTTGTTGCCAATTGTCGTGGAATTTATTGACTGTCAGCATAAACAGCAAAGGATGATATCACCCTGTCAGTTGCATCAATTTGGTAAAGAGTAAAATAGCATTCCCCCAAAATTGATTGACACTACTAAAATATGTGAGGTTTTTTTTGTTGTTCTCATTTGCACAGTACATTTTCTGAAGATATAATCTATGAAAAACATTATTAATAATGGTAGTTTAAAAAATTTCATCACTTTCCTAGGCATTTAAAATTCTGAAGCTGGGCCCCTGGGTGGCTCAACAGTTGAACATCTGCCTTTGGCTCAGGACGTGATCCTGGAGTCCCGGGATCGAGTCCCACATCCGGCTCCCTGCGTGGAGCCTGCTTCTCCCTCTGCCTGTGTCTCTGCCTATCTCTCCCTGTGTCTCTCATTAATAAACAAATAAAATTAAAAAAATAAAATTCTGAAGCTAATTCACTTATTTAGGGTTGTAATGCAACATTATTAAATTATATGACTAATACAATTAAGACAAGCAAAATTACTCAGAACCAAGAAGCTTCCCTACCTCGTTTTTCTTAGCTTTATAAGAATATATATTTCTTTTTCTTTAATATTTATTTATTTATTTATTTATTTATTTATTTATTTATTTATGATAGACATAGAGCGAGAGAGAGAGGCAGAGACACAGGCAGAGGGAGAAGCAGGCTCCATGCAGGGAGCCTGACGTGGGACTCGATCCCAAGACTCCAGGATCACACCCTGGGCCAAAGGCAGGCGCCAAACCGCTGAGCAACCCAGGGATCGCCAAGAATATATATTTCTAAAGATATTTTTGGGAGTTTTAATTTTTTACTTATTTTATTTTATTCCTTAAGATATAAGAGCATTAGATTTATTTTGAGAAATAGCATAAGGCTGGGATGCCTAGGTGGTTCAGTGGTTAAGTATCTGCCTTCAGCTCAGGGCATGACCCCAGGATCCAGGATTGAGTTCTGCATCAGGCTTCTTACAGGGAGCCTACTTCTCCCTCTGCCTATGTCTCTGCCTCTCTCTCTCTGTCTCTCATAAATAAATAAATAAAATATTTAAAAAATAACGTATGGCCTTTAAACATTCAAATCAAGTACTTTACATGAGTGGAAAAATAATGATAAAGTTGATGAGAATTTCTGGACAGGGTTAGTCTAATCTTAGTGTAAGTTTTTCTGACACCACAGTTGAATGTTCTTACAAGGTTAGTGAGTTCATTGATATGGCCCAGAAATATGATTAACTCATCCATTAAAAGCTTGATGTAAAGCCAGTGAGTCAGACCAGCTATATTCTGACACCAGCAACCCAGACCATTTCCAAGAGGATGAACACTACCTTTTGATTATTTGTGTATTATAGTTCCATCACATCAGGACAAGCAAGGTTTCGAGACTATGTTTAGAGAATCAGGGCACCTCTATGGAGAATTTCTGGTGTCCTTCCCAGACACAGCAGCCTGGATGCTCCTGAGGAAACTTTGTTCAATTTTTAATCTTGAGCAGTCTGCTTGGTTACTACTGGCTGTCCCTGCAAAGGCAGCCCTCCCCCTTATCCCTATGGCCACATGCCCACTTGCACACAAGCTGACCCACTAGACAGGGTTCCACACTCTCATCATCTATTTCAAGAAAAGGTAGTTTATTTTCCCCCTTTCACAGGGTGAATTCAGAAACAAGACGGGTGGAGACTCTGCTTTTATGGTCTCCTTTCACTCACTGCACACCACCGCATTCAATTGCAGTCGGTCCCAATCCCTCTTTCAGTGGCTGTGGGAGCTGTTTTCTATTTTATAGAGCTAATCCTGGCCAGTTTAGGGACGGTACTTCCCCTTAACCACAGACCCAGATGCCCAGGGCAAAGAGCCTGTGGTCATTGTTGGCTGGGCAGCTTGCCCCTTATGTTCACATTTGATATGGTTGCCCAAGTCCTTTTGTGTGTGGCACCCTGCCCACTCCCCAGCCACTGTGCCTGGGTGGGAGGGTAGAGGGGTCCTGCATTCAACAGTATCTCCTATTTCAGTACCATCTCTTCTGGGGAGAGGCTGGTCCCAAGAGGGAATGGCCATATTGTTGCCATATGCTCTTAAATGGTGGCTGACATTTTATTTGCCTAAAAGCAAATGCTTAACTGTCAGAGGGCTGTGAGGCAGACAGATCAGATGCTTCTGGCTACTAGTGAGCTAGAATATATTTCTGCAAGTACCTAAGAAACCCACAAAGATATTTCTTTTGTTAATGGAAACACATGTAATTGGAGAACACCGCTGTCGAAAACCCCTCTTATAGGCAATCATGTAGCACCAGGCATCTGACAATGTGGAAGGTGTGAAGGTGGTAAAGCCAAGACATGAGTCGGGCACTTCACTTTAATGGAGATGAAGGAAAGAGTCTTTTTTTTCTTTCAGAGCTCTCTTATCTTCTGCCTAAGCCTCTATCCCAGGGTGCACAGTCATTCTTCTAAACTCTAAGAGTGACCATCTCCTGAAAGTTATCACTCCATTAGTAAGTGTGCCCAGGAGTGCCCAGGAGCAAAGACTGAATGAGCTGGCTTGCTACCTCTTAACTCAATTTGTGTTAAAAATATTTAAAGCATCTGATTCTAAAATTCGATCTCCCAAAGATTAGAAACACTCATGATGATCCTCTTTCTTACAATCCCTTAGAATTTTCATACCTTTCAGTAGTGAGATGCTACTGTGTAGCGAGAGACTGATCTGGACTGTGCTGAGAATACAAAAGTTAGTGCACAAACCAGAATGAGATGCCACTTCTCACTTACGAGTATGGCTATAATTTAAAAATGTCTGCATATCAACTATACCTCAATAAAGCGGGGGGAGTGCAAAAAGGGGGGTAAAATACCAAGTGTTGGTGAGGATATGGAGAAATGGGAACACTCATACAATGCCAGTGGGAAGTGACATAAGGCAGCCACTCTAGACAACAGTGTGGCAGTTCCTGAACAAGTTAAACACACAGTTAACATATGATCCAGGAATTCCACTCCGAGGTATACACCCAAGATAACTGAAAACATATGACAACACAGAAACTTGTATGTGAACGTTCATAGCAGCGTTATTCATTAGAGTCAAACAGTGGAAATAACCCAAACATCCACCAACTGAGGAATAGATAAACAAAATGTGGTAAAGCCATACCATGGAACAGAAATTCATAAATAAAAAAGAAACACAGTACTGAGACATGCTATAGCATAGATGAGCCTTGAAAATATGCTAAGTCACAAAGGCCACATATTGTATGCCTCCATTTATAGGAAATGTCCAGAATAGGCAAATCCATAGGAGAAGAAAGCAAATTCGAGGTTGCTTATGGTGGAGATCAGGGGAACAATGAAGAAATGACTACTAATGAGCATAAGATTTACTTTGGGGGTGATAAAAGCATTCTAGAATTATATAGTGGTGATGGTTGTGCAACTCTGTGAATATACTAAAGAACACTGAATTCTATCCCTTAAAAGGATGAATTTTACCTCAATTTTAAAAAATTTTAGTGAGCAGACACTTTCTGATAGTGGAGCTCACCAACCTTATTTGTTATCTTCAGGACAACTGTCTGGACTATTGTGATCACTCTTTCTTCGAACAAAATTATTCAATTCTCTTTACTTCCCCCTGAACTTCTTCAATTTCTACTCCCTGAGAGCCCTGAGGTGGAAAGGGAGAAACGGACACACGTGCAGCCCCTAGAGCTGACTACCTGCACTGACACCTACCAGCTGTGTGACTCCTCTCAGACTTAATTTTTTTTTTGCCCATTTTCAGATTATTTATTTTAAAAGACTGTGGTGAAATACACATGAAATTTACTAACATAATAGTTTTTTAGGTGTCCCGTTCAGCAGCACTAAGTGCTTTGACACTATTGTGCAACCAGCACCACTATCCACCTCAGAACATTCTCACCTCCCCCAGCTGAAATTCCATATCCACTAAACACTAGTTCCCCATTCCCACCCTCCTCCCAGCCCCTGGGAACCACCATTCTACTCTAGGAACCCCATGGAAATGGAATAGTCTGGTATTTGCCCTTTCATGACTGGTGTATCTCACTCAGCACAGTGTCCTAAAGCTGTTAGTATGCCCATGTAATAATACTCCAAGTGCTGCTACATCCACGTCACAGCAGGTACCAAAATTTCCTTCCTTTTTAAGGCTGAATGATATTCCATTGTGTGTTTATACCAGTTTGTTTATCTAGTCATCTGTCCATGGATGTATGAGTTGCTTTCACCTTTTGGCTCTCTTGAGTCATGTAACTTTGAATATGAGTGGGTACAAATATTTCGTTAGGATCCTGCTTTCAGTTATTTTGGGTATATACTTGTCAGTGGAATTGCTAGATCATGTTCTACTTTTCATTTTTTAAACCTGTCCTACTGTTTTCTACAGCGGCTGCATCATTGTACATTCCTACCAGCAATGCACAAAGGTTCTGATTTCTCCACATCCTCGACCTGCGTTCTGTTTTGTTCCTTCTAGTAGCCATCCTACCTGGAGGAAGGTATCTAAGCCTGAATTCTCCATTCAAAACAAAAGCATAATACTTCTTGCCCTGCTTACAAACAGGTCATTTTCTTTGCCTCCATTCTTTGGGGCTGTTGGAAGATTTGAAGTTAGTAATGCAGTTTACAGACCGATAAACAATATGCCCCCATATAGAGTTAGAAGTGACTATTTTGTGATTTGAAGAAATATTTCCAGACAAAAGTCCTGATGACCCCTCATTTTGCTCAACAAATCTTTCCTTTTTTTTTTTTTTTAAAAAAAAAAAAAAAGATTTTATTTATTTGAGAAAGAGAGAGAGAGTAGCGAGGTGGCAGGGGCAGAGGGAGAGGGAGAAGCAGACTCCCAACTGAGCTGAGAGCCTGACATGGGGACATGGGGCTTGATCCCAGGACCCTGGAATCATGACCCAGGCAAAAGGCAGACACCCAACCCACTGAGCCACCCAGGTACCCTCAACAAATTCTTCCTAAATAACTCTTACAGTAATTCTTGGCTCTACCTTGATGATCTGGGTTGACAAACTGTCTCCTTAGAAGCATTACTGCACCTTTTGCTACATGGTTTAACTCTTTGGAGTCTTTATTTTTGATAATGCTTGCCTCCTGTCTGGGATGTTAACTCTTCCATTTCACACATCCTCATGGCTGATTTGAGTTCCTGTTGTTGGTGGCAATTCCACATCCTGACATCTAATGACTGGATAAAGAGGGAGAGAAGGAAGAGGAAAACTAGTGCAATATTAGCACCAGAGATGACTGTGGCAAAAGACTGGGTTTATGTTACATTGTTGTTCCTATGCACACTCATAGGGCAAGCACTGGAAATTTGGGGACTTAAGGTTCTAAATCACAGTTGGTAATGCCTTTAGTGCAAGTACTTCTGAATACAATAAAATTCCAGGGCAATGGGATAATTTGCATACTATTCCCCAAAAGTTTTCTGAAATGGGATTAAAAAAATTTTTTTTAAAGATTTACTTATTTGAGGGATCCCTGGGTGGCGCAGCGGTTTGGCGCCTGCCTTTGGCCCAGGGCGCGATCCTGGAGACCCGGGATCGAATCCCACGTCGGGCTTCCGGTGCATGGAGCCTGCTTCTCCCTCTGCCTGTGTCTCTGCCTCTCTCTCTCTCTCTCTCTGTGACTATCATAAATAAATAAAAAAAAATTTAAAAAAAAAAAAAAGATTTACTTATTTGAGAGAGAGAGACAGCAATGGAGCTATTAGGAAAGAGCATGAGCAGGGAGGAGAGAGAGACACAGACTTCCCACTGAGTGGGGAGCCCAATGTGGGCTCGATTCAAGGACCCTGAGATCATGACCCAAGCTGAAGGCAGATGCTTAACCAACCGAACCACTCAGGTACCCTGGGAATTTTTTTTTTTTTTTTTTTTTACCATATTTCACATCTTAAGTCAGTGCTGGGAACCTACTTATATGTGATGTGACTTTATATCTAATTATTACCTGTTCATCATTCACCTGTGTCATCCACATGGGTGTGTGGACCCCTGAGGCTGTTTTCTAAATCATTATTACTCCAAATTTGCCAGTGCTTTAGGATCATCTGAGGAACTTTAAAAAATTTCTCATGCTCAAGGGACATCCCATACCAATTAAATCTGAATTTCTGGGGGTAGGAAATTCCCATGTGCAGTCAAGTGAAAAGTACAGTTTTAAATCAGCATTTCTCAAACTTATCTGAATACAAGAAGGACTTAGAGAGTTTATTTTTTTTTTTTTTTTTTTTTTTTTTAATTTTTATTTATTTATGATAGTCACACAGAGAGAAAGAGAGAGAGGCAGAGACACAGGCAGAGGGAGAAGCAGGCTCCACGCACCAGGAGCCCGATGTGGGATTCGATCCCGGGTCTCCAGGATCGCGCCCTGGGCCAAAGGCAGGCGCCAAACCGCTGCGCCACCCAGGGATCCCGACTTAGAGAGTTTATTAAAAACTCTATTGTACACTTTATTCTTGGATCCCAGCCTGGAACTCCTGAATCAGGATTTCAAAGAGGCCCAGTGATCTGTGGATTTAACAAGCACCCAGGGTCTTACTGAATTATCATTGAGAAATCTGGAGAACCCAATTCTAAAACAATGAAATTAGTAGAATATAACCCAAAGTCACAGTGGGATCCATTTCCTTTGGTATCAATGTAGGTCATCCCTGGGATGTTTCCTTTATGGGTCACATGCTCTGGTCACAACCTGCCCAACTGAGACATATGTGATCCAATAAATGTTCTTCTGCTACAAGCCATTGCTGAATTCCCCTCAATTTTATTTGCCAGTTTTTACATTTACCCTTGCTTCCTCTCCTTCCTCAATGACTGGGCTCTTAAAAAAGTATTAATAAAAAGGGCAGTAAAGGTTTGGTCCCCAACTTCCCTTCAGCAACACTCTTTGTGTTGACCCTGAACATCTGAAAGTTTGCTTGTTTATTATTTTTTAATAAGATTTTATTTATTTATTCATGATAGACATAGAGAGAGAGAGAGAGAGAGAGAAAGACAGAGAGAGAGAGAGAGAGAGAGGCAGAGACACAGGCAGAGGGAGAAGCAGGCTCCATGCAGGGAGCCCGATGCGGGACTCGATCCTGGGTCTCCAGGATCACGCCCTGGGCCAAAGGCAGGTGCTGAACCACTGAGCCACCCAGGGATCCCCTTCTCATTTATTATTAAGGGATAATGAACATTAGCATTGTCACACCACATTACATGGTTATTCGCTTGTTGGGGGGGTGTTCCAAAAGTTTTGAGCACCTACTGAGTGCCAAACATGTGGTATATATTTTGCTATATATGAGTCCCAGTGGGTAATTTTGCCTTCATTATTCCAAATTAGGAAACCCAGGCATGGGCAAGTAAAGCCACTGACTTGGATCAACCGAATATTAGGTGGCAAAGTCCAGATTTGAACTACAGCCTGGCTGATTTAGAAGCCAATATGCCGTGAAAGTTTGCATCAATTGAATACCAGGTGTATTTTCTCTTTGAGATACCCAAGGCCCCTCCTGAGTCCACACCTCTGACTTCATATTGTGGTGCTGGTAATCACTGAGCTTCATTCAGCCCCACAGGGCAGAGAAGGCTTTTGGGCTCCCTGCCCACTATGATGGCCTTGGCATTGACTCTCCAACCCCTCTCCAGTTGGACTTCTGTTGCTGGTGTTTAGATTGATCACCTGCCTCAGCTCTTAGTCTACCAGTTGTGACAGGTGACAACAGAGCTAATTAGCACCAATTGTGGTGATATTTACCATGAGGTGGGTACTTCCTGCTGCGAACTGATTGAGACCAATTAATCATTCCATAGGAGTCTACTGAACAGCGAGCAGCTGGGAACTGACTGTGTCACTACTGACAAGCTCTGCATTTATTGTCACCACTTTGGGAGGAAATGTTTTGTTTTCATCTTGCTACTATGCAGCCAAACCAAAAATGCCAATCCAATACAACAAATTCTGCTTAAATAAGTGTTTATCTCCCCTCCCAAATAATTACATGAATTATTAATTATTGTAGAAAGGAAGAATGTTTCTGCATGCTTCAGTAAACAAGACCAACCTGACAGCAAGGTAGAGAATCTTGGCAAAAATTCTTTGAAATGCAAAGCCATTCTTAGAAAGTAATGGCCTCAGACTGTCAAGTCAACCACACAAAGCACTGGAAACTCTCCTTGTGCCAGGTGTCAGACTGGATAGGACCCACCCTGTATTACACAACAGAACTCGGAAATTCCTCCTTTGTAAAAGGAAAGTTCGGGGTTTTTTTGTTTTGTTTTTTAAAGATTTTATATATTTATTCATGAGAGACACAGAGAGAGAGAGAGAGAGAGAAAGAGGCAGAGACACAGGCAGAGGGAGGAGCAGGCTCCACGCAGGGAGCCGGATGCAGGACTTGATCCCAGGACTCCAGGACCATGCCCTGGGCTGAAGGCAGGCACTAAACCTCTGAGCCACCCAGGGATCCCCTGGAAAGTTCGTTTTTTACAAACTTTGCTTATAAATGGAAAAGTGGCTCCCACTCCTATTTCGGTGGTCAGAACTAATTAGAGTTCTATAGAGAAATCAGCACAAATTTGTATTTTATTTCTTCATAAACTTCTTGTAATAGTTTTAGATTTGCAGAAAAGTAGTTAAGATAGTACCATTCCCATACACCTCACACCTTTTTCCCTACTGTTAACATCTTCCCTATTGTTACATTTCTGTAGTATGTTTGTCACAACTAATAAACCAATATTGATACATTATTACCAAAAGCCTCAAGTGTTCTTAGGTTGACCCAATGTTCTTTTCCTGCTCCAGTATCTCATCCAGGAGACCAAATGACACTGAGTCATCTTGTCTCCCTAGGCTTCTCTAGACTGTGACAGCTTCTCAGACTTCTATTGTTTGTGATGATTGCCAAAATCTTTTTAGGTCTTGCAAGTATTTGGACAAAAAAAGAAACCCAAGAGTTTGAGGTCAGTTGGTGAAAGGGGATTATAACTAACGTGCACACACATAGTCCATTTTTATAAATTTGCTTATTCTAAAAACTTTACTACGGATAAAGCAAGGTGGGGACACACCAACATACCTGGCAATAATGCTCATGAAACATGCTCAGGTCAAAGGAGCTTTTCAGTACAGACTTGTCATCATTTTCCTACCACTTAGTGTGTCTTTTCCAGGAAAGAGGAAACCTAGGTTGCTGTGCCTAGGCTGGATTAGGGATGTGGTGCAAGCAGAAAGTGAACTTTTGCTTCACCAAGAAGGACAAAAAGAATGGGAGTTGATGAATATATGGGTTACTTTCAATGTTAATAAGCACCATCCTTCTTCACATCAAATGTCTAAATCCTGCTTAATTAGAAAAAAAACGGAAGTTGATATTTGGACATGTCAAGTGTTGACATTCACCCCTTTGATTTATGTGAGGTATGAACTAAAGGGAGCAGATTACTTTATTCAAAAGAGAAGCAAAAGACTTCCAATTTGACAGGAAAAAGTGTAGGCAGCATTAACTTCAGTACTTGTTAAAACATGAAGGATTAATAGCAAAAAAAATGGGAGGGAAGAATTGTGAATGTCTCCAGTTCAGTATCTTCAAAAATGTTTGCGGTTTCTGAGAATGGCTCACCCGACCACATGAAAGTGACGCTAAGGGATTCAGCCACACGACTTCTCTAAATCCAGAGCCGGGACTGCTCTACTTTTACCATCAAACCATCTTACTTGAAGTGTGGTCACAAATTAAATTTATTTTTTATTGAAAAAGTACTAAGTCCTTACAAAGGGGGCAAACACAGCATTCAGAAATACCGGTCTTCCCCCACCCGCCACAACCTTGACAGCATCAGCCACGTAAAAGAAGGGTCAGCTTCTTAGTCTATGAATTCTTCCTTGGTTACATAAAAAAGGCAATGTGGCATTCAGCTATAGAATCCAACAGAATTCAAGTATCAGGTATTCTTTTTTATAAATATAAGAGTAAACAGGCGAATCAGATTCAGAATTGTTGTATTGGCAGGATGTCTAAAAACAATTGCATGATAGATCTGTCTTGCTTTGTAGGCAACTTCTTTCTGAATTTGTAAGGTCTGGATTCTGTGCTTGAGATAGAAAGAGGAAGAAAGTGCAGTCTCCCTGGGAATGTCACTCAATAACCCCCTGCTGATAAAGTAAATCTCCATTTGGGGGATCCACCCAAAGAGTCATGGAATATCCCACATTAGGTTATTACCAAGCCACTTAGGTCAGAAATTATAGGCGGGCCATTAAAAAAAAAAAACAAAACAAACAAACTTAAAGTGTTCCACCTATGCATATGCTTTTCACATGGTTTTTTTTTATTTACTGTGGTGGTTTCACCAGCTGTGATGGTGCATAGAATCAGTTGGATCATTCTAAATTTAGCAGGAAAATAAAATAATTTTGCAAAAATAGGTCCTTTCTCATATTAAAACTATATGGTGAATATAGATCTTGGAAAAAAATGGGAAGTGAGGTCCTACATGTAGCCAAGAAGCAATGTGGTACAAAAGCAGAAGCAGGCTTTGTCTCTTTTTATCTGCCTGGAATTACTTAGATATGCTTATGCCTAAGGCACAGAGATGAACCAGATGACCTCTTGGACTGTGTCTAGCTTGGTGGTTCTATTGATAAACTACTACTTTGAAGTACTGAGAAGGACCAAAAAAACCGGGTTTAAGTGCTTGCTAAAAGATGGATGCAAGAGACAAGGGTGAACTGACTTTTGTGATTGTCACCCAACCCAAGGTCCACCCAGCCCCCAATTTCCACACCAACACTTTTTCTACTGAAGTTTCTTTGATGTTTAACAAGAGACCCAAAGACTGGGAGTGAATAGAGTATGGAAAGGGGTGGAAATCTGCCCAGTTGTTCATTTCTAAGTGGAAAGAAGTCCCCTCTTAACATAACATGTAGGTATACTTGGAAGATCAGAGGATAAATAGGTATCAAATTCCCCAGTGTTGAACCTTAGCTGGTTTTTAAAAGAAGGACAAAATAATAAACAAACTAAGAGACAAACAAAACTACGTATAAAAATTCCTTTGGGATCAAATTGTTAAATTTATAGTACTTCAGGGATTTTTCTGTCTTTTTTTTTTTGTCCCCTAGGGGAAAACTCCACCTCATAAGACTCAGAATGTACAAATTAAAGGCCATTTACATGGAGTTTGAAGTTTCCAGTTTTGGAAAAAGAATGTGGAGCCATATGAAAGGCCATCCGTCAATAGAATGCTGTCTGAACCATGCCCTTCATTGAATGATATGGCTGATAGTGCTGGTCAGCTGGAAGAAATGTGATCGTAATTCCCAAACACATATGTTAGAGTACACCCAATACGCATGCCAGTCAATTATCATAATGGAGTGAAATATATTGCCTTGTGCATACTTAAATAAAATTACACAAAGACAACATTTTTTCTCCTCCCCCCCACACACAAAAAAATTGAAACAATTAATTAAAAAATATTTTCTGTAAAGAATAACAACGGTTTTTCATATAACCTGAATTTTGTTCATAGACTTGTTATGACAAGCATTTTATCTTTGGAATTGGGGGCTACTGAGATTTAGAGAGTAACCAGTGTACTCCAAGAGTTGGAAAAAGAAAGGTGTCCAATGTTCCTGAGAAAACAGGAACAATATGAAACCAGATGATGAAGAGTTAAGAAAAACTTCTCAGCCTGCTAATGAACTCCATCCTGCCCTGGTGAGACCACCCTCCTTTTTAAGTAAGAGGTAATTTAATATGCATCTAACTCCGTTGTGTTTGGGTTTCATCCAATCTAAGAGTATCAGTGTGATAAATTATAATGAATTGTCTGCTATACTTCACAAAGTGACTACAACAGACCTGAAAAACAAGATCCCTCAGCCTGATTTTCCAACTCCCTTAGAATACTTTTTGCCTTACTCCTGTCAGACCACTCAGAAATCTGAAAATGTCTTATAGCTCCCTCACACTGAAAGTTATGTGCTTCGAGCTCCATTTGATTAGATCCACAATTGTTGGCTGTCTCTATTAAATCAAGCCCCACACTTGAAAATGACACCAACTGTGAGACCAGCCAAATAATATAGCAAGAGAACTAACATGGCTCCTTTAGTTTCCAAAAGGTTTCTTTACATGTTAATTTCCTTTTGTAATCCACACTGTGTGCTGGGAAGTGGGTTAGTGAAATGGACTCCATTCCTATTTCAGACTTTGAAAAAGCAGCTGGATTGAGGCACCCTAGTGTCTACAGGGAAAATGGGCAGAGACTGGAAAGGGGGTCAGGAAACTCAAGTCCTAGCAGGGGCCTGTTGCTACAGCTGTGGGATTTGTGCATATGACTTAACTCCTTTAGAAGGATGGTTTCTTCATTTAGGTTAAGAACCACTGTCCTAGGGAAAAGGCCACCTTCTTTTCATTCAATGGCTTTAGGTAAGTCCAGCAGCTCAGAATGCAAAAGCAAGACTGTTATTCTATAGTTGATCCATCCTAAAATCAATAGATGATCTGTCATAAATAAAAGCAATGGGTCTGGTATTAAGCTGTTCCCTGTGCTGGTGGGAGGACAGCAGCCTTAGGGTGACACACAAAATTCATGTGGGAGGGGCAGGATGGGATTTTTTTCCCTCCTATTCACAGAATACAGATGTTGTCATGTAAAGATTCACGGGCTGGTAGTCAAGATCAATTTTCTGTGTGAAAATCCTATTAATTCTTTCAGGCTTAATTTCCTCATAGGCAACATAATGGGATGTTGGACTTGTAAGCCTCACAAGGGCATGTGGTATGCTTTTCTTTTCTGTGTTGAGCTTTGTGCCTAAGACAGTTCCTAAGAACTAGTAGGTATGTGCATTCATTTCCTATTGCCGCTGTAACATTACCACACACTGATTGGCTTCAAGCAATACAAATTTATGACCATACACTTCTGGAGGTTAGGAGGACTGAAATTGAGGGGTGAGCAGGGCTGCATTCCTTCCTGGAAGCTCCAGGGGAGAATCAGTTTCCTCGCCTTCTTTCCAGGGTCTACAGGCTGGCCTCATTCCTTGGCTCAAGGCCACCTTCCACCTTCAAAGCACCAATGGCTGCTTGAGTCTTCCTTCTATCATATTGCTTTGATTCTGCTTCCATCATCACATTTCCTTCTGAGCCTGACTCTCCTGACTCCCTCTTTGACTTATTAGAACCCACCCTTGTAATTACGTTGGGTCCACCAAGATAAACTGGTATGATCTCCTTTTCTCAAGAGCCTTAATTTAATCACACCCACTAAACCCCTTTTGCCACATGAAGGGATATATCTTCAGGTTTCCTGTATTAGGAAGTAGACATGTTAGGGTGGCCATTATTCTGCTTACTACAGTGTTCAATAAACATTTGATATTTTGAGACAATGGTAAAGCAAATACTTTGAATTATTTGTAAGGTTAGCTAATTCCCATAGTTCATCACTAGCCTAAGTCATGGTCACATGTACACTGTACACTTCTGATCCCTCTCAAACATACGACCTTCATTCTCATTCAAGCTCATGTTCACCTGACCCTGTTTTAGCTTCAAAAATGCATGCTGGTTCTATTCTATTCTCTTTCATCTGGTAGACAGAATATAATCTGTTGTGACAGATTTTCCTGACCAAGGTAAGTGAATTGCTCACTGTCACATAGAGACAAAGATACTACAGCCAGAATAAAGATTTAAAACCCTCTTCCACTTCCCTTGCATCCCATCTCATATTAAACTCTTTTCTCCAATTACCATTTCAAGCAGGTCAACCAACAAAGAGAGGGTGGTAATCTTCAGGCAGGAGTAAAGATGCATGGACCATATTGTAATCTTACTGAAAACTCAAGCTTTGCTATGTGATTAACAAACTCCAAAATAAATCCTTCAAATCAAAGTCATGGTCCCTGAACTATTCTCCCACTAGAGGTGCTACCACAATCAAGATGCATATACCTTCTGTCAAAACTCTTTAAATTTGTCTCATGACATTAAAAACATGACAATAAGCTACTTCCAACTACCACCCAACCCTCCTCTCACCAATGCAGGATGATTTTGGTGGGCAACCTATAGGAACTTTAGTGATGGACAACTATATATTTTCATCTTGAAGTTTTCCATTGTTCTGAAGCAACTGACCTTTTATGCATGTTAGTTTGTGTCACCTGGGCAAATTTCTCCCAGTTTTCAATCAAAACAATTATGGGAATCCTGTCTTATTGTTAGCTGTAGCATTCAGAAAGGGATGACAACCTATTGTATTTGTTTAATACCAGTTTTATTGATGTATCATATATAACTGGTATCAAAGAGTAATTGGGAATAATTGTAAATTAATGGAACACTGTACTTAAGTGTGTTGACAGTAAGAGATAAGTAATGAAAACTAGACTGACATGCAATAACACTTCAGAATTCTATAGCCCCAGGCATTATCTTCTTTTAAATGTGGCAACCATACCGCATTATATCAGTGACAAAGTCCACAGATTTACTTACTGATTATTTTAAGTGCAAACCAAATATCTCTATGGTCTAGAGGAAATAATTGCACAAGGCTCATAACATGTAAGTTCTCCCGAACAATTTTTCCTGCAGTTCTAGTAGGTTATGAAATATTTAGCACCTACTGTTTGCACACATAAATTTCCTGAGTTAGGTTTAACACAGCACACAGCTCTCACTAAAGAATGTGAATTTCTATCGGAAAATCTAGTTCAAAGGTAAACAAATATCTACTATGTATTTTTTCCCCTTATTTAGTTCCATACTCTGAACATGAGCCTTAAAATGTAAAGAAACTGGGCAAACATTATATATATATATATAAAATTAACAATATTTCATATCAAGAGGCAGGACAAATACACACAAAATAAAGTTGAATTTCTAAATAACTATTTCTGGAGTCAGAAAATGCTGTAACTTGGCAGTGATAAATGTCTTTCACATGGCAAATACAAAGTACTGTGGAAAGTTCCATCCATGTCTCTGTTGGCCAGCTCAAATGTAGAGGTGAAGGACGTTGTCAAAAGGCAAAAAAAAAAAACAAACAACCCCCCCCCCAACCCTACATCTTTTTAAGGCAATCAGATTAGGAAGGCAATAAGTGTTTCATTTTCCTATATAATTTGAATAACTACCTCACTTTTTCATCCCCCTTTCCAAAGGGGGGGCTATAGCTAGTTGCAAGTTGTCACACATCTGGAAGACTATTTTAAAACACATTCAAAATGTTTTGACTACATGATGCCAAGCATCTGGCAATACAAACTCCTCTAAGGTATTTTTCTTCTATAGAATGCAGTCTATGTAGAAAGTCATTGTGCCAGATTTTGAAATACATGTTTTATTCGCAGAATGACAAAAATACATATGCAAAGGTAAGGTTTTCCTTATGCTTTTGATTTAGGTAGAGTTAACTTAATGATGTTAACAGAGTTGCCATTGATTCTTGCATTACTTGAACTACCATCTAGTTGTGCTCTCCCCCTGTCCCCAAAAGCCCTTCAGTGGCCTCTACTGGTCAGTTCCTCCCCAGGAACATTCTATCCCAGACGGACAGCATTCACTCACTTGTCTAAATAGTAACGGACTTTATTGGTTTCATTCCACAGCAAGGATGAGGGAAAGCAAGGTTTCTAGTTTTCCCGGTCTAATAGGAACCAGCCTTAGGAATACCTGTGGTTCACCAACCATCCCCAAACCATTTGCAGGATCTTGAGGTAGGAGGTAGGTATTCTTCATGTGAGGTCGCCTCCCTCCTAATGCAAGCTAGCTCATACTTCCAAAGGCTGTTTCCACAAACTAACCTAACTATCCCTATATCTCCACTCTGCTTTCAACTTTTCAGATGAAGTCTAAGTCAGATGGCACCACTGGGGGGGGGGGGGTCTTCTGGGTAAAATATGCACTAATTATTTCAGTTTTATAGCTTGCAATCTACTGCAGATAATTCACTCTTGCTCTTAACCTAAGAGAAGAGGGATAGATTCCTCATAGGTAGGATACAGACCATATTCATCATTGTGGCCTTAACACCTAAACAGGGTGCTAGGCACCCTGTTAAACTGTTCTGCATGAAATGCAATGTGCTCCAGTGTTGCAGGAAAGATCACTACATTCCAAACTTGAAATAAACTTAGCCCAGTAGTTGGGTTTGAGTCTAAGCAGTGTTCGCAATTTGGATAGTCACAAAGAGCAGACTCATGGGGTGGGTTGGCCAGAACTCTATTAGCATTAGGGTGCTATATAAACTATAAAGACCCAGGTGTTATGAACTTTGGAGACAGTGGAGTACCAGCTTGCCGTATTTAGGCTTCCTTGACACAAAGAATATTCTCTTTGGGGAGAGAATCACTCTGTCTCCTTCATGGAACATGCCCTGACTGGCTTGTTCTGGAAGTTACCAGGCTATTCAGGGCTCTGGAATATGATCTGCAACAATGGCTCCACAGCAATGAAAACCAGCATGTAGCTGTGAAGCTTGCTCCGGAGGTGAGTGAGGGCAAGCCCTTGGTATCTGATGGGGTGGGAGCAGAGGGGAAGGCTGCGGGGCTTAGCTGTGGGAGTCCCAGCAAGCTGCCTTTAGCATCACAGGTAGTCCTTGAAACCTTATTCGTGAACATACTTGTGACCTCCTCTGGGAGGGCCCGGAAAACAAGCAAGAGAATGTGAAGAGCCCAGAAATCTTAAATTGCAGATGAGATGAGAACTTTAGATGTATGATTTATACTGTTAACAAGACCTCATTAAACCAGTCTGATGTAGCCTAGGAAAACCAAGATTTGAGAAATAGATGGATTAACACACAGAAAGAGAGAAAATGAGTTTGATGACATCAAGCAATATAATATTTTGCTTTTCTAGAATATATCTAATAGCATAATGTATTGCTATTTCCCTTTTAAATATATTCTAAATCAAGCATTTGGAGCTGTTTTGTAATCCTGTGAGCTGAAAATATTTCTAAGAAACATGTAGAAAATCTCCTAAGGATTAATAGTTCCAAGGTGAAGAATATATTTTAACTCAGAATTCCTCAAGAAAACTCGTCTTCTCTGTAGGTTTTACAAATAAAAGCAACTGCTGGCTAATATTTCTAACCTTTACTCAGTTTTCTGTCGATGAAAAATCAGAATCAGGGATTATTACTTTTGCAAAGAATGTTTAGACATCCCAGTGACATGATGACTATATAAAATATAATTCAAATGATCTCGGTTTAAACACTGACTTTGACAGTTAGTAAAATCATTTAATTTTCTACTATGGAAACTATTTTAATAATTTTAACCACTTTTAGATTATATCAATTCTTTGAGATGAAGTACGATGGAGAATCAAAATAATCTTGGTAAATTGAGCTCTATTGCAAAAATGATTTCCATTCTTCAGCACAGATATTAATGGATAACCTTTCGAGGGCCTCTTCCTTGAATTTCTTCTTCTTCTACCTCTCCCATCTCCCACAGCTCAAAGAAAACCTAGCTCATGAAAACAGACTTACTTAATGATCCCCTTCCCTCTGCTTTCTCCCATTCTCTTTCATTCACATTCCCAACTTTGCATCTCTCTTCTCATTTTCCTTTTTTCTTTCCGGGGAATGACCACCTCAAAGGATTAATTCAGAACAGGCAGCAGAAAATGGTAACAAGAGTGGGCAAATCAGGATGTGGATTTAAAATCAAGAGGTATTTTAAAGGAGGAGAGTTACTCAAATTAAACATATGTTAAGAATATGGGTTTGTTGTTCATGGCATACCTGCTGCCTGCCATCCCACCCTCCTCGGAGCAGTGTTCAAGGGCAGAGCATTCCCTAGTGGAATAATAAATTGAGCGGCTTGAGTGAACATGGCTCTGGGCAGCCCGGCAAGCTTCCTGTCCTCTTGGTCTGGCTTCGCTGTTGGAACACAGGTGGTAGCCGAACTAGCTGAACTACTGAAATGGACTGTGGCCCCTTGGGCTCAGAGCCAGAGAGAAGGAACAGAATTCCAGCTCCAAGTAATCAAGCTTCGGGCACATAAACATTTGAATATTCAGTCCTAGCATTTATACTGAACTTTGTTTTAACTGATATTGCTTGTTTCCCAAGTCATCAGCATTCTGACCCTGTTTCATGTAAACCAGGTAACCAAAATCCATTGGGTCTTTTGAGAAATGGGCTGTACTGATGCTCAGAGTACTTCTCTTTGGGCTAACCTGCCACGACCCTGAGGATATGGCAAATTGTACTGTGTGGGTAAAAATGAAGAGCCTTACCCTATTTCTACACTTCCAATCTTCCCCGTGTATCACACTGTGCCATTCTCTGCTGTCCCAAAATTTTGTGCTCAAATATTATTGATGAGAACCAGTCACACTGATGCTCATTACAGGGTGTCAGTACCAACTATGCAGAATAGCAATGTATCTGCTCAGATGTATCCTTCCTCGCTTCAGAGGAGTTTTGAGGTTGAAAGCAGTAATTCATATATCTCTGACTTGAATGCACTATACTGATTGGCGAGATTCCACAGTCTTGGATCTCTTGGGATAAGGATCCGTGATATGGACATTAAGGAATCCATAAGGATTTTGAGGGAAATATTTTTAATTTGGTTTTGCAATAAAATAGGTCCAAAAAAATTCAAGACCCCTTTTTCCCATTTGTTTTGATATTATTCCTAGGACACAGGAACTACCTAACCAGCTGTGAAATTATGACAGAATAATGAAGGATACCTGGTCTCCCTTTATGTTGACTCAAAAGTAGTACTTTCTAACTAAAAGAATAGTGTTGGGGAGCAAATGTCCTCAAGCATTTCACAAATGTCCATTTATGAAGCATAATGTACAAACAACAAAACCTTTTTAAGTCTTCATTAAAACAATCAAGCCCCTGACATTTGATTACCAGTTCAGGTTATCACACAGTCTTGGTGCAAATATATTTTCATCTTTCTGTAATGATGTCCCAAACCAGTAGAGAACCTGATATATGAAAATTCCTATTTATACAAAAAATAGTTTGGAGGACGTGATTATTCGCTTCCCAAAAAAAATTCATTTAGTTTTCAAGGTCTCCTCTAGTGAGCCATATTTGATTAAAGACTGGCCTTCTTTCTCGTTGTTGTCTGAATCTGTGATGTTCTTTAGAACTTGACTCAGATGTTCTGAGAAGCTATATAGCTTCAGTATAAAGATGGGAAAATTCAGTGAAACCCAGTTCCAAAATTGAGCAAGTCCTCAAAATTTGAGCAAACATATTCAAGAAGATATCATGAAACAGAGAAATAGCATGATCAGAAGTGTGGCTTGGGAGAACGGGAGGGAGGGAGTCAGTAGACCACAGGTAGAACTTTCCTTCTACTGAACACTTTTCCCCAAAGTGAAGCCTTTTCATCAATTTTAGTGGCAATAGGTTGACACCAGCTGTTGCACCTTTTTTTTTTTTTAAATTTTTATTTATTTATGATAGTCACAGAGAGAGAGAGAGAGAGAGAGAGAGAGAGAGGGGCAGAGACACAGGCAGAGGGAGAAGCAGGCTCCATGCAGGGAGCCCGACGTGGGATTCGATCCCGGGTCTCCAGGATCGCGCCCTGGGCCAAAGGCAGGCGCTAAACCGCTGCGCCACCCAGGGATCCCCTGTTGCACCTTTAATGGAATGATGTCAAAGAAAGCCAGGTGAAGACAAAGATGCTGAGATGCATGAAGAAGGTGGGAGGGGCAGACAGTATTGTACTCATGTGCTCATTCCCACTCCCATGGCAACCCAAAGCCAGCTGCCTTGCTAAAGAGACTGTTTGTTCCCCTTGATATTCCAAGGTGACTTTGCCTCTGTCTGTGATGCATAATCTTTTAGGATGAAATGCCATTCTGCTGCAGGCACACTGGGAAACTGCAGCACTGGCCAGAGATGATGGGATGGTTTGCTCTGGGACAGGAGCAGGAACAAAGTTC
Source organism: Canis lupus dingo (assembly GCF_003254725.2). Classification (NCBI taxonomy): domain Eukaryota; kingdom Metazoa; phylum Chordata; class Mammalia; order Carnivora; family Canidae; genus Canis; species Canis lupus. Next base: position 20,969,740 of record NC_064256.1, on the reverse strand, counting down.
AAGCAAGGCAAGATGATGACAGGGGAAGACAGAAAGGAGACGAATTCAAGAGAATTCAGGAATTGAATAGGTGGTTGACCCAGAAAACCATGAAGTTTCCTCCAAACCCTGAGATTCTACAAGTTTATTTATATATTAAGAGGTTTAACGGAAGTAGTAACTCATAGATGAGAAACAATTTACACACACACACACACACACACACACACAAATAAAAGGGAAAGCAAAAAATCTCTTTCTACTCCCTGTAGAGTAGGACACAGCTAAACTATCTTAAAATGGTCATTTGACTTAGCTGGGGATATGCTGTCATTGAAAAATGATTAGAAGATGAAATAAAAAAATAATCTCTGGTTACAAATATTAAATGGGTATGGATGCAGAACTATGGATTATAGTAGTTAAGACTGGCCAATGGGAAAAAAAAAAAGACTGGCCAATGAAGTGTCTCTGTTGCTCAGATGAAATTCAATTAAATTTATGATGGAAATCTCCATGAATCCACACAAAGTCCGTGCAAGGGTATGCCCTCTCCAGCATTTCTGTGTGTGTGTATGTGTACGCATGTGCAGGTGTGCTACTGATGGAGTACATTTGCTTTGACTGCGGAGCTCTTTCCAGGCATTAAGAGTCACGATTCTAGTTTTTATACTTAGAAAATGCTCAAAATGTGTTTCTTCCTAGGGGAACTAAATATTGTGCCACTTTGAGAGTCAAGCCCTTTGAAGCCCATCAATTGTTGCTTGAAACCTTCTGATTCTATTTTCGTAGAACCTTTGTCTCGTATTTGCTGAAAGGCTTTGAGCTCTTACACAAACATTTTTCTTGTGGCAATTTTCACACAGCTGAATGCTTTTATTTGTGTGGCAGGTACCACACATGATAATATACATCATTAAATTAATAGTGTTCTCATACAAAAGTTCTCTTCCAGGATTTGTTTACCAGCTGTCCCATTGTGGGATCAGAGGGTGGGATACTTTTGATTTTAAACACAAGGAAAGGGACGGGGGAGCCAGGCTTTTAGTGATGGAACCTTTTGGGGCCCTAGGGTAACTGTTCCACATCTTGTACAGGAGAACACAGCGTATAACATCACTGTCCACACAAAGCCCCCACCAAGATTAAAAACCACACATAAGGCAAAATAATTTACTAAAATGTAAACCAAGATCACTCTCTTTAAGAAACAGTACATGCAGGGGGAAAAGCTGAAGAAGTCAAAGGGAACACTCATGCGTAAGCCGCCTATCTGCTGTTCTTAGCAAGGTGAGCAGACCCAGGCAGTACTCTGTGGGACATTTTGGCCTCTCTCTGCTTCATGTTCTGGAATTATTTTTTCCATTTTTTCATGCTGTTTCTGTAACATAACCTCTTTACATAGTTTATCTCAGGAAATGACAATTGGCTGTCGAATCCCATACAAATTGATTGGATATGACAGCTCAAAGGAATAAATATTCTGCAGAAAAGAAAGTTTTTACTTATACTCTTGTATTTTCAAACCTTTTTTTTTTACCCTTTCTTGCTTAATTTTATTATTTCAATTAGATCATTTAAAAATCAACACATCACATACCAACCTCCCCTAAGAGCAATCATAAGATTTGATGATTTTTCTGATATACAGGCTAGGGTTTCGAATTTGCATTATTTTATCTACTGAATTAACTATGAATTCTAAACCAAACTAATGCTGCCATGTGTTTTTAAACATCTCTAATCTAAACCATCTGGAGAGGCATGGTTTTGCAAAGGCATCCTTTTCAGGACACTCTGTGGATTTTGTCACTGCTTGAGGTTTTGGCAAACCATCAACATTACTATAATTCTCTTTTATGAAATATAGCTTTTGACTAGGATTTTAGATCTTGGGTGTGTGTGTATATATTTATACGAGTATGGGCACTTGTATACAATTTTTGCTCCTGTTCCTTTCTCTTTTCAGAGGACCATATTTATAATAAACTTATTTTATTTTTTAAAACTTACTTTAAAGAAATAAAAGTTTGTCATTGTATATAAGGAATAAATTTAATTTTACCTACTCAGCATAATGACAAACCAAGTTATAAAGAAGCAGAGAAGTACTTCTGAATAACCCACCTTACTGGACATAGATGATGGAAATATTTTTTTAAACAAGCCATTAGGAGAAGACATGTCAGCTTTAGAGACCACAACAAAAAAGTGTAGATATAAAATGCTTATAGCAACAATGATTTGTGGCAGGTAAGATATGAGCTCAATATATTTATGCAGAGATCACAATTCAAACTTGGTTAAGCTAAGTTTTTTGCTTAAGAAAAGCAACACACTTTAATTCTTTGGCTAATAATGAATGTACCATTTTAAAATTATAAACCAAATATAAGCATGATAAACACAAAGTATAGACTACTTGTTACAACAAAGGTTAAAAAACTTCCCCCAGAAGTCAGGATGGTGGTTCTACCTCCACAAAGTCTCCTCAATAATAATGCCTTCAAGGAATTTCAAGAATTAATCACAAAAATGGAAAAGATAGCTTTTTGCGGAGAGCCACTATCTGAAATGAATTAAAATGCTAATGTGACAATTGAGGAATATGAACATCTCTGTAATTTATTAATAACACAGTATGTTCAAACAACCTCTTTCGTTCAACAATATTAGGCAACTTAAAGACATATATAAATCGAGAGGTTTTGGTCAGGTTTGTAGAGGGGAAAATAGGATTTTTTTTTAATAGGGTCTATTTTTAAGAAGTAGCTGGTCTGAAGTCCACAAGTGGGTCTTGTGCTTAGAATATAAAGATGCCAAGTAAATGTATAAGCAGCCTCTCAGAGGTAGTAGCAATCTAGAACACTCTCAGTGGATGGATGCTAACATGGCCTGAATACTATACTCACCTTTCCACTGTTCACTGTTTCCCTTCCTGGAATGGGTCCTCCATATCTATAACTCTGAGGGAGAGGGTTGCCCTTCTAAGACTCCTTTTTTCTCCCTTTTTAGAACTCCTGGTTCTACCTATATTAAGATGTTCCATTCCAGAGAATGGAAGCCTCATGCACAGGGGCCCTGAATCATATGTCTTTAGGAGGGACAACTCTCAACAGGCATGTTAATCCAGTCTTGGATGAAAGTAAAACATGTATCAACCCCATCTGCCTTACTCTTGCTCCAGAGTCTGCAGAGTAGGTTCAGCTATTCTGTGTTGTACACTGAATTGTATCCCCCACATTTTATTCCAATTGTAGCAAGAACTACTATCAAACTCCACTCATTGGATCAGAGATTCTTGTGTTAGTGAAAGGCGTGCCACTCATATAGCACACTACCTACACTTGTGAGTTCATCAGCCAGCCAACAGCCTCAACTCCAAGCTCTAGGGATCCCCAGGTGGCGCAGCGGTTTGGCGCCTGCCTTTGGCCCGGGGTGCGATCCTGGAGACCTCGGATCGAATCCCACGTCGGGCTCCGGGTGCATGGAGCCTGCTTCTCCCTCTGCCTGTGTCTCTGCCTCTCTCTCTCTCTCTGTGACTACCATAAATAAACAAAAATTAAAAAAAAAAAAAAAAAAAACTCCAAGCTCTAAAAACATGCAGATTCCGCCCCCCCCACCCCGCCAAATTCGTGTTTTACAGCCCTACCACTCAATATGCTTTTATTTGGAGATGGGGCCATTGTGAAGTAATCCACTTCAGATAAGGTCATGAGAGTAGGTCCTCACATGCTACAAGACACCAAAGAGCTTGCTTTCTTTTTCCTTCTCTCTGCCAAATGAGGACATATCCAGAAGGCAGGTGTCTATAAGCCAGGAAGAGAGTCCTTACCAGAAACCAAAATGGCTGGCACTTTGATCCTGGACCTACCAGTGTCCAGAATGGTAGGAAAGTTATTTTTGTTTGTTTAAGCCACACAGTCCACGGCATTTTTTAGTGGCAGCCTCAGGAGACTGATACACCTATATAATCTCTTTTGTCCTGGCAATAATTCTAAGAAGAAAGTAGAAACCCATTCCTGAGACCAAGGCTTCTCTGATCTCAGTGAATGGCTGGATGGTAGAGTGGTGAGGACAGGGGGAGGGACAGGCTAGAAAAGCTGCTCATATTGCCATCTGGCCCTCATTGCACAGCATTAGTAATTCCTGGGGCAATTCTCTGATGAAGTACAACTGGAGAAAGCCCAGTTAGGACAGTTTTAGTACAGGAGATGGGGAAGGAAGGACAGGCATTTAGGGAATCAAGTAAAATCTTCACTGTTGGGGTCCTGTGCCTTCAGTCATATGTGCACAATTCTGGGGCAGAGCAAACATTGGTAAGTCTCAGGTTTTGTAATAATATTAAACTTCAGCTCGATCACTTGCAATATGAGATGGTAAGACAAAACAATTAAAAAGGATTTGTTCTAAGGTGTATTCTCATTATGTCCTCTGCATCAAATAGGTCACTTGGTTCCTTGTAAGGTATACAGTCCCATGCATTGCTATTTTCAGACAACAAATTGTCTGTGACACAATCCATCTGTTATAACCCTGCTGATAATTCTAATTTCCCTAGATGAATCCCAATGATCAATTCTGCTTGTGCTATTTTTTTTTTTTTTGAGCAGATTTCAGAAAGAGGGCATATAAAGAATGAGAAGTGGTAGGCATTTTCTCTGCTCCCAGCTTCCTAGGCCCAAAGAGTAAAAGAAGCTCCTGCTATTTGACTAAATAAGAATCAGTGTCTAGCTCAAGCCTCAATCATTGGACCAATCATACTCAATTGGCATAAAAGAAGTATTTCTGAATGTCCGTGTTTCATTTCAGAATGTACATGTAAATTCCCTATGCTTTTTTGTAAAGGCATAAAGTAGCTGCTATGCTACTGTTCCTCATCCAATCTATATAATATATTCTGTATCTTTTACGTAAGAGCTGAAATTCACACTTACATCATATGTATTCCTCGGTTTTTCCATAATTATATACTTTGAAAAGTGTATCACAGTCTATACAACAATGGTTCAGGTGTCCTTTTCTGGGTTTCTCCAGTCCATCATCGCAATGGAAACTGGGTTTTATTTACATTAGTTAGCATGTTCTTTGTCCACGGACTTTGTTCTCTAATTACTAGGCACCTATTCATTGCTTGGACTTTGGGTCATCCCAGGAACTCATTTTGAATATGTAGCTCTGGTTGTCAAAGAACTTTATATTCTTTCATCCTATTTACCTTAAAAGTAAAAGCTGCCAGTGACTTTATCAGCAAAATTCGGGTTTATTCGGGAATAAAAGAGAATTGCAATCCAAGACAAACAAGCTGCAGCAAAACTACAAGCAAGTAGAGAGGAAAAGGAGAGGCAGGTTTTTTAAGGAGATAAGGGGTAAGTCGGGAAGGCTGTTATCAAGTCTACTGGAGTAAGTTGGGAGTTCCAAGTATGGTGGCTTTTCATTGGCTGAGCTGTTACCTGTGGGGGAATGAGGAAAGTGCTTCTTCCTCCAGCTGGAGTAGTAGTGCAGTATCCATGTGCAAGGTCAAGTGGGCCTCTTCCTGTTGGGTCGGCAACTGACTGGGAGCAGTAGGGCATTAGAGCTCCCCCTGCTGAAAGCTCCTGACTATTTTAATGAGGTTTCCTGTTATTATTTTCATAATTGCCTCCTCTTATTGACTTCTACTGAATAACCACTCCTTGCTGTATTCAAGAGAAAAACCTAAAAAATACTTTTTCTTTTTTCTTTTTATCAGCCAGGCCATATGAAAGTTATCCTTCCTTTTTTTTTTTTTTAAGATTTTATTTATTTATTTATGAGAAACACACAGAGAGAGGCAGAGACACAGGCAGAGGGAGAAGCAGGCTTCACGCAGGAAGCCTGACGTGGGACTCAATCCAGGGTCTCCAGGATCACACCCTGGGCTGAAGGCGGTGCTAAACCGTTGAGCCACCCGGGCTGCCCAAAAGTTATCCTTCCTTTAAGTAAAATAAAAATTCCTAAGTCAAACTCTAACACTTCTCTGGTCATAATACTCCTTGGAAAGTGCATTTAAATTCATTTATATCTTTGTGTCCATAGCTGTTTGGTTGATTTGGATTATGGACCACAATCAGTGCTGTGTGTTGGCGGGGGGGAACAAAAATTGATGGGAGAAGAAATCAAGTTCATTGCAATAAACCTCATAGTTCCACAGAGATGGCAGGAAGTCTCTTTTCCACAACATGACAACAAAGCCTCAACAACTCCCCCAGGTGACTCAGCAGTGTGGTCAGCTAGAAGCAGAGGTTCTCGTCCCCCTCCTAACCCCAGCCCACATTCCCTCCTGTGGGACCATCACTCTTCATGGGGCAACTCTCTTCAAGTCAATAGGGAACCTCACCCAGAACCAAACACTCTAGATGGTGAAAGCCATGAGTTGCAATCTTACCTGTACCCTTTATAAAATCTTAATGAGAAGCAAAACCATATATAGGAAGAAAGTTAACTGAGGATTTTAAACACAGATAAAAATGAAATTAGTATCATTCCACATTTTGCTTTCCCTCTGAAATAAGGAGGGTTTCAGGTCTTTGTCAGTTTCAGGTCATTGTCAAATCTTTAAAAAGAAAATGTTAAGAACAAAGAAACCGAATCAGGAAAAAATAAAAGTAAAAATAAAAACCTCTGACCAAGCCAAGCCTCTAAATATAGCTTTTCCACTTACCTCAATGCAGATAATTCTAAGATCTATATTTCTGATTCTATTCATTCCATTTGAAAGAGAAAGACCACACCAGGGTAAGCAATGCAGGGTGGTCAGAATGCATAATCTAATGACAGTGTGTGGAGGCCACTACAGAAGATGGCAGGAGCCCTGCCAGACTGTGTGGTGGGGCTGACTGGCTGATTTCTATGCACAGTCCACTGATGTTTTCCAAGTATGGACAGCTCTTACAGAAATGAAAATAGAAAATGCAGGACCAGAGCCCACACTAAAAATTCAGTTTAGCAAAGACATGAAACTGCCTATGGAAGTAAAGGGTATTTGGCCTTGCTATTCTTAACGGGGAGAAACGAGCCTTTATACTGCAACCTTTTTATGATTCGGCTAAAAGCCTGTCAGTCTTTGGAAAAGAACACTGAACTGATGTCTGTGTCTTGTGCATTTGCTTTCTAGTGTCTGAAATGATATTTTTCTGAGCCATTGGATTTGTTTGCAATTATGCTGTTTCAAAAAATATGAACAATCCACAAAGATCAGCAAGAAATGGATAACTAATGCAATATTCTAAAATGATACCAGTATAATCATCATAAGGCACCCATGGCTTCTCCCTATCCATGCTCCTTCCTACTAAGCAAACTGTCTAATTTTGAAATTATTGAAACAACACAGGAGAACGATGGAAGCACACTCAAACTATCTGATTTCAGTGAGACAGCGTCTAGAAGGGACCGGTTGTAGTAAATAAACTTTACCAAAGATCAGAAAGGATACAGAAGATAAGCGATAGGTCTATAAGTAGGGGTTTTGGTTTTATTTTACATGTATTATAATTCTGTGGGCTCTCCAAATTCCCCTTTAGGTTTAGAAGATGGTAAGGAGAGCCAATTCTAGGACCATCTAACCAACGTCATAAAATGACAGGCTGCCAAAAATACACCTTGAATGAACAGCACAGCCTTTGCTCTCAAGCCCCACATTGCCCAATCACAGTGGAATGTGGCCTGGCCAATGGCATGATGTAGCTGGTAGAACAAGCCTCAGTTCCAGGATTGGTTCTACTGCTCAGAAACCATGGAAAGCTTCAGGTACAACAAAGAGAATAACATTTTTGCCACTTCCCTGTTGTGAGATCGATGAAATAATGAAGGGAGAAGTGCTGTTAAAATATAAAATACAGACAAATGTGATTATCCCTATAATTATTTGAGTTCAGTGCATAGTCAGTCACCAAACTGCCCTTATCTCCAATGGCCATCCATTAACTCATCTATGACTTCTCTGGCTACCCAAGTAACACTTGGTTTAGTCTCCCGCTAGACCACACACTCAGTATTACAACACTTAGGTTTTCTTTTGGGAGCCATTTATATAACCTGGTTTTTATCCTAACTCCATGGATATCCACTATAGAAGGTGTATCACTATCCCAAAAGAAATGGTACTTCTAATTCACGTTCTCCCTACGTTGTGTTCAATGTGGTCTTGAGCCCTTTCCTGGCAAAATAACTCTGGATCTTCTGATCACTCGCCAAGGAGGCAGATCCTAGCAGTGAGCGAGCTGAGAAGGCAAGTGCGTGTCTGGGGGTGGCGGTGGGGAAGTGGGGTGGGGTGGGAGAGTTGGTTAGGAAACTTCTCAGTTTGAGTCAGGTAGGAGATTACCATCAGAGTAATAAAGGGCAAGAAAGAGAACCCCAGCTTGGACCAAAGAGGAAAAGGGACATGCGGGGCAAGAAGAAAAGTCACACACTTCCAAATAAAAAAACTATTCAGTTTTGTAACATTATCATCCCCTTTCTTCATCTCTCCTCTACATCCTGGTAGTTTCCAACAATTATTGCATATTCAAATGACCTGATAACTTTTACTTTTTTTTTTTTTATAAGACTTATTTGTTTATTCAAGAGAGTGCGGGTGCAGCAGGGGCAGGGGAGGGGAGAGGAGGAGCAGAGAGGGAGAGTGAGTCTTAAACAGACTCTGCATTGAGTGCAAGGCCCAACAGGGGACTCAATCTCATGACACTGAGGTCATGCCTGAGCCAAAGCCAAGAGTCAGATGCTCAACCGACTGCGCCACCTAGGCTTCCTGACCTGGGAGCTTTTAAAAATGACCAGGCTGGACCCCAGACTAATGAAATCAGAATCTCTGTTCCTGAGATGCAGGCATCAGTAGTTCTTAAAGCTGGGCAGGTGATTGCAGTAATCAATTAAGATGGAGAACAGAGTTCTGTTCCATTTCTGTCCTCCATGCCATATACCTAGAGATATTACCTGGCTGAATGTCCTATTAATGTGGTATGAGGAAATACATGCGCTTTGAAGTGAAAAAGAGCTGGCTTCAAACTTGGCTTTGCTAACCTTCCCTAGTTTCACGGCTTCTCTGAGCTGCAGGCTCTCATCTGAGGAGTAACAGGGATTTATGACAATGAATGTAGAGTAGATTCTCAATACATGTTAATATCTTTTTAAAAAAAGATTTTATTTATTTTTTTGAGAGAGAGTGAGAGAGAAAGCATGAGGAATGGGGAGAGGCAGAGGGAGAGGGAGAAGCAGACTCCTGGGTGAGCAGGAACCCTGATGCAGGTCTCGATCCCAGAACCCTGAATCATGAGCTGAACCGAAGGAAGACACGTAACCGACTGAGCCATTCTGGTATCCCAGTATCTTTTTTTTCCCCCATAAATTCAAGGTCACAGACATATTCTCCATGTCCTCAAATTACTATTTTTTTCTCATCTCTCATGAAAGCTCCCATTCACTCAAATCTAATACTTTCTAAGTTGATCTTTCTAGGTATATTTGCTTATTAGCCCAAAGTAATAAGGAATTACTAAGACTTCAGGAGTTATGAAAGATATTGGTTTCTTAGATTGCTATGAGGTAAAATTCAGGTATGATGGTTAATTTTATGTGTCAACTTGGCTAGGCTATGGTACCTGGGGTTTTGGTCAAATACAAGTCTAATGTGGGTATGAACGTATTTTTTAAATGTAATTTACATTTAAACCAGTAGACTTTGAGTAAAGTAGATTATCCTCTATTATGCAGGTGGGCCTCATCCAATCAGTTTAAGGCCTTCAGAGCAAAGGCCAGTTTCCTGAAGTACCAATCCTAAACCTCTGTCTCTGTCTCTATACTCTCTATCTATATCCTATTGATTCTGTTTCTCTAGAGATGTCTAATATACCAGGGATCCTCAGAAGGGCTTTATAACGACTTCTGCTCTGCTCATTTCTTCCTTTTCCCTTTTCTTGGGAGAGGAATCAAAGCTCTTTCCCTTTCACCTTTCTGAAGCTGGTGATACATTCTACCCCCTATACTTAGGTCAGTTTAAGATAAATAATTTGATAACAGAAAATAAGTACTGAAATATATTCAGGATTTAGGTTTTCTTTTCTTTTTTTTTTTTTTAAAGATTTTATTTATTTATTCATGATAGTCACACAGAGAGAGACAGAGAGGCAGAGACACAGGCAGAGGGAGAAGCAGGCTCCATGCACCGGGAGCCCGACGTGGGATTCGATCCCGGGTCTCCAGGATCGCGCCCTGGGCCAAAGGCAGGCGCCAAACCGCTGCGCCACCCAGGGATCCCCAGGATTTAGGTTTTCATAAGATTTTGTAAATGTGTCTTTTATGAATATGAAGGGTCATTTATATGAACTGCTTATCATTTCTATCTGAGTAGCACAATCATGATTCTCAATATCTTTAAGCATGTGGTTAAATTCTGTAGCTTTTCTTTGATGCCTAGAATATCAGTGTTCACATGTTTTACACATGTTATTTAATCAACCCCAAAGTTTAAAAGTATTAGAATCCTTACTTTTCTCACAGGGAGAATGCTGAGCAAAATTTAGAACCCCTACCTGCCTCTAATCTCCAGAAGAAGTGAAGATAATAGTAGGGATTTAAGGAATACAGAGATACTTTAGTCAGCATCTTTGGTCAGATATTGAGAATACTTCTGACTTTTCTTTCTTCCTTCCTTTTCTCTCTTTCTTTCTTTTTTTTTTTTTATCAGAAGTTAATTTTCTCCCAACATACATACACTGGATCATTTAAGGGAGAAACTAATAATGAAATTAAATGTGTGTTGGTGAATTCTTCAGGAAATGATCCCAAAGATACCAAGACAAGAAAGAGGATGCTCCTTTCAATCAACACTGGTATTAACCACTGTATGATGAAATAGGTAATTTTAAAATTCCAGTTAATTCCAAACACCTTGGAAGTCTGCTTCTTCACTCAGCATTATCAGGCTCTACTAATTTCTTTACTATGCAATGCTGTGAATTTTAAGCATATTACCAAACTGTTATTGTCACAGGCTACTGATAGTATCATTTAAAAAATTAATTATGCTAAACATGTGCATTGACCAAAATAATAAAATGTGTTACCTCTCATAATTTTTAAAAATCAAAATAAGCTTTTTGTAATATCAAAATAATTTAGGTGGCACTGTTTTTCAAAAATGTGCTTCTGCTTATCCCATAGCCCTTTCAATATTTTCCTGGTAATTCGGCAAACCTCTTAAAACTGAACAAAATTAGGATTTTGTGCTTCTATGTTTACAGAAAGAGCATATCAAACTGACAAATTTGATAATCTTTAAAAAAAAAGGAAAGAAAAAACTGTTCTTATTTCAAAGGTTCAAAAAAATAAAGGTTATTTACTATGCAGATCTAGACTTCTTGTTGTTTTTAAGATAGTAAATTAGAAAAATCTGGCCAGAGTTAGAGGTTACTCAATCAGGTTGAAGCTGGGACTTTTATTCCAGCAGCTCCTGTTCCCCAAATTATATCTGATAATGTTCTCAAGTCTAAACATATTTGAGTTCAAAATGCTATTCAGCTCTTAGATAAAAAATGTCACTAAGCTTCCAAATATCGACAGATTTACCTACTCTCTTCAACTGATGTATTGACAGAGTAATCTGCCACTCTACCTCTGAATTGTAGTATTTGATGAACTAAAACTTTGAGCTGGAATGTTTGTTTTGCATTTTCCTATGCATAATCATAGGACAGGGACATTAATAAAGAGGTTGGTGTATTGGCCAGTGCAGACGCCTATTATTTAGGCAGAGTCATGGCAACGGAGCAAAGCTGAATGTGGGCAAGTATAAAACACATTTCAGCCTGTATTACATTGAATAGAAAAGAAGACAAATGTGTCAAGAGACATGAGGAGTAAAATATCCAAAACCATTTGTAATAATCTTTGCCCTCGTAAACTGAACATGGCATCTATATTTCTCAACAATTCAAGATTCATGATAAGTGTCTGCCTACATCAGCTATGAAAATATATTATCTGGAAGCAAGATGGCACCCGTAAACTTAAAATTGGCAAAATTCCATTGAACTCCCTCTCTCAGAGAGGAGGATGCTGGAAATGGTAGTGCGCTGAGGATGTCCATGTGGGTGGGCAAGCATATGTTGCTGCTAGGCAGAGGAAGTGGTACACCAGGATTTCTTCATAAGTGCGACTTCTTTATAAACTCATCCTCAGGGGGGCTGTTTTAAATAGAAAGAAAATGACACACAGTCCCCAAATGGGCTTCCTAACTGTTTGGAGAGAGTTGCCACTTTCCCCAAACATTAGGTTACTGTGGGGGAATTTCCAAAATTGTCAACAATTCCATTTTTAAACTTGTTCTTCCTCTCCACATAAGACAGATGCAAGACAGCATGGACTATATTTGGTCTAGTAGGAGACATGAGTTATTTTTACTATGCTGACTCCTACCTGACAGTGGAAGACGTATTCTGGTGTGGTTTTCTTAAACTTCATGTTCCAAACCAAGGCCACTCCATCTGGTTCATGAGGAGCATCCTCGTTGTTGTTGTAGGAAGCGACCATCAGCTCAGGGTACTGGATGGAAGAGATCACAAGGATGAATTATGTCAAGTTGACAACACGAAGGAAACTTCCTTATTCCTACACACAGACGCTATATTATGTAATCTAAATGGCACTTTCTTTTTAAGTTGTGGCATACTTATTACCAGCTACTACTTCAACCTATTGCAATCTGGTTTCTGCTTCCAATGTTCCACGTGTGCTTGCCATAGTCACCAATATCTACCATATGGACACATTACTGGACCTCTCTACATTATCTGACATTTGGACTACTCCTTTCTCCGATATTGGCTTCCATTACACCTTTCTCTCCTGATTCTCTTTCTGATCGTTCTTTTTAGTCCGTATTGGATCTCCTTCTAATACCTATCTTCAGGGTGGGGGCAGTGGGCTTTTCTCTGCCCTTTTTTGGGTCTCTGTCCATACATTCTCCTTGGGTGATCTCATCTACTCCAAAGGCTTTAATACGCATTAATATGCTGACAATGTTCAAATCTGTATCTCTAGGCTTGATATCTTTCTCAGCTGCAGATCTTTTGCATACTGGAGATATCTCCGAGCTGTCTACAGACACATCAGATGCGATGCATAAAAAAATGAGTTTGTTGCCTTCTACAAAAATCTCTTGCTCTTCTAGTGTATCCTTTTTGGAGTGTATTTCACTAACATTCACCTACCTGCCCCAATCAGACACTCCACGTTCATTTTTATTCCTCTCTCTTTCTCACCCCCATGTACTGTGTCGTTCTTCTTCCTTAATACCTTTCAAATGTATGTTTACTTTCCATCCTCAAGGTGAGGGCCTCCTAAACTAATTTGTTATCTGAATAAAGGCAAGAGCTTCCTGAATGGCTTCTGGCTTGCAGGCTTGCCAGGGCCTCCTCTCACCTACTCCACTCACTATCCTTTGTCAATATAACTTTACAAAACATACGGATGGCCACATCACTCCTCTGTTCAAAATACTTTAATGGCTCATCCTCACTTTCAATATTAAATCCAAGTCATGTAGAATCCTTTAGGATCTGTCACTCTCTAGCTCCTCTGCTCAATCTCTTACCAACCATCCATCCTCCGCCCCCCACCTAGTACTCGAAACCCAGCCTCATGGGCTAGTTCTGAGCCTCCCAGGTATAGCCTCTGTGACTAGGAGTTTAATCCTCAATCTTATTGGAATGCCTCTTTTGTGTTGTTTCTAACATTAACTCAGGCATCAAATCCTCCAGACAATTCTAACCATCCATCACCCCTCCTTCCCTCTCATTGGTTCCTTTAGCATTATCTGCGTTCCTCCATTAAAGCACTTGTCAAATTATGCTATGATTTTTTTCCCACCTGTGTGTCTTACTAGTCTATAAGCTCTCCGAGTGTAGGGATTTATTTTAATTAACTTCTACATCTAGTATAACTCCTAGCACATAATCAATTTGTGTCGAAATCTGCTGAAATACAAATGGTCCTTTTTAGTGACTCTGTGCTCAGTAGAAAGACCTTATATTTGATCCTTAATTGTCAAATAATGCCAACAACTAGAGGCATAAGTGCAAGAACCACAACCAGTAAAATAATGACTCTAAAGTGAATAGAAATACCTACTTACCCTCTGTGCTGTGTATTTAATTAAACAAACTGGGGAGGAATCTTGTGGGGAGTATTTATGAGTTAGAATGCATTTCATGAAAATGCCATTCCTACCTGGCATTCCCATGAGGTAGCCCCATTAACAATAGCATCAGGATTATAGTATACCATCTCACTCTTTGCTCATAGATAGCTTATTTTTTTCCTTCTTTTTTGCTATGCTATATACATATTTAACAGAAGATGGCCCTTATAAATTATGAAACCTCAACTTTTTTTTCTATCGAAAATGATTAAACCTGAGTCTTCTGGGTGGTTTAATTCATTTATTCAGCAGTCTCGACTTAAGAAAGCTGCAGGGAGTTACAACTTGCTGGTTGATGCAGAGGAAGTATAATCCTACAACAAGACACATGTATGTGGCCACCAGGGGAAGTAATCATTCTTTATTAGAAAACGCTCCTCAGTGGCTGAATCAAAAGCCCATTAGGAAAGGCCTTTGATTCAAAGCCCATTCAAAGAAACTAATATCCAGATAAACACAGAAGTCTCCAGACTGTCCATCTGAAGTTTAACTATGTCACATGTGAAAGGCAACTCTATAAACATCAACACCCCTACCATAGTGGCCAATGAGCAGCCAGATGTGTCTGGAATAATATCCCACAGCTTCACATCTGGGTCTCATCGTTGGCTCCCACTTGTAGCTTTTCTTTTTTCCATTAAAAAAATAGTTGAAATTATTTGGCTTTAAAATCTCCTTTTGTAAATAGGGAGAGTTTTAGTAAAGTACCAGGGAAATGCCTTTGGCATTATTTCTATAACTGGCATCATAAATCCTAAAGATACTGATTTAACTCCTATCTCATGCAAGTTTTTCTGATTTCAAAGTCTCCTCATGTCTTTTTCCATTGTTTGTTTGAATATGACTAGTCATATTTTCTTATTCTCAAGTGAAAAGTAAATCTCTGAACAATTATTTAAATCCTGAATATTAAAATTATGACTTTTGAAGGGAATATGAACAGTTATGAAGTTAATAATTACTCATCAGGTTGGATTATCCAACCTTTAACCTAGGAGAATTTTACCTGAAAATAACCAGATATTCTCTCAAGCTGTTTGTTCTTACAGAGAAGTAAAATTTGACATTTATCAAAGATGAAGAAATCAACATGTTTTTAGTGCCCACTGTGTGCCAGACACTGAGCTTGGTGATACATTAACTCATTTGGTCCTTGCAAAAGTTGAAGTGGTTTTCCCACTTTCTACAGATGAAGAAGCCAAGGGTCTCAGGATAAGTAACTTGTTCTGAGTTATGTTGCTAATAAATGAAGAAGTGAGAGCCTTACTTGAAGTCTGTTTGGCTTCAAAAGTCATGTCCCTTCCAGTCCACTGTGGTGTGTGTCCAGTGCCTCCTATGCATATTTAAGGTGCTGTGCCAGGTGAAATGTGGGACAAGAGTGTCAAGAGTTACCTGCTTTGCTCTATAGGAACTCGTCCTGAAGGAGAGGGAGGTAAGACACACGTATGCATAACTATAATGCAAACATAAAGGCAGGACATGATACATGCTAAGGTGGAAGTGTTAACAAGCTTCCTTAAAAGTACAGAGGAGAAGAGAACCAGTTTAGTTGGGATGGGTGTGGAAGGGAAAGAAACTGGAAAGGACTTCTAAGAAGAAATGCGACATGCATTGGGCCTTGTCAGTGGGTAGGTTATCGGGAGAGAAGAGGTGGGGAATTGGACAAAGGTACCAATATGACTGCTGGAGATTCATCTGGGCTATCTGTCCAGTTCATAGTGATTCTCCCACCTTTGGAGATTACCTCAATACACAGGTATCTAACTTCTCAGGGACAGTTAGTTCACTGCAGGGTTGATACGTGACCCAGAGCAAATCACATCTTCCGAACAGCCTATTGCACATTTTGAACTGAGACACAGAACTTGTGGGCTGGCAAGTGAGTCAAGTTATGACAGCATCCTGTTGGTGGGATCCCTCAAGTGGCCCAGACTTGTACTCTTCCTGAGTCCCTGTTCTTCATCTTTTCCATGGATTCCCTAAGCATGCTAGAGCCTCTCCAATAAATCTCCTTTTTTGCTTATGCTAGCCAGAGGTAAAGTCTTCTTAACTAAATGCAGTATACAGCATGTTCAGGAGACTTCAGCTTGTAGCATTTGGCTGAGAGGGAGGTTATATGAAGTTGTAAACAAGAAGAAAGGGCTGGAAATGCCTCAGCATCGTCACAGAGGTTACTAAGTACAGGCTGATGATTTTAGACTTCACTCTGGGGATGGCAGAAGTTATATTCAGCAACTACTACTACTACTGCTACTACTGCTTTCACTATGATGTCACATTTATTGAAACCTTTTTACATACTAGACATTTTTAAAGTCCTACTGCCATAAATACATTAACTCATATAATACAATAAGCATGTGAGCTAGGTATTATTATTATTATCATTTTATGAATGAGGAAGGTGAAGCAAAGACAAGCCAGGTGTGATAGTGAGAGTTGATAAGTAATCTTTACAAATATTAATCTGATCAAAGTACTTATAATGACTCAACAGTATAGAGATTGGAGGTAGAAAGATCAATTAGGAAGCCATCCTCTAATATAAGGAAGAAGTAGAGGGCATGGCATAAAGTCAGGGTCAAATCCACGTTAGTGGGTTTGCATTGGTGTCTACAGGAGTCTTCTTGTTACTGTAAATTTGATTGGATGTGGAAATTAAATGAACTATCAAAGATTACTCAGCTTTGTATGCTGGGTGATTGCAAGGTTGGAGGATGCAATTTCCATGTAAGGGGACAGTATATGGTAGGTGTAAGGTCATGAGTGTGGTTTTATAAAGTCTGGAAGAGCTGTCATGTGTTATGTGGATAGTATTATTGACTCACACTGTTCAACTACAGTCACTGAATGGCAGAGCTGACATAATCCCAAGTGGCCCAGTTTCTTCCAGGGAATAATGTTTGGTGGATATTTGGCACACATTGCAAAGTTTAAGTGTTCTTCTAGAAGCCCAGAAGAGCAAAGTGAAGATATGCAGAAATCTTACAGTTTATTTCTTTTTCTCCCCTCTGTTCCACTCAGGTAAAACACCGTAGGCATACATGCCACTTCTATACTCCAAAACTGTGCCTCTCTTTTTCTTTCAATATTATTGAAAATTCAATATTATTTTCAATATTCAATATTTCAATATTATTGAATTGAATCTAGATTCATTCAGAAGTCTTCATCCCATAAGCATATAAACCTGGTCCTTTGAACCTCATAAAAAGGTTATGATGTAGGAGCTGAGGGTTCTAATTCCTTTTTCTTTTGTTCTTTTTCTTTCTTTTTAAGTAGTCTCCATGACCAGTGTGGGGCTTGAACTCAATGACCCGGATATCAAGAGTCACATGCCCTACTAACTAAGCCACCCAGCTGTCCCTCCAATTCCTCTTTCTCATGCTCTATATAAAATATGCTTTTTCAGAATTGCAAATCTTTCCCTATAGAGTAGATGAGCAGGTTACACAAAAATGGTGAAAAGTAAATGTGGTTTCTCCATGGTAGAGTTTTTGCCCTTTACAGTTTCAGTTCTTGCAAAAAAAAGAAAAAAAAAAAAAAAAAAAACCTCCATCACACAGAACCCTTTGTGGAAATAAATCCATCCGTGGTCAATATGGCCATCAGAGACTGTGGCTAGGCTGGGACCGGCCCCACAGATGCTGGCCCTCCCAACTCCTCCGGGAGCTTTATCAACTGCCTTGGGAACACAGTAGAAGTTGCCTTTGAGAAATGTGTCAGATAAGGTTCCTGTGTAATTTCCAGACTCTGAACAAGTGAACAAGCCGAGCTAAGTGTTTCCTCAGGCTTGGATCTAATTTCTGTGCGTACACCCGAGAATGCTCACAGACCACCCACACACTGGCGGGAAGTGGCTGGGCCAGCCCTGCTTACATTACTCTCTGCATGATCATGCACTGCATGCTCTGTTGTTTGAATGTAAAAGGAGGTTCGAGAGGAGAGAACACTGGCCCACTTGGTGGCTGATGACAGTCCGGTTGTGAAGGATTATGCTCCTCTTCAAACGAGCAAAAGAAAAAAAAGAGAGAGACAAACCGAAGAAACACACTCTTAACTAGAGAGAACGCACTGATGATTCCCAGAAGGGGGATGCGGGGAAATCGGTGACGGGGATTAAGAGTACACTCATCATGATGAGCACTGAGTCATGTACAGAATGGCTGAATCACTATAGTGTACACCTGAAAGTAATATAACATTGTATGTTAACTATACTGGAATTAAAATGAAAAACTTAATTAAAATGAAGGAAAGGAGGTTCAAGAGGAGAGAACACCAGCCCACTTGGTGGCTGATGAGAGTCCGGTTGTGAGGGATTACACTCCTCTTCAGTTTTCCTATACCCCAGTAGGATAAAATGGGGCTCTTCACATCATCTGTTTGACACTCTGCCTAGAATACACCCTTCTCCCCTCCAATTGCCTAAATCCCTGGCTTCCAGAGACAGATCCCGACCTCCACTGACCTCTGAAAGCACAAGCCATCTGCACCCTATCATTTGGCACTTATAACCTCTCTTGGTTTCAGATTCATGAGTCTGCTGTGAAGGGCAACGTCAAGGAGAATATGCCCTGAAGTGCCAAAAGACTTGAGTTTAAATCCCCACACTACCACATCCTAGCTGAGTTTTAGCAAGTTGCTTAGCTTCTCCGAGGCTTAATTTCCTCAGCTGCCCAATGGAGATCCTAAAGGCTGTTGTCTTGTCTGAGGCACTAGGCCAAAATGTGATAATGCCTTCAGAGCAGTTGGCACAGCCCTGAGCATAAGAAACACAAATTGAGAGCTAGCCATGATCACTGTTCCCTATAAGAACATACACTGTCAGAAAGCAGAAGCTATGCTGCACATAAATGTCCAGAATGTATCATTCTGATTTTCCTCATTGCTATTATGTCATTGTCACTGCAGGAAGGAACATAGAATGGAGGTTATGAACATGGGCTCAGAGGTCAGACCACCTGGGTTCAAACTCTGGCCACCCGAAAACTGGGCTCTGAGGCTTTGTGCATATTATTTAGCTGCTCTGTGCTGGGTAATTTGTCAGGTAGTTGAGTTGGCTCTTTAGCAAGGTGACTTTTAGTAAATTTGCCACTTTCACTGTGAATACCACACTAAGTAGTATAGACTTTTATTCTTAGAGGCAACAGGGAGTTTTAATCCAGGTAGTGGAGTGATCAGAGAAATGTGATCTCTGCATTTAGAAAGATTATTTGGCTAGGCGTCCAGGGGGAACAGCACAAACATGGATATAGAGAAACTATCAAGAAGGTTAGCAATACTACAGGTATAAGGTGATAAATATGAGTGGGGAAATGGACAGTCTTGGTGAAAGGCTGGATCTAGGAGATGAGGGGGAGAAAGTTGGTAATGTTAATGATGAAAGTTCTGCTTTAGGCCCTTGGGTATATTGTGATGTCTTAGAGAGAATGCAGTAGGAAAAAAAAATTGGATATGCGAAAATAGTAAATTGGTGATTGCAGATTCTATTAGACACTTGGGTGGATCTGTCTGGTGCACAAAATGGAATTCAAGAGGGGGATGGGTGGGTGATAGAAACAGGCTGCCACACTGTGCCTTAATCCATAGAATTGGTAAAGGTATTCCACAGAGAGCATCCTGGGAGGAAGAGTAGAGGTTGATGGCACAACCCCATGGACCATAGGAGTGGAAGAGAAAAATGAAGCTTTGGAGAAGTCTGAGAAGTAGTAGAGAGTAAAGCTGTAGAACTCGATGGAAGGGTATTGTTTTTAGAATAGGAGGTCAACTAGGTTGGATGACAAAGAAGTCAAGGTGGATGAAGGCTTAATTAAAAACAGCCACAGGATTTGATGTGTGGGAAATCACTGGTGACCTTAATGACAGCAGTTTTATAGACAGGATGGCCTGGCTCCTTGTCTGGTGCCTAGCACATGGCAAGTACTCAGTGCATATGAATAACAGAATGCAAAATTTAAACTGAAAGCTCAGTAAAATGAGAAAGAGAGCCAACAGGCATAGAAGAAAATTGTAGGCTAGTAAACACATGTAAAGTAGTGGAGAAAAAACTCTCATTTTTTGAAAAAATACAAATGCCATGAGAACACAGCCCAGTTTGCTCCATCCCAGCAATAATTCTTACCTGGAGAGACCAGTCCATACAAGTGACTACTCGATGCTTGGACCAATGCTCATCGTAGAACTGACGATTGAAAGAAAGGTTGGCTCCAGCCTGGACATCCCTAAAAGGGTTTAAACATAAAAAACAAATACGATCTTCAGAATAGGACTTTATCTCTGCTGCTCATATTGAAAGAATAAGATGGCAAGAGCATGGCACATAATACTTTCTGAGGCCAAAGCTTCAATTTATATAGTAAACTCTGATTATAAATCAATGAACTAATTGTGGTCTCCTTTATGAAAAGCTCTCCCTAGCCTCACCCAGGAAAGATTTCCATGTATTGCTTCAAAGCTGGGATGAAATTTCAAGTAACTTTTAGGTTCTCATCTTGACCAGTCCCTAAAGCATTCCCTTCCTCCTAGAAAGTTCTATCTTGAAGCAGCACTAGAAATCTCCTAGCTATCAAGAGAGCACAGCACACACTGAGATTCTTTGATATCCTATCTGTATCACCTTACCTAGCCTTAGACCAGAGATGATACACACGTTTCTATTTACCTATCATTTCTGATTGACCTATCATTTCTGGCAGTAATGCTGCCTCCCTGCTCAACAGCAAGTGGTAAGTTTTATCACAAGTCAGCCTTAGTGGAGAGTGCAGGATTCATCAAATATATTAGATACTTAACATAGACCCCAACAGCATCTGGGGCTGAGTTACTTGGCTGTTACTCAACTGGCCATAGAACCTCCTTTGAAGAACTCTGCAGTGGTCATGCATTTGCTCCGTAAGACTACGTGCAAATTGAGTAATGCTTGTTCTGCGCCAGCAGCTTTTAGATTTGCATAAAAAGCTGCCTACATTTCTTGGACTTCTGTTCAGGAATTCTTCCACTCTCACCTTTCTTCTGTTCATTTGCTTCATCCCGTTGATACTTGTACCCTGTATCACTTGTCTTCAACAGCTCTTGTTCAGATGGTGACTTGGCTCCAGACTATTTGCTTGGGCTCCAATCGGCTGACTTAGGATTTTTTTTTCTCTACTAACTCTTCTTCACCTCCGCCACCGCACACTCAGGCAAGAGGTACACACACCCAAGTAACTGCCAGGCACCCAGAGGGAAGTGTGACCCAGAAAATCAACTAAGCCATAGAGTAATAGCCTTTTCAAAAAAATAAATAAAGCACCTCAAAACATGTATATTCAAAACACTACTGTCTCTTTAAAATAGTCTAATGATGCTGCCAACTGGTCAGAACATTTTTGGAACCCACTTTTGAAACTATTTTTGGAGTCTCTGTTACATTCTCTTGAGCATCCTCAATGATAATACATTGTCTTTTGAGAATTGTATTTGAATTTTAGAAATAGTAAAAAGTCAAGTCTGATGAATAAGGCAGGTGATCTTACCTTTTCATATTTTTCTTGGCCAAAAGAAATCTGTGGTGTAAACTGGCTAGATTTATTTCTTACAAAGCTCACAAAGAACCTCCTAATATCTCCATGGTGATGGTTGACTGCCCCAGCCTTTCATAATATATACATTTAGAGAAAGTCACTGGGGGTCATTTGCTTTTTTGATTAGTTTTTGTTTTATCTTTAAATATATTCTGCCACACGAGTGTCCTATAAGACATATACATATATGTTCATGGTATCAAAAAGACGAGAAGGTTTGCAGTCTCTGTTATTCGTTCTCCACATCAGTGGAAGGGTCCCATATCTCATGTTCATTTTGTTCAGCTTCCTGTTTGCTTAGACATCAAAAATGTATCTACTGGATAAAACACAAATCTCCTTTGCTGCTTATAGGAATGTTTTCTCAGAGGACAACGTACGTGACTCTGCCAGTCTCTATCACCTGGACCGCTCCCCAGATATCAAGTTCAAAAGCATTTCACGGAAGCACATGATAATTACAGGGAAGCGCTAAGCCAGAAGTTATAACCAAAGCCCTTAGTCAAAGCTGTTCAGCAAGATCAACCCTGGAATTTCATCCTCCTCTGATTTGTTCGGTTTGGGATTTGCCTAGTCAATACGTAAGTGAATTTAGGCTCAACAATAATTTATTGCCATGTTGTTGTTGTTTTTTTTTAATGCACACAAGAAACTAACCCATCTTTTTCCTCTAACTCCCGACCGCTGTAGTCAAAGAAGATGTCAGAGTCTTCTGCTAGCGCTCTTTCAATTACCCGGATTGTCCGATCAAAAAAGATGAGAAACTCCTCTGAATGAAGAATCTGCTGTTTCTCTTCCTCTGTCAGCTCTCGTGGTGGGGCTTTTACAGTAAAAGAGATTGTTAGGAAAGAGAAAAAGGACAATGAAAACATTTCAAGAGGAATCCAACCTTGAAAGAGGCTACTTACCAAAGGAGTGCTCAGACGGTGAAATAAAGCATTGTCAATATTTATTCTGAATTATTCCTAAATTCATACCAAAGGTTTTTGCGGATGACTCCCCTGCTAACTTTACAAAAAGATTTCCTATCTGGACTAATTGCTATTTCAGAGTCACAAAAGATGACACATGAAAATAGACTGGTGTTTTTTAGCAACCAGTTCTGAATGTTACCCTCTTTAAGAACTCAACCTGAAAGTTCAAATAGTACACAGTAGAAAAAAATCTATAAAACTATGTATATTGGATATTACTTGAAGCTGCACATATGAAATCATTCAGAACTATCTATAATATGATCTGAGTAACACCTTTCCTCGCTTTCCTGGACACATTCACTTTATTTTAGATGGTTTGTTGGTAAGGCTGACTGACACTTATCCACTCAAAACCTGAAACATATCTTTCCAAACCCACTTTCACCTGAGATATCTTCTACTTTTAAGAACACATGGAACAAATACACGATTCTATTAAGACACCTTGAAATTGTTTTTATGCCTTTCTTTTCTAGCAAGATTAATCTTATTAAACTAAATTTGAAGATACAAAAGTAGGCAAAGAGAGATTAAGTAATGAGGAGAGTGTCACAGTGTCTGAAAGTCACAGCTCACCTCGGAGTCACCATTAGGAACTCCCCCAGACTGAGAAGCCCTCAAGCATAGAAACTGTCAGCTAAACCTCTGTGGTTCTTCAGGAACCCCAGTTCAACTAACTCCCTTGCAAAGAGCATTCAGTAGATATTTGATGGATTACTTTCTGTAGGACCAGAAGTTCCAGGAGTGTAAGGGACAGGGGGAGGGTAGTGCAGTGCAATCAGTGCCTGAGTCCCTAGCAGAGTCTCTCGCCCACAGTCTTCCACAACCATCCCCGTCACAATTTCTACCTGGTCACATGGTCAGAAGGACCAGTAGGGTGCGGTCGGCAGTAGCAAAATGTTTTATGTTATTTGTTTCAATTACTGGTATTGCGAAGCCATTGTCCTGCAATATCTGAACTGTCAAGCAGCCCTGATGCACAGCCACAACAGTGGATCTCGAGTCTTTAATGTACATGTCTTCCCTTTTCTGACCTCTCCTTACCTGCCTCAGGCCATGATGCAAGGGGTCTGGAAGGACTCCAGAATTTGTACTTGTATCAGAAACTAGGATTATTATAATGTAGTTGGTTCACACTTTGCAAAATGCTCTCTGAGGTAATATTATAACAAAACATGATTCACCTACTATAGCAGATCATCTCCCCAAACAGTTCATCCTGTAGTTTGTAGTAGCCCTGTACATAGTTAGAAATATTTCTTTGCTGCTGAAGTCTCTAGAGCCATTAATATGCCAGTGTGTACTGAGACTCTCCAGGAACCTCTGTCAATACTTGCTGAGCAGAGGTGCCCACACATTCATTTAAGAAATGGTGAAAGTTACAATGTGTAGATGTAAATCACTGGGACTCTATAAAACCAACTGGGAGTCCAACATTGCCTCTGCCTGTTGCTAACTTTGATTCTTTAATCAACTACAGCTCTCTGAGTAGCAGTTTTATCTATAAAATGGGGGTAGTCATACCTAAATATTGAGTCCCATTTAAGACTTAAGGATAAATATACTGGGCAAATAGATAAATATTCAATAATTAGTAATTAAGTAGTAATTAATTGGTCTTTTTTTCCTAAAACTCCCACAAATGAGGCATTTGAATTTTTTCACCCTTATGTAAGTTCAAGAAAACAGGTAACCAAGCAAAAGGGAAAAAAAAAAAAGCCCTACAAAATGCTAGGTTCATTTTGGTTTGGTAGTACTGTTACATAAATAAATAAGCTTCACCAAGCAAGGTACCACAGGGCCAAGAAGAATGTCTTATTTCAAAAGACTTGTGCAGCCTTAGTTACTATTGATGGATGGCTTGAGAACCCATTTGAAATTAAGTAGAGAAATAGGACTTTTTCTCTTTATTCTTTTTAAAAATAATATTTAAAATATCTATTCTACTCTCTGTTTATCTTTTTGAGTTACTTCTATTTCACCTGTATCTCTCCTTACAGGTCCATTACCTTGAATAAAAAATAGTATCTGTGTCATTTTCTGTAATTTTTTCTTCCCTGTAGCTTATTGTCACTTTGATCTCAGCTTTCAAGACATACAACTTCTTCTCTAAGAGAAACATAAATGGCTGATCAAAGTGTATTTGCAGAGGCCAAGTTCAGGTAGGTGAAGCAGTAGCGTCTCCAGATATGTTTGACAATACAATATTTGGCTTGAAATTAAATTGCTACTGAAGCAAAACAAAGGATATATTTTATATGAAGCTTTGATGTCTAACAGGGATCAAATGACATGATTTGTTAGCACAAAATAATAAGATGCATGTGCAGACAAGTACTTTTTGAAAGTCATAAACAATATTCAACTTAGGAATTAAATAGGGCCATAGTTATTTTTGATAAAACCCCCAAACTTCCCGTATTTCAAATCTTTAAATTGATAAGTGTTGTTACAATGTAATGAAAACATAATAAGAATATCTAGGAACCACGACCAAAAGCTCTATTCAGAGACAAAACATCTCCAGACCTCATATTTCATGGAAGAAAATTGGTTGATTAATGGAATCTGCAAGGTTCAGAATACAAGCCAAACAATTAGAATCAGAATTGTATTACTCCAGGATAGACTCCAAATTCTCCCCGATATATCTCTTTCTGCAGCTTCTCCCTGTCCCTGGCACCTAATAAATTATTTTCAACATGTTCACTGTATAAAAAGGTGTGAATTAATTTAATAGCAAAAGGCATACCAGAGCAAAATATGAACATTGATAATCATTGATTTTTCTTTTTAAGTTGAGCAGAAAATGCTATTATAGCAGGTTTGTTGTTTGTTTTTGCAACACAAAACATGGAGTATTTCTTCCAAGAACTAACAACATTCTATGCACATACAATGGCCTTTTATTTTTTTTTAAAAGAAAGATTTGTTATGAATAGTCAAATGCATGGCTACAACTGACATATAATCCAAATGACAATTTTCATACTTGCCAAAATTTACCTGAACAGTTATATTTAGCTTGATTAACAACTATGAAGCCAATGACCTGAACTCATGAAATCTGAAGTTTAGAAGATGGTCTAAGTCAACGACTTTGTGGTTGCAAGATTAAGATTCAGTATACAGGGGCACCTGGGTGGTGCAGTCAGTTAAGCATCTGCCTTGTGCTCAGGTCATAAACCCAGGATCCTGTGATTCAGCCCTGTATCAGGCTCTCCGCTCAGTGGGGAGCCTGCTTCTCTCTCTCCCTCTCCCTCTGCTGGTCCCCTTGCTTGTGCGTTCTCTCTCTGTCAAATAAATAAGTAAAATCCAGTATACATTTTATTTTAGAGTCTATCCTTTTTCACAGAAATGTTAATTTCTCATTTTGTAAATGAAAATACTTATGTTTGTGTCTTTACGATGATTCTATCCTATTTGTTGTGCTTTCTTGAGTTTTGGGTTTTTTTTATTGACCTTAATAAGTACTTTTTTAGTTTTGTTGTTGTTGCTGTTGTTTATTTTATTTACTATATACTATATATTTTGGTTCAAATTTTGTTTTTTTAAAATATAAAATTCATATTAAAATTCACAATTTATATTGAGTATTTTACAATCTTTCCTCGAGGTCAAAGCTATTTTTAAAATATTCATTTCAGAAATGTCTTGCTTTGTTTCAATGATGCCACTTTGAGTTTCAATATTAAAAAAATTAAATCTTTTAAATATTTTTCAAGAACAAATGTAAAAGACAAAAAATAAAGAAGTAAACCCACATAGCTTAAATATTAAACCTGATTAAGCAGGGACAGTGGCTCTTCTGAGAATTTTACAGTGAAGTCATTTCATAAACAAGAGCAAGAAAACCAAACCAAACTAATAAAGAAGGATATCCTTCTCTGAAGTTAATGTGAGGTTTATGAGTTAATGTGCCTTTACAAGAGTCAAGTTTCCGATTCTGTTTTACACAAAGCTACGAGAACTCTCACATAGAGAAATTTCCTAAAATTTGATTAAAAGCTAAAATGTACCTGCTGTTTTTGCTACTCCATTGTGGAAAAAACAGTGAAAACAGTAAAGTATCAAACCCTTATTTCTTTACTCTTTAGTACATTTTGATACCACACAGGCAAAAAATGTCAAAAGCGAGTGAGCATGGATTTTTTTTTCCCATCTCCCGCTTACCGGGTTCTTTCTTTCTTTCTTTTTTTTTTTTAACTCCCCAAAAGGCCCAGATTTCTCAAAAATGTGTTCCCTGGTTTGAAATCGTGTATGTCAAGTTTCAGCCCAGAGCAAATTTTTACGGCTGAGTAATAAATCCCTGAAACTCAAGGTTCATAAGGGAAGTGCTGACACAGCCCTAACTACTATGTAGCCGTGTGAATGGCGCCACGATTATATCTGCTAGAGATTCTTTAAAAAGTTTGCAAAATACTGTCTTACTTAAAAAAAAAAAAAAGCCAGAGAGAGTTTGATGCCAACATAAACATGCTTTTAACCCATTATGTGCTAATTTGCAGAAAAGCCATTAATAGAGAAAAAAGCACACAGTGCAGCACTACAGGAAATGTACTTCAAACTTCTTTTTGACTTTTAACAGGACTTTAATCAATTCCATGAAGCACAAGTAACAGTTAAAACTAGAGGGTATTTCTGCTCAGAACTTAAGAAGGGGGTTGCAATGCTTTGCCAAAGAAGACAATTTGGGGATTGGTGTGAGGGGGGCAGGAGGGACTCTGTGCCAAGACACACAAGAGACACCCTGGCTCCTTATCACCCAGAACAGCTTAAGGATATTTTGCAAAAGGAAAAACCTTTTATTTATTTATTTTAATAAATCCTGACTTATTTTGCCTCTTGCTACACCTGTGTTAATGATATTCCATTCACCAGCTTCAAAAAAAAAAAGCGTTCTTAGAATTTTAGGCAAAATCTCTTTAATCAAATGTATTAGAACCCCTCAGACAAAATGAACTCCTGTGCCTTCGGTGGATGCCACTGTTCAAGATGCTGAATCTACTCCCTGCCCTTAGTTGTAGCCCAGGACTTAGCAGTAATCAAAATCACTCAATGCCTGAGCAGACTGGAGTAAGTATATATGACCAGTGTGTACCCATTCCTATAAAAGTCCCCAGTGACAACTCTGTGCCACATACTATGCCAGTGTCCACAGGCATCTTTAAAATTTAAACACTAAATGAGCTTCTTTTTTTTTAAAGATTTTTATTTATTTATTCATGAGAGACATAGAGAGAGGGGGGCGGGCAGAGACACAGGCAGAGGGAGAAGCAGGCTTTATGCAGGGAACCTGACACGGGACTCGATCCTGGATCTCCAGGATCCCGCCCTGGGCTGAAGGCAGCGCTAAACCACTGAGCCACCAAGGCTGCCCACTATATGAACTTCTAATTAGACTTGTGTTGTTCTATATTTGGGACACTTAGCAGTGAATGTGGAAAAATCTTTTAAATCTATACCCTGCTTTCATGACTACTTTGTTTGTTAGTAAGAATGACGATTTCAAAATTCTTTTATCTCCGTGGACTGAGAATCTCAAAGGGATACAAAATTGGATTTTGGGGGAATCAGTACCTGTAGTATTTCTTGTTTTGCTTTTTCTTTTTTCTTTTTGCTTTCTTGTTTTTGAGACCCAGTGCTATGACAGGATGATGCCATCATGGTGAAATATACAGTCTTTAGAGTCAACTACAAATCCTGCTTATGCACTTATACAGAATGTATCCTTGGATAAGTTTTTAAACCCCTCTGTTCCTAGTTCTTTATCTGTAAAGAAGGAATAATAATACTATGTGCTTCAAAAAGATATTTTGAGGTATAGATAGTAATATCTGTAAAGGACTTAGAGAGTGCTGACTACACAGCACGCCCTTAATAAATGCTCATGATTATTATCACTGGTGCATGGAAAGGTTGTCCTTCATACAGGTAGAGTCGTGGAAGACAAGTGTGAACAGTATAGTCAACAGTAATGATTGCTGTTAATGTTTCTGTGTAGATCACATGAATAAACTTGAGAATTTATTAACAAAATAATTATATCTGCTTCTTCCCTTTACCGTTATCATTGGTGATATACGATGTAGTAAACCAGGAAACATGACAATGGGCAACAACTCTCTTATTTTATCACTATTTAGTCATAATTTTACTGGAATTGTGACTGGACTGGTTGCTGGAATTGTGGATGGTTTCTATTTTATTTACTTCTATCAGTCAAAAAAATAAATGATTCCTGCTTCAGGGATTACAGTTTATGGCACTAACTGTGACATACTGAACCACCACATAAAACCTTTCACACAGGGAGTGTGCATTTAATTTCTACTTACCAGGATAGCCTCTTATGTTGGTAAACAATAATCACAATAAAATGACGACTAATTTATCTCCCATACCACACCATACCATACCTTCCTTCACCTCCTGCTTTTGGTCTTGATTTTCCAGTTCTGAATCGTGGCCAACTTTAGGTTCTACCATTTCCTCATCTTCCTCGTCCTCTAGAAAAAAGAAAGAGAAAAATGCATTATTTTCTTTCCTTCAAATCAAAGCCTTTGGTTGATGGTGGGAGGTAGGGGCAAAGGGTAAAGTTCCAATCATTTAGGGCAACTTCTAAGTAAATCAGTCCTCAATGAATGCCCAGGATATATGTTCATGAATATATGAATAAATTAACTCCAAAAGGGGCCTCTTTGAAAGTTCCCCCAAGCTGCTGAGAAAACCGCCTGAGTCGGCACCTGCTAACATCCATCTCCAGGCCCTCACCACATGGGATGTCTTGGAATTGCCTCTCTGACCTCTGAAGCTTCTTCAGAGATGACCCAGGAACAGATCTCAAAATGTTTCCACCTGGGGCACAGTCTCCACAGGGAACACCTGCTGTACAGACGACTCATTTCCAATTTAATTCTCACCAAATTAATTTGTTTTTGACCTACAGGGAAGGGTTAAATACAGGTCTGACCCCAGGTCAAATGCCATTGGCAAGTAAACAACCAGGGATTAGATCCCCAAAAGTCACTGCCATTGGCCTGGAAGAAAGCAACCAACCCAAAATGGCATTTACACATTCAGAGCAGCTCATGCATTAATGTGAATTTAATGAGCACCAACAAATGGACCCAGTCTGCTACCACCCCCAGATGTTACAGTGCCCTTCCTGCCCTATGCAAATGTGTGCTCACATGCTCTCAACCTGCCTTTCTTAGAAGGCCCCTTCATAACAGAGTGCTTGAAATCATCAGTCACAACATACAAGATGTAGGGGAGAGTCAAGGTGTCACAAGAAAATCCAGCGTAGAGAAATAAAATGATATAAAAAATTAAAACTTGCTTTCACAGCTTTTAAAATATATTATCTTCTCTCCTGAGTATCATATATTCACTGGACATTATTGATTTCATTGTTTCAAACGGGATTTAAAAGAAATGACTTCACTTACTCCTCGCCCATACATTCATTTTTATATTCATTCATCCATCAAATATTTACAGACTTTCTGTAAGATCTCAAGCTCTGTGGATAGTCTCATTTCCATCATAATAAATCCTGAGATTTACATCAACTCAAAATTTCAGTACCAACCACTTAGAGAATGCATTATAACTGTATTCCTAAATGCCCAAATAAATATCTGTAGCCTGAAAAGCAACTCCAAAAGCCTGACTACATTAAACAAGTGATTGAGGAAGAAATAATCAACTTAAAACATCTGGATGTGTAAAGCATGGCATTGCACTTTAGATATTAAAATTTTTTTAAATGTGAATTTTAACTAGAACAGTACCCTAGGTACACGTGTATAGAATGTGGAACCAACCTCATCACTTTATAACCACACTATATATGTACTAGAAAGAATGTCAAACACTTTTAAGTAAAATGGTCATTTATTATTAACACATGCAATAGAGAATTGCACTTGAAATTTTGAAAAGAACACTGAATCACCCTGATTTTTAGACAAAACTATAAAGTTTTCAACAGTATACCTAAGTCCTTATCCATATATAAAGATACTACTGCTATCTACCCGTTAAATAGGGTATGCTAAATAAATAAATAAATAAATAAATAAATAAATAAATAAATAAGGTATGCAAACACAAACATTTGCATGTTGAAGTCTTAATCCGTAGTATTTCAGAATGTGACTATATTTGGAAATAGGGTCATTACAGATATATTTAGTTAAGACAAGATCAGACTGGAGTACGTGGGGGCACCTAATCTGATATGACTGGTAGCCTTATAAAAAGGGGAAATTTAGACACATATTCACACATAGGGAGAATGCCATGGGGCTGGAAAAGACTGGAATGATGCTTCTACTGGCCAAAGAGTGCCCAAGATTGCCAGCAAGCCATCAGAAACTAGGGAAAAGGCACAGAAATGATTTTTTTCCCTAACAGCCCTCAGAAGGAGCCACTCCCTGCCAATATCCGGATCTTGGGATGCTAGCATCCAGAACTAAGATGTTAAATTTCCACTGTTTAAACCATACAGACTGTAGTACTTTGTTACAG
The DNA here is from genome assembly GCF_003254725.2 of Canis lupus dingo. Lineage (NCBI taxonomy): Eukaryota > Metazoa > Chordata > Mammalia > Carnivora > Canidae > Canis > Canis lupus. The sequence continues at coordinate 20,938,469 of NC_064256.1, read as the reverse complement.
CAGCCCTAGCAGACTAATACAACCAGTAAAATGCCTTTCTTTCAGTACGACTCTATAATCTAGTAGAAGAGATACAAGACCTATATGATAATAATGCCTAAGGCAATCATGAATGCTTTACTTGTAAAATCTAGTTTATCAAAATTTGGTACCATAGCCCTCATTTTCTAGATGTGGAGACAGAGTAAACTGCCCCAACAAAACCTTCAACCATGTCAGACTTCAGGTTTTGTCTGGCTCTGCCTGTTTTCAGATCTATGAGCTTTAACCACCAAGCATAGCACTCCCTCACCCACACCATGACATAAGGCGGCCTTGGACAAAGGCCTAAGGTAGAAGCAGGTACAGTGTTCAGCTGCAGTGTAAGGAAGGGTTTTTATAGGCCCTTCAGGGTGGATATAGCTTGGCCTCAAGAAAACTGCTCTTAAAAAAAAAAAAAAAAAAAGAAAGAAAACTGCTCTTCTACTTCCAAGAGGTGAGTACCTGTAAGGCTCTGCTGTGGAGAAGTTAGATTTCACATCCTTGAGAGCTATAGATGATGGGTTGTTTTATTTATTAAGATACATAGGCTGCATCTAAATTCTAGTTTCATCTTCATTTTGGAATCCATTGCCCTGAGACCAAACCATCAAGGCCTAATACAAAGCCTCACTTCCTCTGGCTACACAGATTCACAAGTTGGGTTGGGAGCAGCACCTCAAGGGAAGTAACTGATCTGGGTTCAAGGCCAGGGTCTACCTCTCACTAGTCCCTTGATTTTATACAATTCATAGAAACTCTCTGAGGCCCTGTTTCCTCATCTGCTGAACTCGGATAATAATCCTTTCTTAAAACACAATGTTGCAAGAATAACCAAATAAAATAATTGAGAGGGATTTGCTTTTTAAACCAAGAGAGTTGGGGATACCCATACAAAGAGGCCTTCAAACAAGTGTTGCATTAGCTTGTGTATCAACCAAGCATTTATGGAGCACTTAACTCTGTACCAGGTGCTGTGAATACAAGAGGGAATAATACAGACCAAAAATAAATAAAGGAATGAATAAAAAATAAAAACATCTCTGTGCTCAAGGAGCTGCCATTTGAGGTGGGGGAGAGAAACCACAAATAAACAAAATATATTGTATCAGATGTTATGAGGAAAGTGGAAGCCAGAAAGGAGGATTTGGGAATGCTGCATGCAAGGGGAGGAAGAGCTGACATTTAAAATAGAGTGGTCAAGGAAGGCCATACCGAGGTGACATTTGAACAAACACTTCAAGGAGGTAAGAGTGAAGCTGTGTAAAGATCTTGGGAAAGACTAATAATAACACATTCTTCCATCTTACTCTGTGGACCCAGGGGGTGTCATGGGTCAAGGTTTAAATTAACTTATTATCAGTTCCACTGACTCCAGAATTATAGAAAATAATTGTGCTTTAATCAGAGCCATCTGTTTGTACATTCGCATCTTCTAGTTCTTAAAATGAAGTCAGTTTCACTGAATGACTTGATTAGTCAGCTTTAAATAGTATCAAGTTCCCACTTTTTGCAGATATAAGGGTCTTTATTTTAAACATTAATTCCTGAAAGAGTCAAAATGCAACATCACAACAGAAAATAGTCTATTGGGGGTGCCTGGGTGGCTTAGTTGGTTAAGCGCCTGACTCAATCTCAGCTTTGGTCGAGATCTCAGGGTCAGGGGGATCAAGCCCCATGATGGGCTCCACGCTCAGTGGGGAGCCTGCCGGAGATTCTCTCTCTCCCTCTGCCTCTGCTCCTCCCTGCCCCCTGCATGTGTGTGCTCTCTCACTAAATAATTTCTTTTTTTAAAGAAAATAGTCTATAAAGTCTTGGCTATACCAGAGGTAGGTTTGGGATAGTGATGTGTTGCTTTATACATGAAGCATGTGGGAAAACCACAGGTTATCTAACTATTTAAATAACTATTTAAATAGAAAATTCTTCCCCAGAGAATATGCTTTTGATGAACTTTAAAAATCCAAATACTTAATATGTTTATAATCTGTGCAAAGTCCCACAATGAAATACTATGAATAACAGAGAAACAAATTCTTAAAAAAATAATACCTGACCTTTTAAAGTGGTTACAAACTAGTTGTAGGCATTAATTTTTAGTGGCCACAGGATTCTTTGTCTATCAGCCTTTTAAAGACACAAAGTAAGTGTTTCAGTAGATTTGTTAAGGAAATAAAACAAGAGACTGGTTCGTTTCTCTGCATACTGATATGTTTGCCTTGCTCAGCACTGAGAGTCTATTTTTCTTTAAGACTCTGGTTTCCTTTCTGGTGCAATTGGAATTACTTCTGTTGAAACGATTTTCAAAACAGTTAAATAACTTTAAAGAAAAGGATTTATGTAGACCCGCTACAGACTACTGATATATGAGTTGTGCCACTAGTTCATACCCGGTTACATTTCCTCTGAGATTGGAGGGAAAAAAAATTACCACCCATGTATGGTTTCCTGTACCAGGTCCACACAAGAAATTAAACTAGTGGTAGAAGTTAATTACCTGTCAGTCCAAGGGGCTAATTTCAAACAATGGTATCTTTTAGACATTTTATTTTATTTAGCACCCAAGTTCTGCCATCGGCAGCTTCTGCATTCACTCCTCTAAAGTTGGGAAAATCTTTGGTAACCACTGTCCTCTTCCTTAGGATTTCCTAAAGGTCTAAGAATGAACAGCTACATGTTCAGCAGCAATCACACGTGACACACTTAGCACAAGGCCTGGCCCTCTGCGTGAGCTCTGGAAGGGTTGTTCACTCTCCCAACCTGCGTTTCAAAATCAAATCAAGGCAATCCATTTACAGATGCTCCAGGCCTCGGACTGTTGATCTGCCCTGATGGCCTCACAGAGCTGGGACTTTGGAAGGAGAGTGCAGTGAACATCCATCACTGTCTGCCAATACTATATCAAAACCCCTTTCTGTCCAGGGGTGTTCCTCTTGTAGTACACGCTGAACCCCTACTTTCTTCTCCCACAGCCCAAGGGGAGACAGCTTCCTGCCCCTCATCTCCCAGTGACCGGAATACAGGCAGGCTCTTAGCAGTGAGACTACATGCTCCTAACTGGGACTTTGTCTTTGGAGCCAGGAGGCGACGCCAAGGGACTAGCAAGGATTAATTTCTGGCAGCATGCCGTAGTAGCAGCAATGTCCCAACATCCTGGCCAGATTGTTCCAGAGGTCCACAGTCTGGGTTCCCTCGGTCTCTGTTCCTTTATAAGCCTATTCCTTCTGCCTCCTGTTGATCCTGTGAGCACCAGATTTCCTTCCAATAAATCTCACCAGAGGTGATGTCAACACCAGATTTCCTTCCAATAAATCCCACTGGACTTAGCGCCGGCTGCCTGCAACCAGAACCCTGAGCAACACAGGGCGGCCCTCTGTGAAGAGAAGGGCTTGTTTTTATAAGGTCAATGGGTTCTCACTTTCCTCTGCTCTCTCAGGGCCTGCAAAGCCCTGGGATAAGAGAGCCTGAGTGCCCAACCCTTGCCCTCGCTGCCCATCTCCTGGCTTTTCATGAGGGGGCTGTGGCCCCTCCATGTGCCACCTCATTGAAGACTACTAAGTCTGGTCAGGTGGAGGAATGTTACAGTGAGCAGAATGGGCCATTTCACACCATCCTTCTTGATTCTAAAGGGCATCTTACTGTTGCCAAAGGGGAAAGTAATACACAAAGCAATACCATGTGACTTTGAATCCGAAAGGCTAAGGACTCTAAAATGCACAATTACTTTATGTATCACTTAGAAAACAATGGCCGCTAACTAAACTATAACCCATCATCAATTCTAATATGAAAAATTGTGAATGCTGGAATTGATAAAATAATTTGTGGCTTAGAAATGAAGAGAAACTAGCTTCCAAAAGATAAAAGGGATGACAAGGACACAGAGTCAGTTCTAAATCAAGCTTGTTACTGTGTTGCTGTTGGTGAACACACTTGGGAGAGATACAAAGGCCCTTTTTGTTTTTTGGGTTTTTTAGATGTTTTCCTTTCAACCCAAGAACAAATACCCTGGCCACTTTTATATAATTCTATCTATAAATATTTCAAATGGTGACTATTTTAAAAACATATTTTTATTTTTTCAATAGAAAAACAGAAAAATTAGGATTGATTTTCAATTTAAAAGATAATTCACTGTAATGGAGGTATTCTTTGCAATTAAGTCCTTGGCCTCATCTTTTCTCATATCAAATGCCACTCTAGATTATACTGTAACCCATGTCTTCCACCATAATCCACAAATTGGTATCTCCAGCCAACATATTCCTTCCAGGCTCCAGATTCTCACATTCCCACAGGCACCTCACATTTGACATGTTCAAAGCAGAATTTCTATCCTCTGTGGAGACCTGCTCCTTTGATTACACTCTCCATCCTGCTAAATAGTACCACCATTCACATGGGTTCACAATTGGACACCAGACTACATACCACCTTCAATTTCTCTTTGGCATTAGGGCCTGCAAGACAGGGACTCTAAGTCCTTTCAATTTCTCACTACCAGTTGTGTTCTCTATTTCTAGTAGTTTCACTTTTTTTTATTTAAACACATCTATGTGTCCTTTCTACACACACACATACACACACACACACACACACACACACACACACACACCCTCTATAATGACCTAAAAATGTTAGTATAAAATCCCTTAACTCCTTCCTGTCTTCTCCACCTTATATTCCATTCTGGATAATGCAGAATCACCCAGTGTACCAGTAGATTCATGCCTCAAGAGCACTGTACAGAAGTTTTTTTGTGTCTGTGTTGGTCTTCCCTTCAATATCCAGGAGGTAATTATTACTAGTCCATGGTGATACAATTCCAGAGCTTTAACACTTCTTCCCAATGTGATTTGTTGATCTTCTTCATTATTCTATCCCTCTACCTTGTATATATCTCTATGACAGCACATCTCAGACCACTTGAAATTAAGATTATGCCTCTATCTCCACAACCAGATGAAAAGTCCTCCAAAGACCTATTCCTGTTAGTATCATCAATGTCAAGTACTGAGACTAGCAAAATCACGAGAGGTGCTTGATCTGGAAAGATAGTTATGAACCACATCTTGTAGGACCCTTGCATGATAGAGCAAGTTTGGACTTTTTTCTGGAGATTAGTATCCCCCTTTTAATAAGCATAAATCTCATTTAGTCCATATCATTTAAAATTTCAAAAGGAAGTCAAGGCACTAGTAATGCCAAATATGGCTTTTGGAACCTTACTTATCTCCTTCCCAGTCAGCCCTTTATACACATTCTAATATATTTAAGAGGTGGCCTGACTCTGGATGAAAATTATTGTTGCTAAACAGCCCTGCAGGGAAACCAGAGCCTTTTAAAAACAAAAGAGAGAAGGTCTGACTTTATGTAAGAATATGGAAGCAATGGAGGCTGGAGAGGATTAGGGAAGCCTGGAATGAGGGAGACAGTAAGAAGGTAAACCATAGCCGTAGGCCAATAGATGATGAGAATTTGACCTAGGATGGTTCAGTTGCCAGTGGGCGTGATGAACTGGACTGAATTTAGACATGTATTTATACAGCAGACAGTGAGGGCTCTCGTACAGAACTCACTCAAGTCACCCTATCCTTGGACCAATTCTGTGTACAGTTAGCCAACTTTGCCAGGAGTCCAAAGAGAGCCACCCTCCCGATATGTATCACAGCGGCCAAAATAAAGTATAACATGCACCACTGAATGCTTACACAAACCAAGGTGAGCGCCTCTGTGCTTTAAAAATATGCAGGAAAGACATATTTTGTGGGATTTTCAGTAAGCACTTTGTTAAATATACTACACGCTAATATTTAAAAAGCCTTCACTTTCTGGTCTAGAAAAATCTGGCCAGAGTAAAGAAAACATACATTTCTCATCATACAGAGCGCTCCTGTTAACACTGTAGGCCACATCAGTTCTCTCCTAAGGCTCTAACATGACAGTACTTGGAAAGGGTACTTCCTGGTGGAATGACACCCAAGGCATTGCAAATGGGAGGAAATGAAAGCAAATGTTCAAAATGAGAGAGGAAGCCAAAGAATAGTACTTTTTAGCAGCTGTTTCTGCAACTCATAACTGCTGATATATAATATTGTGCAGTAAATATGTGTTGAATCAAGCTGACATGGATTAGCCAGCTCATATGGAAGGATGGAGACCAGGAAGAGAACAATGCCCTTTTCGGAGGTGTCCAGGCAGGAATCCATGGGTATCTAGAGCATTTGCTATTTGGTTATGGGAAGGCTTGATTGACCTGTATTTCCATAAATTTTCCTGCTTAAAAACCTTGAATGGCTCCTCAATGCCTAAATTAGCTCAGCATTTAAGGCCCATCCCCAGCTCACCTGAACTTAATTCTCTAATGTTGCTTAGAGCAGACTAGCTCTTGACCCTACTATGTATGAAATAGGACAAGTTTGTTGTCATTCTCCATCCTCCCCCTCTCTAGTCTTTTATATTTTTCAGGTGCCTGTCTCTTCAAGCTTTCTCAGGAAGTCATGAAATCTTCAACCTCAGATGAGAGTGACTGGATGAAGTAATTCACACCAAAGGATTAGAGAATGGTGAACCAAATAAATTAATTTCTAATGGCACACTACAGCAGGACCTGGAAAAGAGGAAAATTTTAAAAGAGCACGGCTGATGCTCAAATCATTCCTCTGTCTTGCATTCTTGGAAGCAGAACCATCCACTGCACAACTCCAGAAGACAGCATTCCCCTTGTGCTCTATGTGAATATGTGAACAGGGCCTCCTGGAGTTGTATAGAGCATAGACTTAGCAGCTTTATGGTATAGTGGTCTACACACACACACACACACACACACACACATTCGGCAATAAATCGAAACACTTGCGAATGTAGTTGTTAATTCTATCTCTTTGCATCTCCTACCTCCAGCCTTTCTCAATGCCAAACCTTGCTATAAACAGCACCATCAGATTAAAACAGAACTGGTTGTGTAAATGTCCTATTGAAAGCCTTGACAGTTCTCATCACATGCAGAATGAAAGCTGGATTCCTTGGCTACATCTTCAAGTCCTCTAGGGTGTGGCCCCAGCATGTGCTTCCTGCCTGCATTTCCTCTACTGATACTGTGTCTGCTGCACAAACTTCCACATTCCATCTACCCTTTGGTTCATGTTTCTCCCTCGGCTAAACTCTCTCCTTCCCTTCCTTTTACAAAATATGAGCATCTAATAACGTGGCAGATGCTATTCCAGGTGCTGGAGACAAAGGCAGTGAACAAAACAGATAAAACTTCCTGCCTTCATGGAGCTTGCACTCTAGTAGAGGAGAGAGAGAATGGACAAGATAAGCAAGAAGAGTATATAGTAGGTTAGGGAATTTCAAGAGCCATGGAGAAAAGCAAAAGCAAGGAAGGGAGGCAGAAGTGGCAGGTATCACAATTTTTACACAGGTAGCTGGAGAGGTCCTCACTGAGAGATGGCATTCAAAAACAAGCCCCAAGGAACTGAGGGACCAAGCCTTCTGGATACTTGGGCAAAGCATTCTAGATAGGCGAAACAAAAGCACAGGGGAAAAAAAAACAAAACAAAACAAACAAAAAAAAAAACCAAAACCAAACCAAAACAAAACAAAAAACAAGAAACACCACAGGGGCAAGATTTTGCCTGGACTGCTTGAGACCTCAAATACCTTCACATCTTCCCATGTGTAAAATCCAGCTGTACTTCAAGATCTGATCCAAATAACCACCCCTCCCTGCTCCACCAGCTCCCCAAATCTCTCCTGTTCTCCTTCTTCGGGAGGGATTTCTTCCTCATTTAGCCCTTCAAAGCACTGCAGTTGGGTCTCTCCTAACACTGTTTTCTCATCCAAAAAACTAGCATGTTTAAAATGATGGCGTTTCTCACTGTCTACTTTATCTACTATGTGTTTAAGAAGGACATCTCTGTACATTTATGAGTTTACGTCTCTACCCAAGACTCGACATTTCTTGGGAGTAGGACGCATTAATTACTCATAGTTATTTACCCCAGTATGATTGTTAAGTATTTTTCACTGCTTTAAATGTTAACAATCTCACTTCTTCAGTAGTTCTAAAGAGCACATTTTTCCAGTGGTTTCTCATTGTTTTATTTATTTATTTAGTTAGTTAGTTAGTTAGTTAGTTCCTCATTGTTTTAACTGGATTACAAATCTCCTCAATTCAATCTCAACTTCTAAGGTTCCTTTCCTTGATCACTAGGTTTTGTCATCATTGACAGCAACAAATTTCAAAACTTATCCAGAGACTCTGTATACTTATTGTGAGGCTCATGGTCCTTTATTTTGTTTCTTGTCCTGGTCACTGCTCACTAGATATTTACTCATCACCTAATGTATGCTCAGATCTGTCCTAGGCATCATGGAAAAACAAGAGCTATTAATTTATCGGGTCATAGATGTCAAGTTTTGTGGTAAATGTTTTATGTCCATTAGCCTATTTAATCCTCATAATAACTCACTGAGGCAGACAAAATGAGTTCTCTCTATACATGAGGAAGCTGGGCTTACACAGGGAAGATGATCTGACTCAGGTCACAGAGCTAGAGGAAGCAACAGAGCCAACATTCAAACCTATGTTTTCACAACTCCCAAACTCTCCCAATTTCCTGCTAAATTCTACTAAATACTATAAAGGAAGAAAAGGGAACTGTAATAGACATCTGTGGCTTGACCACCCAGAATACACCATCCCACTTCTTGGAAATACAGTCTCTCTATTCTTCTTTGGTGCACCCATCCTTCCCTGCTCCCAGTTAAATAAATTCTACTTAAGATTTAGGGGATAACTTTGTATCTGGGCAATGGTCAATGAGACTTAAACTCAGTATTTTCTTTGGTCATCAGTAGAATGACCGTATAATCTAGTGTCCAAAATGGGATACTTCTGAGAGGGAATGAGAGGCCAATGGATATTTAAACAGGGCAGGCAGGTATGAATGAGGATGGTCTGGGCAAACTGGGATGTGTGGTCACCCTTTACTACAGGCAAGTGGATACCTCCCTTATATTGGATTGCATGACTGTTCTGGCTAACCCAGGACACATGGTCACTCTCACCATCTGGGAGGTAGATTCCTCTCCTCCACTGGACTGGTACTATACTGATGTGGAACTGAAGCTCTTCTGCCTCCCCATATGGAGCATGAATGAGAATCAATAATGATCCTGCTTCAACCAAGAGATGGATAGTGGTAACTCACAGTTGGAGACCTAAAATGAGCAGTAGCTGAAGCCAGCATGTGTCTAGAATCTAGGGCCTTGATTTTTATTTATACAAGCCAACAAACTTCCTTTTGGCTTAACTGATTATTCTGGGTTGGTTTCTCATCCAACCCAGATAAGTACAAATGGTCAATTACTAATAATTATGAAGTACCTATTTTGTGTTCTGTGTTTCCTCTACATGATTTCTTGTGGCACACACACTGTCCTGCGCGGTAGCAGAGAGGTCAAATGCATGAGTCCTGTGCCACACTGCTCAGGTTCAAATCCTGCTTTTACCATGTAGTAGCAGCCTCTGACTACTTAATTAACTCCTTGAGCCTCGGTTTCCTTAGCTGTTGATTACAGAATTATTCTCCTTGGATAATGATTTTTTAGTTGCTTAATATACTTAAAGCACATTTTACAGTATTGATGAGGAAACTGAGACTCAAAGAGGTTACACAATCTGCTGAAAGCTAACCAGCTACTAAATTATAAAGGCAGACTCCAAACCCAAGATTCTGAGGTTCCAAATTCCATTCCATTTCAACACTGTGTCCACACCACCTCCCACCTGCTTGAGCGAGGCTCTAAGGGATGGTGATGTCTCAATGGGTTTGGAGGAGAGAACAGGCGTGGCCAGAGGAGAATAAAGTTCATGAAGTAGCAAATGGCTTTGCAGCACACCTGAAAACAGAGCTGCCACTCATGTTCTACCAGACAGACCTCAGCTTCTCGTTCCTTGCCTCTTCCAGTTTCTGCATGGCTTTAGCAATGTGAGGAGGCTGCTTCACAATCCATGTGTAGAGACGGAACTGTTCCCATTTACTTCAGGGAGGTCTGCACAGTCTTGTTTTCTCCAGGACAAGATCATGCCTACAAGGATGTACCCTACTCCAGTTCATACTGCATGGGTTACACCCTTCCCTTGCTGATCCTGCTTCAACCAAGCCAGCCTCCCAGCCTTTTCTTGATCTTGCTGAGAACTCTCACATCTCATGGCTTTTGTGTGCTATTCCCTCTCCCAGGAATTCTCTTTACTCAAATACTCAGATGTCTTCTTCATGACATTTTAAGAGTCCATGTGCAAATGTCACATCATCCATGAAGTCTTGCCTATGCTACCTATATAATATAGCAACGCGTCTTGCCCCATTCTGCCCTGACGCCCGACATTTGTTTTTCTCTTACCCTGATTTTTCCCCCTCTCATCGCATTGATAACTAACTGATTTTGTACATTTATTTATGTATGTATTTACTGTCTGTCTGCCACCGCTATAACAGGAATGCTACAATGTCAGTGACTGTGACTCTGCTTTACCTGAAGCACCTAGAAAAGAGCTAGGTATGTGGGAGGTGGCAGTAAGTATCTGTTGCATGGTGACATGACTGAACACACAAAGAAGAGAAAGCAGCACTGGTCCTCAAACCAGAATGTGATTCCTGAAGGTAACAGAGTGGCAGAGTGGCAGTCCCTGTTATGGAGATCAGGATTCCTCCTACCCCACTACCACCTTGTCATAAGACGCTTATGGACCCAACAGATATTGTTCCTTGAAATGAGAATTAGCTATCTCTTTAGAATCTGTAGTCTCTAGAAAACGGAAATGAGATTGAGAACTTTTTATTTCAGCATTTTCTTGTTCTGGTGTTCAGTCCCCAGTCCAGAGAGAACTGATATATTTTCCATCTGGAAATACATCAAAATTCATCACAGTTCAATTCTAAGGGAAGATCATTAGCACATTTGTTTGCTTTTATCCTGGCATTAACAACTCTATTTGGGGCTAAATTATTTCCCCTGGTTTCAACGTCAAGTTTTCCCATTGGCTCAAATATGAAGTCCCTTGTCTGTCAGTGCAATAATTTTCTATTAATTATAAAAGAAGAAAGCTGGCAGTTTGAGAGTCTTAAGGGAAGCATTTGTCTAATCCAAGAAACTGATTTTCCAGTTACTTGGACTAAGTACAACTCTCAGTTGTGGTCAGATTCACAGATTTCAAAGTGCCCCTTGTTTTTACTTTCTGGTCAGTCTAGACAGACATGGTTCTTTCCTTCATTTTTCAAGCTGCTGAAACACCAAGTTGGTCAAAAAAATCTGAATCTCTAGGGAATAAATGGAGCAGCCCTTCACCAGAGACTCCATAACTTTCTCTTGAACACCCATCCAAATAGAACAACCTTGGTGGTGCTAGGGGAGATTTCACGTCAAAGGCTTAGTGTGAATGTACAAATGATGCTATGACAACAGAACTAATGACCACTATTGACCTATCCAGAATGGAAAAATAGTCAAGAGGTTAGAGCATGCAGTCTTGAATTTTTTGGCTGTTCTCAGTTATTTCAGTTTCATGCTGGGTGTCTTAACCCAAACAAAATTGCCCTTTTAAATAATAATTCTATTCATTATAACTGGACACATGTTCTTGAGAACCTGTTATGTGCAAAGCATAGGCTATATCTCAGGTGGGCCACAGAAAAGAATCTAGAGAGATGCTTGAACTCAAAGAGGTTGGCATTTGAGCAGGGGAATGACAACGGTATGTAAATGTCTACATGAGAAGACAGAATGCTTGGAGAAGTGCCACAGGAATTCAGTAGGAATCAAGTTAACTGCTGGCAGGGAGAGTATAGGCAGAAGGAGGAGAAGGGGAAGTAGATTTTTTATGGAGTTTAATTTTAGTTGGATCTTGAGGAATGGTGGCACCTAGACAAGGATGTAGAGAGAGGAATGCAGAGTATCATTCCAAGAATATGAAAGAGCATTGCAAATGTATAACAATGGAAAGATGAGTAAATATCATGATAAATACCAGGATTAGTGGGGTCATACACATTTGCTACTTGATCCACTCAGCTCTGTTGAGCAGAAGCACTGTAAATCCACATGGCTTCAACTAACGTCAAAGAGGGTTAAGGACCCTAGATGCTAAGCAGTGCATGATCCAGGAGGATGATTTTCCCATCAGAAATTTTGAGGTAGGAAAATTACCTACACATTTCTTCCCCAGAGATAACATAGGGACAACATGATCACATGATCTTATTCATGACCTTTTGTTATATGATAAGCAAAAGATAGGTTTCTAAGTTCCTGTGAGATTTATTTTTTCATCTGTAAATCAGGGATGCTAATTAATATCTGCGCTACTTATACAACAAAGTTCTTGTGAAAAACAATGAGATAATGGATATAGAGATGCTTTGTCAGTGGTTAAAGGGCTCTAAGGTGTTAGTTATTAAAGTCAGGTAATTGTAATAATAATAATGTCCAATGGCCCACCCAGTCACAAAAATGTGCAAGGTTGGAAGAAGATTATGCAATAGAAAAGAGAAGAGAGACATTCCAGTTAGGACTCATCACAGAAACAAAGGGCAGGGAAGCTCCACAGAGACAGCTATTGTTGGGTTGTGGTAAGATTTGGGGATGAAGAGTATAAAGCATCTCACGCATTACCAACAGAAGAGAAAATATAGATTCAAATTATGTGAGACAGAGTCTGAGTCTTGTCGAGACTAGAGAGAGTATGTCAGCCATGGGTCATTAGACAAGCATTTGGGTAGATGGGGCTTCCTGCAGGCATGAGCTAGGCTTCAGAGAACAGGTAAGAGTAAGATGGGCAATGGGAAGGGTTGCCCATATTATCTGTATTATCCATAATATCTAGGTGAGATGTTCTGGGTTTCCATTCCACCCCATGTTTCCTTCTTTAAAAGCACATGAACAATAAATTCAGTATTGACTTCTCTTTGCACTCCCAGTGCTTGGGCCATAAAAGGACTCCTTACTTCTGGGCTGAATCATTCTGGGTGTATTGTGAAGGAAGATGTGAAGTCAGGAAAGAATGAACACACACTTCAGGGTGGAGGAAGAAAACTGTGATGAGGGAGCAGTGGACAAAAGTGGTGGTAAGGCAGGAAGCTATGTGATAGCTTGAAATCTAGGCTAAGGCTTTGGGTTTTGATGGAGCAGTGAGAGTAGGGAAACCACTAGATTTAAAAATAAACATTACCCAGTAGCAGTACTGAACAGGCTACAGCTTCAGCCCTAGCTAAAATCCAGTCTTCAGGTGGACCAACAAAGAAGAAAAAAAGAAACAGAGCCACTATGATTTGATCATGGTGATCTACTAGAATAGATTTTTTTCTACCACACATGCCAATCTTCACTCTTGCCCCTGGCTTCTATTGAGGCAGCTTCACGGCTTTGAAATATAACTTATTATACAAGAAGGCTTTGTCATCATCTTCTGCCATTCCATGTTGTCCCTAGAACTTTCACAGAATCACAAAGATATACACCTAAACAGATCCATAAAGAGCTAAGGAAGTATTCTTGGAAAATTGAAAGGCAAAGTGTATAAACCACATAGCAAGGTGCTCAGAAAATTAGACCAAAAACTAGGTAAATGGGCATTACCATTCTTATTTTCTTCTTTTTCTCCTCTTCCTTCTTGCCCTCCCCCTCCTCCCTTTCTTCCTCCTCCTTCCTACTGACCTAGTCTTTTCTTTCTTTTAAATTATTTTTTATTAAAAAAATTTTTTTTATTGGAGTTCAATTTGCCAACATATAGCATAACACCCAGCTAGCCTTTTCACTTAATGGATGAGCTATCCATGGAGTTCAAGGCTCTGCCCAAGTTGCACCGCCAGTGAATTAGAGCTTGGATTGAAACTCAAGTCCGCCAACTCTCTCCCCAGAACTCTCCCCTCTCCTTATGCTGTAGCAGCAAGACTGTCATCGAGAGAAAAGAAAGCCCCAATTCCAATCAGATTTGAAGCAGAAATGCACCTCTGCAGAGGATTATCTGACACACTCTCTTCAAGCTTTACCTGTCAAGATGGCTACTACTTCATTTATTTATCACCCCTCTCAAATCCAATTTTTTCTTTATGAATGAAGTCATTAAACCATACAAAGTCATTAAAACACCCTCGTGGCTTCCAGCCAAGCCATTTCAAACCATCAAATCCTCACTTCTAGAGCCCATACTTGGCAGAGGGAAGTTTGCAAGCACAACTATGTACCATTAAAATTCGGAGATTCTTTTTGGACAGGTTAATTACACCTAATCACTCAAACAGTTCTGGACAACGCAGAGTTTTGCATCTGGGTCTGAGCCTGCTGTGGTCTTACAGGCTTGGCTGCCTCTGTTCATCTGCAGAGGAACTTCCTTCCCTGCTTTGTGCAGAGTCAAATATGGGCCTTTTAAGGTAAAGTGAAACATTCTGGATCCTCATTATCGGCAGCTGATGGGGACCAGCTAAGAGAGAGCATTTCATGCTGACATACACCAAATACCTCATGTTTTCCTCACTATTTTATTTCCCCTTTACCTGGAAGTAAGGAAAGCAAGTTGGCGAAAAGAGTTTTCTATAAGGCAGGGAGACAAGAACAAGGAAGGCCAGTGGCCGTTTTCTTCCAACTCCTTTTTGTGGTGTTAGTTTAACCCTCCCATACTGTTGCCGAGATTGTTCTAAAATGGAATTTGTGACCTGAAATCTCCTTGCTTAAAATCCCAGCATTTCTTCATTCTTCACATATGATAAAGTACAAACTTCTTAGCCTGGCATAGAAAATCTCCTATGATTAATTCCTCACCTGGTTTGTCATCCTTATGTTGAACTACTCCCCTAGCACAGGCTACATCACAACCATTTAATTGATATGCACTTGCCCACGGGAGGCCGTATGTGGGAATGGTTCCTAGTTCAAGCTCTGGAGTTGGGCTGCCTGGGCTCAGGAATGCTATACTGTATCACTCCAGAGGGGCATTCTTCACATCGTGCCTAACATTTACTGAGCACGTAATGAGTGTTATGTGTAATTGTTCCTAATGGTTGTCTCACTTAATCCTTACAAAAACCTGGTGAGTAGGTACTACAATTAGCCCCATTTAACAGGTGAGGAAAGTAAGGCTCAGAGAAGTTAGAGCCAAGCCAGTTCATATAGCTGGTAGACTATAAAACTGAGATTATAAATGCAGGTCAAATTTAATTTTGGGTTTTAATCAGTCTATCTTATTGTTCTTTACCCCAAAGTGAACTTCCTAGAATTCCTAGAATCTAGCAAAAATCTAGATTCTTATCTTTGGGATTAAGAACCAATGATCCAGCTAAACCAGAACTCTGGGATCCATTAGAAATGTCCCTTCTATGTCAACTGTCCATATTCAATCAATTGATAGATCTACTTCTCTCTCCTTCTCCTTAACCTATTGCCATGGCCTTGTTTTAGGTCCCTATCAATTTCTCTTGCCTTACTGCAGCTCTCTCCTTAGTGGACTATTTCTGGTCTGAGCCCTTCCATTTAACTCCTATGATGTTCCTGAAAGGAGCTGCCAAGAGGTCCTTCCCTGTCCCTACTAAAATCCTGCCAGTGCATTTCCACCATGGCTTCAGGCTCAGCATCCAAAGCCCTGCAAGGTCTGGCTCTGACTCTTTCACTTCATTTTACACCCCACCCCAAGGATCCCTTTGTTCAGGCATTCAGAGCCTCTTGCAGTTCTCCGTATTATAGTACTTCATCCCTCTGAGTCTTCATACACATTGTTCTCTCTGTCTGGAACATTCTTGCCTTCTTCATCCAATTTACTCCTATTCATCCTTCAAAACATAGCTTTATAGCTTCAACTTCACCTCCTCTGGAATGCTTTCCCCTGATTCCTATTTTGATTTCGCTGTTTTTCCTCTGTGTAGAGAAACCTAGCCATTAATCATTTGTAACTGATGATTGTCTGTTTTCACTATAGTCTAAACAAGAGCAGTAATGATTTCTTTCTTAGTGTCAAAACGTGGTTAAATGCCTGGCATGTAGTAGATGCTTAATAAATATTTCTGCATGTTAAATTAACAGACAAGTTCTTTATTTTATTTTATTTACATTCAGTTAATAAACATAGGGTGTATTATTAGTTTCAGAGGTAAGTTCAGTGATTCGGCAGTTGCATATAACATCCAGTGCTCATTACATCATGTACCCTCCTTAATGCCCATCACCCTGTTATCCCATCTCCCAACCCTACCCCCCTCCGGCAACCTTCAGTTTGTTTCCTATGGTTAAGAGTCTTGGTTTGTCTCCCTCACTGATTTGGTCTTGTTTCATTTTCCCCTCTTCCTCTGTGCTCCTCTCTTTTGTTTCTTAAATTTCACATATGAGTGAATTGATATGATAACTGTCTTTCTCTGATTGACTTATTTTGCTTAGCATAATACCCTCTAGTTCCATCCACGTCATTGAAAGTGGCAAGATTTCATTTGATGGCTACTATGTGTGTGTGTGTGTATACACACACACATACATACATATATATGTACATATATACACACATATATATATGTATACATGTATATATAACATACACCAAACACCTCATGTTTTCCTCACTATTTTATTTCCCCTTTACCTGGAAGTAAGGAAAGCAAGTTTTATATATATACAAAACTCTCATCTTCTTTATCCTTCATCTGTCAGTGGACATCTCAGCTCTTTCTATAGTTTAGCTATTATAGATATTGCTACTATAAACACTGAGGTGCAGATGCACCTTCAGATCACTACATTTATATTTTTTAGATAAATACCTAGTAGTACAATTGCTGGGTAGTAGGGTAGCTCTATTTTTAACTATTTGAGAGACCTCCATACTGTTTTCCAGAGTGACTGTACCAGTTTGCATTCTCACCCGAAGTATAAGAGGGCTCCCCTTTTTCCACATCCTTACATCTGTCGTTTCCCGACTTGCTCATTTTAGCCATTCTGACTAGTATGAGGTGGTATCTACTTGTGGTTTTGATTTGTATTTCCCTGATGCCAAGTGATGTTGAGCATTTTTTTTCTTGTGTCTGTTGGCCATTTGTATGGACAGATTCTTTAAGGCACATCTTAGGACAGAGGCAATGCCAATTCTTATTAATACATTTTAAATATAACTTATCTTCAAATTCTCTACATGGCAAAAATTGTCATTTGATTGGCTCAGAAAATTCATGGCCAGAAAAAAAAGTTTTGATTGCTTTGTTTAGAACTCAAATGAATGTCTCCTACAAGTGGTGCTATACATAGTTTGGTTGTAACATGATGTATACATTCCTTAATCATTTTCCCAGAGACTCCTAAAACAAAGTCACCAGATCTTCTGAGAAATAACAGCACATCTGGAATCCTATGAGAGTCTCCATATGGTAGTGGTTCTCAATCCAAGGTGATCTTCCCCCCCCAGGGACATTGGGTAATGTCTGGAGATGTTTTTGGTTGTCACATCTGGGGGTGGTTGCTCCTGGAATCTAGTAGGTAGAGGCCAGTGATGCTGTTAAACATTCTAAAATGCACTGAACAGCCCCCCACAGAGGACTTAAGCAGCCCCAAATGCTAAAAGTGCCAAGGTTGAGAAATCCTGGCTTGCCATGTATCAGATCCACACACTCTCTGAACATACACATCTGTAACTGTAACTCTAAGGGACTGCCCATACTTCTTCCTTTCAGTGGTAGCTCTCATGACAGGTGGTGTTTCTTGTGGATGTGAATGTGGCTTTAAGACCAAGACCAGAAGGATGAGCTCTTGTGTTCAAGGATGGAGAACTTCACTCCTTTTAGAGTTTACTTCTGTCTGTATTTTCTCCTATAAATCCCATGATTTCCTATATCCCAAATCTCCCATAAATCACATTTTGTTGCTTGGAATTAAGTTCCTAACCCCTGAGTGCCACATCCAGAAGAAGGCTTCAGGCTGTGAAGCCTTTGCTCCATCTTGACACATCCAGCTCATGTGAGTTATTGGTGGAGAGAACACTCACATGTCTTCAGGCCTCAGCTTCCTCCTTCCTCAGATTAGAGGACTCTGAGTCAAGAATGCCCAGACAAGACACTTGTCTGAATGAGTAACTCAGAAATCTCAAGTTGATGAGTAAGCAGCAGCAGAAGGTAAGTCGCTTGAAGAGTTATTTATTTGGGAAGGAATGTTGATTTTAGGGTCAGCTATGTGATGCAAAGAAATAGAAATGTGAGGGAAGCAGCTGCTATGAGACCCACTTTCCAAGGACCAGGTGTTGGTTCTGAAATCCCAAGCAGCCAATCTCAACTTCTTCTGACACTTGGAACCACGCTTTACAAAAAGTTCCAATGAATATTGGCTCATTTCTGGTAATGTTCCAGGTAGCAAGGATTTTAGCCTTATTTCATAGTAAAATATTTCACAATAATTTGTATCTTATATAGTCTCTAACACAAACCAGTATTCTGTTTTTAGAGCTAAAAAATATCAGTAACTCAGAATAAGGGTTTTCTGGTTACACAAGTCACTGACCTTGCTGGAGTTGAAACTCCATACATTCTAGGATGATGGAACAACTGGCTAAGGCAAATATCTAAGTAATGATTTGGTCTCATATTGAATGAACTAAATGACTGACCTGATCATTAAGCGTGTCTGCTTTAATGGCAGGATGGGGTCCCAATAACCAATCCAATGAGGAGTCTTATTGAGTATTTATGGTGCAAGTTGAGGGAGATCAAGGGAACTAAACATAGCTTCTTCCCTTGGAAAGCTCAGAATTTAGTAAGAGGAGATAGCAGATAAGCACTTAATACTACATATTATTTATTCAGCAACTTAACATGCATATTCGATTCTAGTTCTTGTGCTGAATGCACTGAAATGAGGTCAGGAAGCAGGGATGAAACTGCAACAAGGCTATGGACACTCCTGTTACAGAACATCCCTTCACTCACAGGGAAGCGTCTCCTTTGTGCTGGGATACAGCAACACACATTTTTCATGTCAAATACTGGATTACTTTTCAGGTGGTAGCAACCTTTATTAGCTGAAGCACAAATCTTCCCAACTTCGCCCAACATAAAAAAAGCACATTCCTCTTGATAACAGGTACCCCTTCCTCCCCTTACTCTGGTCAAAGCTCCCTGAGACAGAGAATGCCACCTACAAGTGGAGCTAGATTTATAGAAAAGAGCACCTGGCATTAACATCCTTAATATACATTCAAGACTACCGTCGATTAAGTTCACAGTCCTGTCAAATAGTTCCACATTTAATTTTTTACTCTGAATTGAGCTTTTGTTCCTTTTGTATGAGCTGATCCTGTCTGAACTATTTAGGTGAACTGATTAATGTGTTTTTAAATTAATGAAAATTTTCATACATCTTTGCTTCTTAAGCAAGGTGATGGGCCAGTTTCTTTCTTTTATAAGGTTTCTATTCTGTCACAGACATCTTTTTTGTAAAATACAATCAACATCAATGACTGGAAGTCACTGCAATGTAAATCCCTATAAAAATGTCTAAATGCTTACTCTCAATTTCTTTACCTATTCCATTATGGGGTGATAACTAACAGTCTGTGGGCTGGACCCTCGGGGTGACCAGGTGCTGCACAGCATGGATATATATGATATTCAGAGACACTTAAGAGATATAGTAATGAATGTAACCATCCACATAGCTTTAACAGGAAGACAACCAATACAAAGTCAGAATATTCAAAATGGAAATATGCTTAAATTTTAGCATTCAGCCCTTACCACCTAAATCTTTTAAATGCCTGATCAATGTAAAGGTGTCGAGTGGCCAAAGACCAAGAGATATTCTACAAACACTATCTATACCAGCACTGTCCAATAAAACTTTCTGTGATGATGGAATGTTTTATCCGTGTTGTCTGACACAGGAGCCCTGAGCCAGATGGAGCCTCTGGGCACTTGAAATGAAGTTAGTACAAATTGAGGAACTGGATTTGAGATTTTTTTTATTTTAATTATTTTAAATTTAAATAGCCTCATGTGGCTGGTGGCTCCTATATTGGACAGTGCAAGTCTAGCTAATGATGACAGCAACAGAATTATTTTTAAGTAACCAGTTTTTAAAAAGATGTGGCATGGAAAACACTAAAAAGTAGAACCGTCTCTTTTTAAACCAATAACCCGTTTGAATCCACAAGCCCTACTTTTCTCTGCTTCCTCATCTGCCATGCCCTTCCCACCCCCCAAAGTTCTGGCCCTACTACTACCTTGGAGTTCATGGTTTCTTTCAGCATCCACAGGGCTGTTGCCAGAGCAGTGAATGATGGCAGAGAGCGTGTGAACCCCTTTTCTTTGTAAGAGCTCAAGTTAATGAGGTCTCTGCTGCTCTCAAGACAGTCAAGACTGCCTAGCCAATGTGTTGAACCAAGGTGTTTGTGCCTGCATAGAATTAAGTCACAAGGAAAGCACTTATTTCTGACAGCAGATTTATAATAGGAAAATCTCAGCAGGAACGAAGAGTTGGGAGACCTCAGCCACAGGCTTTTCATAAACTTTGCCTTGATTTAGTGACTCAAACGACCAGCAAGAAAGGCAAACTGCAGAGGTAATCCTATCATCTTTTCTCCAACCAGCACCATTCCATCTTCTTGGCTTCCTTGCGCTGCTAACATGAATTCAAATCATCTGTGTTTAAAGTTAAACTCAGTGATTGACAGTTCTTTATAGTCTCAGTCCTATTGAAGATTATTCTAGATATCTATCAGTTATTACTACAAGCGCAGTATGATATTCAATACCGACAGTGAAAATTGTTTTTAACAGTGTAATGTCTGATCTGTTTTGAAAGCGATTTTAAAATAAAGAACTAACCATAACCAGGTGGTGAAAATCCAAACATGTTTCTTTTTTTTCTTTCCTTTCCTTTCCTCTCTTTTTCCTTCCTTCTTTCTTTTTTCTCTTTATTCTGATAGAGCCGAGGGAATGGGGGAAGAGAAAGTAAAACATATCCCACTCACATAAAATGAGACAAAAATATTGCACTTTGATTTTGCAGCATCTGTTTCTTTTAAAAAAGAAGAAAGATGTATAAAAGTGAACAAGATATTTACGGTCATTAAAATTTTGGCAATTGTATTTCTAAAAGATGCTAGTTACTTGTAAAAACTGCTATTGCCTAAGAGGTTATGAAAATATACTGTAACATGTGGGTATGTTTGGAGGGACACTTGTCTGCTTTGTCCTCTGTAGCATCCTCAGAACTAGAACAGCCAGGCACATGGTCGGTACAAAACAAATATTTGCTGAATGAATGCACGAACTTGTTAAGATTCAGACCTAGCATGGTAATTCCTGACTGTGCCTGATGAAGGCCAGCAGCTGCTCTGACCATTCCGTGGAGACCAGAGTGATTCTGCAGTCTGGCTTTATGCTGAACTCTGTTGGATAAGCAGATGCTGAAGGTCTGATGTGATCAATCATTCCCTACGCTCCACTCTGAACTCAGCCACACTCTTTAGCAAGTCCAAAGTAGAGAAAGGAAGAGATAAAGGTCAACATGATGAGTTAAGAAAAAAAAAAAAAAAAAGACAGGGGAAGAACTAGAAAGTAGAAACAAGATGGTAAAGTGGAAATACACTGAAACATTTGGGTTTGTTGGTTTTTTTATGATTATCATATAGCACCTACAAATTTTATAACTCCATTTACACAAAAAGGTTTTTTGACTGGTACAGAAATAGCATAGCATTCACTTCAGAATATACTGTGAGTGGGAGAGGAGCCTAAAAGCCCTGAGTGGAGCCATGTGTACCCTTGGGTTCACTGAGGTTTTCCGCTAGAACCTCCAGGTCAGGAAGTAGAAAGAGGTTGCTTTGGTTTTACTAGTAAAGTGGGGATAAAAGGAGGGGGTGCGCATCTGGGGCTCCAAGCTTGAATGCACGTCTTCGTCTTGATGAAGCACCTCTTGTTACTGAGTTCCCAGTGGCATTTTCAGGATTCCTGTAATCACTAGTTGTCACTCTCCACCATTAGTGAAAGAAGGGAGTTGCAAAGGGGAGGAAAATACAAGCTAAAAAAATCTACCACCTTATGTCAGAACTGATAAATGCATTAACAGCGATTTAGAACAAATCTGAGAGTCAGAAGGATGAAAAGATTCCATCATAAGGAAAAGAAGGTAAGCCGGCAGCATTCCATCATAAGGAAAAGAAGCAAACCGGCCTTAAGAGAGAATATGAGGAAAGGGAAGGAGAGAAGGAAAAGAAGAGGGAAACGAAAGGAAAGGAGAAAATAAGATTGGAAACAGTAAGAAAGATCTTTATGCTCTATTATCAGACTCATTCAGTTGGAGCCCGAGCACACATTTCAGACTGGAGCAGACGACTGTATGCATATTAAATAAAAAGACCCTTCCCTGTTTGTCAATTTGCCTTTTTTCCATCTGCAAATAATGAAACACAAATGATTCTGAGGGAGATTGAAAGGAATACATTCCATGAGGCTGTGGAGAACCACAGGGAAACATTTACAGCAAAGAAGCGTCAGGGTGGGGTCCTTCCTGACCTCCGCTTGGCTGGGAGTCTGGGTGAAGTCTCCAAGGCAAGAGGCATGAAAGCGCTTTCACAAGTAGCCCTTCAGAAGTGCAGCTCTTTGCTGCACCAACGCCACAACACAGAGAAAAGCGGCTGCGTAGGCGTGCAGCCCTCCCACTTGAAAGGAGATGGTGATACTGTCGTGTCACGGAAAGATTTTCTTTCTCATTTTGTGAGCTGGAGGCATTTGCAGAGTGGGTAAAGCATGCGTTTAGAATGGTGCCATAGAGAAGATATGTGAAACTTAGCCCCTAATGAAAAAAGTTGAATGTGTTGTTTAAGACCAAACAGACAAGAAGTGGTCATGAAGAAAAGAAAGAAAGAAAAAAACCTCCTCAGGTCCTAAGCAAACTGTTTGAAGCCAAATCCAGAGGAGACGATCTCAAACTGATCCTCTGTTGGACCACCCCATGTGTTATCATAACTGTGAAACCATAAGCACCATGGTCTCCTCCACCCCCACAGCCTCCTGAGCACATCCCATCCTTCCTAAATACAGGCCATGACCTTCCAGGCCTTACGAGTTTCGTGAAGACGAAGACCAAGGCTATATTAAAGACAAGATGGAGTGAAGTCATGTTTTCTTCACCACAGATTTGGGGGCGGGCCTGGGGAGGAGAGCCAGAGCCTCACTGAAGAAATACCAAATATGCTGCTTAGTAAAAAAATCAATTTCAATTACATCACAAAACTTCTGGAACTGGTGCTATCTACTGAGCAGAAAATAATGATAATAGTCAAGTGCTATTTATGAAAACTTTAAAAGGTATAATCATTGTCACCAAAATACACTGGTCTATTTTATTCAACCCTGTTCATTCTTAGCTCAACAGATCATTTTCTTTTGAAGAGTTAGGGGACTAGTCTCAGAGAGAGAAAGAATGAAGGAAACAGTGATACTTTGCAACAGGTACTGAATTTTTCACATAGCCTAAGTGAGGTGATTCGAAACCTAAGAGGGTCATGATTATTCTACACTGGGCTTTTATGATCTTCATCTCTGCATATTTTATCTGTATATGTTTATTGGTGTTTCTTGGCTGATCTCGATTCTGACTGTCGTTTCTGTTATGTGGTTGTAGCTGACCTTTCCCACACTTCTCCATCCATCCCTTGTCTCTCGGAATGAATGGAACCTACTAACTCTTTGGTCACGACTCTTAATTCAGTTTTGCCAAACTCTTCCTGTGAGAATGGCAGATGTTGAACAGGATGATGATAAAGGAAACTTGTGGTTCATCACTCCTTATTAGCAGCACAAGCCATTTATTTATTATAAACATGTGAGACTCAATGGCACATATTGAACAGATGCATTAATAAGCTTTTTCACTGATTTTCCTACACTAAAGTATATTTTTGGTTAAAAAGACAAAGAGGAGTAGATGTGGATGAGTCAATGCAAGCCCATTAATGTTCATGGAAAAAAGCAAGTAGGCAACAAACAAAACCAGCCAAATAAACAGCAATAACAAAAAGCCAAAGTAAACCAAAGTAAAACAAAACTTTCAAAATGTACCTCAAAAATGGTGACCTTTCATAGTCTAAGGATGGTAAGTGTTTATCATTATATGTTCCTAATGCTCTTTTAATAAGAGCCTTTTAGAAATATTAAAAAAACCTCACATTTTCTATGAAACCGTTTTCCGTATTTATGTTAAAGGACATATTTCTCTCTTAAAAAATATCAAACCTCCTAGGAGTTTGATAAATATTTACCAACAAGGAAAAAAAAATCAAAGATTTCTAATCAAGGATTTACTTGTTAAACGATTTTGGAGATAAGATTACTGATAAAAAGAACAATGAGAAAAAAAAAAGAACAATGAGAGATTAATGGCAAACCAATCCAAGCCCTTTCTTTCTTTCCTTTTATTTTTAAGATTTTATTTATTTATTCGTGAGAGAGAGAGAGAGAGAGAGAGAGAGAGAGAGAGAGAAGCAGGCTCCATGCAGGGAGCACGATGTGGGACTGGATCCCAGACCCCAGGACCACACCCTGGGCTGAAGGCAGGTGCTAAACCGCTGAGCCACTTGGGAATCCCCCAAGGCCCTTTATTTTTTTAAAAAAGTTTATTCTAGTTTTGTTGAGAAACAATTGAAATGCATCACAGTATAAGTTCAAGGTATACAGCATGATGGTTTGATTTACATATATGGTGAAATGATTGCTGCAATAAGTTCGCTAACATCCATCTTCTCATACAGACACAATAAAATGAAAAGAAAGAAAAAAGGAAAAGCATTATCTCCTTGTGATGAGAACTCTTAGGATTTACTCTTTTGGCAACTTTCCCATATATCACACAGTAGTATTAGCTCCAATCATCATGTACCTTCCATCCCTAGTGCTTCTTTATCTTACAACTGGTCATCTGTGCTTTTTGACCACCTTCTTCCACCTGCACACCCTCTGCCTCTGGTAACCACAAGTCTGATCTCTTTTACTATTAGTTTGTTTTTTTGGGGGGTGGTTTTTAGATTCCACATATAAGTGAGATCATACAGTATTTGTCCTTTTCTGCCTTATTTTCCTTAGCATACTGCTCTCAAGGTCCATCCATGTTGTTGCAAATGGTAGGATTTCCTCATTTTTTATGGCTTAGTAATATTCTTCATGCATTCATTTATTCATCAGTGGACACTTGGGTTGCTTCTATGTCTTGGCTATTGGAAATAATGCTGTAATGAACAGGGGAGTGCAGATATCTTTTCAAGTTAATTTGTTCATTTCCTTCGGATATATTCTCAGAGTAGAGTTGCTAAATCAGATGGTAGTTCTATTTTTAATTTTTTTTTAATTTTTTTTTATTTTTAATTTTTTGATGAACCTCCATATTGTCTTCCAGAGTGGCTGCACCAATTTACTACAACACCAACAGCGCACAACAGTCTCCTTTTCTCCACAACCACAGCAGCATCTGTTTTCTCTTGTCTTTTTGGTGATGGCCATTCCAATAGACAAGGTCCTTTATTAATATTCAGGCTAAAAAGAAAACTAACAGGTGCACTATTTTGTGGATTTATAGAAAACATCTGTTCATTTGGACTTCCACTCTTTGGGTCCACTTTGGCTATGATGGATGTGGGTTTTTAAAAGGGGAGGTTCTTGAAATCAGCTAAAAAAAAAAAATGTATCTCCATCTCTTACATTTGTCTGCTAATTACAGTTCCTGGCAGTAGTAAAGAACAAGAACAAAATCCTCTCAAATCCTCACTGGTGAGAGCTCCATGCTGAACGACTTTCATCTCAGCGTTGAAAGGAAATCCAGCCAGGCTACTGCGCGGGCCTCATCTACCAGTTCTGACAATGCCCCAGGGTTTATTTTTTCCTTTTCAAACAATCTTAAGAATTTTTCTTGCAGGAAAGCAATTCCTCATTAAAAGCCATCTACTTTGGTGAGTCAGGCTTAAGTTAATGGCCATTGAGAGCCAAACATTCAAATGTGCAATAAATTAGCTTTCTTCAAAGATGGGCTTTCCAGAAAGTGTCTGCATCACATTCCCCCATCCGTCCCTGGCTCTGCCCAGGGCAGTCACGAGTAGCTGGGTGTTCTAAGGATCAGTGCACTTGCATGAGTACATGTATAAATTTCAAAGAAGACTGATATGCACACTATAAGACCAGACCTTGATGGGGATCCCTGGGTGGCTCAGTGGTTAAGTGCCTGCCTTCAGCTCAGGGCGTGATCCTGGAGACCTGGGATCGAGTCCCACGTCAGGCTCCTGCGTGAAGCCTGCTTCTCCCTCTGCTTGTGTCTCTGTCTCTCTTTCTCCATGTTTCTCATGAGTAAATAAATAAAATCTTAAAAAATAAAAGACCAGACCTTGAAATGTATCTTCATTTTCTAAGTACATTTTCTAAGTACACGTACTTTTCACACAAACTCTTCTACCTTGACCACATTCTCCTTTTTGTTCACCTGAATTTGATCTTTGCTCAGACTCAAACATGGTTTATTTCTTCACAGAGCCCAAACGTTTCCTGACTTTCATCATCATTGTCTTCTGCTCTTGCCTGCAGTGGGCCCCATACCCTCCTGTGCAGAGCAGGGTTGCGGAGACAGAGGGAAACCTAGAATGGAGAAATTGACTCAGGAGACTTATGGTCTAAAAGGAAACATCAGATGGATGTAAATGAAATTACATCATCACCCTATAAACCCCATGAAGATGCTTGGTATCTGTATAAAGCTAGCAGCTCATCTGCTACTAAAAGAATTGCAGAATTGGTTGCTTCTTCAACTCCCACTTATCACAAAATTTGCCCTCAGCACTCTTATTCCATGTGGTCCAGTTTCCCGAAACCTGTACTGGGGTCAAATGACGCCTCCTTGTTTAGTCATAATAATAATAATGGTACTTACTTCAAGGAGTTGTAAGAGCTAGATGTTGTTCATTCATCTACAAGCCTAGTGCAAGCCTTTCCTCACCCTAGAGGTACAAAAATGTTACATACAGCCCTGGATGCATATAAACTGAGGCAGCTATGCCAAATCTCCTTCCTTCCTGCTCTAACAAATCGAAGGAGTTGATTCCAGACCAAGCTAGTAAGCTGCTGATGTTAACAAAGCCATTCCCACTGTGTCATCTCTGAATGAGGTCCTAGGACCTCAACAATGCAGCTTGAGAATATGCTGAATTGTAGCAGCACTGGCCCATTCAAGGACATTGACAAAGCGGATGTCTCCTGTCATATCCATTGTCTGGCAGGCCCAGAGGCCATCTCAGATCTTCAGCTTCAGCTTGACTTTCCTGTTACTATCCCAGAGAGTTCAGAGCCTTTGCTTGATATGCTTTCTGAAGCAAATGTTGTGCATACTGCATGTCAACTGAGTTTATCCTGTCCTGAAGATCAGTATACTATTGGCTTCAAATGCTCAATGTCCTTGAGAATCTCTTGAGAATGGCTCTGGCACGGAGGGATGGTTATCTCTGGCTCCTGCTTTCTGCCTTTGCAGAATTCTTTCACTCTCAGTCTTGATCAGAGGGCTTTTCATTAATTTCTGCCCTGATGTTGACCCCCAAATGGAACTCATTCCTTTTCTTTAACTGCTATCCAAAAGAAGCCATTATGCAAAGACCTGTTTTTGTAGGAGGCTTTATGGAAGGTTTGAAGAAATGGAAAGAATTTAATAGTGCAGCAATACAAACCACTTAGAAATGCTTATTGGTCTTTTCTATTATTAAAAGCTGCTCAGCCACTCTACCATGATGCTTGAAGAAGTATTTTTCTCCTTTCTTTTCTCTCTTCCTCTCCCTCCCAGGTGCAAACCTCCACTCTGCTCCTAAATGTATCCTACTCTCTTATGCAAAGGATTTCCACTGCCTTAGCTCCTGTGCCTGACTAATCTGGAAAAGAAAAAGAACTGGAGAAAGGTCAGGGTTCAAAGGAATGGGGGGGATGGAACCTGCCATTCCCTATGGGGACATGAGTTTCCTAAGCATGGAGTAACAATGGAAGGGAGCTGGTCTGGAACTATCTTGGGCATGTCCCACCCTAAAACCTGCCATCTGTAGGAGAAGGCCTCAGCAACAGAGGTTCTGGAGTGGACCAGTGGTGGTGGTCCTGAGAAAGGTTAAGTGAAGCATGAAATCATGGATATCTTTAAACCATATAACACAGTCAGCTGTCTTACATTTTCTGTAGCACAATTTGGTAATGATTTTGGCCCTAGAGTTTAAAAGACACATCACAGTGGTACCTGGGTCACATGGTTCAGTGTCTGCCTTTAGCTCAGGTCATGATTCCAGGGGCCTGGGATCGAGCCCCATGTCAGGCTCCCTGCTCAGTGGTGAGTCTGCTTCTCTCTTTCTCTCCCCCTCTGTCTCTCCCCCTGATTGTGCACACATGCATGCTCTCTTTCTCAAAAAATAAATAAAATCTTAAAAAAAAAAAGACACATCACTGTCAAGGAAGAGAGACCATAATGATGTAGACAAGCACATACACCAACGCAAACAGGTATTTACAGAAGAAATTCGCTAGAGATTTACAGAGCATTCACTGTGTGCTGGCTGGCTGACACTCCATTTCATTCCATCCTCATAAACCAGGCTTCATTGTAGTACTGCTACTTCCAGTTTGACCATAGAGGAAACTGCAACTCAGAGAAGTTAGGTAACTTGGGCTGTCCCTCAAAGATGCTAAGATTGCAATCTGCACCAGGACCTTCACATCAGTTCTGCTTAGACTCCTTCCCTCCTGTGATCCAGGGCTGTCTTTGTTCATTTCTCCATGGCTGTGTCTAACTTCAGCAGATGAGTGAGGTCTTTGCTGTCTGTCCTATACAAAAAAGCATCCTCTTTCCACCTGGCATTCTGTGTCCTTTACTATGCTCTTTTCTCCTCACTAGCACACACTGTCATCTGACCTACTCTATATTGACTTGTTCAATTTATTATTGTACACCCTCCTCCAACCAAGAGAAAAGGGCAGGCACTATGCCTGCCATGTTCACTGCAGTGTCCTTAGCACAGAGAACAGGGCCTGGCTCAGGGTAGACACTTATTAAGGATTTATTGAAGGAACTAATTACTTGATGAATGAACTGTAATTGGTAAAGACAGGAAATTTTTCTGCTCTATGCTAATGTATTTTCAAATAGTGCCCTCACAGAATGAGTGAGGTGTATATTCCTTATATGCTTGAAAATGTAGTAAATTTCAAGTGACCAGAATCATCATATCTTCTAGGCTGTTGATGAAGATTTTGTGGAGGAGGTGGGGTTTTAAGAGCTTAGTTATATTTATCTACATGTTTATTTCAACACCTCACATCATCATGTTTATGTGCTTTTTTAAAATTCTAATTTGAGATGAAACAGGTAGAAAGAATAGTTTTCTGCATCTTAAATATTATTCTATATTTTGATAAATTGGTGTTTTAAAAAAATTACCATCCCACTAATTCTTCACTAAAAAACAAAACAAACATCTACCCTGTTAATCATCCATAATAAAAAGACACGTTCATTTCTTTTGTATTGAGTGTCTCTTGGGTTACAAAATACCTGATGTTTAATGTTAAGAAAATGAATAGTGTTAACTTAATGCTTCAGAAATTTGTCCTTTTCCCAAGAGTATCTTTTAAATAAAGAAAAAACAAGAGTTATTCTGAAGTGAATTTGTTGTATAAGATAGCTAAATTACACATGGCTATTTCATATCATTTATTATTTTTTTTAAAGATTTTTAAAATTTATTTATTCATGAGAGATACAGAGAGAGAGAGGCAGAGACATAGGCAGAGGGAGAAGCAGGCTCCCTATAGCAAGCCTGATGCAGAACTTGATCCCAGGACCCCGGGATCCACGACCTGAGCCAAAGGCAGACACTCAACCACTGAGCCACCCAGCGTCCCCATATCACTTACTTTAAAAGGCATACATTTTCTCCATTATAATGCAGACTCAAGTTAACTACAGTATGAATTTAAATTAAATGAATAGTTGTGCAAAATTAGGAATCTTAAGTACAGATCAAAGAGAGTATAAATTTAGTAGAAATACTTCATTTAGGAGACTTAATAATTAAACTGATATTGCACTTTACTACAAAATAAAACCCTTCCAGAAATAATAAAATATGAAATAGGGATCCCTGGGTGGCGCAGCGGTTTGGCACCTGCCTTTGGCCCAGGGCGCGATCCTGGAGACCCGGGATCGAATCCCACATCGGGCTCCCTGCATGGAGCCCGCTTCTCTCTCTGCCTGTGTCTCTGCCTCTCTCTCTCTCTCTCTCTCTCTGTGACTATCATGAATAAATAAATAAAATCTTTAAAAAAAATAAAAAATAAAAAAAATAAAATATGAAATAAACATTAATTTTCATTATAAAATTTTAGGGGCAAAAATACCACTTTCCCCCCTCTACTCCCAAATATAAACAAATTATTTATTCTACAATGATTTTTGGAGTGCCTGAAAAGACACTATCATAAATGCATCTGATTAAGCTCAAACTTTGATCCACAAGAAACATCTCATAATATAAATATCTCAGTAGGGTTACCCATTACTATTATTTCTCCTACTATTACTCTTTCATGCTACTGTTACTAATTCTTGCTACTATTACTAATACGATTATGAACCACACCACACCCTGCCATCACTAGCCCCTTATAGTTCACAGAAAGCTTTGACCTAATATCTGACCTCATTATATCCTTGTAAGAGATCTATGAGATTTCTATACATACCTCACAATCTGTATTACACATGAAAAAACTGGGCAGAGAGAATCATAAGGTCAAAACCCTGGTCAATGTTAAAAAGTTTCAAGGCCATTATTTGAAGCTGGATCTATTTGTTGCCAAATGGCCTGATTCAAAATGAAAATACTACCATAAAAATATTCTACATTCCAAAGCAATAAATTACCATATGTGATTATTCTGTATTTTCCTAATATGCTAACCATCCTCTTTACCCTCAGTCTTTATCTTTTCAATATGAAAAGCCATCCTTTATTGCATTAACTAAAATGCAATGTAGCTGCAAGCAATCAGCTTCTGTCTTTGGAGACTCAGAAACTTATCAAGTTCACCACCACCCTGAATGTTATTATAACTTGAGAAATAGGTAGTTTATCAGATTAGCCTGCTAAATAAAGTATCAGTGAGCAAAGATACACAACCAATTTGTTATGTGTAAGATTTACCCATCTAGATAAAAATGCTCTTTGCCCTTCTTGGGCTAATGTAAATGAGAGAAAAATGCCATTGACGGAACAGATGATAAGAAAACATAACAAACTACTGAGGTCTCACCAAGAGGGAATTCAGGAGCATTTAAGTTATGCACACTAAAGGAAAGCCTCAGGTGCAAGGAGGAAGAGTAGAAACATTCCAGGATCTTATTTTTAAGAAGAACTGTTGAGCCTGTACTTATTCTATTTGGGACTTTCACTGATCAAGTTTAGGGAAATAAATCATTTTTAGCCATCAAGTTACCACCTTGGCATTAGGTTTCCCAAACACTTCCCTTTCCTTCTTAGCATATTAGCCTTGTATGTAGTTGAATCCTTCTAGGTTCCTTATGGCAAACACACATATCTTATTAATTTCTCAATAACTACTTCCTTGTAATAACTATTCGTATTGCATATATATATATATATATATATATTATTCTTGACTTTAATATTTGTTTGCCTATTTAGTAGCTGGTGGAGGATATTGTGGCAAATTTGAGGCATATGTGGTCACATCTGATTAGCTCCTCTAAGGAGGAGGAGGGAATGGATGATCTGTGTTATTGTATACTTCAGTTAAGATTTAAAAACAAAAGCAATAAAAAAAACCTCAGTGTTTTTTTAAACTTTGAGATGCTACATGTAGCTTTTTTAAAAATTTAGTTTCATGTATATTTATCTTCTTATATTTTTCTTATGCTAATATTAAAAAGGGTTTGCATTCTCAAGTGACGGTATGAGGAGGTGAAGGAAAGGTAAGGGGAAGTCAGTCTGGGGTTTTAAAAATTTACAAGTAAAATCCACCAGGTGGATAATATTTTTGATGATACTGGCATTTGGCTAGGTGACCTTAAAGTCCCTTCCAGTTCTGGGGGTTCTTCGTTCTATGACTTTGGTGTTGTATTCTATAACTTTGGTTTTATTCTATGAATGAATGGCTGCCTTCATTCTCTGTCTACATGAAGCTAAAACAACAACATAATTGTGTTCGTAAGAGGGAACTATTTATCAACCCATTTTAATTGTGGATATATAACTGATTGGTTTTCAGTGAGCTGGTTCATTATTTTATATGTTCAGCAATAGTTTTAAATAATGGACACCTTAAGAGTCTTGCCCCTAGACCTACTAAGAAGAAATTCCCACTTGGATGTTGATTATGGTTTGTTTGCCTTGCTTTTCCTAGCAAAGGCTATAATTTGAGAAACAAAGCTCTTGTCTGTAATTTAATATGTTCCCCTAATACTCAATAATGTACCTTGCAGGAACTCGAGAAATACTTAGTGACCATCTATTAATCTGACAAAATGTCCAACATTGTTTCATGTCTCCCAGTCATTGAGACTAGCCATGGTTGGTTGTTTTCAGGTTGTTTTCTCTGTCTCAACATGGTTTCTAGGCCAAGAAATTAAATAGCAGAGTTTGCTCTAGCCATTTCCCTCTTTTTCCTCTGTTCCAAGACCACTAGGTAGTTATTGCTGGCACTTAAACAAAGATAATTATCAGTGGCAAAAATCTCTTCTATCCTATTGTAAAGAATATGGACTATGACTGTTTTCTAGGCAGATCTTTCAGTAGCACCAAATGCTTATGAATTAAGAAATAGATAGTTCTGAGTTTTGTGTCCATTTCATGTTATTTCTTTTACTATTACCAGGCTGAAAATTAGTGTAGCTAAGAATAATGAAGGAGAAAAGACTGAGAAGCATAGAAAGAGGTACTTAAAGGCAAGTGTCTCATTAATATTAAATATTTGCCGGATTTTATGTGAGATTTAAAAACAAATGTCACTCCCTTTACTGCAATTTCATGTCACCTCCATAAGAGTTTGGATTCAAATGGATGGGATGTCTATCATAACTCAAAACTACAAAATGTTTAATTTTCTTCATCCAAATGTAGGTTTTGCCAACCATCGGTGCCATTTCTAAAATGCCAAAACTATTAATTCACGTGAGCATCCATTATTGTTTTTGCTTTACTAGAAGCAAAAATTTCCTTACAATTCTAGAAAATATTATGTATCTATACTGGATTAACCTTTTGTGACACATCAAGGTGCTAAGATGACTGCACCTGAGGTTATTTCTAACTCAATGATATTTTGATGTACATGAACAAATGGCCTGATATTGTCAGGAAGTAAAACTTCCAAACTGCTTAGGTCTTGATCAGTTTGGACTCTTCTCTGCTCTGATTGCTGAGGGAATGATACCTAACATTTTGTCAGAAATGAAACCACACTAATACGAATTTTCATACTTATATCAGGTATTTTTAAAGTCTACAAATACAAATTTTCTTACAAACTATAAAACTTCTAAGTTATGTGCTACTATAAGTCTTATTTCTCTTGAGTTATAAAAATTCCATTGGGTGCCTGGGTGGCTCAGTTGCTTAAGCATCAGACTTAATTTCAGCTCAGGTCATGATCTCAGCGTAGTGAGATTGAGCCCCACATCAGGCTCTGCACTCAGCACAGAGTCTGCTTGAAATTCTTTCTCTCCTTCTCCCTCTTTCCCAACCCCTGCTCTAAATAATAAATAAATGTATAAATATCTTTAAAAAGAATTCCAGGCCACTGGAGTTGGAGTCCATTGACAGGTTAAGTCATGATCAAAATCTACTACTGTGATCTTGAATAAATTGCTTAAATTTTGTGAGGCTCAGTGTCTTCATCTAAAAACCAAAGAGACTCAGCTTGATCACTGTGGAGATCCTAGAAGGTTGACTTCTATGCTTTAATGTTTCTAACACATACACTGGAATCTTGAAATTTTTTCAGCCTACAGTTCAAGTGAGGCAAACTTACAAATACCTAACTTAAAGACACTTCTAATTGCCTCTATGTCCTTTAGGTAAAGAGACGTTGAATTCTACTCAGACCTCTTCCCAGAGTAGACACTGCCTAGCAATCAGAAGCATAAAATGCCTGTCCTGAGTAATGTGCATTGCCATGTTTTAAGTCCCTAAGTTAATTAATCCCTCTTTTCTTCATATTAGTCATGACTCCATGATTATCATGCAACTTCTCTGTTATAAAAATGTGCTACCATACTGTGCATATGATTTTTCAATACTTGCAGAGAAAAATGGAGATTTTTGCCAGTTCCTAAGGCTGCATTATTTTTAACAGTAAAAACTGAAAATAAGCTACATATTCACCAATAGAAAATGATAAAATAAATTTAACCTGGTCCCCAAACAATATGCAACAGCTAAATAAACATAATGAGGTAGAGCAATATGTCTTGATATGGATGACAGATCATAATGGCCTATTGTTAAATGAAAAAAAAATGTGTGGTACAGAACAATATGTACTATATAATACCATCTATATAAAAATAAATAAAATTATATATATAAATATTGCATATAAAAGTGCATGTTACTCTAAATATATAAAATTGTAAGGAAAAAAAGCTAGTATAGGGGTCAGCTGATAAACATTTTAGGCTCTGTGGGCCACTTGGTCTCCTTTGTAGCTACATGACTCATTTATTACAGTGTGAAAGCAGTCAGAAACAATATGCAAACAAATGGGCATGGCTGTGTTCTAATAAAACTTTATTTACAAAAACAGGTGGGGAGCTGGATTGGAACTTGCACCACAGTTTGTTGATCTCTGCTCTAGAATAATAATACGGAATAATACACTGTAACCTGATAAAAGAGTTATCTACTAGAAAGAAACCAGAACCGATGAGGAATGGTCAAGGGATTTTTCTCTTTATCTGTACTGCTACATTTGGCTTATACATTGAGAATTTATTCATGGATTACTTGTTATTAACACATTTAACATATTAGCTTGTTATTAACACATTTAAAATAATAGTAATTAAAATATTAATTAAAAGTGATTTCACTTGCCACTTAAAGTAGCAATACTCTGATTTGACAAACTTTTCTAAGATCTCCCTGATATGCATCCCATGAAGCAACTTTACTGACTTGAAAAAACCAGGGCATTGTTCTCCTCTTAGCTGTCTTGGGCACATCAAAGTATGACAGCCCAGTCTGCAGAGCTGAAGGACAAAGAACACTGTGGCAGAAGCACTCTGAAAAGCTCATGGAGCAACCAACCTCTCCAGTAAATGAGGACAAGCTGCTCTGTGTTATGTTTCCTTTTCAAATATTTTTTTTACATCAAAAACACATTGCAGGGTAGTGAAGACTTCACGGGCATCCTACAAAAACAGGCTGCATAATTCTGATATTGAGAGCCAGCCTAGTTTTAATTAACTGCCAGTACTCAGCCACATCCTCGAGCTCCAGATAGCCAATAACAATCTTGTAATTTCTAAATGTGAATGCCACTCAGGTGGAGACCAAATAGTGAGGGTTTCAGCTTACCTCTTAAAATGTAAACATGAAATTTCAGATATCCATAGCAACCAGACCTCCCTCCACCTTAGACATCTTCTTCCAAAAAAAGGGGTGGGGGGAGAAAAAGCATTTCTGTGGCGGGTGGCATGTAGACAGTTGCCTATTAAAACGATAACATCGAAATATAAACAGCCAAACCTTTTCATCATTTATTGACAAATGACTTACTTACAAGACTGCTAGTGAAATCCTTTAAAAACCTTTCAGACATGTTGGAAATTAAGACATCAGCAGCAAGTGAAATTGACAAGTAATTACAATTAATGCCACTGCAATCATTAGTAAAACACATTTGGCTATATATTTGTATGCTGATAGTTAATAGCAAAACAGAATCTGAGGAACACCACCATGCCCCCAAACTATCTGATTTTTACTAATTTAGCAACCAGCCAGGCTAAAGCAAAATAAAGAATCCATGCGCTGGGAAACTGAGGCATCTTGATTCCAAAAGACCATGCCGGCTCTGGATATTAGGAGCCCTGAGTCATTGCTCATTTCCAAGGCTCAGAAATCAGGGCTGCCTTTCCAGCATTCATGAATTTAACCTTCTGTCCAGTCACCCTTTCCTTGGAAAGTGTTTCTTAAAAGCTAGTAGTTAGTATTCAATTCAGTTCACAAAATAGATACTCTCCAGTATAACGTCAACAGTAGGATGGAAAAATAAATGGTATGTCTGAGGGGCAGGGAGATGGGCAAAATGAGTGAAAGGGAGTAGGAGATACATGCTTCCAGTTATGGAATGAGGGGAAAAGAGATACCTTGTAGGGAATACAGCAATGGTCTTGTAATAATGTTGCATGGCAATAGATGGTGGTTACACTGTGGTGAGCCCAGCATGATGTATAGGCTTGCTGAATCTCTATGCTGTACACCAAAAACTAACATAACATCATTTGTCAACTCTACTTCAATTAAAAAATAAATAAGTGGTACATTCACACAGGGGAATACTATATAGCTACGAAAGGAAATGAACTACAACTACATACAAGAATGAACAAATTTCAAATATAATGTTAAGTGAAAGATGCCAGCCACAAGAGAGTACTTATGCCATGAGATCACATTTGTAGAACGTTCAGTATGAGGCAAAACTACAATGTTAGAAAGTGGATAGTGATTCCTCCTGGTAGAAGCAAGGACTTGAGGTGGACTTCTGTGTTTTTCCTAATAGTAGCCCGATATTTTTAATATTTGATCCAGAGCTGTGTGCCTGGGTGTGTTCACTTTGTAAAAATATCAAACTGCATACTCCTGATCTGAGTACTTCTCTGTATGCTCATAATACTTCCAAAGAAGTTACACGCAACAACAAACAACCCCAGTACAACAATCACTGAGCAGCAGATATGCCAAGCACTACACTGGGCCTAGGATAAATAGGATGGTCTTTATCTTTCAGAAATGTAGTGTCAGGTAGGGGAGACGCATTTAAAAAGCAAACGATCTTATTTTAACATGGCATGTGCTATTCAAGAGTTAAGTAAAGGCACCACCAGAGTGATTTCCTCTGCCCTCATTGTAAGGGAGGTCCACAGCAGACGACGCAGGGCCAAGCCTTGAGTGATGAGCTCGACAGGCAGAGAGTAAGGAAGGCCCTGGTAGGCATGGGCACTGGTGGAGCTGAGGGCCTGTTAGAATGGAAGAGCAGGATGCCCAGAGTATGAGGAGAGGAAAATCATCCACCTAGGGGTGGGTGTTGACAACTAAAAAGTACTTACCGTGATGTATTTTTGAGCACTTCACTGTTTTTCAAAGAGTGCTTTATTCATGCCCGATTGCAAATTAGTATCTCTAGACACAGTTAATCAACTACACAAAATGAAGAAGTCTGAGGGAGGGAGGGACAGAGGGAGAGAGGAAAGAAGCCAGGCTGCTCATGTGAACAGTCCAGACCAGCACAACAGCAGCAGCAGCAGCAGCAGCAGCAGCAGCAATAACCACTGTTTATGCATCATCCTTGACATGTGTTGCCATTGTGTTTCGTCCTTACACCACTTCTAGGAGCTTGGGACTACTATTATTTCCATTTGGTAGATGCCAAAACTGAGACTCCGTGAGGCCTGGGGCCGTATGGCCAGTAAGCAGCAGAGTCACAGCAGGGACCTGGGGGGGTCTAATTCAGAGGCTGGCCTGCCCAGCAGACACACCGAGCCACACACAGTCCTTGGGTGTTGGGTGTCAACTCTTCCCAGCCTGAAGGGGAGAGCCGACCTCAGTGTTTCTGCTTCTGCTTCCTGGGAGGCACAGCACATGTGGGCTGTACACATCTCTTTCATGCTAACGCGGGCCTCCAGGCACTTCTCATTCCCACTGTTCTCGCTCTGGGTCCATAAAATTGATAGCACCTGGAAAATGTGCTTCTTGAACAGAGGTGGCTTTAGAAGGTGACAGATGTGGGACACCTGGTTGAGACAGTGGTTGAGTGTCTGCCTTCAGCTCAGGGCATTGTCCTGGGGTCCTGGGATCGAGTCCTGCATTGGGCTCCCCGCAGGGAGCCTGCTTCTCCCTCTGCCTTTCTCTCTGTGTCTCTCATGAATAAATAAATAAAATCTTTTTTTTTAAAAAAAGGTAAGGGATGTGGAATACTTCAGGTCTGAGCCATACGGAGAAAATACCTGGGGGAGGTTATCTGGAGACCAGAAATAAGGACTTGGTATCCTTCTGCTGGAGTTGCAATTTCACACTGAGGGCGGAGAAGTGACTAGAACGCCAGCTGGGAAATATCTTTTAAAAACTGTGTGCTACTCTGAGGGAGGAGGCGAGGGAACATTCAAACGGAACGCAGAGAGCTTTGTTTTGTAAGTCAGACTCTCCGTTTTGTTTGTCCTGGCTGTTTCTCCCACAGTGAAAGGTCTGATAGCAAACTGCTCAAACCACGTTAAATGTGGCTGGCAGGGCCCAGGCTTCCAGCCCAGCCTACCACACAGCCCTCCTGCTATTTCAGGCCTTGGGTTCTGTAAAACAGACGCCGCTGCCCTCCATCCTGGGTTGTGTGAAATTATGCGGTGGTTTGGTGAAGTCAACAAATAACTAGAATGAACCACGTTTTGG
Organism: Canis lupus dingo; assembly: GCF_003254725.2. Taxonomy (NCBI): domain Eukaryota; kingdom Metazoa; phylum Chordata; class Mammalia; order Carnivora; family Canidae; genus Canis; species Canis lupus. The sequence continues at coordinate 20,899,735 of NC_064256.1, read as the reverse complement.
GAAATAAAAAAGCAGCTGGCATCGATTCTGGTCTTCAGAAGGCAGAAAATAAGGACAGCTATCCTCTGTGGCCTCTTATCTGACAGTTGGATTTTTAAAAACTCTTTAATGAGAAATGATTTCAAATGAACGGATAAGTTCCAAAAATAAAAAGAGAACAAAGAGCGCCCATATGCCCTTTATCCAGACCCATCTATTGTGTATATTTTACCTCATTTACTGTAGCATTTGTGCTCTCTCTTCCTTCCACCCCTCCTCCCCATACTTCTCTGTGTATTTCCTCATTACAGGGATATACTCACACATGACCACAAGACAGCCATCAACTTCAGTAAATCCAACACTGATGTCATATTTTCAACTAATCTATTATTCATTTTTTATTTTGTCAGCCCAAAAATGTCCTTCAGCCCAACACAAATGCTACTTCTGCCATGATCCTATCCCTAACATTTCTCTCTCCCCTCGTGACATTTGTTTGGCACTTAGATTTACTTCTCTTGTGACTATTAGGATGTCCTGCCTTCACTGTATGGCCATTTACCTCCTCTACTAGACTTACTAGACTGTAAGTTTCTTGAAGGTAGAGCAAATATCTCTTGGGTGAATTGCCAATTGTATGTACGTGTATGTACACACTAATATAAATGGTTATGGAGTTCCTTAATTTGTAGGAGATGCGTTAAGACTTCTATTAGGTCATTTTAGAAAATGAATACTTTTTCCTTCTTAGCCCAGGAAGATTTGCATCCCATACTATAAGGACCTTTAAATGGGATTAGTAAATCACAACAGTCTTTGCTCATGAAGTGAGGTGAGTTTGTGGAAATATATTTTTACAAAAACTTCCTAGTATTGTCATACATTTTGAACATATGAGAAGATGGATTACAACTCCAAAGTACCATCACAAATGCAAGAGGTAGTTTGAACAATATGGTCCACATCTGGCTAGGTATTGGGCATTAAATTAAAGATAGTGTGACAAAGACTATACTGAATGAGTCTCAGACTGAGTAATATTCCATTGTATAAATATATCACATCTTCTTTATCCGTTCATCTGTCAAAGGACATCGTGGCTCCTTCCATAGTTTAGCTATTGTGGTATATTTATACAATGGAATATCACTCAGCCATCAGAAAAGATGAATACCTATATTTACATTGATGTGGATAGAACTGGAGGGTATTATGCTGAGTGAAACAGTCAATCAGAGAAAGACAACCATCATATGGTTTCACTCATATGTGGAATATAAGAAATAATGAAATGGACCATAAAGGAAGGGGGGAAACTGAATGAAGAAAAGTGATAGAGGAAGACAAACCATGAGAAACCCCTAATTCTGGGAAACAAACTAAGGGTTGCAGAAGGGAAGGAGGGTGAAGGGATGGGGTGACTAGGTGACAGGCACTAAGGAGAGCACATGATGAGATGAGCACTAGGTGTTATACTATGTGTTGGCAAGTTGAATTTAAATTTAAAAAATTAAATAAAAAATAAAAATTAAAAATAGAGATATTTTCTTTCTAATATTACTTTATAGTCTTCAAAATGGTACTTAATAAACACATTTTGATGTTGGGGGGTAAAGAGTCTCAGGAGGTAGGGGGTTGCATCTTCATGACTGATGCATGATACCAAGGTCAACAAGGTAGCTATTAAGGTACTAGACAGAGAAGTTGGTTTGAATCACAGTGAACCACAATGTAATTCCTTCTAGCCTCACTTGCATTTTGCCCTCACTACAACTTTATGTACCTTTTATTCATCTAACCACATACACAGGGATGAGAAAAACTTGAATGTCCTCAAAAAAGAGTTTCAGAAAACTGTCCATGAAGTCACAGTTGTTCTACCTTCCCAAACAGAAGGAATAAATAAATTTCTTAAAAAAACAAACAAACAAACAAAAAACAACCCTCCCAATTCTATTATCTAGAGATAACTACTATTAATACTTTGGCATAATCATTTCAGTCTTCCCTATGCATATGAATAAAATGTATATATTTTATCAGTATCAGATCACATTCACACACATTTTTAAAGCTATTTACTCTGTGACCTGTTCTATTTAATTTTTTTCACTTAAAAGTATATCGTAAGTTGTCATTTTTAATAGCTGAATAGCGTTTCATTGTATGGATGCATCTCAATGTGTATAACTAGTGCCCCAGCAATAGATATACCTGTATTTTTTACTTTGTGATTGGAATATAAAAAAGAGCTACTTTTCATTTTAGTTCTAGTTTTCAGAAGACAGTAAATAAGGACAACTATCTTCTGTTCCCTCTTATCTGAGAGTTGGACTTTTAAAGACTTTTATTGGGAAATAATTTCAAATGAACGGGTAAGTTGCAAAAATAAAAATAGAACAAAAAGCGCCTGTACGCCCTTTACCCATATCCATCTATTGTGAATATTTTAAACTATGCTGCAATAAGAGTTATTCTAGTTTTACTCAAATTTTTTTCTCATTCTTAATGACTTCCCACAGGAATAATTCCTAGAAATTAAATCGCTCAGTGTGTACACTGTTTTAAGCCTTATGATGATAAGTATTGTCAAGCTGCCTTTCAGCAATATTGTGACTATTCTAACTCCTATAGCAATGCCAGAGAGAGGTTCTTCACCAGTTACCTTTGCCAGCCCTGGGCATTATCTTTGACAATTAATTATATGCAACCTGGCTCCTGTTTAAATATGGACTTCTTTGATTTCTACATCAGGTTAAACATTAACTAGCTGAACTGGAAATTTGCAGTCTCCTTTTGGGAGTTTGGGGCCATAAATATTTAAAAGATAAAAAGAAAAACGAAAGAAGATAAAACAATATTTAAAGCATTATTTTAAATCCAGTAAAACATAATTCCACTCTACATAATAAAACAGGCATAAGCAGAAACAAGGAAGGTTTGTTCTAAGTTTAAGCACAATGTCACTTGTAAACACGGCTCTTACTCTGCATCTATGAAGGATCAGATCATTTTGTAAAGTGCCTGTCAAATTTTGGCTATTTTCTATTTTCTAGAGCTGAATGTTAAAAATCAATAGAAATGTTACAGCACTCGTGCCGCCTTTAGAAGGGTTGGACGGACTCATGCCTGCAACTTTCAAAGCCATTTCTGTTTAGAATCTTGGGAAGGAACCTATTCCAAACTTCCAGAATCACAGCTGGCAGGCTATAATTTAGAGTTGCATACAGGATAATGTGTATTAGTCCATTACCAAGCTGTAAGTTGACACCAACCTTTGGAATTGCTTTCTCAGAGGAAATGTTGAAGAGCCAATGCCTCAATCATTTCCAACAGGGCTGGGAAAAACATTCAGACAACCCATTAGATCCTTTCATCTCACATTTTGATGATTTTCATCAAAAGGGAGGTGGAAAGGGGGTGATTAGACACAAATTTTCACTCTGGTGAAAATCCAAACATGTATTTTCAAGCTCGAGACATTGATAACATATTGGCAAGTTCTTGTCCCCACTTACGTGAACCACACAGCCACCCAGAATATCCTAATGATAATGAACATGTTCAGAAAGAGGGGATGGTGAGCAGGTACTAAAGCAAACACTGCAATCCATATTTAACAAGCAAAGGGTATTTTTGTGAATACCAACAGAAGCCTGAGTCACCAACAAGTAGGTTTGAGATTTTCAGCTGCCAAAGTCTATGCTGAATTGCATTCTAGTTTTCTTTGGTGATCTGGAAGGGTCTGCCATGGTTATACATGTTTGGCTAAGGTCACCTTAGCATCACCTAGAAACTCAGGGAGAGCCTGCTTTAGGATAGGTCAAAAATGTGCGCTTCATCCCTGTCCACACAGGCTAGATCACTTCTGCCACAATTCATGAGAGGCCAGATACTCTGGTTTTAGCCACTACAAGTTGAACCACTGTGCCATACCAGCTCTCCACACCAACTAGATCCAAGCTTTATCTATGAACAAATAGTACCTTATCAAAATCTAAGGCCCCACCAAAATAAGTAGAAATGTAATAGACACTGAACATTTTTTTCTAATATTTGACTTTACTTGTTTCCCCATTCTCATCGAAAGTAGAAAAATGTTGTCTAGTATCTAGCCCAGTCTGTCCCATGGAAATACAGTATGGGTCACATATGTAATTTAAAATTTTCTTGTAACCACATTTGAAAAAGAAAAATAAAAGATGAAATTAATTTTAATAATATATTCTATTTGATCTAATATGTCCAACATATTATAATTTCAATATATAACCAATGTAAAGATAATTGAGATAGTTTCCATTTTTTTTTCCACTGTAAGTCTTCAAAATCCAGGGCATGTCAATTTGGACTAGCCACATTTCCAGGGCTCAATAGCCCCATGCACCTTGTAGCTGCTCTATCAGAAGGAACACACATCTAGAGATTAAAATGGAGATCAGGATGACCAAAGCAATGTAAAGACAATTCAAGATGTGAAACACAGAAGACTGTATCTCCTGACACCCATAGTCACTTCATAAACCTAGCAATGCAAAGAAACCTGGGGAGATGCTCTCTGAATCACCCAGTCAGTGCCCACATGCGCTTTCCAACCAACTTGATGGCACTGCATTCCAATGAGGAAAACTGTTCTCAGTAGTAGCCCCAAAATGCAAAGCCATGAGACTCTCCTGTTTCCCCTTGGCAAACAGTGTAGCTGTAAAGAGGTGCCCCATGCAAAGAACACACACAACTGTATCTGTGCCATCCTGGTGCCAATTCCTGAAAGCCATCATGTCAACATTAAGTTCCTGTAAATGACTGTCACACAGGGCCTGAATTTTAAAAATGTATTAGTAAGTACTACTTCATTATAATTTTCCCCTTCACTCAAATGCCATTTGTAGGATGAAGTCATATAATTTCCATATGTGTGCATTTTATTCAAAGCAATTAAAAATGATGAACAGGTATTATGAAGAACTTTAAATTGCTTCCCCATAATGACATACCATTGTTTTAACTGTGTAGAGAACTTTTGCAAATAAGCTATAAAATGTTGCTATCCCACAAAAATGATTCTCCAAGCACAGTCTTCCTCCATATAACACAACCTATAATTTAGCAATAATAATAACACTTTACAAGTGGATGGTCCTTCACTGTTTACAAAGCATGGTTTACACAGTCTCATTAAGCTTCACAAAAAGCCTTGTGAGGCATGGATGGCAAAATACAAGGCCTTTGTCACTGGCTTTCTTCCAACATTTTACTTCCTTTGGGCACAACCACTGTTTACCAGGTCAATGTAGGGGGTCTTGTGTTTTTGTTTTTGGTTTTTTTCTTTTTTAACTACTATGAATGAATCTTTCAGGTTGCTTGACAAACCACATCCTAATGGTCATTTGGTCTTCACACTAAGTCAAAGTTCTTGTCCTCCTCAATCCTGGTCAAATAAATTCTAGTAGCCAAAGAAGTTCCCTTATTATTCAGTTGATTCTAATTTTTAAAAATGTCAGGCTGAAGTTTTGACCCAAAGACTGATTTATCCTTTAAGTCACACTACGTGTCACACTTCCTGGTGTGGGAACAGCTGAGCCTTTGAACAACCACCTCCTGTTGACCCCCTGTCCCCCAACTAAGAAAAAAGGCATAAAAATGAAAGGCTCCTGACAAAATTAAAACTTGCAAAGATGGACTTTAGATTTTAAGAAAAGTCTGCTATGAGAATAGAATCAGGAGACAGGTTTGATGAGAAGAAATAAGGAATTAAAATAAGAGTCTTGAGAAGTAGGGGAACGTGGGTGGCTCAGTGGTTGATTGTCTGACTTTGGCTCAGGGCATGATCCCAGGGTTCCAGGATTGAGTCCCACATCAGGCTCCCTGTGCGGAGCCTGCTTCTTCTTCTGCCTATGTCTCTGCCTCTCTCTGTGTGTCACTCAGGAATAAATAAATAAAATCTTAAAAAGAAAAAAAAAAAAAAAAGGAGGGGATCCCTAGGTGGCTCAGTGGTTTGGCACCTGCCTTCGGCCCAGGGCATGATCCTGGAGACCCGGGATCGAGTCCCACGTCAGGCTCCCTGCATGGAGCCTGCTTCTCTCTCTGCCTAAGTCTCTGCCTCGCTCTCCCTCTCTGTCTCATGAATAAATAAATAAAATCTAAAAAAAAAAAAAAAAAGTGGGAAGTAACCTTGCTCAAAACCAGGTAACTCAATTCCCATTTTCAGGAAGAAAAAAAAAGGTAAGATAGATAGATAGATAGATAGATAGATAGATAGATAGATAGACTAAGAAGACTTTTGACGTCATAAAATAACTAATTAAATAGCTCCACCTTTTTAAAATCTTTAAACATTTTTTCAAAATCAGGAGTCATGGTTCATCTGGGTGCTGCTTTTCCTTGGTATCTACACCTCAAAACCAAGGAGGAAAATCAGAGGGAACATGTCTGCCCATGAGTGAACGATATGCCATTTGGCTGTGTATCTGCTCCATACATACCAACTCACTGTCCTACCCACAACCCTCCTCCCCCAGCATGGAAACAAGAAAGAATGAGGAGAAGGACTTGAACTTCATGTGTGGCTTTCACTTTCTCTTATTTTAAATGCCACACATGGAGTCCAGTAAGAATGGCAAAGCAGGCAAAACAGGTTTTGGTTTCCTTCGTTAAATAGCTCAGTAGAGTTGGAAGTCCCCTTGTGCCAAAGCAAGGTAGCCAGTCTGTCCTTCTCCAAGGCGTTTTGCCTCTATGTCTTACAAAAACGTAAAGGTTGCTCACTTTGGAGTCACATTTGAAATACATTTCAAAACATACTGGAGCATATTTAAGGAGGTTTTGAATTGCTGAAACCACCTTTCATTATTAAAAATATTAAAAAAGAAAAGGAAAAAAATTGTGAAGAAAAATTTGATTTGCCATTTGATTTGAAGGAAGATTAAAATATAACATAGCAGCTGTTCAATTTTATGTCATTGAAATTCCAGTTTCATAGTTTTTAATTGCTACTATGAAAAATTCTTTGATTGCACTTGATGAAATTAAGTTTTGCCTTTTTAATGATTAAACATGGGAAAATTCAAGTGTGTTCTAGTTAAGAATTTAAATTATTGTGTGTGTTTAAGAGCTGAAGTAAAATCTACTGGGACATTATTTTATCTCGAGGCTAGATACAATACACAGTAATTGCATACAGCACTTGCTGGCTCTCAGTTCTTTCAAAATGACTAAAATATTCCTTCAAAGAGTAAGACACCGAGGATTTACTGGGTTAAAGGAAAGGAAATCGTAGGATCACACTGCTCATAACCATATTGTGATGAGAGTTGCTTCGGAGAAGGAAAATGACATATTCATCATCACTTGCATGAGAGTCCCATGAGTCACTGGTCAGTCAACACACTCATAAATGTGGTGCACAGTCAGCTCCCAGGATTTCATTTTGGAAGACAACCAGGGTGTCTGCAGACAAGAGAACAACCAGGGAACCCACTGGCTCCTCAAAGACCCCCAGATCACACGAAGATTTTTGATGATGAAGCTCAGACCATGTGTTTCTTGCTGTAGGCAGAAAAATCTGTCCCTGACTATAGCTGAACAGTAAAATGAAAAAAAATGAAAGGAGTCAGCCTTTGAATACAAATACAAAGGAAATAATGGATGTAAAATGGGACCACTGGGCCACACAAAAGGGCTCCCCCAGAAAATGCCTCTTTGTCCTAGAAATGTATGGCATGTTGGGAGACCTGTAGTATTTTTCAACTGTTTGCAGTCATAATAGCAGACTATTTATAGTTATGTTATGAAATAATAAAACCTCAAAAATGTTGGTAGGTTTATCATGATCCATGATAAATTTTACATTTCTTATGACCAGTCACAATTTTTGTATGAAAAATTCATTTCTTCATTTCAAAGGGAATATGTTTTAAAAACACTGTACTTATTAATGCAAAAAAATACAATTCCATTTCAATAAAGACTGTAATAAACTTGATTTTATGAAGGTAGCTATCATGTTAGCAGGGATTGTGCATACAGATGGAGAGAGGCCACTTGATTATTATTTCTAAACCATCCACTGAAAATTATATAATTCTTGACTGAATGTTAAAGTGGCCACTCACCACTAAGTTACTCAGAGTTTCCTCCTCTGTGGGTGGTCGTGGTAGTCCTAAATATGGGGAGCAAACTTTCTCATACCTTGGAACCCTAATAAACACTTTTCACAAAGTAGAATACTGGGTCTATTTATAAGCAAAGGCAACCATGATATTCATACCCCACAAATAGCACCTTTAACAATTATAAATATATAAAGTAGTAAAGCTTGGAGAACATGTTTTATCCAATTTAAAGTCATCTCTCAAAATCAACAAAGAGTTAAGTTAGGAAAATAATTACATTGAAATGTAGGGCTAGTATATGATGATAAGGATTGCTTTAAAAAATTTTTAAATTTTACTTATTTAAATTTTTTTAATAGGCACCATGTTCAGCATGGAGCCCAACGTAGAACTTGAACTCATGACTCTGAGATCAAGACCAGAGTTGGATGCTTAACAAACTGAGCCATCCAGGTGCCCCTCACCAAATCTTTAAATTTTAGAATAGTTTTATATTACAGAAAAGTTTCAAAGATAGTACAGAATCTTCTCATATATCTCTTACCCAGTTTCCTTTATAGTTAACACCTTTTTAAAAAAGAATTAATTAATTTTGTTTGAGAGAGAGAGAGTGTGTGAGCAGAGGGAAGGGCAGAAGGAATGGGAAAGAATCTCAAGCAGACTCTGCACTCAGTGTGGGAGCCCAATGTGGGGCTAGATCTCACAACCCTGAGATCACCACCTGAGCTGAAATCAAGAGTCTGACACTTAACCCTCTGAGCCATCCAGGCGCCCCCTATCATTAACATCTTACATCACTATGTTATTTGTGACAATCAACTAATCTTGATACATTACCATTGTCTAAAGTCCATCCTTTATTCGGATGTCCTTAGTTTTTACTTAATGTCATTTGTCAGTCTCAGGGTCCCATCCAGGGACATCATTAGTTGCATTTAGTCATCATGCCTCCCTAGGCTCCACTAGACTGTGACAGTTTCTCAGACTTTCTTTGTTTTTGATAACCTTGAAAGTTCCAAGGAATATGGGTCTGGTATTTTGTATGATGCCCTTTGTCTGATGTTCTTCTCAAGATTAGACTGGGGTTATGGGCGTAAGGTAGGACGACAACAGAAGTAAAATGCAATTTCTATCATATTGTAACATGATAAGGGCACATGCCATCAACATATTTATCATTATTGATGTTAACCTTGATCACCTGGCTGAGGTAGTATCTGCCTAGTTTCTGCATCATAAAGTTAGTCTCTCCACCCTCTTTCCATACTATACTCCATGGAAGGGAGTTACGATCCATAATCCACACTTAATCAGTGGGGTGTTATGCTCCACCCCCTTGAAGATGTAGTATCTACCTAAATTATTTGAGATTCTTTTGTATGGGAGACTGTCTACTCTTCCTGATTTATTTAGTTCTTCCATTATTTATTTATATCATTCTGGACTCATGGATACGTATTTTACATTTTGAGTTATAATCCAATACTCAGCTTTGAGTTATGAATCCAATCCAATTCAACGATTTACTATTATTTTGTTGCTCAAATTGTCCCAGCTTTAGCCATTTGGGAGCTCTTTCCATTCGCTCCTAAATATTACTTTTTAAAAAGATAACTACATCTTTCCTGTTCTCACTTAATGTTTTTCCCCAAATTATATATGAGAAGAACATGCCAATTTTCATGTTGGTTTTGTACTGTCTTAAATGTCAAACCCAGATTCTTAACTTTTCTATGCGATGGCTCACACAGAGAGGTCATCAGGCCGAGTTCTCCCCTTATACAGCGGGCTATCAAATTCCTGCCTGGAGCCCAACTATTCCTCCAGATGAACACAATGCACCATTTTAGGCTTTCTTGTAAACAGACATAATTTTTTTTCTCTTTTACCTTGTTTTACATATTTTCCTATGAAGTGTTGGCTGTGCAAAGAAGCTGATTTCTAAATGTTTATAAATATAGAACTAAACCACACCTAATTAACCCTATGTTTGTGAATTTAAACTATATTTGTGAAAGTAGAATGGACATCACATGACATTTAAAGCCGAAATTAGGGATCCCTGGGTGGCGCAGCGGTTTGGCGCCTGCCTTTGGCCCAGGGCGCGATCCTGGAGACCCGGGATCGAATCCCACATCGGGCTCCCGGTGCATGGAGCCTGCTTCTCCCTCTGCCTGTCTCTGCGCCTCCTCTCTCTCTCTCTCTGTGACTATCATAAATAAATAAAATTTAAAAAAATAAATAAATAAATAAAGCCGAAATTAGTATGGCATATTTCTAACTAGACAATCCAGAACTAATTTTTTTCTTGTTCTTTGTAAAAATCCCTAGGTCAGTGACACTGGGTCCATAATCAAATTCCATGTCTGGATTTTATTTTACTTCTTTGGGGTAGTGTAACTTGTAGAACACATTGTTTAGCTTTTTCAGTAGAATTAATTGCTAATTTACAAGAATGCAAGGCCTTATATATAAGAATACATAGCAAAAGTCTGAGTTTACCATTGAGAAAAAAAATCAGCCTGTTGTAATTAAATTTTCATTTCATGAGTATCTCTGGGTTGCCTGCACTTTGCAAAAGTAACAGCTCTCTTGGTATGTCTCTCCTATCTGGTCTTTCAAGTCTACAGTAAAAGGGCTTCTAAAACTGTTGAGCAGTGCTGAGATCTCACAAGATTTAAGTTCTGATATGCTGCCTATCAAAAGATGGAAAAGGCATGAATTCAGGGAAATGAAAAATTTTATGGTCTTTGTTTAAAGGGGAAAAAAAGGGAGAATGGGAAGATAAAAAACATAAACGTCATCCTAACAACAAAGAATTTAAGACAAGCAATACAAAGGAGCCTAGAGAAAAGTCAGCTCTACATGCAACATCCCCCAAGGCCTCAGCAACCTTCTGTTCACCCCTAGGAAAATTCATTCTTTTTCCTGGGGAATTTCTTCAGCCTGACTGCTTAAAGGTGCCAACAGCAACAAATCAGGACAAAAAAAGCCACCTGCTAAAACACACATACACAGACAAGACACATACAGAGACACACACAGACATATAGACACACGTGCCCTTGCTCCTACTTTTTTCTTTCCACAGCTCCACGATTTCCCTCATGAGCCAGAAGCTGTTTTGCCTCCACCAAGAAGAGTGGGAGCATCTCAGCCTTTCTTGGTTAGTACGTAAGAGAAGAGGATGTAGAAGGAGGAAATTACCAAAAGGAAAACTATAAGCTCACATCCCAAAAATCACACCAGGCGGTGATCACTAGTGGACACTTAAATCTGGGGGCAAGGGTTTATAATATGGTCTATAAGATTTGGAGAGACATAAAGAAAACCTGTCCGGGGAAAATTAGATTAGCTGGATCACTTCTCACTGGTAATCAAATTAAATGGATTCTTTGGTGAAACAGAAAATAAGGCTGTTTACCTTTTTTTTTCCCTTTCAATGTAAAGAAAGGGAAACAGAGGCAGAAGGGTCAATTGACCTTCTGAAGGCCACCCAGAGAGTCTCTTGGGCCTCAGCTTCTCTTTAAAATAAAGGTTTACTTTAGATACTCAAATAGACATTTTAAAATGTTGTGCAAATCCAAAACCTCAACCACTGGTCCCATGTTTACAGTTCAGGATTATACAGATTTCCCTTGGTCCTCCAAGGCCTCACCTAAGAGGCTTGATTGATGATCTCCTGCAGTCCCAGGCCAAGGGACAGAATGCCTCACGGAGAACACAGCCATTAGCTAATGGAAGACATTCTTCATCCTGAGGAAGGACAGGTAACTGCAGCCAGCTACAGGGCCAGCCAAAAGTGGCACCTACCAGCTATGGACAGTGAGTGCCCAGTGCCCACATGGCAGAGAAAAACCGCATTAAACAAAGTTCAGATTCACCGAGAACTTTATCTGGATATTTTGGTGCTTCCTGACATCACCATAAAGATGAACTGCAGAGGCGATTATTGTGGCATTTTGCACCACCATGTCTTAAATAACTTGGAAATGTTCCTGGTTGAGTAAAGGGTGGGGGAGATACCTGTTTAGGTGGCGAAGGTTCTAGAATTTCTTTGTAGGAAGAGCTTAGGTATAGCATTTTCTTTGGAAGGAGACTAGGGAGAGAGTTGGTTAGAAATTTTTGTCTTGAAACTGTGTTTGCATAGCAGTTTATAAAATATTGAGGGACTGTCAGCTGCTCATCTCAAAGAATGGTGGTCCTGGTAGAGACATAAATGTTCCTCCTCAGATCGGTTCCTAGCATCACCACTATATGCAAGGGAAATGCCTGCACGAGAGGAGAGAATGCTTTGGAGTCTATAAATTCATTCCCACCTCCCACCGACCTCTGCCTACCAAGGCTTGGGACATCCCCTCACCAGTCCACACCCCGGATGGCCAAGGTTGGGCATATATTTTCTTGTCATTGTACCAGGTCAGGGGATAACTGGCAAGGCTAGTTGGATAGGGAAAGTGTAAACAAGTTTTTATTTTCCCCTTCTTCTGGCTCTCCATGAATAGAACTTTCACATAAGAACCTCAAGCTGATGGAAAAATTAGATAATCACACCCGGTTGCCCTGAACTCATCCTTACAGTGGGTCAGCTGAGGGCTCTGCAGATGTGTGAAGCAAAACTAATTGCCCAGTTTTATTGATGCCTTTGGGAAGATGAGATGGCAAAAGACACAAAGAAACAATTTTGACAAATTTAAGACAGTGTTCTCATTCTGATTGCTTTGACTGAACAAAAATAATTTCCATGTATGTTTTTAAAAGTGCTGAAATCAGGCAGTGAGGTTTTCCCAAAAGTAAGCCGGCAGCACCCTCTACTGGCTGCCGTTCTGTAGTGTGCGCCACCTAAACTAGGGCAAAGTAGCAAAGTTGGGTTTAAGAGACACAGGGAAATGGCCAAGGGGAGACAGTATGTCACGGAAAACTATTGATATTCACACATTAAAGGTTAACGGTGAAATCATTTATAAATGCTCAGGTAAGCACTCTAAGACATGAAAACTAGTCCCTTAGAAAATACATAAAGAAAAAGGAGAACAACGTATCTCTAATAGAATACAAATGTCTGCTGATTATACTACTGTTTTTATAAACAAACATATTCAAATATTAAACAAAATTTTCCCCTTTAGAGGAAATTGTACAAATAAACATATAGTGATATTTCTGAAATTCGTATAATTTAAGCCAGTTTTTCCAGTCTTAGCCAAGTTCTGCTTACATACTCCAGTTTCAAATTTAAGGCAAGGAAAAGCTCGCCAATCAAAGGCTTTTATTGGCAATGGAAAATAAAGTCCCAAAGCCCACAACTAACTGACTTTATATGGGAAATATTTGATTTTGAGAAATGTTTTTATACTTGAGAAAGATAATTTTTAGTTAGAAACGTTTCCATCTGTGGCTAGTTTCTTTTAAGTAAATATTTTGAATACAGGGACCAGTATGACTTCTAAATGTTCTTTGTGAGGCAGTTCAGACACAATGTCAGAGTACTGAGCGTACATTCCCAGAGACAAATCAGTTCTCCAGGCCGTACGAGCCCACAGATTCTCAGAGGAGGGATAACTGGTTATTTACCCGAAGGCAAATCAATCTCCTTTCATTTCGGTGAGTTTGCCGCTTTTTTCTGTTGTTGGACGCATACTAATGAACAGACTACCAAGCACAGTTTCGGGTTCTGTGCCTGGGAGCTGGAATGGGGAACTCTTTTTATTGACATGTCCCAACTTAAACAGAAGAAATAGTCTCACCTAACTGAAAAGCAGACAAGTAAAATATTCTGACTTTGTTAATGTAGAGATTTATATAAATGTAGAGCCCTTTAAAGTGAAATTTTCTGATTTTATTTCGTTGACAGAGGAATTTCTAAGGTTGAAATTTACAGATTTTACTTGATTGCAATTCGCCAGAGTCTGGAAAGCAGTAGGCACTCAGAAAACAAGTCAAGTATTTTGGGAGTTTCTCACACAGGTCGACTTGCGTGATTTTCTCAGTCATGGGGGAAGAAGAGGGTCATTTGGTCTCATTCCATTCCATCGGGATATGGCTCCTCTTAGTAGCTAACAAATTATTTCAAAAATCAGCTTTTTCAGAAGCAGAAGTACAACATAAATATTCATTAATGATTTGGGTTCATAAAATACCAATTACATAGAAAAATAGCAGCTTTGGAGACATACCTAAGCTCAAGTCCCAGAACTACATCTCTCTATAGCTGTGTGGCTTTGTACACACCAGGTAAATCTTCTGGTCCTCCAGTGCCTTATCTGCACATACTTTTCAGAGTTGTATTGGAGATGATATTAGAAGATTGCTGGCACAGAAACACTCAATGAATGATAGCTGTTACTATATTATTATTATTATTATTATTATTATTATTATTATGCATGTGTCCTCCTTGGCTGTCTTTGTGGCTGTATGAAATCTCATGCTTTCTGAGTTAGGAAGAGGTTAATTATCTAACATGAAAGAAAACAACAACACTTGGAAGAGCTCATTCATTTGTCTCACTTAAGCTATAACTTAGATCATCCCTGTTGGGGTCAAACAATGTATCCTGAAGGAGGTAGAGTAGAAAACAAAATGCTGCAAGACTGAATCAAAAGAATCTCATTTTGATTAAAAAGGAAACGTGTGAGTCAATTTAAAGGAAGTTCACTGGTGATTTTATTTACTTTTTTTTTAAGGATTTTTATTTATTTATGCATGAGAGACACAGAGAGAGAGGCAGAGACATAGGCAGTGGGAGAAGCTGGCTCCCTCAGGGGAGCCCGATAGGGGACTCGATCCCAGGACCCCAGGATCATGATCTGAGCCAAAGGCAGATGCTTAACCACTGAGCCATCCAGGTGCCCTACATGCAATTTTACTGGCTCATTTTCCCTTTTGGGACATGATCACCAGGCTCTGGTTGCTAAGCCAGAAATGCTATAGGTGAAGGCTACGAGACCACGTGACACAGGAGGGCCCGGCAGGTACCCAGAGGAACAAAGACAGAGCAGACCTTGGAAGAAATGTAAGGAAAACATGAATTGATTTAAACGCCAAGTCCTCACAGGCAGATTTCATTCTCAAATTGCACACCGGTGGAGCCACTAATAAATTATTAGGTATCTTCATTTTGAAATGCTTGTCCAACATTAACTAATTTGACCATATGATATTTTCAAAGGGATAATTATCATTCTCATCTTGCAGATGAGGAAATAAAGCAGGATGATCATCACATTTTAAAAGGAACATTATTTCATATTATGACTAGTATCATATTCAGTTGCCAATTTTATTAAAGGGTGAAAATATTGTCTGCATACAAAAATGACATGGCTGACCCAATATGGGCAAGGCGTGTGTTTTGATTTTTCTTTTTTAATTATTTGCTCCCTCACTTAATCCTCAACCCATTAAAAGGATTTCAAGTGTTTCTTTCTACAAAAGAACCAAAATACAAAAGGGTAAAATAAATAATCAAGAAAGTTATGATGAGGAGAAATAATAAAGCCACGGACAAGAATAGCAGCCCCATCGTATCCAGGTGCTGGAAGTAGCTCAAATCTTCCTGGTGGTTTAAGCAAAAGAAAACATGACTCATGGCAGCCATAAGATAAACTGTGCCTCAAAGTGCTTTTATTTTTCTAGGAGTAACAAGTTAACTGGGACTTCTTGCCATGTTTCTTGTAACCTGTTAACCCAGGGCCTACCCAAGTTAATGTTATTCCTTTGGCCATGAAATAGGTCAAAGCAAAGATGCTAGCAAGTGGATCAAATGTATAATTCTGTCCAAGCTCAGAGCTTCTTGACTGGTTACACTTAGAGGCTCTTCACTTATTGGTTAGAAATGTATTATAAGCTCTTGATCTCCTCAGGCTACAATGAAGATGGTGGTCTTTCCTCCATTTACCTCAATGTGCCACACAAATATTGTCATTTTGATGTGATAAATATCAGGAAGCACAACTCTACACAACTAATGAACTAATAAACTGTAGCTTTATTAGTAAATAGACTCAAAATCCAGCTCATAACCCAAAAGATTGGCAAGGATACATTTTCTTAATTCTGTGTGTTGTCCCTGTGAAACTCTTTATTACTTAAACTCCTTTCCTTTCAGGTTCTCACATCATGACCATCTTGCTTGGAGGCAAGAGTCAGTTTATGGAATATGAGTCAGGGTTCAAACTCATTTCAAGGGAACTTATAAATAATATCCATCTATGAACCTGAAGATACAACTATATTAACATCTGTTTTTCCCACCCATTATAGAGCCATGAACCAGGCCCTGGCTCCCAAATAAAGATGCAAATCATGAAAGAGACACTAGCTTGCCTTAACTAAACAAACCAAAGGAAAGGGCCTACATAAAAACATTAACAGGCTCTCTTTGCCACTGGAGGTAGAGCATGATTCAAGAGAATTTCATAAGCTTTCATTTCTACCAACTTGCAAAAGTTGATTCTCATTTCAAGATCATGGGGGAGTAGCCATTTCCAAGGATGCATAAAACCAACCCATTGCCACAATACTCACACACAGGAAGTCCAGCTTACTCTGCACACCACAGATCTCCTGTCCTTAGGATAATCCTCCCACTGTTTACAAGTTGATCCAAAAGCAGAGAAAGGACAACACTGTGGGATGTTAGCCCTGACCAGGGTTCGTGCAAATGAAGGTCTAGACATGGACCCAGACTGCAGCTCCTGCTCCCGTCTCGGAAGCTGGCTGGCACCTGGCCTCACATTGGTCCAAAGAGAGGGGCAAGACTGCATGCCTAGAAGGACAGTTCCTTCTCTACTGCTGAACAGCTGCCTTGAGGGAGATTCTTCTGGTGGCAGACTCTTCACATGTTCAGAACAGGATGGTCTCATGATTAATTATGCACTCTTTACATCCTTGCAAGGGGTGGGTAAGATGTGCTGTCTAACATGAGCCATGTTAGCTGTATACCTTGAACAAGAAAGATTCAGTGTCATCTGCAGGAAAATGTCCTCGTATCATGGAATACAGAACAAACCAAAGTAACCCCTTCACTCCCAACCTGCTTTTCCTCTCTTTCCTTAGTGTCAGTGATTAACACTAAACAAGAAGTCTTAAAAATAGATTTAGGTTACATGTTCATAGATTTGGGTGCTTGGGATTCACCCTAGAGATGAGGGGTATCCTTTAGAAACTCTGAACTTTTCATCCAGGTCATTTAAAACTATTTGCTGTGGCCTTAAAACATTAGCCACATATGTGCATTTGTATACTTTATATATACATATATATATATGATAGATATATCATAATATAATATTGTATTTCATGTACATATATAAAATACAATATTTCTAATTTCCCTGAATGGTAACATAGCACCCTTTAGTGTAGTGGTTCTCAAGATGAGGTCCCCAGACCAGCAACATCAGCAGCACCTGGGTACTTACTATGTGTGCAGATTCTCAGGCCTCACCCAGACCTGCCAGGTAGGAAAGTGGAAGGGTTGGGTGCGGGGTGGGCAACAGTCGTTTGGTTCTAGCAAAGCCACCTGGTGGTTCTGAAGTTTGCTCAAATTTGAGAAATGCTGCATCCCAGTATTCTTTCCTGTTTCCCTAGCTGGTTCAACCATTTTTCTGAAGCTAAGCTTGGGCCTCCCCATCCTTCATGAGCTCGTTTCCAATCAGTCAGCCAACTGTGGGGAGTAGTGCTTGGTTTTGTTCTTCCCATCCCTGCTTTCCCTCCTCTCACTTCTGGCTGGCCATCCTTGACATTTGGAGGAATCATCCAAGTCCACACAAGCAGTGTCTCTCTGGAGACTCTGCATTGGCTCCATTCATCTGCCTCATTTTCAGGCTCTGAATGCCTCCCTCTCCTCAACCTTAATTCTCTTTGCCATCATGACGTTTCCCATCACTTTGCTTTGGTCACTGACAAGTCCAAACCTCCAAACTTGTAAGTTAAGATCCCTGCCCTGTTCCAGTGTTTGGCAATTGTGGGACTAGCCAGTCTTGTGTCCATGTTTTTTATACAGTGTCTAACACCCATAATTCTAGCTGTTAGCTCAGTTCCAGCTGCACCCACACTTGGGTGAGATCATCTGTCTGGAACTCTTCCAAGCCAACCCCCTAAAACAGTCATGACCCCAAAGCATAGCTTTCATCACGCTAGCCCTTCTCACCTCCCATTTTAGAAGACTATAAATCTTTCATATTCACCACTGTCCAAAGGAATAATGATCACAACAAACATAGTGATGGTGAGGATGATGATGGCCATTATCATGATGGCCATCGTTTATTCTGTGCGAATTACATGCAGCAGTGACTTATGTGCATTATCTTATTTCACTGAGAGAAGGTGCTGTTATTAACTCTGTCTTGCAGTGGTGAAACCTGGATGCCTTTCTCAGTGCATGCAGCTAATCAATGGTAGAGTTATTAGGACTTGTACCCAGTCTCTAACCTATAAATGGTCATAATGCTAATACTGATCCCTAACTTTCCAAATGCCTTGACAAGGTATCAAAAGCCCAACACATCCTGATTTCCCACTATTCTTTTATGGGGACAATCTGCTCTATTTACCCCAACACTCCAGCTTCCAGATCCTTGCTAATGCTGGACCCTCTGCCTGGGAGGCTCTGTCCTTCCCTTGACCACTGTCGGTCCTCATCTATGCCTCAGAGACCAGCTCAAGTTTACTATGTCCACAGATAAATGGTCACTTTGTGTGGAGCACACGTGTGTGGATGAAGGGTTCAGGCTGTCAGATAATATAATAAATATAAAACATATGATGCCTGGACACACAGGTCCTGGATGCCAGTTAATCTGGGTGGGAATGAGAAGAGATGGGGTGGTGGGAGAGTAGGAATCAATTTAGGAAGTCATGTACTATTTCAGGTATGATGCTACAATGGCTAGTGTTAGGATTTTCACTCTAGGAGTGAAAAGAAAGGGACAGGAACCAAAAAAGTATAAATAAAGAACTCACAGGCCTTGGGATAGACTAAATAAGGATGGAAGTGGTAGGAGAGAGAAGATTTCTGAGTTGAGTCCTCCTTTTTGATAGGTCAAAGCAAGGAACAAAGCTTTCAGCCCTATAACAGCCCTACTGGGTGACAGGGTTGTCACAAGGCAAGAGAAGCAGGCCAGGGAAAGTCTTGTGACAACCCAACAGCACAGATTTTAGCTCCACAGCCAGTCTCCTGAATTGACTCCACTTCCAAAGCGCTCTTAACACCACAAATGTAACCCAAATCTGCTCATTTGTTAGAGAATCACTGGAACATTTAGACACAAATTTTATTTAGTGGGACTACTTCAATGAGATAATCTGTGATTTTATCTGTCATGGCAGTCATCATAATACTTATCTCCCTTCTCGGCCCATATGTGCTTTCTTCCTCAGTTAATCATTTAATTAACTAATATGCTGACACTTCCTCTGTGCTAAGCACAGAGGAATGCAGAACTGAATGTCTTTCAAATGCAGAATAGACATTGGTTAACAAAAGTGAAAGTGTCCTTAGAGTAGACGCATAATAGCACCCCAGAGATGTCCCTGGATATATGCATATGTTACGTTACATGGCACGAGAGAGAAATGAAGTTGCAGATGGAATTAAGTCTGCTAATTAGGCAAATTTAAGATAGAGAGAGTAGCCTGGATTACCAAGTGAGCCCAATGTAATCAAAGGGAGGGTTCCTTTAAATGTGGAAGAGACAGGGATCCCTGGGTGGCGCAGCGGTTTGGCGCCTGCCTTTGGCCCAGGGCGCGATCCTGGAGACCCGGGATCGAGTCCCACGTCGGGCTCCCGGTGCATGGAGCCTGCTTCTCCCTCTGCCTGTGTCTCTGCCTCATTCTCTCTCTCTCTCTGTGACTATCACAATAAATAAAAATTAAAAAAAAAATGTGGAAGAGACAGTGTCAGAGTGAAGCCATAGGAGAAAGATTTGGCTGACCATTCCTGGCTTTGAAGATGGAAGAGAGCCACATGTAAAGAAATGTGGTGGTCTCTATAATCTGCATAAGACCAGGGAGTGGTTTCTTTCCTAGAGGCAGCAGAAAGCAATGCAATCCCTGCTCACACCTTTAGTTTAGCATAATGAGGCTCATCCCAAGGTTGTGACTTTCAGAACAGTAAAATAATACATTTACATTGTTTTAAGCCACTAAATTTATGTAATAACGCTCTCCCATGGAACTAGTAATCTCTTGGCAGGGGGCAAGGCATGGAAATGGACACTAAGTTTACAATAAAACTGTGATTAGAAACTGAGGCGCATCTCATGAGTGAACAGATCCAGTGCTGTGAGAGAGACCTTTCCAACATCGCCGTGCCAGAGCACAACGGCTTTCTGGGTGAGGGTGGTTAGATAAGGTACAGGTAAGCAAGGGGAGACTGTAGATCCTGACAAGTCAAGGGCTGGAAGGCTAAGGAATCCAGGCCGAAGCAGTCCTCGGATTGTAGTCCTTGGTTGGTCAATGTGAAGCACATGTCCAAGAACCAGGAAGTGAGGTTCAGTATAAAAGAGAGTGATCAGGGCTGAGGGCCTGGCAGAAAGGTGTCTGGGTTCCAGTAGCCTGGGAGGAGCAGAAAGATGGTACCTGGAGCTCATCTCATGGACAGTGACTTGTGCTTTTTGTGTCCGCAGAGTCCAGTCGCTAGTGTAGACATCCTGGGGCTGTGTTTGCACAGAGAAGGAACTGTAGTCAGTGGGGATAAGTTCACTAGCTCTACCTTGGGCTGGGAGTACAAGAGAGCACCTGAAAACCTTATAGGTAATTCCACTCAATTAACAAAATTAGTATCATATCTGGAAAATGAGCTCCATTTTGGAATTATGACAAGGATGTTGTCAGAAGTTGAGTGATGTGGTAAGGTTAAGAGGGCATGAAAACATAAGCAGTCGCAATGCCTGAGGGAACAGGTACTTGCTGAAATACTGTCCAGGATGCAGAGTTTTACCAGCTAAGCCAAAAAAAAAAAAAACCAAAAAACAAAAAACAAAACAAAACAAAACAAAAACTGCAATCCTGGCCTCTCTACCTTGGTGAGTGAATGCACAGTTGTGGTCATGTGCAGATTCAGCCACAGTCTTCCTCTGCTAAGGATCAGTAGAAGTGGCTCAGGGAGGGTCACTGGATTGGCTCAGTTGGTTGAGTGCCAACTCATGATCTTGGCTCAGGTCATGATCTTGGGGTACTGGGATCGAGCCCGTGCTGGTATGCCTGAGGACTCTCTCTCCTCCCCCTGCCCCTCCCCCTGCTCATGCGTGCTCTCTCTCTCTCTCTAAAATAAATAAGTAAATCTTAAAAAAAAAAAAAAAGAGAGAGAGGCTCAGAGAGACAGTGTGGCAGGAGTCACCATTTTGGGAAATCACAATATGCCCTCCTAGGAGGGAAGAGAAGCTAGAGGGCCTGCAAACATTTCTTTCTCCAACACTATTTATTGTGGCTATAAGTGGCAGGCACTGGGCTGGGAGCTACAAGACAGGCGCATGCCCTGAGTTCATGGGACTTACAGGTGAATAACCAAATAAATAATATAATAAGTTATGATCAGTGTCATAAAAACAATAGGATGATGTGTCCAAAAGTTATGTTGTGGGTACAGGGGAGGTGGGTACACTGCTGGGTTGGGTGGACATGACTATGTTGGTTGCCTATGGACTGGGAGCCCCCGGAGATGCTCTGAGAGCTGGGGAAAGGTAGGTCAACTGGGGAGAAGCAAAGACTGTGAGTCTGGGGAGGACTCAATGTGTCCAGAAGGAGCAGAAAAGAAACCAGTGAAGACAAGTACTGAGCAACAGAGCAATATAAATAAGGATGGAGAGCAAGGCTCTGATCAGGTAATGCCAGCCTTGAAAGACACAGTAAGGAGTTTAGATTTGATGTCAAGTACAAGTAGCAGCCATTCTCTGTTAAGTCAGAGAATGCTGTGATTTACTTATATTTCATAAAAATCACCCCCACTTCACCCCTTCCATCTTCTATCAGTTCCTGGTCTTTCTCCTTCCTCTCATTCATGCGTCAGGATCCAAATTCCTTTACTTTCTGGGAGAGCAGAGGAGTGTGAGCAGGTCAGCACTGTCCACCATGTGTTCCTGGCTCCAGCACAAGGCAGGCATGAAAAGATGAGCATCTTGAATGAATGAATATGTATTAAATGAATAAGTAAAAAATGAATTTGAACATAACTTTGTCTTATGTGTAATCTGCAAAACAAGGTTCCCACAGCCCAAAATGTGGTTAGAAAACATCCGCATTCCTACTAGAAAATGCAACCTGGATATTTTTAGAGCTCAACTTTCTTCCTAGTTCCTTCAGAGTTTTCAGCTGGGCTCACTTTGCTGTTTCATTACTGGACTCCTCTTCTCCTCCCCATGACTTTTGTCCTGCCATTCTTCCCTTTCATTTAAAATTGTCTTCAGCCCAAGTCTGTCTTTGTTATTTCATCATTCTTTATATCCAACCACCACCCCCATTTTTCTTTCTGTCCCAGTAACAGTCTTAGTCAAGACACTGTCTGGAGAGCAGTACTTGACTCTAATTTTTCTCTTTGCAGCCCCACTGACCTTCTCTCAGTCTCTTTTTCCTGTCTTGTAATGAGGTTTATGTGTTGTCTTGAAGGTAGTCTTTTACGTTTTTTTTTTTTTTCCAGATGTCAAGATCATAGTTAACAAAGTGCATTTTACTACTAACTCTTGATAAAGCAGAACACTGGCTTCCCAGCACTGCTCCAGAGGGAATGTTCTATAGAAAGCTCTGAATGCTATGTATTTAAGCCTGCCAGACTCTTTCTAAGCCAGATGCCAGAGAGAATCACACCCAGGAATCCTAGATTCCTGGGCTGCTTATGAATCCTCAAGGGCTGTGGATGCCTCCCTGCATCCTGATAATGGAAGAAAACCTTTTGCACATACCCCTCAACCCAAAAGGAGGCCAGACTACTGGACTACATTCTACAGATGAGCTAGAAAATCACCAGGGGTAAAGAGTTGTTCAAGCAGTAATATTGATCCACTTGGCATATTACGTCCTTTTGAAGGAACACCATGAGTCATTTGTTTTTTTTTTTTTTTTTTAGTCATTTGTTTTTTGATTTGTTTTCAGACACAAAAGGCTACATAATTATCCCAATTTTTACAACTATCTCATTAGTAATGCCTACCAATGCTTTTAAAACATTAGATATTTAAGAGTATAACATATAAGATGCTAAATCTATTTATAGGTCACTACTCAGGTACTAAATGTTTGCTTTTAGACTGAAATGTGGAAAAATAACTTACTTGTTAAATTAGAGTTCTCTATCATATATTCCGTAAACAAATACATTCATTTCATGAAAACATACACAAAAGTGTATACGTTTATAGTAAATTTCAGATGTATGATCAGAAACACTTTCTCCCTATGTGGTTGCTGTTTTAACAAAGTGAAAGAGAATATTTTATGATTTTCTTCTTTAGACAAGATACTGATAGACTGCTTAACTGAATTTGCCAACACCCTAAATATCACTTTGTACTTATTAAAATATAAATTACAGAAAGCAAAACATATTCAACTATTACATAAGTTTCCATATACTACATTTAGTTGAATTTTTTACTTGCATATTTTAAAGACTGTTTCTTTTTTCTTGTTTTTTTTTTATTTTTCTTTATATTTTTAAATATTTTATTTATTTATTCATGAGAGACGGGGGGGGGGGGGCAGAGACATGGGCAGAGACATAGGCAGAGGGAGAAGCAGGCTCCATGCAGGAAGCCCAATGTAGGACTCGATCCCGGGACTCCAGGATCATGCCTTGAGCCGAAGGCAGACGCTTAACTGCTGAGCCACCCAGGCGTCCCTGTTTCTTTTTTTTTTCTTTAAAGATTTTATTTATTCATCCATGAAAGACACAGAGAGGCAGAGACACAGGCAGAGGGAGAAGCAGGCTCCCTGCGGGGAGTCTGATGTGAGACTCCATCCTGGGACCCTGGGATCACATCCTGAGCTGAAGGCAGACGCTCAACCACTGAGCCACCCAGGTGCTCCTAAAAGATGGTTTCACCCCTCATTTTTAATATATTTTATTTTTGTTTATTTTAAAAGTTTTTTTTTTTAATGTAATTGAGAGAGAGTACAAGCTGGCAGCGGGAAAGGGCAGAGGGAGAGGGACAAGCAGACTCCCCACTGAGCAGGGAGCCAGATGCGGGGCTTGAGCTCAGGACCCTGAGATCACAACCTGAGCCAAAGTCAGATGCTTAACCAACTAAGCCATCCAGCGACTCCTAGCATATTTTGTTTTTTTTAAAAATGAACTCAATTTGCCTATGATTTTCCAGTTTTCCATCCGATAATTCTGTTAAACAACATTTACTGAGTAAACACTTTCTGGGACACAAAATGTTGAATAAGACACATTTGCCCTCAAATAGATTGCATTCTGGTTAAGAATTCATAAAACAAGGATCAAATGGATTGACTGGTATGATCACAGTGAAAATCAGAAAATAGAGACCAGCACCAGGGAGGGCTACAAATCTTTGTGAGGAGGTGAGGCTTTGGCTTTGAGCAAAGGAATGGGTAGGGTTAAGATACTTAAACAACAGAGGGAAAAGTATTTGAAGAGTAGGGAACAGTAAGACCACAGGTATAGGGAGAGCTATGTTGAAGAGCTATGTCGAGAGCTTCACTCTTCTTTAGTGAAGAGACCAGACTAGCCAGAGCCAAGGGCTCACATGGGGAGAAGTAAGGGAAGGTTAAGCAGGTAAACTGGAGAAGGTTTTGAGTGTAAGCTTTCTCTCCTGGAAGACAGAAGCCCTAATGTTTCTTCCCAAAATGTGTGGCATCACTCTAGGAATTATATGCTGGCTTATAAAAGTACTCATTTCATGATCTTAACTCATTTTCTGGTACTCACTCACCTAAACTCATGAGAATAATGCCCCTTAACACACTAAAAGATGGGGCAAGAGTACTGTGCACTTGTATCCAAATATTTTCCACTGTTTTTGCATTACCTGAGAAGAATGGGACAAGAAAAAGCAAGTAGCTCAGAGATCAACAGCCCTGTCTCTGAGCTGCAGATTTCAAAGGAGATGCTCTGCAAGCAGATCTCAGTAAGGAAGCTGGTAATTGCAGCTGCTTGGGGAGCTTAAGTGATTTAGCTTAATTCCTCTGTAAACTGTATTTTAAATGACTATGAAACCACATTTCTGTGACTGGTATTGTTTAAAGGGATGGAAGCCCAGCTAAAATGCTTTGGTTTTCTTTCATAAATACCCACGTTTATTCTTCCAAGGTTTATTCTCTCCCACTCCCTTAGCAGTCTCTGAAAATCAGCTCCTTCCAAGTCCTGAAAAAACTTGAACTGCCCACTGTATGTCTTGGGGGCTCCTTATCAGCATATATACCTTATTTTCTTGGAGATATGGTGGATTGTGCTCTTTCAGGTTGATAGATAAGGTGGCCTTCTACAAACAGAAGAGGCAAGTGCAAACTCATTTCACTCTGACTTCCACAAAGATAACTGTTATACTGCCTCCCAAAATATAAGCATTAAACTTAAAGATCTGTTTCTTATAGCAATGTTAATTCTTGATTTTCATTGAAGAAAAAAGTCTGTTCTAGGAGTGAGTGGAAGTAGATGATAAATCCTTTACCACAATCAGGGACTCATTGTAAGCACATGGTGGAAAACCTCTAAAGGCAGTGTTTTTAAAATCATTGGAAAACTTTGATTAAAAAAAGAAGAGCTATATCTGTATGAAAACAGGAAAAGGCATCAATAAAACCTGAGTTTCTCTGTGTCAAGTGACCAAAACCTTTTACCTTTATCTCATTCAATATCCATGGTTATCACATGCAGTTTTCCCACTTACAAATGTAGAAACTATAACTCAGGAAAGGAGATGAAGTAATGTGCTCAAGGTCACAGTTATAAGTGGTGAAACAAGAATGGAAACCCATGTCTCTTGGGCTTACAACAGCCCATGCTGTAGTCATTACACCATATCAAGGAGAAGGCTTCCAGAAATAGTAGAAACTTCAACACATAATTTGAAAGGGCTACTGTCAGAATATGTTTGTCAGAAAACAGGAAATTTGTTCTCTCTTTCTCCCCCAAAATGTACAGCTCACTCATATGTGAAAGGCATCCTTAGTGGAAGGCGGTAAGAATCATGCCCCCATAAGCATGCAAGCCAACTGCAGATTTTAGACACTAGCAGATTAAGATATAGGCAGATTTAAGAACAGCTTATAAAAGACAGTTTATCATTAATATTGAAATAAGTGGCACAGGTTACATAGTGACATAGTTGAGACCAGAAGAGTTCCTTTAACATTGGGCTGGTCAGTGGAGAGGTCAAACCAAGATGAAACTTGCCTTTGGAAGATGGATACAGTTTAACCTAATTGAAATGTTGGCAGGATAATGAAATGTCATCTATGAAAAAGAAAATATCTAGACACAATGGAGGGTTATCGGAAGCCCAGTCCCTAACTCTGCCCCAAGACAGACAGAGTCCCAGAGAATGGCTCCAGCAACAGAGTGGAATAAATCATTCAATGTGATCAGAGACCCCATGTGAGGGACTGAGTGAGGCACAAATCAGACCAGAATAAGGGCCAAAATTAGAATGAATCTTTAAATCTATAGTTGATAACTTAGGAGAAGAGAGGGAAGAAAGTGATCTTTTTAAAAGAAAAAAAGGGGGAAAAAGGCCCAGAGATGATGGGTCTGCTGTTGGCTAGGTCTTCCAACTCAAAATACAGAATCCTGTCAGCACTCAGATTTTTAATTCCTGGGAGCTATCCAAGGTACTGACTGATTTCATCCCAATTTTTGACCCACTGGGCCAAGGTCTGTCCTAGTGTTTCTGCACATGTAACACATTAGCTTCTTTACTTCTACCACTCTCAAGCTAACTGCTATTTATGACTTCAGTAACTTTCCAAGCCAACTTATGCCTTGTCTATTTCCTGCTACAGTTTATAATTCTACACCATCAACTCTACACCCCAAATGGCATTCCACTAGGTAAAGAAAATAGTAGAAGCATTATAGGTGAAAATAACATTTTAAACAAAGGTCAGAAACAATAAGTTGACCCATGTGTTTAAGCTAGTTACTGCTCAGGGGAATTGTAGAAATGAGCCTTGAAATGTAGGTTGAAATTGGTCTATAAAAACTCTTGATTTTAATGATAAGGAATTTTGACTTTATGAAATAAGCAATTTCAAAGTTCTGAGAGTTATTGAATAGGACATTGATGTGACAAAAATAGTGTTGGGAATATCATGCCAATGGATTAAAGAGGAAATATTCAAGAGATAGGCAGACAGCTTCTTCTTTGAAGCTGTATATCTATCTATATCTGTATATCTTTAACAAAGTCTTTTCAAGAATTCAATAAGGGATTTCCCAAGACTTCAATATTACATTCCATTGTTCTATATACAAAGAGGATATTCCTAAATCTAAACCTAGTTAGATTTAACCAATGTGTAAATTTAAAAAGAATATATTCTTCTTTTGTGTCCTGTGCCTGTCACTGACTGATAATGTATCTTTTCCCTTCCCACTCACCCACCATCTTTGTCATTAATAACCTGACCAATTTCTCAGTGTTGAATATCTGTCACTATTCCCTTGCAAAATTCCCTCAGGTAAAGCACATTATTTGTTGCTCACTGCTGTGTGTTCCTGAAACATAACTTCCTCCTCTAGCCAGCAGTCTATCCTGCTGTTGTTCTGAAACACTGCTTCCTCCATCTTCCATAGGTGGCTGGGGAAAGAGGAACTGGAATCAAGAACCTGAGGTCTGGCTACAGTCTAGGTCCTTGTTAGCAGGACTCTGGAAATAATGTAGTGTGGACCATGTGATGCTAATGACCCTGCACCATAAGGCAGCTGCTGTGTTTGGGTCAGTCTAAGTCCTATATATCCCTTAAAATAAAGGGATATAACTAAGTCCAGTTATCAGAATAG
Source organism: Canis lupus dingo (assembly GCF_003254725.2). Lineage (NCBI taxonomy): Eukaryota > Metazoa > Chordata > Mammalia > Carnivora > Canidae > Canis > Canis lupus. The sequence goes on along the minus strand of NC_064256.1, from coordinate 20,871,676 downwards.
TACATATGTTTCCAACATAGCAAAGCAAAACTGGATTTTTAAACCTTCTATTTTAGCCACAAAATGCTGCCAAACTGTCAGTACATTCTTAGGTCACCGCTGATGCTGTCCAACAGCCTTTGTCTTTGGGCTCATTTTGGTAGATGCTTTCTGCCCTAAGCCTAGTTTTTTCACAGGAGCAGCCACTATTTCCTAGCATTCTGATGTTCCACTCATTGCACCTTGCCAATGATGCACATTCTCATTCTTTGGCATCAAACAAAGATTCGAAGTCTGCCTCTACTAGTTATCGGGCGTGCCCTTGGATGAGCTGTGCAACCTCTCTAAGTCTCAGGTTTATCTGTCAAAGAGGAATGATTAGCCTTGTGCCTCATAGAGTTACTGGAAGGACAAAGTTAAGTAAGAGATATAAAGCACTTAACAGAATCTGGAAGAAGGAAGCATTCAATTGTGAGTTGTGGTGGTAATGAGATGCTGCTGCTGCTGCTGCTGCTGCTGATGATACTGTATCATTTCTATTCTGACAATGGAAGACACTTCACTCCTTGCGTCTGCCTCCTTTTGTGTGTCCGTCTTTTATCACGGTGCCATATTCCTTCTTCATCTTTATTTCATCTGGGTTCCAGTTCTTGGCATGGATTATTGCTGAGTTAAAACCAAGTATAACGAGCTCTGCCATGCTAGATAAAGATAGATAAGGATGCATCTGGAAATACAAGGTGCCTCATTCTTCCAAATGAACACTTTCCCACCAAGGTTTGAAGCATCAGGGAAAAATATGGCAAAGCACTTTGGAGAGGTGGAGTGTGACCTAAGCTTGAAAAATGAGAAAAGGTAGATATGTTCTTCTTTTCCACCTTCCATGTACTTGCTACTAAAAACACCAACTATATTAAATTGTCCCACACTTCAAGTTTCTTTTCAGTGGGGGTAAAGGTAGGAAAGAATACTTATTACCTAGACGTGGGTGTGGAGTACTTCAACACTGTGCACTATAGACAGCCTGCAACGCCAGGAAAGCGTAGGCCCATTAGCAATTTTGCAGTGCTCCATGACATTAATGAACATTCCTAAGTCAGCCTGGAAACAACCAGTGCTTTTAGTGCTTTTTTAAAAGCAAAAACACCAAACTGACTAAAAGATAACTTTCATACTGTTCTTTCATGAAGGAAAGGGGGTGGGTGGTTAAAGTTTTTAGTTGTGGGTTAAACCAAACTGAAAAAAGATGGCCTATTGTTTTAATAAACTGAGGGCATGCAGCTGGGTTTTTCCTTGGCAGTAATTCTAATAGTCTCAATAAAGAGCATGTTGAACTCCCAACTCTAAGGAGAAAGCACATGGAATATTTTGTTAGGAGGAGGAGACAAGTGGATTTAAAGCATACCGTGTTTTTAGACGACTAAGTTTCCCTTGCATAGAGGCATGGTATAAATATTACTTTAAAAAATGCCATGTTTCTTAAAATGCTTTGGTTTCCCCAATATATAACATGAATGTAAACAAGATGTCTGTCAAGCATAGCTATAACATATTGCTTAACACACCAAACTTATAATATGCACCTATTATTCTTGGTTCTCTTAATGAAAGAAACTAAGGACACTGCATAAATTCTTCAACACATGTTTCATTTCTCCAGCTGCCTTGTGCTGTAGAACATCATACTAACAAGAAGTGATGCTAACAAGAAGCTAAAACCAGTGTAGCAAATGGGGCATTTAAATATATATAAACATACTGGCATTCACAAAGAAAGGAGCTATTTGGGGGGAACTAAATGGATCCCTAGACAGGCATATTTTAGTTTAATATTCCATGTATTTTTCTACATGCTAACCATTTAAGTTCTTCTCAATGGCAGAAAATATATTCTGTTGGAGAACAAGAAGTCAGCATGAAATTATCTCCTGGATTCATATTCTAAATACAATTATTTTGGTGGAAAGTTAAAGGCAGCCACTTGAACTTCACCATCTTTCTTTGGTCACTTGAAGACCACTTTTACTTTTTAATTTTTTTTATTAATTTTTATTTATTTATGATAGTCACAGAGAGCGAGAGAGAGAGAGGCAGAGACACAGGCAGAGGGAGAAGCAGGCTCCATGCACTGGGAGCCCGATGTGGGATTCGATACCGGGTCTCCAGGATCGCGCCCTGGGCCAAAGGCAGGCGCCAAACCGCTGCGCCACCCAGGGATCCCTGAGGACCACTTTTAAATATCATTATCAATAATCAGTAAGCAGCTAAGGAAAGAAACACAAGATTGTATTGTTCGTTCTAAACAAATCACCTGGCAGTTCATGTGGCTTCAGAGAACCTGCCCATTAGAGCTGATCCACTAGGGCTGGAGGGTAAGGTGGAGGTCTCACTTCTTATCCTCCTAAATGCTCACTAGGGAAACCAACTCCTATTGTTGACTGAGGCCAAATCTATATAGAAGTCATTTCTAGTATAAGTTCAGAATAAAGAAATTACTGGTTTTTTATCTCAAATTATCCAAGTATTTGGCCAACCCTCAAGCAGATGGAGCCCCTTGTCTCACCATGAAAGGCTTCATTCATCCATTCATGTCCTCTGCATTCCACAGCCTCCATCAGTAAGTACTCTTAGTAAGCATCTTGTGGCAGAAAATTGAACATCTTCAAAATGGCATTTTTTGTCAATTAAAGCCAGCTTCATATTAAAAGGAGGATTTAGGGTCCATAGAAAGCTATATATTGAAAATGGTTCAAGAGCAACTGTCTACAGGGAGGTGATCGGGGGGTGCAGCTAGAAAAGAGTACAAACCATCCTTAAAATGAAATGACCTGTTGACCTTATAGACTATTAGAAGTGATACTTAGTGTGCACTCTGCTTCAGCCTGGAGATTACAGTATAGCTCTCATTCATTCATTACTATTTTTTAATATGGTGAGTGTAGCAAACAGATGCAATGATACATTTTATTAAACATTCAGAGAACCCTGTCTCTTTGGCCACAGCTCGTATAATACCTCAGGTTCCAGGAAACCAGTTGTATAGGCAGTCAAATTTGGTCTGAAAAGGTTCCAAAAACTCTGCTCCAGCCCAACTGGGCACTGGTCAATTACTATAGAGCATCATTTAAGCTGAAAGGGATAGTTATCTCGGCCTACAATCAGCTGGAAACAGAGCTGCTCCCATGTCAGCACTCTGCCTTTCCCAAAGGCTCCAGCACACTTAGTTTGGTTCTTTTGTCACCGGTCATTTGCATCCAAGCTGACGTGGTTGCTTAAACACAGAGATTGCCAAGTTCATTTGTCATACTTTATTTCCTTTTCTCCTTCCTCTATACCAAAGAAACAACTGAAAAGGAAATTAAAGTTTCTTTGAATATTTGAGATTTTCTTTTTACACCATTCCTAAATGGGGAAATATTTCATTAATATACTCAGTTTCTTTGGAAGGGCACAGAGCAAAGTATAAATTCTCTGTTATTCCTTTAACAATGTACAGCTCATTCCCTATGTGTTACTGACAATGAAAATCCCATGGAAGACCCACGGTATGTATCTTCCCCCAAAAAACTCTTTCACTCCATTGTTGCTAGGGTTTCTTTTAGAAATGGAGTATGGATGGCAAAGATTTCTAGTATAAGTTCAGAACAACCATAGAACCATAGAACATTCTTCCCAAATAAACCAAGACTGTAAGAAAAGTCCAAGTCTGTTTTGAGATCAAACCCTTGTATTTTCCTGTTCTGATATCATGCAAAATGAGTTTTAATGGTGAGTGGATAGCTTCCACGGTGCAACCATTTTCCACACAAAATTCCAATTCCAAATCTCCTTAGCAATGACCTCAGCTTGACTCCAAATTTAACTGTACACATCTAACCTCAAGTGCAGCTTCTCCAGCAAACCCCAGGTTGTCCTTATTTTGCTTTCTAAAGCAATGTGTGTACTGTAACCAGTCCATGATGATGGTGATTATTATATTAATAAAGCTACTGTTCCCTGGAGATGTGGCTTTGTGGTTTCCAAATAGCCTTCTACCCTAGCCAAGAAGGAGGCAAAATTCTTGTATGGGTTGTTTTGCAATGGTTTGTGGCAAAGAACAGCAGAATGCCATAAGAAGGAAACAAGAATTAAAAGGGAAGGGAAATTTGAAGAAAAACACAAACTAGGATTCCTTTCCAGTGGTATGCTGAGCATAGGCTATGGATCAGGGCTGGAAATGAAGTAGGATGGGACTCCCAGCCCATGTAGCCTCAGGCGCCCTCTATAGACGGATCCTCCAAGCTTGTGGCCAGAGAAGGCAATGGAAATATGTAGGCAAACTCTTTTCAGTCATCATCAGGGCAAAACCATGTGCTCCGTGGAACAGAGAGTGTACATAATATAGACAAGCCCCGACCATGATAATACGTATATTATTTACTTGATATTTCTGCCAGCTTCTCTAAAATCAGGGGCTTTGGGGAACGAGAAGATGAGAGAGGTAGAACAGAGGTCAGGTAATGATGAGGAGTCAGAGATACTCAGAGAAAAAAACAGAATATTCCAAACTTGCTCAAAGATAATATATCTAGTGATGTCATTTTTCTTCTGTCTGTTCTGAATATCCTAACATGCTGGAGATCTTGAATAAAAGTGGTTCCACACGTAGGGTTATCCTTACCTGTGATTTTTGATTGGTTAGTACTTTCATCCGATGGTGTGCCCAAGGGAGTGGTTTTGCTCTCCCATCAACTGCTGTTTCCATCTCCATTTTTCAAGTTTTGATGGACAGCCTCAACTTAACAAAGTAAGAATGTCCTGGATGATTTCTGGCTTGATGGGACCAACAGAGCAGATCTGGCAGGCTGAAGTGGGTAAGCCTGGAATCCCATCTCCGGTACCTGGTTTGTGAAGAGGCTGACCTGTGAACTTCACATCATTTCTGCTAAAGAGTAACTAACACAAGATTTTGAATTAATAGCCCACGGAGGGATCCAAGCATCAGTTCTGTTTTTGTTTTTGTTTTTAAAGCTCCCTTGGTGATTCTAATGTACAAGCAGAGCTGGGATCCCTAACTCAGACAAAGCCCACTGTGCTTGGAGATTCTGCCTCTGGATGTAACAGGGCTCCCTCTCTAGTGCTTTGATACTTTAGAAGTACAAAGGAGTTCATTCATTTATTTAATGAATATCAGTTGATTGTCTATAATTTGTACAGCACTATCCTAAGTGATAGTGATATACAATGAAAAAACAAAAACAAAAACAAAAAACAAAAACAAAGTCCCAGACTCATGGAGTTTAAAGGCAGATAAAATATTTTTTTAAACATTTTTTAAAAATTTATTTATTTATTTATGATAGTCACACAGAGAGAGAGAGAGAGGCAGAGACACAGGCAGAAGGAGAAGCAGGCTCCATGCACCGGGAGCCCGATGTGGGATTCGATCCCGGGTCTCCAGGATCGCGCCCTGGGCCAAAGGCAGGCGCTAAACCGCTGCGCCACCCAGGGATCCCCAGATAAAATATTTTTAAGGTGCTTAGAGAATCTGAAATTTAAAAATATACCTTTATGGGAGCAAAAAAAATATACACAGCAGTAGCCAGATTGTTTTCAATAAGGAATACTTTTTTAAAACAGATTCCCATTCCCAAAAATAAATCTTGGGGCTTCATCACCAGGATAAGCAAAAACAGTCCTCATTGTTGAGGGCACTGACTTTAATCAATCTTGTCTTCCAGTCCATAAAAGTTTTCCTCCTTACCTTGCCCTCACTGAAAAGAGTAATTTTATTCATTCATTCATTCATTCATTTTCAATGTAATTCAATATATTTTATGAATACAAAATAAAGAGATATCAAAACACCAAATTATACAGTATCACAAAAAAGGGCAGTGGATTAGAAATCAATAAGCCTGGCTAACTTTCCAGTATATCATGCGACCTCAGAATGTGCTCTTAGGTCATTTTTCCCATGTCCCTAATCTTTGAAGTTGGAGAAACGATGACATACGATGTGGTGACTCATGAGCTGGTTGAGAAGAACAAATGAAGGATTGCTTCAGAAATCATCTGCATAATGACAGGGCGCCTAGGTGGCTCAGTTGGTTAAGTGTCTGACTCTTAATTTCAGCTCAGGTCACAATCTTGGGGTTGTGACATGTCCTGCTTCGTGCTCAGCAGGGAGCAGGGAGTCTGCTTGAGATCCCCCCTCCCCTAGCCCTCCCCCACTCATACATGCTCCCTTTCTCTTTCTCTTTCTCTAAAATAAATAAATAGATCTTTAAGAAAAAAAAGAAATTATTTGCATAATGTGCACAATCAACAAGCACAAAATGGTTCTTATAATTCTCTCTCCCTATACACATACTTTAAAAAAAAGCAGTATAAGCAACATTTATTCACTAAATCTCTGTCCCAGAAAAGAAGACAAACTCACAATTTAGAAGTAAATAATTCCTTCTGTGTAATCTCAGATTGAGGAACATCAGTGATTCTTTACTTTGTAAGGAGCAGTAATTTTGTGGATTTTTCTTTCAGGTATAAAACCAAACAACAAAATAGAATGTGGATCCTTCACGGCCTACTATTTTTCCCACACCCTAGATTTTTGTAGCTGTCCTAATCCACAGATCACTGAGCAAGTGCCTACTAAGGCGTAGTTTAGGACCATTCATCCTTTATAAACATCCACCTCAGGATGTTCTTTATGTAAATAGCATATACTGCAGAGAAAGGACAGGGAAAAGGGCTTAGGAAAAGTCAACCTTTTAGCCATGTTATCTAAACCAGAGACGAATCAGAAATACAAGAGAGTCTTGGAACAAGAATCCAAATTCAACAGTGAGACGATTGGTTAAAAAACTCTGTGGGACTTTCTAAATTAACAGAAAACCCAGAGCCCCTGCAGGTGGCCAAGTTTGATATTCAAATCATTAATATTTTGCATGTGGAGTTTTCATTAAGACAAGTTCACCACATGATGGACAATCTGTGTATATTTGCAGATGTGTGCGTGGCCATCAACCCTGTGTGGAGAAGATAATTCCCAGCAATCTCCACCTGACTCTTGCTGAAGGCAATGTCCAATCAAAGTGCAGAGCTCAGCGAATAAATGAGTTGCTTTGACAGGAAATTCCAACAGCAATTTTAATTCTGATCAGGCTTCAGGAAATGGAAAGAATAAAAACACATCAATTATAGTGACAGGAAGTTTTAAATCACATGGCGAGCAGCTGCTGCCAAAAGATGTGTCTGCCAGCTTTGTTAAGGAGCCCGGTATTTTGGTGTGACCAAAATTTTACACCAAAATGTTAGAGGCTGACATCACTCCCTAATTGCATGTTATCTCTCTACAAGGGTAAAGAAAATGACACGCTACTGAAAGCATATCATTATTACAAAAAAAAATAATAACTCAACTGTAGGGGTTTGGAACACATTTTTAAAAATGAACACATATAAATATACTCCTCTGCACAGAAAGCAAATCTGCCTGCCAATTAAACTGTGACCATCCATAGCTAATTCAAATCTTGTTTAATCAACACTTGGGGAAGAGCATTCATTCCATTTCATGACCACGGACTAGATTCTTCTTGAATAGTCTCTTTCCCTTTCCAGTGCATTTCTTAATAATTTTAATCTAGATCCAAAAGAAAGATGTCGAGAAGAAATCATAGGCAACAGAGAACAAGTCAACATACTTGTTGAATGGTCCATACCGCTCGGCAGGGCGGGAGGAGGGGAGAGGTGGTTTTCTACATGGGGTACCGAGTATGCCTTACCTTCAAAAGAATTTTAACTCAGACTTACTTTAAACAAATTATAATATAAATTCATTTTCCTAAGATTTATAAAGTGCCTTTCTATAAAGTTCAAAGGGGGCTCAGAACTTTTCTCTGATTTGTTGCCTTTCCTGCTTCCTGCTTAGGAACCTGGGGAGAGATGTTAATGACCATGTGCTCATAAACAGCCCATGGAAGAGGTTATAACTCAAATTCTACTTTTCCTCACCCAATTAAAGGCTTCTCCTTTTCCTAAAGTTCCATGGACCCTGGCATCTTAACTGATAAAATCCGAGTTTATCAACCTCCATTGATAAACTAGAGACAAAATTTCAATGTTGGTCTCACAAGTTCGATGCAATGGCATTGAATGGGTATTTCAGAAATCCAACTAAGTAACATTCACTATTCTCAGTGTGTTACACCAGTACAGCCAGTACATCTAGCAATATTTACCAACATTTGACACATTGTTAGGTTTTAGAAATTTAAAAATAAGCCCTTCAGTTAGATAGGAGCAAAGCAAATGTTACTTTTTTAGCTTTTGTAGGACAGTAAATAGAATAGAAACAGAATTGATGAGAAAGATCATGGACTGACATCTAGGTTTCTGGAGGGTAGAGGTAATAATTGCCCACCAATTTATAGTTTCCACAGCACATAGAGATGACATGAAATAACAAACAACTTGCCTTCTGACTTTTCACTGGCCTTTCCTGTGTCTGTTTTCAGGCTGCCTGACTTGGGAGAAAGAGTTAGAGTTTTTGATTCAGACTTAGCTATGTTGAACCCAGTTCCTAGTGCCAGGCTGGTGTGTAACTTTAGGCAAATTTCTTATTCTCTCTTTGTCAGCTATCTCATTTGAAAGTGGGAATAATGACAGTAACTCATATGGTTGCTGAGAGGATTAAATAAAACATTGAATTTAAGGGACTTAGTATAAGACTTGACATATAATAAGTATGTAATAAACATTAGATGATATAATACTTATTAATGTTGATATTAATGACTCTCTAGTTTATCTTTTTGCCTCATTTTGCCCTGATATTTATGACACTCTCCAACTTGGTACATTTCTCCATGAAGACCTTCCTTTTAGCTTAATTGGCACTAGCTGAGGGCTCAGGGTTCTTCACTGGGTAAGACTTGGTGGATGGCCTTCCTGTTCTAGTCATCTAAATGCCCTACATGCTGTGTCTGAATTGCCCAAGAAAGTAGGCCTCTTCAATAACTGAGCTGTTGCCATCCCTCCTTTCTCTGTGGTGGCCCAGCTCTTGCTATAATTATCTGAGAAGCCAAGACGTCATAGACTGTGGATGCTTAGTGCCTTCTGCTGGCTCTTCCTGCAAATAACTGCCCTGGGAAGCAAAGAGTGGAAAAGATGGTTTCTCTGGCCTATTTTCTAGCTTTCCCTGAACTCAGAGTGTCCAGGGCCAGCTAGTTTTGCTTCCGTTATGAATCCCTTAGATCATAACTAGCATAAGATAGGACTCTTACCCTATTATCATCTACAGGAATCCACGATAAAATGGTCACAACCTAGGTGTAGAAGGAGACACAAACTTGTACACCCTATACTTACACTGCTAATAATTTCTCCAGGGATGCTGGATCTGGATGGCTGAGGGGCAGACAGGTAATGAACAATATCGTAGGATAGTAGTATTAAGACTACTATATGAAACAGCAAATTTCTTCATATGCAACTGCAGAGGACAAAACCCAAGGCATCATCAGATATTCTATATTGTTTGGGAAATGGTCATCCACTGAGAGACCACATAAATTTTAATTCCACTTCAAAATTCTTATTTCAACCCTTCACGGGTAGCCTGCTTTGGGATTCCAAACCCAATTCTCCAAGTCCCAACCCAGTCAGCACACCACTGTTTCATTTAATATTTTTGTTTCCTGTTCTTGCCATTTGGCTTTGTTTGACATCTGTCTATATTAACTATATTTTTCATTGACATTACTAGCTTTGGCAGCTCAAAGAAACAAATCCTTTGAGTCTGGCTGTGCTATTCTTCGGTATTTCCTAGATCTCTAGGTTATGCACTGTCAGCAGTCTTTGTACCTAAATCCGCCTGCTTGGTAGTTGACATTCATGGAGTGCCAGCAACATGATGGACCCTGGATAGCAACGGGAGGAAGGTTCATGTTCTCAGCTAAGCAATTTATGAGTCTAAAGCCCACACAGCATTTCTTGTTACATTAAATTTTAAGAGAGTTACTGGCAGTGATATTTCATGCTTGTCATTTGTAGATTCTTAAACAAAAGGACTAGACATTTACTAACCAAACTGCATGAAATCCAAAAGGCCCTTTCATAAAGTATTATTGATATTTCTGCTAAACAAACATTACATCCTCCCCTATCCTTCCCTTCTCTGATTATAAAAACCCAGGAAAAAGGATCAAGAAATGTATGAATAAGACTTTCTTGAGTCACAAGTCCATACCGCAAGTGCTAATCAAATCACTCCCTTATTTATATTTCTCAAATTATCTACATATAATAGTTGAATTTTTCCTCTGAATTCTCAGTATCACAGCCTTCAGAATGAATAAAGGTATGTTACTTTGGAAACAAGCCTGTTATGAGAGAGTTCCAACACATGCTAGCATTTAGTATCCAAAACCAAGAAGTTATTTTTTAACCCTCCCTTTTCAAAGCCCACCATGCCAAAATATATAAAGAGTTATTAAGAAACTAAGAAAAGAAAATAACAAATCTAAGAACTTTCAAGTCTGCATTTCTCTCTATTTGCTTCTCTTACTTACTACTCATTTTGATTTCTACTTAGCCCAAATGCAAAAGCAGTAAAATAAGCTTTCTAAATAGCTATTTCCTTTTGAAGACCACAATCTGTGTCAGTTTGCTAGGGCTGCCATATCAGAATACCACAAATTGGCTGTTTTAAACAACAGAAATGTATTTACTCACAGTCCTGGAGGCTAGAAATCCAAGATCAAGGTGTCAGAGAGTTGGTTTCTTCTGAAGTCTCTCTCCTTGACTTGTAGATGGCTGCCTTCTCTCTGTGTCTTTAACTGGCCCCCCTTCTGTGTTCGCCCAAATTTCTTCTTCTTTTATCAGTCATATTGAATTAGGGTCACCCTAATGACTTAATTTAATGACCTCTTTAAAAACACCATCTCGAAATATAATCACCTTCTGAGGTATGGGGGCTGGCCAGCACTTAAACATATGAATTTTGGGGTGACACAATTCAGTCCAAAACACCCACTACAAACCTTGGTAGGTGTACTATCTATTGCATCATAGATTTGTTTCTTAAAGCTATGTTCAGGTAGAATTTTAGTGAACAAGCAGTTCTCAAACTGTGGTGACTAGTGGTATTAACTTCCCTTGCTAGACATGCAAATTTAGAGGACGCGCTTCAAATCTTCTGCATCAGAAATTCTAAAGGGGATAGGGGCTGAGCAACCTGTGTTTAGGTGATTCTGAAGCATGTTAAAAGGAGAACTACCTGAATTAACCAAATGGCAATTTTAACATATTGTAAGAGATATATATTTTTTTTAATTTTTATTTATTCATGATAGGCACACAGTGAGAGAGAGAGAGAGGCAGAGACAGGCAGAGGGAGAAGCAGGCTCCATGCACCGGGAGCCTGACGTGGGATTCGATCCCGGATCTCCAGGATCACGCCCTGGGCCAAAGGCAGGCGCCAAACCGCTGCGCCACCCAGGGATCCCTGTAAGAGATATTTTGAATGGAACACTGTAGTAGATTCTTTTACGAAGCAAAGAGCCCTTGTGAAAATTTTTGTATTTTGGGAATTTTGAATTTTAATGCTGTGTTTTTTCATAGGGAAGCACATCAGTATTTCATTTGATTAAGTCTGATATTCATGCTGCCAATTATTTTGAAGTATGTGTACATGTATGAATATAGGTATTGCTAACCCATAACTTTAGCTTATTAATTTTTACTAGGTTCACTAGTTACTGTCTCCTGTGTTCTGTTTCAATTTACTCAGGTCAAACCCCAATTGTAGCTCCTTCCAACTACTTCTCCCAAGCATTTCTCATTCCTTGAAAGGAGATCTCCCATGCTGAACTAAGCACCGATCAAAATTCCTTACGTCACATTACTTCAGAATTACCAAAATTACAGATTTAAGTGGAGGTCCTTCCCTTTTTTTCCTCTTACATTCTAGAATTACAAATCAGTCCAATTGAGAAGACAGATGCTTTTCTGGCTATTTTGTGCCTAAGAATAGAAAAATTACCTCTAGCAGCTACTAAGTCATGTTTTGATTGTTGTTGTTTTAGGCCTAAATATTTCAGCAGCAAATAATGAAACACACAAAACTCAGAGGTGCTCTGAGTTTTTTATTCCTTTTGCAGACAACCAGATCTTTGGCAATTTTTCTCTAAGAAAAATTACATTTTGATAAACACCCACCCACACCAATATACACACACTCAATCATACAAGTATGTGAGCACTTTTCTGAGGTACTGGACAATGGCAGGGCCACTGTGCTTTTATCATCTAGTCAAGGTAGGAATTCTGACCTTTTCTGAGCCAGTAAACAAACAAACAAACAAACAAAAAAACACTTTTAATCTAATTGTATTTTACATTTTAAAAATGTTTAATCACCTGAATGATGATAGATACTATTCATGATTAGTTTTTACACTGATATATTTTTTAAGGATTTTATTTATTTATTCATGAGAGAGAGAGAGAGAGAAAGAGAGAGAGGCAGAGACATAGGTGGAGGGAGAAGCAGGCTCCCTGCAGGGTGCCCAATGTGGGACTCAATCCTGGGACTCCAGGATCATGACCTGAGCCAAAGGCAGATACTCAACCACTAAGCCCCACAGGTGTCCCTAGACTGATATTTTCATGAAGCCATTCAACCTAAATGGAGGTAGGATGTTCTAAAGCTATGCTAGCCTGGCAGAAAGAGAAATGAAACATTAGTGACCAGCAAAGAAGGCCACTGTCATCACTGAATCTGAGTTAAGGAGATTTATTCTATAAATCTATAAGTCAAAAATAAATAAATAAATAAATCTGTAAGTCAATGGATCACAGAATCTTTGACATTCTAATTAAAACTATGGGATCCTTGCTGAGAACAATGCACCCAGACTCATGCACCATCCTAAAAAAGTAATAGGGGGCTTACAGACCCTAAAACAGGAGCTCCCACTGTCCTGGGATAGACCTTGAGTCTAGTCTTGGACTCAATTCAAACATCCTCAGAAATGGAGGATGATATTAACTCTTTTCCCCAAGGATCTCTGTAAAGATTGTTTGCAACATTTAAAATTTATGTCCTTTTTGTTTGTTTGTTTGTTTGTTTGTTTGTTTGTAGTCTTTAGTGCATAAATAGATTGGTGAAATCTAGCCCTGCTCATAAGGAAGGGTGCTGGGTTACGAAAGGAGATCAATGCTCGAATAGGGGCTTAAAGACATTTTGTAGACATTTAAATGAAAGAGAGATGGCATTCCATTGCAGAGGGAGGGTGAAGTAAGAAACGCTTCTTTAGAGAAGAGCCTTTACAGGATGGGAAGAATTTTAAAAGGTGTAGTTAGCCAGAGGAGGTGGAAGGGGTGGAGCTAGAAAAGGTATTTCAGGAGAAAAGAAGACACAGCAAAAAGTGCTGTCAGGAGACAGAAGTGGTTTTCCAAATGCCCTTTGATGAGAGAAGTGATCCTTAATCCAAGCTGTGCATTCTCACTGTTTGGACAGATTTTAAGACCCTACCCCAGACCCATTAAACCAGAATTTCTGGAGGTGAAACCCAGACATCTGTATATTTTTAAAGCTCCCATGTGTTTCTAACATGCAGCCAGGGTTAGGAACCACAGGACCAGAGCAGAGAGACTGAATTGCAGACAGTGGGAGATGACATGAGACTGGCTAAGTAGGTTAGTGTCATACACAGGAGGGCCTCCTATGCTCACATGGCATTTTGCACTTAGCCAGAAGTCATTGTAAATTTTTCAGCAGGGGGTGACATGATGAGAGCTGTCCTGTTGAATTATTTTTTGTTGAAAGTTGTCCTGTTGTATACATTAAGCGCATACAGATCAAGTGCATAGAAACGGGACATTGACTCTCTTCCATGCCTAGTCATCATGGAAACAGAATGCCATCCTTCATTAAGGGCATGTTTCCAACATGTTCCTTGTGATGATTGCTGCTCTCTTCCATACGTTCTTCAACAAAATGAGGTATCTTTCCACCTATCGTGTCTCGATTATCTGGAATTTCCTGAAATGTTTTTTCCACTTTGTCTCCTGTTTGTGCAGTCAAGCAGCACCATTGGTCAATTCTCTAATATCAAAATATGATAACCCTGAAAATGTTTTGGAAAAAATGTATTTTCTTCTGAAAGAAAGAGGCTGTCTGGTTTGAGGCAAAGTGGTATCATGGGAAGAAGTTTAAAATCAGGAAGCACAGAGTATGAATCCCAGCTTGGCTATTTGTTAGCAAGTTAAGCTCTCTGAATCTTAGTTTCTTTATAAAGTATGGAGTAGTGTGATCTGTCTGGCATAGGAGTGAGGACTATTAGTAAATATGTGGATTCCATGTTCCACTGGGCAAGTAACAGGAGCTCCACCAAGGGTAGCTTTTATTAACTAATGTCAACCAAATCTTAAAAGTAGAATTCATAATGTGACCTTTGATAGCTTAGCTTTTCTTCAGAGAAATTATTATCTTCCCAAAGTAGGGGATGAAAAATGCAGTGCAAGGAATACAATTCTGTAAATGTCCTGTTACTCAATGACATTTTTGAGAGAGATACTGCTACCTAAAACAATGTTCTACGAAGTGAAGAACAGGTACATATCTCATAATAAAAATTCTAAAGTAACACGCCATTCAAATCTGCAAAAAGAAAGGGTTTCTGGAAGTGAGAAGATATTTGGTGATTTCAAATAAATACATGGAATATTTTATGGAAACATTTGGACATCTAGTTCAGATATGTGCAAATGGTAATTTTTAAGCTAAAATTTCTGAATACTGATAACAGGCATTGTGTTAAGCATTTTACAGGGAATTTTATTTTTTGAGTGTACTACGTATAGTCTGCACTACAATCCTGTGAGGTTTCTTCACGTGAAGAAATTAAGGCTGAGAGAAGTTATAGAGAACGCTGCTGTGTATGCAGCTTGTAAGCTGCCTTTGCCTCTGTTATATCCTTGACCTCTCTTCATTGTCATGCTAGATGTCTGTTTCACTGACTTCTCAAGAAATCCCAGTCCCATGATCACTGAGCTACTTCGTCTCTGCAATCATACAGTCTCCTGACCTTGGCCCTGCCCGGTTCTACAAAATCGTTAGACATTTTATTATGTACTTAATACAGACAATATAAAAGATTGCATTCCTTGGTAGTGTTTTACCATTTTCAAAGACTAAACATGGGCAAAATAGGGCAAAATGAGTTATACTTCCTTGTTGTTCTTTTATCATTACTATCAAAGATCAATTCCCAGAACCAGAATATGAGTCTATTCAGTCAGAGGACTTCACTAACACCCTCTATAAAGTATATTAAATAATTCATTCCTTAAAAATATTAAGAAAATGCAGATGTTTTTATTTTTAAAAAAGACATTAAGTTCTATCACTGATACCTTCCAAGGCTATGTTAAAAATTAATGCTGAGAGCCATACTTATTATAATTCTTGTTTGTTAGGGAAGAATCATTAAAACTACCTGGCCTAATGAATGTAAATGTTAAGAGGAAATTTCATAATGACCTTTTTTTATACTTCAAAGAATAATACATATAGCAGATCTTCCAAAGTGTTGCCAGATTGAAATTTCTTAAAATCTTTCACTGCCAACATACTGCTGGTGTTGAAATACAATCCCTGTCTTTCCCAGCTTCAACAAACATATTTAACACATTTATGCATATATTAGTTAGTGTAAACATGACTCACTTAAGTAGAAAGGGTTTTTTAAAATTTTAATATTTCATCACCATGTCATTCAATGGAAACTACCTGGAGGCTACTATGAGGGAGTTTCAAACATCTCTCATATAAAACATCATTATACATTAGCAGAAACTCTGTTCAGTCAAGAAGAATGGCATATTGGCTGGAGGCAAGTCTATAAACCACATGCAGTTTTAATTAAATTCATTAAAAATGCTGTGTCTCTCAGTAGATTTGAGGGCAGATAGAACCACTTAACAATAGCCAAGACCTAATCCAGTTTGTCAGAACTAATAATAATACAAATGCAATTTCTCACACAGGGACATATCCAAAAAAGTTCACAAATGAGCAATTGTGGTGCTATTTTTTAAAGTAATATTTATAAATTATTGCAAGATGTTACCAGTCTCAGACCATGGTTGCAATGTCTAATTCCAATGAGTTGATAAAAGGTACTATTAATAAAAAGGCACATCTCGGGCAGCTGACATAACTAATTGATCAAGTAATCTGAGTAAAAATACAAGATTTACTAGGAAACCCGGACAAGGATGAAATCACTCAATTTTCCAAAAGCCAGAGGCCTTGAAAAAAAAAAAAAGGAGACCACAACACTTTTATGTCTAACCGAAACCAAATAAAATGATCCCAACGTACAAATGGGCTTCAGATGATATAATGTGACGAGAGATTTCAACTATGTAGGCAAACCTTTCATTTTCTTACCCAAATATGCCAAGCCAAGGATTACCAAAATAGAGAGGGAGGGGGAAAGTCCTATTTCCTCAGTATGTTGTCTCCGAGGGTGGCAAGGAACATTTTTTTCCTCCTCTTCAAATTTCACCATACCTCACTGAACTAATGCTCGATGTAACATTTGGACTTCACAATCTGGGTTAAATTAAGACAAAATAAGATAAAATGGACCCAGATGAACATGAATTTACCTAGGCTGACACTTTTAGTAATGGTTATTGGAAGGTGCATCACCACCAGCCCACCCAAGAATCGCTTGCGCAGCCAAAATCACTGTTTGTCTGGAGAACGTGAGGACGACTGGGACATTATTTAGTTCTGCTAGATGACCCCGCAAAGGCTTCCACTGTGCGTGAACTAAAGAGAGAAAGAGACAACTCTCCTGTTCAAACTCTCCATCCAGGTACTTCAAGAAGTGTAGTATATCTCTCTGTCCTCTTGGGAAAACTGGCATCTCAAAAAACACATTGTTGCTAAGAAAACTCAATTTTGGCAAGAATAGTATCCTGATCCATCTCATGAGGGGAAAATTGGTATGACATAAGATTTCCTCAGTCCTCCAGTGGCGAAATCAATCTCTATCATTGAAATAATTGTTTAAGGAAAGGCATTTTCCAATCATTTTCTCATTTTATCTTCATAATATCTTAAGAAGAAGGTTGGAAAGATACAGGAATTTTGTGATGTCTAAACATATCAAGAATGGTTGTTCAAAAGAAGGATAATTGTTTTGTAAGTTGAAGCTGTAGTATAAAAAATAGGAAGGGAAGGGAATTTTAAAAGGGACCCAAAGAAAGGGACACACATATGAATGTCAGTGTCCTCAGCCAAAGAATGTATGGAACACCAAGGGAATGAAGAGATTAGTGATGCACACAGCACATCTCATCCTCTGTGTACAGTTAATAAACTGCAAACTCAGACACATTTCATCATATTATTACATATTTTGTATTTTGCTTCTAGACTTGGACCTAATATTATCTGGTGTGCTATTTCATGGCATGTCCATATACCTGACCCCAACTGCTTAATCAGCAACATGAATGCGTTTCTATTCACTAAATGACACTAGAGAATAATCAGGTAGAGGAACTTATGTTATTCCCAGTTTCTTTGAGCCATCAGCTAAGTCCTGCTTCCCAGGATCAAAAAAACATTGGCAACAGCCTGAGCCTTCAATATACCACACTTACAGAGACAATGGCCACTTGCTTTATTGACCACAAGGTACAAATACCACACTACAACTTCTAGGCTGTTCAGTGAGACCAACTTTTCTCCCCAGTAGTCCAAAAACTTCCTGATTTTATGAAAAGGGAAGCTTCTCAGTCCAATATGTTTTTCTGCAACAAAATTATCTGAATTGATGGGGCACCCGGGTGGCTTGGTTTTGGCTCAGGTCATGATCCCAGGGTCCTAGGATCAAGTCCTCAGTCCAGCTCCCTGCTCAGTGGGGAGTCTGCTTTTCCCTCTCCCTTTGCCCTTCCCCCCTGTTTGTGCACTCTTGCTCTCTCTCAAATAAATAAAATCTTTTTAAAAATTATCTGAACTGTTATCAAAATTAGAATCCTTAAGTGATAATTTTATAGGAAATCTTATTCCACATTAGGGCTCTATAATATAGTAACCAGGGTTTTGTTTGGTTGTTTCTTTTTAAACAGGTCACCAAGTGTAACAACTTTCCTGGATCCTGGCCCTCACAAGCCACTTCCTAATTTGCACAGTTGGTCCTGCCACACACAGGTCCAGCATTATGCACATTCACAGAGAAATAAAGGAAGTTCAGAGCTCAACATTAAGTTGACTTTATTACTGCTTCCCCTCCAACCTTGGGATCCACTTCTATAAATGAGCTCTTTCCTTGTTGCTAGAATGTAAACCTCCCCCTGAACATTGGTTACTTTCTTTTTTGTCTAATTAGCTAGGGTCTTTAATGTTATATTCAATACTTTCATCTCTCCAGAACTGATTTTCTTGCCATGATTTTCCTAATACTCGTTGGGATTTTTAGAGGACCAAATAAACAGTACCCAAATGAGAAATAAGACAAAGACAGAAGTGGAGTGGGACCAAAATAACACTTTCATTATGGATAAAGACTGGGTGAGAATGTAGTTTCCTGAGCAGGCCAAATAGATCTGCTAATTAATTTCCTGAGTTAGGTGGATTTATATACTCATTCACAGACTTGAAAGGCCTCCCAAGTGAGTGTTAAGTAGGATGAATGGTACACAGGAATAGAATGTAACTTGTATGTTATAGGTATCCTCATTCCCCCAACAAAAGACTGAGACTGCCTAGGTTATATTTCTAAATCTAACAACCAGATAAGTCACCATATCTTCTCTAGGGGTGGGGGCTAGGGGTCCAGGAGAGTGAGTAAAGAGGTGGCAAGAGGCCAGCAGTGTTACACTAACGGAGCTTCATATTGAAGGAAAACAACAGATGTGGTCAGAAAGAGCGTTCAGTTGATGCAATTCTCTCTTACCACATGGGAGGCTTGGGTTAGATTTCCAGGCTATGCACCCAGAGGGCAGGGTTTTGCAGGGTCAAAATAACAGCACCGTTCTTTTCTGTCCAAGTTCTGAACTAATTGAGAAATTACATCAGGAATAAAACAAAAACCAAAGTATCATCATTACTACCAATAGGGATAGGTTGGCAATTTTAACTTACTGTGAAGACAAAACTGGACTTACTGCACCTTTCCCCCAGATTTGAGACCCTGGACCAGCTTACATGAGGCAGAGCAAAAATTCTTCCTGATGTCACTACCTCTACCTGGTCTGGGGATGACAGTAGTATAAAAAGACCAAATTTCCCATGCCTAGGAGCACTGATGAATTAGTTATATCCTATCAAGAAATTCTAGCCAAAAATTATCATCCACCAACCTTCATACAACTCTACTTCTATTAGGAGAAGAAAAGAAAGGCACAAAAGTCAAGGGTTTTGAGGGAATCTTGCTCTTCCTGGAAATCAGTAGAAAATAAATATAGGCATTTCCTTCGTACCATAAGTCCCACTATCACATGCCCCAGTGAAGCCTAGGTCATATGGTTGAGTTTCCATTGCCTTCAACTGAATATTCCAAATTTGATCCCTTTGCCTGCCTAACCCATATGGAGATTGCATGGAGCTCTCCTGCCACCATTTTCATGTCCTTGGCTAGTTATTTGTTTACAACTTTTTTTTTTTTGCATGCTTTATGCCACAAGAGCTGAGCATACTTCTCTTTCTACTTAGTAGCCATCACTCCCTCTACTTTTGCAGTTCCTCTTTGAAATTTCCTGTTCTTTACTTCCTTGCTATTGCTCAAATGCAGCAATAGCTTTTCTTTTTTTTTAAGATTTTATTTATTTATTCATGAGAGACACACAGAGAGAGAGGCAGAGACATAGGCAAAGAGAGAAGCAGGTTCCTCGCAGGGAGTCCGATGTGGGACTCGATCCTGGGACTCCAGGATCACGCCCTGAGCCAAAGAAAGACGCTTAACTGCTGAGCCACCCAGGCATCCCGCTCCTTTTCATTTAAGAGTTTTAATTGAGATGAGGTAGGATACAGTCTCAGAATCCTTCTCCATACAACAGTCCAGAGAGTCACTACCAATAGATTTCAGTTGTCCCTCAAGATCTATTTCTATTTGGGATGACTTTATACTGTCATTCTTTAAGAAATGTATTGCCTATCATCAGAAGTTCTGGATACTATGTTACCTTTTACATGCCACATTTTTTCTGCCACCTTAGTATTTTCTTCTTATTATTATTTTTTTAAACTTTCTAAATACCTTTCTCTACTACAAACTACATTAGCAGCCTGGTACTATATTACACTTTAGGACATCCCTTTGTAGGCCAATGCATTAACTCTTTTGGTTAGAATTTGCTTACCTACACTGCTACCATATTCCCCTATCACGCACACTTAACCACTGTTTGTATCTTCTAGAGCTAGGACCCTGTGGATCCCTTTCTGGCAGGTCTAGTTACATCAAGGTTCCCACTGTCATTCCTATCCCATCACTCACTAATATCCTATAGTGAGTTTTATACTTGCCATTTTATTTTTGTTTATTGTATGTCTCATGTCTGTTTTTTCTTTTATTATTATTTTGGGGCTTTACATTAAGTGAATATTTTCTACTATAACACCTTAATGTTAAATAATTTTCACCATTTCTTGATTTATTTCCTGCTTCAGATTTATATTAATCCCAATGATGTGTAGAAATGTTACACCTATATAGCTCTATTATGCTTCCCCCCTTTTCATGCCGTTATTGTCATGCATAATACATCTCTACATGTTACAAAGCCAACAATGCATTGTTATAACTATTGCTTTATATAATTGTATGTATCTTAAAGAAGCTGAGAAAAGAAAGGAGAGCAATTACATACTTCTGGCCTTTCTTATTTAGCCTTTGTACTTGGCTCTCTTCATTTGTTCCTGTGCATTCAGATTATCATTTGCCAAATGTAGCTTTATTCCTACCCACTTCTTTTGTAATGCTAACAGCAATATACATTTCTATATTGTATAGATCCAGCAATATAATGATATGCATAGTGTTTTATATAACTTCTCTAAACTAGTTAAGAGAAGAAACAGAATGCATTTATATTGTCTTCTGTAGTTACATAATTAATTGTCTTTACTTACATTCTTTGTTTTTTCCTGTGGATGTGAATTTGGAATCACTTGCTCCTAACGAAGAATTTCCTTTAGTGTTTTTTCTAAGGTGGTTCTGCTAGCAACAAATTTTCTTGGTGCTTCTCTCGGTGCTCATTTATCTGGGAATGTTTTCATTTCACTTTCATTTTTAAAAGACAGTTTTGCTAGGTTCACATTTATTGTTGCCAGTTTTTCCTTTGAGTACTTTAAATGTCATCCCACTGTCTTCTGCCTGCCATTGTTTCTGATGAGAAGTCAGTTGCTAATCTTGTTTGGCTCCCTTATAAGTGAAAATCCATTTTTCTCTTGCTGCTTTCAATATTTACAGTAGGATGTGTCTCTTGTGAAACTCTTTGCATTTATCCTACTTGGAATTTGTTGAGACTCTTGTGATTGTAGATTAATGTTTTCAGCCATTATTTCTTTACATATTTTCTTCTGCTCCTTTCTCTCTCACCTTTATCTGGTTCTTCCATCATATATATGCTGATTCACCTAAGGGTATCTGCATTTCTCTGAGGATCTCTTCATTTTTCTTCATTCTCTTTTCCCTCTGAAGTTTAGACTCTCTATCAATCCATCTTCTGCCAGTTCAATTTACTGTTGTGCTCAACAATGAATATTTTTTTTCAATTTTATACTTTTCAAATTCAGGATACATTTGGTTCTTTTTTTATAACTTGCATCTCTTTGCTAATATTCTCTAATAAAATATTGTAATCATATCTTCATTTATTTTTTAAAGCATGGTTTCCTTTAGTTCTTTGAAAAAATCTATTTATTCATACCTCTTTCTCTCTCTCTCTCTCTCTCTCTCTCTCTATATATATATATATATATATATACACACACACACACACACACACACGGGGGGGGGCGGGGAGAGAGAGAGGGAAGAAGAGAAAGAGAGATAAACTACTACTACTTTGAAGTTTTCTTCTGATATATCCAACATCTGCTCACTTTCATAGGCAGGTTTATTTGCCTGCTTTTTCCCATCAGACTTCCATTTTCATTGTATGCCTCATATTTTTGTTGGAAACTAGCTATTTTATATAATACATTGTAGAAATTCTGGGTTCTGGTTGATTCTCCTCCCACTTTTCCAGGAGTTGGGCTATTGCTATTTGCTTCTTTGTTTAGTGACTAGATTATTTTTGCAAAATTTGTTCTCCCCCCTCCCCACATAGTGTGAAGCCTCTGATATTGCTTCTTGGAGGATGTAGCCTTGGACATGTGCAAAGTCATTCTGGAATGATGGTCCTTTGCAGTCCTTTTAATCACCTCTTTCCTTGACTATACCCTAATGTTAAGTTCCACTAGTTGCTAAGAATGCTCTGGGTTTTTTTGGCAATGTCCTGGGGCACAAATTTCTCCATGGTTTGATCCAATTAAATTCAGACTCCTTTAGAAAAATAGCTTCGAGATCAATTTTTGAGATTGTCTGATCCCAGGAGGGCTCTTTTTAACTCTTGGTTTCCCTGGCTTTGTCTTAGTAAACTAGTCAAGCTATGGTTTAGCTTATATCTCAAATGCATCTACCAGTTATCTCTTAATTGCTTTACACCATAACCTTCGCTGTTTTGAAAATGTCCTTTGGCTTAAACATCCCCACACTCTGTTGCAAATGAAGTCAGGTTCTTTGGGAAGAGATTTTAAGCTCTGTGTTTTATGGCCTGCTTTTTCCCCTGGACAAAATCTCTGCCGAAGCTCTGGCATGGAGGGAGGGGACAGCAGCACACCTCTTCAAATTACACCCCTGCTTTCAGAGCTGGATGCTTGGCAGACTGGGATCCTGCTATAGCCTCTGGTCATTTGACTTGCCTGTCCCTAAGTGGAATCTCTGCTTTACATATGAATTGGATGAGAGTGATTAGGGCCCCAGAATTCTTAGAATGCTGAAGCCAAAGTAAAGTCCCTATCTTTCAAGTTTAGGCTAGGCTGAAGAAGAGTATGCCCACCTCTCAGTTGTCCTTGCTTGGAAGGTAGGCTCTATAACAGGTAGCTAACCGGTAGCTAATGGCAGATAATGGGAATGCTAATGTTCTGCCTCTCCCAGGAAGATACTGTAGCCCTCCAACTGGAAGCTGGTGGGAGAGGCAGCTCTGTGTTCTTTTTTTATTTTTCCTTTTTTAAATTTAAATTCAATTTGCCAACACATATTGTAACACCCAGGGCTCATCCCATCAAGTGCCCTTCTTCGTGCCTGTCACCTAGTCACCCCATTCCCTCATACACCTCCCCTTCCACAACCCTCTGTTTCGCAGAGTTAGGAGTCTCTCATGGTTTGTTTTCCTCTCTAACTTTTCCCCACTCAGTTTCCCTCCTTTCCTTAAGGTCCCTTTCACTATATTCTTCGCTGCATCTTTTTGAAGCAGACTTTGCTTCAAGCTAAACTGGAGAGAAGAGGGAGTTCAAATATCACAGACTCTTCCTGTTCTTATCAAGTTTTAGTAAGTATTCTTTAATAGATGTTTTTTCATTTATTGTATGCCCTTGGGATCATTTCCAGAGACTTTAAATAGGTTTTTTGTTTGGGGGGTATTTTTTTTTTCAACAATGCTCACCAGTTTTAAAGGGAAGCAAATCCACAAAACTCCCCATGTTGCCATGCTAGCAGTGAAACCTTTATATACTTCTTAAGTTAGTCAACATAGCAATTGTTATTCTTCAGGAAATAAAAAAGTTTGTTATACCCTGTAATGTTCTTTAATCCTGGCATTTCTTGAATCTATTATTGATCAAGAGCAATGAAAAGAAATGTCCTCTTCATTTTGGGGTGCTATGGGAGTTATATTCAAAAAGTATTAATGTGCTCTTCTATTTGTCTTCCTGAACATAATGATCTTCACTCTAGTCTACTTATGGCATTCATTTGCTGGAAGAGAGACTAGAATTTGATATATATAAAACAGCTAAGGTGAGGTTCAGCTCCCCTCTCAAAAGAGAGTTAGGTTTAATTGAAGAAGAAATAACATTCCAAATTCCTTTTCCTTACCATTTAGAATATCAAAACTGTAAAGATCATCCCCTCTATATACTCCTCCCCCTAACCTATGGGGGAAGTTAAACACAGGAGTTTATTTCCAGATAAGTGGCAAGGAAAGGAGCATGCAGAGAGAAGAAGAGAGAAATTTTTTAGATATATCTGGATTTCCACTTTTGGGAGAGAAGCAGTGGGAAGGGTGCAGCATAAGATAAACTAGGAAGATAAATGAACACAGGTACCCTTGGATCACATTTCCTGTTTGGGAAGCTAGGAGGAGACCATTACACATCTGGTCTCATTCACTACGAGGTACCCCAGCCTGGTGGGGTTGGTTGTCATGAGAAGATGGAGAGAAGAACTGATGAGTGCTGCTGAGCCTCCCTCAGATCATCTGAGGTATGGATGCTGAACTGAGGGCCAGTTTGCCATGAGGGTCTGTTGTGGTAGATAAAGTGGCTACATGGGCTGGGGACTGACTTCTAGGCCAGGGGCTGGATAGAGGATAGGGCATTGATTCAAGGTCTGGAGATAAGGAAAGTTAAAAGGAAACCAGATTATCAAGAAGAAAATGACCCATACTCCTAAGAACATTACCAAGCAAAGAGAACAGATACTAGTCTACCACCTACACATTATAGCATGGAGTGCCAGTGCCCAAGAGGTCAAAGAACATCAATCCAAAGAACAGCAGATGTCAGCCAGCATACTGTCAAGGACTGACACAAAGTCAGAGTCCCTATTCTCCCTCCCCACTCCACCAAAGCCATGTGATCATATAAATCTCACCTTTTTGCCCTCTGCATTTGGCCATAATTTTAGGAAGAAAGTGGGAGTAAGGTTTAAGCATTTATACCCAATTTTAACTGCATATACCAACTGAGACTGTTTAAAATAAGAGATTGCACTAAAGTTGTTTATTTCATACATTTTCCCCATTTTCCTCTGGTAGCCAGGTAGTATTACAGAAGCTGCCGACAAACTAAAAGAGCTGCATTCTCTCTCTGCATTTCTGACTTATAAAATGAGTAAATTCTGTTAAGAACACTGTAAGTACCTGAGTGTGCTGGGCACATATAATTTTTTTTACCTCCCCCTTTTTCTTCTCATGTCAGAGTAGGCATTTTTTTTAAATATATATTTTTGGCTATCCACCATCCAAATGTTCTCTTTTGGAAGGGAGTGTACCAAAACAGTCTCCCTTGGTGGAAGCTGGGCTAGGGCAGTTAGTTATTTCTCTGCCTGGCCTCTCATAGCTAATGTAGGGCATGTAACCTAGATTTAGCTAAGTGGACTTTCATATTGCTCTTTAAATCTCAACTGAGTACTGTCAAGGTTCAGGGAGAAGTAGGGGTTTTCAAAGCAGCAGTGATGACAGTTTCAATCCTGAGTGTAACTGTGAGCGTCCAGTGACAGGAAATCCAGGATGCTTGGTCTTACAGCACTGAACAGATTCAATGGCATGATCTTCTTAGCTGCTGTCTCAGTCATCTTGGGCTGCCATCACAAAATACTATAGACTGAGTGGCTGGAACAACGGAAATTTATTTTCTCACAGTTCTGGAGGCTGGGAAGTTTAAGATCAAGTTACCAGCAGATCCATTTTGTCGGAGCTCCCTTCCTGGCTTGCAGACGCCTCCTCACCCTGTCCTCACATGGCCTTCCCTCTGTGTATGCATGCAGAGACAGAGACAGATCTCTTTCTTCTTCCTCTTACAAGGCCACCAATTCTATGGGATTAAGATTCTACCCTGATGACCTCATTTAACCTTAATTACCTCCTAAAAACCCTATTTCAAATACACTCACAGTAGAGGTTAGGGCTGCTTTGCTTCAATTTCTAACCTAAGTCTAATTCATCAGTTCTATCAAGTAGCTCATATCTTTCCAACAAATCTCTTTTATATTTAGGTTAACCAGAGCTAATTTTTATTGTTGGCAACCATGGACCCAGACTGGCACAGATATGAGTATCAGAAGACAATTACCCAGGGAATTGGTGTTGGTTATTTGCCCTAATAGTGGCTAAAGAAAATGAAAACTCAGATTCTGAGAATGAGAACCTGTCAGCCATAACAAATAGCTGGATAATTTTTTCTCTGTGGTGATCTTTAATGAAGTGTCCATTGAAAAGAAGGATTTAAGGGATCAAAGTGTCACTGCCACTGAACAGACTGAATGGCATGAAGAATTTAAAGACACTAGGGTGAGGTGAATGCTTCTAATGGGACTGGACAGCTTAAAGAAGAGATGACAAATTCAAATCTCTATATTTTAGCTCAAGGCATAAAGCCAGGGAATTTCTCTGGTTGTGATAAACATCTGCATACACGTCTGCCAAAATCAAAAGCAAATTTTAAATTTTGTGGGCTCCTGAATAAAAGCCCTCTGAATTGCCAGCCTCACCAAGTTGCTCATGTGAAAGTGACAGTGCTGATTAGCAAATAATGGAAAACTGAATATGGGGGAAACTATGGAGGCTTGGGAGTACACCCCCAAACCACAGTCAACACTAAGCCTTTCTTGACAGCCAAAGAAGACCCACCTCATTTCTTTTTTGCATCTGCATCATCTTACATCAGGGCTGAGACAGCTCTCTGCCTATCTACAGCCCTTGACTGCCACCTGCCACAAAGGGCATCATGCCAGCAGGACCTGGTGAGTAAGCTGGGTTATCTCCAATACCTGATTAAGACAAGTAGGCTAGAAGATGAGGAAAAATCTCTGAATATGTAAGACCTGACATTTCAGAAAAGTGTCCATAGGTCTAGAGGTCTGGTGGACTTCAAACAATATGGCAAATGCACTGTTTATCTAATACTATGAGTCATAATGCTTGGTGGGCCAGAAGAGCTACCATGTACATGTTCATTCCATTTTACCAGGTGACTCAAAAGGCTTCTTCTACCTTTAAATGGGTATAATACTTAGCAATTATGGTCCCACTGATTCAATGGCACTCAGAGTGTCTGTGGTAAATCAGACAAATAGCTCTAAAAGGGAATCATGGAAGAGGTCTTTAGATTTGAGAGCAATGGTGTAGCTTCTTCATTATGTTACTACACCTTTGAGAGACAGGAGTTGGTTTGCCACTGGACCCAAGTAGAGATTAAAGGATGACTATACAATACTAGGTAATTATGGAAAACAAACCATGCTTATGTGTTATGTGTTATGAATTGGAGTGTTATCTGATACATCTAGCCATAAGCGTCAGGAGGATCCACTGTTAGATCATCAGGATGGGCAAGTGTTATATATTGGGTTGCAGCAAAAGTCTCTATGAGTCAGGTGCCCACACTCTCCAGCATTCTTACTTCTGGTACACTGTCTCTCCTCCTTCAGCCTAATGAGAAACTCCCTGTAACTAGCTGCCTAAAGAGAAAATATTTGAGCCTGGATTCTGGGAAATTCTAAGTGATATGCTAACATAAGCCAGAGATGGACTGCTGGAAGTATAGCTCACAATTAGAGGATACAAATGGCAAGAATATTAGGAAAGAAGTATATGGAGGAACCTTTCAATATAGATCTAGAATAACAGAATATTTACTTACAACCAGAAGTTAGACACTGTGAAGGAGGCTTCTACTAATCTAATGGAAGAGTTGGTATGTTCTATATGTCATTGTTATCCTGTGTCCAGTTGCACAAGTGCTGAACATGGGCTCATAAAGCATCTACAATGCAAGAATGTAGGCTATGTAGAAAAACTCAGTGGCCTTGACTCAATGCCCTTTCTATTGCCCAACCACAGATCAACCTAAACCCTCAATATCGGACCATATCTTGAAAGAATAATCAGCAAAGTTGCTCGCTTTCACCTTTTTCTATCATGCAGAGAGGAGTCAACATCTTTTCACTAGAATAACTACTTATTCTGAATTTTTCCCCTGCTTGTCATGTTTCCCCTAGGAAGTGACCAGCAAGGTCACAGACTTACTGAAAACTTTATGTAGTGTGGGTTTGGGCTGTCTTCTTAATAATTAGCTTCTCTTGATTTCTGCCTGTCCTCGGAGCCTGTTTTTTCAATCTTCATGTTGATTCTGTGAGTTACAGAATATCCTTCCATTCAAGCTCTCCTGCTTAGACTAGCCATTATTTCCAGTGTTTAAAATTATGAATTCTAGAAGCATCTCATCCACCTCCTACCCTTTGACCCACTTTTGTTTCTCCCATTATCTGGCTTATAAGGCAGATAGTTGCTGTTAATCTTTGAGCTAAGTCAGGTCATCCAACCATTCCCACACCAAATATTTAGCACTATGCCAGATGCTAGTGGTACACAGAATTAATGTGTCCATGACCAGGGATGGGGACCTATGAGAAGGAATGCCTTGAAGGATCATGGGGATTTGATTTGGAAGTGGACCTGAGAGAAGCTGATAATCATCTATGATTACATATTTACTTGATATCAGGTCTATAATTTGGGTATTAGCAATCTTTTTTTCAGTGAAATGCATTTCTACCTACCATGTGTGAGCCTTGGAGTCAGATTTAAAAAAAAAAAAATCTCAGAACTGCTTTTCTGTTCTTAATATGAGCTTCCAGGCCCAGAGCCTTAATTGAGCCTCATTATTCATCTTCCTGATGTTAAGAGGCTCTTTAGGCACCTTAAGGTAGCCTGAAGAGCCTCCTTAGGCTCTTTTCTTACACCAAGGTTGTATGAAATACTACAGGGATGGATTCATTCTAACAGCTTTTGAAGGACAATGTTTTTATTTCATGCAAAATCTTT
This sequence comes from Canis lupus dingo, assembly GCF_003254725.2. NCBI lineage: Eukaryota > Metazoa > Chordata > Mammalia > Carnivora > Canidae > Canis > Canis lupus. The sequence goes on along the minus strand of NC_064256.1, from coordinate 20,842,816 downwards.
TACTTCTGAACTTCATTAGCACATTAACCCTTGACCCTGAGATTGTGATATGATGGTTAATTTAGTGGCTAACTGATGGTTAAATATAAAGTTACCAGACCATTTTCCTAAGGTATAACATTTTATTTTCCAGTATGGTACTGTAATGAAGATATAACCTCATTTTGAGCCTAAAGTTCACACAATGCTCTAGGCTCATTTTTCTCAATGTCCTTTCCCCTTCTATAGAACTACAGATTACAGAAATACAGGAAATAAGATGGTGCCCACTGGTACCAAGTCCTGCTCTCTCCACTTTGTCTTTTTTGTTGAATTCCGGCTTTATTTTTAGTTGTCATTTAGCATCCTTCTGTTTTCATTGGAAGGAATATTTAGGATAAGTGTATTTATTTGACTGCACCATCTATGGCACTCTCCTTAGGCACTTAAAAACATAAGTTAACTTTTAGCATGAGGCTTCTCCTTTGGAATATCAAGACTGGCTAGCATCTAAGCCAGTATCTATCTTAATGTGTAATCTAAATCAAGAACTAAACCATCAAAGCTCTCCTAACCAACAGCTGAAAAGAAGGTTCAGGGGTAGGGAAAACAATTATCGTTTTCTTTAACCAGAAAATTTGTCTATTCATTATAAATAATATCTAAAAACTAATGTCTGTATTCCTAAAATAGCCCATCTTTTTTTTTTTTTTTTTTTGTCTTTCAAGAAGCTTGACAATATGATGGTAATATTTTTAAAGAAAACAAATGTCCTAAGGAAAGATCCCTCAACTGCTGACCTTGTTAACTAACAATGGGCCTAAGCCTCTACAGTTATTTCTGAAAGAGGATTAACACTTTAATCAAGTGTCAAAGGGGAAATAGTAGGCATATTTCAAGGTTGCAAAACATGGCAGATGTCAATATTTCTGGAGCAGTGTCAGTTCTACAGAACACAAATGGAAAATAAGATTAGTCTGTGTCATCTTCACTAGGGATTCTTAATTTGCATCCAGATGCTACCATGGCTTGTCTCCAAATACTTGGCTGTTTTTTAAATAGTAAGTTTAAAGAAAGAGTGTAAGGTCCAGGAATCCGGGAACCAGGTGAAGAGCTTGAGTCGAGGTTATTTCACCAAAGCCTGTGTTTTCCCAACTTATCTCCAGAGGTTTCAAGATTGGCTTCCACTATAACCCTAAGAACTGCCTGGTTTCATATTTAAAATTCCAAATAGATATTTCCACTTAGATTATCTGATAAAGGACTTTATCAAAGAATTATGCTCTTGGGGGCCACCATGGTGTAGGAAGACTTAGAAGTCAACTGTATGCCATTCAAGATTTAAATCTTGATCATTTTCTCTAATCACTTCACATGGCAGTGAGCGAGAAGGGAGAGGGAAGTGACACAGGTGTAGATAACTAACAAGGAGGTCATACACAGTTTTTGGCAGTTTGCTGTACACCATGAAGACAGATTGGAAGGAACGAACATCCCATTATGTGAACTCTGGACTATGAAGGAAAAATCTGGTGGGGGGGGGGGTTCTCATAATTGTCTCTATGTTAACAGAATGAGGCTTATTAGTGGACTTGTCCTGCTCATCAGAGTATAACTTTCCTTCTGCCCAACCATCTAACATCTGCCTGGGCATAGCTGACCTCATAAGAAGGAGGAAAATCTGTGATGTCATCAGGCCCCTGGAGGAATTCTCTATAAATCAGGGGGATCTCCTCACCCAAGTGCCTCTGGCCAGCTGTGGTGAAGTGAGGATCAGGCTGACTTCATGGGTCTCAGCTTCTGAACCTGTGAAATGATGGTCTGTGGCAGATGTGAGCTATCCAATACAGGGTCCCTCAGCCATGTGTGGCTATTGAGCACTTGAGATGTGCCTAATGCAACTGAAGAACTACATTTTTACTTTTACTTAACTTTAAAAAGGGATATTTGATTCCATTATTGAAAAGCTTTTAAATATGTATGGAGCAACTATAGCACTTGAAACTGCTGTTTCAATTGTAAATTTTAAGAAATCTAATTACTGTTCAAGTATTTCCAATGAAAATTTAGTGTTTGGGAGTGCCTGGGTGGCTTAGTTGGTTAAGCATCTGCCTTTGGCTCAGGTCAGGCTCCCAGAGTCCTGGGATGGAGCCCCACGTTGGGCTCCCTCCTCAGTAGGGAATTTGCTTTTCCCTCTGTGCCTCCCACCCACTTGTGTTCTCTCTCTCTGAAATAATAAAATCTTTATTTTTTAAAAGAAAATTTAGTGTCTAAATTGGGTTATGCCCTACGTATAAAATACAACCAGATTTTGAAGACTTAATATAAAAAAGAATGTATAATATCTCAATAATTTTTATATTGACAATATTAAAGTGTTTTAATATATTGGGTTAAAAGGATATATTATTAAAATTAATAATGGACCATTCTGTTTCTATTAGACCAGTGCCAGACTAGACTACTCTAGGCAACTCTCTTATACTTACAGCTTCTGTATTAAATATATGCTGGAGAGGATGGGAAGCCAAAGTAGAAATTCTCCTCAACCAATCAAGAAAATATTTTTTTTAAAGTGCAAAGGTGAGGGCAGCCTAGGTGCAAAGGTGAGGCAGCAGTTTAGCACCACCTTCAGCCCAGGGTGTGATCCTGGAGACCCAGGATCGAGTCCCATGTCGGGCTCCCTGCATGGAGCCTGCTTCTCTCTCTGCCTCTCTCTCTCCCTCTCTCTCTCTGTTTCTCATGAATAAATAAATAAAATATTTTACAAAAGAAAATACCTTAATTAAAAAAAATAGTGTAAAGGTGAAACAAGAGCCTTCCTTAGCCATATTCCCACACATCTCTTCCAAACTTAAATTTAAGTCATGTCTCTGCCAAGTAAAAACTTGGTGACTGCTTTGCTCTATCCTGGCCAACACAGGTGGTTTTCTCCTTCAGTTCTTATAACTGCCATGTTCATGCGTAGTTAATGCCCATGTTCATGGGAGTGAAATTAGAGGCCTGGCTGAAGTGGAATCACTGAACTCTCCTCACCACATAATCTCACTCCCATGACTTTTCCTTAAAACCCCCCCAAAACCAATGTAGCCTTAATGCATAGATCATACTCCCTCCTCCCTTGAAGGACAGTGAATACTTCCTCTTCTTTCTTATTTCTCCAGCATCATATCATTCTTCATTTCTTCCACTGATATCTATTGAGCCCTTTCTTTGTGCCAGCTGCCATGTTGAGCATGGTAGTGAAGGACATACAGCCCACTCAATGCAAACATTTAGATAACCATTAAATACAGAGTGATAAAGGAGGATATGGACTACACCCATGGTAGGAGGGACACATCACAAGTGGAATTACCAAGGAGCCAACCCTTAACTGTTCTTTCCTTTGACTTCCCAAAGGAGGCAAACAGGAGAAAGGGCATTCCAGGCAGGGAGACAGTACATGCAAGGGTATGGATGCTGAAACTGTGTGGCACCGTCGTCAATGAAAGCAGATTGGTCTACCTTGGGCATAAGAAACAAGGCATGAGAAGAGAGTAGGAGGAATGAGGGAGGAGTCAACATGAAGCCATTAAGTTCCCATTTCTAAAATATCATGAAGAGGAGAGGATGATCAGAGGATACTTCAAAACTATCAATAGGTTTTCTAAATTTCCTCCTTCACCTTCCAGAGCAGCTTACATAGTACCAGCAAGTTATGTTCTCATTCTCTTAGGGGTCATTACAGAATTTAGGAGTTTCAATGATATCTATGGCATCATCTTTGTCATTCAACAGCATTTACTGGGCGCCTTGTACGAGCCAGTCACTTACCCACTACAACAAGGATACAGAAGATGGACTCCTAACTAATCTCAGGAGGTCAGAGGCAGTCCAGGGTGTATTAATAGAAGGCAAAGTAGAGGTAGTCTGGCAGGGAAGCATTTTTTTTCCTTTCTTATTACTTGGGACAAAAACCATATGTTTAAAATGTTTTTAGGGGTAGAGATATCTGGCTTCCAAATAGCATGTCCTAGGTTCAGCCTTATTTGTCTGCAACTGATGACCTAAATTTGAATGGAAAATAAGTATTCATAGGGACTTTGTTCCTCAATCTTCCTGGTTTAAATCACCCTCTGGAGTGTTTCTCAGAACAGGTCATTATGATCACAGGTTAAGAGAATGTTTGTTATAGTACAGAGTGGAGTAAAGAGACTTATGATTGGGAAAAGTACTTTCCCTCTTTTTAAAGAGTAAAGTAGTAACATGGAAAAAACAGAATGCACTGGAACTCTACTGGATACAGAACACATCAATGCTCTGAGATCACTCGTTTGAATATTGTTAAAATTTCCATAGTTGCAATATGACTTAAAAAACAGCATCCCCCCATACACTACGGGCACTAATACACTATGGATCTTATATACACCACAGTTTAAATATTATCCACCCAAGAGCCGCACTGTGTCATAAAATCCAGTAGTTCATCATTTCCAGCCTCTGAATGGCTACAATGGTCATGAAAACATTGCCATGGCTCAAACCCCAAATCAGAAGCCAACCCAAACCTACCACGTAGTCGATTCTCACTGCCCACTGTGGCCCCCAGTCCTCCCTCCACAAGCTCTCTTCACACAGAAGGTGAAAGGGGAGCACTGGGCACTTGCGCCAGCCAGGCAGCTGGGTGACTGCGGGCAGCCGAAGGTCAAATAATCATGTGTAGTGAGAGGACAATTTGCTGAACCCAAATCTAAAGCTCTACCAGTCTAAACCCATCAGGCATTGTTTAATGTGTAGAGCTGTAGTTGCTAGCTTTGAGTTCAAGTCTGTATTGAATTTGAACCATCGAAACAGCCATCACCACAAAATCCTTCTATGAATCTTGTTAACAAAACAGGAAGAACTTCTGCCAATAGCTGAGAAATAAATTCCTTCTTTCCTGCTGCTTGGACCACAGCATAATGAGGGCGCCCCAGCTCTCTGTGCAGTAATAAAATGGAATGCCCAGGCTTTTTCTTTTGATGTGTTCTAGTTTAAAAGTTGAGAGTTGATGCCTTTTCATCCTTAATTTATCTTCCCTTGTAAATATGTCTGTGCCCTTTCCAATATCTGAAGTCTACATGTTTTCAAAATAGAATTCACTCCTTCTCGTATTTCAGTTGTATAACTTTATGTTATGGGTCAGATTTTGGGCTAAATAAACATACCTCAGGCTACAACTCTGCAAATACCTCTGGCAGCATATTAACTCAAACAAATGTTTTGGTTGGGTGGTGAGGTTGTTTTTTAATAATTTTTCTGATCTGCCTGGAGGTCCAAGGATACTCTAGGTGAACTCCCAAAGGCTTTTCTAACTTTGTATTTTCTGCCACATTAATATACAGTTCTTGAAGTTTCTTGCAGTGGTTGGTTTAAAATTTCACCACCAGAGGGTGCTACTTGTTTGCTTCTAAAATTCATTTCACTATCAGATTTGAAAGATGGAGGCTCTGTTACCAAAGACTTGTCCCTGCAGCAGCCAGCATTACTCAGGAAGGGTTTTCAGAAGACCTATAGGCAGTGCTCTACTTCAAGGAATCAGATTTCACTTTGCTTCAGACATTACATGTTTTTTGGGTTTTTGTTTTTTGTTTTGTTTTGTTTTTACTTTATATGTTTAGAAGCCAAACTGAAAATCCCTGTAGCACACACAAACCAAATTGCATTAATATATATATTTGCTGTAAACCAAGCAAGGCATTCGAATCATTTTTCATTCTCATGGCTTCTGTTCAGTCGTATCAGATAACAACAATGAACCCAGAACTCTAACATCCTCTTCACCAAACCAAACAGTAAAATAACATAAAGTAAAAAGAGAATTTGCTTAGCTATAACAATAATGCTATTTTCCAACAATGCAACATCCTTTTATCCTAAGTATACAGCTCTATCTCTTCTGCTTGAGTGTAATTTCTTATTTCTAGGGAGCATTTTATCAGCTGCAATTTCTCTTAGTTTTTTTTGTTTGTTTGTTTGTTTGTTTTGATTGACTGGGATCTGCATGTGAATTTTCCACCTGATGTTTTCTGGTATACACGAAGTAGCAAGGAGTTCAGTTCCCATTCACCTATGTGGAATGTACATGGCAAACCTTTTTAAATTTTAGACTTCAAGTTTTAAATGGTAAGAAACTCTAATGTGTCATTATCTGAATGGTTAAGTCAATCAGGGGTCAGCAGAGTTTTTCTCCCAAGTGCCAGATTACAGCAAAGATTTTTGGCTATGTGAGCTGTAAGTGCTGTCACAGCTACTCAATCCTTCCATAACAGCAAGAAAGTACCCACACAGACTATAGACACCAATAACTGGATCTGGCTGTATTCCAAAAAACACTTTATTTTGAGGAACAGATGTGTGCTGCTGTTTGCTGACTCCTGAAAATGATGACTCTTCATGTACACACTGTTCTTATTGATAAAATTCAGAAGCTTCTACTATGTCACCCTGTGAAGATTTTTCCCCCTCCATCATACAGTTTTGGCAAAGTGTGACCTAAGGAATCCATTTTAAAGTTCATGGGTTCTTTGGAGGAGTACCACTGGGCTCCCTGTCCAGAGCTTTCAAAATCTGGGTCAAAGGAGCCTTAGACTTTCAGTGTATCATTATGTTTATGTACTGCAAAGATCTGTTATTAAGATATAAAATCAACAAGAAGGATATGATGCCTGGCAATTTCTCCTAGAGATAATACAGAAAGCAAACAAAAGACAGAGCTTACCTTCAGACTGATGTGTAGCCAGAGGAGTCTGGGTCTCCTTGGAGTAGGACACAACTTCCCTGGGCAGGAAATCCACTTGGGTAACCTTCGACACACCCAGCCTGTGCAGTCTTCGCCTGTAAGTAACAAAAGACAAATGCTTAAAGAGGGAAGGCATTCCCTGCAGAAGAGCTATCAGTAATAACACACAGGACCAACACAAATCCCAGTTTGCAGCTTCTCAGTGAGAGAGGCTGGGCCATAAACTAGGACTGACCTTGGGCTGGCAGCTGGGACACTTGCCTTCTTAGCCCCCTTGGGCCCTAATTTGCTGGTGATGTCAAATAGTCCCTCATGCTGACCCCCAGCTTTTCTAGCTGTAAAACAAGGTCTTGGTCTGGCTCAGAGGAGACCCCTTCCATTTGGAGCACCTTTGACTTCCCTTGATTTAAATTTATAAAGGGAATTTTCATTGGTAATACAAGATTCTAGCCTCTTACATGAGATGGACAAAGGAAAAGTAATGATTGTCAAGTCAGAAGAAAAGAAAGATGATTTCCTAGAGGAAGTAACATGTTTGTCATAGTACTATTGAGAGGATCATATTCCAAGGGGGAGTATAACACTTCTCTGTTCTCCAGAGAAAGAACTAATACAGATCAGCATGTGAATTTGCTTAAAGACATTGCTATAGCATAGGAGAGTGAAGAGGGCACTGGGCTAAGAGTGATAAAGGTTTAGCTTGGAATTCCTCAACTGTGATCATGTGAAAAATCATTTCTGAATATATATGTCACATTCAAGTGTTTTCCGATGTCTTTAACTTCTATCACATCATCTGTCCTCACGACACCTCTGTGAGGCATCTGGGAAAACGTTATCACCACCTCCATGATAGATAAGGAAAATGAAATGCAGTGTAAGAGACGTGTGCAAGAATATACAACTCATAAATGGCAGAATGAGGGCTAAAATACTGTTGGCCTAAGCCCTGGGGTTTTTTCCACCAAGCCAACTCCCACCTAAGGTTCTTAAAGGTAATTTCTGAGCTCCTGCAAAAATCTGAAGTGCCTCCTGAGTCACACAGGAAACATCCAAATCATGGAGGCAAGCAGAGTCTGGTGGTTGAGCACATAGACTCTAGCCCCCCACTTCTGAGCTGTGTGTGTGATCTTGAACAAGGTACCTAACCTCTCTGTGCCTCAGTGTCGTCATCTGTAAATTGGAGATATTACTAGTACTTGCTATTAGGATTCTTATGGTAATATATATGTACTATATGCATATATATTGTGTATATATATGTGTATAATTTACACACATATGTCTTAAAACAGTTTCTGGAACGTTATTTTTAACAAATAGACTTAGTATTAGCATGGGACATATTCTATTGTGTTTCTTAAAAATTCCTAGGCATTGAGTGTGTGAGTGTGTGTCTGAGGGAAAGAGGGAAAGGTGAAATAAACACATAGCTCAACAGCTCATATAGGGAATCCCAGCTACATTCCCTAGCTCTCTATGACCTATAGAGGCACAGGTCTATTCATACTTTGTTTTTAATTATTACTAGCAGATGGTACAGACTCATTGTATTTTTAGTACTAGTAGTAATAATAAAATGAAAGAAAATAAATACATGTCACAGCTAGAAATTTCCATGTACCATTTCCCAAGCATTCTAGGAAAATAAAATTTTCTTCTTTTCTATGAGTTACTCAAACAACTGAGGTGATATCAAAGATGTGCACAAAGTAGATACGAACAAATAAATGCTAGTTTAGAGAACAAGCCTGCTTGGCCATCTATGAAATCTCAATAAGCAGGATGGTAGTCCAAGGCCCATTCAGGCATCGGCCTCATGGGCCTCATTCACTCAGAAATCGGGACCCCCAAGGAGGGTTGGGCAGGATTCCCAGAACTGCACACAGCCTCCTCACACAGAATTAGCAGAAAACACACAAAATACTCTAGAAACAAAGTTGCCAAACAAGGTAACAGGCTCAAGGTTTCAAAGTAAGAAATTCAGGTATTAGTTTAACATCAGAGAAAAATGTTTTCTTTCCTTAAATGAGTCTTTCTTGAAGCACTTGAAAAAGAAACCATGAATAGACACACCAGGACTACTTGGGGTGCTGCCTCTCCTGCTGTTTAATAGCCCAGAGCGTCTTTCTGAAGTCCCAACAGGTCAGGCTGCATCATTCAAAGAGATGGAAAATAAACATATGCCTGTATTACATCCTCACCATTTCAGGGCTGTTTTAAAGATTTTATTTATTTATTTGAGAGAGAAAGAGAGCAGGAGGTGGGGCACAGGAAGAAGGAGAGAATCTCCAACTCTATGCTGAGTGTGGAACCCAACACAGGGCTCAATCCCATGACCCTGAGATCATGACCTGAGCCAAAAACAAGAGTTAGATGCTTAATCAAGCCATCCAGGTGCCTCATTTGATCCCCATCTTTTCAAATGGGGTCATCTCTGGCATGAAAAGATCGCCCTAGATCCTAGACTTCTATGTGAGCATCTATGTGAGGCACTAAAAGGTACATTTGCAGGCAGGGATTCCAGGGCTTATTATTAACAGGACAGAAGCTGTAGGCCTATCTTACTGGGTAACCAGCAGCAGGCACTGGAAATAGGAAGATGACATGTAATTTGATATTCCACAATGGCAAATCAAAACTAACTGGTAAACGGTATGGCACAGTTAAGTCATACACTCATTCAGAAATGAATGTGGGTTCAAATCTATGCTTGGTCACTTACCAGCTGAGTGATGGGTGAAAGCTTTCAACAAGTGATAAACCCTGCTAAGCCTCAAGCTTCTTATCTGTAAAATGGGTACATATCTTGAGTGGTTGTGAAGAATGAATGAATCTAATACTTGTAAAAGCACTTACTTTTGTGCTTGGCACATAGTAAGAAGCTCCTGGCTTAAGCATCTCTACTTTTAATTTATCTTTTTTACTATCATAATGCTTGTATTTGTTTTAAAAATTAGATAAGACAGATTTATGAATGCTCTAAATGAAAGATTCTTTAAAATAGTAGATTTGGAGATTATCTGTGTCAATGAAACATAAGAATCACACCACTAATTTCTTTGTATGGGTATATGTATAGTTTTGGCTGGCTGGAAGAGTCTATTTGTTTTTCCTTTAACCAAAAGTATTATCACTGTGCAACTTCATAGTTCAAAACTCAGCTTGTATAAATGACCTTATTGCACTAATTAAAATATTTTCTTTTCCAAATAATTATTGAAAGGTTTCAATCAGTCCCTCACTGATGCTGTGTTTGTGAGCTCCGGGTTGCAACAGCACCCAAGCTATCAAGAAGAAATAAAAGCCTAATTGTGATCACATGATTCTCCCAATGTGTTGATAGGTTGATACATTGATAAACTTGTGGGTGATTTGATCTCAAATGATTTATAATTTTAAGCAATCCCTTATAACCTTTCTTACAGGGTAACTGATAGATTATTATAGCTTTCCATGCAGTCTCCAGATTGATTAAGCTGCATTTATTAGCAATAATCATGCCTCAGATAAACCTCATTGGCTATGATACTGCCACTGTGCAAAGCTTTAAGCTGCATTTATATCAAATGCTTTTATTTGTGGCTATTTTGCTGTTGTAGTTGTAGTGCACATAAACAGTTTCCATGTATTATTTTATCCTCATTACAATTTTACATCATACTCTGATTTTACACCTGAGAAGACTGAGGCACAGTGATGTTAACTCCTCTGCTCAAAATCACAAAGGTAGTAAGTGATAGACTCAGGCCTTGACTCTGTCAAACAGCAAGTCCAAGGACCATGTTTTAGAGACTGTTCTCTATTGACTTTGTTCTATTTTTTTTCCTAATGCCTTAAGAACATCGTCTTATTGAGGCACACTCTTAAAACCTAATAATATAGTAGAGGGCCAAGCACATGTGTTCATTTTATGAGAAAGGATTCCCTAGACGCAGCCAGACCTAAAGTATTAGGGCACAATAGAAGGACAGTGTTTGCAAGAAGAGTACCACACAATAGCTCCCAGTCCTAGCTGGTTCAGAAAGGCTGGCCAGGAGGTGGCACTCTTCCACAGCAAAGGCCTTCCTCTTAGGTGTGTTCTCGGAGTCCTCAATTTTGTCTTCCCTGGAACAATCCTAGGGCCTGCAGGTCAGTGGATCCAGAATCCATCCATTCCTGCAACCCTGTGATGGAGGCCTTCTTCAACTTCCCTTTTTGTAGAAAAATATTTCTGCAATTTTATCAGCTGACAAAATTGCTATAAACTGTGTTTAAGGGCACCCCGGGTGGCTCAGCAGTTTAGCGCTACCTTCAGCCCAGGATTTGGTCCTGGAGACCTGGGATCGAGTCTCACGTCAGGCTCCCTGCATGGAATGCTTCTCCCTCTGCCTGTGTCTCTGCCCACCGCCGCCCCCCCCCCCCCCGCCTCTGTGTGTGTGTGTGTGTGTGTGTGTGTGTGTGTGTCTCATGAATAAATAAGTTAAAACTTAAAAAAAAAAAAAACTGTGTTTAAGAGATGAAGTACCTAGTAGCTATTTTCTTTAAAAGTATGAACTTTGACCATCAGATTTATTTTTATTCAAGACTTATCAGTTCATAATTCTTTTAAAAAGGCTACAAATTAAACTGCTTAGCAAAAGAGGGGGAAAAAACCTCACGGAGCTCTCATGCTACTATGATTCCTTTTCCTTCTGATTAGGCTATAAATTCTATCCTGGCTCTTCAGTTCTGACTCTGGGATAGCTTTGCTGCCAACCCACCACCCCTCTTGCAGAACGACGTATCCTCTTAAGCCACTCTGCATGCAGATACTTCTGCCATAGGCCCTAGTACATGCCTGTGTACCTCTTCCCATGTGTGACTTGACTGCAAACGTATTCACCCCTTACTGATTCGAATCTGTACCTCGATCCTTAGTTAAGTGTATAGAGCAGGCACTAAATAAATGTTCGAGGAAGAAATGGGGTTGGGGGAGGAAGAGAAAACTAGAAGGAAAAAGCAGAAGGCATCATACAGAAAAGTACTTTGAGACTTTAACTGTTAAATGCCATTATGATATGGCATTATTATTAAATTATACTGTATATTTTTCACCTTGATAATTTATTCTAAAATAAGAGGTTTTAATATAATTTTAAATATACTGAATTAAACGTGTATCATTGGGATCCCTGGGTGGCGCAGCGGTTTGGCGCCTGCCTTTGGCCCAGGGCGCGATCCTGGAGATCCGGGATCAAATCCCACGTCAGGCTCCCGGTGCATGGAGCCTGCTTCTCCCTCTACCTGTGTCTCTGCCTCTCTCTCTCTCACTGTGTGCCTATCATGAATAAATAAAAATTAAAAAAATAAAAAAATAAAAAAAAATAAAAATAAACGTGTATCACGTTTTAAATAACCACAAGAAAGCAATTCAATGTCACTTAAGAAGTACAATAAGGCTCTTATATTTGGATTCACTGTCGCCACATTTAACAAATCTAGAGAAAACCCGAATGGTAGAAGTCCTAGAGCAGTGGTTCCCAAAGTGTGGTCCCTGACTGGCAGCCGCAGCACTGCTTGGGAACAGGTTAGAATGTAAATTCCCAGGCCCCACATGAAACCTACCGAACAGAAACTGGGCGGGGGGAAGGGAGGCAGGGTCCAGTGATTCCAATGCTTACTAAAGCCTGGATATCACCGAGTCAGAAATACTGGGTAACATGTGGGAACAGAGACTTAATTATTTAACCAGATTCACCTGGGGTTCCCCAACCTATAGCCAAATCCTAGGGGATGAGGCCTTTTCCACTGAAAAGGAAGGATGCCCCTGAACCAAGCTTATAAAGAAAGCTCTATGAGATGGGTCAGGCCCAAAGATGAACCAAGATGAAAGAGAGGTAAGAGGCAGGAAAAGGAGACTGCAGTATTTGACACAGGAAGGTACTAGCATGAGTCCATCCTAGATCTAAAACTAAAATGTCAGGCAGGGGATGCCAGAGACCCTAGGCAATGAAGCACGATCCCTCCCCAGCTAACTTGGCATGGCCCTAGAGTGACACAGTGCCCACGTCTTCCTGTGCTGAGGTGGGACTCCTCGCTAAAAGTCCTAGAAGCTTCCTCTCCACCTGGTCCTGGCAACTTGGCTGAACAAGCTGGCTGAGCAAAGCCACAATGCACCAAAATTGAAATCTTTCCTCTGAAAACAAAAACTGGGTATTGATCAAGAATAAAGAGTGAAGCTGTCTGAAGTTTGAGAAAGTTGTCTGCTGGTGCTCGGGATGTAAAAGTTCCCAGTTCGCCACAAGCATAGTCTGATCTACCCAGATTCTGTCCATTTGTCCTTGGTTGGATGTTCTGAATCCCAAGAAGAAAACCACTCCCTTGCCGGAATCTCTGTGCCCATTTCCCTTTCTGTTGCTGGTTCAACTGAGATCTCCTGTCTGTCCAACCACAGTAACGTTAGCATGGCTTTGCTAAGCCGGTTCCAAAGTTTCATCATCCAAGAAAAATAAAACCCTAAGTGTGACCTAAGCATGGTCTATGATACCTACCAAAGCTGCCAAAAGTTAGGGTTCTATGGACTTATCTGTCCTATCATTAACAGCATGAGAAACATGTACATTGACATTAGGATTCTAATAAACATACACTCTGGCTCCCATTTCAAAGATGAATGAAAGTTGAAAAAAATTTTACTGATATTTTTAAATGTGATTGAGACTTTAAACATTCTTTTCATAGTAAAGAGAAAAAATACTTAAAGAGCAAAGAGTTATCTACCAAAACATGATACCCTGGTTTTGTGCCTATGTTTTGAAAAGGTCTCCATTTTTTTTTCAAAGCCACAGACACCAGAACTTTGGCTTCTAAAACCTGTCACCTGAAAATATGGAGACAGTCACTGTTTTGTGCCTATATATGGAGTGCTAAAGCAAACCCCTTAGATTTCAAAGAAATTACTATCTGGTTGCCTTTAAGAATCAAGGTAAAGAGTTTAACCATCATGACCATCTAAGTATACAACTTATTTTACCCCTGAAGAAATTTTGTACCCACTGGCAGTCATTTCCCATTCCCTCTTTCCCAGACCTCTGGCAACCACCAGTCTACCTTCTACTTTCATATAAATGGAATAATACAGTATGTGTGTGGCCTTTTGTGTCTTGCTTCTTTCACATAGTACTGTTTTAAGGTTTATATAGCATGTATCAATATGTCATTCTTTTTTATTGATAAATAATATTCCATTGATATATCATACTATGTTTAATTCATTCAACAGCCAATGTACATTTGTGTTGTTTCTACTTCAGGCTATTACCAAAAAAAGCTGCTATGAATATTTGTGTACAAGTTTTAGTGTGGGCATATGGTTTCAATTCTCTCGGAACTGAACTGAATTCCCTCAGAATTGGCATATTCCTAGCAGTAGCATTACAGGGTCAATATGGTAATTCTATGTTTCACTTTTTGAGGAACTGCTGGACTGTTTTCCAAAGTGGCTTCACTAAAGTTATAATCACTAGCAGTGTACAAGCGTTCCAATTTCTCCACATCCTTTTCTACCTTTACTATTATCTTTTATTATAACCATCCTTGTGAGTGTGAAGTGGTGTTTCAATGTGATTTCGATTTACATTTTCCTGATGGCTAATGATGTTGAGCACCTTTTCATGTGCTTATTCGCATTTGTGTATTTTCTTTGGAGAAATGCCTATTTAAATTCTTTGCCCATTTTAATTTTTAAAAAGATAGATTTATTTATTTATTTATTTATTTATTTATTTATTTATTTATAAAGATTTTATTTATTCATGAGAGAGAGAGAGAGAGAGAGAGAGAGAGAGAGAGGCAGAGACATAGGCAGAGGGAGAAGCAGGCTCCATGCAAAGAGCACAATGTGGGACTCAATCCCGGGACCCTGGGATCGCACTTGAGCCAAAGGCAGATACTCAACTAAGCTACCCAAGCATCCCTATTTACTTATTTTAGAGAGAGAGTGCATTCACTGGGGGGTGGAGAGAGAGAAGGTGAGAGAGAATCCCAAGGAGACTCCCCACTAAATGAGGAGCGGAACACAGGGCTCAATCCCACAACCCTGAGATAATGACCTGAGCCAAAATCAAGAGTCAGACACTCAACTAGTGGAGCCACCCTGGTACCTCTATTCGCCCATTTACAAATTGGATTATTTGTATTTTTGTTGTTGATTTACAAGAGATTGTTTATATATTCTGGATACTAAACTTTTAACAGATACATGATTTGCAAATATTTTCTCCCATTCCGTGGGTTGTCTTTTCACTTTCTTAACGATGTCTTTTAAAGTACAAAATTTTTCAATTTCAATGAAGTCTAATTTATTTATCCTTTCTATTAGCTTCTTGTATTTTTGGAGTCATTATCTAAGAAATTATTGCCCAATCCACGGTCATGAAGATTCATACTTCTTTTCTCCTAAGGAATTTATAGTTGAGCCGGACAGCAGGAAAAGACTTTGTCACAAATATTAATCCTCACTGATACTCACTGATCCCAAGCAGTAGCCTAATCTGACTGTAGAAGGATGGATTCAAGAGAGGGGCCAAAAGCTTCCAAGGGCTCATGAAAGCTCTCAGAGTACCTTAACATTCTTCCATCGCTGCTATGAGCATCATCAAATTCTTCCTGAATTAGTTAAACACAACACAACTCATATTTTCTCTGATGTTCTTATTTCAAACCGCAGTGACCTATATATAGTGAACTTGACATTCCTGCATTTCATATTGAGGATTGTGAAAAAATTGCATAAATATTGCTGTACTATCTCTACTGGATTCATAAGAAACCGAACAATGTCAGAGAACTGGCTTCAGACAGCTAAAGCTTTAAGCAAAATGGCTCTCATGAGAACTTCATAGATATCATCAGCTAATTCTTAAAGATATGTTTATATCAGAGTGCATGATTCATTTTGTAATTTATCATCAATATCGGGAAGTATAGCTGCAAGACAGACAGAGCCTGACGTTAGTAGGATTTTTTTTTCAGGCAAACATCTATATGAAAATACAGAGAAGCCACAGTAAAAGTATATTTCAGGCACTTAAGAAACTACAAAGTTACAAATTATAAATCACAAAAGGCTCTCAATTGTGGTCTTGCACTAGCAGTCTCAGAGTGTACAATGACTGGAAATCATAATGCTAGATGATATATCGATTAGATCTAGTGGCAGGAGTGGAGTAACGGTATATAAGGTAGCAGTTGGGAGCTTAGGTCAGAAGCCCAATATGTGGCCTCAGAAGCCAGGAAACCAAAAATGATCACTGCAATAATGGGAAGTCTGGAGCAGGGCAGAGTGTTGGAAGTCATGCAGATAAAATCAGGAACAGATATTCTCAGAGACAAGGAGTTATTTAGCCAGATGCCAAAGTAGGTCAAGGCTAAGGAATAAAAGAATGTCTTCACTGGACCCACACTCAATCCTGCTGGGTTTTATTCCTGCTTGTTTGCATGTGAGTATTTCATCCCATGATCTATTAATGGTGCTGCCAAGAACTTTTCTAATGCTGCTTCTAAAATTCCTTGAGGTTTCTCAAAGAAGATTTCCTAAGGCAGCAAGAATGGTAACAGTTCCTTTTTCTCCCTTGTTCAAACATCTTATGTGGGTATGTACAGTGTCTTTGACAACTGGCAAAGGAACAACTTCAGCCAACATCATTATCAGCAACCACAAACAATCTTTGAAGCATGTCACCATGCCAGATCCTAACATTACAGGCAAAAAAGAATCGAGCCTACACATTAAAAGGCAAATAGGAAGGAAACATAGAAAATAATAAGACTCAACATGAGTGATTCATACAGTAAGTGGGACAGAGGACTACAATGGGCAGAGTATAATGTGTTACACTAAATAAAGTTTCACTGACATTGAAGGTCAGATATGAGTCTTGAAGGATAGGTAGGACTTGGTCAAGTAGAAAGGAATAAGGAGGGTGTCCTAGGGAGATGGTGCTGGAGACCGAATTCACATTTTATACTGGAGAGACTAAGTTTACAGAATAGAAGTTTTAAGATGAAGAGCAATGGAATATTAATTTTAAAGAGGTTAATTGAGACCAGATTAAAATCTTGGGCTAAAGAACTTGAACTTCATGCTGCATGTAATGAGGAATTACTGAAAGTTACAGAGTAAGAAATGGACAACTGCAAAGAAACATCTAAAATTTATTAGTATAGCAACCACGTGAATAATGGTGTCTAAATCTCTCTGACAAGTCAATGACCAGAGACTGTGTAAGTGACCTTAAGAAGCTGAGTGTAAAGGAACTAGAAAAGGGTCTACAAGCAAAGGGTGGATGGGTTCAGTAACCAGAGAATCCAGGCAAGCATTAATTCATAGGAGGCAGCCAGAGACATGGTTACTGAATTTGTGACTGATGGTCTAACAAATATGAATTGGTCCAAGGTGGTTATGGCACTGGGAACAGTAAGGATATGCTGTAGTTTGGTGACTCTAGAAAAGAATTAAGCATAGACCTTAGCAGTTTACTTGGTATGGAGGGTGAAGGAAAAGGAGTAGATTGTGATTATTTTAAGGCTTCATGTCTTACAGGAAGAAAAGTGAATGATGTAACTGGAAGACACAGGAGAATTCAGAGAAAGATATGCTTTGGAGTTAAAAATGAGTACCTCAAAAAAAAAAATGAGTACCTCAGTGGATGAGTTAATGGTGAAGGTTTCTCCAATTGTACAAGATAGAAGACCAAAGCTCAGAAAAGAAGACAAAACAGAAAATATAGCCCTGAGAGCCACCCAATAAGAGTCATATGAGAAAGTGCTGCATCCATAGAAAGAGTTTAGGGAGCCAAGGGCACAGAAACTCATGTAATATGAAAGAAGTCTAAAAAATGATAAAGGTTAATTTGTCTTCCAAACATTGTACTGTAGTATAATTAGGTGCCAAGATGTGATATCTCAAGGACTGACTCCTAGGGTTGGGAATGGGACACCACATGGAGGAAAGGTGACAACAGGGCACCACACAATGGAAGTGAACCTGGCATGGCAGTTCCTCACCACACTCAGTTTATCACCCATGTTCCAAGTGGGTGTTTTCCTCTAAGGACTGGGAAGAAACTTGATGGTTGACCTTTTCTGATTACTTAAAAAAAAGATGAGTTTCCATTTTCTATGTTCGCATTTTAAAAATCATTTGAGGAGGTATTTATTTTGTTTCCATGATATTTACTTCTTACTGTGCAGGGATATTAGTTTGGCAACTAAAGCATTTTTCCTGAACAGAAGCAAATGTCAAGTCTGGCTCAGTCAACAGGCACAGCCAAAAGGTTTGCCTTGAATTTCATAACACAAGTAAATCTTGCAAATTTCTGGGATGAGCGAGAAGTCAAAATAGTCACAGTTACAATAGAGCTTGGCTCTATCAGTGGAGGTTCAGCAGAACCTGTACAGTAGAACTTGTAAAGTTCCCACTTTACGAAGGTAATTATAAGTTCAGAATTATAAGGACAAAAAGTATAGAAGTGTATTTTCTCCAATATTACATAAAAAGACAATATTAATATAAAACTTGATAGAAATGGCCTTTTATGAACTTAATATTCATGAACAGCCCTCTGCAGAAGTTACATTTAAACCTCTAAAATTAGATAATTCTTTAAGTCACTTGGTACCAAAGCATAGGCACACATCCTTGCCAACTGGCTATATTCATTTTTCTGAAATAGAATAAAAAAAGAATATAGTTTTATGAAAATCCTGCTGCTACTGTGAAACAGAAGATATCCTCTAATTGCTTACTCAAGGTTCTTGAGAACATAGAACAAAGCCTGGCAGATAGCAAGTAGCTTTCAAGAAATGGTTGAGGGCTTGATAAATGAGTAGCATAAGAGGTAAGTAAAGTGTTTCTCTCTCCCTTGTGACAATACTATAATTGTGTCTGTTAAATCCAATTTATTAAAGTTTTTCATGGATCAAAATATATTCTATATTTATAGATTCTGAAATGCATTTTACCATTACCTTTTTATACACACACACACACACACACACACACGCATGAATGCTATAAGCTCCTGTTCTATATTTCAATTTCTGTAGAAAGTGTGATTAGGTGTTACTTAAAAAGCAGAGATTGTCCCATTTGCTCAAGAACACAACCCATATTATTCTCAAGAAAATACTAGAGATTGTTGCATGGGAAACCTTAAAAATTAATTCAAAGCAGAGGTCTAAACATACTGTATAAGAACATTTGACAAAATTTGAAGAATAGATTAACAGGGTCACTTCATCAAAGGCTAATGAGGTGATTACTGTGGTGTTAGGCAAATGGAAATGATTTTAAAATGCAAAAAGTCCTCTAAAACTGCTTGGTTAGATTTTCTCAAACATGTACACCATCTTGAAGAATATGTTTTTCTAGTGCCTTCATAGAGCTAGTTTAATTTCTATTCTTGACAGAGTGATCTATTTCACCACAGCAGTTTGGGATGGAGCAAGGTAGATTCAGGAGTAATATTCACCCCGTCTTTCAACCAAGAATAAAGATAAAGTTGAGAGAAAGAAGAGGTCATCATTTTCTACCAATGTCTCCCAAAAGTGGAAGGCATCTCTAAATTCCTCCTTCAGGGAAGGAGCAGCCAATCCCTCACAGCTTCAGTTTTTTCTCAGTCTCACTTTGCCTCCAAATATTTTTAAAACTCCACCAATAGTTTAATATACTATGACATGTAGGAAATATAATTGTGTGACTTCAATAAAATCAGAAGAAACTAAACATTCCAATATGTTACTGGGCTTAACAATTTTGAGGGGTCACAAATAGCCTTACTTGCTCATTGATGTTTATTCAATATTGAGAATCTTTGCTTCCCTCCTAGCTCCATATCCCTTATGCTGACTCTACATTTCCTTCATAAATATATATATATATATATAATCCCTCTCTCTAACTTCCTCACTGCAACCCTAAATTTGACTTCCCAACTTATACAGAATTTTTAAATTCTGTGATCCTTTAACTTACTGTTTTATCCTATTATTTCATTTTCTACTTCTATCTTCTTCAATTCACTTAATTTATTATAACAACCTGAGAAAGCAAGCATTTTGCTGTCATAAATATTTGCCTGGTAAGAAAAAAACAAAATGAGTCAAACTTATTTTCTCATTTCATTTGTAATTTTCTTGAAGCTATTTTTTCCTGAATCCCACTATATCATCTCCCTTATTTCTGTTTCCACTTGCTTTATTGATCAAATAAACACAAGATAACATACAAATCAGAATCAAGTGACACAATATTTGTGCTTTTAGCCAAGATGAGTAAGAGAAACCAGATTTACTCTCCATCTGAAACAACCAATAAAGAGGGAGGGGTAGCAGTTTGAATGAAACAACAGTTTGGAAGATACTGGAGGTCAGGCAACAAAGATCTGTGATGTAGGAGAGAGGGGAAACAAAAGATGAGCCCAATAATTGCCCCATCTTACTGCATTAAGAGCGTTCTCAGGCCACAGTGCAAAGAAGAAACCCATGGGAAATCTAGAAGACTCCTTACATTAAGGAGACAGAGCTGAGAGTCTAAAGAAACCAAGGAAGCTAGAATTCACAGGACAAAATACTAGAAAGCATAACTGCACAAAGAGAAAACTCAAAACATCTTCAAAGGGTTGCCCTTGAAGATTCAGCTTAGTGCTGACCTGGTGCAAATATGTGAGGAAACTATCTGGCCAAGGAAAGAACTACCTGAAAAAATTAAAGGTAACAGTTCTGGGCACTCACACAGGAACAGGATTAATGCCTGTTCCCTCCCACTAAAGCTAGAAACCTCAGGATTTATGGGGCATTGTGTAGAAGGCACATAAGGGTCTTGCCTCAATAGCAGGCATTAATTAGCCCTAGACTGACTACTGCTCCAGTCCCAACTAACAAATCTTAAAAGAAAGACTTGAGAGTATCTATCCATTTCCAAGTGAATTAACTGTATCTCAGAACAAATCTCAAAAAGATTTAGAGAGATTCAAATAAATCCAATACCTAACTAATATTCACAATGTCTGACTCAACCAAAATCTAGCAGGCCTGCAAAAAAGCAGGAAAAATATATATAATGAAAAGATATTAGTTAATCAGTTGAAACTGTCCCAGAACTAATACAGATGATGGGCTAGTAAGCAAGGGTATTAAAACAGTTATTAAAACTGTATTTCAAGTGTTCAAAAAGTTAAGTCAAACATGTAGGATTTTTTGAAAGGATCCAAATTGAACTTCTAGAGATCGAAATTACAGCATTTGGAAATAAAAATTCACTGAGTAGGCTTTGTGGAATACTAGAAATTGTAAAACAAAAGACTAGTGAACACATACATGCACACACACACAAACACAAAACAATGGAAGCTATACAAAATAAAACACTGATAGAAGAGAAAAGTATGGAGCAAGCTAACTGTGGGAAACTTTCAAGTTACCTAATATACAAATGATTTGAGTTCTCAAAGAAGCAGAAGGAACAGAGGAAAAATATTTGAAAAAATAATGGTCAGGTTTTTCCAAATTTGTTTAAAACGGTAAACCCAATGATACAAAGAATCTCAGTGAAACCAAGCAATGAAGCATGGAGAAAACTATACCAAGGTACACTATAAATTATTCAAAATTACTGAGAAAGAGACCATTGTAAAAGCAGCCAGAAAGAAAAAAATGCTATATACAGAGGAATAAAAATAAGGATGACAGCAGATTTGTGGTCAAAAACAATGCAAGAGAAAAGACAATGAAACACCATTTCTGAAGAACTGAAAGAAAATCAACCTAGAATTATATACTCCATGAAAATATATTTCAAAAACAAAAATACAACAGATACTTTTAAGATATAAAAAGCTAAAAGAATGCTTTAACAGAAGACCTTCACTACAAGAAATGTTAAAGGATATCCACCAGGCAGTGGATACACTAGTAAAATTACACTAGATGGAAATATGGATCTACACAAAGTAATGAGAAATATCAGGAAAAGTATTTACTACATGGGTAAATATATGCAAGATATTTTTCCTTATTATTTAAATCTCAGTGATAATTGGCTACTTAAACAAAAATAAAAACATAAGTAGAAGTAAAAGGTATGACAATAGCAAAAAGTCAAGAAGTGAAATGTAAATGTATTATGAGGTTCTACTACACATGAAATGACATCATGTCATTTGAAGGTCGATTATGCTTAAAGATATATATTATAAACACTAAAGCAACCACTAAAATAATAAAGCAAAAGATATGCTAATAAGCCAAGAAAGAGCTAAAGCAATAAAAAAACTCAATAATATAAAAGTAAGCACCAAAAAATAATATAAGGAAAGAAGATTATATCTTCTTCAAATATAAACACTATAAAGATTTAAACCCAACCATATCAATAATCATATTAAATGTAAATAGTACAACTATCTCAATTAAAAGGCAGAGATTGTTAGAACAGATAAAAAGACAATACCCAATTACACGTTGCCTACAAGAAATGTACTTTAAATGTATATAAGTAAATAAAAGTAAAAGTTAAAAAGTTAAAGGGGAAGAAAAAGTTAAAAGGTGAAAAAAGATACACCATACTAACTCTAGTCAAAAGAAAGCTAAAGTGGCTATATTAAAGTCATATAAAGCAAATTTCAAAGCAAAAATACATTACCAGCGACAAAGAAGTTCATTTTATAATGATAAAGAGATTAATTTATCAAGAGACACATAAGAATCCTAAACATTTATGCACCTAATACAAAATTTCAAAATACATGAAGGAAAAACTAACAACTGCAAGAACTAGAAAAGCCCAAAACTGTAGTTGGAAATTTCACTCCTCTAGCAATAATTGATAGAGCCAACAGACAGAACATTGGCAAAAGGTACACTAGATTGGAACAATATAACCAACCAACTTGACCTAATTGATATTTATAGAATATTTACCCAACAATAGCACAACAGACACCTTTCTCAAGGACACATAGGACGTTTATTAAGACAGATCATACTATGGACATAAAGTAATTCTGAACACATTAAAAGGACACAAATAATACAAAATATGTTCTCAGGGCACGTGGGTGGCTTTAAAGTTCAGCAGCCAACTCTTGATTTCGGCTCAGGTCATGATCTCCAGGTCGTGAGATCCAACCCCAAGTCAGGCTCTGTGCTCAGCACAGAGTCTGCTTCTCTCCTTCTCCCTCTTCCTCTGTCCCTCTCCCTGCACCTCTCCCCAAAAGTAAGTAAGTAATTCTTTAAAAGAATATGTTCTCGGGATCCCTGGGTGGCGCAGCCGTTTAGCGCCTGCCTTTGGCCTGGGGTGCGATCCTGGAGATCCGGGATTGAATCCCACGTTGGGCTCCCGGTGCATGGAGCCTGCTTCTCCCTCTGCCTGTGTCTCTGCCTCTCTCTCTCTCACTGTGTGCCTATCATAAATAAATTAAAAAATTTTTTTTAAAAAGAATATGTTCTCTAGCCACAGTAGAATTGAATTACAGGAAGATCTCTGGAAAATTCACAAATATGTGGAAACTACATAACACACTTCCAAATAACTCATCAGTTGAAGACAAAAAGAGAAACTGGAAAGTATTTTGAACTAAATGAAAATGACAAAAATATGTCAAAATTTGCAAGATGCCACTAAGCAGTTCTCAAGGGTAATTTTACAGCACTACACACCTATATTAGAGATCTCAAGTCAATGACCTTTGCTTCCATTTTAAGAAATCACAGAAGGAAAAGTATATTAAACACAAAGTTAGCAGAAGAAAGATTTAATATCAGAGTATAAATCAATGAAATAGAAAAATAGAGAAAACCAATGAAACCCAATGCTGGTCCTTTAAGATCAATAAAATTGATAAACCTCTAGTCATACAGAAGAAAAACGACACAAGACAAAATCTGCCAATCTCAAGAAGAAGAGAAGTGACTGTATCTATAGATTCTGCAGATATTTAAAAGATAATGAGATACATATACAATTTTAGGCCAATAAATTTGCCAATGGAGAGGAAACGGACATATTACTTCAAAGACACAAACTACCAAAGCTCACTCAGAAAAATACAGATCATCTCAGTAGCTCCATTACTATTAAAGTTATTGAATTTGTGTTTTTAAATATCCCCCACAATAAAATCCCAAACTCAAATGGTTTCATAGGTGATTGTATTCTAGCACCTACTTAAGGAATCCTTGAATATTAAAATTATGCCACCAAAAGCATGATCTGTAAAAGAAGAAATTTCTATACTGGAATTTGTCAAAATTAAACAGGTTGGTTTTCTTAAAGACATGGTTAAGAGAATGTAAAAGACAAGTCACAAATGGGGAGAAAGTATTTACAAACTATATACTAGATAAAGAATTATATTTCAAATATGTAAAGAACTCTCAAAACTCCATAATGAGAAAACAAACCACCGAATTCATAAAAAATAAGGGCAAGAGATTTAAGTAGACATTTCATCAGAGAAGATATTTAAGTGGCAAATTATTTTTTTAATATTTTATTTATTTATTCATGAGAAACACAGAGAGGGAGAGAAGAGACACAGGCAGAGGGAGAAGTAGGCTCCATGCAGCGATCCTGGGTCTCCAGGATCAGGCCCTGGGCCAAAGGCGGCGCTAAACCGCTGAGCCACCGGGCTGCCCTTAAGTGGCAAATTAGAGCATAAAGAGATATTTAACACCATCAGTCCGTAGAAAAATGCAAGTTAAAACCACATTTGAGATACCACTACACTCTTATAATAGTGGTTAAAAAAAAACTATGATTTTTTTTTTTTAAATTCAAATCAAGTGTTGTCAAGAATGAGGAGGGACTGAGGATCTCACACACAGTGCTGGTGAGAATGTAAAATGCCAAAACCACTTTGAAAATACCTCAACAGTCTCTTAAGTTAAATGTACCTCCACTATGTGATTCAGCCATTCAATTTAGTGATATTTACCCAGAAGAAATGAAAGTATGTTTATAAAAATTATTTGTATATGAATGCTCATCAGTTTTATTTGTAATGGGCAGAAAAACTGGAAACAACCCAAATGTACATCAAAAAGCGACTGGCTGAACAAACTGGCATGTCCATAAGATGGACTTCTCAGCAGTAACAAGGAATGAATTACTGATACCTCACACAGATGAATTTCAAAATAGTTCTTTTGAGTGAAAGAAGTCAGTCAGAAGAACACCTACTGCATGGTTTCATTTATAAAATATTCCAGGAAACATAAATGAATGCATAGTGACAGAGAACGGATCAGTTGTTTGGGGGCATGGAGAGAAGTAGGGTGAGAGGAACCAAAGGGTGTGAGGAGACTTATGGGGATGATGAGTATGTTTATTATCTTGGTCAAAGTGATGGTTTCATAAATGTGTACACATGTATGTGTGTGTACATAAAAACACACACATGTTGTTTTTTGTCAAATATACTTCAATAAAGATGCTTTTAAAAAGGTCGACTATATTTCAATTTAAAAAAAACAATTAAGTTACCGAGCAAGTTATGGACTCTGATCAACCCCATGCCAAGGATCAAGAAGAAATAAAATTATCTCTGGAAAAATCTTGTTGCCTGAGGTTCATAAATAAAAGTGTGTGTGAGGGGAGGGCAGCCCTGTGTGTAAGGACTACCAGAAAAGAGAGGTTTTCTCTAATCAGTGTTTAAAATTGGAACCTGGCTACAATCGTCTCCTCTCTCAAACCTTCTCTGCATGCTTACAAATGCTCTACGATCAACCTCTCCAAGAACGGATCTCATTTCTTCTCCTCTTTCTCTGACTCACTGGGCCTGCTCTGAAGGAAAATGTGGCAGGCAAGGTGGGAGCCACAGATATGCCATCTCCCCAGAAAAGTTGCAAGTTTTAATCTGCATAGTCAACTGAATTTTTGCTTGGAAAACACATCTAAATAGGAGAATTCCCAACTGTTCCACATCAGCAAGTGTAATTTAGCAATGCCACAATCTGTCTAAAAATCTGTTAAGTGCATAGGCTGGAGTTTGCCAGTTCCATCCTCCTTTTTTTTGAAAACACAATGAAATATTGAAGGACTGCACACTGAAATTCCCCTGAACTCTAACATACTATATATTCATGTTTCTCTGCTTGATTTCAACTTTATATCTTGGTTATTCAAATAATAAAAACTGTTATGCCACACAATGAACCACAAAACTAAAGAGTCAAGAATTTAGGGATGTTGGAAAAGTGTGCTCAGTTACCCGAAGTGTTAGGGCATTTCCTTGGTTTGTGAGTCTGCTGAGAACTCTTTACATATAAAAGGGTCACAGGCAGAGATCATTTAAGCTAACACCCAGACAGTCCATCTACCTCCTTGTACATCTACAGTAGGCACTGAAATTGATAGAAATCCACAGATATGTGCCCAGGAATCTCAGGAATTCAAAATAAATGATAACTAAATAAATAAATGCCCACTTTGAGATTTATTGACTCACATTTAGAAACAAAAAAAGGTAATATTACAAGATACTGTAATAAAATGTGCTATCTTCACATATGAAGGTACTCAGTGGTGTACAGGCAAATATTAATTAACTGGTATGAGGGCAAGGGAGCAAGCCCTGATTTGTAGCCAGTTTTTATGGTATGAATACTCCCACCATGGCTGATTTCAAGCTGATTGCACCCAATGCGAAGTTGAGAAGAGAAGCACACAGACTGGCTCTTCTGAGCTTGAGCATGAGCTAGTACAAGCACCACAATGGAAATATCTTATGCCTCACTACGGGTAACTCCAATGCTACAAGGGAAGTAAACTCAGTTTCTAGGACATGCTCATGTGTTTTATTCTTTGGGGACGAATTTTCCATTCTGAAGCTACCTGTGACATTACATTTCCATCTGAAAAAAAGAAAGATCTTTACAATGTAGGAGATATTACCCATCATTGAATATTTGAGATTTCTTAATATTGAGGAATTCAACAACTTTTCTTTTTCTTTAACAGGAATCTTTATATGTTCAAACTCCGTTCAAATGAAATGCTTATTGTGAGTCCCCAAAACAGCGAAAAGAAAAGGAAACAAGACAGGACGTTTTAATTCCAATTTTAGACAAAAATTAACCTAAGGCAACTTGTTAGTAAAGGGGAAGGATGGTTAGGATATAGTCAAACATACCTCCCACCACAGAATGCATGTGCCCCACCTTGAAGCAGAGGTGTGGATGTATGTTTGTATTTTTGTTTTAGAGGAGTATCATTTTTGCAATAAAGGAATTAAGAAGGAGAAATAAAAAGTCAACTTTTTGTGGTGTTTTCCACAAAGAGAGACTTTCTTCAAAGCTTAATTTTATAAGGAAAACTAACAGAAGGAAATAAAGTTATCAAACCAGAAGTCCAACAAAAGGGGGGGAAACGTGAGCAACAACAGCTCCAGCATTTCAACACAGCTATAGCAAAGAAATAATAAAAGGAGTAACAAAAGAGCAGACATATACCCAAGTTCTGAGTCTGACTGCAGCTGGAGCACTGAGGGGTCTGTGTCCCATTGCAGGGTCCTAATCGTGCAGCACAAGGGAAAAAGAACACAGAGAATTAACAAAAGGGGAGGAAAACAAACCAAACTGTGTCATTCATCAAGTCAATGGTATATACAATACATACACAGAACATCTCCCCACTGCCCCCCACCTCCAGCCCCAGGTGCAAGGAAGACCCCATGGGTATCAAGTGACCTTTGAACATCAGTTTGATACTGGAAACTGTGGTTGTTTGGTTGTCTGCATGCATGGAAGGAAGCCCAGAACTAAATACTCAAACGTTATACACCTTCCTACTCTCCCCCTCTGCCCTTTTTTTGTTTTGTTTTGTTCTGTTTTCTACTCAAGCCTGCTTGATTTGAGCATGTAGGCTGTTTTGTCTTTCTCTTACACCCCAGAAGCCCATCCACACCTGGGAGCGCCAAGCATCTCCCATGTGGTGCAGAGAACCAAAGGCAAGGCTGCAAATGGCGAGAGCAAGAGTATCTGGGGAGGTCAGGCCAAGTGGAGCCTGACTTCAGGGCCTGCTGGACTGCTGGCTTCCTCGGGTCAATTACTGCAAGAAGAATGCACTGGATTTTGAGGCTCATGGGTATTTTGGTGCCTTTTATTTATATGTTACACTGATGTAGTCACCATTAATATCGCATGTGGCTAAGATGCCAGGGATATCTTACATCTTTTAAATATCTTACAAGAGATGGCACAAAGTATCAACAGTTACCAAGGCGTTCAGGTTTCCCTATTGTTTCTCTTTCACAATAAAAGGGGATAAAGACTTCTACAAACAGAGTGCATTCAAAAAAGAACCTTTCTCAAACCCCACAGCTTTTGCTTAATCTAAGTGTGGCCTAACAGGATCACCAGCATCTCTCAGAACTTGCTGGAAATGCAGACTCCAGCCTCACCCCAGACACCCTGACTGCACACTGCAGTTTACTAAGACTCCAGGCCCTTTGCAGGGACCCTCACGTTTGAGAAGCCACGCTCGGTTTCCTCATCTGTAAAGACTTACCACGGCTTTTACAGAGACAATTTCATTTCAGGCTGACCTGGCCTGCAGCTATCTTCTAAACTTACATTTGACCACTGTTTTCCTCCCTCCCCATGTCCTGTTGGATGCTCTTCCCCCTAAGAGCTGTGTGTCTTTACTCAAATCTTATCTGCTCAGAGAGGGTTTCCTTCCCTCACTACCTGGTAGCACTGCCTTGTCACTCTTCATCCCTTTCACTTACACTGTTTTCCTTTCTTCACGACACCTATGGTTTTATTATACATCAGTTTACATACTACTATTTGCTGTTTGATCCAGATTTGAGCCTCGTAATGGGGGAGGCTGGGCTGTATCCCTAGATTATAGGGATCTGCCCAGGAAAGGACCTGGCATCCCTCCTTACACAATACAGTATTAGTTGAAAATATGAATGAATGGATGGATGGATGATCTTTCTCTGGTTTTCTACAGGGATAATTTATAATTCTACCTAAAAAGCTAAGTAACTATTTGATAAACAGTAGCCTTTCTTTACTACCAGATTCACTATATCTACTATTGATATTTCTTTGAGTCAACACCCCACCTGTGTGACAGATCCTATATAAGCTCCTCCTACAGAGGTAGCAGAAGACAAATTCACAGCTTCCCTTATCAGCTCTGGCTACACTCTTGTCCTCTTACCTGAACATTCTGAAACATGACAACTGAAGTCCAATGAACTCTAAATGGCCACTGTTTCTTAGACCAGTGCCTCTCAAATTTCAATGTGCATACACACACCTGGGAATACTGTTAAAAGGCAGATTCTGATTTAGTAGGTCTCTGACATTTCTAACAGGCTCCAGGGGATACAGAGCCTGTCTGTAGGCCACACTTTGAGTAGCAAGGTTTTGACTTAAATTAGTGGTTTTCAAACTCTGACAAGGACATGAATGATGATGTGGAGGGCTTACTAAAATACAGAATGCTATCCCCAACTCCAGAAATTCTGATTCAATAGGTGTAGGGTGGTGCCTGAGAATTTGTACTCTAACAAGTTTCCAGGTAAAGGCTTACAGCTGACCCTGGAACCACCTTTACAGAATGACCGGTTAGACTATAGCTTTCATTAGTCAGCAGACAGAAAGCATCACTGATCCTCAAATACGTCAGCCTCTAACCCTGTGATTAACTCAAGCCTGGCCTAAGACCCAGGCCACTTTCAGACTAATTAAATCAGAATGTGCAGAGTGAGACTCAAGCATCTGTATTTCTGAAAACTCTCCAGGTGATTCTGATGTGCAGCCAAGCATGAGAACCCCTGCTCTGGACTCTTCTCTGCTCAAGGAAAGCAGATCTTCTAGACACTGATTCCTTCACCTTGTTGGTGAATGTAATGGTTGTAAATGGTGAAAGTAACAGAATCTGCTACAGTGATTCATAGTTGCTGTTCACATGTCTCTAGGGATCAAACCTTTTAACTTTAAGGGCATTTCTTTGGCTTATAGAGAGAATAGCAGCCTCTGGCTCTGGCTGGCATTCCCCTGTACGGGGAGGGATCAGCTATTTTGCTCTCAATTTGCCTGGAGGTTTCTGACAGGATGAGCTTTTTTAACCTTTTCCACCTCTCCCAGGCAGGTGAAGAATGCAGCAGCTCCCAGGTGGTCTGTCTGTCCTGTAACTTATCTGACAGGTCATCTGAACTCACTGTCTCCTTAAGAAGTAAAAATGATGATTCCATCAGAATCTACAGATCAGCAGTCTGGAGTTTGCATTTACTCAGGAGAACAACAAAGGTGGTCATGTATGTAAATAACCCACAGCAGTCCTGCCCCCCTGCCCCACATATATTATTCAGTAAAATAAATCATAGTCAACATCAGTAACGAGCAGTGAGGTAAGAAGTCAAGTCAAGGATGCAATCAAGTGTGCTAGTTTTATTTCCTTCTCATTTTTCCCATTATGATCTGTGGGATGGTCAGACTTGCACAGAACGCACTTTTTCCTTGAAAAAGAACTTAACAAAAAAAAAAAAAAAAAGAAAAGAAAAAGAACTTAACAGCCAATACATTAAATGGGCAAAGTTTGTTTGTGTTTCCAAGGGTAGCCTGGTGTATTAAATGTTTGCTGAATTCCTTCTGTGCAAACTAGCAGAAAAACTTCTTCATAGGTGGCAGGACCTTGGAGAGAGTCACACTTGGTCCTCCAGGTGAGGTTTGTGTTTTTGAGTGTGGCTCCACTCTGTGTCCTGGGAAGGTCTCTGTCCCCAGCAAAGTGAGGATACAGGCCTACAGACCTTTTAAAGTTTTTTTTTTTTTTTTCTGCCTGATATTTTAAAACATGGATAATTACTAAACTGCCTTTCACTTCTCTCTTCTCCAATTGGTAACCAATTTTATAACCAATTGACAGAGACTTTACTTCTCAACCATCTTAATATCGAGCTAGTGTATCAGTGAAAATAAAATGATGGTTTCCCCACAGCTTCTTCGGCAGTTTGAAATATTGCCAGGTAGTCAATTTTTTAAAATGAAAGTAGTGAAATTTTAAGTAAATAAATATATGTGAA
The DNA here is from genome assembly GCF_003254725.2 of Canis lupus dingo. Taxonomy (NCBI): domain Eukaryota; kingdom Metazoa; phylum Chordata; class Mammalia; order Carnivora; family Canidae; genus Canis; species Canis lupus. Next base: position 20,812,012 of record NC_064256.1, on the reverse strand, counting down.
CATAATAAACTCCCACAAAATATTTTCAGACCATTACTGAAATAAGCAATTACAATTGTTTATCGTAAAAAAAGAATTACAAAATAATTCAGACAATTATTACTGTTTACCACAGTAATTCTCGTTTTCAGTGATTTTTGGAATGGACCAATCAATACATGCAAGGAGAGAATATTTTTGACAAGAGCATCCATTTACTTATTCATAAATATCTATTAAAGACCTAATAGGTAAAATACTGTGATAGAGGATGAAAGGAATTCTCAAGGAAACTACAACTCTTATAGAGAGATAAAACATGTATAAATAGTTTGGTGGAACGAGACAGAAAGTAAAACATGCCGTATAAGTGGCACCACAGGTGTGCTGTGGGACATAGGACTTGCATTTAAGAATCTTACATTTTAGTGAAGTAATGAGACGTATGAATATTTATACCTAATGATACACTGATAACCTATGCAAAAAAGGAAGCAGTTGTCATTATTTTTCCAGGCCCTGAAGTCTAAAGTTTCAATAAATGTTAGCTGAAAAAATAAGTAAATGTCATAGAAAGATCAATAATAATTATATAATTTCCTTTCGCTCAGTGTTTACTTGGTGCTATCTAGCCACAGAGTACTACTGTACTTTCATTATCCTCTAGAAGCCAGAGCAGGGAAACACTTTCCTTCTGAAAAGATCAGAGATTACATGTGACCTTGTTTTGGCAGGATGGGGTCAGGATTTGGACATAAACTCATTTTCATCAGTGCCTAGTTTGTTTGACTTAAGCAGCTGAGTTGGTTTCCTAGGTCTAACAAGAGTCTGTTATATTTTAGATGTTAATTTAACAATTTATCATAAGAACAATAACTGCCAAGAAGAGCAATTATACACGCTGGATAAAGTCTTCTCTCCTTGAAGGCCAACTTCCTGGGAAGCCAGATGACCATTAGCATCTTGGGGACTGGAGAAAGTGAAGCTGAATGTTTTACTACTGCAGCGTCTCCCAGCCCTACACCCACCCCATCATGTATACCACACATACACCACATACACCACACATAGCCCTGTGCTGTCAAGGTCTCCGTTTACCCCCAGTTACTGGGATGCCCAACTAAACCCTTTCTGACTGATGTCATCTTTCCTTAACTGTCAGTTAGATTTTTGTCTGCTGTTCTTATATGGAAAATCATCCTGCTGTTATTTGTTTGCTTATTTTTAAGAGCTACATTTGTCTGTAGTCATCAGTTTCAGGTTATTTCTTAGGTTAACTCTGAGGATTGAAAGGAGGATTTCTGATCTTACACAGGGAACCTGCTGTTTGAACATATCTTGAATAACCCAATAATTCTCTATCTATTCTGGACTAAGGGGCATTGTCCCCTAAGTTGTAGGTCCCACAGGTGGGATTGGCATTTCGGGACATTTCCCAACTTTGTTTTCAAATACTAGATACAGAAGCTGCCCATGCCATGGAAAATGATCATTCACTTATTTGACCCTAAATATGCCAGACAATGTAGCCTCTGGTATCTCATCTAGAAAGGCCTGCCATGTAACATTTGGTTTGCAATTTGGGAGACAATGTTTTTCATTACTTAAAAAAAAATAGACAAAATATCAAAATTCTTCAAATTAGCAGTGACCTATTTAGAGATTAACAGAACTTTATATTTTATTTTATTTTTTATTTATTTATTTTTTAAATATTTTTTTAACTTTTATTTATTTATGATAGTCACAGAGAGAGAGAGAGAGAGGCAGAGACATAGGCAGAGGGAGAAGCAGGCTCCATGCACTGGGAGCCCGACGTGGGATTTGATCCCAGGTCTCCAGGATCACGCCCTGGGCCAAAGGCAGGCACCAAACCGCTGCGCCACCCAGGGATCCCAGAACTTTATATTTTAAACTTTCTACCAAGTCATCACTAACTTCTTAGAAAATTCTCTCTCCCTGGTTCAATTTTATTGGCTTAGTTTCACTTTATTAGATAGAAGTAAAAATTCAAAACCAAAACAACAACAAGCCTTGGCCATTTGTTTAAAGTATAACTTAGGTGTGAAAGACGTGATGTCTGTGTTACATATACCTTACTCCCCGTTGAGTGTTTAACTTCTCCCTGTTCAGCTCTTACAGCAAGTTGCTAGTCTCTATTCTTCTTTCCATTTTTATTAATCCTCTGAGTAGAAAGCCTTGAAATTCTTCCCTAAAGAGTATCTTTGCCTTGACCTTTTCTTTGGTTGTAAGAAAGTGATGTCTGATAAATATCTGGAAGGCAGTAGGTAAGAACTCTGTCATTTGTCATGCTAACGCTCAACACACTACACTGCTAGTGGCATTTAAAATCATTATAGTTCTTTTGGAAAGCAATATGTCAATGTGCAGCAGGAATCACTGACACAGAATTGTTCCTGGACAATTTACTTCCAGAAACTCAACCTATGGAAAAAAACATGACAAGCAATTATAATAACCAAAATTAAGGTGATGATGATGATGATGATGATGATGATGATGATGATGATGGCAGCCTCCAAGTCATCAAACACCATGACTAATTTTGGCAGGGGCCTGATTTTTTCCATCCCCATAAAGCCAAGCATTTCCCAATCAGGGTCACTCCTTCCCTTACCTCTGAACTCTAACCCTAGGTGATCCCAGAGATGTCTATCTATTTTCTGCAAAAAATAACCACAAAGTCTTCATCACCACTGAGCCCAATTCCACTTTTTCACAGGACATACCCATCTTCGCACCAGAGCCATTTTACCCTTCTTGTCTCATCTGTCTTTTGTTTCCTTTTCCACCCCACAACCCTAGTTTAAACCATCAGGCCTTTACATCAGACCAATAGTTCCCCACTAGTCCTCAGACCTTGAAAGCATTATAAAATCACAGTGTCCCAGACCTCACCTAGACCTGTGGTTTAGGTACCTGTATTAGGTTCCTCCAGTGAATTCAGTAAACAGCCACCAGGTATAGGAGATAGGGACTGCAACTATCACAAGAGTCATCCTTGTCTCCCAGCCTCCTTAACATGCATTCTACCTCCCATACCCCCCAATCCTTTTTCTTTATGGACACCTTTCCCATTATCTGGAATGCTCTTTCTCCTAACTCCACTTGTCCAAAGCATATGCGTTCTTTAAGGCCCAGTTCAAATGTCATGCTCTCGAGATATATTTGTCCTCAATAACCTCATTCAGAAATAACTTGTCTCTCTCTGGGATAGGAATAGAAAAATACCTGAATACCTGGGCCTCTTATTTCGCAGTTCTCTATGCTAGTCTATAGTCCAAATCCTGGATTGAAGACCAAATCTGAGGATGACCTACAGGAGGTAATGAGCACTGTTACAAAGTCCAAAGACCTCAGCATCAAGCCGAACACACTGCTGGACTCACTCTGACTTTTTGCCCCAAGTTCAGTAATCAGATTTCTGCCTTGTTTCTGTGACAAAGTCCCTGACCTTAGTCCTATAACCTCTGTCAGTGATTCTCCTTCAGCAAAATCCATCTTTGGGCAACTTGGCCAGCAACCTTGAACTACCCTGCTTTTTTCTCTGTCCTCATCCCTCTACTCATCCTGCACCCATCCCATCCAATGTTTTGCAAGTTGTGCCTATGCATACATATGTTCATGCACACGCACACACACACACACACACACACACACACACACACAAAGTTAATAAATATTTACCAAGTACCAATATGTATCAAGACTCTATGTAGGGTAGTAATGAACCAGAACCACTTGTCCCAAATGAATATACTACAAATTAATTACAGACGATTTGGGAATAATAGTTAATGATATTATTGCTCATTTCTACAAGTACAAATATTTGAGAGCTGTAATTGCATGGCAACATTTCCTTAGATGGCTTCAAATTAAATCTTTCAATTTACTGGAAGCAGGCTCTTTAGAAGTGAGAAGAATTCCTTATCTTAAATTCCTTGCAGGTCTAATATTTCTTATGTCTTTCACACAATAAATCTCCAAATATTTAGTGAATGAGTGGATAAATGAAGAAGCATATGAATGTTCTTTACTTGCCTTTTTTTTTTTTTTTTTTGATGGGTGAAGGCTGAGTAAGCTGATTCCCAAAGAAATAGTTTTTACTTTCATTTTACTAAAAAATGAAAGAGTAAATCAGGGCATGTCTGGCCTAAAACCTTTAATCTCTCCCAAACTGAGATTTGTGCTCCGAATAAAAATAAATCCAGCTATCTTCTCTACCAAATGAATTTATCCTTGAAGCAACTGTATTGAAATTCAATTCTCACATTCTTTCTTCTCTAAGGTGGAAAGATAGCTCGAGGGCAGAACACTAAACTCCCCTGAATTCCAGAGTCTCTGAATGCTTGTTCCACGTGCCTTCTCTGTCAAACAAATCACTAGTCACTAATCAGATAAGGAAAACAGTTTGGGTGGTGTGAGCAGACTGCTAAATAGAAAGTCTTCAGTCGGTGTTATCCCCGAAACACCTATTTTTCTAAGTGCCATTTCCCAAGGCAAGACTGAATAATAAGGACATTTAAAAATCTGTCATATCACTCAATCTGTCACTGTCATTAACATGATGTCAATTAATTAAGGATGGCATTTAAATAATGAGCTAATGTTTTACCTCCCAACCTCAATTATTTCCTCACTTAGGACTGACAATGATGATGATAAAGATGTTCTGATGTCAGAAATAAAATTAGAACAGTGCAGTACATACTTATATTGAGTTCTTAAAAAAAAAATTCTTAATTTACTGTGTGAGAATTTTCCCTCTGTTGACCAGCATCAGAGCCCTAACAGGGAGCTCTTCTACAGGCCACCAAGCCATGCAGGAAGTCCATCTGAGCTGGATGCAAAAAGAAAATCCTCCATCATGGAGGAAGGACATGTTTTCCCCAAATCTTTTACAGAGGATCTGCTGTCAAGCAAGCAGTTTCTCACAAGAAACCTCAGCAACTCCTTGTTGACTGTGTCACTGTAACCATATGCAGATAGTTTCACAGTGCACTCTCCTGTAGACAGGGTAACAAGGTATCAAAAATGTGCAATCAGGGATCCCTGGGTGGCGCAGCAGTTTAGCACCTGCCTTTGGCCCAGGGCGCGATCCTGGAGACCCGGGATCGAATCCCATGTCGGGCTCCCGGTGCATGGAGCCTGCTTCTCCCTCTGCCTATGTCTCTGCCTCTCTCTCTCTCTCTCCCTCTGTGACTATCATAAATAAATAAAAATTAAAAAAAAATGTTCAATCAGTTAATGAGCTACATAAAAAGAAAATCCTATAATGCATCTTTCATTTTAATTTCCAGAGAGAGTGACTTTTAACCAGCCTTGAATCAGTGATACTGGGCTCCCTGGAGTGCAATTAACTGGTGGTATCCTATCAGCTCTTTACATAATGATAATTTTTTAAAAATTTGTATATACAAAATTTAAGAAGTTTATTAAATGTCCTCCAAGGTTTTACATTATCTTATCATACTTTTTCACCTTTGCCAAATCCTCAATATCTTCTCTATAGCCTCTGATTCATCAGAGCCCCTTGGAAGATGGTGATGTTTTCACCCAAAAAAAAAAAAAAAAAAAAGGATCAAAAGTCCTTTGAGGCTTATGTAGTACTTGAGAACCCTATGAAATCCAATTGTGAATAAAAATGGAAGCCCTGGGGATTTTCTGTTGGGCATTAAGCTCATGTTGTCTCTTAGTACATTTTCCTCTCTTGAAATCACTGAGGCAAGAAAGTGATAACCAGGTGTAGCCCACAGAGCTTGACAACAAACAAATTATTCTAATTTCCTTATTTAAGGGTTCACTAGAAGGAAGATCAGGGAAAGACAGGGTTTATCAAATAACTAAATTTAACCAAAGTATTCTGTCAACATGAAATTTAATGTTTACTATATAGAAGCCTAATGTTTAAATTGAACAGAACAGGGTCTGCAGACATCTGCTCCTTCATCCAGAAATCGAATCAGGAGTGCACAGGAAACTGAAAGCTTGAATGACCTTTGTACCTTTGTTTTCCTGTAACACACTTCAGAAGACATTTCTTCTGCTGCTGCATTGAGGACCCCCTAGGAGGGGCCTTACCTCCTAGAGAAAAACTATAGATATAAGTGTTTTGGTTAATAAATACTGGAAGGAGAGGGATCTATTTTAAATACAATAGGACTATGTCTTGGGCAATTGGGGAAATTTGAAAATACTATAGACATTACATAAGATGAAAAGGTATTGAAATGGAAAAAGAGGGACTTTTGATTAGAAAAGCTCAACAGCTTGTATAACGACATCATTTATCATATATATATGATGACATATACATTGTGTGAAAGAATATACACTAAGGTGTTAAGAGTGCTAACTGCTGGTGGCAGGAATATGATTTTTCTCTAGTTTTTGCTTGTCCACATGTTCTAATTGTATAAAATGCACCAATGTTGTTTCCATAATAAAATTTATTAAAAATAATAATTTTATTAAAAATAAAATGTGAGAGGACTCAAATGTCCTAATTGTTTGGAAAGTAGAACTTAATGAGGTATTAAGACCATCACCATCCCCCATGCCACTTCTCATCACAGACAAACATCAGAAACTTCCCCTTCTGACTATTTTGTTAAAGATGTAAAGGGATGGGTGTTCTTATTGTAATAGTAGGTTGTACAATAGTAGGTTGTACAATAATATGTGTTATCAAATTAACACATAATTTTTTAAATCATTTTGAAAATTTTCTTCCTTGAATCAGGTTTGGGACAGGGTGTTGCCTCCACCCTGGTGGCCAGGTGAACGTTATGAGGTCAACACACTTTCCAAGATCTGTGCAGGCTAGTATAGTCTCCAATTTAGCTTTATCACTGAGAAGCCAAAGGAATCCTGGCTAAACATCAGAAGGGCCCTAGTGCAGAGCCCTTTGTGAGCCATTCACGTAAATGAGAAGAATAAATGCAGGCAAATGATTATCACCTAAATAATAATTTCTGGTGGAATACATAAAGGTTAGGGATTTAGAGTTGAGCAACCCAGAAAGTGGTCTCTAGGGGCATGGACCACAATCTGTCCTTGGCCTTGGCATGTTCAGTATTTTCACATAATTACTTAAAGATATAGCTTTATCAAATTGGAAAATGACACCAACATATTTTATGAGAATCTAAAAAGAACTCTTCCCACTGGAAAAATGTGACTAATAAAATGTGAAAAAAAACAATAATAATAGCTAAAACTCACATATACTTAATATATGCCAGACCCATTTCTAAGTGCTTTATAGGTATTAATTTATTTAATCCTAATAATAATATTTTGGAGTAAGTCATGTATATCACCTATATCAATTGTTGTCAGAGATCAAGTAGGGTAGAGGTATAGGTTGCAAAAATTTCTATCAATCTGTCTAGGTAAAGACCTAATACCGTAGCTATGTCCTGTGTGAACTTGCAAAAATTACTCATTTTCTCTGTGCCTCGGTGTCCTCATCTGTAAAAATTAAGATAATAGTTGATTCACTCAATCAACATTTATCAAAAACTCACTATCTGGATATAATCTCAAATATCACTTACTCCCTAACCTCAAGGAACTTTCCATGTCCTGAGGAAGAGAGACATATTCAGCTAAACACAAGTCATTCTTCTTTGAGTACTTTATACTAAACGTTTCACTCGTATGTGTAGAAGATGTAGGCTATTGGCTTCAGATTAATATTTCTTATCATTTTGAGAAAAAGTATTTTTTATTCTTAAAGTTTTAAAAGTTTTTAAATATGGGAATAGGCATTCAAATTCCTCAAGTATCATTTAACTATATACTACAATGATCACTTTTCCCTCTTTGACCTTTTCTATATGCTGAATTAAGATAACACATTTTCCTATACTAAAATATTCTTGAAATTTTTAATCAATTCTAACTAATCATAGCACAGTACCTTCTTAATATTGTGTTGGATTTCAGTTGTATACAGTATATTCGGACTTTTTATGTAAGTAAAACTAGTCTTTCAAATGTCTTTTTTTTTTTTAATTTTTTTTTTTTTTTTTTTTTTTTATTTATGATAGAGAGAGAGAGAGAGAGAGAGGCAGAGACACAGGCAGAGGGAGAAGCAGGCTCCATCCACCGGGAGCCCGATGTGGGATTCGATCCCGGGTCTCCAGGATCGCGCCCTGAGCCAAAGGCAGGCACTAAACCGCTGCGCCACCCAGGGATCCCTCAAATGTCTTATTAATAAAATTGACTCTTTTACATCTAAGAACTTATTCTCTGCACATTATGATCAACTGGGCAATGATGAATCACTTTTAACAAAATTAAGAGAAAATGAAAAATACCATAAATGTAAATTGTCAATGAGAAGCAGGCAATGATAACAAAAGCAGAAATTGCAAAACAAATTGTGACCCTTTAAGTTAAAATTAAATCACATTATTATAATTGAAAAATGATTGTATATTTCTACTTCCTATTAACTTATTTTATAACATTTACTCAACTGCTCTTAAAAATCAATAAAAGGAATTTTTGTTATACTTGATTTTTTTAAAGCCCATTTTAACCTTTTCCATATAACAGGGTCTATTAAGCATGCCAATTTGCAAGTTAACCACTTGATGCAGGTTACGTAAGAAAGGTTTGCCAATTTTGGCTCTGTAAAGAAAATTTCAGTTTTGATTTGATATTCTGGCACATGGATGACGGACTGTATATGCACTTTTATGTAGGGCCAAATATGTTCATTTGATTTCTGAGTTATCTCCTGAAAGTTTTTCCACTTTTCAAAGAGTGCAAATGCCACACACATCAGCAAATTTGTGACTATAGAGCTGTACTCTCGGGATTTACCAAGCTCTCTGCCCAGTCTCATGTTTTACGAAGTGTTAAAGTTAATAGTAATTGTTTTCAAAGATGTTTCTCCTACAGAAAAAGATATTCCAAGTGGAATTTTAAAGACTGAAGTATAATGTTCTTCTGAAATTTAACACTTGTATCTATCTATGGAAGCAAAAACATAAGCTTATGTGAAATTTTCCTTAGTCCAAAATAAGGGCAAGATTTACTAAGCTATTCCTAATGTCTTCTCCTGAGGCAAACCGTGCTCAGTTTTTTTCAGTTTTTCTGAAAAAGCATCATTTCTTCAATGGCAATCTTTTTGCATTCCTATGAAATCTGCACTCAGCAAGGGATTCGGTCATTGGCTTCTAGTTGTCCATCCTTGCTGGAATGTTCCTATCAAGAACTGAAGCTAGCTGGAATTTGTGTAGGGTGGGAGTAGACAGCACCTCTTCCAAAGTGATTCATGAAGTTAAAAAAAAAAAAAAAATCATGTAACTGGGGGAAGAAATGAAGAGTGAATGTTCCTGAGAAGAAATATTTGCTGCTGTCCCCAGAGTGCTAAGAGCATAGGGCCAGCTTTCTCTAGAAAGTTTTCAAAAGGGATCATCAACTGTGAAGTCAGTAACAGAATTTAATGCCAACTGCACCCCTTGAAGCTAAGCATTAATGACACAACACCCTCATTGTATAGAAATAGGCAAATATATTAACTTAATGATAGGCCAGTGGACCCCCTAAGGAATGTAATTATATTGTGCCAGCTCTTGTACAAATGTTAGATCCTACATAACTGTGTTATTGTTGCTTTTTTTCCTCCCCTCAAAGACCTTTGAAGTGTTCAAAGCAAAAGATGAGAGATGTGTGCTGCCTCTAAATCAGAAAGGCAATTTGCTAAAAATAAACCAGTACCCACAAAAACTTCTACTTCCATTCTTCTCAAATTGAAAGCAGTGTCCATGTCCAAGTCCCTGCTCCGCTGTGTTGGGTATACTTGGACCGAAGCTCGAGCTTGCAAATAAACCCTCTTGCGCTTGCATGGGTGTCGGCTCCTTGGTGGTTTCTCGGATTTGCAATCTTGGACACAACATTTGGGGGCTCGTCTGGGATCCGAGAAACCCCCAGGACCTCATCCGGAGGGTTTCACGCGTGGTGTGGACTAAGCTGAGGGCCCTCTACGAGACTGGGCCACCCCCGGGCCCCCATCGATATCGGCCGGGTGACTGGGTGTACCTCCGGAGATACCAACACCAGACACTTCAACCTCACTGGAAGGGACCCTACATGTGATCCTGACCACTCCCACCGCTCTCAAGGTCGACAGGATTACTCCCCAGGTCCACTACACCCACGTCCAGCCAGCTGATCCACACACCGTTCTCAAGGACTTTGTTCCAGAATGGAAAAGCCGACCAGACAAGGACAACCCCCTAAAGCTAAGACAGCACCGTTCTCACTTATTTTCCACCTCCAAGACTCCCTAGTCTGAGGTTGTCCTTCAAAACAGAAGGGGATTAGAGTTAGTCTTCTTACAACAAGGGGGGGGGGGGTTATGTGCTGCCTTAAACGTGGAATGTTGCTTCTTCCCTGGGACTTAAACGGGAACGAGAACAGCAACAAGGTTGGTTTGAATCCTGGTTTAATCATTTCCCCTGGCTCACTCTGAGACCAACCTGGACCCATGACTGGGTCCTTCCTTAGGTTCCTCTGAGAGGGGGAAATGTGGAGGCTGAGAAAATTAAGGCCATTCCACCTTAAGTTCAGCTTTAGCACAAGTTCAGCCATCTCAGGCCCCTGTGAATAAGAGCTGAACTTGACCTTACTTCAGTTAAGCCCCATATTAGAATGAGAACAGAGTCAAGCCAGTGGCAGGAAGCCCCCTATTAGAATGAGAACAGAGCTCAATGCCCAAAGCTGAAAGTCCCATATCAGAATGAGAACAGAGCTCAATGCCCTTGAAAGCCCCATATCAGAATGTAAACAGAACTTGAGAAATTCCTCCCTCCCCCACTTCTGGAGGTCCCCTAGACCAGCCCATAAAACTAAGTTGGAACCCCCCTTGGGGTCCAAGTCCCTGCTCCGCTGTGTCCTGTGTCGGGTATACTTGGACCCAAGTTCGAGCTTGTAAATAAACCCTCGTTCGTTTGCAGAAAAAAAAAAAAGAAAAGAAAAGAAAGCAGTGTCCACTGGTTTAAAAACACCCTATTAAAACAAAATACTCAACTCTGAAACATACCAAGAGGTAGATATGGGTGAGACAATTCCAGTCTTTCATGCCGGTTTCAGGAAGAAAAAAAAAACAAACACAGACACACATACACAACACTAAAACCCTTATAACTCAGCAAACTCTAGACTTTTCTGATCTCCATACTTTTCTCTACCAAAATTTCCTAGGCCTATATGGAAACAATGTACTTTCAAAAGACAATGCTTATGATAATGTATTAAATGGAAAAAGAAAAAACAAAGTTTTATACCTCTCACCCAGTAACATACTTGTAGCAAAAAAATGTACACAAGTGAACAAGGATTGAAAGGTACATAGACAAGGCAAAGGCTGATTTTTAGAACAGTAGTGTAGCAGATGATTGTTTCTTCTTTCATTTGAAGTTTTAGTAAAGTATTTTATGATTTTTTTAAATTAAGAGTCAAAGACAGAGGTCACAAATTGCCAGCCCACTGGTGAAATCTGGCCCACAATTACTTTAACAAAGTCATTAACATTGAACATTTAGGAGATTATTGCATAAATATGTGAATTTTTAGCTTCTCAAGAAAAATTGAAAGATGTCGAAAAATTGGGTCCATATTCCCACATGAGTCAACCAGTGTGAGCTGTGAGGAGACCATCTGACCTTCATGAAAGGGTGCTTCCTAACCAGTCACCACAGGCCCCCAAGCCCCATTCATTTATACCACCTGCCTATCTATGGGCATGGCACGTGGGAATTCTATTCAACTCTATTAAGCTAATAAACAGCATACTTAAAAAATTAAATTTAGGGTTAGAACATCTCAGTGTTCTCTTCACAAAAATTCCCATGGAAACCAAAACCAAAGTAGAATAATGAGAAACTGGATATATATTCCATTTGCCTTTGGTCCTTCTCTTTTTTTTAAGCCAAAGCTAATAGATGTACTTGTGTTTGTCAAACAAGACACATGGTTCTCAATTAGCTCGCTCTAAGAAACATAAGATTATAGGCTTATCATTTCTAGTGTTCAAAATAATTTCTATGCCACTAAAATAGCAAGCCACCATCAATTTAAACATAAACTGGCTGAGTATACAGGCAGATGCATGGACTTAATTTAACAGTGCACAACAGAATGGCATTGGTGTGGGGTTTTTTTTAGGCCTCTGTTTTCTAATATTATTGACATTCACTATGGCCTTTGTAAAGGAACAGTTCTTACCTTGTTAGTGGTCCCAGGTCGCCTGAGTCTTGGCTTCCGGCTTCACTAGGAGTGCTCACTGATTTCGAGGAGGGAGACATAGGGGTTGGGACTAAATAATGAAAATAACAGGTATCCCATGTTAAAAAATGCAGCGGCTGCACTGGGGAAGAGCAGTGTCAGACAGATCAAAACAAATGGACCCAAATTAAAGTGGTTGTATGGCCAGGAGAGATTAAGATGGGATAAAGGGGGGAAAAAAAGGAAAGAAAGAAAAGAAGAAAGAAAAGAAAAGAAAAGAAAGAAAAGAAAAGAAAAGAAAAGAAAAGAAAAGAAAAGAAAAGAAAAGAAAAGAAAAGAAAGAAATTCAAGTGAATTTTTCACATTTTGGAAATTAAAATTTGAAATGAATTTAGACAAAATTAACTTAGGGATTCTAAGGCCATGTCCACCTTAACAAAGTGAAATGGAGAATCAAAACAGCTATCCAGATATTTCAGGTCAAATATCTCTCTAGGGTGAACTATCTGGATAATTCTAATTCTCCACTTTATTTTGTTAGCATAGATGTGACCTATTAAAAAATAAAATGGGTGTCTATAAAACTCTGAAAGATTATGAAATAAGTAATACTGTGAAATTTTAAATGGCCAAGGAGAATCAGTTAAAGCTGTTCTATGTCTATATCAGAGGGCAATCTATTCTCTGTGGAATACAAACTGTGTTTGCAATGAGAGACTAAGTGACAGATAGAGAAAGGGTAAATGTTGAACCTGGTAATTTAAAAATGTCTTTCAAAACAAAGGAAAATGCCAGGCTGCTTTATTTTTACATTTAATTAGTAGTTTCATCCCATTGTACTGTTTACTGTGTTTGAAACTTATTTTCCTTTGCCTCCAGCAGCCCTGAAAGGCACTGCCATGGGCACATAAGTAAACCGCCATTCTGAAGATGGGAGAGAGAAGTTCAAAGACAGAGGTTAGTGCAAGCTGAAAATCTGAGAACAAGAATCATAAAAAAAAAAAAAAAAAAAAAAAAAAAAAAAGCTAAAGGAAATGCAAATGCATTTTTCTTTTCACTATACTTCAGGTACAAGCCAAATGTCCCTCAGATAGAAGCTGCACCAAATAACCAAGATGGCTCCAGGCCAGATGAATTCAATGGGTTCTCAGTATCACACAGGCCAAAGAAGCTATATATGGGCAGAAAGAAACTTCAATACCTAAGTGTAGGTTCCCATTTGGTTTCAATCATGTGCAATTTCCTTTTATTTACTTAATAGAGTAAAGGGTTTAACTATTTTGTCCAAATCCTATAACACAACTGCGGATCTGTCAAGAAATTACGAATTTCATGTGGTCCCACAATTAATTCACTGATTACCCTCTGCAGTAAGTCAGAGGGTAAGTTGGAGAGATGGATGAAAATTGAAAATGGGCTCTCCTCTTGCCAGGTCCCCTGGTAGGAATGCAGCGATAGCTCAGAATTTGGTAATGGTGGTCATGGTTTAGAGATATTTAACTGTTTTGTTCTTAAAGTGTAATTGCTGGTTTTATGTAGAATAGAGGAAAGCAGGACATACTACTATGGTGTTTGACCAGTGTTTATATGCAACACAATTTCAAAGGTTATTTTGAGGCCAAAATACAATAGATTATTGCAAAGTGTCTAAATTATGCCACAGGGTCAACTAAGTTTTAAAAAGTCTATTGGCTCCTCAAAGAAGGTTCGTCAGTCAAATATCCCACAGGTTATATCTTCCACACCATACAGCAGCTGAATGGACTAATCAACATCCTATAGGGGCTTCTTCTATCATTGTGAGACATATGATCTTACCTATACAAAGTGAGGTTCAGTATAAAATGCTTTTTTATGGTGGTTTAGTTTGTGTTTATATATTAAATTATATCCAGCAATACTTAATAATTCATAGGCTTATTATATATTGCTTTTTCTTATTTATATTTATAAAATACTTGTCAAAAATAAATAAATAAATAAATAAATAAATAAATAAATAAATAAATAAAACTTGTCATTTTGTTGTACATGGGATGATTTTTATTCATAGTTTAACTATGGAAATAAATGAAAATTTATTTAAATATAAAAGCCAATGATGGGATTCGAAGAAAACAAATCATTTTGAAATGGAGACCTGATATTGCATTTATTTAGATGCATTATTTTTTAAAGTTTCTTTCTTTCTTCCTTTCTTTCTCTCTCCTTTTTTTTTTTTTCTTTCTACATTGGCTATCATGTAGTTTTACAGACACCCTAGGTAATCCTGAGATGTAAGGAAAGCAAATGGATAAAGAAAAATAAACTATCCATGAAAGATAAATAATTGACAGAACAAACACATCATGTAGAGGTTTACCTTCAACACAAACAAAACAAATGGTTCAATATCCAGACCCCAGTGACAAATGAAATCATGAACAATTAACTACAAATGAATGAGTTGGAGGAGGGGTATTGCAGTGAGAATGCCAATTAGCAGTGAAACCAAGATCTACAATAGAGTCGAATAAATTTAAACTTGTTAAGTAGCTGCTAATCTGTCACTATTTTCAGTTTTCCTTTACATTTCCCACTGAGCTTTCTATTTTCATCATGGCATAACTCTAGGCCTGCGGTAGTTATGAAATTCATAACCAGATTCACAGTATTTAGGTTGGCAGAGAGAGGCTGGGATTCAGTGATGGAAATGAAGAACAATTTAAGGAAAAAAACAAAAAAAAAACTCCAGGATTTCTTGTATTTACAATGTGGTAACTCATCTAACAGTATAAAATAATCTACTAGAACACAGTAGAGAAGGTTGACCATATAATCAGTCAATAAGCAGCAAATTGCTAACAACTCTATAATCTGTCCTCCCATCTCCTTCCAGCCCCCTCAATTCAAAACATAAATATACCTGAACTATAAGCCACAGAATTTCCTTAAAAATAAAAAGAAAAGAGACATAAAAGAATAGTAAATGCTGGACATGGTATATCACATGCAAATCAAATTTAAGAAAACAGTTATCACTGTTTAAGTACCTAGCGGGGGCTCCGGCGATATACCAATGCTTTGCAAAAGAGCCTCTGTCTCTCTGCGTTTGCGATCCAGGTCAGAGTCGTCCTGAACAGGTTCTTTCTTTTGCTGCATATCAGCCTAAAAAGATCAGATGCCAGAAAGAAAAGTTAATAACAGAACTAAATGTATGCTTTTCCTGGCTCAAACTGAAAATGGTAAATGCATGGCTGTGAAGTCCAAGTAAAAGCCCTCAACAGACATAATCATGTGTATAAAGGAAGAAAAAACATGGTAACTGCTCCATTTAATAATTACTAACCCAGTGCTTTCTCTTTTGGTTGGAAGTTTTTTTTTCCCTGCCTCTGTCACCTTGTATGAAAATTTCTCTCACCCGATTTTGAAAGAAACCATCAGGCTAAGTATTTCTGACTGGGATACAGATTTTTAAGAAAATTCTGTTTGTTTTTTTCAACCTTGTTATCCCTTCTGGGAAGACATACTATCAGTTCTTGATGAGTGTATGTTTGTAATATTCACATCCCATGTTGGAATTATGCAAACAAAGAATTACAGGGATATGGCTAAAAAAGAAAATTAGCTATGAAATCTGTAACTGTAAAATATATTCTTTGTATCAGCAATCTAAGTTTGCCATGGTTGAAAATAAGCCAGGCTACAATGTTTATTAAGGCATGTGAGCAATATTGACATGTGTTACTTCATTCCGATTTTCATAGGCTTCCATTAAACCCATTAACTCAAAGGAGAAAATTATCATTTAGAAAAATATAAAACAAAAAAATAATTTAGAAGAATTTTCTTTCCCAAGTCCTGTCAAAAAAAACACATCCTGTGTGAGTCTCTCATAGACAGATCCTATGCCCCATTTGTGGTTTCTACAGGACAGTGATGTCAAAATACAGGTTAAAGAAGGTCAGTGGTGGGATTCTGGGGTCATTAAACATTCAGGTCTCTTTTCTTTTTCCTAACACAGTTAACTACTTAAGACAAGGCCTTTGTCCCACATCTGAAACATGGCAACATCCTATTTCATGTGCTACCTCAGGACAAAGCTGTGTTAGTTTACAAAAGTGAAGCTCTCTTAAAGCTTGTCAAAAACCTATTATAGTTACCAGATGCACCTTCCTCCCCAGGGCTAAGTTAGGTACCCTAACAGGTATATCATCTGCTTCAAAGGTACAGAGTACATTTCCAAGTACCGAAAATATAATTTATATTGTGACATCTAAAGCAGAAACAGTTCATGCAACTTTTGCTTTACTCTCAGATGATAACATAACACCCTGATCGTAAGCAAAATGCATCTTTGCACATACTGCTGCGCTTGACACTTTGTTATTATCCGCCTTAAGCTTAGAATGCTCTCATATTTTTGAAGTCTATCAGTCATTAGAGGTAAACCTGCCATTTTGGGGGCTGATGAGGGCGAATGAGAGGATCTCCCGCACTTTCAGGGAACCCAACATTGTGAGATGGAAGTTTCATCTGTATCTGTGAAGATAGAGAAATTCACGTTGTTTTCCAGTTATTTCACATTTGAATTACTGAAGCAAGTTCCACAACGGATACACACAACAGAGGCCAAGACAAAACTCCGATGAGGAAAAGGACTTCGCAGGGTGAGAATCTAAATCAACATCCACATTCATGAAGTTGAAAGAAGGATGGAGGAAATCCCAAAACAAGGAATTACTATAGCAGCTACTAAAATACAAATGGAAAACTTAGATGAGCAAAACTCGCCTTGGAAAGCTGGTAGGAAACAATATGGCTTCATGGTAAAGAGTTTAGCCCTAACTGGACTGCCAGTTTTACAAAGAACAGATATGTGTTTTATCCCATTCACCACTATCTCCTCACATCTAGATCCTGGCTTGACATAATTGATGCTCAATTTAAAAAAATGTATTGATTAAATGTACTAATATCTGCCTTTGGTAATTGTTATTCGATAGCTAGAGAATTTCAGAATTATACATCCTTCAGGCCAATTTCCACCACTGCACCACATTCAGCAAGCCCTTCTAGGAGGAGGCCTCTCAACTTCCAGTGACCCAGTGCTCATAACAAAGCCATTTTGATTTCCTAGCAACAAAAAGATTCATTAACCTTTCCTCATTCTTTCAACAAAAATGTAGTGAGGGACAACAGAGTGCTGGTGGTAATGAAACAGAGGTTCTAATGGATCTTAAGTAGAGTGAACAGAACAAGATCTGCTAGTCCTTTCTTTTCCAATAAACACAGGGCATATTATCTATAACTTTCTGTCATGGATGTTCTATGCAGAGAAGCACAGAATTTGTTTTTGTTTTTTTTTCTATGTATTCTAACTTTAATCATTAAGCATTCAAGAAACACCCTCGAGGGTAAATCACATGTCAACATGCATAACCATACATTGCAAAACAGTACATCTGAACCCCATTTCCGAAATTTCACCCCATTTCTTATAAGGTGTGCCTCTAAAACTCATTTTCTGCCTTTCACTTTCCTTAATTCTTTTTTTTTTTTTTTAAGATTTTATGTATTTATTCATGAGAGACACACAGAGAGAGGCAGAGACATAGGCAGAAGAAGGCGGCTCCCTGTGGGGAGTCTGATGCAGGACTCAATCCCAGCACCCTGGCATTACACTCTGAGCCAAAGGCAAACACTCAACCACTGAGCCACCCAGGTGCCCCCCGCCTTCCTTAATTCTTAAGGAAAGAGGCAATATAATAACAAATACGAGTAAGGTTAAACACCCATTTGGATGTAACAGAAGCTTACTTAAGCAAGCTATCAGCACTCAAAGTTGACCATGAAAAATGCAAAGTTAAATAACTGGGGCTTATTGGAAATTAAGGCAACTCCTATGTTACCAATTGGCATCAGCTACACAATGTTACTTCATCCAGGGCAGTTAGTTCTACCAAGTACACTAGTTCCGCAAGTTCTGATTTTCCTCTTGGAATTACCACAGAATCCTAATATGTTTTAATGACTCAATATGAGTGATTTTGCAGTGCTAGCAGTTTAAAAATGTGCTAGGTGTTTTTCCCAGCAAATGATATTTCTGTTTGTGAAGAGTAATCACAGCTGAAACCCAGAAAGGAAAATCAAAGAAAGAAAATTTGTCAGCTGAGAATTGTCCATCACTTTTTCAAGACAGCTCCATAGTTATCAGAGGAACATGTGAGGACAGGCCAGGAAACATCTATCCATCCTACCTTACAGCAATTCAGTAGAAGGCCAAGGACAGGACGTAACTTCAGGGTGGCCCCAACAAGCACACCTCATGGCATTAAAGCCAATTTTTCCTGAAACTGGGTCTGAGTCTTAAATAGTGGCCACTATATTTATTTTAAAATCAGGTTTCATCTATTATACCACAACCAAGAAAGCAGTTGACATCCAAAGAAGCAGAAAGTGGTAATTTTATACACATACAGTTTTCTAGATTCTGTGGAGATAATCAACCTGGGTGGTCCTAATTCATGTGTTTTCAGTCATGGTAAAAACAGGCACTCAGATTAGCATTAAAGAGCATTTTGTTCCCTTTCTGTCCTAAACTTGCTTTATTTAAAATATAAGCCTAAATAAAGTAAAAAATGAAACCTGTAAGATGAAGGCTATTTCTAACTCTCCACAAACACCACAAAAACTATAAAGTCTTTAACTCAGGAGTCAGTGAGCATCACATAGACTCAAGATCAGAATTTCCAAGGATGTTTGGATGAAAGAATTCCAGATGTTTGGAAAAGGTGTCTGAGACCAGGGTCTCAGACTAGTGCTAACTAGTTGTGTGTTCACTCATGCACTCACCCTATAATCCTTTATTGGAGTCCTGCCAAGTGGCCCAATCTGGACTAGATATTCACTTGATGAAGAATAACAGCCCTTTCCTCAAAAGCCTGCACTCTATGGGGAGAGTAAGGCAAGTGAAAATGCAAATACAATGCTCTGTGCTAAATGGCTTGATAAAGGTCAAAGATAGGGGCAGGACTAACTAGTCATAGGGCGGGGAAGGTATCAGAGAAGGCTTTCTGGAGGAAGTTTGAGGTGAGAACTGAAAGACATGTAGTTAACAGCCAGATGAAGGACAATAAGGAGAAATAGGAGAATACAAGGTACAGGCAGAAGAAATATTCACAAACTCTCTGTCAAGAGAGTGTGGCCCATTAGGTGATATGTACGTAGCTGAGGTTGGCCAGAATGTGGATTTAGGGAGAAAGGAGATGGAGGAGAAAAGAGAATGCAGTCATGTCTGTCCAGGATCTGAGGACCACGAGAAGGGGTATGAAGAGTGACCCTAGGTTTCTGTTTTGTCTCATGGGCTGGAAGAGGGGGATCCTTGCTGAGCCTGGATGGAGGTCAGGGAGACTATCTCTAAGGCTTAGACTTCTGTAGCCCAGTTTCCTCATTTGAAAACAAAAGGATCAGGGACACCTGGGTGGCTCAGTGGCTGAGTACCTGTCTTCATGCCCAGGGCGTGATCCTGGAGTTCTGGGATCAAGTACTGACTGCATCGGGCTCCCTGCATGAGGCCTGCTTCTCTCTCTGCCTGTGTCTCTGCCTCTTTCTCTCTCTCTCTCTCTCTCTCTCTCTCTCTGTGTGTCTCTCATGAATAAATACATACATAAATAAACTTAAAATCTTCTAAAAAAAAGGATCAGAATAGATTCCTTCCAGGTTTCTTGCACCTACGAAATGATATAACTACAGGAAACTAGGGTCTTGAATTATAAGACTCTTCCAATTCTGGGACATTTTTGGAAGATAGAGTCATTGGCAGGGTCCTAATAAATGTAGCAGCCAACTGTACCAGTCTCAATCTCCTGTTCTAGTAGCCAACCTCAGGAACAAAATAACAGTTGTTTCTTACTGACCAGTGCCTCTGTGCCTTTCACTGCGCTACAGGATCTCCGTACATCCTCACAGAACTCCATGAGGTAGGCACCGATCTTTTCTCCGTTTACAAAAGGGAAAACAGGTTTAGTAAGGCCCCATATTCACTCAAAGCCATTATGTGAAGGGCAGAGCCAGGTTCCCCAGCCACGTTCAACTCAAAAGCCTCTGTGCTTAACCACTGAGTGTTACTGCCCTTGTTACACTGCACTGTCTGCTCAGACAAACCAACTCATCATAGTCTACAAAAGATTCTTTGATTGCATCAACGAAAGATCATTTGCAGGGGGAAATGGATTGCTGAGGGACAGAACAGGCTTTACAGATGCTATAGGGGATCCCTGGGTGGCTCAGCAATTTGGCGCCTGCCTTTGGTCCAGGGCGCAATCCTGGAGTCCGGGGATCGAGTCCTGTGTCAGGATCCCGGCAGGGAGCCTGCTTCTCCCTCTCCCTGTCTCTGCCTCTCTCTCTCTCTCTCTGTCTATCATGAATGAATAAATAAAATCTTTAAAAAAAATAAAGATGGTATAGTCCAGTGATTTCCAAAGTCTGGCCCCATTTGGAACTTTCGAATTAAAAACGTAGAGATGGAAAACAAAGGCTCTCTATTGCCGTAGGAGCCCCTGGAGCAAGGTGAAGACCTCACAGGCTTAAACCCGTGGAAATGTGGAAACTAAGATTATGTGACTTTAATCCAGATCCAGGAGTACGTAGCACTCAGGTGTAACCCGCTCCCCACTGCCTGCCACTGCCCATCTCTCAGGGCTCCGTCTGTTGTGCAACAAACCACATCTCCATCAGGAAAAGCTGCTTGGTACAAAAACAAAAAGGGTGGCCTGTTTCTATCACTCTTGTTTGCCTGTAATTCCCTACCGCCCCCCACCCCCAACACCAAATGTGTAAAATGACAAAGACGAAGCAGACAGCATAATTTGGAATCAGATTTCCCATACCACATCACATTTTGTAGTAATTCTATGAAATTCAAGTTGGATATTAGAATGTCAGTTTAAAAGGAAACTGGTTATTAGTAAAGGATAACAGGTGCTTTAAAACTATAGTAAGTGTTGACATTTGAAGGAAAGGAAGCATAACAACCTAATGCTTTTTTTGGCTTTGCATGGAAATGAATAGCCATTCCTTGTCAATTCTCACCTCTGTTTCACTCAAAGACTGCATATATAACAGCAAAGATTGCCAAGAGAAAAACGTTATGCACGCTGTCAAGGACAAATAAACCAGGACATCAATCAAAGTGTAATGGAACAGATAGATGCAAGATGCCAGAAGGCTAAAATGCAGTTACAATTATGTTTTACTTTGTTGGGAAATAATTGTTATGAATCGTAATGTTACCTTGGTCTCTCGCCTTATTGTATGAAATAACACTTATTTAGGTTGTAAGGCATCAAAATACATTTTCTTTTTCCTTACAGAAAAACTGAGTATGGAAGCAGCTCTGGTTTCTATACACACCACTGTATCACACTATATAAAGTTTCCTTCTCAGAAAGCTATTCAAAACTACCTTTGGCATCTGGTTTTTGTACCAGATGTGGGCTATTTCTACACGACCACAACAAATTGGAGAATTAAAAACAAATTATCTGTTGGATCGAGATAGTAGAAGAAAACATGATATGACAGCAACACACTAACCTGGAAAAGCAAGAGTCCTGGATTCTGGGTGTGGCAGACAGAAAAGCTGTATTTCATCTCTGGGTTTCTGCTGCTTTGTTGGCATAAAGAAGGGTTTCAATGGAAAGTCTCTGAACTCTCTTCTAGTCTTAACATGTCATAATTCTACGTCCACAGGGCAGAGTCTACTGCTGTACTATCTACCCTCTCACAAAGGGAGGGAATGAAGCTTTCCTCCTGTCTCATCTAGGATCCTTGTTTACACCCTGGGAAATACATACCCTTTAGGAAACCATGGAAATCTACTGGCATCATTTTTCTATTTTTCTCCTAAAGCATTCTGCCTGGTAGTTTAAAAGATGCAAGAATTAAACTAACACATATTAAACACTAAGTAGAGCCTGGGTACTACTAAGTGCTTTATAAGATTAGCTCTTTTAGTTCTCACAACTCCACAAAAAAGATACATTACTATTCCCATTTTAAGGATAGGAAACCAAGATACAGAACAGAGAAGAAATATCTAACAACAGAGATTTCATAGACCACTTTCAGATTTCTATTCAAATCTGGGGTGAATCTGGGACTTGGGGACCTCTGGACCATGGGTGGTGTTTGACCAGCACATAGCAGGTGACAATGATCTTATGAGGCTGAGTATATAGATAACCACTCATTTTATTCAGAAATCATAGAAGGATTCTTCTAGAGCATCCTCTTTATTCATTTGACCACCCCTCATAATCAAGTGATTTTCCTTTTTCTCTACAACACCCCAATACCCAGTATTTACCTCTTTCTTTTTCCTCTCCTCTTCCTTCCGTTTCTTCTCTTCTCTTATCTGTGCTAAGCGCTGTTTTTTGCGCTCTAGCTCAGCTTTTAAGTCACTTTTGTCAGACATGTTGGTTTCCTTGGAAGAAAAGAAAAAAAATGTGAATACATAAAAATAACTTTTCTGTAAACACTGCAGAAAATCATCCAAAATCTTGAAAATGTGACTTTTTGAACATAACAGGTTGTATTAGTCTATGTGGAAGAATCAAGGAAACAAATTAGGTTAGGTCTGGTCTCATGCTTTAT
Organism: Canis lupus dingo; assembly: GCF_003254725.2. Lineage (NCBI taxonomy): Eukaryota > Metazoa > Chordata > Mammalia > Carnivora > Canidae > Canis > Canis lupus. Next base: position 20,789,131 of record NC_064256.1, on the reverse strand, counting down.
AAATAATTTCCTTTTTATGTATTCATAAATATTTGAAGCAATACAATGATATAGTCTCTTCTGGTGGGAAAATTATAGCAACTTCGTAATAAGCAAGACATTTTCTGTGCAAGTTTCTTAACAAATAAATAAAAAAAACACACAAGAGACTCAAAAAAGAACCTTCACCATGGGAGGAGGCAACATGGTGGAAGAGTAGGGGGTCCTCAATTCATCTGGTCCTATAAATTTACCTAGATAACTTTCAAAACATCATGAACACCTACAAATTTGACCTGAGATGTAAAGAGAGAACACCTGGAATGCTACAGAGAGAAAAGTGATTCTTCTGACAAGGTAGGAAGGTGAAGAAAAAAAGGAGAGGGAGGGGAACGGTGGCAAGATGGGCAAATCAGGCCCGAAATGGGAGCTCCAACAAGCTGGGCGAAAGTGGAGCTGCGACAAGCCAAGCTGTGGAAAGCCTAGGAAAGCTGGGGCATGAAAGCAAGCCCTGGAAAAGAAGGAACTTTAAAAATCCATGCCTGGGTCTTCCCTGACTGAAACATGCTCAGCAGGGAAATAGGGCAGAATTGCAGGAGGGGCAGTGAAGCCTCAATATTCCCAGAAACACAGTAAGAATAGGAGCACCCAGGAGAAAGTTCACCACAAGCCATGGTCCGATCTCAGTAAAGGGCTGGAACACCACAACCCTCCAGGGCATTTTGTGGGCTGGCACTGGAACTCCCTTTACCCTAGAGCCTGGCAATGGATGGAGGCGGGTATCCTCCATTTGCTTTGGGAGATGTGGACCCCAGGAGAGCACAGGACAGTGAGAACTCTCCTGCTGCTGGGCACCCTTCAATTTGTACAGATCAGTGCATTCGTGCCTGCCCCCAGGAGAATCCAGGCTAGTGTGTACTGGGAGACTGCACTTCAGTACTCATGGGGAGCTCTTGGCTCCAGAGCTGGAGATCTGGCTGCCATCATTTTTTTTGCTTCTTTTCGCTTTTCACCTCAGAGAGGTGGGGCCTGTAGGGAATGAAGGCCTCACAGGATAAACAGCTCACACTGAGCCAGGCCACCTGGCAAGGGGCAGAGCATCTCCACTCAGGCACAGACACCCGAGAATCAGCACAGCCCACCCCTCCCAAGAAGAGCTGCTGCAAGAACAGGGAAGAGCAAGTTTGCTGACCAAGCAATACTGGAAAGCTCCAGGACTCAGGGAAAATAGTATATACAGCTAGAGGTTTTTTTCATTGCAATTTGTTTATATTTCAGGTTAAAAATTTCCAGTATTTTTTCTCTTTTCCTGCCTTAACTACAATATTTCACCAATTCTTTGTTTTTAAGCTTTTTCCTTTTTGACTTTCATATTTCTACAATTACATGTCTTAGATATATTCTTCATTATTGGATTCCCTTCAACATATTCAATTTAATTTTGGTAGATATATGGGTTATGGGTTTTTGTTTTTTTCTGTCTTGTTTTGTCTTATATTAGTACCTTCTAACACATGGACCAAAATACACCAGAACCAAGTGGAACACCATGTTGGTTCATTCTGTGAGACTATATTCTCTGTTACTTCCCATTCTGCCCCCTCTTTTTTTCTTCTTTCTGTTTTTTGTGTTTGACGTTGTGTCTTATATATATTTTGTTGGTTTATATAAATTTGGAATTGAGTATCTTCTAACATACAGAACAAAATACACTCAGAAACCAGGGCGCCTGGGTGGCTCAGTGGTTGAGCACTGCCTTTAGCTCAGGGTGTGATTGTGGAGTCCCGGGACGGAGTTCCATATTGGGCTCCCTGTGGGGAGCCTGCTTCTCCCTCTGCCTACATCTCTGCCTTTCTGTTTGTGTGTATCTCTAATGAATAAATAAATTTTAAAAAATACACTCAGAATCCAGAGGATCACCCTCTGGGTCCCCTCAGGGAGACTATATTCTCTATCCACCACCACTTCCTCACTCCCCTTTTTTCTTTGTTTTTTGTTTTTGTTTTTTTATTCTTACTAGTTTAAAATTTGTTTTTCACTTTAATAATCCATTTGTTTTATTTTGTTTTGTTCTTTTTTCTTTTATTTTCTGGTCTCTGACGTCTTCAGAATCATCTATGTTTTATTTAGGTAGTGGTTGATATTTTTGACTCTGCTCACTCATACAGCCACTCTGCACTGGACAAAATGAATAGAAGGAAGAATTCACCACAAAAGAAAGAATCAGAAGTAATACTCTGCCACAGAATTGCTAGACATGGATTTAAATACAACATCAGAAATATAATTAAGAAGTACAATTATAAAATTACTGGTGGCTCTGGAAAAAAAGCATAAAGGACTCTAGAGATTTTTTTACTGCAGAATTGAGATCTAATCAGGCCAAAATTAAAATGCTTAAAAATACTGATATGCAGTCCAAACTGGATGCTCTAACTGCTAGGGTTAATGAGGTGGAAGAGAGAGTGAGTGACATAGAAGACAAGTTGATGGAAAGGAAGGAAGCTGAGGAAAAAAGAGAAAAACAATTAAAAACCCAAAAGGAAAGGCTTAGGAAATAAATGATAGCTTGAGAAGGAAGAATATTCGTCTTATTGGGATTCCAGAAGAGGTTGAGAGAGAGAAAAAGGACTACAAAGTATATGTGAACAAATCATAGCTGAGAACTTCCCTGATCTGGGGAAGGAAACAGCATTCAGATCCAAGAGATAGAGAGGACACCCCCCCCCAAATCAATAAAAACCATTCAACACTTTGACATTTAATAGTAAAAATTACAAATTTCAAAGATAAGAGAAAATTCTTAAAGCAGCTTGAGACAAGAGATTCTTAAGTTATATGGGAGAGATAACAGATTAACAGCAGACCTCTACACAGAGACCTGGCAGGCCAGAAAGGGCTGGCATGGTATATACAGGGTACTAAATGAGAAAAAACATGCAGCCAAGAATACTTTATCCAGCAAGGCTGTCATTCAGAATAGAGGGAGAGATAAGGAGCTTCCAGGATATACAGAAACTGAAAGAATATGTGACCATCAAACTGGCTGCAAGAAATACTAAGGAGAACCCTGTAAAAGAAAGGGGGAACCCAAAGAAACAATCCACAAAAACAGGGACTATATAGGTAATACTATGACATTAATTCATAGCTTTCAATAGTTACTGTGAACGTGAATGGGCTAAATGATCCCATCAAAAGACACAGGGTATAGGACTGGATAAAAAAGCAAGACTCGTCTATATGCTGTCTACGAGAGACTCATTTTAGACCTAAGGACATGTCCAGCCTGAAAATGAAGGGGTGGAGAACATTTACCATTCAAATGGTCCTCAAAAGAAAATTGGGGTGGCAATCCTCATATCAGATAAATTAGAGTTTATACCAAAGACTGTAATAAGAGATGAAGAGGGACACTCTATCATACATAAAAAGGGTCTATCCAACAAGAAGACCTAACAATCATGAATATTTATGCCTCTAATGTGGGAGCTGCCAAGTATATCAATCAATTAATAACCAAAGTAAAGAGACAGATCAATAATAGTACAATAATAGTAGGAGACTTCAACAGCACTCTCAGCAAAAGACAGATCTTCTAAGGAGAGTATCACCAAAGAAACAAAGGCCTTGAATGATACACTAGACCAAATAGTTTTCACAGATATATACAGAACGTTTAATCCTAATGCAACTGAATACACATTCTTCTCAAGTGCACATGGAACTTTCTCCAGAATAGACCACATACTGAGTCACAAATCAGGTCTTAAGGTCTTAAGGTCTTACCAAAAGACTGGGATTGTCCCCTGCCTATTTTCAGACTACAAGGGAGGGAATACTTCCAAACTTTTTCTATGAGACCAGCATTACCTTGATCCCAAAACAAGACAAAGACCCCACCAAAAAGGAAAATTATAGACCAATACACCTGATGAACATGGATGCAAAAATTCTCACCAGAATACCAGCCAGTAGGATCCAACAGGACATTAAGAGGATTATTCACCACAACCAAATGGGATTTATCCCTGGGATACAAGGGTGGTTCAACATTCATGATAGATCACATCAATAAGAGAAAAAATAAGAACCATATGATCCTCTAAATAGATATAGAGAAAGAATTTGACGAAATACATCATCCATTCCTGATTAAAACTCTTCAAAGTGTAGGGATAGAGAGAACATTCCCCAATATCTTAAAAGCCATTTATGAAAAGCCCACACTGAATATCATTCTCAATGGGGAAACACTGAGAGCCTTTGCCCTAAGACCAGGAACACGACAGGGATGTCCACTCACCACTGTTATTCAACATAGTACTAGAAGTCCTAGCCTCAGCAATCAGACAACAAAAAGAAATAAAGGCATTCAAATTGGGAAAGAAGTCAAACTCTCCCTCTTCGCAGTTGACATAATCCTGTATTTAGAAAACCCAAAAGACTCCACTCCAAGATTGCTAGAACTCATACAGCAATTCAGCAACGTGCAGGATATAAAATCAATGCGCAGAAATCAGTGGCATTTCTGTACGCTAACAGACTGAAAAAAGAAAAATTAAGGAATCAATCCCATTTAGAATTGCACCCAAGCTGTGATCATCCAGGCAGTACGGCACTGACACAAAAACAGACAACTAGATCAATGGAACAGAATAGAGAACCCAGAAATGGACCCTCAACACTATAGTCAACTAATATTTGACAAAGCAAGAAAAAATATCCACTGGAAAAAGGACAGTCTCTTCAATAAGTGGTGTTGGGAAAATTGGGCAGCCACATGAGAAGAATGAAACTGGACCAATCTCTTACACCATATACAGAAATAAACTCAAAATAGTTGAAAGATCGAAATGTGAAACAAGAATCCACCAAAGTACTAAAGGAGAACACAGGCAACAACCTTTTTTAACTTGGCCACAGCAACTTCCTGCAAAACACATCTATGAAGGCAAGGGAAAGCAAAATGAACTATTGGGACTTAATCAAGATAAAAAGCTTCTGCACAATGAAGGAAACAATCAACAAAACTAAAAGACAACCTATAGAATAGGGGAAGATATTTACAAATGACATATCAGATAAAGGGCTAGTATCCAAGATCTATAAAGAACTTACCAAACTCAACACCTAGGAAACAAACAATCCAGTCATGAAATGGGCAGAAGACATGAACAGACATTTCTCCAAGGAAGACACGCACATGGCCAACAAGCACATGACAAAATGCTCCACATCACTTGCCATCAGGGAAATACAAGTCAAAACCACAATGAGATACTACCTCACAACAGTGAAAATGGCTAAAATTAACAAGACAGGAAACAACAAATGTTGGAGAGGAATACAAGCTCTTGGTGGGAATGAAAGCTGGTGCAGCCACTCTGGAAAACAGTGTGGAGTTTCCTCAAGAAGCTAAAAATAGAACTACCCTACGACCCAGCAATTGCACTACTGAGTATTTACCCCAAAGATAATGATGTAGTGAAACACCAGGACACCTGCAACCCACTGTTCATAGCAGCAGTGTTCACAATAGCCAATCCGTAGAAGAAGCCACTATGTCCTTTGACAGATGAATGGATAAAGAAGATGTGGTATATATATATACAATGGTGTATTACTCAGCCATCAGAAAGGACGAATACTCATTTGCTTCGACGTGGATGGAACTGGAGGGTATTATGCTGAGCAAAATAAGTCAATTGGAGAAAGACAATCATCATATGGTTTCACTCATATATGGAATATAAGAAATAGTGAAAGAGTTATAAGGAAAAGGAGGGGAACTCAGTGGGGAAAAATTAGAGAGGGAGACAAACCATCAGAGACTCCTAGCTCTGGGAAACAAACAAAGGGTTATGGAAGGGGAGGTGGGTGGGGGGGTGGGGTAACTGTGCGCACCGAACTGTGAGCATGTGTGCACCAAACTGCTCAGGTTTGTCTGTTCTTGCATCTGAAGACTGTGGAGTAGAGAAACAGGTTATCTGTCCCCACATAATAACAGTAGTGTGACAAAGACAGGAGAATTATAATAGACACTCTCATTCAAAAGGGAGATTAAAAGGGGTGCCTGGCTAGCTCGATCCGTAGAGTATGCCATGACTCTTGATCTCAGGGTCATGAGTTTGAGCCCCACCTTGGGCATAGAATTTATTTTTTTTAAATATTTTTTTTAAGATTTTATTTATGTATTCATAGAGACACAGAGAGAGAGAGAGGCAGAGACACAGGCAGAGGGAGAAGCAGGCTCCATGCAGAGAGCCTGACGTGGGACTCGATCCAGGGTCTCCAGGATCACACCCTGGGCTGCAGGCGGCGTTAAACCACTGTGCCACCGGGGCTGCCCTTGGGCATAGAATTTAATTTAAAAAGGTAAGGGAGAGAAAAACAAGAGGCACCTAACAGTAACTGGTCTAAAACAACTGAGAATTTCAGCAGGGATATGCTTTAAGTTCCTTTATTAGGGCCCAGTACTATCCCCTAAGAGTTCTCCATGGCTATTTAGTTTTACCCTTTGGTTCTTAGCTTCCTGCTTTGAGTTATTCCTTCTTTTATATTTCTTAACAAAGTATTTGCATGGGTTTTTCATATTTTACTGGTGACATTCTGATTTAATCATTGATCTTGACCATTTCTTACTTAGAGAGTCTACTCTCTAGTATCCTGGGAATGAGAATAATTTTATTTGGAACTCAGCAAGATCTCCTTTATAGTTTTTTAAAGTTATATTTAAAACCTGAATAGTCTTTTTTTAAAATTCATCTTACTTATCCACACTTGATCACAGGCAGCTAAAAGAACCAATTAGAAAAAAAAAAAAAAAGAACCAATTACCAGGGAAATCTCCATCCCTCAAAAACACCCAGGTGCTCATCACAACAAATGCACTCTTTAATCTGCATCACCTATTTACCCGTCCCCCCGCCACTGTATGGAAATGTTGAATCATTATGTTATATGCCAGAATCTAATATTACACTATATATTAACCAACTGGAATTAAAATAAAACTAAAAAAAAAAAAAAAAAAGAACCTTCACCATGACTTCCAATTTAGATAATAATGGGCCAATTCATCCCCATGGTGAGAAAAGAAAATAGGCGGTCATAAACCCTTAGAGATGTGCTCCACTCAAATATCAATGGACTCACTCACTAAACATTCCTCCACTGAGCCTGGGCATATAGATCTCATTTTGACTAACATTCTATGCATCAGGAAAGACAGCCACTAAAGACCTAACATGTTAATCTTCTTTTTCTGTAAAACTCCTCCCAAACTGTCACAATTAATTTCATCTCCTGTACAATCCTATTTCTATAAAACTTTCATTTGCATACTGAATGCAATTGTGCTTATCCTGGCACTTTCCTTGTCTCAAGTAAAAGATGTTTATGAACACATGAAATAGTAGATAACACCATGGCAAGTTCTTGGGTAAATTTATCTGAATGAAATTTAATTTTATGGGGATTAATGGGGATGGTGATGCCAGTAGTGAGGGTGCCAGAAATATTTGCAAATAAAATGAATTTGGAAAAGACTCACCAATTACCAATGATTATACTTGTCTCTTCTGTGCTCTCAATCGGAAACTAAGAAAATGGAAACATTGAGAAATGAAGAACCCTCCCTCTGACCCAAATTCCTAAAATAAAGTAGAAAAACACAAAAACATCCATAAATGTCATGATTATTTATTTCCATATTATTTATACACAGCTATGATGAATATATAATGAATCCCTAAGTAGATGACAGAGCAATGAAAGACAAAAAAGAACCAAAGAATATGAAACAATGAAAAATTCTCACACTTCCTGTCACTGCCTTTAGAAGGTAATCAAGAACCTGCAGTCACCCTAAGACACACTTCCCAATGAATAAACACAATTGGGAAATGTATCGTGGTAACTACTATACATGTCCCTGTTCATGACGTGATGGCAAAGACTTGTGACATTATAACAATAATCACAACAATCAACCTTTGTAATCAATTCATGATTGCCCCCATTTTCCTTTTTCTTTTTTTTTAAGATTTATTTATTTATTCACGAGAGACACACACACACAGAGAGGCAGAGACACAGGCAGAGGGAGAAGCAGGCTCCCTGCAGGGAGCCCAATGCGGGACTGGATCCCAGGACTCCAGGATCACGCCCTGAGCTGAAGGAAGACGTTCAACTGCTGAGCTACCCGGACATCCCCCTATCTTCCTTTTTCAACAAAAACTGTTGAATAATTAATATGTGCTCGGCACTCTATAAGGCACCAGAGTAAAAAGATGAGCAAAACCAGATTCTCTCCTTCAAGGAGTACATAACACAATATTGTAAGCATGTGGTATGGCTGGAGATGTTCTCTGCACTACTGGCTTATTGATTACTAAGTGCTAGGCATGTTTATCTTATTATCACATTTAATCCTAACAATCCAAGGAGACCAGTATTATTAATGCCTCGTTTGCAATTTGGATAATGGGAGACTCAGCAAAACCTAAGGCAGCAGGGTCAATACAAGGCCAAAACAAATCTCAAGCATGTCCATGCTCCAGACTACTCTACTCTGCTGACCCCAATGTACAAATTTAGGTAGAACGCAGAGCAAAAGAGTAATTAAGATCTATTCGAATGAGCAAGGTTACCCTCTGAGGAGATAGAATGTGAGCTGGATATCACAGGAGGTCAGGAACTGGCAAAGAAGGGAAGATACAGGTTTGTCAAGACCTATAGAATGGGAGCCAGCAGGCTAATAGATACAGATGAATCCAAGCCAAGAAATATAAACTTTAGCTGGTAAGAATGGATATGCGGGGGCAACAGCTGAAGCCTTGGGAAAATAGAGAAGTGAGTTCCATTTGGCGTAATGAGAGACAGGAAATCACACCAGCTTTTTGAAAGGGAAAACAACAAAATAAAGATGGAATTTGCTTAAGCCTATTCGTGTCTCTGCCTGGAAAACAGATAGGAGCAGCAACTGGAAATAAGGCAAGCTGCTGGGAGGCTGGTGCCAACATCTGTCTGGAGTGACCGCACCTGCACTGGGATGGTAGGTGAATGGAGAGACAGAATTCAGGGAATGTGGGTGGATGAAAGCATGCCGGGAAGAAAGAAATCTCTCGGCAGCCTTTGGATATGGAAGCCAAAGAGAAAGATTCGGTAACAAGTCCACTTCGAGAGAGCAAGGATGGCAGTGAAGTTGGGAAGAGAAGGCAAGAAAGCAAAAATGAAAAAACTTGTAGCATTCTGTAATTTGGGTGTCAATGGGATTTCTGAACAGAAAGGATGCAGAGATACAATACTGCAGATGGGATGAGAAGCTGGATGGGGACAGGAGTTGTGGGACAGAGCAGTGAGTCATCCATCTACAAAGCTGAAGCCTGAGTCACAAATTCGAAGTTCTGCAGGAGCCAGGCAGACAACATGAAGAGGCAAAGTAGTGATCAAGGCCAGTCAGAAAGGAAACACCTGCCTGAGAAGGCAGTTCTACCCGGCTCCAGCTGGTGGGTCACAGGGAAGAATACAGATTCAAGTAGTTAGATCTTTGGTTTTGTTTTGTTTAAGAGAAACCACAGGACTAATAAAAGTCAAGTGTATCACTAAGATATTGTTTGCCAATAATTTTCGTACCAGTGGGCAAAAATCCTGACAGGAGAAAATTAGAACCTATTTCCAGAAGCCATCTGAGAAGTTACATCTACTCTTCTTTCCCCAGTGGGGACCAGTCAGATTTACATTTTTGACATGTTTTGGCTGTCAGAAATGAAATATTCAATCAGAAAGATCACTGTTAGAGAAAGAATTGTGTCATTCTGTGCTGAATACAGTGGAAACTTCTTAAGTTTTCTCCTACACATTTCCCCAACTGCCACTGGCCTTCCTCTAGTCCACCAAAAGGGTGTGTCACAACTTCACTATACCGTGGTCATGAAGGAACAAACCGCGTAATAACAACATCCTCTATTTGTTGTGATTTTTGGGTAAAATTTCGTTCATGAGTAGGAAGTAAGGATATGTTCAGTACATTTCTGCAAAGAGGCAAAGTTCTTCTTATAACTAATTAATATGTCTGACAATGTTGGTCATTTAACTGTTACCAGCCATAGAGCCAATATTTTTAAAATAAATAACAAGAACACCAAGGGAACTTTTAAAAAATATTAGGTAGGGATATTCAAATAACACACTTCACTTTTTAAAAGTTGTAGAGCCACAATGGCAAAAGATGGCTATAGAGTACCTTCCACTTACCAGTTTTTTGGATCTACTCCAAAATAGACACTTTGCATCAATACCTAGCAGAATAAGCAATCTCAAGAGAATGCTTTACAAAGGGTTTGGAAAGCACACATTAGAGGAAATGAATGAGCCTTTACCCATAGTAAATAGCTGCAACAGTGACACTAAATGCAGTGTCAGCACTGAACCCCACAGGCTTTCCTGGGGGGCTTGCCACTCTGACACACTCAATCTCACTGCACATCAAGCACCAATTGAGGAGCAAAGCATGGGGGACGTGAGTTATAGAGCTCCCTGTGGCTCATGCAGGTCATTGCAAAGGCAATCCTGACACTTTTAGTTTAAGAAAATAAGAGCTAGAGCTACCTGCTGCTAATTATTACTCACTTACTTCACATGCACAAAGAGCTGGCCTCTTTCATTTCAAGCTGGCAAGGGGTCAGGTAGAGAAATCAAACTGACCGCTGGGTGTACGTCTCCTTCCTGTCTGATCATCAACCTCGTCTACTACCCACCAGCCAACTAACTACAGCTTAACTCCACCCTGGCTTAGGATCAATTACAGAGCAGCCTCACCAACTCCACCCATTCTAGGGTCAAATGATGCACTTTTATGATGCCTGCTCAGCTCTCCTTGTAGCAGAGTCCCATATTCCAAATGCATTTACTGTTGGTGACATTCCCCTTGCCCACACTCTCTAACGAACTACCTTCACTTACCCGACCCATGCTTCATAACCTTCTCCCAACCCTGCATCTTAGCTCTCACTCTCCTGCAAATTCTCCAGCTTTACTATCACTGTGTACAATCTCATTTCACCTTTCTTATTTCTTGTCTCTCAAGTTATTCCCCCACTACAACAAGAGATACCCAAAAGTTCAAATCACCTAATCCATTACTCTGGGCTCCAGACACCAATTCTCAACCCCTATAACCTCTTTTTTGTTTTCCAAATTTCAATTACCTACTTCTCATTTCTCTTTTTTTAAAAGATGCAGACCATTATTATATTTCAATACACAATTTCTGTGTAATCGAAAAGTAAAACATCACAGTGAAATGTTGGCAAGAAAACATGGTCTTTCATTTGCAATGCATGGCAAATGGCTAACATCCTTAGTCATAAATGATCTCTTAGAAACCAACAACAAAGACTCTAATATTCCAAGGGAAATGGCAAAAAAAAAAAAAAAACAGAGAAGAAAATGAAATAACAAATGACTAGTAAGATTTAAGGACATATGAAGATGATTGAACTGAACAGTAACAGAAGAAAAATAATTTCTTTATAATATCACATTGTCAAAGATTAAAACATTGACATCTAATGTTTACACTGTTTTAGAAAACAAGTCTCATAAACAGTGGAGGACAAGATTAATGAGGACAGTCCATACAATTTGGGGGAAAATCTCTGCTTTTGATTCAAAATATAAATTGTGGATATATTTGATTCCAAGGAAGTGGAAATACTAGGACTGCTTCAACGACTTAAATGAAGAAATTCAAAATGCTTTATATAAAAGCATGTTCGCTGCATAGAAAATTTGTAGCTAACATAGTTTCCTTTTAACTCTGGTTCAGGGATCCCTGGGTGGCGCAGCAGTTTGGCGCCTGCCTTTGACCCAGGGCGCGATCCTGGAGACCCAGTATCGAATCCCATGTTGGGCTCCTAGTGCATGGAGCCTGCTTCTTCCTCTGCCTGTGTCTCTGCCTCTCTCTCTCTCTCTCTCTGTGACTATCATAAATAAATAAAGACAAATTTTAAAAAAAAGCTCTGGTTCACCCTTTATTTTCTTGCTTCACTATAACTCACCTCCACCCTTCCTCCCAAATGTCTCAGTTCTCATAACTTTTGCTTCAGCCCATCTCTGATCCTGGGAAATGGCTATTTGATCCAAGTAAATCAATCAATGTAAGTAAAGAGCCTATAATGTTGCCTGGCAAATATTAAACACTAAAGAAAGTTGTTTCTTCTCTTCCTCCTCCTTCTTCTTTACTTCCTTCTTCTCTTTTTCTATTATTATTATTGTTGTTGTCATTACTATTTTTTTACCCTGCCAACTCTTTCCCCCATCACTAAGTCCATCCTAATTCAATAATCAAAGTCATCAAAGTTCACTGCAATCAATCAAAAAATATTACAGTGAAAAACACATTAAAGGTATAGCATGTAAGTGATTCAGTAGCAATATAATCAGTGAGAAAATCCAATCCGTGCACCAAGAGAGTTTGAGGCACTTCAGAGCAAATAGCTTCTCAACCTAACGGATTATAAAATGGAAGATATGTGGTTAAAGAGATGTTACCCAATAAATTTTTTTAATTAAATGTAGTCATTTAATTTAGTAGTAGTAAAATTCTTCTCCATTTTTCTGTTGAACAAAGCAGTTACATATCAAGCTGTCCCAAGTAGGCATCCTCCCCCATTTCATCCACTTCCCCCAGAAGATGGAGAAGAACACTGAGAAATGGTTTCTTCTCGAATGAAGAAGTTAGTTTCAGGGAGGGTCACTCCTACTGCTCCATCATAGAAATGCCTCATGGTCCAAAATCTCGGAGGGAAAAATGGGGACAGAAAGGAAAGAGGAAGACATGAGAAAAACACTGAGGAAAAAAGAAACAAAACAAATTCATTTTCACACCTGTCTTTATCTTTCCAGTTAACCTTGCATCTCCTTCACACTTCTTATGTCCATACACATCCATAAAGGAAAGAAAATTTTCAGCATTTCTTGAACCCAATGATACCTATAGCCTACATTTTCACTTCAGCACATACCATCAATGGTTTGGTCCTGTCTAGAATCAAGTGTTTAACACAGGAGAAGCAAGGGGTTTAGTTCTGTTTACACAGCTGCCAAGTAATAGATCCTCCCAAGACTTCACTTTTGAACAATATAGACCTCTATTTCCTTTTGGTTGTTACGTTGGCAGCAGTTTGAGATTCCATTTCTAATGCCGGCATATGCAAATGTATTTTTAAGCTTAAAGTTAGAATCCTAGGAGGTTTAAATCATTGCCCAGCTGTTGCCAGACTCATTGAAAAAAATAACCAGAAACAAGTTCTCTTTTTCTGCCTGGAAACAATTGCTCTTGTCAGCTCTTTACTATGAGCCATTGAACTTTTCATCTGTCACTAGGTATGCATAAGAAATCTGATCTTTCACAACCTTGTTTCACCTGCTTGGCTTTTCATAAAATATAGCTGCCTTCTTCCACTTGGTAAGTAGCTAAGGGATGATACAGACCACAACCGTTTGTCCATTTTTTACACCAATGTCTCACCTTCCAAAAAAGGAAGGTTTTAGAAATCCCAAGAAGGAGTTGGCTGGTGAAAGATGTGGGACGGTTATTTGCTAAACGTTTATAGCCATCGGCATTAAAAAAAACAAAACTTTTGGTAAAATTCATCTCATAGTAGGAAGATGGCCCAGGCCTGGTCTACATACTATAGGTGAGCAGTTTTCAAACATTTTTGTTTTCAGCATTCCTTGATACTCTTCATTCTCAGTGACTTCAAAGAGCTTTTGTTTATGTGGGTTACATCAATATTAACCATATTAAAAATTAAAACTGATAAACCTTTAGATATTTAATAATTAATTTTAAAACAATAATAAACATTAACATAAAATTTTCATGAAAAAATAACCATACTTTCTAAGGCAAAAAAACAATAGTGTATCTCTTTCACATTTTCACTTATCTCTTTAATATCTAGCTTAATAGAAGTCAATTGGATTCTTAAAGCTGCTTCTGCATTCAGTCTGTGATATGCTATTTTAATTGTAAAGAAAATCTGGTCTCACATAAATATGTACTCCAAAAAATGAAGAGTACTAATATAGCCTCTAAAGGTAATTATGGATATTCCTCAATATTCCACCAAAATTCAACAGATGTCAGTTCCTTAAAGTTGTTGCCATGTGAATATGAAATGATATCAATCAATTAACTTTTTGTATTCTGTTACATAAAAATTTATTGGTCTGCCTTAAGCTTTGAGTGAATCTTTTACTCACATATGCTTTTATGACATTATGTATTCATTATCTAGAAAATTATTTAGAAAATTATGCAGACTTCTCAAATGTTGACACATTTCAACATACAATATCCCCAAAATCAAAATTTGGCAATATCACTACCAAACTCTTCAGAAAAGTCTTTAGGTATAGTAAAGTTGTCATAGTGGCAGGTATACATTTTCCAAAATTCTAAGTTCTACTTGAAAGCTCAAATTTTATCATTAGCAACAAATACTGCCAATTGTATTCTTGAAGTGACAAACTTGTGCCACTGATTTTTGGGAAAATTGCTGCCAAATACTCAAGTCTGAATAATTATAATTATAGTTTGTCTGTGAATTGTTCAAGTAAACATAGTGTTTCACGAAAAAAGGTAGCTAGTTTAGCTCAAACTCACACTATTGCACAAATCCTATCTCAAGACCACCACTGAACTTTGGTAGGCAACAGAAGTGCCTTATGTATTCCCATTTGTCACAGAGTAAGACATGAGCTCAAGGATAGAGATTTAATTAAGTTTTTTTTCTGCTTCATGAAGGACTTTCTAACGGGGTGGGTTGATTTGTATAAACTGCGAGTGTGTGGCAGTGAAGTTTGATGCCAGTACTGGTACAGTTTGGTGCCACTGTCTCAATTACTGTTAAGGTATCAGCAGTGTCACCTACCACTGCTTTCACACTGTCACTGCAAATGTCAATAGGGTGAAAAGGACAAATAAAAATAACATTTTGTGAAAATAATTTTGACCTTACAGTTTCCTGAATACATCTTGGGATCCCCAGGGAACCTCAGACCACACTTTGTCTTACCTGCTTCTGATAAGGTGGAGTTGATTCTAAAGCCTATACGGACTGAACAAAATTTTGCTGAGTGTTGCTGTAAAAGAACATAAGCAGAGGGGTTTAGAGTTCTTTCTTTCACAGAAAAGAAAATGTGAAAGACGCAGCAGTAGAATCACTGAGCGTAGAATATTTCAGATTAGAGTCAAGAAACTATAATGATTTGCAAACACCAGGAAGATCTAAGACTTGTAGACATAGTGAAAGGAAAATTGGGAGTTACAGAAAGAGGCCCTGAAAGAAAGTCTCTGTAGGCCTATAACATGAAAGATTTCTCATTTCTCACTTGCATAAGCCAGGTAATAGGTAAGGAAGAGAAACTGAGAAGACTTCTCTTGCTCTTCATTCTTCTCCTCCCCTCACTTCACACATGCACGAATTAATGGACCTCAAGCCTTGCTATAAAATAAATTAAAATGGTTGCTAATAAAATGTAGACTTCTCTGGTGTGGGGAAAAGTCTTTAATTCTTCTGTTCTTTTAACTTTGCTGTTTTAACAGTTACAATTATACATGTTTGTTTCAGGACAAGAACTTTAAAGATTACATAATCCAGTACCCATATTTTACCTATAAATAGAGAACATGAGATGCAGAAATCTAACTTCACTACCATTGAGTAGACGAGTCGGAGCTGGAAATATCAGATCTTCTTATTCTTGAATACTTTTGCCAAATAATGCTTCCCTTTCGGTGTTTATTTATTCAAGATCTTAGCCATTTTAGTCAAAAGGAATGTCTTCTTAAAAGGCTTTTATGGTGGCTCCTGATCAGTTCATTTCTAGTCCAATCTTGCAATCACTCTCTACCACCACCTAGTGGTGCTGAACGTAAATTGCATGGGAGAGCTGACACCCGAAGAAAAGGCTTTGTCTCTGAAATTCCCAAACACACCACCAAAGGCAATACTGGGTAGTCTCAGGACTGTAATAGTTTCATCCACTTATGAAGGATCTATTTATGTCAGTAGAGAATTACTCTATTTGAAGAGGGGGGGGATATCTCAGTTCATACATACATATATACATACATACATAGAGTTAAATACATTGATTTTTCTGGGCTCTTCTCAATTTTACTCACATTGGGTTAATTCTTGACTAGGAAACCAGGCAAAATTTCTAAATTAAGCTTTTTGTATCTCTCTTGTTGGATTTGTGAGCTATATTTAAGATTGTTGTGTCTGCATATTATCTCTAGTCCCACTTTCACTGTTGCATGATTCTGAGCTACCCAAATCATCCTGCTAAAGCTGTAAATCAAGTACTCACAATTGCGGCACATTACACAGAAGAGACTCTCAAGCACTCAGCACAGAGGCCCATTATGCTAGACAGAAAAATCAATCTGGAGGGTATCTGCCCTCTCATCTAGTTAACAGGGTAGAGATGAGAGCTCTTAGAATTTATAGGCCTCAAAAGCCACTACCATCTTTGCCAAAAAGTTCTGGAAAATTTTGAGTTCTTTCTGACCCCGACAGTGCATTCCACCAACTGAGTGACTCAACAGCCTCTCTTTGTTGAAAGAACTATTCCTCAATCAAGGGAATCGGCCACTAATATCTTAGAGTATCTTAAAGGAAATATCAGATGATATCAAGAGTCCTTAGGAAATGAGCATCTCAAGTAGCATCCTTAAAAGAGTATGAAACTGAAGATGGGACAGTTTGGACAACTGGAGGGCAGTGTTTTGTCACTGTGTTCCTAAGAATTAGGACAGAAAAGGAACAAGAAGATAGAATCAGAAGAAAGGAGATGAAATCCCTCTGAGGAATATCACAAGGGAAACTAGAGTGAATTAAAAAGTGAGACTGCACAAAGAATCCTGCAGAAACACCTGACATCAGGTCAAAAGATGCAAAAGATGTACTCCCTATCTGGGCCAGATGTCAGGTAAAGAAGCCAAATAAAGACAGCTACCACCCCTGTACTTTATATAAGACTATGTATCTGGGCTCCTAGAGGTTCAAAATCACTTCAGAGCAAGCAGAAAGGAGCTCTCTACCTAAAGGGGCACTTCTGAGGAGCACATGGGAAGGAGCAATTTCTCCACAGACCACGATGTAATCTTCCTTTGAAACTTGCACAGTGCCTCCTCAGCCTCATCTTGGACACATAATGGGTATTGAACAAACATTCGCTGTTATGTAAACAGTGAAAGATGGCCCCCCAAGTATTGGTCCCTACACTGTTTATTTCTTCACATCAAGCTAGAACCACCAGCTCAAAGCCCTCTGGCACCCAACACAAATTCTGACATTTCCAGTTGCTTTAAATACAATTCAAACAAGTTGTTTAGAGCCCATCTGCTTTGCCCACTCTGCAAAACTTCACCCATTAGCTGCTAGCTATGGATAAAACACTGTCCCCCGCCGAGATGCCCCACCTGACTGAGGAGAAGCATCACCTAGACACCTTCCCTTTTCCCTTTGTGGGTGGTGGCATGCTTCAGGATCTAGAAGGTCTCCTGCTGTGAGGGATGTTCCCTCCCATGCAATACTATCCAAGTGCCACCCAATAAAGTGTGTCGTGCAATGCCGCTGCCTCATGGCCCCGTCTTCTCCTTGATCAGCCCTGAAGTCCTTAAACTTATCATACTCTCCCAGCCAATTTTCACCAGGCCTCCCAATTTCACCACCTACTATTTCCAAGCCTGCCCTTGCCTATCCATGTCCATCTGTGCTGCCCCATGCCAGTCTTCACATGGCTCATGTGACAACCATGATGTTCTTCTAACTGATCTTCCTGTTTCCATGTTAACCTTACTCCCGAATGACCCTCACACCTTCCACACTGTGTCAAGGTGATCTTCCTGTCACTCAGATCTGCTGAGTACATTCCCTTGACTAAAACATTTTGACGACTTCCTTCTAGATGCAAAACATGTCCTAACTCCCTACTATGCACAGAAGATGCCTTTTTTGCCCTTCTCTCTGTCCGTGTATCCCCGTACTTCCTAGTTCACATTTTACTGGCATGTATCAAGTTGTTTCCTTCCTTTATACCTTTGCAAATTCCAGAAATGCTCTTCCCACCATTCCTTACCTGATGATTCCTATTTATCTTTCTGTCTCAGCTCAATCACATTCCCTCCAGGAAGTCTCCTAGGGCTTTAAGCCTGGGCCAAATACTCCTTGCTGGTGGAGAGCATCCTGTGCATGGTCTGCTGGAACATGTGCCTCACTGCCTGGTTATATTCTGCTTATGTGATTCCTTCCTCCTGCTACATTGAAAGCTCCTCAAAGGGACGGGCCATGTCTAACCCATGCCTGCATTTCTAGTGCTTGGCAATGAGTGCTCAGGAAATATCCCTGTTAAACCATCATTAGATAGAAATGAGAAATCTGTGGTGCCCCTGGGTGGTTCAGTCAGTTAAACATCTGCCTTTAGCTCAGATGATCCCAGGGTCCTGGGATTGAGCCCCACATCAGGTTCCCTGCTCAGTTGGGAAACTGCTTCTCCTTCTGTCTCTCCCCCTCCCCTTCCCCTGACCCATGCTCGTGCTCTCTCTCTCTCTCTCTCAAATAAATAAATAAAATATTAAAAAAAATAAATGAGAAATCTGTGATTTCGTTATCAGGAATTTCCTAATCATCAATAAATTGTGTCAGTGCACTAAGCTTTTAAATGGCCAAAACTCAGAAGTCCTTCCTTATTATGCAACCAATTTCTATTCCCACGGGGAAGGGGGTGGGAATTGATTTGTCTCCCACTAGTACAAATGTGCAACAAACACATGATCCTCACATTGCCTGACCCTCTGAACTATTTTTTCTAAATCACTACCATTATATACTCATTGATGTAATTCTTTCCTGCCTCTTTTGCATTTTTAATCTCAGTTTTCTGACTCTAAAGGAATCATTTTGCAAAATCCATTCTATTTATAATTGACAGCCTCTGTTGTTTATCTCAACTGACAACTTCAGAAATCTAGAATCTATTGCCCAAAATGCCTTGAGGATGAATAGTCATACTGACAGTTAAGCGTTCTTTTTAACAGTGATGTAAAAATATCAGTGCTCTAGAACACAGCTGTCTTGCACTTGAAGCTGTTTCTCTGAGTTGCAAAGATGATGAGTGAACATGTCTAAAAATAAACAACTCTCAGGTAACCTGTGAGGCTGATCTTTAAAATAACTGATAACCAGCAAATCTTCAGACATGACCAGCTTTGGCTTTGACGCCACTATTCCCATAAAAGGGTCAGATTTTCCATACAGCTAGGTTAAATCAAGACAGCCCTGGCCAGCAAATTCAAGCCACCCAGATGCTCTTGCACCTTACAAATAAGAGCAAATTTAAACTATCATACCAAAAGAAATACAGTCAAGACACATTAATAAAAGTAAAGGAAAGAAAAAATTATAATGCTTAAATAATGAAGTCAGAATAGATTTTCTCAATATAACTCGGCAATATAAATGTTCACAAAGTCAATCTGTTTTAATCTTCTAAAAATATATGTTATTAAGATATCTCGACATTTTAAAACAAATTAATTCAATACTCTCCCAAATTAACTACAAAATACTTATGAACTTATAATTAAGCCTACCTAATTTTAAAAACCATCAATCCCTGCTGATGTTATGGTAAGCGGAGTAACACATGCAGAAGAGGCACCCCAATCAGCTCCTCTGACATGTGGAAAGCCAGGATTCAAACCCCAGCCTCTGGAGCACAGGCTCTTAACTGCTACCTATGCCTCTAGTTTTTGTGATTTATCTTCCCTTTCTCCATCCTCCTGGACTTAGCATCTATATTGGTTCATTCATTTTCCTTTGTGTTCTTTCTTTGCCATAGCCACCCACATTACATCAGCAGTTTTCTTTCTCATGTTTGTTCTACAGGCGATAAAGAGTAAGAAAGCTGAGAAAAACACAAACTACTAAAGATCCCTGTAAATCAACGTAGTCAGTGGCTCACAAGGACGCAGGGAGAAGGTTCCATAGAGAGGGTGACATAATATCCTGTTCCAGAGGAAGAGGAGACCTGAGGACACCAATAGAGTGGTGCCTCCCAGGCACAGGGAAGCAGGGACAAAGGCAGGGAGGCAGGAAAGAGAATGGCCCAGTCTGTGGGATGAGTAATTTGATAAGGATGGAACACTGAATACAAAAGCAGACGAGCAAAGTAAGGGTGGAAAGGCAGCCAGATAGCAGATCCCCAAGGCTGAGCCGTCGGCAGACAATCCCAGTCTGCCGAGAAGTGAGGGGGTTCCTCTGAATGCAAGCCTTTCAGTGCTACAACCAGGAAAACACGGGCAAACCTGGCCAGGTCGGTGACCCTACAGCTGGCCTGCCCTGCTTCAGGGAACTGGAACTCTTCTGAGGCAGCAGGGAAACACGGACCGATTTGAACAAGTACAAGACCAGGTAATTTTTTTTTCCTAGCTTGCAATACACACGACAACAGCCTTTATAATCATGGGTGGCAACCCACTGGTGAGTTACAAAACCAAGCTAGCTAGTAGTCACAGGTGGCAGTTTTTGTGATTAACAGATCGGAACTATTAGAATGCATGGCACAGGATAAGGGCAACACTGTTGCATGGAACTTGTTTTGGACAAACATATATTCACTGTTACATATGAAATTTAATATTGTTAGTTGCAGTTCAGAGTCTGAGATATATTGAGCTACATCAATTTTAAAACTGGCTCATTGTAAATAATAAATTTATCTCTTTGTCCTTTCTCAGCCAACATTTTGCATGACAAGATGCCCACAGATCATGATATTTGTACAGTACACTGGAGTAAACAGAGAAAGCTGTTCATGATCACAGGAGACACACCCAGGTTCTGAGTATCCTGAGAGCCAAGAGATTAACATCCAAGGACCCTCGCAACCTGTAATCCATTCACAGAGTGCTGGTGGGAAAGCTCTACCACGGAATGGCCAAAGCAAGCTCAGCTCTATTTGTTTAAATCTACCGCAGAGGGGATCCCTGCGTGGCTCAGCAGTTTGGCGCCTGCCTTTGGCCCAGTGCACGATCCTGGAGTCCCAGGATCGAGTCCTGCATCGGGCTCCCCGCATGGAGCCTGCTTCTCCCTCTGCCTGTGTCTCTGCCTCTCTCTCTCTCTCTCTATGTCTATCATAAATGAGTAAATAAATCTTTTTAAAAAAATAAAAAGAAAAAGAAAACTATTTGAGAAACTTTAAAATAAATAAATAAATAAATAAATAAAAATCTACAGCAGAAAGAAGTGAAAAAAGTACAAAACAAATCCCTGGATACCTTCAAGGCACAAGCACATCAAGGCAGATGTACTTAGAAAGATTAACTCGCTTTTCCAGCTACCCATGAATGTCCATAAGAGTGCAGAAAATCAATTCTGCCAGAAATGCACGACCGTGACATATTTCCTGCAGACCATGTCAGCACAAATGCCAAATGACCCTAGGATTTGGGAATTTGCTATTTGTCCCATCAGCACAACTTTTATATTCCTTTTAGACAGCAAATACCATCTGAAAAGCTTGGCTGCAAAATCCGTAGCCTGGCCCAGCACACGGCATTCTGTACGTGAATAGATAACTCAGTGGTATGAGACAGTGATCACAACAGATTTCTCAACCAGTCCTAAAAGGCTTAAACCTTTCTGATACTCATGTGTATTTTTTACTTCAAGACTTAAAAAAAAATTTAGCTAGAGTCAGTTTCAACCATCTGTCTCTTTGAGTGAAAATAGGATGCAAGCTTGTGTGTATTGGCTTTAGGAGAAAACCAATCTGGCAGAAAGAATTAAAGAGAAAGAAAAATTATATCTCAATTTTCAAGACCATACTAAGGAGTAACAAGACATCCAAAGTAAGTAGTAACTTTATGGGCATATCTACCTCCCTTTCTACCCCTTAGACGGTCCCTATTCCTGACCATTCCTTGATTGAACATCACTCTGATTAGACCTGTGCCAACCATCATAGCCTTGGGAAGTAGCAAAGTGAAGACATAAAAGTGACTTCCCTGATTTGAATGACATTAGGTGTGGTGGGAGATGATGATAGCAGATACATTGTGAGAATTTGGAAATAATGGATATATAGCACAGTCACTTTCTGAGAGTTAAACTTGACTTTATCTTAAAACAAGTCAGAACTATAACAACAGTACCAAAACATCACAGGTAGGTTGGCCAAGTGTAATGGAAAACCACCACACAATGAGTGGTGAACAACTATAAAAACTGTTATAATTAAAGGAAAATGGATTTGAAATGACAGGAAAAGAGGTGTGAATTTTTTTTTAAATTTTATTTATTTATTTATGATAGTCACAGAGAGAGAGAGAGAGGCAGAGACACAGGCAGAGGGAGAAGCAGGCTCCATGCACCGGGAGCCCGATGTGGGATTCGATCCTGGGTCTCCAGGATCATGCCCTGGGCCAAAGGCAGGCGCCAAACCGCTGCGCCACCCAGGGATCCCCTGCGCCACCCAGGGATCCCGAATTTTTTTCAAGTCTTCTGCAGTATGTCCAGGGAAAAGGACACCCTGACCAGTTGCCGTCTTCTTTTCTGTTTCAGCTTGAAACACCAGCTGTGACAACTGCTCCCCATGAACTGGCTCTGTGTACATCATCCCTTCAGGCTTCCACACTTCAGCTAAAGGCAACTCCTGAGTTAGCCTTCCAGTTAACTCAGGCCAAATATCTTGGAGTCATCCCTGATTTCTCTGTCAAATCCCACATCCAAACCATTAGAAAATTATTCAAACACTACTTTCCAAACACTTCCAGAGTCAGCCTGTTTTTACCACCTCCCCTGCCATCGCCATGTCCAAACCACAAACATCTATATTATTACCAAAGCCTCCAAAATGGTCTCCTAGTTCCTACCCTTGCCCTCTCTCTTCACAGTCTATTCTTGGCTGTAACAGTAATTCTTTAAAAACAAAAGTCAAATCATGTCACCTCCTTGCATAAAGTCCACTAATGTCTCGCACCCCAGAGTAAAAGCCAAAGTCCTACAATGGCCCTACACAACACAGGCTCGCTACTTTTCTGACCTCATCTCCAGACCCTCATTGCTGCTATTCCTCAAGTGCATCAGGTATGCTCCCACCACAGGGGTTTTGCACGTGCTATTTCCTCTACCTGATACTAAGTGTCTGAATGTCTGCCTTCTACAAAGGAGAATACAAATTCCATCTTGTGGAGGCCTTACCTGACCACCCTACTGAAAACAGTAAACTACTCCTTTCATTGCACCTGCATTCTCAAGTCTTTCCTACTGCCTTATTTTTCTGCATTATGTGTTTTGCCACTTAACATATTCTATAACATATTTAGGTATCTTTCATTGTTTGTCCCTTCCTCCACAATTTAAACTCCAATAAAGGCAGGGATTTTATCTATATTACTCACCAATATATTCCCAGTACTTAGAATACTGACTGGTAGAAAGCTGATAATAAACATTTGTTGAATGAACGAACAAAGTTGGTTTAAAAAATGGGCCAGCATGAGCTCCTTCCTCTATTTCCAGCCTTGTTCTCTATAAAGTGGCAAAGCTCCACTGGCTTTGAGATTCTCCTAGGTTTGCTTCCCATCCTCCATCTCAACCCTTTTGCTGTGATCGGGTATCCCGGTTGCCATATGATTGCCACACATGGCTTCTACCTCCCTTCCTAGTCCTTTTGAAAGCATTACATGACTCAACCATCTGCTTGATTTTTCAATATCCACGCTACCTCTGGACCAAGCCTTCAGGATTACCCCTAATACCCTTAGGCTAGTACTGTCCCAAACATGCCCAGGTCAGACCTCTGATACCAAGGGCCTAAGAACCTGAGCTCTCAGATTTCAAAATACTGACCTATAAGCATGGGCACTGAGATCCCATGGGAAGTTAGGTTTCTCCTGACCAGTCAGTAAGTCGGCACTTTATATTTGTTGCCTAAAACATAACAGACAACACATAACTTATACTGGGTGTATGCATTTTGGCTACATAAGAACAGTCTAATATCTAAACCCTCAGAACTAAGATTCAAGATCTTAATCCTACCTATCTGTATAGTTGACTGCTGACTGGCCCCGATGATGTCTCCATCTCTGCAGCTGCAATATGACAGCTGACTGCATGTAAAGGTGTTGATGACCAAGAGTGTCACCTACTCATGTTCTTAGCATGGGAACATGAATCTACATGCATATGCACATATAGCCATCTGACCCCAAATTCCTTTGGCAGATCAGATCACCTTTTCTCTCCATCTCTTCAGTCCCTGAAAAGTGATCTTTGTAGGAAAGCAGCAGATGGTAGAGGGGAGAGGAGAGTGGGATGATTCACCTGATGGAAGGAGATGTGAAAATACTTTGGATATCTGAGTAAGGTTCCCCACATACTTGTAAAGGAGAAGCACATTTAATCAACAAAATTTTCTAATTTGCAGAAAGCCCAAGTAGTTGGCTCCGTGATGCTAAATTTATCTTTATGTTAATGCAATTTAATGAATATTCACTGAGCCCCTATAAAGCAAAGTGCTGTCCTGGATGCTGTGAGACTTACACAAATGATTGAGATACATCTATCTCAAAACCTTGTACCATGTGAAGGGAAAGAGAACACGCCACCCCAAAATATGACTTTTTGAAATAAAGATTATCTTAAACTGGTTATTTTTAAGAAATAACAGATAAGGGAGAAGCTCTAAAAATTTAGTAGAAGTTGCCCTTTTGTATGAGACACTTGAATGTATAAGGGAAGTCTCCATTTGTTTTTTGTTTTATTTTAAAGATTTTATTTATGTATTTATTTATGTATTTATTTATGTATTTATTTATGTATTTATTTATGTATTTATTTATGAGAGACACAGAGAGAGAGAGGCAGGCACCCTACAGGGAGCCCGATATGGGACTTGATCCCGGGACTCCAGGATCACGCCCTGGGCCAAAGGCAGGTGCTCAACCGCTGAGCCACCCAGGCATCCTAGGAAGTCTCCATTTGTAAGGAGAACCAGGAAGAAGAAGATGACTCAGTCTCCAGAAACTCTTATCAGTAATAAAAGCATGGACTTAAATCTACATAACACCCTTACTCTTGATGATTTTTCCCTTTGTGCTTTTCCTGGTGACCTCCCACAACTGATTCCCCACTCCCAACATCTTTGTGGTTAGCTGGATATAGTATTTAGGTGGTGGCTCGAGAGTTTTAGAGGGTTACTCAGTTTCCCTGGGTCTCTCCCATGTATAATGTATACAGGAAGTATACAAGTTACTAAATTTGGTTTTGTTTTCCTCATGTTAAATTTTTTTTTCTTTTTTTCTTTTCTTTTTTTTTTTTTTACAGGGGCAGGGGGAGGTTCTTAGCCATGAACATAGAAGGGTAGACAGAAAATTATTTTTCCTCCCCCATATATGGTAGGGTCTGAAAACAGCTCTGCTGCAAGGGACAATGGGATAAGTACATGATAAAAGTTTAAAGCACAAGGTGCAGGGTGCCTGAGTGGCTCAGCCAGTTAAGTGTCTGCCTTCAGCTCAGGTCATGATTCAGGGTCCTGGGATCGAGCCCCACGTCAGGCTCCCTGCTCAAGGGAGAGCTTGCTTCTCCCTCTCCCTCTGCCATTCCCCTCACTTGTGTGTAAATAAACAAAATAAATAAATAAATAAATAAATAAATAAATAAATGAAAATATTTAAATAAATAACACAAGGAGGGCATGCAGGACCTGAAGCACAGAGTGAGCTTCCTGAAGGAGAGGCCATGAGAACTACACATAGAGACATGGGTAGGATATGAACTGGGGAAGCAGTTCCAGCAGAGGGAGAGTTAGCATGAGAGACATGACAGAGACAGGAGGTAGCAGTTGGCTTTTGGAGAACAGCAAACAGATTCACTGGACTGTAGTGTAAGGTCAAATGGGTTCAAGGTAGCAGGGGTACCATGGGGAACAAGCTGGAAAGATTTGTGCTTGGTGTTACAGTCTCAGGTCAAAATTTAGATCAATTGTTTCTGCCCTTTGGTTCCTCCTCATTTCAGAAGAAAATTATCTATTTTAAAACCTGTAAGAGCCTTGAAAAAAATCAAACATTGCCATGTTAAACCAATCCAATCTATTCAAATATGTTAAGCAATGCAAACAACTAGAATTAACACTTCGCTTACATATCACACCTTAGCTGTATATGACAAAAAAGTGAGAAATCAAGTGCTCAAAATAGGTTCTTTAGCATTTGTAATAAGTTCTTTGCATAAGATAAGCATTCAGTATGAGGACTCTACTGCACCCCCCACACACACCCCTAGAAGTCTCACAGTTTGCTTTTCCTTCATCTTGTACAAAGAATATGGTACTTGCGGGTTTCTGCCTTTGAAATGATATATTTGTCTAGCCTCTGGTGCTAGTAGGATGAAGCTGACTTTGAATATCATCAGGGTACATTAAGAGATTACTGAATGAGCAAATAAATGAACAAATGAAAGAGTGAGCCTGAGCCCTGGACGGCATGATGATGGGGCCAGTTTGGAGTGAAGTTAGATGCAAGCACTTTTTGTTTTTAATGGTTGTCATAAGCTGTTACATTTCCTTCCACCCACCCTTTCACTGCTATAGGCATTACCAGTGTCTGGCAGGTGCTTAAGGAATGTTTACTGAATGAAAGAATGAATGACGGACTGTTACTTGAACAATTCCCTGGGGGAAGAAAGTAGACACAGATTGTCACATTTACTTCTCCAGTTTGGCACCTGCCTTCTTATGCTGGCCCAAGTGAATAGCAGAACCCAGCCAGAGATGAGAGTGCTGCAATGTATGGGTGCCTGGGTGACTCAGTCCATTGAGTGGTTGAATAGGACTCTTGATTTCAGTTCAGGTCATGATGTCATGGGGGGTGAGACTAGCAGGGCTCTGGGGCTCTGTGCTCAGCAGGGAGTCCGCTTGTGATTCTCTCTCTCCCCCCAAATCAATCATCAAGCAATCTTTGGGGGGAAGAAGAGTGGATGTAAAGCTCTTTCTAGTACATGAAATCACAGGTTCTTAAATTTAGAATAAATTCAAAAATAACATGAAGATTACCAAATACTAGTCTGACCTATTATTGGTACAACAGTCCCTTCACAGAAAATCCTCACTTGGTCATGGCATGCTTCAACTCTCACTACCTTAAAGGTAGCCCAGTCTACTTTTTTAATTGTTTGAGTCAATCAAATGTTCTCCATTATAATAATATGAACTTTCCTTTTTCCTATAAGTTTAGGCTACAGTAGAGAGGTGTTCTCATACCTACTTGCCAAAGGACAGTCCTCATGTCCACCCTTTCACCTGCTCACAGCCCACAGGCTCTCTGCAGCATCCAGTCAGGTTGTACTCAAGGAGAGGTGGAGGAAGGAGAGAGCCAAAGAAGATGTGGAGGAGAGAAAAGGTGTACATCTGCCAAGAAGAACCACACAGCCTCCCCTCCATCACACCCAGCCTCTATTTCTTCAAACCTTTACATGTGGTGCTAGGCATAAGCCCCTGGACCTTTTAACTTTCTGGACTCAAACGCACAGAATGCTTCTGTGATTTAGCCATGGAAGTGGATCTGTACCACATTAGATTTTAATTTAATATTATTTTGAAATGCTGGGGATAGAAGTCAGGGGGCTAGGAAATGTGTCTTCAGCAGATCTGAATTCCAAGATAAGAACAGAGGCCAACCTGATTCTCTTAATGGTCTCTAGACTAAGATTGCCTCAAAAGCCAGGAAAAATGCAGACTGACCCTCTGACCCTTACATTGTACTTACCCTGAGCCCAGCACTGTTCTGACGGGCACAGACAAAAATGTTCAACATGATCCTGATTCAGAAGGCAAGGCCTCCAGAATCCTAGGAATTACCAAGCCCACATTCATTTGGGGCCCAGAGACCCAACGAGTGACACATTCAGGAAGTCAAATGTTTGTACTGAACACATCAAGGGAAAAAATTTAAATCCTATAAGAAATGGAAAATTAAGTAGGATTTATTGTTTCAAACCTCACCACAAAATTAGAAAGTGGCCCTATTATTATCACTCCTGTTTTATAGATGAAGAAAATGAGGTGCAGGGAAGCAAAATAACTTGTCAAGGTTTACAGAGCTAGTAATTGGTGACACTGGGATTTGAACCCCAGCTGCAGAGGTCACACTCTCATATTGCCTCTTGACCATCGTTATGATTTGTTCTGGGATCAAATTAGACCCAGGCACAAAAAAAGGAAATAAAGATAAAATATTAATGATTTTGCCTGGTTGACACTGGTGTCTGGTCAGCCAGAAAATTCAAAGAAGTGATTATTCACTTAATTACTAATCACTTCCCTTCTTTGAACTTTGTTATAGCTCTGTTAGGTATTTACCATATTTTACCTTAAGTGATAACTATCTGATATATGGGATAACATATATCCATATGTCATATGTTAAACTTTTCTGTTTTTCCCTGAGTAGACATCAGTTCCTAATATCTATACCTTGTTCTGGGGCATCTGGCTAACTCAGCAGATAGAGCATGTGACTCTTGATCTTGGGGTTGTGAGTTCAAGCCCTACATTGGGTATAGCGATTACTTAAAAATTAAATAAAAATCTTTAAAAAAATAAATACCTACCCATTTTCCTGTACTCACAAAGCACTCAGTCTCACTAATGGTTAGCACTGTAGGTACTAAATAAATGTTCTTCAGTAGGACTAAAAACCTACTGAAGGAACCTAGCTTTTACCCCTACACATATTTCTTCTATTCATTATCAGTAAACTCTTGATTTGTAAGCTCTCTAATTCCAGGACTCTGTTATTACTTACAATGCTAAGATCAGTCTTATGAATTTCATATTCTATGTGGACATGCTTTCAGGTGCTACTGACATTGAATATTGAAACCACTGCATGTGTGGTTGTATGTCAGTGAGCTTCCTGGGGATGCCTTTTAGAAACTGTGGTTAGCAGTAGGAATAGGTGAACCCAGGGAAGTCCCTCCCTTTCACAGTCATTTAAGTCAATCATAAAAAAATCCTACTCCTCAATTATTCTACAACTCCTCTGTAGCAGGGCCATTTGATATGCTTTAGCCAATGAAATGTATGACATTAGGGCAGTACATATCAAGATGAAGTGTCACTCAGCATGGGTCTCTGAATGGATATGGTGAGCAGAGCCTCTTGTTGACCCACACTGGACTTGTAACATAAGCAAGAACAATCTTGTGTTACCCTGCTGATGTGTGGGAGTCATTTGCTACTGTATTGTGATGCAGCCTAACCTGATCAGTACACTCTCATGGCCCAAATCCACTCCCATGGTCCAGCATTTTCATGGCTCTCCACCTTTCTTGATTTAGTATTGGTAACTGCAAGTATTCCACCACCCCCCTTTCACCATCCCCACCTGTGCTTTCCTATGGATTGCCCAGTGAGAGGTGTGACCAAGACTCTCCCCTTGACCAAAGGCTAGTCAGGCTCCTCTGAGCTCTTTTTCAACTTGACTCCTATCCATCGGTATGTTCTCAAGAGCCTCATTTTAGCTAAGTCCTCCTGCTAAGTCAGTTTAGCCAGGATTCCCCATCCTCAATATCTGATCATCAAAATCTAATCGATATCTGGAGGGGTTCCTCATCCCCCACCATTTCCCAAGTGGTGTCTGATACCCTGGCCTGCCTACAGGAAGAGTCCTGTTAGGTCAGCTTAGCCTGATTGCTCCTTACTTACCTCTTAGTAATTTTCTGTCCCATCCACTGCACACACACCACCCCCTGCACTGCTCCTTGTATAGAAATCCCACTTTTCCTTATTGTATCCAGAGTTGCTCCCAATCTCTCTCCCCTACTGCAAACTCTCAGTGCAGGGGTCAGGAAATCTATCAAGATAGTCCGCTTGAATAAAGCCTGTCTTACCATTTCTTTAACAAGTGTATGAATGACATTTTCTTTAACAGGTATAAAGACTAAGAAAGCAATAGGTGTCATTATGAATACCACAGCCGCCAGAACATGTGTCCTGGTAAAAGCAACTTTCATTCTGAATCTTCCCCGGAGAGTTTAGAAAATACTCTTTCCAAATGCTGCCCAGATGCACCTTCTTCCCTGGGTTTGGGAAGGCAGAAATGGTATTGGCAATGTCAAGGGGGGTGATGTTTCCAATACCTTGGCACATCCCCCAAAGCAAACTGCTGCCCATCTTCCTGAGGTAAATGGCTCTCCGTGGGCAAAATGTACTTGGAAAAGGGAACATCTAAAGAGGCTATCTTCCTCCTCACCTACAACTGTTTTGTAACCTAACTTTTTCATCTACTTTAAACTAAAACTTATAATTTGTTGTTGGACTTCAAATTTTAGCAATTCATACATTTTTATTTTTAAAACAAAGAGCGCTCGGGACACCCAGTGGCTGGCTCAGCGGTTGAGCATCTGCTTTGGCTCAGGGCGTGATCCTGGAGTCCTGGGATCGAGTCCCGCATCGGGCTCCCTGTGTGGAGCCTGCTTCTCCCTCTGCCTGTGTCTCTCTCTCTGTGTCTCATGAATAAATAAATAAAATCTTAAAAAAAAAAAAAAAACAAGGAGCGCTTAAGGGAAATGAGTATGATTCCCCCCTTTAAAAGCTATGGCAAAAGATATGGGGTTTCATCCTTATTTAACATGCCAATTACTTTTCAGCAGCATTTGAAAAATATTAAAAAGTTTAAAAGATGAAGCAAGAAAATCTGTATTCAAAACCCCAAATCTGGCCTGTACAATGTCCCTGGGTGGTCCACGTTTGCATTGGGAGATTTAGTTTGGCATTTTAACTTATGTAAATAGATTCTCACTTTCCTCTGTGCCTAAAAGCATTCAAAGAGGGAAGATCTCCTTTCCAAATCAGCAGTAACCTATATACCCTCTGAAAGTGAACAAAGTCACACTTTTCAAGGAAACAGGCAGAGAAGTTTTTGTTATTCTTTCTTCCACAAAATACACACCAATTCCCACAACCCCTTGCTATTTTGATACCACCAGGGCAGACAGTGAAACAGAAGACGCACCGTCATTTTAAAAGGGGACACTGTCAAAACACACATTCCCCACAGAGTCTGCTACCTTTCCAGTCACCCAAACCCACCAACTACTGAAATTCCACAAGCTGATTCTGCGACACAATGCCATGGTCATCCCTTAAGCATGGGCTCATCCTAACACTCAACAACTAGATAAACTCATAAAGACTTCCATATGTGCATTACAGGATCTAAACTACCTTTAAAAGGAAAGGACTTCACCGCTTTCAATTCCTAAAATCTTCAGCTTGTTAAACAAAGAAATGGATACTATTTCAAGTCAGAGTAGACCATCTAGCATACATTTTAAAAGGGAAACTAATTGTAGGATATAAAATATTGTCATCATTTACTCATTAGAGCTATTTAAAATATACACATTACTCTTGGCTTCACTCTAGACATTAGTATAAAATAGAAATATGACAAATGAATCAAAATCTCCTTTCCTCCCACCAGAAAGAAACTAAAGAAATCAAACCTCCCACCAAAGAAATCAAAACAAAGAATTCATAAGAATTAGCCCAAGGGGCTCATAAAAGAAACACAAGACTTAAACCATCCTGCCTGTCATTTCTAGAATGAAAAATGGTCTGTCTCAAGACTCCCCTTCAGCAGAAATATTTCACGTGATCCTGATTCAGGAAGGCAAGGATTCCAGAATTCTAGGCATTACCGAGTCTACATTCAAATTGGGCCCAGACGTGCCATGGAGACTACATTTCAGGAAGTAAATGTTTTTACTAAACACATTAAAATGATCCAAAGGGAAAGAATTAAATCTTATAATAAAAAGAAAATTAAGTGGGATTTATTCTGGCTAGTATTTCAGGTCAACAAAGCTTGTTGAGCATCTACCATGTGTCAGGCTCTCTGCTGAAAGATTCAAGGATGTCTTGGGGAGCCTGGATTCTAGAAGGGGAAAAGGCATGCACATAAGTAGTATAACTCAAGATAAAAAATTTTTTAAAGAGCATACCTTTGGTTCAAAGGAAGGCAAGATCACACACATCCCTGAGGAGAGAAGGCTAGAGAATGATGTAACTATTGTTGGAAAATAAAAAGCATCTTCCACACACTCAGTGTGTACTTCATTTAATCCTCATTCTCTCAATAGCTGCAATCTTTACAATAACTTTGCAAGCCAGGTATCATTATCCACATTTTACAGATGAAGAAACTGAGGCTCCCATAGCTTCAGTGAGATATCTGGCTTCTTCTTTCGTCTTACACTGCCTCTTAGATGTTGTACTCTTATATCGTACAAGACCAAACAAAGAAATGAGCTCAGATTACAGCAGGAAAGACTTCAATAGAAAAAAAGAATGTCTATCGACATTCTGGGTAGGATACTTCTTTGTCACAGGAGCTGTCCTGTGCATTGTAGGATGTTCAGCCACAGTTCTAACCACCCTCTCTCCCCAGTTGTAATAACAAAAATGTCTCTAGAGATTGCCAAATGTCCCTAGGGTAGATAATCACCCCGACTGAGAACCACTGATGTAAAAACACAGCAGAGGCACATCTGGGTGGTGCGGTTGGTTGAGGGCCCAACTCTTGGTTTCACTCAGGTTGCAATCTCAGGGTCCTGAGATCCAACCGCGCCTTGGGCTCTGTGCTCAGCATGGGGTCTGCTTGAGACTCTCTCTCCCTCTTCCCCTC
Source organism: Canis lupus dingo (assembly GCF_003254725.2). Taxonomy (NCBI): domain Eukaryota; kingdom Metazoa; phylum Chordata; class Mammalia; order Carnivora; family Canidae; genus Canis; species Canis lupus. The sequence continues at coordinate 20,756,376 of NC_064256.1, read as the reverse complement.
CCACTTGTGCTCGCTCTCTCTCTAAAATAAATAAATCTTAAAAAATCTTTTAAAAAGTGAAAACACACTAGAGTTAATCTCTTCTATAAATCACTAAATAGAGGAAAGACAGCAATCCACTGAGTCACCTGTCTGCGGGCAAGAAATAGGACCAACAGCTCTGCAGGTCCTTCAGTCCTGCCAACTTGGAGTCTAAGCCGCACAGACACAAGGCCGTGGACCCGACTTCGGGCCACTGTTCATAGTGACCTATAACTGACAACACCTGTCCTAGATAAATGCATGCTCTGACAACTGGCATTGCATGTCCCTGGTGCCCATCAAGGTTTTCTAAAGACCATGCAGGAATGAGAAGAACTAATCACACTTTTATTTCCAGATCTGAAGCTTCTGTCTATATTCTTTCCAAAACTGACCTTCCAGAGAATTTGCCTGTGGTTTAGAAACATGCAGAGCCTCCTTTCCCACCTCCGTTTTTATAAAAGCTTTTTCTTCCCCATTACCAGATGAAAAAAAAAAAAAAAGCCCAAAATCTTACTGTGACACTTGGTGCCCCAAATCTGCTTGCGACACTTGACCACAAGGTATAAAAATACCCTTTTGTTGAAGAGCTTCCTCAGGTACTTTTTATATAGAGGTTGGCATAGTATTTAGATTTTAATTGGATTCAAAGAATGACATCATCGTTTTATTTTTAAATAGCCAAGTTTACCATATTCTGGAAATCACATTCATTGTGATTCTTTAAATTTACGATGAAAACTACCAGATGCCAACATAAAATGTGTGTAAGAGAGCAGCAGAATTTAAAAAAATTCTTTAGAGGTTATAAGAGAAAAACACATTGAAGCATAATAAAGGACACGGGTGTCTGTTCCCAAGGCAGATCTGTTGATCAAGTGCAATCATTCTCCACAGTGCCAGAGACTCATTACTTTTATTATAAACAATGCCCTTGACTCTAACATAAATTTCTGCTTTGTGTGTTTGCCACACTGGTGGCATTAGCTGGTTTGTGCCCCAAAATGAAAGCAATGGGTCATTTTCTAAGAGTATAGCAACAAGATGGTGAACATAGAAATGTTAGGAATTAAGTAATATTTTGGAAGCAAGAGCAGCTGCTTGTGAGGATCTCAGGATAGATATGAACCAAAAACTAAAGGACACATAAGCTGTCTGCTTAGCAGAGGTCCTCCTAAGATTTAGTACCAAGTTAGTGTTCCAGATCATGGCACAATCACTATATCAGGTAAGCCCCAGAACACTGAACAGCTTCGAATTCAGCTCTGAAATAAATTCATCTTTGCAATGAATAAAGTCTTGGCTAAACCTACTCCTGCAAAGTCAACTTCTGGGCTTAGTTGTGAACTGCTATGCATTTAGTGTTCAACAAGATACCCAGTGACACTTGAGAATCAAATGTAGGATGCTTCAGCACACCTCAAGGGAAAGCAGGGTTTGCTTACCCTCCACCACGCTGATAGATGTCCAATTTTCTTGTTCTCCTTTGAAAATAAATTTAGGCTTTTCCTATCAGCATGTGAGCAAGTTCTTGAGGGACTCTCTGTCCTGCCACAATGAAAAGTTACAGTATAACAGTACTTTCTGGTATCCCACACAGAAAAACAATGAGCTATGATAAAAAAAAAAACAACAACAACAACAACAAAAAACAATGAGCTATGATGGGAACATTATAAACAAACTTTGGAATCTGGCCAACCTGCATTTGAAATCTAGCTTTCCCACTAAACTGGCTTCAGGTGGCCTTGACCAAGTGACTTCATGTTTCCAAGCATCAGATTCCTTGTTTGTCAAATGAAGATAAAAATGTCAGCCTTACAGGAATGATCTGATGAACCTGAATATAAGCAGGGTAAATACCCAACGAATGGCAGCAATGCTAGGGCTGCCTACCATTCCTGGAGACCTTACTTGGTTGCAGCGTGCATTAGCCTAAGTTGCACCTGCATTGGAGCACCCCTAGCATTCCTCAGTAGTGAAATGCCAACAATCCTCTGATAGCTACGAACGCTTTTTCTTGGCTGATGCTCACAGGATAGTTTTGCCCTGTTTTCAACACATTTCAGCACAGTGGCCTCAGTTCTTAGCCTCCTTCACACTGCATGTGAACCAGTAGCTCCTAATCTCTTTTTAGTTACAAATACTCCTCCTCCTCCCCGCCCAGAAAGCTGCATTTATGTACATGTGCATTAAATTCTGCATCAAGAATATCAGGGTCAATGACCACCTGAACACCATCATGCCCCTGCCATCCACAATGCGAGTGATTCCTATTTAAGAAGCCTCCTCTGAACAAAGAATCAGGAGATGCTTTGTGAACACCGGGGTACTTCAGGGTTTGCACCTGGACCGTGGTATTTATGTTACAGTGCAAGTTTCAGTCTCACATTCTGGTGCTAAGCTTCCTGTAGAGAGGAAGCAAAGAAAATCAGTTCAGGATATCTATGAAAAGTTCCTAGTCAGGAATAGTTTTTATATGGGCAAAGGTTTATACATTAAAAATAAAATATTAAATGAGATAAGACAAGATTAATATTCGGTATATGGAAATTAGTCAATATAATTGTTCTTAGTGTGGAAGAGTAGATTCAGATGGCCCAGGGTTCAAATCCTGACTATAATTTAGTAGCTGAGCAATTTTCAAAAAGTTACTTAATACTCTTGTGTCCCAGCAGCCCTGGTAGCTCGGCGGTTTAGCACTGCTTCAGCCCAGGGCCCGATCCTGGACCCCCAGGATCGAGTCCCATGTCAGGCTCCTTGCATGGAGCCTGCTTCTCCCTCTGCCTGTGTCTCTGCCTCTCTCTCTCTCTCTCTCTGTCTCTCATGAATAAATAAAATCTTTAAAAAATACCTTTCTGTCTTAGTTTCCTCATCTCTCAAGTGGGATTAAAAATAATATATAACTCATAAGATTTTTTGTGAGGATTAAGTAAGTTAATACATGGAGAAGTAATTTAAAATCCAATGTCAAGTGCTCAACACACTTTAGGAAATGTATTGGTAATGTAATAAATTCAGTAAATGTACTGGACACGGGTAAATTGTTCAACGTATTATCAACCTGTGTTTTACATGGTAGAGCAAAGCACAGACAGAACAAAATGATGAAGGAATATACCTACTCATGTGAGGCTAAATGACAGAAAGAAACAGGGTGATGGGGAAGAATGATAGCCCTTTTGGGTAACTAACTTTGAATGAAGCCTCTGCACAGTCTGTGTTGAGAGACATAGTTTGAAGACTTGCTGTGTATTTTACAAGACCGGACAGAAGAGCACCCTGGATGGATCCCTATGAATTACTTGACTCAGTGCTGGAGTCAAGCAAAAGGCTTATTTTTATTAAACATAGACTTGAGAATAAGTGTTTGGGGAAGTAGAAAGGCTGGGGAGAAAGTTAATAGAGCCCCCTCTTAGACATAAAGCATGATGACAAAAATGCTGTGTGACTTCCTCTTATCATCTCATAAGTTTGTCAGAAACTAGGAACCAGAAACTACAATACCACTGTAAGAACTGCCCCCACTTTCCTGTGGGTTGAGTTTATTTTCTCTGCCCATATCCAAAACAGTGGTTATACCTAATAATGTTAGACCTCAAACACCAAAGAGCTTGAGGACACATTTCAGTAGAATAACTTTCAGGCGCTGTGCAGCAGAGACTGCAGCATCGAGTCCCGAGGAAAGAGGAAGCAGGTGCATGGGTGCCTGAGGCCCAAGACAAGGAAGAAAAAAAAGAGAGACACAGAAGATGTTCTGGACCAAAAGATGCTCTTTTCCAAACTGGAAAGAGCCTGCACTGGACACCCAAACATATTGTCCTAACTTCCTAAAGATGGTGCTACAAGATTTTTCAGAAAAAAAAAAAAAAAATGGCTCTTGGAGCACTGAATCCTCAGAACCTAGAAATGTTGGCACGTTTGGTTCCTATGAAGAGAACGTTTGATGACTGCATGGTAGGAGTGTCTGAGTATATTTTATTGATAAACATGGTCAAAAGAGCACAGTTCGGGCCCTTGTTTCTCACACCAAAACTTTTGGAGAAAACTTGACATTTTAAATAATCAGAGGAAGTGTTAATCACACTCCCACTAGCACCCTCAGGATGCAGCTAGCACTGAATTATCCATTTTGGATTTACTAACACTGATTGTCTTTCACTACAATTTTCACAGTGAAAATATGTACAGAGGCTTTCATCTGTGCTAAGATGAGCCATATGACGTCTCCTGCAGTTACTGGTGTCTTCCTGTCAGCTATGCTTCCTGTTAATCTGGAATATTTGGAAGCAATTTTTCCCAAGCCTGAACTGCTGTAAGTCTACAGAGTGCACACTCGGAAGGCGTTCCAGGCAGGAAAATGGCTGGCTCCTCGTTCTTGCCCCTTACCTAGATGTGCAGAGGCCAGAACACAGGACAGATTCCATCTTCTGCATTCTGTGGAGTCTCCTATTTCCTAAGTAATTTCCTGTCCTGATGCTGGGTTTCTGTTCGACCTTATTAGCGAGATACCAAGTCATGAGACTCCCGCACACTCAGTTCCCATCCGTGCTGCCAGGCTCTGTGCCCTCACGATGACGACGCACGGATTTCTGCGGCCCGAGCGGTTCCGGAGTGGGAGTGGGGGAAGGAGCCCACGCGGCTGGGAACCTGTTTACCACACCACATCCCCCAACCACACTTTTTCGCAGCAGCGGGAGAAACTGGCATCTTCTTGCGTGAGTGTTTCATTAATGCCCTGCTGGAAGTACATCCGCTCCCTCCACTTGGCGGGTAGCGACAGCATCTCAGAGCTTTGCAGAAGCTGAAAATGTCATCAAACGGCATCCTGTCCCTTTCGCTCCGCGGCTCCCCCTCCCCCGGGGGCCGTCAGCTGGTGGCCCAGGGGGTGCGCATCTCCCCGCCGCCAGCCTTCTGCTGCTGCCCCGGACCGCACCGAGGCGCGGCGCAGCGGGACGCCCCTCCCGGCCCACGAGGTGGGCGACGAGGTGATGACACCACGACCCCTCCTCCTCTGCCCTGCGCCCCCGGGCTCCGCCGCGGAAGCTGCAGCCGGGGGCTGCCGCGGGGGGGCTCCGACCGCCTTAGGGCGCAGGGCGCAGGGCGCACGCCCGAGCCTGGGGAGGGGGCCGAGCACCCCTGCTGCGCGGCTGCGGCGCGGGCGCCCCGGGGGCGCGGAGGTCGAGGGGCGCGGAGGAGCGGCCCGCAGAGCGCGACCCCCCCCCCCCCCGCCCCGGTTACCTGGGCGCGCTGGGCGGCGGCGGAGCGCGGCGGCTGCAGCCGGGGTCTGCGGGGCCGAGGCTCGAGCGGCTCCGAGGGCGGCGGGCCGGGCGCGCGCAGGATGTGCTGTCTCACGCTGCGCCCGGCGCTCGGCTCGCGCTCCGCGGGGACCCGGCCCCGCCTCTCCCCGCCAGCCTGACACTGACAGCTCCCTGCGAGCCCCGGGCTGCGGGCTGGCCCCGCCCCCGGCCCACGCCCTCCACGCCCCGCGCGCCTCCCGCGGGGGGGGCCTCGGCTCGCGGCTCCACGGGGCTCGCCAGGAGGGGGTGGCGCCGGCCCGACGGCTGGGGGCTGCGGGGGACCGGGCGCGGGTGTCAGTCGGTCTGCCTCGGTGCGGGACTCGCCTAAGTTGCTGCAAACAGAAGAGCTGCAGTGTTTGGGGAGCTGCTGCTGACATTCCGACACCGACACCGACACCGAGCAACTTTCACTCCCAGACAACTACTTTAAGGTCAGTGTAAGTAAGTAGAGAAAGCTCAGATCTCTCTGCTACACACAAAGACATAGGTCTGATTTGTTCCTGTTCCTACCTCCCCCCCCCCCCCCGAGGAAAAAGATTCTATATCTATATCTATCTATAGATAAGAATCCCAGCTTTTAAAAATCTGGGTGACCGTTCTTGAACTCCCCCAAAGCTTACTGTAACAGCTAAGTTTAGAGACCCAGAAATGGAGCTTGGGATTCTAATCAACGCAGGATTGGCATCATTTTGTTCGTTTTTCATTGTGCTTTTAGAGTATCTGTGGGATCACCGTCCACATTAGCATGGAAGTTACTGGAGGGCAATTTACTATCTAATTCACTGCCATATCCCCAATACCTACAATAGTGTTTTTTTTTTAAGATTTTATTCATTTATTCATGACAATGAGAGAGAGAGAGAGAGAGAGAGAGAGAGAGGAAGAAGCAGGCTCCATGCAGGGAGCCCAACGTGAGACTCCATCCCGGGTCTCCAGGATCACTCCCGGGGCCAAAGGCGGCCCTAAACCCCTGGGCTACCGGGGCAGCCCCTTACAATACTGTTTGATGCATAATAGATGTTCAGTGACTATTTACGAATTTATTTAATCGACTACTACAGTAATTTCAAAATAAAAATAGTAACTTCAGAATAAAAATAGATGTGATTGTAAATATAATGTCATACTTTTCTATAAAATGGTCACCCTTTTTCCAATTTTTCCAATTTTGCCTTCCTGGCAAACTATTGTGACCATATTATAGCTAAAAATGAGACAAGTGACATGTTTTTAGATGAAGGAATTCAAGATATTTCAGAGAAAAAAATTATGAAACAAATACTTGCCACTGCTATGTATTAGATATTTAATAGATGTCAAACTCTACATACATTTTTCATTAGCATTGTGTAGTAGGTAAAATGTCATACCTATAGTTAAAGGAATAGGTCTCAAAGAAGTTAACTAGCTTGCCCAAGTTCCCCAGGTACTGAGTGATCCAGCTGGAATTGGAAGCCCTGTCCACCTGACTTCACTGCTTATACATTACCAACTAGTATTACTATCTCCCCAATATGGGAGTTGTTGTGTGCCCACTACCTGCAAAGCATTGTGCTAGGAGCTTAAGATGGTAGAAAAACGAGGAGAACATTATCTCTTTTCACAAAGAGTTAAAATTCAATTGAAGGTAAAAGGGGGGGGGTTAACATATAATTAAAGGCAAACAATAAGAAAATGGCCAAAGCCATGCAGTATGCTAAGAGAGTTCTGATAAGAGCTCATCTGGTTAGGATGGGGGAGATGGTGGGAGATAAGTAACATTATAAATATGGATGATATTTGAAATGGATGGATAGGGCTTTTAACAGTAGAAATGAAGAGGGAGATATATTTTCAGGCATGAACAAAGCTCCAGAGAAGAGAAAGCACATGTACTCAGCAAACGTGGACTGATCCAACTTTTTGGAATCTGGCAGATTCATGGGGAAGCAGACTGAGACTTAAGGAAGGCTGAAAAGGAGATAGTGGAGTACCACCAACACAGATGTTTGAGCAGGAAATGACACTTGGGAAGAGTCATCTGGGAGTTTCTATGAATAGGGGATTGGAACAAGCAAAGGCTAATTCAAAATTCATTACAAGAATCTAGGCCAAGATTAAGAAGGCCTGAATTTGTCAAGTTGTATTCATCATGAATGGCTTATAATATATCCCCAGCACAATTTTTTTAAAAGGTAGTTATAATTATTTTCATTATAATGTGTCAAGGCATAGTATAGATATTGGGCATAAGACTGGAAATAAATAAGAAATGAGTGATCTCTATATTCCAGAAATGCAAAATCTAATGAAAAGACACGACTGGTTTTAATAGTAAACAGACTAAAAGAAGTAGAAAAATCAAAGACATTTGCCATGAGAGATCAAGAAGGGGAAAATGCATTACAATTGGGGATCCTTGTGATCTGCGAAGGCTTGTTGAAAAGGTCTAGGTGTATATGTATAATTTTTTTAAATCTTTATTTATTTTTTAAATGAGAACGGCTTTATTTTTTTATTTTTTTATATTTTATTTATTTATTCATGAGAGAGAAGGGAGAGAGAGGCAGAGACACAGGAAGAGGGAGAAGCAAGCTCTATGCAGTGAGCCTGACATGGTACTCGATCCCGGGTCTCCAGGATCAGGCCCTGGGCCGAAGGCAGCACTAAACCGCTGAACCACCCGGGCTGCTCATGTATATGTATAATTAAATACAAATTTTGACAATGTGCATTTGAAGACGGGGTTAGACAGCAGGCATAGACCTTACTTTTAGTGATAGATTTTTTTTTAGGGCATTCTGGGTAAATAAAAAATTTGTGCAGAAAGTACAGTGTTTCCCTATACCTTGTACAAATTATAAACTACTCATCACAAATATGCCTGTTTTACCTCTTAATCAAGTTAATGCTCTAAAATTTGAAAGAATGGCTCCAAGAAAGAGTTAAATGGCTATTGCAAAACATGCTGAGCAAATTTCTACTTGCTAGTCTTTAAGAGTTTGCTCTAGAGCCCTCCAGAGAGACAGTGGTGTGGCCCAATTCCCCTACTCTGGAATCAGGCTGTGTGTGAACTTAAGTCTGCTGCATACTGGTTTTGTATATTTGCACACATTACTAGACTCCTCTGAGACTCAACTCTCCTAGAAGTCAGAAGGCGATAATAATGATACTTGTCACCTGTGATATTTCAATGAGTTAATCCATGTGAAGCACTTGGCACAGCCCCTAGCATATCATTGGAAACATTCAATAAATGTTAGTTCCAGTTTGCTATTATTGAATTTGGTCTGCATGAAAAGACCTAGAGCTTTGTACTCTCTAAATTCAGTGTCCAATCTGTGACATAACCAGACTTCAGGGACTACTCAGACATTGGGGCACTACCAGCCTTCAAGACAGAGACTCTTCTTCTGCCTTTATGCACCTGTCGTTCATCAGTGCTAGATACAAATGTGGCCTGATAGTTGGCTCCCTTGTCTAACTTACTTTCCTAGAGCCCCATCTCACCCTGGTTCTTTTGTTTTTTAAGATTTTTAATTTATTTGTTCATGAGAGAGAGAGAGAAAGAGAGAGGCAGAGATACAAAGGAAGAGGGAGAAGTAGGCTCCTCACAAGGAGCCCGATGTGGGACTCCATCCCAGATCTCTGGATCACAACCCGAGCTAAAGGCAGAGACGCTCAACTGCTGAGCCACCCAGGCTTCCCCCTCACCCTAGTTCTAACAACATTCTTATATATCAGGTCTCATCTGCCTGAGAATCTTCTCTGAACGTTATTCTGGAGTCCATCATGTCTTAGTTGAAAGAAAGAAAATTGAAGATTAACCTCAGTGGTCCAAGGACTCTAAGATCATAAAAAAGAAATGTGAGTCATCGATTCAGCTGATTTTGAAATTGTAAGGTAACCAAAGGGGGGCGGGGAATGCTTGAAAATATTCTCCAGTTAATGCTCTACATTGTGCTCACAATAAAAACCTGTAAAGAAAATAATTTAAAACCACTGCCAAATGTCACATATGGTTTTGTATGGGATATATATCAGATGAGCTATGTTTTATGTATTTTTCTATTATATGACTAGAGTTGGTCAGTTTGTGCCAAATAAAAACAGTAAAAGATGTCCAGAAGCAGATGCATTATTAGTATTTGAAGATTTATTAGATATCGAAGAATGACTTATGAAGAAATCAATGATTCCAGTGTCTAAAGCAACTCCTGCTTTTTGTCTTCGGGACACTTCATTATAAGATGTTGCCTATGTTTTTATATAATAGGAATGAAGAATTTACAGTAAGTACTCATAAAATATGCTTTTGGAAAAATGAATTCAGAGATATCTGTTGTATACTTTTAGATTTTTCGAAATTCTTTTTGGGTAACTTCCAAATGCAACTTCACTTATACTGTTATTACCTGTATTTGTCATGTAATTGTGCTATAATCACTATATTTCCACCCCCTTCACTTTTGCCTTCTTGTGTCTTTCCCTCTCCCTCCTCCTTACATTTCCTTCCATCAGCTCTTCTTTAAAAGATACTGCTAAGCCAAAATATTATGATTTAACAATCCATTAAAAAAAAAATGCATGGGTGGGCAGCCGGGTGGCTCAGTGGTTTAGCGCCACCTTCAGCCCAGGGTGTGATCCTGGAGACTGGGATCAAGTCCCAAGTCGGGCTCCCTGCATGGAGCCTGCTTCTCCCTCTGCCTGTGTCTCTGCTTCTCTCTCTCTCTCTCACATAAATAAACAAACAAACAAACAAACAAACAAACAAACAAACAATGCATGGGGATTTACCCCAAAGATACAGATGCAGTGAAACGCCAGGACACCTGCACCCCAATGTTAATAGCAGCAATGTCCACAATAGCCAAACTGTGGAAGGAGCCTCAGTGTCCATGGAAAGATGAATGGATAAAGAAGATGTGGTCTATGTATACAATGGAATATTACTCAGCCATTAGAAACGACAAATACCCACCATTTGCCCCGACGTGGATGGAACTGGAGGGTATTATGCTGAGTAAAATAAGTCAATCAGGGAAGGACAAACATTATATGATCTCATTCACTTGGGGAATATAAAAAATAGTGAAAGGGAATAGAGGGGAAAGGAGAGAAAATGAGTGAAAATATCAGTGAGGGTGACAAAACATGAGAGACCTAACTCTGGGAAACGAGCAAGGGGTGGTGGAAAGGGAGGTGGGAGAGGGGTTGGGGTGACAGGGTGACTGGGTGACAGGCACTGATGGGGGCACTTGGTGGGATGAGCACTGGGTGTTATACATATGTTGGCAAATTGAACTCCAATAAAAAAATAAATCAAAAAATGCAACTGTGAAAGTATCTATATAGCAAAAATAAAAATCTTTAGATCTTAAAAACATCATTTTAAGCACTTAAATTTATGGGTACAACTCCAGTGACTATAAAACATACATTATTTATGTTGCTTTAAATTCACTTTCCATCAGTGTCTAAATATAAATCTTTATTTTTACCAGCTGTGAAATCAATGTATATTTCTTTGTGTTCTGCCTCCTTACTTGTTTATTCAACTATATACAATAAACCTACCTTCCCAAAAGAAAGGAACCACACTTTGGGTAAATTATTGTTCTAGATTATTTTCTAGAAACAGTATTTTATGGTTCTTGTAACCACTCCTCAGAAAGCTTGTTCCTAAATCCTAATAGCTCCATCTGCCATAGCTCTCCTAACACTTTCAAAAAGTTCTGTATTTATTTTTAAGTAAGTAAATATATATTTATTGGCCCTGTTTGTGTGCTTTAACCAGCAAATCTGAGTATTTTTCTTTATGGTGCTTCATTATTAATTATTTCTCATATGCTAACTCAATATCATTTGACTATTTGAAAAATGAAACCTAAATTGTATATTTTAGAAAACAAATTTTTTTAAAGCTGTCTTTTTTAAAAAATATTTTTATTTTTACTTATTAATGAGAGACACAGAGAGAGAGAGAAAGAGAGAATGCAGCAGAGACACAGGCAGAGGAAGCAGGCTCCATGCAGGGAGCCTGGCTTGGGACTCGATTCCGGGTCTCCAGGATCAGGCCCTGGACTGAAGGTGGCGCTAAACCGCTGAGCCACCCGGGCTGCCCTAGAAAACAAATTTTATATATTATTGTTTCTCACTTCTTTTTTTCTTCTACTTAATTATAGAGTAATACTTTAAGAAGAATTATAAAACTGTATAAAATAACACAACTTTCTAGTACTACAGGAATGTATAAATCAGAGATATTACATTGAGGTCAAGAATACAGGCTCTCGAGTCCAGCATACCTGGATTAACTGGTTCCTGTGATTCACTAGCTGTGTGATTCTGCACAAATTGCTTAAACTACTCTAGCTTCAATATATCTTCATCTGTAAAATGGACATAATAGTGCCCATGCCCATCTCTTAGGACTGTAATAAGGACTAAATGAGATAATACTTGTAAAGAACTTGGTATAGTGATTGGCACCAAGTCAATACTAAATGAATGTTAAACATTGTTATGATGTGGATATGCACAGCAAAAAGACTGAAACGTTGTGTGAAATGTTCATGCTGGCCATTTTGAGTGATTTGACCATGGATTTTTTGTCTTTTGAGTACACTTATTTTCTAACTGCTCTCTGATGAATACCCATTATGTGTTCCAACAAGCTTGTTAGATATGAGGGATATTCCAGTAAGAGCACTGAGTCACTTAAAAACAATGTATTGTAAGCTTCTTCCTTTTGAAACCCCCTAACCATACACTCAATCTTATCACTTGGCACCGGTTATGATATACATTGTAGACATCAGAAACAAGAAGCTGTAGATGGATAAAGTGCTGAACCTCCTTGCTAAAAGAGGAGTCAGTATAAGGATGAGAGTCAGGATAAATGAAGATGATTGTGCCCTCTCACTTCTTGGATAAATACCAAGTATCATGCTCTTTTCTCCCTGCACACCACTTCCAGCACATACCACTTAGGTAGTTATTGTGCCACTCTGGTTCCATTGAGATGCAATGAGCCATGAAGGAATCCCTCCCCAGGGATCTTATAATGATATGCTACAGTGCTCTCTGGAATTGGAAATATATACTGCCTCTGTCTATCCTCCAGGGAAGTGCCCTTCACATGAGCCAGTGATGAATGGATAGAGCTATGGGGCCAGCAGTGCCCGAGTGACCTCCAGGTCCTGGTTCTCCGCATTTGCTAAGTATTCAAGTGAAATACCTTGCGGAGGATATGTTGGATGAGGCCATCGAGAGGGCATGACCACCTACCTGTTGACCAGCAAACTGGACCTAGCAATCAGAGACTCCTCATGCCACCCCTCAACCCCATCCTGGGAATGTAGTTCTACCACTGTTCTTACAGTGGGAACCATTTTCAAGGACACAGCCTGAGAGAGGAATGTGTTATTAGACTATCTAGATATGCGACTGAAGCCCATTAAGACCTCTATATACACTTTTAAGATTCTGGCAGGTGGGCATGGAGATCTACTCGCCTTGTGGCTGCTCCAAACAAGTGTCCAGTGTAAGTCCCTTAACGTAGAAAAACTGCCACCTATTTGTTCTTATTTTTGGTCTCTTCTTGCCTTATGTGTACAGGGGATAGTTTGCAAACCAGCAGGGTAATATAATTCACATTATTGACCAGGTGATTTCTAAAAATATGGCCTATCAAATATAAGTTTAATTCATTTATGGGAAGACAGTGAAAGAAAGAGATCATCATTCCCTTTAGGTTTTTATCAGGAAAGCAGGCAGCCCTGGTGGCTCAGTGGTTTAGTGCCTGCCTTCAGCCCAGGGTGTGATCCTGGGGTCCTGGGATCGAGTCCCACGTCGGGTTCCCTGCATGGAGCCTGCTTCTCCCTCTGCCTGTGTCTCTGCCTCTCTCTCTGTGTCTCTCATGAATAAATAAAATCTTAAAAAAAAAAGTTTTTTATCAGGAAAGCCAATTAGCATGTGAGAAAGCCTTCAAGGCTTTGAATGCTCGCCTATAAGAACAAGATCTTAAGATTTACTTGGACCAATTTTTTGCCTCTTGCATTTGTTTACCATATTTTGACATATTTCCAAATTGACATTGTAGATTGAACTTTTTATTATTTGCAAATATATGTATTTAAATTTTGAATACTGATCTGGAGCTGACAAAGGATGAATCATGAATATTTTTAAAAGTTAGCTGTATGTCCATTTGTTCTTAAGCCTTCAGGTAATTTTTTGCTTTGCTTTTCTCACTGTGTATGAAGTGATTTATTTATTTATTTTTAAAGATCTTATTTATTTCTTCATGAGAGACACAGAAATAGAGACAAACATACAGGCAAAGGGAGAAGCAGCCTCCCTGCGGGGAGCACGATGCAGGACTTGGTCCAGGACCCCAGGATCACAACCTGAGCCAAAGGCAGATGCTCAACCACTGAGCCGCCCAGGCGCCCCCTATCAATTTCTAAGATTGCTTTGAATGGCCATTTTTATGGTCTGACACTACTGCACAAGGTGAAGACTATCTGTAGCTGGGAACAGTGCCTATACAGGGAAAATTAGTTTTCTTTTTTTAAAAGATTTTATTTATGTATTCATGAGAGACACAGGGAGAGAGGCAGAGACATAGGCAGAGGGAGAAGCAGGCTTCCAGTGGGGAGCCCAATGCAGGACTTGGTCCCGGGACCCCAGGATCATGCCCTGAGCCGAAGGCAGATGCTCAACCACTGAGCCACCCAGGAGTCCCTGTATGAAGTGATTTAATGACAGTAGTGAATAAGGGCCACCTGGGTGGCTCAGTCAGTTGAGCACCCTACTCTTGGCTCCAGCTCATGTCATACCTCCGGGTTGTGGGATCAAGCCCTGGGCTGGGCTCTGGGTTCTGGGCTCTGAGTTCAATAGAGTCTGAGATTTTCTCTCTCCTCCCATTGCCACTCCTCTCTCTTGCACACACTCTCTAAATAAATACATTTTTTAAAAATTTTAAAAATAACAGTGAATACGAATAAACTTTTTTCAGTCTTTTTAAAGTTCAATTTAATTTTTCATCTTTTGTTAGTAAATTATATTTAACAGTTTCTTTTTCACATATCTTTCCTTATTTGGGTTTTAGGTTATGGGCTAAAAGTAATAAAAGATAAAATATAAGCTGTCTGGAGCTACTGTATATCTTTCATTACTCTGACATACTTCATATTACATCATCATTTTTAAGTCAAGCTTTTTCCCTCCCTAAAGACTCATGTTGATGGAAATAAGTTGCCAAATTGCTGAATTGTTCAAGTAGTTTTTTAACATTCCAACTTGTCAAATGTAAATAAGGTTATACAAGGTCATGTTAAATGGAATGATGAACCACTATGAAGAGTCTGAAAAAAAAATTTTTTAGCAATAAAAGTTACAAATGTGTATTTGAGAAAATCATTTTGAAACATTTCAGGGCAACAGATTAATAAAAATCCATGTTTTGTTCAACAAATAAGAATATATTTCCTGTTTCATTTCTATGGTGGAGTGGAGGGAAAGGAAGAGAGAAAGACCTAAAGTTCCAGAGAAGCAGAAATAAAACAAAAGAAAAAAATCAGAGACAGGGCATCAGTAAACTTTGAGACTAAGCCTAACACAAAGTGAAGTATTCCTGTTATTATCTCAAAGAATTTTGTTCCTTGAATCAATTTTAATTGACTTACTAACAGTTTAAAAATGTTTCCCTCTCTTCTTGGAAGCATATGGTTTACTTTTATTTTCAACCACTAAGGTTTATTGTTTAAGGATATCCTATGGAATTTTGAGAATTTTATGTATGCATGAAGGGCGAACTTAAGGGTTGACACATTCACTCAACACCTAAAACATATCGTATTCATGAATTTACTAGATACATAGCCTCGGTGGCTCTTTGCATTTTATGCTCTTTAGATTACCTTTTGCATGTGTGTGAAATGGCCACCTAATTCCGCAGTGCCTAAAGTCAGAATCGGAATATATTTTTCGAGCCATTTTCTCCAAATAAGATACAAATTTTTGTCATACAAATATTTTATCAGGTATAATTTATGTATGAACATTGTTCAAGGCAGGAAAAATAGGAGAAATCAGTATTTTAACGACCATTCACAGTTTGCCAACCATTCCTTAAGCCTTCGGATAGCCTGTAAATGAGGATGATAGATTGGCAGGACAAGAGAGCAAGGGGGGCCTTTTTTTAATTATTGCTTATAACATCATTGTCAAGGCAATATCAGTGTACTTTATGCTTAATGGATATGATCCATCCACATGTATACCTCAAGTGTTGGAGAAATGAGAGGGTTTTGAAAGAAGAAAAGCATAGGGTTTGGCTTTCACGAATGACAATTTTGCCACTCTTGTCGAAGTATGCTCTTCTATTATAACAACTGATACCCATCAAATAATTTTCAAACACCTGCTAATGTGCTGAGCACCAGAAATGCAGCTTCCTACTATGTGCAAGGCTCTTCCCCATCTTCTATATCATTATCATCATCCTGATGGGTGACACACAGCAAAGTAGAGACTCAGGGAGGTTAGTAACTTGCTCAAGCTGTCACAGTTTATAAAGAGTAAAGCCAGGCTCTTACAGTAGGATGGTTGATGCCGGAACCCAAGTGCTTCACTTGCTATACAAACACTGTGTATCTTCCTTTGGGATTTCATTTAGTCTACTATGACCAGCTTTGCATAGACTTCTCAGAATTAATTGGGCTAGGATGCCTAAGTCAGATAACATTTACTTGACCTTGGGCAAGTTACTTAACTTCTCTGCTTTGGATTCTTCATTTGTAAAATGAGGATGTTAATTAACACCTACTTGTTGGAGGAGGTCATTGAAAGGAAAGACTGCCAGTTGACCTTCAAGCTTACTGAGAGGAAATGACTGCCAGTTGACCCTCAAGCTGGACCCAGGCAATAGGAGGCCTCTCACCCCGTCCCCTGTCCTTGGAATGTACATTCTGTCTTCTGTTCTCAACCAGAGCTGTTTCAGGGACATAGCAATAAGAAAGCAATGTGTTGTTGAGCCCTTCTGGATGGTATACATGACCAAACCCAGTAAAGGCTTCCATAAAAACTTTTCAGATTCTGGCAGGTGGGCGTGGAGATAAACTTGTCTTGTGGCTGCTCCAGATGAATTTTGTGCATAAGTTCCCTTGCTTTTTAAACCTGTCACCTATGCATCTGGAGTGGCCTGCCTGTCTCTTTGGTCTTTCCCTACCCTCTAGATATGAGTTTCAGAAGTCACCCAGGAAGCTTCCAAGTTTGGGAACCAATACCACCCTCACTGGATTGCCCTGAGAATTAAATGAGTCAGCATAGATAAAACATTAGAAAAATGTCACATACATAGAACTATTATTAAATCTTGTGAACTATTTATTATTTAGCATTGTATTCTTGTTGATTTTTAGTTTTCCAGGAGTATTTTGTTTTTGCATTTGCTTTTGTTTTAAGGTGAGGACGAGCAGAGGGAAAAGGAGAGAGAGAGAGAGAGAGAGAATCAAGCAGGCTCCGCACTGGGTGCCCAGCTTGATCTCATGACCCTGAGATCAAGACCTGAGCTGATCAAGAGTTGTACGCTTAACTGACTGAGCCACCCAGGTGCCTTTGTTTTGTTTTTGTTGTTTTTAAAGATTCTATTTATTTTAAAGAGAGAGTACAAATTGGGGGAAAGGGAAGGGAAGGAGAGAGAGAGAATCCCAAGCAGACCCTATGCTGAGTGCCAAGCCCAACATGGATCTCAGGACCTTGAACCAAAATCAAGATTAGGCTGTGGCTAGGTTTCCTTCTACCCCTGTAGGGAGCTGTCCTTTGTCCTTTGCTTCAGAACCTGAACCATTCACTCCGTCTCCAACAACGCCCCACCTTTTTCTTGGTGCTTCTCTGTATCACATTAATTAGGTCCAACAAGCTTATATTTTACCAGCTCAAAATTTAAATCTGTGCAAGAGGCCTGGCCTCCTCCCCTTGGTGGGGTGGTAGTTATACCATCCCTATGTAAGGTTGAGGATTCTTGGCCCCCATGTCACACTCATCTTGCTGCTTTTAACCATCTTCTAACTTCTCACACAAAAATGAAAAGATTTCTTTCTTGGCTTTACTAGAAGTATGTCGATTTGGTCAAGGATATTAGTGTCCCCTGCTCCCTATCAGCTTCCTCAGAGGTAGGAGGTTTCCACCTGACAGACAGTGTTTCAGTCTATATTTGGTAACATGGATTCTCATCTGTTTCCTATCAGGGCTCCCTTCGAGTGTCAGGTATCCTATCTGAGATCATGGTACTCTCCTTGGGTGACTAGGCCATTGTTTTCAGAGTTACATAGTTCTACAGCAGCAGACAGCCTCTAAGCCTCTCAGATTTTTATTTTATTTTAGTTGTATATGGGAATCAAATTATTATTTTATTTCCTTGTCATAAACAGAGTTTGAAGGAAAGCTGGCACAACTGTAGGGAACTGACAATAAAGTGATAAGTAAGATACACAGCTTCTTAGTGGCATTGTGTTTGTGAACCAGGGAAATATGAGTTTGTCCTCTTTCTGGATGGAGAGAGTAGATTTGAGACTCTTTTTGGATGATGGAGTTTGGCCTGAGATTTTTGGGTAACCCAAAAATTAGAAGATAGTTTAAAGTATTTCACTCCTTCTAAATGTACCATGATTTGTTTTGTGGCCCAGCATATGGTCTAGCTCTTCAAATTCCACCTGCACTTGAAAATAATGCATATTTTGCATTAAGAATAAGAGTGGTAACTTCTAAGCTTTTTACACATCACAGTTGAAACCAGAAGTCTCAAGAAGTTAAACTAAAAACCTGTAAAGTAAACCCAAAGAAGCACAGGAAGGAAATAATAAAAATAGGAGAAGAAATCAATGAAGTTTCACACCTCCAATAGCAAAAATCAACAAAAGAAAAAGTTGATTTGTTGAAAATTGATATCTAACAAGACTAATCAGGAAAAGAGAGAATGCACAAATATAAAAATATCAGGGCTGAGAAGGGTAAATCTCACCAGAGATCTTCCAGGCATTAAAAGTAAATAACAATATATTAAGATATTATAAAATAAGATATTTTATGCCAATAAATATGAAAATGTAGATGATACGGTTATATTTCTACAAAACAACACTTGTTAAAATCTACAGAAAGGGGTACCTGGGTGGCCTAATCAGTTAAGCATCTGATTCTTGGTTTTGGCTTAAGTCATGATCTCAGGGTGCTGAGATCAAGCCCTACTTTGGCTCCATGCTGAGTGTGGAGTCTGCTTGGGAGTCTTTCCCTCTCCCTCTGCCTCTCCCCACTGCCCTCTTGCTCTCTCTCTCAAATAAATAAATCTTTTAAAAAGTCTACAGAAAAATAGCTATTGAAATGGACCAATAATTGTCAAATATTCATAATTTCTATAGTGTAGATTAGCAACAAAGAAACTAAATCATTAATATAAAATCTTCCATAAAGAAAACTTCGGGTTCTTATAGATACACAATCTTTATTTTTTTTAAGTAAGAAATAACTCCAAACTTTTCCAGTAAAGTACAATTATTAGAGGATGAATGCATGTGGGATATTGAGCAGCCAATGAGGTGATAGAGAACAGACATTTGCCAACAGTCTTTGCCCAGCAGATACAGCCCACTTATATTGTAAAACAAAACAAAACAAAAAAACAAAAACAAAACCTAGAACAACTCAGAGCACATGAGTCCTTGTAAGAGGCAAAGATTTTTTCTCACCATGTAAACTAAAGTGTACCAAATGCTTCCTTCCTTACCTGGGATTTTGAATGTGAAGGAAGAAATACAAAGATGCAGAGAAAACTAGAGATAATTCATGGTTGTAGAGTCAATATGGTGGCCCAGACACCACAGTGATCCTAATAGACTGGTCCTGTGGTACAACTGTGGAGATATGATCTGTTTCCCAGTCGAGCAGGAATGCTGCCCATTAATCTGAGCCAAAGCTATTCATTTTCTTGTCAGATCTGTGAGCTACCTAATAACGTCATAATGAATTATTTTTCTGTTTAATTTAGCCAAAGTTCAGAGGTACACTTACATGCATTTTCTTGGTACTGTGATGTGCTATTGCTGAGCAAGTACCAGTTTCTTCCACAGCCCACTTATGCAGCATGACAGTATATTCCAGAAACCCTCATTATTTAGGATTAGTTTCGGCCATTCCCAGAATACGGTTCTGGCCTTTAGAGAATATTTATCCTTTCTCCCCTTGAAGACTCCACTACTTCCTGTCATTTTGAATCTTTCCACTGAGCTCTTTGCCAGACTTCCACTCTCATTTGGATGCCTTGTGAAAGTTTTAGGTTACTTAATTTATGACTGCACATAGATAGCACAGTCTTCAGGATGCATGTCCTTTGCATCCCAAATGGCAATAGAGATAGTATCAGAGATTTGAATGTGGTGATGTAACAGAGCATCTACATTTCTGTTTCTCTTAGCCTTGACCAATCACAAAAACAAAAAGTGAAGTTTCTAGTGCGCTATCTACTGCTACCTATTCATGCCCAGCTAGGCACTGGTAAGGACATTACTGGCAGTTTGATAGAGGTCTATACTATGAAGGGTATTGCAATTCATATAAATCTTAAAATTTAACTGTCATATCCTTCCTTATATCAAAGAATCTTAATTTATGACTGAAGTAGCAGACTGAATCAACCTAGCTAATTCTATGGGTTTCTTTCCTAGGGGGAATACTCCTGATACAATGTCACTTTCAAGCCTTCCAACTTGTCATTCATGTGAAAAATTATTAAGAGTTGAGAAAATTCAATATACCACACAAATGTTCAGCATGGCTGCTCCTAGGTTTCTTCCCACCTCTCCTATTAGGATCCAGACTCTGAATGCTTTAAAATCAGCACCATTCTCTGGCTCTGGGCTCATCCCCTGTTGAGAAACAATGTGTTCCTCACACGTCACAATGTTGCCGCAGTGCCAAACTTTACCAAGGTCAGTTCCAACCCTGCCTCCCTCAGTAGTCTACTTACTCAAGACTCCTCCAGAGTCCTTCTGAGGACATCAGAACTTTCATATATTTCATATTCCTTTCTGCTGATGAGAGGTGAATGGGCCTTGGAAATATCCTGAGTCATCCCTTTAAAACTGGAGAAATTCTACCAGACATGATATCTCCTTTCTCCTCCTTCTCTGCATTCGTGAGTATCTGACAATAAGCCCTTATAAAAGCACAGATCCTAGCCCGACAGTCTATGATAGTCTGAATTTAAAGTACAATTTTCAGTTAAATCTTTATTTAGTTCACAGTTCCTACCAAATCCTAATTTATGCAGAGTTCATGCATACTGTGATGATTAACTACATCCACCCCAGGATTCCAAGATGTGAGTTTTCTATCTTAAATTAAGACTTTTTATTTTTTTATTTTATTTTTTTAAGATTTTATTTTATTTATTTATTCATGAGAGCCACAGAGAGAGAGAAGGAGAGACATAGGCAGAGAGAGAAGCAGGCTCCATGTAGGGAGCTGGATGTGGGACTTGATCTTGGATCCCGGGATCATGCCCTGAGCCAAAGGCAGATGCTCAACTGTTGGGTCACTTAGGAATCCGAAGATATGATCTCTTAAATAATTGATTTCAGCATGATTTTTCTAAAACATATTCCCTGTTGTTGTCCCATTCTGTG
This sequence comes from Canis lupus dingo, assembly GCF_003254725.2. Lineage (NCBI taxonomy): Eukaryota > Metazoa > Chordata > Mammalia > Carnivora > Canidae > Canis > Canis lupus. Next base: position 20,735,387 of record NC_064256.1, on the reverse strand, counting down.
AATTCATATACCTTTTCTCCTAAAGTATAGGTTTGCCTTTAATAATTCCCTATATTCTTTGGGCTCTGAAGAATTAACAGGAGCAAAGCTATCTAAACTAATGTCTGAAAGTCCTCCTGAGTTCCCCTGCTTCTAGCTACCTTCTATACAACTATTAGCATTAGTACACAGAACATGTTCTGAGATTATGGCTAATAACCAGAAGAGGCTAACTCAACATCACTTGTCTTAGTCACTTTCTGTCTACCAGAAAGCAGAACCTGGGGAAAAGCTTTTGTATGCCAATACCTAATTGAAGTATGACCAGTGGGCAAAAATGAGAGGCAATGGTAGTGAAACAGGAAAAAAAAAAAAAAAAAAAAGGAAAAAATGCACTGTTGAGTTAGTTACCTCTATGTGTCACTGGTTGCTCAATCCCATAGGATTACTTGAAATACTAAATAGTAAATTTATTTTAATATAATTTAAATCCAAACTGTTAAGTTATTAGAGAACATGTTCCCTGACCACAATGATATTAAATTAAAAATCAGTAATAAAAACTGGAAACAGCCCAGTTACCCTTCAGTGGGTGAAACAAACTGTGGCACACCCATTCCATGGAGTACTACTTAGCAATGAAAATAAACTATTGACAGACACACCAACTTGGATGAATCTCTGGATAATTTATGCTAAGTGAGAAAAGCAATCCCAAATTTTACATACTGAAAGTGATTCCATTTAGATGATACTCTAGAAATTACAGAGTTATAGAAGTGGAGAACAGATTAGTATTGCCAAGGGATAAGGAGCCTAAGGCAGTGGGAGGAAAATGAGTGTGGCCATAAAAGGCAACATGAGTGATCCTGGTGGTGACGGAAGTGTTCTGCAACTTGATTGTATCAATGTCAATATTTCGGCTATTTTACAAGATATTGCCATCGAGGGGTAAAGTGTACATGGTATCTCTCTGTATGTCTTACAACTATCATGTGAATCTACAATCTCAAAATAAAAATAAGCCCTCTCCACAATTCATTAGATTATCATTATTTCACTATCACTTGGATGCTAAAACCAAGGTACAACCCCACAATCTTAAGTTCCACCTGTGTCTCATCCATTAAACTATAGATGACAACCTTGGTAATTGAAATGCTACTGCATGCCAGAAGTTTTCGCCATGCCATAAGACTCTAGGAATGGGGGTTGTTATGGCCATCTGACTTGTGAGTGAACCAGTTTCAGAATCCCATCCTGAGGGTCGGCTTTCAAGGGCCACTGGTAATACTGCAGATTGGTTCTCCACTAGGCAAAGTCTGAGACAAATGTTAAATGCCAGTACTTTATTGGGAAGGGTGATCCAGGAAGGAGAGGTGAGAGAGAGTGAGATCAAAACAGGTAAGAATCAAGAGCTAATACAAAGATGAGTTCTAAGATGGCCACCCCTGTGAATGACTGGTTATGTGCTAGTAAGAGTTCTACAGATATTCCCCAAGCTATCCACCCCCTGGCTATTCAACCAAACACTGATCTAAATACTACAGTGAAAGAACTTTGCAGATGTAATTCAGTTGATCTTAAAATAGGAAGATTGTTTTGGATTATCCAGGTGGGCATAATCTAATAACATGTGTCTTCTTAGAGGCAGATAACTTTTCATGGCTGGAAACTGGAGAGATGAAGTCATTAGAGATATGGCAAAAGGGGAGGTCAGAAAGCTTCTAAATGTGAGAAGGATTCCACATGCTATTACTGAGATGTAAGGACTGGAGAGGGGACCTACAAGCTAAGGGCATCCTCTAGGTGACAGCCAGCAAGGAAATGGGAACCTTGGACCTGTAATCACAAATCAAACAGATTCTTCCAACACCCCAAGTGAGCTTGCATTCAGATTCTCCCCAGAGCATCTGGAGAGGAGTCCTGACCCTCAGACACTTTGATTTTGGTCTTGTGTAACTAAGAGCAGAGAAGCCCATCAAGCCAACCTGAACTTGTGACCTACAGAACTTGAGATAACAAATTCATGTTGTTTTAAGTTTGTGGTGATTTGCTGAAACAGCAATAGAAAATGAGAACAATTTGCTGCCTAACAAGCAACTCAGGACTGTGTGTCTAAAGTAAGAAACAGGGTGAGGGGATAGGGTAACTGGGTGATGGGCATTAATGAGGGCACATGATGAGATGAGCACTAGGTGTTATACTATATGTTGGCAAATTGAATTTAAATAAAATTAATAAAGTAAGAAATATTTACTCATTGATTCCCATCTCATTTTAGGGAAGGTAACTCCACAGGGTGATAATTGCTCTCTACTTCTGAGTCATACACATGTGAAGGTCCTGTAGTTTCCTACCAGTTTCCCACAGCATAAGACCAATAAAAAAGCCCCGGGACAGGAAATGATTAGGTGTGAGGGGCAGGCCTGAGGTAAGGTTTTGCAGGCAACACACATAAGAGGTAGCCAGCGTCAAATTTGTTCTCCTGTTTACTCCATAAAAGTACAGACTGAACGGGAGAGAGAAGAGCAGCTTTCTTTTTCTGGATCCCAGATCTGTAATGCATCCTGCTGTGACTCTTCCAAATTTGCACAAAGGCACCATGTGTGCTGGCAGCAGTCTCGTGGCATAAGGGAGATTGTTGAGGTCAAGAAGGCAGGAGTTCAAGGTGCTTGGGGGGGGGGCGGTCATTGTTATGAACTGAATGCTTGTCTCTGAAATTCATATGTCGAAATCTTATTCTCTGTTGCGATGCTATTAGAAAGTGGGACCTTTGGGAAGACGTTAGGTCCTGAGGGTAAAGCCCTCACAGGTGGAATTAGTGCTCTTTAAAAGAGACCTCAGAGAGCTCTCTCATTCCTTCTGCCACAAGAGACATGACAAGAAGGTTGTCTGTGAACAAAGAAACTGACTCTTACTAGACACCAAATTTGCTAGCGTCTTGACCCCTGGGCTTCCCAGCCTTTAGAACTGTGAGAAATAAATCTTTGTTATGTAACCACCCTGGCTAGGGTATATTTATTACAGTAGCCCAAACAGACCAAGACTGTCATGGAAATAGATACCAGAGTAATTAAGGTTGATAATTTGACATGGCTGAGGAGAAACCTGAACCAAATAGTGACACCTGAGCCAGTGACGCCATTTGAGTAGAAGATAAGGATAATGATAGGAAGGTGGTGTCCCTGTGGAGAAGTGTCTGGCATTTTCCACCAGCTCCATGTCTTTTTATGGATGAGTTGTGAGCCTGGGCAGGCATTTTGTGAGCCCTCTGAGGCATTTTGTTTCTTGTTTTTCTGTTTTGAATCCCAGGATGCTACCCCCAAAATCCCAAAGGAGAGGTTCTTAATTGTCGCTCTTCTTTGACACAACCAAAACACATCTATGTCCAGATCATGGCTGGGTCCAGAGAACTGGCAAGGCCCAGCCTACAGACACATAATCTTCAGAAGTAGGTTGCTCTCTCCTGTGTGGTGGTAGGGGCTACTCCACAGCTTCCCTCCTCCATCCCTCCCCACGGCTCCAACCACCAAGCATTTCAGACCCCCTCTGCCTTCTACAACTTGTTTTTCTGAATCTACCACTTGCTGGTGGGATAATCTTGGGCCAATCATCTGATGAACTTTTCTTACTTCTGTTTCTTCATGTGTAAAATGGTAATAACAAAAAAAACATGACTTATAAGGCTGTGCTTTGGCTTAAATGGGTTAATATAAGTGTTGAAAACAGTGCCAGACCTAGTGTAAGTGATTACAATTAATAGTAGTAGTGGTGATGGTATCGATATTATTATTAAATAGCAAAATGTCCAAATCAACCTAAAATGTAAAGAATTGATTAAATGAATTAATAGACCCATGAAATGGAACACCATACAGTTGTTTAAAAATGCAAAGTCCTATAAGACCTATTATCTGGAGAAATTGCACAACAGATTGTCTAATATTTGTATAAAACAATACAGCAAAGGAATATATACTTAGATTTGCGTGCATATGCATAAAATTGCTCCGGAAAGATACACAAGAAGCTAATAATAGTAGCTTTTCTATTTGAGGCATAAAACTTGGCAGATGGGTGATGGTAGTGGAAGGGAGATTTTTTTCACTGCTCATTTTTATACCTTTCAACTTAAGAGCCATGCAAATGTATTATCAATTCAAAAATACAGGAAATACCTTAAAAATGAAAACATAAAAGAAGGATTCTAATTAATTCACTAGAGCTGGGGAACCCTCAGAGTCATACTGAAATCTAGGTTGCATGAAGGGCATGACCAGTCTTTTTTCTTCTCTGAGAATTTCTGATAAATTGCCAATACTGAGAGATGAGTTCTGAGACCTATCTCATGGCAAGGGTGGCATCTGCAGGACAAACTGAGAATTTATCGATTTATCTCTGCTGAGCAGAAGAGTGCTACAGTCAGGCATGGTTTCAGGTGGAACTGCTAGAAAAAGAAGTTCACAGAAGCACTGATGCAAAGACAGCAAACAAAGGCATTTTTTCATATAGGGCATCCAGGAAAAACGCTTCTATGTCTTTTGCATTTAATAGCCTCGAAGACATGGCTCCTTCTGGTGTAAAATATGGAGAATGAAGCCTATATTTTCAGAGTTGTATGGATTTGAAATAAGGTATGTGATGCTCACTGTCTAGCTCCTGGCACATTCTAGGAGTTCAGTAACTAGTAGCTATTAATATTATTAGTAGCCATTGTCAACTTGCTGCAAATCAGCCCCTTTGCCACCTTCCAAAAATGGCCAATCACACCAAGAGTGACATAATTTCTGAGATTATCCTGAAGAATCACAAAGCAGAGTCACCTGAGCAGTAATAAAGTGCCATCCAGGACCTTTCTCCCTTGTAGCAGGTGCTTTCTGGGATTCTTGAGTCCTTGCTCCAAGATTTCTCCTGATGCAGAAACTCCCTGCCTGTGTCTCCTTCTCTCACTTCTGACTTGTGCAGAGCAACTATCTCTCCCACTACACTTCTGTCAAATTAAAAAAAAAAATTTGGACTTATGTAAGTAGAGACTTTATGCAAAAAGACCATTCTAGTAGGAAGAAGGAGACTTCCTAAAAGGGAGGACAAAGCTCCCCACCATAAGATCTATAAGCCTGTCAACGGCCAGACAGAAGGACTTTGGTTTTATGAGGAGAAGAAAACAAGGCTGGAAACAACTGGAAATGGAGGAATGGGATGAGCAGGTGGCATGATCAGATGGTAGAACAGGAAATGTTGTTGAGGAGGAGTTGCTCCAATGCTTGCTTAACCTCAAGGGCCAAAGTTCAGGGCTCTGGCAGAGGGAGACAAGCCAGACTAAAGTTTGGTCAAGGTATGGAGGTGGGCATTTTTTCAATTTGGCCAACAGGAACAAGCAATTCAGCTCACCTCTTATGACAAAGGATGAAAATTTGGAGGGTCTGTATCTAGCTTTGTCTTAAGTAAACAAGGAGCTCATCCCCAAATCTTAATTTATGGTATGCGGGAAGGGTGGTTCTTTGCAGTACACATTTTCCGAACACAAGAGGCTGAGAGGATTTCTTAACCACTGCAGTTTCCCAGGAGCGCAGGACTCAGGTAGAGGGGAACACTGTCATTTCCAAACTACAACATCACATCTCACCTCTATTGCTGGATCCTTGGGGCCATTTGCTCAGCATTCTCCGCCTCTATTTCTTCACCTTTATGTATTTTTGAGGAAAAAGAATTACTAAATTATAAATTACAATACACATAGTAATATATAGTATTACATGTTATCACATATAATATATAATTATATATAAAATATACTTTATTATATCCACTTACATTTATAGATGTATAATTATATAAACATATTTATTTTTATTTTATTTTATTATCAAATATATCATTGTAGGGGTACCTAAGTGGTTCAGTTGGTTAAGTATCTGCCTTTGGCTCAGGTTGTGATCCTGGAGTCCTGTGATTGAGCCCCGCATCTGGCTCCCTGTTGATCCCGAGACTCCAGGTTCATGCCCTGAGCCAAAGGCAGACGCTTAACTGCAGAGCCATTCAGGTGTCACTAGAATATATATTTTATATGTATTATTATACATAGTAATTATAATATACTATAATATACATATTTTACTGACAAGAAAAATTTATCTCTACAATTATATTAAGTTGCACACATCATGTCTATCACCTTAAACACTTCAAGATGCCTTTCCTAAGGACATTCTTCTACATAACCATAAGAACAATATCTTACCAAAAAACTAACCTCAATTATATAACATCTTCTAATATGCAGTCCACATTCTCATTTTACTAATTACCCTCCAAGTGACTTTTATTGCTACCCCCACTCCCTGAAACAATATCCAATCTAGGTTCACACATAGCATTTGATTTTATGTCATTTAGTTCCTGGAGCTCTGCCACTCAAAGCGTGACCCATGAATCAGTATGATCAACATCACCTCGAAATGGGCTTGGAAGGCCGAGTATCAGGCCCTGCCCAGACTGCTGAATCAGAAGCAGCTTTTGAACCAGACCGCCAGGTGATCTAATTGCACTTTGAGGTCTGAGAAACGTGCTCTAGCACAGCATTTCCACTCCCCACCCCCATGATACTAAATTTGTGCTAAGTATAAAAAGTTCTCTTTTTTTCATTTCTACCTTTATAGTTACTTATCTGGAAATAAAAGTCACTTACATGCATTCTAGAATGTTTAGAAAATGGTGGTTTTATTTTCTACTTTGCCCTTTTGTGTCTGAGGGTGCTTTGATATCTTAAAAGCATTCTTTTCCTTTTCTCTCCTTTCTTTTGATAATGTAAATAATACATAAATACACTCTATTGTAAGACTTTACATGATTTAGACATCCTACAATGAAAAGTTTGCATCATCCTTTATATTTCCTATCACTTTTCTTCTCCTTCAGGGGTAGCTACTGTCAATTGATTCATATTTACCTGTATCATAAAGGGTTTAGTCAGGGAAGCAGAACCATGATAAAAATTATGGAAAGACGACATTTATTATAGGAAAGACCTTATAAAAATGCTGGAAGGGAGGAGATGAAAGTCTGGAAGGGGAGTCAGAGCACAGAATGTGGGAAGCAATGGGTAAGCCAAGTCCTGGAGCTTATAGAGAAAGCTGAGAAGCCAAGTGTGTCCGACCAGCAGTGTGGGTTCTGGAGCATGAGCTTATGGAGGAGACTATGGGAAGCTATCTTCTCTGGATAATTTCATCTCTGTGAATCCAGAGCCAAGCATCTTCTAATTAGCTCAGAGCTGCTGTTAGATATCTGGGCCAGAGATCAGAGAGACCAGATGGATGGGGAGCTTTGACACCCCCCTCCATCCGTCACCATTTCTGATACGGTAGCTTTCTGAGAGTAATGGCTGCTGTTTTGCTTCTATCTTCCAAATCTTATAGAAGTTCACTTGGCCAACTCTTAACTTGAACTGGAAAAGAAGGCACAACCCAGCACAGCATCCTACACAACTCCTTTAAATATATATATAAATAATCACTGACATTCTTTGTAGAAATGGAATCACATTGTGCATATTGTTTGCCACTTTGACTTGTCACTTCACAAAGTCTTTTGAGGTCCGACGGTGCATATTACACATGAGACCAGAGTACTTCTTTTTAGTTTTCGCATCCCCTTAAGGCAGCATTTTTTCAAAGCTTAGTGGTTCATGGGATTAACTAGTGTGTTAAAAGCACTATTAAAAAGAATCGGGTAGACTAGAATAGAAAATATAAAAGTGCGTCTCCCTCTGTAAGGATAATTATTGCTTTGTGAGAGGTTTGTTTTAGTTAAATACATGTGTGTGCTGTGGAAACAGCCTGAAATATATAGCTTGCCGTGAGTAACAGTGGTTGAGAAAACACTGCCTTGAGATTTTCTTTTTCTTTCTTCTACCACGTCCCTCCATTTTTTGGTTTCATTGTTTATTTTGACAAATGATAACCTGAGTTTAGAAAGGAACAGGACAATATCTGGGGCCAGTGGTTTTTGACATAGAGAAAAAACAGTTAAATTCACCTTTGAAAAATTATAATATGATTATAGATAGTATCTGCTCTACTCTTAGTCTGAAGTTGCTAATAAGGATTACGAGAAGGGTCTTCAGTACCCTGACAGAGGAAAGATTTATGTGATCATACAATCAAATGATGTGGCCTCCAAAGTGCAAAGAAATCTCTTTGGAGAATATTGAATTTGACAAGAGACTAATAGATTCAGTTTTTAAACTGCCAAAATCAACAGTAGAACATATGCTGATTTGTTTGGTAATAGAGACCTCTAGAGAGCTCATGTTAGAATTGCAGCAAAATCTTTTTCTTTTCTTTCTTTCTTTCTTTCTTTCTTTCTTTCTTTCTTTCTTTCTTTCTTTCTTTCTTTCTTTCTTTTTCTTTCTTCTTTTTTTAAATATATAATTTTAAAAGCTAACTTTGGTTGCCAACACAGATTTTTGGAACTCTAAAGGAATCTAGAGATCATTTAATTCTGTATATATGGATCTTCCTAAGACTTAGTACTCATGTTTAATACATCAAGCACTTTAATAAATAACACATAATGTGGTTTTCACAACAACTTTGTGAGGTAAATCCTATCACTTTCATCTTGTTTTCTTTTATTTGAAAATTTATTTTTTATTTATTATTTTTTCCAGCTTAATTGCCCTATGATTGACAGATAAAAACTGTATATTTAGGTTGTATGTTGTGATTTTTTATGGTGTACAGCATGATTTAATGTGCATATACATTATGAAATGACCATCACAATCAAGCTAATTAACATGTCCATCACATAATTACCTTTTATGTGGTAAGAACACTTAAGGTCTACTCTTAGCATATTTCAAGTATACAGCACAGTATTATGATATAAAATCACCAAGATGTACATTAGATCTCCAGAACTTATTCATCTTAGAACAAAAGCTTGTGCCCTTTGACCAACATTTCCCATTCTTCTACCTCCTGGCAATCACTGTTCTACTTTCTGGTTTTAGGAGTTCAGCTTCATTTTTTTATTCCATATTTAAGTGACATCATATAATATTTGTCTCCATGTCTGATTTATTTCACTTAGCATATAATGCCTTTCAGGTTTATTCATATTATCATAAATGGCTATTATCAAAAGGACAAGAGATAACAAGTATTGGAGAGGATGTGGAAAAAAGGGTACCTTTGTACACTAATGATGGAAATGAAATTGTTATACCATTTTAGAAAACAGCATGGAAATTCTTCAAAAAAATTAAAAGGGAAACTATCATATAATCCAGATATCCCACTTTTGGATTTATACCCAAAGGAAATAAAATCAGTATCTGGAAGAGTCATCTGCACGCCATGTCTCTTACAGCATTATTCACAGTGGCCAACATGGAAACAACCTAAGTGTTCATCAGTAGATGAATAGATAAAGAAAACATGGCATATATATATACAATGAAATATTACTTTCATTTTGTAGGATACATGAAGTCTGAGAAAGTAGAGCAATGTGTCTAAAAGAAGAAAGCTAGAAAGTGGCAGAGTTAAATCTAAAATTCAGGACTCCAGATTCTCAGGGTTGCAGTTGTTGTAGTATACAACAACAACAATATCAGAACAGTACACTTTTTTAAGTGTAGAGGACTCAGAGATCATTTAGTTCATTTTCCTCATTCTAAATAGGAAAAAGAGGCCCAGAAAGGAGGGCAAATTGTCTAGGGTCACAAAGCTAGTAAAAAACAGAGCCAAGGATGGCATTCTTGTTTCTTGGTTTTCAACCTCCAGCTATTCCAATTTTGACAAATGCCCACACTGTTGTAACTGTTGTACATCTTGAGTAAGATGTAGAACAGTTCTATATAACAGCTCTATCCCCCTCTCCAGAATTTCTCTGTGTCACTTCATAATCACTCCTTCTTCCCTGTACTCATCATCTGCAGCCACTGATTTTTCTGTCCCTAGTTTTTCCTTTTCAAAAATGTCATGTAAATGGGATCATAGAATATTGCATTTTTTGAGTTAGCTTCTTTCAGTTAGCATAATTCCTTTGAGATAAATTTGTATTATTGTATCAGGAATTTGTGCTTCTCTATTGCTGAATGGTATCCCATTGTGTGAATATAATATGATTTGGTTATCCAGTCACAAATTGAAGGATATATGAGTTGTTTCCAGTTTTTGGTGACCATAAGTAAATTTGTTATAAATATTTGATTAATTTTTGTATGAACAGGAGTATGATTATTGGGTTGTATGATAAGGATATTAGACTTTATAAGAAACTGCTAAAATGTTTTCCAAAGTGGCTATGCCATTTGCATTCTCACCAACAATTATGGGAGGTCAAGTTTTTCTGTCTCCCTCTCAGCACTCAGTATTGTCATTTTTCAAATTTTAGCCATTCTGATATATGTGTAGTGGAATCTCATTGTGCTTTTATTTACTTTTTAAAGATTTTATTTATTTATTTTAGAGAGAGCAAGCACCAGCAGTTGGGGGGTTAGGGAGGGGCAGATGGAGAGGGAAAAGCAGAGTCCCAGGGAGCCAGACTGGGGACTCAATCCCAGGACCCTGAGATCATGACCTGAGCTGGAGGTAGATGTTTAACCAACTGAGCCACCCAGCAGAGAGCCTCTGCTCTCCTTGTGCTTTTAATCTGTATATCCCTAGTGATTAACGATGATGAAAGTGTTTTCATGTACTTTTTTCCTTCTTTGGTGAACTGTATGTTCAAGTCTCTTAATCATTTTTAAAAAGATTCTATTTATTTATTTATTTATTTATTTATTTATTTATTTATTTATTTATTCATGAGAGACAGAGAGAGGCAGAGACATAGGCAGAAGGAGAAGCAGGCTACATGCAGGGAACCTGACTCGATCCCAGGACTCCAGGATCACGCCCCAGGCCGAAGGCAGGCACTAAACCGCTTAGCCACCCAGGCATCCCCTTTTTAATCATTCTTGATTGAGGAATTTGTTTAATCACTAGAGAGTTTTGAAAATTGTGATATTTTCCTTAATTCAGCTCTTTATTTAGACATAATTGAAGATTCATATGTAGTCGTAAAAATGATGGAGAGCCTATGTGTCCTTTACTCCATTTCCTTTAATTATGTCTTGCAAAACCACAGTAGAATATAGTAACCAGGATATTGACACTGATACAATCAAAATACAGAACATTTCCATCAACAAAAGGAACCTAGATGTTGCCCTTTTATATCTATATCTACCTCCCCTCTGCTACACTGCCTCCTTAACCTCTGTTGACAACTAATCTGTTTTTCATTTTTAAAATAAAACTCTTGAATTTATTTCAACAGTATTCTATAAATGGAATAATACATAAACTTTTGAGATTGGCATTTTTCATTCAGTGTAGTTTTCTGGAGATTCATCCAAGTTGTTTTGTATATTAATGGTTGTTACTTTTGTTTCATTTTCTCTATTTTCTTTTACCAATTTCTTTTATCTTTATTTCCTTTCATCTGCTTGTTGGGATTTACTTTTCTCCTTTATTTCCTAGGTTCTTAAGATGGGGCCTTAGATTTTTGACTTAAGATTTTTTGTCTCTACTTTCTAATGTATGTATTTAGTTCTATAAATTTGGTTTGATGAACCAGGATATGATCTATCTTGATATATGTTCCATGGATGCTTGAAAAAGTATGTGTATTCTGCTTTTGCTGCAAAGAGTGTTCCTTATACATCCATGAGATCCTGTTAGTTCATGGTGTTATTGAGTTCTATATTCTGTTGATTTTCTGCCTCATTGTCCTACCAATTGTTGACAGAGGTGTTACAGTCTCCAACTATAATTGTAGATTTGTCTATTTCTCCTTTGCGTTCTATCAATTTTTGTCTCACATAATTTTCAGCTCTGTTGTTTGGCTGATACTTATTTAAGGTTACTATCTTTTTTAGTAGATTGGCCCTTTTGCTGCTATATAAGCATCCTCTCTGCCTTCTGACAATGTTCTTTGATCTGAAGTCTACTTTATCTGGTATTTTATAGCTATTTCTATTTTATTCTGATTAATGTTGTATATCTTCTCCCATATTTTTGCTTTCAACTAGTCAGTATCATTATACTTGAAGTGAGATATTTTTTTATAAACAGACCATGGTAGGTTGTGTTTTATGATCCATTCTGCTTTTGCATTCTCTCTGCCAATCTCTCTTTTAATTGATAGATTTATACTATTTACATTTAATGAAATTACTCGTATGTTAAGGTTAAAGTGTGAAGTTCATTTTTTAAATTTTCTTTTTCTTCTTTTGTTTTTATTTCTTTATTTTTCTCTGCCTTATTATAGATACATTGAACCATTTTTGGAATTCCATTTTGATATATTTATCATGTTTTTGAGTGCATCCTTTTTTGTATACTTTTTAAAATGGTTGTTTTAGATAGATAGATCATATTAGATGTATCAATCATTCTGCTCTATTGCTGAGTAGCATTTCATTGTATGGATGTTTATTTATTTATAAAATCAGAATTTATTTATCCATTCACGTCTTGATGGGCTTGGTTTGGTTTCCAGCTTGGGTAATGACAAAGTTCTGTGAACATCTGTATATATGTCTTTGTTATATATATTTCTTTTCCCTTGGAGAAATAACTGATTGTGGAATGGCTGGATCACATGGGAAGTAAATGTTGAAGATTTTTAGATACCATCAAACTCTTTCTCAAAGTCCCAACAGCATTGCTTGAGAGTCTCAGTTCCTCCACATAACTGACAACACTTGATTTGGACAGTCTCCTTATTTTAGTCATTCTACTACAGATGTACTGGTATCTCATTGTGGTTTTAATTTGTATTTCCCCAATGACTAATGATATTGAGCATCTATTTATGTGTTTATTTCCATGTATCATCTTTGGTGAAGTTTCTGTTAAGATATTTTGCCTATTTCTATTAGGCTAACTTCTTACTTTTGAGTTTTGAGAATTATTTACTTATTCTGGATACAAGTCCTTCATCAGATACATGTTTTGCAATTTTTTTCTCCCACTCTGAGGGATTGCCTTTTCTTTGTCTTAACTATTTTTTTCTTTTACTTAAGTTCAATTTAGTTAACATAAACTGTATTATTAGTTTTAGGAGAGGAGTGGAATTTAGTGATTCATCAGTTGCATACAACACCCAGTGCTCATCACCCAATTACCCCACCCCCATCCATCATCTCCCTCCAGCAACCCTCAGTTTGTTCCCTATAGTTAAGAGTCTCTTATGGTTTGCCTCCCTTTCTGTTTTTATCTTATTTTTAATTTTTCCTTTCCTTCCCCTATGTTCATCTGTTTTGCTTCCTAAATTCCACATATCAGTGAAATCATATGGTATTTGTCTTTTTCTGACTGACTTTTTTCATTCAGCATAATACCTCCTAGCTCCATCCACATCATTGCAAATGGCAATATTTCATTCTTTTTGATGGCTGGGTAATATTCAAATATATATATTTATTTATATATTTCACATCTTTATCTATTCATCTGTCAATCGACATCTGAGCTCTTTCTATATTTTAGCTATTGTAGACATTGCTGCTATAAACATTGGGGTGCATGTGCTCCTTTGAATCACTGTTTTTCTATCCTTTGGCTAAATATCTAGTAGTACAACTGCTGGGTTGTAGGGTAGCTCTAATAATTTTACCTTTTTGAGGAGCCTCCATACTTTTCCAGAGTGGCTGCACCAGTTTGCATCCCTATCAATGATGTAAGAGTGTTCCCCTTTCTCTGCATCCTTGCCAGCATCTGTTGTTGCTTGTATTGTTCATGTTAGCCATTCTGACCAGTGTGAACTATTTTTTTTTAAGGGCAGAAGCCTTTTATTTTGATGGAGTTTAATTTATTACTGTGCTCTTTAATGTATTGTGCTCTTGGTGTCTTATCTAAGAAAGTTCTGCCTAATCCAAGGTCACGAGGATTTTTCTTCTATGCTTTCTTTTGGTAATTTTATACATTTAAGTTCTACCTTCTAGTCTAAGCTCTCTTTTGAGTTAATTTTTGTATAAGAGGGAGGAGTGGATTGAAGTTCATGATTTTGCATGGGGACAGCCAACTGTTTCAGCACCATTTGTTAAAAAGCTATCCTTTCTCCACTGCATTGCCTTTGTGGTTTTGGAAAAGAAACAAACAACCAAAAAATAAAAACTCAGTTATCTATATATATAGGCTTATTTCTGGAATCTCTATACCGGGGTTGGCAAACTATGGCCTGTGGGTCAAATATGAATAGCCACCTGTATTTCTAATGTCTGTAGGCTGAGAAAGCTTTTTACATTTTTTTTTTTTATAAAACCTGTACTGTTCTAGTTGTTTTATTTATTTATTTATTTAATTTTTATTTATTTATGATAGTCATAGAGAGAGAGAGAGAGGCAGAGACATAGGCAGAGGGAGAAGCAGGCTCCATGCACTGGGAGCCCGATGTGGGATTCGATTCCGGGTCTCCAGGATCGCGCCCTGAGCCAAAGGCAGGCGCCAAACCGCTGCGCCACCCAGGGTTCCCAGCTTTTTACATTTTTAAATGGCTTCATTTCAAATGGTTCTGTAGATACTTATATAAAAGCTTCAATTTTACTTCTTAGCCCTAAGCCTAAAATATTTAACATATGTGGCCTTTTCTTTTGAAGATTTATTTATTTATAATAAATAAAAGTAAATATTTATAAATTATTATGATTATTTATTATAATTTATTATAATTATAATTATTTATAAATTATTAATTCATTTATTTGAAAGAGAGAGACACACAAAGAGACACACAAATGAGGGAGAGGTGGCTGTGGAGAGGCAGAGGGAGAGAAAGTATCCCGAAGCAGACTCTTTGCTGAGTGCTGAGCCCTCTGCAGGGCTCAATCCCACGACCCTGAGGTCATGACCTGAGTTGAAACTAAGAGTTGGCAGCTTAACTGACCAACTGCCCAGGCACTTCACATATCCCATTGATCTGTCTACTTTTACACAAGTACCATGCTATTTTAATTATTATAGATTTCTAATAATTTTTGAAATCAAATAGTATTAGCCTTTTTAGATAGCACAACTTTTCCATTTTGATGAAGTTCAATTAACTAATTTTTTTCTACTACAGATGGTGCTTTTGATGAAGTATGTAAAAATTCTTTGCCTAACTCAAGATATAAAACATTGTATGGTCTTATTCATTTGGGGAATATAAATAATAGTGAAAGGGAATAGAAGGGAAGGGAGAAGAAATGGGTAGGAAATATCAGAAAGGGAGACAGAACATGAAGACTCCTAACTCTGGGAAACGAACTAGGGGTGGTGGAAGGGGAGGAGGGCAGGGGGTGGGGGTGAATGGGTGACGGGCACTGAGGGGGGGCACTTGACGGGATGAGCACTGGGTGTTATTCTGTATGTTGGCAAATTGAACACCAATAAAAAATAAATTTATTATTTAAAAAAATCCTATCACCTGAAAATAAAGACAACTTTACTTTTTCTCTAATTTGGATGCCTATTATATCTTTAACTTGGCTGAATGGTATATCTAAGACACCCAGTACTATGTTGAATAAGAGTGGTAAGAGTCAGCATCCTTGTCTTATTCCTGACCTTAGAAGAAAAGCTTTCAACTTTACACCGTTAAGTACGATGTTGGCTGTGGACTTGTCATATACAGCCTTTATTATGCTGAACTATGTTCTTTCTATACCCAATCTGTTGAGAGTTTTTATCATGGATGACTGTTGTATTTTGTCACATACTTTTTCTGCATCTATTGAGATGTTCGTGTGATTTTCACCTTTCATTCTATTAATGTGACATGTCACATTTATTGATGTATATATGTTGAACTATCCGTATACTCCAGGAATAATTTCAACCTGGTTATGCTGTATTATCCTTTTAATGTGTTGCTGAATTTAATTTTCTAACATTTTCTTGCAAAGTTTACACCTATATTTGTTTTCCTTTTTTGTAGTGTCCTTATCTGGTTTTGGCGTTACAGTAATGCTAGCCTTGTAAGTGAGTTTGGAAGTGTTCCTACCTTTTCAATTTTTTTGCAAGAGTTTGAGCAAGATAGTTACTAATTCCTCTTTAAATGTTTGATAGAATTTATTAGGGAAACTATCTGGTCCTGGGCTTTTCTTTGTTGGGAGATTATTTTCACTACTGATTCAATCTCCCCACTCATTGATCGGTTTTTTTTTTTATTTCTTCATAATTCAGTCTTGGTAGGTTGTATGTTTCTAAGAATTTGTTTATTCTAAGTTACCCAATTTGTTGGTGTATAACTGTTTGTAGGGGTCTCTTGTAACTTTTTGTATTTCTGTGGTATCATTTGTAATGTCTCCTCTGTCATTTTTAATTTTTTTTTTGAGACTCCTCTCTTTTTCACTTAGTCTGAATGAAGTTTTGTTATTTTGTTAATGTTTTCAAAACCCAGCTTTTAGTTTTGCTGATCTTTTCTATTGTTTTCCTGATCTCCATTTCATTTATTTATGCTCTTATCTTTGTTATTTTCTTCCTTCTACTAATTTGGATTTAGTTTTTTCTTTTTCTTTGAGAAGTTAAGTTAGATTTTTTGAGATCTTTCTTTTTTCTTAGTGTAGCCATTTATCACTATAAACTTTCTTTGAATTATTGCTTTTGCTACATTCTGTAAGTTTTGGTATTTTGTGTTTCCATTTTCTTTGTTTTAAGATGTTTTTTTAAATTTCTCTTTCGATTTTTTCTTTGGCCTATTGGTCAATTTGTATAGGTCTATTTGATCTAAAAAATAATTCAAATTTTGTGTTTCCTTATTGATTTTCTGACCTATTCATTATTTAAAATAGGGTATTGAAGTCCCAAACTATTATTGTATTGTTAATTTCCCCTCAGATCTGTTAGAATTTGCTGAATATATTTAGGGGCTCTAATGTTGGGTGCATACATATTTACAATAGTTGTATCTTCTTGGTGAGTTGATATTACATGATGACCTACTTTGTTCTTCTTACCATTTTTCGCTTAAAGTATATTTTGTCTGATATAGATATAGCTAACCTCACTTTCTTTTGGTTTTCACTTGCATGGAATATTTTTGCTAATCCCTTCACTTTGAGTCTGAAAATGTCCTTAAAGCCAAAGTGACTCTCTCGATGGCAGCATATAGTTGGGTCTCATTTTTTAATTCATCCAGCCATTCTGTGGCTTTTGATTAGGTAGATCAATCCATTTACTTTTAGAGTAATTATTGATATATAAGGACTTGCCAAGACCATGTTATTGATTGCTTTCTGACTGTTTTGTAGTTATATCATTTCTTTTTTCCTCTCTGGGAGCCTATTTTTATGGATTGGTGATTTTCCATGCTGGTATGCTCTGATTCTCTCCTCTTTGTCATTTGTGAATCTACTATGTTTTTGATCTGTAGTTATTATGATGCTTACATTAAAATGTATTATAAATTAAGAGTTCATATTATTCTTGTAGCAATTTAACTTTGATTATATACAAATACCACCCCCTCTTCTTTTCCTTTTTATTTTTTTGATGTCACAGTATCCTTCTTTTTGTATTGTGTATTCATCAACTAATTATAAGAGCTAATTCTTATTACTCTTTCCCTTTAATCTTAAATTATAGTTAAGTGGTTAACACACTGTCATCTTACAGAATTAGAGCTTTCCATGTCTGGCTGAATATTTAAGAAAAAAAGAAGAGCAAATTATATGCAAAATAAGCAGAAAAAAAGAAATAATAAAAATTATGGCAGAAATCAATGAAATCAATAGAAAAATAATCCAATAGCTGGATCTTTGAAAAATTCAATAAAGTGGACAAGCCTCTGGCCAGCCTCACCAAGAAAAAAAAAAAAGGAGGCGAATTGCTAATATCATAATTGAAAGAGAAGATACCACTACAGATTGCCCTAACATCAAAGGGGTAAAAAGAAATTCCATGAACATTAGGCCCACAAATTTGATAACCTAGATGAAACTGATGAGTTATTTGAAAGCTATAATCTGCCAAAACACACACAGGAAAAAATACACAATCTAAATAGGCCTGTATCTAGTAAAGAAACTGAATCAATAATTGATCACTTTCCAAAAATTAAAGTGCCAAGACCAAATGGGTTCACTGCTGAATTCTATCAAACATTTAAGGAGGAAGAAATTACACCAATACAATCCCTTTCAGAATACAGAAACAGAGGGAGTATTTCCAAACTAATTTTATGAAGCCAACGTTTCCTAAAATTAAAACCAAAGACATTAAGAGAAAGGGAAATTATAGACCAATATCTCTCATGAACATAGATGCAAAAATCTTCTGTAAACTTGAAGGTAGACCAATAGGAATTACAAAATCTGAACAACAGTCAAAAAGGCAGTTAAAAAAATGATCAGAACTTTAGGAACCTATGGAACAAAAGTATAAGATGTAACATCAGTCATCAGAGTCTCAGAAGAAGAGGGGAAAAATGTGTGGGGCTGAGAAATTTTTGAACAAAAAAATGGTGAAAAACTTCCTAAATCTGGTAAAATACAATCGATAGATTCAAGAAACATCTTCACAAACAAGACGAACCCAAAGAAGTCCATTCCCAGACATATCATAATCAAAATTCTGAAAACTAAGAGCAAAAAAAAAAAAAAAAACTAAACTAAAAGATAGAAAAAGTACATTTCAAATAATAGAATTCAAATAACAGTGAAATTATTATCAGAAATGATAGGAGTTAGAAGGAAATGGCCAAATACATTCAGTTGCTGAAAGAAAAGAACTATAAACTCAGAATTCTATATTTATCAAAAATATATTTTAAGAATAAATAAAGTGTATTTTACTTATAGAAGAAATAAAAACTTTTCAAATGAAGAAAAGTAAAAGAAATTGTTACCAGCAGACTTGACCTAAAAGAACTGCTGAAATAAATTATTCCAAGAGAAAGAAAATAATAATAGAAAGAAAACTAGAACATCAAGAATAAAGAAAGCCACAGAATGGGTAATATATGGGTAAATAAAATAAAATGTCATTCTCCTTATAAGTTTTAAAAATTATTATTAGTCAATTGAAAGTATAACTATAATATTGTCTAATATGTAAATACATAATTAAATAACATTAACTGAATGGATAAAAACTATGATCAAACTGTATGCTATTAGCAAGCAATTTTATTCATTTATTATTGAAGTACAGTTGACACACACTGTAACATTAGTTTTAAGTGTATAACATAGTGATTTAACAACTGTATATGTTATACTATGCTTACCACAAGTGTAGTTACCATCTGTCACCATATAACACTACTGCAGTGCTATTAACTACATTCCCTATGCTGTACCTTTGCTTCTTTTTATCCCCGTGACTTACTCATTCCATAAGTGCAAGTCTATATCTCCCACTCCCTTTCAGCTATTTTGTCCACACCCACAATCCTCTTCCCTCTGGGAACCACCAATTTGTTTTCTGTATTTACCCTCGAGGTCCATCCATGTTGTCACGAATGGCAAGATCTCACATACATACACACCACACCACATCATCTTTATCTACTTGTCTATTGATAAATACTTAGGTTGCTTCTATATCTTAGTTATTGTAAATAATGTTGCAATAAACATAGGGGCACATATCTTTCTGAATTAGTGTTTTTGTTTTAATTGGATAAATACCCAGTAATGAAATTACTAGATCATATGATAGTTCTATATTTAATTTTTTGAGCAACCTCCAGACTGTTCTCCCTAGTGGTGCACCAATTTACATTCTTACCACCAGTACATGAGGGTTCTTTTTTCTCTACATTCTTGACTACACTTGTTATTTCTTTCTTTCTTTTTTTTTTTTTTTATTCTAGCCATTCTGACTGTGAGAGTGACATCTTATTGTGGTTTTTATTTGCATTTCTCTGATTCTTAGTTATGCTGAGCATCTTTTCAGGAAATTCATTTCATTTTATTTTTTAAATATTTTATTTATTTATTTGTGAGAGTCACACACAGAGACAAGTAGAGGCAGAGGGAGAAGCAGGCTCCCCACAGGGAGCCCGAAGTGGGACTCGATCCCCGGGCCCAGAATCAGACCCTGAGCCAAAGGCAGACACTCAACCATTGAGCACCCAGGCGTCCCAGGAAATTCATTTTAAATATAATGATATAGTTAAGTTAAAAGTAAAAAGGTAGAAAAAGTATACCTTTAAAATATTAATAAAATAAAGTGAGAATGGCTATATTAATATTAGGTAAAGTAGACTTCAGATCAAAGAAGAAGCAACACATTACATAATAACAAGGGTCAATCCACCAAAAATGACAACACAATTCTCAGTGTGTATACACCAAACAGCCAAGCTTCAAATACATAAAGCAAAACCCTAAAGAAGTAGAAAAGAACAATAGACAGACTAATTTACAATTGCAACTGGAGACTTCAGTGCTTAGTAGTTGATATACCTAGCAGAAAGAAAATCAGCATGGATATAGCAGAATTGAAAAATGCCATCAGGGGATCCCTGGGTGGTGCAGCGGTTTAGCGCCTGCCTTTGGCCCAGGGCGTGATCCTGGAGACCCAGGATCGAGTCTCACGTTGGGCTCCCGGTGCATGGAGCCTGCTTCTCCCTCTGCCTATGTCTCTGCCTCTCTCTCTCTCTCTCACTGTGTGCCTATCATAAATAAATAAAATAAAATAAATAATGAAAAATGCCATCAATCAGTGAGCTCTGATTGATGTTTATGGAACATGCCACTCGGCAACAACAAAATACGAGTTCTTTTCAATTGCACACAGAATATTAACCAAGACCATCTTTGGTTTTACTACAAGCCTCGGCAAACTTAAATGAATTGAAATCATGTAAAATATGTTCTTTGACTAGAAGGGAATCAAAATAGAAGTGCATCAGAAAGAAAACAGAAATATCTTTAAACACTTTTAAGTTTATCCACATACTTTTAAATAAGCCATGAGTCAGAGAACTCTGAAAGGAAATACAAAATTACACTGAAGTAAATAAACATGAAAATAAACATATCAGAATGAATGTGGGGGTGCAGCCAAACTGCTTAGAAGGAAATTTTTAGCACCAAATGCTAAGATTAGAAAAAAAAGGAAAACTCATAAATCAATAAATTTATCTTCTACCTCAGGAAGTTAGAAAGGAGGAGCAAAATTAATACAAGCAGAAGGAAAGAAATAATTAAGACATGAGACATCAATGGATTGAAAACAGAAAGACAGTAGAGAAAAATCAATCAAATCCAAAGCTGGGAGGATGTGGAGAAAAGGGAACCCTCTTACACTGTTGGTGGGAATGTGAACTGGTGCAGCCACTGTGGAAAACTGTGTGGAGGTTCCTCAAACAGTTAAAAATATACCTGCCCTACGACCCAGCAATTGCACTGTTGGGGATTTACCCCAAAGATACAAATGCAATGAAACGCTGGGACACCTGCACCCCGATGTTTCTAGCAGCAATGGCCACGATAGCCAAACTGTGGAAGGAGCCTCGGTGTCCAACGAAAGATGAATGGATAAAGAAGATGTGGTTTATGTATACAATGGAATATTACTCAGCTATTAGAAATGACAAATACCCACCATTTGCTTCAACGTGGATGGAACTGGAGGGTATTATGCTGAGTGAAGTAAGTCAGTCGGAGAAGGACAAACATTATATGTTCTCATTCATTTGGGGAATATAAATAATAGTGAAAGGGAAAATAAGGGAAGGGAGAAGAAATGTGTGGGAAATATCAGAAAGGGAGACAGAACATAAAGACTGCTAACTCTGGGAAACGAACTAGGGGTGGTAGAAGGGGAGGAGGGCGGGGGGTGGGAGTGAATGGGTGACAGGCACTGGGTGTTATTCTGTATGTTAGTAAATTGAACACCAATAAAAAAAAAAAAAAAAAAAAATCCAAAGCTGGTTGCTTAAAAGTATCAATGGAACTGATAAACTCATAATAGGTCCGACAGAGAAAAAGAAAGAAAAGATGCAAATTACCAATGTTAAGCACAAGAAAGGGAATATCACTGCAAACCCTGCACAGATTAAATGGGTACTAAGGGAACACTACGATTGACTGTACACACATACATTTGATTACTTAGATGAAATGAATCAATTCCCAGAAAACCACAACCTATTGAAATTCACTAGAACTGAAACAGATAATCTGAATAGTCTCATAATTACCAAATAAATTTAGAAATTACATAGCTCCAGAAAAAGAAATCTGCAAGCCAAGATGGTTTCAATAGACATTTCCATCAAACATTTAAACTAGAGTTAATACCTTCTATATAATCTTTTTTTAATCTTTTTTTGAAAAATAAAAGAGGAGAAAGCATCTCCAAACTCACTTTATGAAGGTAATATTACCCTCATACCAGAATTAGATAAAATAAGAAAACTACAAACATAAAAGTTTTCAATAAAACATTAGCAATTATATCCAACAATATATAAGTATTCTGTATCTTATATATGTAATATATGCATACATATGAAATGTATAGCTTATGATATAAAAATTATGTATCACAAATAAGCAAGAGTCATTCCAGAAATAAAAGGCTCATTCAATATTTGAAAATCAATGTAATTTGACATATTAACACTTTTAAAAAGAAACCCCACACAATTATATCAATTGGCACAGAAAAAGCACTGAAAAAATATTTAACATCCATTCATGATAAAATTCTCAGAAAACTAGGAATAAAGGGACATCTTCTCAACCTCATAATAAGCATCTAGAGGGGCACCTGGGTGGCTCCGTTGGTTAAGCATCTGCCTTCAGGTCAGGTCATGATATAAGGTCCTGGGGTCGAACAACCCAAGTTGGGCTCCTTGCTCAGTGGGAATCTGCTTCTCCCTCTGCCCCTCCCCCACGCATCCTCTCTTTCAAATAAATAAATAAAATCTCTAAAAATATATTTTTTAAAAAGAATAATGAAGTTGGAGAAATCAGACTACCTTGATATAAGTCTTACTCTGTGGCTGCAGTAATCAAGACAGGTTTACAGAGGCATAGACATATAGATCAATGGAGGAGAATAGACAACATAAAAATAGACCTATACAAGTATGGCCAACAGATTTTTGACAGAGGTACAAAACCAATGCAATGAAGAAAAGATAGTATTATTAACACATGGTCCTGGGATAAGTGGACATTCACAGCAAGAAAGGTAAACTATGATGTAAACCTGCCAGGGATCCCTGGGTGGCACAGCGGTTTGGCGCTTGCCTTTGGCCCCTGGCGCAATCCTGGAGACCCGGGATTGAATCCCACGTCGGGCTCCCGGTGCATGGAGCCTGCTTCTCCTTCTGCCTGTGTCTCTGCCTCTCTCTCTGTGTGTGACTATTATAAATAAATTTAAAAAAAAAATTTTAAAAATGATGTAAACCTGCCAGCTTACACAAAAATTAACTCAAAATGGAACATAATGGAACATGTAAAAAAAAAATTTAAAAAAAGAGAACATGTAAAACTATAATACTTTTAGAGGAAATCTTTTAGAGAAAAATCTTTGTGACCTAGGGCTAAGAAAAAATTCTTAGCTATGACATCAAAAGCACAACCCACAGAATAAACACTGATAAATTGGACTTCATCAAAACTAAAAACTTTAGCTCTATGAAAAATCCCATTTTAAGAGGTTAAAAAGACAAGCCACAAACTGGGAAAGCATACCTGCAAATTACATACCTGACAAAGCATTTGCATCCAAGAGCTGTAAAGAACTCCCCGAGTTTAACAATAAAAACACAAATAATCCAATTAGAAAAAGACTGAAATGGACTCTTAACCAAAGAGGGAGTCTGGGGGCACCTGGATGGCTCAGTGGGGTAAGCATCTGACTTCAGCTGAGATCATGATCTCAGGGTCCTAAGGATGGAGCCCCAAGCAGGGCTCTGCCTTGTGGAGAGTCTGCTTCTTCCTCTCCCTCTGCACCTCTTTCTCTAACCCTCCTCTCACTTGTACTCTCTCTCTCTCTCAAAAAAAAATAAATAAATAAAATATTTTTTTTAAAAGAGAGGGAATATGGGTTGCAAATATACCTATAAAGAGCTGTTCAATATCATTCACCATGCTGAGTGATGAAAAGCCAATATTTAAGATTTACATACCATATGATTCCATTCATATAATTTTGAAATGACAAAATTATAGAGATGGAGAACAGATTAGTGGTTGTCTGGGGTTAAGGAGGTAGGTGGCAAGGGGTATGATTATAAAAGTGTAGCACAGTGGAGGACCTTTGAGATGATGGAACATATCTTCTGTATCTTGATTGAGATGGTAGCTATATGAATCTTCCATGAATTCCATAGAACCACAAAATGTAGTACAAAATGTAAAAACTGGTGGAACCTAATAAGGTCTGTATCTAGTCAACTGTGCCAATATCAACTCCCTAGTTTTCATATTATACAATGTTACTCTTAGGGGAAGTTGGGTGAAGGATATACAGGATCTTTTTGTACATTTTTTGCGACTTCTTATGAGTCTATAATTATTTTACAGATGTGTCACTAGGAACTGCTGAGCTGCCACTGCTACTGCCGCTGCAGCAACAATTTCAAGCCAGTGACTCTGAAAACCTAGATGAAATGGGCACAGTTGTAGAAAAATATCACTTACCAAAATTGACTCAAGAAGAAAAAGAAAGTCTAAATTGCTCATCTATACACATTTAAGAAATGAATCAAAGATATAATATATTTTTCCACAATATAAAAACACCGAATAAATTCTATAAATGTTCTTCCTAACATAGTAAGTTTTACCTTTTTATTTCCTTTATATACTCTTGGGCATTTTCCCTGAAACTACTGATATTTCTGATCCTATATCTAGTAATCTTAACATTTAAAATTCAATTACATTTTAACAGATAATATAGAGAAAATCTTATCTGGGAAGATAAAAGAATGCCAAGTTTCTAGTTAGGAGGTCAGGCTTTTTCTTTATCCTTTGAGCTTTTCTCTGTTCCTTTTTTATTGCAACCATCCATTCTGTTTATTTTTGTTGGAATAGCAGAGGTATTTTGGTTGAAGGCTACATGAAGCCCATTTGTCCCTATATACATAGTCTAATATCCTATCTCTTGGAGGTTACCCATCTGTAAGATGGTTATAATGCTTCTCGTGTCCATAATAAATGGAGGGGATTGTCTTTTTTTTCTTTCTTTTCTAATAGATTTCTTGATATATGGGGTTTTTTTTCTATTTCTTTCCAGTCCATTCTGGTATGCAATAATCTTCTTTCTATCTTTCAGTAGACAAAGTCTGCCCTAACTATATTTATCTCAACTGGGACATTATTACATCCCACCCTCACTTTTAGTTGCTCCTGTAACTGTGATTCTTTCCTGGGGAGATGTTGCCTTATAAATGTTCCAATCTTCATTTCATCTATGCTTGTTTGAACAATTTGTCTTATAAGCATATATTATGCCCATGCTATCTCTCCTAGTTTCATCAGTATTGTTTTGTTTTTCTATAATCCTTCCATGTTTTAGCTCTTAAATTGTTTTTTTTTTTTAATTTTTATTTATTTATGATAGTCACAGAGAGAGAGAGAGGCGCAGAGACACAGGCAGAGGGAGAAGCAGGCTCCATGCACCGGGAGCCCGATGTGGGATTCGATCCCGGGTCTCCAGGATCACGCCCTGGGCCAAAGGCAGGCGCCAAACCTCTGCGCCACCCAGGGATCCCTAGCTCTTAAATTGTTATTGGCCATCTAATTTTTCATCCTGCAAATATCTGCCTTTGGCCTCCCTTTGTTTTAACTTTAGTAATATCAATATGGAACGGGATATCCATAGATCCATTTATTGCCATGTGGTTTATAATTTTCCAACTTCATGTCTGAATCCTTTCACAATACATTGTAATTATCAATATTATCTGTTACCACTTTATTTGATATATTATATATTCATTATTCTGTGGTTGAGCCTATCTTATGTCTATTACAGGATAGATTTTTCACTAATTGTGGCTAGTCACTTTGTAATTCCTGGCATCTGGGTTGTTGAAATCCCCATTGAGTGTCATCTGACCAGCCCAGAACCCCCTGGGTCATTATCTTCATCACAATATTTATGATATGCAGCACCATCTGCTTGGAAACACAGGGTTCTTTCTTCTGTTTTTTTTTTTTTTTTCCCAAATACTGTCTAGATCCTGTACTACTTCCAATCATAATCATCACATCCTTTTACTGTCTAGTTTTCTCTTCTCTAGTTGGTCTAAACATGGGAGCAGGGAATCAACCCTCCTATTTTATGTATAAACATAACTTTACACCGATTTTCTTTATATAATCATGCCTGCCTAGTTTGTTAACCTGGTAAATTTTCCTTTTACTGAGTTAAAACCTTCTACATTTATTCATGGTTTAAAATTACTAATGAATTTCTTTCAGCTCCTGCCCTCAAATTCTGTTTCACTTTAGTCTTGTGCTCACATACAGGAGCATATCACTCTAAAAATGTGATGCTGTGCATATATACATAAGGCCAACAGAGACTCAGAAGAACCTTTATGTTCCGAAGGTGAGGAAAGGTCAGGCTCAAGTTTAATTACAATCCCGGAGGAGAAAATGTCATGTCATTATGTGGATAAATACATGTTAGTGTCAGTTAGGTTAAAAAATGTATAAACATAATTTGTGATATTTTTCTTGCTAAATCAAACAGACACACCAAGAGTTTCAAAAACATGGCCCCAAATATTGAGAGCAGTGAGGAGTGGGGAGATACTGGTTTGATATTAAGAGATTCAAGAAAGCTAAATTGTGTTTGGTTGATTAGCTTGCTCATGGAAAGTTAAGAAAACCTAAATAAGCCTCAAAGTGGGGGGTTGGACTGAAGCAGGGTCACAGGGCAGCCGTCTTGTGAGCACAAAGATACTGAAGAATACATAAAGTGCAAGAATATGATGGTTACTGGCTACTGAAAATTCACTGGGCATCTGGCCCCAAATTCAGTATATTATATGTACTCTTTCTTATTATTAGGTTCTTGAATTAGACTCTTGAATATAATTCTTCAAAAGGGGCAGGTTTGTGCATATGAACACACTACTGCTCCCAGAACCTACAGATCATTTACCCATATAACACAGAGAAAATGTGAAGCCATTCAGTACTTTCTATAGACCTGGGTGACTATGTCTTTGGTACAGGGTCATCAGACATTATTAAGCTTTTCTGCTGAGCTATTCCACTGGCGACTCAGCATTCACTTTTCAATGTATGTCTCTCAGAAAAACCCAAAATCAACAAGTGAAAGTTCTCAGTTTGTCCTGCAGATGCCACCAAAACCACAGACTATCTCTCTTGCCCTTCAGCTGTGATCTCTCAAGCTGCCATAGACCAGAAATTCTGGAAGATAGAAGAAAGCAATTTATGGGGCTGGTGGTTCATAGTCATAAACCTATGTGTGTTTAGAGTTCTGTAGCTCCAAGATATAGATTAGGATTGTATTTTTCCTTTTAAAAAAATCATTTCTAACTTTTTGAATAGAGAATATTTACATGATGAAAAGATCAGAAAGCATGAAAAGGTATATAATAGTCTCCCTCCTACTGTGGCCCCCATCTGCCTAGTTCTTATTCATGATGCCTTGAAATAGGTAACCACAGCTAATAGTCTACTGTATCATTCCAGGGAGTTTTAATGCATATGTATGAAC
The DNA here is from genome assembly GCF_003254725.2 of Canis lupus dingo. NCBI lineage: Eukaryota > Metazoa > Chordata > Mammalia > Carnivora > Canidae > Canis > Canis lupus. Next base: position 20,707,704 of record NC_064256.1, on the reverse strand, counting down.
AAATATAAATATACAATTTACCTCCTTTAATCATGTAAATGGTAGCATATGATACAGACTATTCTATACTTCAGAGATTTTTTTTAAAGATTTTAAAATTCTATTTGAGAGAGAGATAGGGGTTGGGAAAGGCAGAGGGAGAGGGAGATAAAGTCTTAAGAAGACTCCATGCTAAGCACAGAGCCCCAAGTGGGGCTGGATCCCACAGCTTTGAGACCATGATCTGAGCCAAAACCAAGAGTCAGACACTTAACTGACTGAGCCATCTAAGCGCCCCTATAATTTTTTTCCCACATAAACCTATATATGAGTTTTTTATAAAGAGCTTCCTTACATTTTTTAAAGAACTTTATAGTATTGTGTTATTTGAATGTACAAGGATTTATTGATAGGTATTTAGGTTGATCCCAATTTTATTGTTGTAATTGCTTAACAATAATAAAAATAGCAATCTATTATTTTTCTACTGTTGCCATAACAAGTTATCACAAACTTAGTGTCTTAAACAACCCCAATTATTATCTAATGTTCTATAGATCAGAAGTCGGGAGGAATTTGGCTGGGCTCTCTGCTCAGGGACCAATGAGGAGAAAATCAAGTTGCTGGCTTAGCTGGGCTCTTACTTACCCCACCCCGAGGCTCCACCTCCTGGTTCATTCAGTGTGTGGGCAGATTTTAGTTCTTGGAGTTGTGGGACCAAGTTTCCTGTTTCTTTGTGGGCTGGAAGCCAGGAGCCCCGCCCTGATCCCCAGGGAGTCTCATTCCCCCAGGCCCTCCTTCTCCCTAACCAATAAGGGCACAGCACCAAGTTCTCCTTGCTCTAGGAATGAGTTAGGAGCAGATGGGGCTAGGCAGGGAAAGATAAGGGAAAGTCCCCTGAGTCAGGCCCCCACCCATCCCAAGAAAACAGAGATAAGACAATAAAAACAAAAAATAAATCTGGCTCCCTAGCTCCAAAACGTTAGGGAGTATTCCCCTTTAATGGCCACTAAGTAATCACAGAAACTCAGACTACAAATAAATATGTCATTAAGATGTTATTAATAGTCCTGCTTAAACCAAGAGGGCACAAGAATCTCAAGGCCATAGGCTACCTGACTTGGCTCAGGGATATCCCAGATGTAGAGAAATGCTATGGAGGAGATATTAACCAGAGAGAAAGGAACACCTTGTTTGTGCTCAGGATATTTACAAAAAAAAAAAAAAAAAAATCTTGTTTGTTACAAATCCATCAAGTTTGTTCTAAATATAGACATGATATTTACAAATCCACCCTCAGTGGCAACCCTGTCAGGGACCCCTTTCACTTTCCAGTGCGTTCTCTGTTTCTCGGCTTAATAAATTTCTGTTGCTTTGCTCACTCTCTGTATTCCGCGAGATTCATTCTTCAACTCCACGAGACAAGCACCAAGCTCTCCCACGTCGTTGTCCTCAGAGCTTGGAATCTTTATGACTTCCCTTTCTGCCCTCAGCAGGAGAAAGCTCTCTGCTTTTAAGGAGTCGTGTAATTGGATCAAACCCACCCGGATACTCTCCCTATCATTTAGAAATTCTACTTAACCAGGGCACCTCCGGTTCAGTGGTTGAGTGTCTGCCTTTGGCTCAGGTCACGATCCCAGGGTCCTCGGATTGAGTCCCACATTGGGCTCCCCGCAGGGAGCCTGCTACTCCTTCTCCCTATGTCTCTGCCTCTCTGTGTGTCTCTCATGAATAAGTAAATAAAATCTTTTAAAAAAGAAATTCTACTTACACTTACCACTCATCCTGCATTTACAGATGTGCGTAATTTATATCACATATCCTCTTACAACCCATTACATTAGATTATTTCCATTTTACAGAGCAAGAGCCAGAGCCCAATAGAGGGTGTCCACTGCCGAGGCCCCTCTGAGCCTTCCCCGCTTGGACATCAGGCTCCCATGGCACCCTCACAGCCCTGGCTCCCAGATGGTGCTCCCAGAGGGCTAGGAGAGCAGGGTGGAGGGCCACCCGTGTGGACTATAGATAAATTAGAGCTCAGGTCTGGGGTTTGCTGTGACACACTTGCTACTGAGCACAGGAACCTGGCTGGACAGGGGATGGCATCTGGGGGCTCATCATACTATGTATGTTAACAAGCAGTGCAAAATGTCTAAAATTAAATGCACAACATTCAGAAATACAAAAAAAAAAAAAAGGGTGGTGGAGCCAAATGCAGTCACTCTGTCCTCAGACGTGTGCTCTTGGGCATGCCCCCCTCCTGCCTGTTGCACATGGAGCTGCAGTGAATAATTCTTGAATGTTAGTCATTGCAGCAGCTAGAGTCCTGCAAGAGACAGGATATGTTCCAAAGAGTTTAACTGAAGAGAGTATAATGAAGTGATTATTTACAGAGGGATGGATAAGATTAAGGGAATCCACAAAGGAGGGTGGAGACCAGAGAAGAGCTAAATACAGGTGGTTTAGCATCTCTGGGTCTGAAGCGAAAGGGAAGAAAACTATGTTATCTGGGGCTGGCAAGAACTGGGACTGTGGAAGACAGAAGCTGTGGAAGTTTCAGTGCCAAGAGTTGTGACTGTAGAGGGACAAGCCATTGCCAGAATCACAGCGAGGCAGGGAGAAAGTAGGGAAGAGTAACGATAAGTTTGTGGCCTTTCTTTTTTTTTTTTTAAGATTTTATTTATTTATTCACGAGAACCACACACACACACACACACAGAGGCAGGGACACAGGCAGAAGGAGAAGCAGGCTCCATGCAGGGAGCCCGATGTGGGACTCATCCCAGTTCTCCAGGATCAGGCCCTGGGCCGAAAGCGGCGCTAAACCACTGAGCCACACCCGGGCTGCCTGTCTGTGGCCTTTCTTCTGACTTTCTTGGACTTGTCAATCCCAACTAAAAGACAGAGAGCAGAAAAACCCGGGTGATACACTCTCTAAAGTTTAAGTGCTGCCAAGTGCCTGGGTAACTCAGTCGGTTAAGCATCTGCCTTCAGCTCAGGTCATGATCCCAGAGTCCTGGGATGGAGCTCTACATTGGGCTCCTGCTCCACAGGGAGCCTACTTCTCTCTCTCTCTCTCTCTCTCTCTCTCTCTCTCTCTCTCTCTTTCTCATGCTCCCCCTGCTTGTGCTCTGTCTCTCTCTCTCTCTCTCTCTTTCTCTGTCAAATACATAAGTAAAATATCCTTAAAAAAATACTGAACCGCTGGGGTTCAGAATAGGGCACAGAAGAATAAAGAATGGTAGTGAGTTTGGATCACATGGTGCCTTGGTGTCCAGTGGTCAGAAATGCAGTTTCAGCCAGGGCCCAGGAGTGCTTTTCAAATGCATGATAGGTATTGACCAAATTTAATTCAAAGCTTTCTGTGTATTCAGCTATACTGGAATTAAAATTAAAAACCTAATAAAATTAAAAAATGAAAAAACCCTCTGGATCTGCCCTGCAATGGGACTTGCAGCACATTCAGATAGCATTCCTATCTGCCATTGTCAGGTACCAGTGGGACTGTGGGATCATAAGTCCCAAGAGCAGGGTAATTGCACCTTAGTCTTGATCCATGGTATCCTGATCCTATCTCATACTGTCTGCTGAGAACCAACTGCTACATTTCCAGGAATTTTGTGAGTTCATTGATGTTACATTGGTTAGCTTGGAATTAGCCATGATGAGAGTATTTACACCATAAAAGGTACCAAATGCTACAAATCAGGCCCCCCCCCCTTTTTTTTTTCCTTTTCTGGAGAGCTGTTATTAAACATTTATCAGTATGCCACTGGCCTTGGCTGTCTCTTGCTCAAGGCCCCAATAAAACTGGTTCTTATGGGTTACCAAATAAAGGGTCTGGAACAAGGTAGCCAAATACAGAATGACTTGGCTCTAAATTCCAAAGAAGCTCACTATACATGATCTCCATTTATTTGCAGTGATGTTGTCAGGTGTAGGAAAATTAGTCTCTCACACAGATGCCCAGACCACTGACCCCTGGAAACTTCATTGATAGAGCAGGTTTCTGTGCTTTCACAAGTTTTATCTCCTACTGTGTGGCATGCATGTGCCTAAGTAAGGCACCAACAGTGCTTGCTACTTCCTATTTACCAGCTCCAATTAGCACAATATCAATTTAATTGATCCATGAATTAAAATAGTCTGATTACCAAGTGGACCCTGTGACTCATTAAAATAATCATTCCCATTTTATCTCTGATGGTCAAGCAAAGCCATTGGCATCTACTATTCCAGGATCCTCTTATTTTCATGGAAATCATCATTATCACATGCCTACAAAATCTAGCTTTTCAAAATAGCGGTTTTTTTAAGGACGCTAGTGTTCCCTTCACCAAAGCATTCCTTAATGTCTTGGTAAATATCTTCTGATCCTTTTGCTGATTATAATTGGGATCAGGATGGCTATGCAAACCTATGTATAAATAGATCCAGTTCTACATTTCCATCAACTTTAGCCTTTGAAGTATGCCCTCTAGAGCTTGCTCAGAAGTTGCAGCATCACAGCCTCACTAGCTCTAGGCCCATTGCCCAGGTTTCAAGTAACTACACCCAGGCACTTGAGCCAACACATTAAACTCCAAATCCGGGATCCCTGGGTGGCGCAGCGGTTTGGCGCCTGCCTTTGGCCCAGGGCGCGATCCTGGAGACCCGGGATTGAATCCCACATCGGGCTCCCGGTGCATGGAGCCTGCTTCTCCCTCGGCCTATGTCTCTGCCTCTCTCTGTCTCTCTCTCTGTGACTATCATAAATAAATAAAAATTGAAAAAAAAATTAAAAACAAAAACAAAAAAAACTCCAAATCCTTTGTGAGGATTAATATTAATACATTTGGCCTGATACAACTTCATGTTTCATCTAACACACTTAGAATCAATGCCAGTATCTGTTGCCAATACTCCTGCTGACACAAATGAGTATACTTATCTCCTCCCAGAGAAGACATGGCACTTCTCCCTGGACTATCCAGTGTTTAACTCTGATTATGGTTCTGGAGATAAATGAGGGTTGATGAGGCTGGATGGAGGAAGAACAGGCTCCCCTTGTGAGGTGGCTGCTGTAGATTTAAGTCAACAAGGGAAATATATGAAAGGGAAGTCAAGCTCCCTTGGGAAAGGGGAAAGGGATAGGTCGCTTACTGGGGGCAGGAAGATTCTAGATTTCAGTGTTCAAAATTATCAGCTCCATGTATAGTTACCCAAATGTTCCTAGTTCCAGTCTCAGAATCCTGCCGTCATCAACAAATGCCTTAACTGGCATATGACACCTAGAAAGGTTGAACATTTGCTTTTCTCTGCAACACCATACAGTTAGTCTTTGGATCTAATTTTCAGTCATTTGTGCCCTCTAAATAAGGCCACCACTGAGACTTTTTTGATATTCTTCTTGTTCATAGAGTTGAAAGTCAAAATCTTTAGGGTTATGTTTTCCCCCTTTTTGTCAGCTCTCCGAGACAGTCAGGAGCAGCCAGGCTAGAAATTATCAACCACATTGCTACCAGAGCAATTAAGAGCCATGATCGTTTGAGCTTGTACTGCATTCAGTACATCCACTTGTACTGCATTCTATACCACAGATAACTTTAGTAATTATTATATTGTCATATACCATGGATTACTAGTATATCACTTCCTCTGGCAGAAGGTATCTATGAGCTTATCAAGGATATGGGTAAAAGAATCCATTTTGAGGGTGTAATTCTTTGGGCCACTCTTGATACCAGTTATTGCATCTGTCAAGACCCCCACAGGACAAAAATGACATATTCAATGGGTTTAACTGAAGAGAATTTAGTGAAGGAAATATTGTAAGACAGATGGTACATTGGTTAGGATTATCCAGAGAAACATAATCATCAGGAGATATATACACTATATATATATGGTATATACATATATATATATACACTATATATATGTATATACCATATATATTATATGTATATATATATAAAATTTATTAAAAGGATTTGGCTCACATAATTATGGAGGCTGACAAGTCCAAAATGCCCCAGTATGAGTCTGAAGGTCAGAAGCTTTTATAACACCAGAAAGAGATAATCTTCCAGTTTGAAGATATTCAGCAGGGGAATTGTTTCTTATCAGGGGCAGAGGATTGGCCTTTTTTTCTACTCAGGCTTTCAGCTGGTTGGACGAGTCTCACTCACATCATGGAGGGCAATCTGTTTCACTCAGTCTACTGATTACATGTAACTTTCATCCCAAAACATAAAACTAAATGAGTAGGGTTAAGGGAACTGGGAAGAAAAAAAGGTGAATACCCAGGAATTAGCTGAAGCAGAAATCTGTTAACCAGCGTTTGACCTTCAGAGTCTGGTGATGGCTGTAGCTATGGAAGGGGCCATTTGACAGTAGCTGTGGTGATGGAGAAACAAAATCTCTTCCAGAATAACTCTTGTCAAGGCAGGAGTCTGTGGAATACATATCCTGACTCTATCTTCCTCTCCCTCCCAATTGCATGCTGATGTCCCACCCCTCCATTACATTAACCCAACTAAAAGGTAGTCAGAGGGTAGAAGAGCCTGTGTGATGCACTCAGTAGAGGTCAGCCTCCTGGACCAGAAAGCATGGTAGAAAAGAACTAAAAATGGAAATGAGGTAGGGAAAAAATAAAGAATAATCAGAACATTGGTCTTTTTCTGGTACAAGTGTATAATACAGTAAATTCATAAAAGTGGTCTTTCTGGGTCAAAGGGTGAATGCATTCATAATTTTTATAGTTTCCATGCTTCCTAACTTAAGGATTAGGGTGATTTCAATGTTATCCAGTCCTGTCTGTGAATGTCTTTGAGTCTACACTTTGTCCAACCACGTATCCTCAAGTGTTGGGATTTGTCAATATTATAGGTGAAAAATGATATCTCTGTGTAGTGTTCTTGTGTATTTATCTTTTTATGAGGAAGCATAACATTATTTTCATATAAGTTAATAAAAGCTCATTCAATTACAAGTAGTAGAAAACTCAGCTTTTTTTTTTTTTTTTGATTGAAAACTCAGCTTTATATGGTTTAAGCAACAGAGAAGAAATAAGATTCACATTAAAGAAAAGTAAGTGGTTATATCTAGGGACACATCTTGATCCAAGGACTTAGAGGATGTTATCAAGTCTAGCTTTTCTCCCTCATTTTGTCTCCTGTTTCTATTTTACTCTGTGTCTCTCTACTTTCCCTTTGCTTGACTCTATTCTCAGATGATCTCCCCTCTTGTCATGGTCCCAGACAGCACCAGGCTTTTGTCCTCACAGCCCCAAGTTCATCACAAAGACCTAGGCCTGATTCTCATTGACTTCATTTGTATCACATGCCTGTCCTTGAACCATGACCAGGGGCAGGTGGCTGTGCTGCTCCATTTGTCCAGGACCTAGTCACAGAACCACACACCCTCTTACCCATGCACATATCTTCAAAGATGGCCATATCAATATAATGCAGCTACTATTCACAATAAAAACTGTGTTTATCCATATCCTAGGAGGAGATGGGATAAACTACCCTAAGCTCATAAATAAAGTAGTTATTGTTCCAATCCAGAATCTCCAGGTGACTAGTATTTTTAGTCAGGTCCTAATGTGGCTTCTCATAGTCCAGCAAACTGATTAAATGAAAAACATAAGTCACATTATACATTTACAGGGAGAGACAATGACAATTGAAATAAATCCTCCATTTGGAAAAGAAAACAGGGAACAGCCCACAGTGGTCTCTGACCTTGAACACTTACAAAGACCTCTGACTCTGAGATGAAATGAGCTCATTGATCATACAGTGTGATCACTCTGGAAGGCTCTTTCCTCATTATTTTTCATGGGCCCATCTGAGATGGGAATCTTTGGTGAGGATGTATGTTTCTTTATGGGTTGCATCTGTTTAGCGTCCCATCTTCTTAAAGAGTAGATTTGGGGTTCTGGAATAATCTCAGAGATCGAATAATTGGAGGCTACTCTTTATTGGGTTAAGATTTCTTTGGCTGTGAATCTCCATTAAAATGTTAGGAGGGGGATCCCTGGGTGGCTCAGCGGTTTGGCACCTGCCTTTGGCCCAGGGCGCGATCCTGGAGTCCTGGGATCAAGTCCCACGTCAGGCTCCCTGCATGGAACCTGCTTCTCCCTCTGCCTGTGTCTCTGCCTCTCTCTCTCTCTATGTCTATCATGACTAAATAAATAAATAAATAATATATATATATTTAAAAAAAAAATAAATAAATAAAATGTTAGGAGGTAACAATACTGTAAGGTAAGTATTATTATCCTTACTTCATACATGTGGATTTCCTAGCTCTGAAATGTGAAGTGATTTTGTCTAAAGCCATACAGCTTGGTGCATGATAAAGCCAATATTTGTAAAGAGGAGTCTACCTTTACCCCTCTACTCCATACTGCTTTCCTGTGTACCTTTTATAAAAATAGTTTGTTTGCAATATCTCTATTATTATTAGCAAAACTTTCATATCTAGCAACTCTAGTGGGAAATTCATGCTCACTGCCCCTCCTTATATCCTGCTGAATTTCTCTAAGTAAAATAATGAAAGAAAAAACAGAAAAATTCTCACTTTGTCCTGCAGGTGTCACCTTCATCATAGAACATCTATTTCCAGCTTCATAGCACGGGTATCTCAGGGCTGCAGTGGACCAGAAATTCTAGAAGGAACAGACTAACTGCAACTTAAACAATTCAGTGCCAACATCCATAACCAGTTTTTATTGTTCCGTAGCTCCTGGGACCTAGTTAGGACATTTTCTATTTTAAATTTATTTAATTTTTGAACAGGTAATACATTTATGTGATTCAAAAACAAAAAGTACAAAAAGAGTAAAAAAAAATTCTATTTAGCCAAGTTCATGCCAATGGTTACCAATGTTATTAGTTTCTTTTGTACTTCCAGAGTATTTTTTATTCATGTGCAAGAAAGGATTTTTTTAAAGCTACCTTCTTTTATTTTATGTGATAGTATATGTCCTAATAATATTTTTCCTCCATCTTCATTATTCCATATAATATTGTATCTTGGAAATCTTTGTATATCAGTACATAAAAATTTCTCTCCCCCCCTTTTTTTTTTGTAGCTTCAAAGTATTCCCATTGTACGGATGCCCCTAAATTTATCAACTCAATGATAAACATGTAAGTTGATTTCTTTGCTATTAAAAACCTGAAATTGTCTGTTTTGTTTTTTTAGGTAAAATCTTAAAATCATGCAATCTTCAAAATTCTAGGATTAATGCTCAGGGTTGGTGGGCTGAGATCCCAGATCCCTGTCTTCCCTGCCCTCTTTTACCCATTTGTGAAAACATTTGGTTTAAATGAATCTTAAGTGGTCTTGTGGTGGCAGATCTCCCATAGAGGGCCTGGAAGCCCCCAGAGAAGTAGACTGACCTTCCTATCCAGGGAGCAGCCTTGTATATAGTTCATTTTGCATGCATGTGAAATATCTGGTAGTATTTTAGGAGATATGCAAGCATTTACAAGTTGAGGAGATTTGTTTGTTTTTTCTTTAAGTCTTTCCAAATTGTAACCAGCTTATTCTCCTGCCAGCCATGTTTGAAATTGTCTATTTCCCTACAGCTTGGCCAACACAGTATATTTTGGATTTTTGTCAATCAATATGAGAGTAAAAAAGATATCTCAGTTTTATTTTTTAGTTTTCTTAATATAAATGAGTTTGATAATTTTTTGGCTTAAGAGTTATTTGAATGAGGGGCACCTGGGTGGCTCAGTGGTTGAGCTTCTGCCTTTTGCTCAGGACATGATCCTTGGGTCTTGGGATTGCTTCTCCCTCTGCCTATGTCTCTGCCTCTCTGTGTCTCTCATAAGTAAATAAATAAATAAAATCTTTCTTTTTTTAAGAGTTATTTGAATGGGATAGAATCTCTTTGATTGCAAGTGATAGAAAGCCCAACTCCATGGCATAAGCAAGAAGATATTTGTTTTCTCATGACTAAAAAGTCTGGAAATAGATGCAGAATTTCCAATGGACCTTAATTCAAAGGTCTAAATGTCACCAAGCCCTGTGATTTCTCATTACTTAGCATGCTTACTCTCTCCTTCTCTCTCATTCTCTTACTCGTTGACTGGCTTCTCCTCTCACTCTCTTGGTCCAGCTTGCTTCTGTCTTAGCCCTATATCTTCAAAGAGTCTCTCTTGTGAGTCTCACCGACTTGCATCGGATAGGAGATTCTGTGCTCTGGTTTTCCAGGCCTGAGTCACATGATGAAGTCTAACTTCCCAAACTAGATGGATTGAGTGAAGGATGGGCATTCCCTCTGTCGGGTGAAAGATCAAAGTGATATTACATAGAGAAAGATGAGTAAGCTGGTGAAAAGCACAGGTTTGTGCTGTAATCCACTCCTTTGACACCACAACATTCACACATGTACGTGTGTCATTCCCTTAAAAAACAGCCATGCCATAATTGGAGCCACTATTACATGCTGTAAAACTGTACTCATCCCCTTCCCAGAGGGAGACACAGTGAGCTATCTAATCATTACCCCCAAGTTCAAGATTTCTGTCTCCTTGGTCAGGTGTGACTCCTCCTAACCCAGCAAAGTGTGGTTTGAGTATAACCATAATACACACATGAAGAATCAGAAAAAAAAAAAGATAAATACAATAAAACATCCATTTAGCAAGGCGGAGAAAGGAAAATGGTATAAAGCAGTCTCTGGTCCAAGGTACTTTGCATGACATACAGGATAGGGAAGAGCAAGTTATCCTTGACCTGGAGATAATGTGACCTAGCTGTTTGGTTAGTTCTCTGGCAGAATATCCTTGTTCTGTATCTTCCATGGTCCTTACAAGCTGTTGACTATGGAGGAGGAGGTGGCCCCTTCTGCAGGCTACATGTCTCTAGCAGCAATTTTTCATGTTGGAATGGATGTGGGGTGTTTAGGATTACCTTAAGCATTGAATAATCACAGAATGTTGTTTGTCAGATTTGGGGTTTCTCTAGCAAGATAAGTCTCTTCAAACACAATGAGGCATTAACCTACAATTTAGGTAGCATAATTCACATTTTATGAGAGTACACATCATGGTTCAGAAATACTAAGTTCCTTTACCTAAGGCCACCCAGCTGAGTAGTAATAAAGGATGAGTGACATACCCACTATTTGTAACCAACGTTGTTTAGCTCTAAGGCCTAAGCTTCCAAAATGTTTATATGAAAATTATATTCACAATATCTAGCAACTCTAATGGGAAAAATCACCATTCCTCACCTATGCTCTGTGAAACTTACATTCTTTCCCATTCCTCCTCCCAGAGGACAAACAAGTTGAAATATTCTGTTTATCCTGCAGGTGCCGCTATAACTACAGGATGTTTCTAGTTCAGCAGCCTGATCTCAACACTGAAAAGGATCAGAAATTCTAGAAGATGGATTCCAGTCTCCATAAAATTCAATCTAAAGAGCCCCCCCCCCCAAGCCCCCACCATCACATACACACTCATGGATTTAGATTTCCATGACTTCTAGTTAGGACTCTTTACCCCTGAAATTGTATGTATTCATTTTTTAATACATTATATAGTTATAAGTTTCAAAAATTAAAATATATTTAAGAAGTCTTTGGAAAAAAATCTCCCTCCATCCTTGTCTCTTATCTACCAGTTTTCTCCTCATAGCCTTTATTTACTATGGTAATTTATTTTTTGTTTGTTTTTCCAGAGATTGTAATGCATATGCAACTAAATATTAATACAAATTCCTTTCCCGCGACCCTTTTTAATCCCATTTCTAGTCAGCTATTCACATTCTTCTGTTCCTTTTTTTTTTCTACACAACTATACATTATGGAGAGATTTATATTATAAGTTCTTAAAGAAACTTATTCCTTTTAATGGATTTAGAGTTCTCTACTATGTGGATGAAATCAATTCTCCATGAATGATGAACATTTAGGTGGATTCTTGTTTGCGCTTCAGACACTGCTGTACTGAATAACCTTATTCATGCCTCATCTTGAATTTATGGATATATATCTGCCGGACAAACTACACAAAGCATAACTGCTAGGTCAAAGGATACATGTATTTGCAATTAAGCAAATATGTCTAATTTGCATCCCTTAGGGATTGTTAAATTTACACTCTTCCCAGTAAAATAAAATATTTGCCCCCAACTTGACTAACATAGTTTTAGTTTTATTTTTTATCAATAGGTGGAAAATACTATCTTAGTTTTAATTCACATCTTTACTATGAAAGAGGTTGAAAAACTCTTAATATGCAGCATTAGAAATGATTATGGGCAAAAAACAAAACAAAACAAAAAAACAAACAAAAACAAAAGATACCTCAACCTGGCTTTAGAAAAGGGGATAAAAGGAGAGCCTTGGTGGCTCAGCCAGTTAAAAACATCGCCTTCAGCTCAGGTCATGATCCCAGGGTCCTGGGATCCCAGGATCCTGGGATGGAGCCCCACCTTGGGCTCCCTGCTCAGAGAAGAGTTGGCTTCCCTCTGCCACTCCCCCTGCTTATGCACTCTTTCTGTCAAATAAATAAAACCTTAAAAAAAAAAGAAATGAAAAAAGATGTATTGACTTTATAACTGAAAACTCAGGGATAAATTCAGAGCTTCCAGTATGCCTGGATCCAAAGGTTCAAACAATCCTCACCCCTAACATGCCCTACTGCCAACTCTCAGAAAAAAAGAAAAATGAAGAACCAAACAAAAGATTCTCAATGTGTCCTGTAGGTGCCACCATTGCCACAGGATTTTTTTTTTTCAGCTGCGCAACATGCATCTCTTTAAAGCTAAGATTCTAGAAGATGGAAGAAAGCCTGCTCATTCAATTTAGGCTAGCTAATATTCCAGCACCGGCATTCCACATATAACTTAGAATTCCAGAACCCCATTCTGTTGTTGTATCTTTCTTTTTCAAAAATACATGTTGAAAATATTTGTGAAGTGTTTGTATAGTTCCAAAATTGTTTAATACAATAAAATAGGTGGTATATAGTGAAAAAAAAATCCCCCTCTGAATCTATCTTCTAAATATTATGTTCTACTGCCCCATTCTGTGGATAGCTACTCTTCTCAGTTTCTTTTCTGTCTTTCCTGAAATATTCATACACATACAACTATGAAGATACTTCTTTTCTCTCCCTCATTATTAAACTAACATTTTATACAAATACCAGCACTTTAAATTTCTTCTCTTAACATATATTAAAGATATGTCCATATTAGCACAAAAAGAAATTCCTCATTCTTCTATATTGCTTCATATATTCCCCTGTATAGATGTACCTAATTTTTCATTTATTTAGACCTTTATTAAGGGATGTTTAGGTTGATATCCATAGTGTTACAAATAATGCTATAATGAATAAATATTTCATCATTTTTGAAAAAAATTTATTTATTTATTTATGATAGTCACACAGAGAAAGAGAGAGAGAGAGGCAGAGACACAGGCAGAGGGAGAAGCAGGCTCCATGCACCAGGAGCCTGACCTGGGATTTGATCCTAGGTCTCCAGGATCGTGCCCTGTGCCAAAGGCAGGCACCAAACCGCTGCACCACCCAGGGATCCCAATATTTCTTCATTTAACATGCTGTGGAAGTGAAACCGTAGAGCTAAAAGGTAAATGTATTTGCAATACATTTTCAAATGTACCTACCATATGATTGTACCATCTTCACACTTTCACCAACAAAGTATGACAATTCTTATTTTCTCAAAGTTGGTCAATATCAGGAGTTATCAAGATATCAGATATCTGCAAATCTAATAGTTGAAAATTGGCATGTCAGTTCAGTTTTATTTTATTTTCCATATTTTAATTGAGGTTAGCATCTCTTCACTTCTTGAAGATGCCGAGGATTTAGCTGAGATTTTTTTTCACTTGCAAGGGTTAGAAAACCCAACTCATAGTGACTGAAATGAAAATAAATTATTCACATAACTAGACATGAATGTTCTTAGAGTTTTTAGAGTTCGAGATCTCACCCCCCACAGCCTGCTGCGCCCCCTCCTCCTTCATCTCTGTCTTAGGTAAGCTTCTTTCATGTGATGACCATTGGCGGTTTCAGGCTTAAAATTTTACAGCTCCAAGGTTAGCAAAAAACTTCTGAAACAGATCCTCTGTTGATTCAAATTTCAGGATTACATTATTGAGTGTAAAGATTATAGTGTTCTGATAGTCCGGGTCTGAGTCACTTCTCTCTTATTGAGCCAGAGATGGGGTCAGCTTTACTCACACTATGTGAATTGAGGGTTGGGGTTAAGGGGTTAGGTCAGGATTTCCTTGAGGAAAATTAGAGTTGTATAACATTAAGGAAAATGAGCGAATACCACAATGGGTACCCAACATCCATACACTAATCCTTTTCCCATATATATATATCTTAAGAAATGCTCATGTCTACAGAGAACATTAAAAATCACTCATCCCCTTTCTGGAAGGGTGCAACTCAGTCTTTATTACTTCAAATCTGGTATATCTAAGTGATACACTTTCTTGGTCAGATCTAGGCTTGAATCCTCACAATTACAAGAATTTATAGTAAATGCTATATATTTACTATAAATAAATATTATAGCAATTTCTAGCAAATCATAACATTAATCACCCTCAATCAGTACACACACCATTCACTGATAAAGAACAGTGTAATGATAAGAACTCCATTGGAAATGCAGAAAATGGAGAACACAACAGAGGTGACTAGAACATCACCCATACAATATTTTAGAGTTCCTCAGTGATAAAATCTGGGCATTCTGGTTCTTTTCCCTAGGCGATTTTTCTTTGTTTGAAGTGGTCTTGTTGGGTTGTGGTCTTTAGCTGCTCACTTCTTATTTGAATGAGTTTGGGGGCCTGGAATTGCCTTAGAGGTTGAATATCATGGAGTTTTAAAAGAAAACCTTAGTAAGCACCACATTTACAAGGATGGTTGTATTATCTGCATTTTACAAGTGAGTAAACTAAGGCTGGAAAAGGTTAGGGGATCTTTGCCTACTTAGAAAGTTCTGAATGACAGGGAGAGCGTCAGCATCCAGGTATATTTCCTTCCCTAGCACACTGACATCCCAAACTGCTCTCTCTAAAATGGATTTGTTTACAGTTGACATCAGTAATTAGGAAAACTCTAATTTCTAGCCACAGGAAGGAGAAACCCCAGATCACAATCCCTGACCATCTCTGTTAAACTCTCCTGTCCTAAAAGGGGGAAACAAAGTAACAAAAAATTCTCAAGTTGTCCTGTAGGAGCCACCTTCAGCATGGAATATCTCTTTTGAGCATTGTAGTCCTGATCTTTCAGAACTGCCAATAAACCAGAAATTCTAGAAGGTGAGAGAAGCCTTCAATGTAATAGGTCAATGTAATCAATAGTGCTAGGATTTCAACATATGTGCTTAGTTCTATTTTTATTTATTTATTTATTTATTCATGAGAGACACAGAGAGAGAGAGGCAGAGACACAGGCAGAGGGAGAAGCAGGCTCAATGTGGGACTTGATTCCGGGACTCCAGGATCACACCCTGGGCTGAAGACAGGCACCAAACTGCTGAGCCACCCAGAGATCCCCATGTGCTTAGTTCTAATGAATAAGTTAGGACTCTATTATTTTTTTTAAATAAATGTATTGAATTTTTGAATAAATAAACTACTTAAATGACTCCAAATGAAAAGAATAAAGGGATATTCACTAAAAAACATCTCCTTTTCAAACTTGGTTCCCATCTGCTAAATTCCCAAGACTGCTTCCTAAATATTTAATGATTCACTAGTTCCCAGCATGTCCTTCCAGAGATTTACATATATATGAATATATATTCTATCTTATTCTTTTTTTATACAAATGACAGCATAAAATTAATTGGTTCACAAAACATGTATCAGAAATATTACCCATCAAAATTAAAAAAATTTTTTTTACATCTTTATAGTATGCTACCATATGGTTGTGTCATACTTCATTTAACCTCTTGATGGGCATTTAGTTGATTCTTATCTCTAATTGTTACAAACAGTACTGTAATGACTAACCTCATATATATGTCATTTTTCACATGAGTAATTACATTTGTAGAACAAATTTCTAGATATGAGTCTTCTGGGGCAAAAGTCCATACATTTTTAATTTTATTAAATAGTCCCACATTAACCTTCAAAACATTATAATCAACTTACATTTCATCAGAAATGTTTGAGGATGCCTACTTTTTCACAGCGTATCCATCATGATATGGTATTGAATGTTTGGATCTTTTAATCTAATAGATAAAAAAAGTGGCATCTCTTTCCATTTTAATTTGTTTTAGGTAGGACTGAATAACTTTTCATAAGTTTAAGAAATTTTTAATTTTCAACTGAAAGTATTGGAAAACCAAACACTATCAGGCTAAAAGAAAAAAAATAGTGATTTATTGTTTTATAAGGCATGTAGATATTTCCTTTTAGCTTTCAGATTTCTGGGGCCTTGCCTCTATGTAAGGTAAACCTCTGGGAAGCATCTAGGTTTCATCCATCCCCCAGCCCCTGTGCTAAGGGACAATGATGCCTTCTTGATCTTAGGGCTGTTGCTCTTCTTCCCAGATGTTGACTGGTCACCACCAAATGTGTGACTCTGGGGCAAAGAGCTTGCATGGAGATGTGGGAATGAGCTACTTACATGACTCATTTCACTGAGGAGTGGATTCTTCTACCTATTTCTTTGTTTCCCCTCAACCCGTAAAGGAAACTCCTTACAGAATTAATTTATTTAGCCTCAGGCTCTAGTTCAAGATGGTTGTCATAGACACTTGGTCACCCTCAAGAGGGTTTTCTCCCAGAAAAAACAAAGTCTCTTAGACTCCAGTGAATCCTTTTATTGCCTCTGTTCTCTTCCCCAGAATCTGGACTTTATTTCTCCCTTTTTGGTCAACCATTTCCACAATCATCTCTTCCTGCTACCTCCATAGCTTTGCATTTCCGTTCAAAATTACCACAACATGCATTCATCATCATGTGCATGCTGTTGTATTTATTATACAACAGTCATCCTTACTCACTTGCTTTACTTACCTGGCTCCTATATGCACCTGTGTTTGTGACCTATAGTTAATTTTTTGTGTAATTTGAGGAAGCAAAGCACAAGAAAAGCCACTTTCAAATTCCAAGTCCAAATGGAAAGAGGAAAAAACATTCTGGAGTGTAAAACTATGCCTACATTGATGGAAAACTAATTACTTAAAAAGAAAACTGGTGTCCCTCCAAGAAATTCAATTGTTTATTTCTTTTTACTAAATTGGTTTAATTGACCAACTGTTTTGCTTGTAGATGAACACAACTTCAGATCTGTTTTATAAGCTACTTAGAAACCACAGACTAATTGGAAAAGCCAGGGAATCCATGATAAACTAGAAAATATTTCAAAGTATTATATGAGTCTCTTCATAAAGAGTCTTTCTGTAGAAGTTATACATGCTAGTGTGGGGAGAACATGAATCTGGAGCCAGCAAACCTAGATCAAATATAGTCTTAGTTACATTTTTGGCTAGGATGCTTGAAAAATTATTAAACCTCTCTGAGTCCATATATAAAATCATTAAGAATCTACTTTTCACTCAGTAAATATTGAGTCCATCATGATGTAAGTTCCATGACATTCCATGAACATAGTAGGTAGCCAACAAGATTTGTTGTAGTGTTGACTATATCCTAGACTATGTGCTATATCCTTTGTATACAAATGGTGATCGAGACGTACTTGCCTACACTCAGGGAAGTTTAGGGGCTATATGAGGTCAGCCAGAAAAGAAAGCAGGATATTTCAGTACACACAGGGGTCAGTGCAGAAAGAATATATGAATTTGCGGAAAGTAACCATCACTTCTCTATACCTATACAGTGGCTTAGAGGTAGAGAGGAATGGTGAACCATGAATTTGGAGAGGGAAGGTGGGGATATATCATGAAAGATCTGGTGGGTCCAGCAAAGGCATTTGGCTTCCATTCTGAAGCAAAGAAGAACCCCTAAGGAGTATAAGCAAAGAAGTGTCATGACTGAATGTGTCTTTTAAAATGTTCCCTCCAGCTGCTATGTGGAGAAAGGACTGGGAGGGAGCATGATTCCATAGAGAAAGCAGTATAAGCAAGAAATACTGATAGCCTCAACCAGGAAATAGCAATGGAGGTGGAGAAAAGTGAATGTTACTGAGATATACAAAAATGTAGAAACTAACTGTACTGATCAACTAGATGGGACACCAAGGGAATGAGGGGAATTGGGAGGAAGGTGAAATTTCTAGCTCTTAACAACTATACAGATAATAGTGCTATTCACACAGATAATAAACACAGGTTGGGGAACAAGAACTTTGGGGGGAGGGGGCGGGCAGAAATAAGGGAGAAAATTGCATATGATAATCACGCAATGTTAATGGTATATGCACTGGAGCTGTGCAATTGGTTGTTGCATGTATGGGTATGAAGCTCAAGAGTGACATCTAGGAGATATCAGTATGAAATCATCAGTATGTAGATGCTAAGTGAAAAGAGTTGCAGATGAGATTGGTCAGGGTGAACGTGCAAAACAGAAAATAAGAGCTTAGAATCTAATGCAATACTTAAGGCACTGTCTGTGAACCATGGCGACATGCTAGAATCACCAGGGAACTCATAAAGAACAGTGGTGCCAGACCCCTACCACAGACTAATTAAATCAGAATCTCTGGGGCTGGAGCTCAGCATCAGCCTTTTTTCAAAGCTTCCCAAGTGATTCTAATACATAACCATCGCTGAGAACTATGACTTAAAGAATATGTTGAAGCAGGGGAGAATCCGGTTAAAAATCCAGATAATATGGTCTCATAGAAGTTCACAGGACAGAATATTCAGAAGAAAAGGAGTGGTCAAGAGTGTTACAGGCCTTGGGGAGTAGCAAAAATGATCGCTGATGGCTTGAACAGTAAGTATCAGGAGTAAAAAAAGATGGGCAGATTGCTGTAGAATATTAGTTAGGATTCTGATGCTAAAAGCCTTCTAATATCATTGGCTTAAATAAGACAGAAGTATATTTCTTATTCAAGTCCAAGATATCTGGGGATTGCCAGTTCAGTCTGGAATGGCATTCCATTGTTGTAATTCCCCAGAGCCTTCCACCTGGTTCCCATGTCATGTGTGGCTTCCATTCCCAAATTCTTCCCATGATCCAAGCTGGTGGCCAGTGTTTGAATTCTTTCATCCACATTCTACCAGCAAGAAATAAATAAAAAACATACCCTCTCATTTCGGGATAATTTCTTCAAAGATACACATATTGCTTCCCATTCCACCAGTCTGAATCTAGAGACATGGACACACAGAACTGCAAGGGAAGCTGAGAAATAGTCTTTATCTAGGCAGCCCAGTGCCCAGCTAAATATTGGGGTGTTGTTTACATGGAAATGGGGAGGCTGGATTTTGGGGGATTAGCTAATATCTTTATAAAGTGTATTGAAAAAATAAGAAAAATAAAAAGTGGGTTCATAAATGAATGGGAGCAAAACAGAAACAGTATAAGAAAGTCTTTGAAGATTTTTAGCTTTGTAGAGGAAAAGAACATAAGGCATTCACCGCCTGTGGACAAGAGGTTAGGGCAGTTCTGAAAAATGATTTGAATATGTTGATATAGAATGGAAGAGACTAAAACATGCTTAAATGTTATTGAGGAGACCCAACAGAAAGAAAGGGTTTGCAATTAGAGAAGACACAGGGAAATTTGATAAGCCAAGCACCTGAAGAGGTAGGGAGGTACAGGCTTCTGTTTTTGAGCTGAGCTTCTAAAACTTTTTTCATCACTTACCACAACTATCACAGATTTTCTCCATTCTCTTAGAGTCTCCCAGTACACTACCTCTGTCCTAATTCTTAGTAGATAAGCTCAAATCTTACACTGAAAGAAGTATCTGTAAACTGCTTTCTGCCTTCCCTACAGAATAATGGTATCTACACCCAATCTCCCATCCATTCTCTCATCTAGAGTTAACCATGCCAACCTGAGATCTAGGACAGCACCATCAGTATTCCCTGAAAACATGCTAGAAATGCAGACTCAGGCCCCACCCAGACCTACTGAGTCATAATTTACATTTTAACACAATGATGAGAGATGGCTAGAGAAATATAGAGTGGTCAGGCAATGCTGAGGATTTAAATGACAGTGAAGACCACATACCAGTGGTGGAACCAATCTACATGGTTGCATGGGTTTTTCTAACAGTACTCAGCAGTCCAGGTGTAGAGATATTAAAAATGGGTTAATTGTTTTGGGAAATAAATTTGATTCCATTCAGATATTACTTAGCACCATATCTGGCACTTAGTAGATCCAGCAAAAATTTAACTACCACATCTCAAATGCAAACCCTGTAAGATGAGAAATAATATTAATAATTGTTGGGGGCATTATCAGGTGCCCTTTCCCTTACATCCCTTCTTCATTTATGTCAGTCAAGTCAATATTCTTGTTTTCTACCCATGCTCCCTTATCCTTGGAGTTAGAAAGCTTTGCCATGCCTATAAATAATCTGAGGTCCTTATTAAAGACATATTTTACCTACTTCCAGAGAGTCCAGCTCAATAGATTTGGAAGTATAGTCACATATCTATGATTTTTAAAACATTCTAGATGATTCTGATACACTTCGTCCATAGATAATACTGAGAAATACTGCCCTCAATCAGGCATCTTAGCAGTTAGCATACTGATGCCTTTGCTATTCTATTTGGTACACCAGAAATTCCTCTTTTCCTCCACTGCCAACTTGAAATCTCAGTTTAATATTAATATCTTCCAAGAATCTTTAGTTACCAATTTTGCCCCATAATTAAGGTACTTCTTCAGCATTTTGATAAAGATGCCTACATGATATATGCATGCAGGTATCCTGGGCTTGCTCATTCTGTCCCATGACATTACATTCCCCAGTCTCCCACCGCCACATTAGACTGCATTCTCTCTTAAGTGTAGGTAGCGGTCTTGTCTGTGACCAGAGCACAATTTGACACTGGAAGGAGCCCAGGAATTGTGTGCTAGATGAATAGATTGGTGAACAAATATAACAACGTACGGAGAATCAAGAAACAGAAAAATTGATGGGGATACTGAAAGCAAGCAATGTATTGGAAAATAAAGATGTGAGAAACAGAATAAAGTAAAGGAAAAAAACCAGGTTTAGCGAAAGAGAATCATTAGAACTTGGAAGACAATGTGGGTGATTTAATCACAAATAGTTTTAAGAAACATGAGAAAAGGAGTCTGCAGGCAACTTGAAATAGACTCTTAAGTACCTGACAAACCTGAGAAAAATAGGTAGCGAGAAAATCAATGCATTGAAACCCAACAAAGCTTCAATGTACCATCCCTTTTCAATCACTTGGAAGGAAAATGATGTGTTTAGTACATCCTCCTTCTTCATGTTTGGACCTTTAAATAGGGTATTTGGATTCATAGACTGTAGCCAGCTCAGATGGTCTCTCCTTCCAGCACACTGCTGTACTTTTTAAATGACACCAGCCTCCCCAGCAAGATTGATTGTAAACTTGAAAAGGTTATATGTGATGTAATGAATAACACATGCTACTCCCTCAAGCGCATCTCTGAAATGGCACACACTCAGGATCCTGTATCATGGTTTAGAAAAGATTGGGAAGAGATCCTGCAGGCAAGCCGAAAGAAAACTTCCTATTATACTTGCTTAATACACTGCTCTATCTTGAATTCATTCACTCATTGAATGCACAGTAATTAAAAACTGGCTATTTTTGGAGTTCCATAAACGTTTGTGAATGAATGGGTGGAGGAAGGGATATTCTGTGCCAGTCACAACGCAAGGTGCAAGGATGGCAATAAGATAAACATGAGACCTAATCTTAAGAGAGATTGCAATCTAGTAAGGGAAACAGGACACAAATAATCCTTTTCTAAAACAAATGTGATGGGCTGTCACAGCATTATACATTTTACTATGAGAATACAGACTATGGAGAAGAAGGGATTATTTCTAACCATAGTGCTAGAGAAGAACTTTTGTAAGAAGTTATAGTAGACTGAAACTTGAAGAATCCAGGTGTGCAAATTTTTTGGATGGCAAAGAGATTAATTTGCCTCCACAAGATGTGGAGTTTATAAAGGATGACACTGGGTAACAATATTGGAAAAGTCCATTGAGAGGTTTTTTTGGTTTTTGTTTAAAGTTTAGATCCTTTAACTTAGCATAGGATAGTGAACTGCTAAGATTTATAGAATGCTTACTATGGACCAGACCCAATGCCATTCCATAAAGTATCCCAATTAAGGTTCACAATCACCTCATATGTAGGTTCATGTGGTCCTTCTCATCAAAATATAATTGGTTCTGTGGACACTTGGGTGGCTCAGCGGTTTTGAGTGTCTGACTTTGGCTCAGGGCGTGATCCTGGTTCAGGGATTGAGTCCCACATTGGGCTCCCTGTGAGGAGCCTGCTTCTCCCTCTGCCTATGTCTCTGCTCTCTCTGTGTGTGTCTCTCATGAATAAATAAATAAAATATTTTTAAAAACATAATTGGTGCTGGAAAAGACCAGTTAAAAGATGCCTCTGGAAATGGAAACCATCATTTCATGATAAATTGTTGGAGGAAAATGTGTGAACAGGACATCATCTTTAGCAGTACCTGGGTGGCTTACTCCGTTAAGTGTCTACCTTCAGCTCAAGTCATCATTCCAGCATTCTGGGATCCAGCCCCAAGTTGGGCTCCTAGCTTAGCAGGAAGCCTACTTCTCTCTCCCGCTGCCCCTCCCTCCCACTCATGCTCTCCCTCTCTCTTTCTCTCAAATAAGTAAATAAATAAATCTAAAAAAAAAATAAAAAGAACATTATTGGGATGCCTGGGTGTCTCAGTGGTTGAGCATCTGCCTTTGGCTCAGGGCATGATCCTGGGGTCCTTGGATGGAGTCCCACATCGGGGTCCCTGCTGGGGGCCTGCTTCTCTCTCTGCCTTTGTCTCTGCCTCTCTCTCTGTGTCTCTCATGAATAAATAAATACAATCTTTTAAAAAAAGAACATTATCTTTAAAAATTAACAATACAACATATATTTATCTTTCATCAACAGCACATATATAATTCCAAGTTTGCACTAATTCTTAAAAACTAACAAAGAATAATTCAAATGGGCTTTTTTTTTTTTTTTAAGAAGAGTGTATTTTTTTCCAGGAAAATGACATGATTATATAATGCAATATTCTTCACTTCACATTTATATTTTCAACATGATCATAAGAGTGTTGGTTTTGTTTTTTTTTTGTTTTTTTTTTTAATTTTTTTATTTATTTATGATAGTCACATAGAGAGAGAGAGAGAGGCAGAGACACAGGCAGAGGGAGAAGCAGGCTCCATGCACCAGGAGCCCGACGTAGGACTCCATCCCGGGTCTCCAGGATCGCGCCCTGGGCCAAAGGCAGGCGCCAAACCGCTGCGCCACCCAGGGATCCCAGAGTGTTGGTTTTGTAAAATTATTTGAATTCTTCATGAATTTCCTCAGAGCTTTGATATAAAAATTATTCTCCTTTGAGATGCCTATTGTGTCATTGTTCTGGCTAATTTTCTTTTCATGAAGTACTAAGTGTTTAATTCTGCCAAATATTTATCTATGGCTTTGTGTGTAAGTCAAATAGTTTTCCACTTTTGTTGACTTCATGACATCCTGCATCATTTGCACTGTTCTCTTTCTCATTTTCCAAGCATTTGTACTATATTCCTAAAGGTCATTACCATTATCTGAAAATGAGGACAGTTCTGGGCACTCAGTGAGAGCCTGACCAACAAAGTCATTGACAGGCAAAAGCCAAGGCACCTGAGGGGGAAGGGATCGATTAAAGAGATCAATTTTTTTTTTTTAAGATTTCATTTATTTATGAGAGAAAGAGAGAAAAAGAAAGAGAGAAAGAGGAAAGAGACAAGCAAACTCCCTGCATAGCTGGGAGCCTGATTTGTGGCTCCATCCCATGATCCCCGAGATCATGCATGACCTGAGCCAAAATCAAGAGTCAGATGCTCAACTCAGCCACCCAGACACCCCAAAGAGGTCAATTCTTTAATCAATAGTTTCATATTATGACGTTTTATTTTGCTACAAAAGCTTGAATAATAAATATTGAGATGATGAGAGCTCCCTGTATGTTATGATTCCTATTTTACAGATGAGAGAACTGAGGCCCACAGAAGTCAAATAATATGCCAATGGACCATACAACTATTAAGTGATAGAACTAGTATTTGAAGGCTTTTAATCACTGAGGTGTTTAATCAACTAAGCAATGTAGGGATGTTTTCAGTTGTTGATTGGGGGTAAGTCACCATCACAAATTTACAAAACATGGAGAAAGTTCATAATTCCCCTACTGCTTGCTAACTTGTAAGTATTCTTTTCCCTAACTTCTAAAAGTATGAAGACTTAATTTTCACCCTTTCTCCCCTAATATGTGTAATTAATGCGTCTAAAGACTGTCAGCTCAACCCACAAATCTTGATATAACAATCTTTTCATTGTCCCATAAATTATTTAAAAGTATGCTTTTAAGTTCCTAAACAGAGAAGGATGACTATGTTTTGGCTATTCATTTTTCATTTTATTGCACTGAGATTTGGGAATATTATCTACATGACATAGAATCTAAGCCAACCACTCACTATTAAGACTTACTTTGGAAGCATTATGTGGTCAGTTTTTGTAAATGATGTACATGTGTTAAAAAGAATGAATGTAGGTATAGGATTCTACATATTAGATCAAACTTGTTAATTTTTCTGAAACGTCTAAATCTTTACAATTTTTCATTTGCTTAATCTATTAATTACAGAAAGAACTACATTAACGTCTTACAATGTGATTATGGACTTGTTGATTTTTCATTGTAATTTTGCCAATTGTTTTTATTATTTAAAGTTTATTATTTTTAAGTTTAGAACTTTGTATCTTCTTGGTGATTTTGTTCCTTCTCAGTATACAGTATGCTTTTTCCCTAATATATATATATATATTTAAAATGTATTTAAAGACTATTTTGTCAGATATGTTAGAACAGCTTTCTTTTTATTAGTGTTTTCCTGGAATAATTTTTCCATCCTTAGTTTCAGCTTTTCCATGTCATATTTTAAGTGTATTTATTGTAAGCAATGGATAGAATTCATTTTTAAAAAATTCATTCTGTCTCTTAGCTGACAAATTTATTTACATTTATTATGACTATGGATATATAGATAGATAGATTTTTGTTACCTTTAACATTCTATTTAACTCCCTTTTTGTTTCTTTTACTCATTTTCAGTGTTCTATTTAATTGATAGTTTATTTTATCCATCACAGTCCCTTATTTAAAAGTTATATATTCTATTTTGCTTCCTTTAGTGGTATTTTTAAACTTTAAACATGAATTCTTGATATTACAATATCTAAATTCAGCCAATATTTTACTCTTGGAATACTCCAAACTTGAATTTTTGACATTCTATTATTTTCTAGTATTTTTGTTTCTCTATCTTCAAATTTGTTTTTACTGTCATTGCAAATGCTTTGATATATCCACATATTTATGAATGTGGTTGCTCACCAATGTTTCTTTTGTCCATTCTTTCTTCATGAATTCAATTTCCTTCTTTATGAAGCATATCATTTGTAATTCTTTTTAGCAGGATTTTTTATCCCGTTTGGGGGTGGTAATTTATTATCTCCAGTTTGGGGTTATTTTTGCTCACTCTCACTCACTATGAATGCCTTCCTTATGTACTGTGTAATTT
Source organism: Canis lupus dingo (assembly GCF_003254725.2). Classification (NCBI taxonomy): domain Eukaryota; kingdom Metazoa; phylum Chordata; class Mammalia; order Carnivora; family Canidae; genus Canis; species Canis lupus. The sequence goes on along the minus strand of NC_064256.1, from coordinate 20,681,956 downwards.
TTTTTTATCATTAATTCTCTTTTTTAGCATGACTTTTTTCTCTATGAGAACCCCATATGGATTTCATTGTGAGAGTGTCCCTTCTAAAGTGCTAGATTCTTGGCATTAAGTTAGAGTACTTTTGCCTTAGGGTCAATTTTTATATAAATTCTTCAATCTGGGGTTGATAGTTTAATCTATTAGGGTAGGCTAAATTTGGACTCTGTATCTATTTGAGGCACAAGTCTATAGTATTAAATTAACAGATCTTTTTAAATTATCAAGTTTTTTGGTTTGATTTCTCAATGCAGAACCCAGGCAGAAATATATGCATAAATGTATCTATTATCTCTCTTTTCTAAGAAACAAATTTCTTTAATAGTCCACCCTTTAACTGAGGTACAGCACTTTTAGGGCATCTGCTTTGTGTGGGAAACAGTTCCAGCTTTCTTCCTCATTTGTACCCTGTATTAGTCAGCTTGGGCTGCCATAACAAAATGCCCTCAACTGGGTGGCCCACATAATATAAATTTATTGTCTCACAGTTAGGGAGTCTGGAAGTCTGAGAGCAGGGTGCTGGCAGAGTGGGGCTCTGGTGATGACTTCCCTGGCTTGCAGATGGCTACATTCTCACTGTGTCCTCCCATGGCCAAGACAGAAAGAAAGCTCTCTGATGTCTCTTTATGAAAGGGCATTAATCCCATCAGACCAAGGCCCCACCCTCATGACCTCACCTAATCATAAATATCTTTGAAGGCCCCTACTTCAAATATCACCATAATGGAGGGTAGGGCTTTAGCATGTGAATGAGGGGAGGAGAACAACATTTAGTCCCTAACAGTCTTTGTCTTCCATCCATCTTGGACATCCGAACTAGGCTTCTAGTTTATCAAGAGCAAGCCCTGATCCTCACCCATACTCTGTTGCTGCAACAGTTTCTACCCTTAGTCCACTACTATCCTGTTCCCACCATTATTTCTGGAACCTAGGGACTTCATTTGCTTTCTTTGAATCAACTATCTAGGATATTTAGGGTTTTTCAAGTCTCCTAGTATTACCTTATTACCAGAACTGGAAGTCTCTCACATCTGGTCTTTATCTATCATTTGCGTGACCTAAACAAGTCTTCTGAATTTCCATTCCTTTCCTATTAAAAAAAGGATGATGCACGCAAGTATAATTTTCATTCATCTCACACAGTAATTCTGAGAAAGAGCAATTAGAGATAGCAATATGTTGCAAATTAAAAATGTTAAATATAGCAAAAGCAAATAGAGATTCTCTAATAATGCATTTTAATTATAATGCATTGATAGAACACATTTTATCTGAGGATATTAAAGTGTATTATAACTACATTATAATTCCTTGAAGAGACTATGAATGTTTCCACCCCAGCAACCGTAGAACAATAAAAGATCATTTGAGATTTGATTGTAAATTAAGTATTATTGACTCCCTTTTTAAAGATTATAAGTACAATTTCTAGAATGTTATACTATTGGTGCAGAGAAGGGCATTTTTCTCAGGATGTGAGTTGAATAATTACAGTAGTTTATTTCAAAGATGCACCCTACAGGGTAAGTAGTTCTGAGAAAAGTGAGAAGGAATTAAATATACAAACAATCTTGGCTGGAGGCAGTATAAACATTGGGAATTGGGGGCCCTGGGGGACCTTTAGCATCTTGCTATATCCCAATGGCTCTGGGGCAGATCATATTCTCCCAGTGCCTTTCTTTTTCCCTCTAAAAAGAGAGGAAAAAAAACCAAGATCATTGAAAAGATTATTTACTATCAACCATGAGGTCAAACCTAGCCAAGAAGGTGAATGAGAAACTGAGTGGACCTTCTTCATAATTGACAAAAGGCAGAGTCTGGAGGCTTCGATCCATAGTAAGATTAATCTTTCAAGGAACAGGGCTAAACATCATGAAATCAAACTGGCTTCCACGGTGTCCTCCAGAACAGAAATTAGATCAAAGCCATACCTCCCTGGGTGGCACAGCGGTTTGGCGCCTGCCTTTGGCCCAGGACGTGATCCTGGAGACCTGGGATCGAATCCCACGTCAGGCTCCCGGTGCATGGAGCCTGCTTCTCCCTCTGCCTGTGTCTCTGCCTCTCTCTCTCTCTGTGTGTGACTATCATAAATAAATTAAAAAAAAAATTTTTAAAGCCATACCTCCCTTCAGGAATAGTTAAGACTTGTCATTAATGAGGAATTTACAAAACAATGTGGGAAAGGAGGCGATACTGGATGTGAAGGCCTGCTTATCAGAGCCCACAGTCACGCTTCCCGCTGGTACTTGAGGGATGGGTCTTCACTGCAAATACTGAGGGGTGACATTTAGCTAACTACAAGGCCATATTGGTTGCTAAACTATAGAAATACTTCTTCACCGGTTGGTAAAAAGCAGTGCTCCCGAGTGTCCAAAGCACCCTGGCTACTTAGCTTCTCTCGAGTTTCCCTGTACCTTCCAAGACACAGCTCTTCAAAATCAAGATGAAATCCTGGCACAGCACTGCAGAGCCTGTTCTGATAAGACAGTGTGATACCGCTGAGGAAGTGGTTTGCATGTTGTTCCGGCCCAAGTTCGCAGCTTTGAATCAAATCAGAGCTTCCACATTCCAACTTTTAGCTTTCAATGCATGTAGCATAACAATCTGATTTTGTGGGGGCTCCAGACTTTGGCTTGAAAGGCCTCTTTTTGACTTTTTCTTTTCCTGATCATCATTTTTGCAATATCTAAATATTAGTAGATCCTAGAGTTTTAGATTTCACACATGGAATGCATAAACTCTTAAATATTTTGCTGGCTGATATAATCCCTATCAATTTTTTATCTGGCCAAGTAAAGAACATTACTTTTTAAAAAATCATCTTCCGTCACCGTATTCCACAAAGAAAGGGCAGAAGGACACAAATTCAGAATGAAATTCCTAAAGAACTCATGAAAGACTCCTGTTGTCTCTGTCTCTCATTCTACCACAGACTGGTGAGAATTTAACCATGGACTGGCAGTGATCAGCGGTATTTGCAAACCTGTACTGTACTCCAATTACTCATCAATTTCCGAGCTTAGCCCTAGTGAAGCTCCCCAATTCAACTGTTTCATTTGCTCATATTTTGGTACTACAACCCATGGGCGGCACCCTGACTTTAAAGGATAAAATGAAGACAGTCTTAGTACTGGTAATGTCCTGTCACTTCTTCCCACACTGCTAGAGATGAACAGATGCTCTACAATTCTAACATTCATGTCTGGTTCTCTGTCCTGAGGCTGGCCTGCATCCAATATTTTGTAGCCTATCCTTTTCTCCTTTCTATGCAACATATTGGCATTGTGCACTTATTTACGTGTGTGTTATACAATAATATTGGAGTCTTCTGGTAACATGAATTGCTCAATAACAATCTGCAAATAGGTAGGTAGGCCCAATACCAGGCAAGCTAGTCAAAGCCTTTGCTATAGATAATATTTCACTGGCTTTAAATAAAAAGTACCTGTAAGGAAGGACCTTTCATCTCTGTACATTATAGAATGAACGTTTCTAATGCATATTATATAACTACAGAAAAAAGATTTTATCTGACACTTGATAATTTTACCAAACTTATGAGGAGGAAAGAAAAGGCTTTAGTAGCAAAACAGAAAGGCATAATTGATTACACTATTAAGAAGCTGTTACAACATGAAACAAACATCATAAGATCGTAAGAAGACTCAGCTAATAATGTATTTCTGACATCAATAAAATTAGTTGTTTTTCATCTGGGTTGTGAAATTTCTGATTTGTTTTAGCCTCACGTATTATTCTATTATGGCGTGATGATTCTCATTATGCTTCCCTAAGCCCTATCAACAGATAGAGTCTAGACTCTAATTATCTCTATATTTAGTCAAAATAGTCAGGCTTCATCTGTTTCCAGAACAGTTAATGTATTTGGCTCATTACTCCGAAAACACTGAGTACAATTTAGCTCACTAAAAATGCGTTCTGCATTAGCTTATGTAAGGAGCATAAAGGTCCACTGTGTGATGAGTTTATTCTTTTCCTGTGGCAGTGAGTCAGGAAATAATAGCTATTATTTTTGATCACTTACCATGTACAGACACCGTGGACACCTTTCATATGCATTATTCACTTAGTTCTCACAACAACAAATTATTATTCTGGTTGTACCTATTTAGAAGCTTACTTAAAGTCATGTACCTAGGAAGTGGTAGATGCAAGATGATCTGATTTTAAAGCCTGAATCTTAACCACTATGCTAGATGAAGTACTTGATTCCAAAGACTCAAACTTTATGCCTCATGTTCACACAGATCACATACAATTATGTCCTCAAAGAGATAAAATGTAGGACTTCAACTCTGACATGACATTACTTTGAACATGAGGATAGCATTAAAAAAATTATTAAAAATAATTCCCTAAATTATTCTTTAGGGAATAATTTATGTGAGATTCTTTTTTTTGCAATAAAAAAAGTTATTCCCCTGTTCGAAATCCTTGAATAAATTGCCATTGCTCTTCATTAAGTATTGCAAAATGTCTGAATTCCTGGACACATGGACTGTCCTCCATTCTAAGCTCCTTTACTATTTCTTTGGTTTAACTGCTTCAGCCTTCCACAGTTCCTCCAGTTTTCCATGTAGCATTCTCCCATCTTCTTCCCTCCAACTCAGATATTCTCTTTTCTCCTACTCATACATCAAGTTTGGTTAAATGTCATTTAAGAGGACTTTCTTGACTTTCTAATCTAAATCAAGTGCCCCTGTACTGTGTTTCCGAAAGATGCTTTGTAGCCATTATCATAGGTTATAAATATATACTTAACTATATACTTGATATCTTCTCTTACTAAAATGCCAGATTCAGCAATATCAGAAATTGTATTAGTCTTGCTCACCACTTGACACTCCTGAATCTCCTGTCCACAAGACTTATCACTAGGAATTACTGAATGATTGAATGAATGAATGAATGAATGGTGATAGATTTTATGCAGTTCTATTGTATTTTCAAGCAGAAGCCAGCTAAGGTTAGTCTGTATCCACGAAACTGAGCAAAGCTGTATGATCATATGGGCTTTTGAGTCTATGTTTCTGGCTCTGGCAGTAGATTGAACATTTTAGTTTATTCCTGAGCCATATCCCTAAAACTGCTATTCAAGAAAATAAAAATAAGTGTAGGACTAACTATTCTCTAGAAGTTGACTATATAATCTTAGAGCATGATGGAAGAAGGGAGACTCTTCCTTATATTTTTGGACCTATAAATCAGAAATGTCACATTTCTTTAATACTAACCACAGTGGTTAAAGAAAGTACACAAAAAGTCTGTTCTTAAGATGGTGGTGATAAATATATATATATATATATATATGTTTTTAAATTTTTAGACACATTTCTTCTTTGTCATTCAAATAGCCTAAACAAAGCATGTATAAGTAGGATTAAATAATTATATATGGGATTATAGGACCAACAGTATTTTTAGAAAATCTGATAGAAACAACAAGGCACTGGTGGCTTTGAGACCATTAATTCTTAATACCGAGGTCTATAAATTTTGTACCTTCTCTATGCCCAATACACATAATTTTATGGGAATAAGTGGGCTGAAAGGGGGCACACAGGAAGGGAGAAATGTACTGTTGAAAATCTATTTCATATTGAATACTCTTCCAAGAGAAATTAGCTTTTTTTTTTCATTACAAAGATAATTCACACTCATTATACAAGTTTTGAAAACACTTAAAAATATAAACAGATCATTCAAATCCCAACAATTTCCAGAAAATCTTAGGTAACATATGGTGTATTTCTGTTCAGTCTTTTAGCTGGGTATCTTTTTAACATAGTTGCAATAAATTTGTATCATACAAGATTGATTATAGTTTTTAAAGTTTATCTTTTATGATTTATAAAAGGAAATATGCATGCAATTATAAAATATTCTGAAAGAATAGATAAAATACAGAAAAAAGTGAATATTACCCCATATGTCACACTACCCACAGATAACTACTAATACTATTTTGACGTATGTCTTTGCAATCATTTTTTTAGAATATTTCTTTAGTTGTTATATCATATTTTATATGTTGATTTTATAGCAGAGTTAACACAGGGATATTCACAGATCCTAGAACGTTGCAACATAATTTCTGAGGGCAAATATTCACTGCCTGTCTCATTTTACCTTAGTCTACCCACACAGTTCAATAGAATGAAGCACTCCATAGCACCAGGTATTTTATTTCAAAACTCCCGTTGTTGATTTTCATGAGTGGGCCAATACATAAGATTAGGTTGTCAAATCAGACTCACCTGAAGAGTACTTAACACAGTAACAAGATTAGTAATTTCAAGAGATGGGCAATCAAGAGGCAAAGACAAAGCAGGCAGAGGTCTGGGATGTCAAAGGCTGATGGGTCCTTTCTCCCCACACCAGATATGTATTCTTTGGCCCAGAATAATGGGTTAGGTTTCAGCTAAGGTTTTGCTGGATCATCTCACAAGGCAGGAGGAGTGCTTAAGTTATGAAATATCTCCATTTGATACTCCAAACACTTAAATAATTTATGTGAGATTCTTTAGGGAACTATGCATTTTAGATCTATAGATTCTGGGTTTACTACTAAGTAATCCTTAGCAAGGAAATCCTGCTAAAGCATTCTATAGATAAGAACCCTTTCTTTGGGTAAATATTATTATTCTATTTACCTGGAGTTCCAGTTGACAAGGAGGTTAAATTGGATTCATCTGCCTACTTATTTCTTTCTGGCCAAGTTTGTCCCAACACTTTAAAAGAAAGTGAATGGATCTCAGACAGGATTTTAAGCATTTTCATTCTCAATGAGCAGTAAGAATAGAGTAAAAAAAAAGTTCATGCCATTTAATTCTTCATTCTCCTACACCTAATTCCTGCACAGAAGTAATTTACAGTGAATGCATAGTCAGTGGTTCTGTTTCTCTGGTCTCTTTCTTCCCCACCTTTCTTTTGGAAAAATTCCTAGCCATTTTATCCCCAGATATTGCCTCTAATCTGTTCTTTCTTTCCGATCCCAATTGAACTCCAATAAAAAGTATTTAAGAAACTCATAGAAGATTAACTAGGAGGAAACCTAGGTGATCTTAGGTATGGCCATACCTTTTCAGATACAATACTAAAGACACAACCCATGAAAAAAGAATAAGTTGGACTTCATTAAAATTAAAAACTTGTGCTCTGTGAAAGACACTGCTAAGACAATGAAAACACAAGCTACAGACTTAGAGGAAATATTTGCAAAAATCATAAAGGACTGTTATTTAATGTATATAAAGAACTCTTAAAGCTCAGCAATAAGAAAATTAACAATCCATTTTAAAAATGGGCAATAGACTTGAACAGACATTTCACCAAAGAAAATACTAAGGTGGCAAATAAGCACATGGAAAGATGCTCCACATCATATACCTTGAGAGAATTATAAATTAAAACAACAGTATGATACTGCTACACATTTATTAGAATGGCCAAAATCCAAAACACTAAAAACACAAAATGCTGGCTGGATGCGGAGCAACATTGTTGGTGGGAATGCAAAATGGTACAGATGCTTTTTGGAAGGGTTTGTAGTTTCTTACAAAAGCAAACATTCTCTTACCATACAATCCAGCAATTGTCTGCCTTGGTATTTACCAATAGTTGAAAGCTTATGTCCACACAAAAATTTGCACACAGATGTTTATAGTAGCTTTATTCATAATTGTCAAAACTTGAAAGCAATCAAGATGTCCTTTGGTAAGTGAATGAATAAACTGGTACATGTCAATAATGGAATATTATTGAACATTAAAAAGAAATAAGCTATTATGCCATAAAAAAACATGGAAGAATCTTAAATGCATATTACTAAGTCAAAGAAGCCAATCTGAAAAAGCTACATACTGTGGGATGACAACTATATGACATTCTGAAGAAGACGAAACTATGGAGACAGTAAAAGAGTCAGTGGTTTCCAGGAGTTAAGGGAGAGGAAAAAGTAAAAAGGTATAGTACAGGGGATTTTTAAGCCACTGAAACTACTCTGTATGATATTATAATAATGTTAGATACATGCCTATTATACATTTGACAAATGTGCAACACCAAAAGTGATCCCTCATGTGAAACTATGGGCTTTGGGTCATAATGATGTGTCAGTGTGGGTTTATCAGTCCTAATAATTGAACGAGTATGGTGTGGGATTTTGACAGTGGAGGAGGCTGTGTATAGGAAATGGGCAGAAATATGTGGGAAATCTCTATACCTTCCACCAATTTTGCTCTGAGCTTAACACTGCTCGAAAAATAAAGTCCATTTTTAAAAAGTATGCTAAATTTTCTCACTCTAACTTTCATGACAATTAACTTCTTTTTTATATTTTATATCTTTTTTCTTCTCTGTATTCAATTCTGGAAATCTCTTCTAACCTATATTCCCATTATTAATTTTCTTTTCAGCTATGCCTAATCTACATTTAAATCTGTCTTTGGAGTTAAAAAATTTTTAAGTTAATAGACTTTATTTTTTAGAGAAGTTTTAGGTTTACAGAAAAATTGAGTGGAGTGCAGAGTTCTCATATACCTCTTCCTCCCCTTCACACAGTTTCCCCATTATTAACATTTCGCATTAGTGTGGTACCTTTGTTACAATTGAGGAACCAATACATTATTATTAACTGAAGTCCATAGTTAAAACATTATTATTAACTAAAGTCCACAGTTCATATGGATTCACTCTTTGTGTCTTGCAGTTTTCTGAGTTTTGACAACTGCATTATGTCATGTATCATCATTACAGTAATGTACAGACTCGTTCTACTGCCCCCCAAAATCCCCTATGCTCCACCTATTCATCCCTCCTTCTCCTCCCTCCATACCTGAGCCCCTGGAAAACACTGATCTTTTTACATATCTATAGTTTTGCCTTTTCCAAAATATCATATTTCAGACTGGCTTCCTTCACTTTGAGATATGCAAGGAACATTCTTACAGGTCTTTTCATGGCTTGATAGCTCATTTCTTTTTAACACTGACTAATATTCCATCATGTGGAAATATCATAGTTTATCTCATGACCTACCAAGGGAAACCTTGGTTGTTTCCAAGTTTTGGTAAGTATAAATAAGCTGCTGTGAACATTTGCATGCAGGTTTTGTGCGGACATAAGTTTTCAATCCATTTAGGTAAATATTTAGGAGTGCAGTTGCTGGATTGTATGGTAAGACGATGTGTAGCTTTCTAAGAAACTGTTAAAACCCTCTTCCAAAATGGCTGTCTCAATTAGCATTCCCACAAATAGTAAATGAGATTTCCTGTTGCTCCACATACTGGCCAGCCAGTATTTAGTATTATTAATGTTTTGGATTTCAGCCTAGAATTCTAATAGGTGTGTGGTGGTATCTCGTTTTTTTTCGTTTTCAATTCCCTAATAATAGAGGATGTTGAGCATCTTTTCATACATTAATTTATTGTCTGCATGTCTTCTTTGGTGAGGTTTCTGTGAAGATCTTTTGCCCACTTTTTAATTCTGCTGTTCCTTTCCCATTGTTGAGTTTTAAGAGTTGGTCCATTTAGTTTTAATGCTACTATTATAATTTCTGAAAGTTATATGTGGCTCTTTTAAAAATCTGCTATACTAATTTTTATAGTTTCCTATTCCCTGAGGGTATTTGTAGGTTTTTCCTTTATTTACTTAAACTTACAAAATTGTTATATAATATTTCTTTGTAATTCTCGTCCTTGTCTTATGGCTCTGTTTCTGCTTTTACTTTTTCTCATTCTTAGTACCTTGTTCGCGTATATGCTTTGTGATTTTAGATTGTGGGCTGCATATTGTCCTTGAAATATTATTTTATTTTTTTTCCTTGAAATATTATTTGTGGAGAATCTTTGAGGCCTTGGTCTAAAACCAATTTAAACTAATACTAAGCTAAATTCACAATTTGATATTTTTTGAAGTACTTGGATGATGTGAATGCAGACTGCAAATCTTCACAAGGGCCAGCTGGTAAATATAGCTTTGAAGGGCAAAAGGCAATACATCCGTTGTCATGTAAACCCTTCCTGATCTTCCTCCAGGCTTTCTTTTCACGTTCATCGCCCACTCCACATGCATATCAGGGCAACTCAACAATTTGTGAATCTCTGGAACACACTTTATATTTTTCTACTTCTATATTCTTGTATATTGTGTTCTGGAATAGTCTTTTTACTCTTTCTCCCGTAGTCTAATCATGTTGGGTCAAATTCTAAATGTCACTGCTTCTAAAACAACTTTCCTCTTTACGTTATCTTTCTTTTGTCACTAATACTCGCAGCATCTCTTATTTATCAGACCAAATAGCATGAGACTGAAGTTTTTATAGGTCAAAAGTGGTTGTTTGTTGGCAATTTCATAGAATCAACCTAAAACTGAGTTCAACACTTTGTATAAAATCAACACATGCCTAATAGTCGCTTAAATAAAATTTATTTTTACAAAAATAAATGCAATATGGTCTAACAATGGAAGAAGATAAGTCTAGTTTACTAATTTTGGAGTAAGGAACATAAAAATTTATTCTTCTAAATGTATGAAGAATTATGTGATATATATGTATATATATATACACACACACACATAATTTTCATATATACATATGAAATTGCTCAAGGAAATCAGAATCATTATGGCTAGAATTCAAAAAAGAATAAGGACAGTGAAACAGAATAACCAATGTTTGCAGATCAAATTCACTTCATAAAGCTGGACAGAAACTGGTAACCTACATATACCCAAATGTACTTTGAACTAATTGAAGCCAGGGACTCTTTAAGAACAAAGTGTTATTATGGCAAAAAGACTATTGAAACATCATATGGTAATTGAAAAATAAAGTCAGGAATTGCAATTTAACTTAAAGGAAATTCTTTAAGAGCTCTCTTGGTATTTCACTTCTTGTTGCTAAAAATCTCCTTTTAGGGATCCCTGGGTGGCTCAGCGGTTTAAGGCCTGCCTTCAGCCCAGGGCGTGATCCTGGAGTCCTGGGATCAAGTCCCATGTCGGGTTCCCTGCATGGAGCTTGCTTCTCCCTCTGCCTGTGTCTCAGCTTCTCTCTCTGTGTGTCTCATGAATGAATAAATAAAATCTTTAAAAAAAAAACTCCTTTTAAAAGCCAAATTAACCAGATTGTCCATTAACATTGACCACATTACCTAGATAATTGCCAAATCTCCATCACACTCAGGCAGTGTGAATGCAACATAATGTGAAAGTAAGGACAACACATCTTGATGCATACCATACCCTTTCTGTACAAACTTCTTACAATTTTTAAAGGAATCCTCTCTGCCATGTCCCTACTGTTACTGAGAACTGCTTTATATTACATAAGCTAGGAAAAGGGCCATTAGCAAGGATTTCTCTGATGCCACACATAAAAGCAATGCCTCTGCATTTGTTATGTAACAAAGGACAGAGTTCAAATATAAATATGAATGGGACTCTTCTAAGATTGTTTTAGTAGTATCTGCAATAAAGATTGAACTGGAAGGCCAAAATCCTCCTCCCTGGGTGAGATGGCTACCTCGCTTGACAGAGCTGTCCTTATGGCTGAGGCTTTTTATCACCAGGGAAACAAAGAATGTGCCATGAGCTCAGTGCAAATGTCCCACGACTCCTCCTCTTAAAATAAAGGGAGTACATTTCATACCACCTGCAGAACAGGAATAATTTGACAATCACTGAAAAAGATGTCAACAACTTTGATATTTGACTCAATGAACTGATATATATCCAACTAGAAAATTAGGAATCTTGATCTTTTTTAAAAAAAAATAATTTTTAACAATAACTACGGTGATCTTTTTCTTGTTGTGTGATGTTGTGGTTACTTTCCTTTTAATTCACTCAGGATTGTGTGTGCTTGTTGTGCCACTGGAGGACAAACTCCAGCATCTCCTCTACTACAAACCAGAAGAACTCTCCGATGTATAGTTAATGCCCACCTGGGGTGTTTGCAGTGTTGTATACACTTTTAGAAGATATCTGATGTGGAGAAAGAAAAACAGAAACACTCAATCAGAATGGGTTTGATTGACAATTACTACTAATGAGGTGTGTAATCTTCAGCAAGCTCTTCAACCGATTTTTTAACCTAATCTTCCTCTGTATAAAATGAAAATGAACCTCTGTCCCTTTCACTTTATTAATATGCGGTAGGGATTCAGGTATATTTCATAAAAGCTCTTTATAAGGTGCAATATAGCATTCTTACATAAGGTATTACTGTTGTTAATTTCTCTCTGAGAAAGATAAAAATGTAATGAGAACAAAGAATAGTTTGAGAACTATCAGTGTTATGCATCACTTAATAACAGGTCGGTTTTATTTCCCAAATTACTTTCTTTTGCTGTTCTGCTACTATATTATTCCGACCGTTAAGGGAAGACGGTGCATCCTGTGAACAGAATTATGTATGGCCTATTCTGTAATGCAAGTGGGAACTCTGTTCTCTGATTGCAGCATTATAATCTTCCATTACAGAACGCGCTGTAAATCATCCTGCAGACAGAAGACAGTGTTGAATCCTCACATAACCTGCAAACGGTGACACTCTTTATAACAAGGTTACACTACTCTGTCCTCAGCGTGATGGTGAGTGTCTCTTGCATACGTGCTACTACATTTCCATTAGACTGTTAGATATAACGATCAATAAAAGAAGATCTATTTCCATTCCATGGAGCAGCTTCTAAAAGTGGCATAATGAGAAAGAAATACATCTAACTAAACAGCAGACTGAAAAGCACAGAGCATACCAAACTAACAATAAAATAATAATATCTTATACTTGTACAGTACTTTCTTGGTTAAAGAAGTGAGACTTCATGTGATAATTTTATTTGAACTTCACAACCATGAGGTACAACCTCATGGAGTAGGTAGGCAAGTTATGCTTATTGCCATTTTTTACAGATATGTAGAGAGGTTAAATGATACCCCACTCCACAGAAATTTTCTGATTCTGACTGTAGTTGTCTTTCTAACATTTCTGATTAGTAAAATTAAAAGGCAGACAAAAACCACCCCACTGATATGCTTTAAATTATAGTTTTGTGTCTTACCTTCTCAAATGGAGTTTGTGACTAGGTGAATATAATGTTAAGTGAAAAGAGAGACAGGAAGAAAACATGAAAATTGTGTTCTTTGGCAACCCTCTTAGGACTCTCTCACTCCTGAGAGCTTTTTCTCTAACCTCACTTAATAAAACTCTTATCGCTTTAAAAAAAATTGTGTTTAAAAAAATTGTGTTCTTCAAAATGCATAAACTTGTAATGTAGTATGTTCCCACATTTAGTTTGGGAATGGCCATCTAAGATGAGTTTGTGGCATCCACCAGATTTTTTTTCCATAATTAAAATTAATTTGATTTTGATCATTTTAACTATAGTCTTTGTGTAGGCACCTTCAGGTGCATTGAAATGAAAAATATCTGTTCCTTGTTTTTAATGATTTCAACAGTGATCTGGACTCATACCACCGCATTGCCATACCTCTGTCCACATGTCACATACTCATGCTACTTTCTGCGTCACTCCCACTCAATAAATAACAAATACGTGTGTGCACGTGTTAAGAGTTGGTCAGATAATTTTCTAGCTTCTTTCACAAAAATTCTCTCTCCCATGGCTTGACAAAATCTTGCATTTTTCTACAGAGAAGGGTCTCTTCAATTAGGGGCCTGAACGTTTTGGGAAATGGTTGGAAAGGGTCAAATCGAAGAAAACCTAATGAAAAAAGATAATATCACGCATAACTCCACAACTCTGAAACTATACTTGAGTGGGGAGGGTATGAGAGGTTTCTGACCAGTCTCTGCTCTTTTGGCATCGGCATGAAACAATTGTTTCATTAATTGTTCGCTGTAATTGTTCGCTGATGGCTGGTTAGGTGGATACATAAATTAAAGGTGGCACATTCCAGGGAGAAACTTCGAATAGAAACTGCATCTTAAATTTCTCTAGCACTTCTGAGCCTCAAAATGGGGCCGGCAGGTTGAGTTTGCACAAAATCATCAAAAATTAATATTCTTTTTCACTTCACCTTTTAGTTACCTTCCTGACTCTGACCCACACAAAAGAGCTAAAGAACATGGTAGCATGTAGGAAGCATGATGTGATTTTACACAACATTTTTTATAATGTATGCAGGGCAGATATTATAATCAATACCCTTTCAAAGATTAGGAAACCAATGCTCAGAGAAAGTGGTGCAGCCAAGAATTTGGTCCAAGTCATCTGGTTATATATCCTGCATCTTTCCTACCAGACACTTCTTTGCTACTTCATGGTGCTAAGAACCTAGCTGTCATCTACCTAGTGATTAACCTACTAGGAGTTATATGAGCATTAATGATAGGCGTTGAGACTTGATACTTCTCAGAGATACTGAAAAATCTGGAAAAAGGTAAATTTATTTTTATTAATTTTTTTTAAAGAACAGTGTCCAAAAGAATAAAATCACAAGGTCAAAGAATAAATTGGAGTTGACATGTTCAGCCAGGTAAGCCCATCCAATGCTTCTGTTAAGTGATATTCTAAAAAAATACACGTTGATTAATTTACCTATTCATTCAGGTAGAAGGGAAGAGAGACAAAAACAAAACAGAATTTTATTTGTCTCTTCATGTCACATGCAGATTTGAATCCTGACATCCAGAGATGTCCTTTGTAATGTTCTCTATAACACATTTTCAGAGGATCTTAATATAACAAAATTACATTTCTTCTGTTAATTTGTTTGCTTTTTGATAAGTATATTCCAAGTTTGAATTAAGTTTTTGATGCATGAAAACCACCAGAAAAGATTTGAACTAATTTTTATTTTTTGTCTACTAGCCTCTCCCTTTCATTCCATTTTTCTTTTCCTCAGTCGAGGCTACCCTGACATTAAACTTGAATTTGGATTAAAAAATCCTCAGGCAACACTAGCTATTGTACTAGATAATAAACAATATTTATTTAGTGTAGAAGTTGCATTAAAGATAACTTAAAGGTGATTTTCATACTTGAAGATAATTTTTTAGTCTTTCAGTCATATATTGCTATATAAAATATGGTTTTAAATGTTTTAATAGCTATATTTTAATATAACTGGTGTTCTTTATAATCCTATGTATTTAAATATATTTTTCTGGCTAGGAAAATATCTCATATCTCTATCTCACACTGCTAAAATGTCCATGGCACAAAATAGGTTAATAACTTTTGCTCTATGTGCTGGGATACCATAGGTCAAACAGAAGACAACAGCCACCAAACACACATTTATAGAAATTTAGTAATGTAGGTACAGAAAGGTCTATTTGTTGTGGTAGTGAAATAAAAAAAATTTTAAAGATTTTATTTATTCATGAGAGATGCAGAGAGAGAGAGAGTCAGAGAGAGATACAGGAAGAGGGAGAAGCAAGGTCCCCTCAGGGAGCCCGATGCTGGACTCAATCTCAGACCCTGGGATCACCTCCTGAGCCCAAGGCAGATGCTCAACCGCAGAGCCACCCAGGTGTCCCGGTAGTGAAATAAAATTAATTTAAAATAGAAGGAGATACAATGTAGAGATATAATGTATGTGAATTTAGTTCATAAGCTATGAAAAATTACGTAAATAATGGTATTATTGTTATTGCTAGTAACAATGTTGAAGTGCAAAGAACAACATTTACTACCTCTCAATACCTCTTATTCCCTTTGCCAAACTTTATGGAATTTCTAGCATCTCACTCCAGTGGAAAGAGGGTTTTAAAAATTTATTTAATCTTCATTCAGAATACAAACTGAATTATAAACTATATATGTCCTTCTTTCCTGTGTGGGGCTTTTATTCCACCCACCCACCCCACCCCGGAAAGGACAAGATTTGTATATATTTAATATGATAATTTCCCTTTTTCAAATTTGGTGCTCCGTATTCTGGTCCATAAGAAAAATAGAAGATTCTAGAAAATAGCAGGTAATAACAACCCTTTAATTGAAAATATGGTATTTTAAAAAACATGCACTTTCCTATTCTTACAATTTTCTCTACCGTTTAAAGGTTCTAAATTTTAAAGTCACAGAACTTGATTTCTTTTCTACCCTCATTCCAAAATATCTTATGAAAGGAGATAGATATATCACTCTAGACAAGAGTGGAAGATATGGAAGAAATTGCTGTGGAACCCCTTATATTGATCAACAGGTTCAAGGCAATCTGTTAGAATTCTACCTGGCTTCTTTGCAGAAATTGAAAAGCTGGAGAAAAAAAAGAGAAAAAAAAAAAAAAAAGAAATTGAAAAGCTCACATTAAAATTCATATGAAATTCAAGGGACCCAGAATGAAATAAATAAAATAAAATAACCTTGAAAAACAAAGTTGGAGGACTTATAAATCCAGATTTCAAAACTTATGCCAAAACATCAATAATCAAGACCGTGTGCACTGGTATAAGTGTAGACATAAAGATCAATGGAATAAAATCAAGAGCCTCAGAATAAACCTATTTATCTATGGCCAATTGATTCTAAACAAGGATGCCACGACCATTCAATGGGGAAAGAATTGTCTTTTTAACAGATGGTGCAGAAATGCCTGAATAGCCACATGCAAAAGAATGAAGTTCAACTCTTACCTCATATCATTAAAAAAAATTCACTCCATCTGAATCAAAAACAAGCATACAAGTTGAAACTACAAAACTCTTAGAAGAAATCCTGTTTGGTGTGAATCTTCCTGACCTTGGGTTCAGCAGTGGATCCTTCAATATAACATCAAAAGCACAAACAACAAAGAAAAATAGCTAGTAGGACTTCATCAAATTAAAAACTTCTGGAGGCACCTGGGTGGCTCAGTCCATTAAACATCCAATTCTTGATTTCAGATCAGGCCTTGATCTCACATTGTGGGTTCAAACCCCATGTTGGGCTCCACTCTGGGTGAAGCCTAGTTAAAATACATACATACATACATGCATACAAACCTCTGTACCTCAAAGGACCTCATCAAGAAAGGGAGAAGACAACTCACAGAATGGGAGCAAATGTTTGCAAATCATACATATTTGATGGAGTCATATTTAAAATGTGTGAAGAACCTTTAAAACTCAACAATATATAAAAGCAACCCAGGGGTGCCTGAGAGGCTCAGCTGGTTAAGTCTCTGACTCAATCTCAGCTCAGGTTTTTTTCTTTTTTTTTTTTTTTTTAAAGATTTTATTTATTCATGAGAGACCTAGAGAAAGAGGCAGAGACATAGGCAGAGGGAGAAGCAGGCTCTGTGGGGAGCGGATATGGGACTCGATCCCAGGATGCTGGGATCATGACCTGAGCCAAAGGCAGACACCCAACCACTAAGCAACCCAGGTGCCCCTCAGCTCAGGTTTTGATCTCAGGGTTGTAAGTTCAAGTGCTGTGTTGGGTTCCCTGCTGGGCATGGAACGTATTTTAAAAAACAAAACAAAACAAAAAGCAACCCAAATAAAAATGGACCTGGGTTTGGTGGACTGAAAACAGAAGAACTGTCAAAAGATTATATAAGAAATAATCTGACACTCAGATGAACTTCCAAAGCCTGAATTCAGTTTCCCCCAGCCTTGGTAGAAGAGCGGGCACTTATAGTTTGGTGAGAAGGGCCAGAAAGTTATGGAACTCCAGGTATAAGTGAAGGTGAAGAATAAGGCTCTGAAACTGAAAACAGATGTTTTCAGGGAAAGCTTGCTGGACTCCCAAAATACTGGCAATCACATATTTACCCCCAAGTTGGAAGTTAGATTTCTCCCTGGAAAAAGTGACCAGCCACCTGCCCCCCCCCAAAAATATTATAAATTCCAGTTGGTTAACATACAATGCTATATTAGTTTCAGGTGTATAATATAGTCATTCAGCATGTCCATACATCACTCTGTGCTCATCATAAGTGCCCTCCTTAGTCTCCATCACCTATTTCACCCATCCTCCCACCCACCTCCCCTCTGGTAACCATCAGTTTGTTCTCTACAGTTAAAAGTCTGTTTCTTGATTTGTCTGTCTGTCTATCTCTCCAAGAAAAAAATTTGAGGTACCTTCTTAAAATATAGTGAAGTTTTTGCTTATTCATCCTACCTCAGATATCAAATCTGGTCATATTAGCAAGGATAAGGGTAGAGGGGTTGTGTATAACAAACAAACCAGTAGAAAACCACAACTATGAGCAGAGAGTAAAAGGAACTCAAAGAAGGTGGGATATAGGTTAGGTAGAGACCCTAAGTGTTCATTGTATGTTTTCAGGATAGATGTTTTAGGCAAAAGAGAGATATGAGAAAAGAATTCCAAGCTGAGGGAAAAACTGAAGCAAAGCAAGCAAGTGTAGGTCCTATCTAGATACCAGTATATGACTCTGTTTAGCTAACAGGGGAAAGATGAGAGAGTGCAATGCAAAATAACATTGGAAACGGAGATTCTATGACCTTCATACCTAATCCCACTCTTCATCTTCACCCCCTGCTTGAAGCAGCCAGAGTTCTGTTTGTCCTTTTCTGATGGTTGCTGTGTTCTGGTAGATTGCTGAGAGGATTTGAAAACCAACCAGTTCAGACATGTCTGCGAAAGCTCATGGAGGTCAAGTGGTGAGAGGTTTGTATAAGCACCCCGTCTGTCTCCTACTTAAGACTGTACAGGGAACATTTATTATCCTAATTCCTCAGTTAAACTGGTTTCATAATTATTTTTCCAAGTAGAGTTCTATCCATATTTATACTCAAGTAGTATTTATACTCAAGAAGCATTTAAAGTACCTGTGAGAGAAAAAGTGGTTTTTCAAAGTCCAGTATAATATCCAATCCTGAATGCCATTGCTTGACAGAGGAAATGATTTTATCAGAGGATAGAAAACTTACCTGGAAAAATGCCGAGGTAAAAAAATATCAAAGTTCTTTAACAGAACACAAAAAATGGACAAATATCTCTGAAGATGCATTTTTGAAAAAGTAAAGAGACACTAATAAACAATGTTAGGAATAAAAACTCAACAATGCTTCCATGATTAAAAAGATAGTAAGTAGACACTATGAACAACTTGATGTGATGCACTTGGAAACTCAGATGTCATGTATAAACCCCTAGAAAAAAAAAAAATGACTTACCAAAATTTACTTAGGAAGAAATGGGAAATGTAAACAGTCATATTATAAAGGAAATTGAATCAAAAGTAAAAAACTTCCTATGGAAAAACCAGGCCCAGTCAGTGTTGTCAGCAATTTCCAACACATATTCAAAAAACAAGTAAGTCTTCATTCAAGGAAAAATAATTTCAACCTCATACAAACTATCTCAGTGTATAGAAAAGTGGGAATGTCTCTAGCTCACTTTATGAAGCTACTAAAACTCTGATACAAAACCCAGTGGAGCATGAAAATAAAATTGCAGATCAATCTCGCTTGTGAACATAGATACAAAAATTAGACTATTAGCAAACACAATCCAGAAGTATGGGTATGTGTTTGTGTGTGTATATTTTAAGATAATGCATCATTTGGATGATCCCCGTGGTGCAAGTTTGATTTTACATAAGAAATATATATATATAACCATATATTTATATATTTTACTGGCAAAAGGAGAAATCACATAATCATCTCAACAGAAATAGAAAATGCAATTGATGAAATTCCACATCTTTTCCTAAATTAAAATAAGTTAGAAATAAAAGACAACTTCCTTAAACTAGCAAGGCAACTACAAAAAATTTACAGGTAGCAACATATTTAATGGTAAAATATTTAAAGCATTCATTTTGGGCTGAAGAACAAGACAAGGGCATCTGTTAGCACCATATGTATAACACTGTACTGGAGGGTATAGCCAGTAATCAGGCAAGAAAAAGTAATAAAAGGTATGAGAACTGAAAAGAAAGAAAGAAAGCTGTCAATATTTGTGGGTATACTCTGTGAATTAAAAACCTAAAAAAAAGCTACAAATAAATTATTAAAGTTAATAAAATAATTTAATTCAGTTGCAAGATATAAAACTCAATATATAAGAAAAAATTTCAATAAATATAAACTTTTTAAAGAGATATATACAGTAACATCAAAATTATAAAATGTCTAGGAATAAATATAACAAAACTGTGCAAAGAACTTTATAATGAAAATTATAAATCTTTATTGAAAGATAAAGAAAACCTAGCTAAATATAGATATGAAAATCATATACATGAATAAGAAGAGTTGATGTCATACAAACACCAATTCTTCCCAAACAGATCAGAACTTCAATGATCTTCCCATCAAAATCCCAAAAACGACTTCGTGGTACTTGACAAACTGATTTAAAAATTTATATGGAAGTGCAAAAGGCCAAGATGAAGAAGAAAAAAGGATACTTAATCACATACTTAGAATTGTTATAAAGCCCTAATAATTACAACAGAGTGTATTGTCACAAGATCATCAAATGAAACAGGAAAGTCCCAAACAGATCTACTTATATGATACTGACTGATCATTAGAGAAAGAATGTACTTTTCAGTAAATTATCTTGGTATACTTAGGTATACACAAATGATAAAAAAAATTATAACCCTATCATACACTATATTTAAAAACCAGTTTCATTAAACTAAAGTCTTAGATGGGAAAGGCAAAACTAACAAAAAAGGAGAATATCTTTATGGCACCCATATAGGGAAAGATTTCTTAAAACACACAAACTGTAAAGGAAAAGTTAAATTCTATCATTTCATTCAAAAGATATAAGAGCAATTAAAGGAAAAATGCATAAACTGGGAAAAGAGATCTTTTGACACAAAGCTGACAAAAGATTAACATCCTTAAATATGTTGAAAAATAAAAAAACAAACACAAAACCTCCTAAAAATCAATGAAAAACAAAGAACTCCATAACCAGGGGCACAATTTTGAACAAGAACTCTACAGATGAATAATAATAAATGGAAATAAACACAGGAAAAGATGCTCAACTTTATTAGAAAAGATGAAGTGCAAATTCAAATTACAATGAGATAAGATATCATACCCAGAATGGAAATTAAAGTCTGGCAACATTGCATGCTGGGGAGAATGTAGGAAAAGCATGGGTTTTATACTGCTGATAGTAGAATCTACAGTTCCTACAATCAGACACAATTTATCATTTTCTAATAATACTAAAAATGTGTATACCCCATGACCCAAGAATTCCACTCTTGGAAATCCATGCACATATGCACCAAGACAAATATCCCAAATTGTACATAGAAGCACTGTTTATCATTTCAACGAATTCTGAGCAATCCAAATGCCTATCAGCAACAGGAGAGATAAATAAGGAGTGTGCTACTACAATGGATTACTATGTGCTAGTGACATTTAATAAATTTCAGCTACATGAAACAACATGAATTAAAGAAAAATTTGATAAAAAATATATATATGGCATGATTACTACACTCATACAAAGCCAGGATGTTGTTTAGGGAGTCAGGGAAAAGGTAATGTTATTATGAAAAGGAGTAAAATCACAAATGCAAAATGCTGGATCATAGTTAAGTAGAAAAGAAAGGGCACCCACAAAAAACTTCGACATTCTTAGTAATACTCTGTTTCTTGCCTGGACAGTGTGGGTAAGTGGATGTTCACTGTATTTCTTTACACCTTACACACATTCCATCAATATTTTCATACTGACTGCATATCTCAGTTTAAAAATTTTTAAGTTGTTTAGGTATATTGAGCACAGTAACAACTTTTCAACACTCTACGGTAGCACCATCTGGGAGTCTGTGTCCCCAGTCCAAGGATTTAACCAGCCAGAGCCTGTGGCAGCAAAATCCCAAATGCAGAAATGAATGCATCGGACCATTGTAACCTGTCACACTCAGTCACCTCATCTAATTTCTCTTGTTCCAATTCATCTCCCAATTATAAATTTAACATCCCACGTAGATTTGCCCACAGGGAGAGAGGGTACCGATCAACAAACATGAGTCACCGGAGAGCTTGATAGCTCCATTTCTCACTGTAATTTAAAGCTGGCATTCTGGCTGATATTTTAAGTTCTGTAAGTATCCTCAGGGACAAGCTATGCCTTCTGAAGAGAAGATGGAAAGATGAATCATTCCAAGGACAAGTGGAGGAGGAAGCTGAGAAGGAGACAGAGAAGCAGAAGGGAAGAAGTTGTTGTCCAAAGCCACATTTCAGATGCAATAACAAAAGACTTTATTTATTTATTTATTTTTACAAAAGACTTTATTATAGAGGTACTTAAAACTGGTTGCAGGCTGAATTCAGAGTGTTCACAAAGCAAGTATGCAACTGATTAAAAAAGTAAGTGCCATCGTGGAAGATAGTATCCTGTAGTGGGAAGAGGAAAGTTTTCAGTCAGATTTGACTCATACTGGCACATCCTCACTCATGAGGTCCCTGAGTCTCAATGTATTCACCTGTAAATGAAAATAATAGTACTGGGCATGATTAAAGGTAAAATACTGTAACTCTTTTCAAAGGAGGGGCAGGGGAAGGTAGTTTGGGGGGAAAGGAGGAGCTTAGTTTTGATGCCAGATCCAGCCTGGCTCCAGCTCAGCCACCTTCTGGTTATATGGTCTGCAAACTGGTTCGTCTCATCTAGAAAATGGGGTAATGAGACACACCTAAGATGTCAAGAGGCTTAGAGATGATAATAAGCCAAATACTGGCATTTAGGAAGTGTTTGATAAAGTTTGCATAATATCATTGTTACTGGATGTTGATACATTATTTAAAAAGCAAGAGATGGCTAGGACAAGGAGCCAACAAGACCCGGGGGACAGGAGAGGACAGAGTTTTGTTTTCGTTTTTAAGATTTTATTTATCCATCCATGAGAGACAGAGAGAGACAGAGACATAGGCAGAGGGAGAAGCAGGCTCCCTGTGGGGAACCTGATGCAGGACTCAATCCAGGGCCCGGGGATCACTACCGGAGCCAAAGGGAGATGCTCAACCACTGAGCCACCCAGTGCCCCAGAAGGCATAGTTGTAGTGATAGTCCATTGGCATGAGCTGAAGCAAGTGGGCAGAGAGGAGCAACAGCCAAGCTACACAGAACTGGCTATGGTGAAGTATGGAGAAAGTGCCAAGCAGGAAGGAAACCGACCTTGGATTGGCCTGGTCATGGGCATCAGCCACTCAGATGTGGCAGTTGTACCCAAGGACAGATCTCTATTCACTAGGAAGGAGGGTACGAAGAAGCAGCACTGCCAGTCAGTCCCAGAGAAACTTCGGTAGCAGTTTAGTAATCAAGATAAGGACTCCAGATGTAGCTGTGAGGTAGATAAGATGGTGACTATGGCTCCTTAAATGTTCTAACAAGGTGGAAGTAATCATTCTCCTCTGAGTAAAGAATGTTCAGGACTTCTGGGCTGACCTGGAGTACAATGTCTAGGTAACTCATGCTGGCAAGAGCATAGACCATTGCTTAACCTGGGGCTACAGTACACAGAGCAGAGGAAAAAGTCCTGTGAGGCAGCATGCTGGGCAAAAGCTAGATTCTGGCCGGCTGCACCATCCAGAACAGGGCCAGGCTGAGTCCTAGGCATTAGGATGGAAAGCAAGTTTGAAACCTGGGGTGGTATCTGTGCCAGCAAAAGTTTCTACAGATGGCATCTGATAGGTTGTTGGGGGTGGGGCTCAGGAAATAACATGTGGATGGATGGGAACAATCAAAGATACAATCAAAGATACAGAATTTACTTGATAACACTGTGTAAGAACTCTATCTACAAGAAGCCAAGCACATTTCATTTTTAGAATGGCAGAGCTGGCAATAGGGCTCACAGTGAGGATGATGCCCAGAGCATGCCCAGTCCCCAACTCACACTCCTTCCCTTGAGCCAATTCTCTGTTGGTTCTTAGGAATGACAAAGCAAAATGCTATTCACAAAGATGTCTGCCCCTGAGTTCCTGGCTCTGCTGAATGCAAGTTTGGTGTCTGAAGAATAAAAATCAATTTCCTGAAAGAACAATGTGTAAAAGAGTGTGTCATTTCAAAGTATTATGAAGAATTCTGTAAGTATTTTTGACTTGGAAAATCACTTTGAAGGGAACACAGTTGTATTTCTTGAATGGGAAACTAATCCAAATTCAGAATAACTCTTTCAAGACCATTTTCTTCCTAGTTTACCTCTCACTAAGTACATTAGAAACGTTCTAATAGAGTATTTGCTTGCAGACACATAGGTTTCCTCCATAGCTTTAATTAATTTCAACACACACATTATGGTGTGGGATGCTGTTGGTCACCTGGCATAAGCATGATTCAGGGCCCCCACAAAGTGCTGTGAGTTGGTAGGACAGGTAGCTTTCTCTGTCACTCAGAATCTCTTTTATTCATCATCAGCAATGACAAATAAAACACTTGGGTGCTTTTAAGCATTAATAACAAAGGTCTGCTTTTTCCAAATACCCTCCAATTTGAAAAGAAATAAATCATCTCAAATTCTACCTCCCACACCAGGGGGGTTATTTCATCTCAAGTTAGAGTGGGGAGCAAACTCTTGGGGGAAATAACTGGACTTTCTAATCCTAGTGTAAAAGGTCTTAGTTCATGACTCAAGACTTCTTTTTTTTTTTTTTTAAGATTTTATCTATTTATTCATGAAAGACATAGAGAGGCAGAGACATAGGATGAGGGAGAAGTAGGCTCCCTGCGGGGAGTCCAAAGTGGGACTTGATCCCAGGACCCCGGGATCACACCCTGAGCCAAAGGCAGATGCTCAACCACTGAACCACTCAGGTGGCCCCATGACTCAAAACTTTTAATTAATCACGTTATTCTGTGTTTCTTCTATTTACCTTTTCTTCCACCTGGTTAAAGATCCAATTTATTCTAAAATGTCTTTATTTCATGGCACATGACATCTCTAAGTGATAAGATTTGTCAGTAAAGTCATCATAATTATAATTTCTGGTACCTGGTTCTCTCCAGCACTCTGGCAGAAGGGGGCAGGTGGCAGAGAATGTGTCCTGATGTCCATCTTCTGTGCTGGCTTGAGGATAAGCTTAAATATCCTTCCATTAAAAAATCTTTTTCTACCAGCTTCAGCCTCTGTGGCCATCCAAAATTCTGACGTCTCTCTGGAATACTCCTTAGGCTTCAAACTTAAACTAAGTCTAGGCCTATTTTGGAAAACTGGGCTTCTCTTTATATATGAGGAAAATAAAATTGGCTTAATTTTTTTTTAAGTGAACATACTGGAACTGCATTCTGAACAAGTAGCAGGATTCATCACTTTTTTTTGGGGGGGGGGAGATTTGTTTCTGAGTTTTATTGTTAGAGAACGGCCTGGGCTAGTCTGGAAGAAAGATACTGAGAAAAGGCAGGAGCTAGATTGTATGCCATATGATAAAATGACAGGGATTCTTGACTTTCCTCCTGGCAGCTGGAAGGGAAAAAAGTATTAGGGACCCCAGGAAATGTAGGGAATGGGAAGATAGGAACTTGCAGACTCCAGCAACCTGAGGCATTGATGGCTGAAGAGAAAGATGGCCACTAATGGATTCCCCTATGGAGAGCCTGGCCATGTTCTTTAGGAATAGATTGAAATCAGCCATTCAGGTAGTGTCTTCATCCAGGTAGGCTATTATCCCCAAATCTTTATTAAAATTCTGTGACAACAGCAGCTTTTTGACAGAACTACTGCGGAAAATGAAGGAAAGGGTAGCTGATGCCTAACAGAAGGAGAAAGAAGTCAGTAGAAGTGCTGACACACATGGTTGGTGGAGGCAAAGCCAGGGAAGGAATTCTGGGGGACAGATGACAAACAGCATCCAGAAGAATGTACACTTCTCCCATCCGAGGAGCCTCACAAGTACTACAGAAGGAGGTGACCTTCCCAACACTATATGGCATGGGAGTGTAGCTCAAATAGGATATGTGCCCAGAATGCTATAAGACTCAAGAAATCTATGAATTACGCATAACCCACAAATTTCTTTTTTCTTCTCTAAAAAGTCAGTATCATGTCACTTTCTGATATTTATGTGAAACCATTCATTGTTATGCTTCTTATGTTTTATTTTCTTTAACTGAAAGCAAATGAATCTAAAGGAATTGGTTATTATCTGCCAATCCAACTCACGAAAGATTTGCTTTGTCAGACATTGACAAAAGAATTTTGTTCTGTATTACATCTTCTAGTGGAATCTAAACATTCCTATGAGGAAGAGCATTTTAAAACTAAGTTGTGTTGGTTTCTGGCTGCTCCGTTAGCCAAAGTCCTCCTTGACTTCATTCCTTTCAAAGATGGAAGCAAGAAGACAAAGTTATGACTCTGTATATACAGAGGACATGAAACAGGGATAGACTTAAGAAATGCTATAACTCCCACCTCACAGACATTGGGTTCTTTTCTGACAAGTCCAGATTCAGCTTATGGATTCTTCTCAAACCAGACTCCTAGCAGCCACTATAAGTCAGTTAGAACTGGCACGTGAGATATAGTGGACTCTCCCTATGCCCTGTCTCTTCCTTTTACTGTAGACATTGTTACAGCCATACCTCTGCTCACAGGTACATGCTGATAGCGCCTCACATTGGCTTCACCACTTACCTCCTGCATTCTGACCTATGGCTTTTCTGTCACCACCTTGAAGGACCCTTTGGGAATCTGTCATACTCTCTTACATACATAGCCTGCAAACACAAGGGAGTTAATACTCAAAGGTCAACTTTTGACCAATGAGGGATGCAAGCTAGTGGATAAAGGCCGTACCCTCCCTTTTTCCATCTGGATAATACACTCTGAGGCACAGTCTATACTGCTTGTTAGAGAATTCCAGATGCCAACATCAGTGACCAACCCAAGACCTCCCTTGTGCTGGCTTTCCCTCCTTTCCACTATCCACTACCCTTTGCTACTGTTTCTTAGGACCACTTCCCAAAATAAACTACCTACATAGTTTATTGCTTTTTGAGGGAAAGCCCTTGCTTTTTGAGGGAAAAAACAAGGCTAAGCAAACTATACCTTAACAAATGAAATAACAGTTTCATAAATAAAATAATTTGATTTTTATTTTGTTATGCTTCTTTTATAGTCTCTCCCTCAAGAAACCTACAAAGGATTTAAGCATATGGTCATGACAAATTGTCCTTTACACCTCTTCACTGTCTGATGTAGAACATTGTCATGTAGATGAATTTAATCTCTAATTAATATGTTTCATGTTTGCATTTAAAAAAATAATCTATAGATATTAAAATATTTGTACTTGGCTTTGTTGTTGATAATTTAAAGTAAACAGAACTTTCGAGTTTTTTTAATTTTACTTTAGATCTGGCTTTGCATTTATTACAACTTAGTATGTTGACTTATTTTTATACTTGGCACTTGTTTTTATGGATGGTTTTGATAGAATCTAACATCAAGTTTACCCAAATTGTCCCTTCTCTTTAGGAAATTCTGGCCCATAAATGCATGCTTTAAAACAAAAAGGAGGGAACTGAGATGTCTCAGGATGGACAAGGCTTGAAGTTTGTTCTCTGTAGTTGCTGCCAGGTTTCTGGGAATCCATGGAAATGGGAGGTGAGGGGCAAAGGTAAGTAGTTATGATATATCTCAGCAGCCAATTTTGATGAAGGCCATATAACAAATTTGTAATGTAACCAATGTAACCAGTATATGCAACCAATGTAACCACTATTTAAAACTCTCTCATTCCAAGTCTTAATATGGAATTTACCCCTTCCCATCTGGCCAGTGAAGGCAAGTCTCTGTACCTGTTTTATCAGCCTACCTTTGTTCATTCTCATAGTAATCATTCAGCAGCCTTCTCCCTTCCAGCACTATAGCTGCAGGTGGTGCTGGATACCACTTTCCCATAAAGCTGGCAATCACAGTCGACTTAGGAGTGTCTGAGGGTGGGGACAGGGTGTGAGGTGGTGGTTTGTTTCCCCAGAGCCAAGGAAAAGTCACCTTTCATCCTATCTAACCATCTGTTTTGTCTTTGCAGAAATGTCTAAATGATTGGAGATGAATCTTCAGTAGCACGAATAAAGGCTAAAGGTCCTTGTTTGCTTATTCTGGCTTAACAACCTACTCACATATTAGTACAGTCTTAAGATTTTCAAGGCTAGTGCTTTATAATTTGTTGTATTATTCTTTTGTAATGTAAAATAACTTTTACATTTTTTCCTTTAAGAAGTTAGTCTGTGATAACTGGTGATAGGTTAATTCTTGATTTTGTGTGAGTGAGTCAGAAATGCACAGGGATCAAGTAGATCTTACATGGTTGCATTTGAGAAAGGCTATTCAGAACCAGGGAAGAGTCATGATGAATCAGTGAAAACAGGCCAAGGTGACCTTTAAAATGAAGTAATGAGGGGCACTTGGGTAGCTCAGTCCATTAAGTGTCTGCCTTTGGTCCAGGTCAGGATGCCAGATTCCTTGAAACTCTGCTCAGGGAGGAGTCTGCTTCTTCCTCTTCCTCTGCCCCTCCCTACTGCTCATACTCTCTCTCTCAAATAAACAAAATCTTTTTAAAAAAGTAATAAATAGGGCAGCCCAGGTGGCTCAGTGGTTTAGCTGCCTTCAGCGCAGGGCATGATCCTGGAGACCCGGGATTGAGTCCCATGTTGGCTCCCTGCATGGAGCCTGCTTCTCCCTCTGCCCTCTGCCTGTGTCTCTGCCTCTCTGTCTCTCTGTCTCTCTCGAATAAACAAAAAAAATCTTTTTTTAAAAATAATTTTTTTAAATTAAAAAATTTATAAATAAAATGAAGTAATGAGCAATTAATGGTCTTAGAAAACAGAAATTTTTATTAGATTAATCTTTTAGATATGAAAAAGAGTTGGGGGGGGTGGTCAATCCTGGACCACAGGTGTTAAAATTTTAGGACAGCTCAGAAATAGGAAAAACAAAAGTGTTTCCCTAGAAAGGAACCCATATATATACATATATGGTTCTCATGGTTCTCGATTTTTCTTGATATTTGGTTTATTCATACCTAAATCTAAACTCCACTGTTGGAATTTTTCTTCAATATCATCTAAAAAGCTATATAAATAAAAATATACTTGCACTATTATTTAAAACAGTGAAAAGTTAGAAACCATCTAAACAACCCATTACATGTTTATTAGTTAAATGCATTATAATACATCGATCAATAGACTATTTTGCAGCCATAAAAGTAAAGATTATGAAGACTTTGTAGCAACAATATAGAGGACACTCAAGAAAGCTTATTAAAAAGCAAGGTTTCTCAATTTCAATACTATTGACATTTGGGGTCAGATCATTGTCCTTCAGAGTGGGGGGGCTCTCCTGTGCACTGCAGAATGTTCAGCAGCACCACTGGTCTCTACCCCCTAGATGCCTATGGCACCACCACCCCAGCTGTAGCAACCAAAAATGTCTCCAGACATTGCCAAAAGTCCCAGTCTATGACTGGAGTATGGGGGAAAAAAACCCAAGTTGAAAACTATTGTTAAAGGGGAAAAACAAACTACAAAAATCTCTTTTCTACTATAATTAAATCTAATGATATTAGGTATGCATCTAGCTCAGAACTAAGATTAAACAAAAAATAATCAGAACATTGACTTATTAAGGTAGTAGGTTACTGAATGATTTTCTTTTTATAAGTTCTTTTTTTTAAGATTTTATTTATTTATTCATGATAGAGAGAGAGAGAGAGGCAGAGACACAGGCAGAGGGAGAAGCAGGCTCCATGCCAGGAGCCCGATGTGGGACTCGATCCCGGGACTCCAGGATCACGCCCTGGGCCAAAGGCAGGTGCTGAACTGCTGAGCCACCCAGGGATCCCTCTTTTTATAAGTTCTTAATAAATAAAAATTTATAGGGAAAATATCAGATGTGAAGTAACATTACAGTTATACTATTTTTGCAATAAAAATGAATGGCATGGTTGAAAGTATAAATGAATAAATGGTTTTCTTACCTCTAGCCCTAATGAACCCTATCCATTAGACATGAGCCATCTAGAACAAATTTCATGATTTATCTTCTAGAAATTCCCTACTCACAGAGTTATGATAGCTGAAGTATGATTAGGTTTGTACCTCTTGCTTTCTTCAATGATAGAAGGTCAAAGTATTAGTTTGCTAGGGCTGCCATAACACATACCACAAATGGGATGGATGCCATAACACTTATCACAGAACAGGTAGCTTAACCAATAGAAGTGTACTGTCTCTAGTTCTGAAGACTAGAAGTTCAAAATTAAGATGTTGGTAGAGTTGGTTCCTTCTGAGGGCTTAGAGGGAAGGATCTGTTCCAGACATTTCTCACCGACTGGTGGATGGTGGTCTTCATGTTCACCTGTCCTTTTCCTTATACCTTCATATTGTCTTCCCTCTGTCTTCTGATTTTCCCTTTTCATAAAGATATCAGTCATACTGGATTAAGGTTCACACTAAGGTTCAGTTCATTTTAACTTGATTACTTCTATAATAATTATATCTCCAAATAAGGTCACATTCTGAGGTAATAGCAGGTTAGGATTTGAACACATGAATTTTGGAAGGCACAATTCAACCCCTAACAGATTCTCAAGATGAGTAAGAGGAGCTATTTCTACCGCACACAAAGCCCTAACAATTCTGATTGGCTTGGTTTTAGGTTGGCTCCTCACACATTTCTTTCAAATGGACATGTGCCCATCTTTCTTCCCCTCCCTGCCCCATTTCCTAAGGAAGTATCTTGTCTTGTGAGAGAAGAAAACGTGTGATATCTTCCAGGTGGTATTGGGGCAAAGTAGTAACCACTGCTCTTGTATAATGTTTTAATAACCTAGGTAATAAATATTTATACGCTATTAGAGAAAGCTTTATCCCCCCTCCCTACGTCCACTACACATATATGAGAGCTGAAAATAATATTCCTTGTATGGTTTAAGAACAAAGAATAAAATTTATATGCAATAGCCATGGGATGGATTCATTTGCATAAAATGGCATTCTCTGCAGTTTCAATTTCATGCAAAGAATTCAAAGAGTTCCAAGATGCTAATCTACAGAGCCCTGCTTATTTGATGTGCAGTGGAGGAGTCATGGATTCAGGCTTAGTTCCCAATCTAAAAAGATTTAAAGAAAGTAGTATTTTCAGTTGTAAGTCTCAAAAGTTCACCATATTCTAGATTTACATCAAACAGAAGACATAAATTCAGCTTTCTTTGGATTATATAGACCCACACTCAAAGCTGATGTTAAACTGAGCTTCTCTAGAGATTCCAGTGCACATTTTAAATGACTTGGCCATGAGTAATTATTTATTAAGGAGTATTGGGAAGTTTCACAAATAAGTCAGATGTCCAAACAGGGTCTATATGCCTGTGTTTATTCATCTCCACTCTTCTTATATCAGACAAGTAGAAATCCAGATTCAGAATTCAAACTTTTCCCATATTCTCACAAGAATTCCAATGACTT
Organism: Canis lupus dingo; assembly: GCF_003254725.2. NCBI lineage: Eukaryota > Metazoa > Chordata > Mammalia > Carnivora > Canidae > Canis > Canis lupus. The sequence goes on along the minus strand of NC_064256.1, from coordinate 20,650,526 downwards.
CAGGTATATTTTTGGATTTTGTACATACAATGAAAAGTCAGGGATTACTGGGAACCCAGAGAAGGGCATATTGCTAGTTACTAAGCCTCTTTCCTCCTACTCTCTTTTCATGCTTTCTCCTTTCTGTATTCTTTCCACCCTATACCCTTCCTCAAGGCACACCATCCCCAAAGCAGCAATGCCAATTCCTTCTCTCAGTTCATGCATAACATGGAATGCAGCATATCGAATTATTTCCTCCAGTAAATGTGGTGCTTTCCCTTACACAATCAGGAAAATAAACCTTTCTCTATTCCATTCCACACTGGCCATGTGTAACTCACTTAACCTCTTATAGGAATACAGTGAAAGGCACCCTAGATGATGAATTTGGATATACTATAATCAGCCATGATTTCCATTCTCTGAGCAGCCCCTTCTCAATCACAGAAAGCTAAAGTTTATCTGAGTGGGAAGACAGAAAAGATAATACCAGACAATCTCAACTTGAAGGAAGCAGAAATAGGAAAATGGATTCCTGCATCCTGGATATTTTCCTGGCCCAAACCAGCCCTTTAACTGGGAAACTTCAAACTTGAGCAGGTCGGAGGCAGATATGGATGGTACATTTGGGTCCTGGGGCTTCCTACATTTATCATGAAATAAAATGACTCCATACTTTATATGATTAAGCGTTTAGACCTTGCTTATCATGTTATGATGGAGTTTTATATGAATATGAAATTATTTTCAAAGCCCTTTAATACGTCATCTTATAGCACTCTCAAAATAATGCCCCGTTTAACATTGAAACAACAACAATAACAAAACAGACACTTTTGAAAAAAGTAAAGTTCTTAACAAATTAATAACAAGAGTTGGGACTCCTACCAGTTCTTCTGATGACAACTACACTGGTTTTTCCTGGACAGCATGTTTCCTTCCCCAGGAGACTTCATCAAGACTAGATAACAGGAACTTATTTTTCCTCCAAAACAGTTATTTGGACTGATACTCAGTTAATTATCTCATGTTTATCCTGGCCTGTATCCATATGTTTTAGGAACTGTGTGGGCCTGTGCCTTCCTATTGGTGGCCTCTAACTGCAAGCTGGATCTAAACCTGGCAGTTTGGTGAATTCAAACAGGCAAGCAGTCACTTCAGTTAAATAAATAGGATGAGTAGTTTTTAAATCATATCCAATTTCTCCTGAGTGAAATTGTCACTCTGTACTGGGATAAAGAATCTTGCAATAACAACAAAGTTGAAAGTGGGGGAAAACTGGTTCTGTATGATTCTCTGGTGAAGGTGTGTAATAATAATTAGAAGAAGAACAATAGCATCAATTTCTATTTATTGAGTGCCTATTATATTCCAGGTACTGCACAAAACACATCATATAATTTAATCTTGATTAGAAACAATTCTGTAATCTAATCTTGTCTTTTTCATTATAAATGAAGAATTGTGTGTTGATGACAAAATATCCAATGTCTCAAAACAAAAACTCTAGGCATTGATGCCTACTCTCTGACCTGATGAGCAGATGTGAACAATTATAACTCAACCTCCAAGCACTGCTGTCAAGAACCACAAGAAATTACCATAATACTTGATTTAGTATTTGCTTCTTAAGCATTATTTGTTTTCTCCATTTATCTACCCTGCGTGTATAAGTTAATGTTCATTATCTGGTGCTCTGTATTGGCTACTTCTCATATGACAGAAAATATTCATATGCCTTAAAAGAAAAACCCTGTTCATAGCCAGGAGCAAGTTCCACCATGAGGATCCAGTCTGATTTGTTTATATTTATCATCACTGCTTTCTTTCTGCTTTCACAAGCAACTTCAACCTGTCTTCTAGATAAGTAAGGATATTGGAATAGTTTTGGTCTTAAGATACCTGTAGCATCAATTTTTAAAAATTTTATTTATTTATTCATGAGATACATTGAGAGAGTCAGAGACACAGGCAGAGAGAGAAGCAGGCTCCATGCAGGGATCCTGATGTGGGACTTAGTCCCGGGACTCCAGGATCATGCCCTGGGCTGAAGGCAGACGCCCAACTGCTAAGCCACCCAGGCATCCCTGTAACATTATTTTTTGATGAGGACTTTTATATTTAATCCCAAAGCCATGTAGTCTGTTGGTATTTTCAGATGGAGGATTTGGTAACCAGAACAAAAAGAGTAGCCATCTACTGGTAGATTGCATGTTGGCATTTTGATCATAGGCATCCTGGGTTTAAGTCTCCCTTCTACCATTTAAGAACTATGTGATCTTAAATGTTTTACCTGTCTTTTCTAAGCTTTAATTATCTTATCTTTATTTTTTTCAAAGATTTTATTTATTTATTTGAGGGAGAGAGAGAGAGAGAGAGAGAGAGAGAGAGGCAGAGGCAGGGGGAAGCAGGCTCCCAGGGAGCCTGATACGGGACTTGATCCTGGGACCCTGGGATCACGACCTGAGCTAAAGGCAGTCACTTAACCAACTGAGCTACCCAAGGACCCCTAATTTTTTCATCCTTAAAATGAAGATAATAACAGTGTCTTCCTCATAGGGGTAGTGTGGGGGCTTAGGGAGATAAGGCACAACAATGTATTGTCATACTGCTTGGCACATATCAAGACCTCAATAAATACTGTTAATTGTGAAGGCAACTCTTCCTTTAGTCACTCCTTGGATATGCAACTTTGGTCAAGTCATGCAATGTTTTAACCTCTGTTTCTATATGGAAGAAGACTAGATGAGATGTTTCCTAAAATATTTTTTCAGCTCTGACTCTCTAAGAATTAAAATCATTCTGCATATTCATAGCACATAGTATTCACCAAACACTCTATATGTTCCTCTACATATTTCAGCAGTGTGGTTAGTTTGGGATGTCATAACTAGTTTGGGTCAATGGAAGTGTGAGTGCAAACGATGTGTAATTAACGATCAATATGTGGCCTGAGAGGCATGCATGAAAAACATAGAAGAGGCTGAGAAACCTCATATGGCATTATTTTATGTGTAGCTCCAGGATTTTTTGGCACTTACTCAATGCCACTCTCTTTCTTATTAGCTTGGTTCCAGGTTTATTTCACTATATACCTAAGATGGTTCTTACTCTTAAGTCAGAAATTCTTCAATCTGTTTTTATAACACCTTACCATTTCTCCTGGTATTTCACTGGGCACTATAAAATTATTGAAGCATAATTAATTTTCTTATAACTACACTATTTATAAGAAGCAGAAATTTTCACATAGGAGGTAAAACAGAAATGCACACAATGTCTGGCAGCCCTACCTCACAAGATTATTGTGAAGACCAAAGTAGATACCAGAGATAGAAAAGTGAAGTGTTGTGCAGTAAGGTGAGGTGGACAATGTGATTGTGGAGTGAGAGGTGTATTGGAAAGGCACCAGAACCCATAAAAGAGTTTGAATATCTAATATAGGAGACCTGTATTTATAAAGAGAAGAAACGGGATCCCTGGGTGGCGCAGCGGTTTGGCGCCTGCCTTTGGCCCAGGGCGAGATCCTGGAGACCCAGGATCGAATCCCATGTCGGGCTCCCGGTGCATGGGGCCTGCTTCTCCCTCTGCCTGTGTCTCTGCCTCTCTCTCTCTCTGTGACTATCATAAATAAATAAAAAAATTAAAAAAAAAAATAAAGAGAAGAAACACATGAAAGTCAACATGCAAATTATGGCCAGAGACTTACACAGGAAGTTTAATAAGAGGATTCCACAGAGTATGTCTCATTTCCATATTTTGTTTCTTTAAAAAGAAAAAGGTACTAAACTTAATATATCAAAAAAAGAAATAACATCTTCCTCCGAATAATTGAAATTATAAGAGCAGTAAGAATGGTGTTTTTAAGTGGCGGCATACTTACACATCTCTGGATAAATTAGGGAAACTAGAATTCTTTGAGTTTGCAACCCTATTTTCTTAACTAAGAAATAACATTGGTTGACATACATCAATGCCATTTTATTAATAATGATTGATTTAAATGCGAATTTGAAAAGTAAATAAGTATCAGTGATTCAGCTCTCCTTGTCATTTATCAAGATGGATTTATCCAAGACATTTGTGATTTGGATGCAATGTTGGAACACAGACCAATGCACCGTAACAAACAAGATAGATGAAAATCTCAGAGGATGACTGTTGACCTAATCCAAACAAAATAACTCCTGGTTCCATTTGCTGTTGCCAAGTCTCAGTAGAGTGCTAAGAATAAATATAGCACAAGTACGGAAAGGGGTCTGCTTGGCTTTCTGTTTATGATTGTTCATGCAGACGAGTGGTAGAACTGTGAGCTGATCTCCACCAACTGCCTGGAAGTCAGCAAGTCATTGACGTCAATGCTCAAAATGAAGTATGCTGTGAAAGCAGTAGTCCTTCACTAGGTAGAAGAAAAAAGTAAACAGTGTGACCTAAAGAAGAGAATGAACCTGGAGGCAATGAATCAGGTCGTTAAGGCAAGAATAATGCATCACTTCACTATACCAACAGTCATTATCCAGTGAGACCACACTTTGGACCCTGGTAGAGGGGGATTTCCTCAAAGGGTATCATATGGGAACTTCGTAGGAGATGTGAAAAGGCACTTAACAGTATCACATTCATATCAAAAGGAGCAATGACTCATGCACTCTCTGAGCCTTTGAGCTAGGTACATTGTGTAATTTATAGAAGACCCGTTTCTCCAAAGTTGGGCCAACAGTTGGTCATTTCATTTCATATTCAAGCTATGCATTGAATATAATTTTTAAAAGAGGCAAAAAATCTATGTTTAATAATTGTCAGTGACTCTACATTAGATGCAACTAACCACCAAATGGTGCCACAGCAATAATATTGAGTAGCTCTTTTGCTCCTCACCAATCAGTGAGGGGGTCACTACCAATAGGGAGAGAGAACAGGAGTGAGAAGTGTAAGACCTAGAGAATGGAAGGAGGGGGCAAAGCACCATGGGAATAAACAGTACTGAGAGTATGACACCTGCATTTCAGTAATTTGGTCTTCTGCTGGCCACAATTCCCTAACTGGAAGAGGAAAGATTTGCCAGCCAACTGAACTCTCCTCTCCCTCCCCCCACTCCAATCCTGAAGCATTTCACTTTCTTGGTTAGTACAATGTTGACTAGAGTGAGAGAGAAGACATCTTTGTCTGATTTTAAATGGAAAGACTTCAGTCTTTTATAAATATTAGCTGTGCACTTTTTCTTGGTGTCCTTTATCAGGTTGGGAAAGCGCACTTCTATTCCTAATTTTTTTAAGTATGTTTATCATGAAAGGGTATTGGATTTTATCAAAAGGTTTTGTTGCATCTATTCAAATGATCATTTGGGATTTTGTCCTTTATTTTATTAATATGACATATTACATTAATTGACTTTCAGATGTAAAGACCAAATTTGCATTAATCCCACTTGGTCAATGTGTATAATTCTTTTCATATGTTAATTGAATTTGGTTTACTAGTATTTTGTTGAGGACATGCATCCACATTTTAAGAGATACTGGCCCATAGTTTTCCTTTCTTTTGATACCTTTGGGTTTGGTATCAGCATAAAAGTGGTCTTATAGAATGAATTAAGAATTGCTCTCTTCTCGACAAACATTATATGTTCTCATTCATTTGGGGAATATAAATAATAGTGAAAGGGAATATAAGGGAAGGGAGAAGAAATGTGTGGGAAATATCAGAAAGGGAGAACGTAAAGACTGCTAACTCTGGGAAACGAACTAGGGGTGGTAGAAGGGGAGGAGGGTGGGGGGTGGGAGTGAATGGGTGACGGGCACTGGGGGTTATTCTGTATGTTAGTAAATTGAACACCAATAAAAAAATAAAAAATATAAAATGTCTCTTCTCTAGTATTTTTTGGAAGAGTTTATGAAGAATTGGTATTCATTCTTTATTTTTTTTTTATTTTTTTTTATTTTTTATTTTTTTTATTTTTATTTTTTTTTTTGGTATTCATTCTTTAAATGTTTGGTAGCATTCACCAATAAAATTGTCTAGGCCTGGACTTTTCTTTGTCCATAGTTTTTTCATTACTAATTAAATTTATTTTCTTATTATAGGTCTATTTAGATTTTGTATTTCTTATTGAGTGAGTTTTGGTAGTTTGTGTTTTTATAAGAACTTTTTCATTTAATCCAAGTTACCTAATTTATTGGCATATAATTGTTCATATTATTTCTTTTTAATTCTTTTTTTTTTTTTTATTTCTGTAAGGTTGTAGTCATGTCCCCACTTTCCTTCCTGATTTTAATAAGTTAAATCCTCTTTTCTTCCTTGGCAATCTAGCCTAAGTTTGGCAAATATTGTTGATTTTTCAAAAAAGCAGTTTTGATTTCATTGATTTTTCTGTATTTTTTCTTATTCTCCATTTCATTAACTTCTTCTATAATCTTTGTTACAGCATCAAAATGAGAAGGAAAGCATAAGCTATCTTTTTCAAAATCCAGTCTTATGAATGAAAATAAGCAAAATCCCAAACTCATGCTATAGGAAGTTAATTATTGCTTTAAACTATCCTTAGGGACATCTGGGTGGCTCAACAGTTGAGTATCTGCCTTCGGCTCAGGTCGTGATTCTGGGGTTCGGGATCGAGTCCCACATGGGGCTCCTGCAAAGAGCCTGCTTCTCCCTCTGCTTGTCTCTGCCTCTCTCTCTCTGTCTCTCTCTCTGTATCTCTCATGAATAAATAAATAAATCTTTAAATAAATATAAACTATCCTTAGACTCTCAAGTTCAATTACCCACTGCAGAAGTTGTTTTATGTGTACCTTTCTGTGGGGCTACATCTCGATAAACCCAGCATAAACTGAAAATATCGTAAGTTGAAACTGCATTTAATAAACCTAGACCACCAAACATTGTAACTTAGCCTAGCCTACATTAAATATGCTCAAAACACTTAAATTAGTATACAGTTGGGCGAAATCATCTAACACAATGTTTATTAAAATAAAGTATCAAATATCATATAATTTATTGAATACTGTACTGAAAATGAAAAACAGAATGGTTGCATAGGTACAGAATGGACATAAATTTATAAGTTTTTTACCTTCCTGATTGCATGGCTAACTGGAAGCTATGGCTTACTGCTGTTACCCAATATCATGAGAATATCTTACCACTAATATTAGGCCAGAAAAAGATCTAAATTCAAAATTCAAAATACAGTTTCTATTGAATGTATATTGCTTTCATACCACCATAAAGTTAAAAAATTGTAAGTCAAACCATTGTAAGTCAGGAACCATCTGTACAGGAATCTGGAATCCAAAGTCTGGGATGAAGATTTAAAAAAATGTCATCAAAAAACCCCAACCCAAACCAAACCAAACAAAAATGTCACCCCCTGACAGCACTCCTCATCAAAATCACCACATAATAAAATCAAGTAGTCTTCTTCAGGGGTAACTTCTACCCTTTCACTCTCCCTAAAGTGTGTTTGTAAATGCTTCACTAATCAGCCAAAGGTGAATCCCATATAATCAAAGGACTAGAGCAATTGTTCACAAACTTACCAGCACCAATATAACTTTTCAAAATGTATTTTACCTGCAATCCCCATGTCAGTGGAGTCTTTAAAAAAAAGATTTTGTTTACCAAAAAAGGTACATATTTATTTAGCAATAAACAGTTTATTCTGCCCATATTATTACTATCTTTTGTCAATGTAGATTGCAAATGATTTACTAGCAGCAAACTTTATGGGTATTATGAAATCACATAAATTGCCATAAGAACTGAAAAACTATTAACAAACAAGAACAACTAAGAATCCAGTCCCTTAGAACACAGAACTCTTGGTTGCTTAATATTGGCCGTCATTGTGGCAGGATTCAACACATTTAAGTCAAACACTAAAACCATAGGACTTGTGCTCTGAGAGTTGCATTTGGTTCAGTACTCTTGTACTAGTTATTTCTTTGATGTTGTCAATGGCCAAACTAAGCTGGAATCATATTAACTTGGTCTTAGTAATATGGCAAACACATAATTTAGAACCTTTGGTCAGTTCCATGGTTCCCAAACTATGTGCCAAGGCACCCCAGAATATTGCAACAAATTCACAAGAGCACTGAGAGACATTTTCAATTTTCTAGGGAAACAGCAATTTCTCTCAGATACTACAAAAACTCAAGTTGTGTGGATATATTTAATAAACAGAACTATTAGAAATTTCTTTTGGCCTAGGAATACTATGAAAAATTACCAAATCACTGTGATCTGGAGAAGTTTTGCAACCTCTGGATTATCTATTTTAGTTTTCCCTCCCATCCTTATTAAGGATAGTTATCCTTATGAGTTTCATTAGCCTTTTTTAAATAGAAATATTAAAAAGAGCTCTAAGGACCTTTTTGGCATCATGAGCCTCAAGTTGGTAACTGATAGACTATAATGTCTCTAAAATCACATCAACATAACAAAAGTGTGTAGTATTGATAAGATAATTCTTTATCATGATACCACAATAGCATATAATACTTCCTGCACTCGATCACCTCCCGACCACACAACCCGCCAAAAATTGTCTAGAGGTAGATAATGAAGAAAGAGGACACATCTGGGGACATCATTCATTTAACAAAAATTTACTAAGCATATACTTAGGTGACATGTAAGTTGAGATCTCAATGAAGAGGGAGAGAATTACATAGGTAATTGGAGAAAGAGTTCTAGGTAGAGGATAGCAGCAGATGCAAAGGTGAGAGGCATTCCAGATATGAGTTTGCACTGCAAATTTGAGTCTTTTGAATTTGACTCTCAGATCTTGTTAGCATATAATACTAACTTTGTGAGCCTATATAACCAAGAGCCAAGTAAGTCCAGGCATACCTCAGTGACTTGAGCAAGATACAAACACTCCATTAGGTCTAGTAAAAAGAGCCTTTCCTTCCCACCTACCTCCCTCTCTTCCTTCTTTCCTATCTACACAAATGTTATCAAAATCCACTATTTTTGGTCTTATTGTACAGCAGTAAATAAAACACATGTGACCCCAGCCAGCTTGAAATTTACAGACTAGCAAACTAGAGTCTTTTGTAAACAAAAATTTCTGAGAGTGATAAGTATCATACGTTTGTTCAGTGAACCTGGCCCAAATGAAAAGATAAATGTTTGATCAATGAATCAATGTTTGAATGAATGAACAAATGAAGAGATGGATTGACTGACCTTTAAGATTTTATAACTCTGAGATTCTTACCATAGCAGGATAATTAGAATTTTTTTTTTCGGATTCCCATTTTCTATTCCTATATTGGTGTGAGTGAAAAATGTTGAGAAAGAATTAGGCTAAATCTGCCAGTCATAAAACTTCATAAGAAAATCAATTAAGTAGCTCAAAATCATTTCTGTAGTTTCAGAAAAAAAAAGAAGCAGCTGCCTGATGATATTTTTAATTGAATTCAGAAGCTATTACCTACAAGAACCTTTAATTTATTCTTACCCAGTCAATCGAAAACAATTTAAGCAAAGCAGAATCTGTTTTCTTCTAAGTTGCAACTGAGCTGAGAGCTGTCATGCCAAGTTTCACCCAGTGTGAATTTCAGCAGCTGAATGATAAACACCAGTAAAAGAAGCCCTTTTCTAGAAAGCCAGCAAGACTGCTTTAGCCAAGTTTATGCTACTAGGCAACAACCTAAGAAAACCAATATTCTGTTGCTAATTATCCATCTAAAAGGCTAGAGAGGAAATTATAGAAATAAGCAATCTCCTTAATAATTCCCCCATTACCCAGTCCTGAATCATCTCTTATCCATGAAAGGTTGAACACAGAAGTTTCAGAGAATCCCAATTCTCATTAAAATAGAGAAAGAGATTGCTTCCCTTAAGGAATGGGCTTAACATTCTGTGCAGAGGCCTTACCCCAATATAGTAATTTACAAATGTAGTAGGTGAAAGTGATAGACAGGATAAGTTTCTGGATGCTGAAAGGGTGGAAGCTGCAAACCCCAAATTGATGTCAGTTCTGTCAGCCACATTGCAACCTGACTTCTCTTGGTTCATCCATTCACTCATTACATGTGAACAAGACAGAAAAGCTTACAGTGTAATATGGAGGTCAGATGAGAAACAGGTAAACAATCCAACATGATATGATAGAGAAGAACTTGAGAAACCTCATTTAACAAGTTGGTTAAGAAAGACCTTTCAGAGTATTCTTCTAGCCTAAGGTTTTATACATGTTGCAACTGTTCTCTGTGTTCTTAAATTGGCTCTAACTGTTCTCCTGTCACATTAACATCACATTAATGATGCTTACTCTCTCTTCCAGTCAACTCAGGATGAGTCTGTGGAAAGGAAGAGAAAGGAAGGGAATGTGGAAATTCTTAACACAGTGGTTGAAATAAGCCAACATAAGAATATCAGGAGAAAACTCATTTCTTCCTTTATGATGAAGGCACAGGCAAATTCCTTAGGAAGGCTAAAAAAGCAAGAATATTAAAGAAATAGTTGAAAAATTAGATTTCAAAAAAAATTCAAAGCTGTTGCTCTGAGAAAGACACCATTTAAGAAAGAAAAAGGCAGACTATAGATTGGGAAAAAATATCTAATATATATCCAAAATACTATTTGTGTGCATACCTAATATTATGTGTATATATACAAAGGTGTATGTATATATTTACATATAGGACACGTGTGTATCACATTTCATATTTATCTAAAAAGGACACATATAGAACATATAAATAACTCTTTGATATCAATAAGAGGATAAACAATCCAATTTTTAAATGAACAAAAGGTTTTTTTTTGAACAAAAGGTTTTAATAGCAACTTCACAAAGGGAGTACATAAATGGCCAATAAAACACGAAAACATGGTCAACATCATTAGTCATCAGAGAAGTACAAATTAAAACTACAATGAGACACCCTTTCACACCCACTAGAATGGCTAAGATAAAAGCATAATCATACCAAGTGTTGGTGATGATGGGAAACAAGTGGAACACTCTTACACTGCTGGTGTATATACAAATTTGTATATAATGTTCATAAAAGCTTTGTTCATAAGTGTTATAAACAGAAATATACTGCCCATCATAGGTGAATGGATAAATAAGTTGTTTTATATTCATAAAGTGGAATACTATTCAGCAATAAAATGAACCACTAATACATTAAACAATATGAATGAATCTCAGAAATATGTTGAACAAAATAAGCCAGATATAAAATTACATGCTGTGTGAAAATATTTATATGAGATTCTAGAAAAAAGTAAATATAATCTATAGTGATAAAAAGCAGATCAGTGGCTGCCTAAAGCTGGGGTTCAGAATGGATTGACATTTAGAGGGCATGAGTAAAATTTTGGAGGTGATGGAAATGTTCTACAATATGATAGTGACTAAGGGGGTGGTTACAGAGATATATGTATACATTTGTCAAAACTCTCAAGATATACACATAAAAGGATCACATTTTATTGTATGTAAAATAATAATAATGTTGATTTTAACACAATAAAGCTGATTTTTAAAAACTAGCTTCTTTCAGAAAGTGGTTTTAATGCTTGCTCATAATACTGGTATAGATGTGTCATTCACTGGATCAATTCACAAAATTTGAGATTGGAAAAGTAGGCAGACATGGAGCCAATATAACCATAGCCCCAAATATTCACTGATCTGGTTTTACTAAATTTGCTATACCAGTCTTGAAAGAAGTTCTGTAAAGAAAATGTCACTCTGGTTCAGTAGATTGTAGAGAAACTGAATGTTCTATCCATAGATTCATATTATACATTACTATAAATTTGGTTCTGAAAGTCCTATAAGGAATATCTAGTGGAACATAGTTTGGGAAATGCTAGATTAGTTTAGAGATATCAATCTGGAGGGTAGAGTCTTTAAGTTTTTAATCATCAATATCTGTTTTAAATCTCAAAAAAGGTGACTTAGGATGTGGTATTTTTCACATGTATTTGAGTATGATACTCATGTTGTAAAATTGGTGTTCCATTCTATTCTCTTACAAAAAATAGTTTTTTAGGGTTCTTCCAAAGAGCTTGGTCCTGGACTTTATCCTTATAAACAACTTGGGGAAATGGCAAACACTGGATTGTTGAATTTTCAGATGACACAAACTATGTTTTTTAATGATAGTCATTATTATAGAATTTGGATCTAATAAGATCTTGGATAGGGAAGACTGATGAGATTTTAAAAACTACTGGGTTTGAAAAATCAATTAGTTTAGCCTCTATGTTTTCTGGGGGACAGAGGAGAGCAGGCTTTGGAGTTTTAGTTGGCCATAAACTCAACCAAAAGTATAATGTTGAGGCAGTAAATAATCAATTCAACCCTAGTCTACACAATTAAAAGGATGGTGTCAAGAAAAATAAGAAGAGAACTTCTACAGGTAAGTACCATTGTCGATCTAAAAGGTGGAGAAAGGTCTGAGAATAATGCCAAAGGAATAGTGTCCAAAGTCTGGGGAAAAGAACACACAGGCATAATGGTATTCACTTTCAAATATGTGAGGAAATTCCATGGCCTATCAACTCAGGCATCTTGACTGCTACCTTCTAGAACTCTTATTTATTTTTAAAGATTTAATGTGTTTGTTCATGAGAGACAGAGAGAGAGGCAGAGACACAGGCAGAGGGAGGAGAAGCAGGCTTCATGCAGGAGCCTGATGTGGGACTCGATCCCAGAACTGCAGGATCACGTCCTGAGCTGAAGGCAGACGCTCAACCTCTGAGCCACCCAGGCATCCCTAGACCTCTTAAAGTTTCTAATTGTACCTAACTAGGACTATTTTAATTACAATGGAAATTTGTTCACAAAATCCATAGAACATGGGAAGACCAGGTTCAGAAAGGATGGAGGGAACTCTGGGACAGTGTGCCTAGAAGCACAGTAGGGATCCCACACAGGAGAAATCTGGTCCCTACACCCGTCTCTATCATTAATGATGGACCACGAGCATCTGCCCTAGATGCTTTTTGAGCACTAGCTCAAGACTCAACACCCATTAAGCAGCAAAAAAAGTTGGACCAAAATCATGTGGCTGGCCCTGGCTGGGTTTATTCTGAGTTCTTCCAAAACCATAACTAGCAGTAATAGGATGGTTGTTGACCTGGGACCCTGTAAAGATGTCTTTGCATGAAGAAGGAGTTTGTACTAAATAAACTCTTATCAAAGATTTTTTTCCTCAATGTAGGAAAGGCAACAATTACTCAGGCTCACCAGTGAGAACTTGAAAATCAATAATGGAATCAAATGTTTAAAAATTAAATTAAATTAATATTAGGCAAACAAGAGTATTTTAGGTGTGGAATGCACCTTAGAGGTTATCTACAACAACAATTAATCTTTATCAACATGGAAACTGGGACCTAGAGTAACCAAATGAGTTTTTTTCACAGACTCTCAGTATTGTAGGAGCCAATAGCAGACTGCCCCTAGGGGCCACTTTGGTGTGAAGATTATTTTAAGTTAAAAGCAAGCAAAATCCAGCAGACTCAGAAAAAGCTCTTTCCACAACTGCCTAAAGGAATTTCAGTAGAGGAACTGCTCCAAAAAGAGAGCTATCACCATAGGTAACGACATTATGACATGAACTAGGTATGGTAGGCAGGGAAGAACCTAGCAAGACCTGTCTGATGGAAGTCATCTTGGTCCCACTGTTTCTGTGTGGCCCAACAAACCTTTGTTTACTAAACATGTACTTTTTTGTCTTTTTGTGAATTGCATTCCTTCCCTTTGAAGTCCCAGACCCCTACCCAAAACTTCCCCTTCCCCCTCCTCCCATCCTTGGTTTGGAGTAACATACATACCTCATTTTGCCTGTCTTTGGAATTTTTAGGTCCATGTGGATTCTCTGTTTGTACAAAATTAAATTAGATTTTTTTTCCTGTTAATCTGACTCATGTCAACTTGATTCTTACTACAGCTAGAAGAACGTCAAATAGCAGAGTAAATTTTTCTCCCTGACAGTATCAAAGGAATCACAGAATCCAGGATCTCCATGCCTTCAACTCATCCTTATCTATTATAAAATACTGTTTCCTTTTTCAACTGAACAATTTCACTTACTGATATAAATACCTTGAGATCCCTGTTTCTATATATTGTTGTTAAAAGAATTAGTGTGAACACAGGAAGTATGATCATTAGGAATGGGGGAGGAAATTAAAGTGGGAGGTGGAGACAAGATAAAATATCCATTCAAATCTAACTGAATGTTTATTGGTTTTTTTTCTCCTGATATGACCTCTAATTTACCAATATGTCCTTGGTTTCGAGGCAAACCTTTTCTCGTAATTAAAGTTTGGGTGTTTAAGGAAAAACAATGCCTTTGATTATTAGTAAGACCTTAGGAAAATGCCACTGTGAAGGCAAATTATTTTTCATCTGCTTAGTAAACTTTTTGATTGATGAAAAATCAATACTACACCAATTCTTCTTTCAGGTGTTGTGTGTCTGATATGTCTCCTATGTCATCTGGAAACAGCAGTTTAAATACTACTTTAATGAGAAAAATCACCTATGGCCAGTCTGGTACTGCCTTGAATGGATTTGTGGCTGATAAGTGACTGATAAGATGTTTGTTTGAAACATTCTAGAAGGACAAATCCATTATTTGTTGCCACTTTTTCCAAGGTCCAGGGAGAAATTAGCTTTAATTATTCTTTTGGTTGCCCGAAGACAGCAAATCCTTCTTTCTTGAGAGAGGACAAGCACTACTAGACACTTATTTTGCCCAATTCTTTCATAAATCAAAATATTGAAACTAGTGGATTAAACCATTAGACAGCATTCTCTGAAAGACAGAGTACATTATATTAATTCTTTCTTCTTATTGTAAAGGCAGAAAAAATATAAGGATTTCCTTAAATGTTGTGTCAAAATATCAAGATAAAACATGGAAACTTCAGTCACTCAGATTTTTCATGATTCTAATCTAATAATTCTCTGGTCTCCCACTTTCTTTCAAACTGATGTAGGGTATATATTCTCTAAGTGCTCCCACCCTGAAACATAGTCTCCTTTATCAGTCAGGGATGTAGCATAACCCAGAAGCACTTTTTAAAAGAAAATCAAAAGAAAAAGAAGAAAGGACATTAATGGACAGGGAAAAAGAGGCTACACAAAAATTGAAGCACCTCATCACTATTACAATTCTCTCTATACGATTGCTGGGTTCATTTCCTTTTTCCTTTTTTTTTTTAAGATTTTATTTATTTAGTTGAGAGAGAGAGAGAGAAAGACAGAAAAGCTCGAGGGAGCACGAGCAGAGAGGGGCAGAGGATGAGCAAGAGGGACAAGGAGACTATTCGCTGAGCATGGAGCCCCACATGGGGCTCGATTTCACAACACTGAGATCATGACCTGAGCCGAAACCAAGAGTTGGACACTTAACCGATGGAGTCACTCAGGCATCCCTGGGTTCATTTTCTTTTCTTTTCTTTTTAATATTTTATTTATTTATTCATGAGAGAGGCAGAGACATAGACAGAGGGAGAAGCAGGCTCCATGCAGGGAGCCTGACGTGGGACTCGATCCTAGGACTCCAGGATCATGCCCCGGGCCGAAGGCAGGCAGTAAACCCTCTGAGCCACTCAGGGATCCCTGGGTTCATTTTCTAATAGCAACTCCACAGTTCTCTCTTTTGATGCTTAGCATCTCTAGTGGAGACACCTCTTCTACTCAGACTCTGAATGCTAACCATTTGGCTGATTCTAGGCATTGTTAGTGACAGTCGGTTTACAACCCCATAATACCACAGGTCAGAAGGCCCATCACGGCTGCTTTATAGCTAGCTTAGTTTTCTTAGAGCAACGCTTACACTGGGCAAGTTTCCATCCAGACTTCTAAGCAACCAACTTCTTCCTCATTTGAATTTCACCATTAATTCACCTTGCAGTGTTGGTCATGACATCTCCCTTTACATCCTTGATGTTTCCAGAGGAAATGCCCATACTGAGCTAACTCTGGGAACCATCTGGGAGAAACTATTTCATAACCCTTTCCAAAATAACATCATGGCAGGCTTCCTAATTCACAGCCACAACATCCTGTGGAATCAGCAAAACTGTTTAAAAATCCAACAACCAATTTGAATCAGAACAATTCCATGGGGGCTTAGGGCAGCAAAGCTTTTATTCCTAGAATCTAGAACAGTGGTATTCTTATATCACGATCCAGACTGATTTGAAACAAGTTTGGCACCACTCCCTACCGCCCACCAAATCTCACATAACACAAGTATGCTTTTTTTCCTCTATTCTATTGCATTTTCATTCTAGTTGTGACCCATTAAACTGATTGCATGATCCACTAATTGGTCACGACCCATAATCTAAAAAGCACTAATGCAGAATATGGAGAATTTCTCTCTTAACCTGGGGTCATTTCAAATGTCCATGTTTTTAAGGATTCAAAAGCAGTGCTGTACATTAGAGCCACCTGAGACACTAGAAAAATAAAGGTGGCTTGGTCCCCTGGCTAGAGAGTCTGATTCAACTGGTAGCAAGCAGCACTCATTTGTAAAACCTCTAAGTAACCTCTAAGTAATTCTAACGTGTGGCCAGGATTAGGAACCACTGCTCTGGTATAGGGCAACTAAAAAGAAAACCTACAAGATCCTTTATTGCAGTCCAGTTGTCCAAAGAATCTTTCCTTGTGAAGTTATTTTACATAATACAAATTCGTCACTCCATAGGTTGTTTATCAGTTTGCTGCATTCAGTACAGGATGATCTTTAAAGCACCTTACAATCTCTGTTTTTCCACTTGAGCAGCAGAATTTCTAAAGGCCGGGAGGCCTAAGCACTTGGCCTCTTGCCTTGGACACAATGTTGAGGCAGGCCCCAGTTATTACAGAGCTGCCTCTGGTCTTTGTGACCTTTCCCCTAGTTAGCTTTATTTCCATGAACAGAAACTAGATGTCTGAGAGCTGACACATGGAAAGTGCTGTTCCACAGCAGTGACCTTTCACCTACTAAACTTCCCCTTGTTGACTCCACCACCAGTCCAGCCAGAACAGCCCAGGCTGTGGGTGTGGGGCTGACCTTTTACCCACTTAGCCAGGGAGAGGCCCAGCATCTGCTAGCTTTTACAGGATGGGCTGTATTTCTTCCTTCCAACACAATGTTGATGAAAACTGCGTGTTGAAGAATTGCTTAATTTTTATTTTTAAACAGGAAGTGTTAACGATGAATTAGGGCTGCAGAGTAGGAAAACAATCCTTTCGTTCCAATGTACAGTGCATTTTGAGGTGCCTCTTCTTGCAAGAGACGGTGGGAGTACCCTTCTGTAAAAAGGCTGAAAGAAAGAACACAGAAGGGGAATCCTGCACCTTTGTTCTTTGGACTCAGTGCGGTCTAGCAAAACACAGCCAGGCCCCTTTCTTCAAGCAAAGCATAAACATGTCATCCAAACTCAGTATTGTCAGATGTTCACATTTATTTTTCAAAAGACTTGTAGCCCCGGTGGCCCAGCAGTTTAGCGCCGCCTTCAGCCCAGGGTGTGATCCTGGAATCCCGGGATTGAGTCCCATGTCAGGCTCCCTGCATGGAGCCTGCTTCTCCCTCTGCCTGTGTCTCTGCCTCTCTCTCTGTGTCTGTCATAAATAAATAAATAAATAAATAAAATCTTAAAAAAAAAAAAAAGACTGAAAAGAAAAAGGAATGTGTGTCTGTGTGATTACTGTTAAAGCTAGTGTAGTTTTCTTTCTGGCAAAGTCTAACTGATGCTCTACATATGAAGGACATAAAAAAAAAAAAAAATTCAACGTCCTGGAAGAGACAAGCTGTTTAGTTTCTAGCGTCTTTTCAGTTTGATTTTGAACTCAGTTTTACACAGTCGCCTGGTTTGGACCAGGAGGAACAGGCATTCTTAGTTCTAAAGAGTCAGAAAAAATGTAAAATGTAAAAAAATCTGAGATTTCCCAAGCACAGAAGAGTGTGGCAAAGATTCCTGTTTAAAGTAAGACTGAGAAAACTCAGGTTTCCTCCTAACTATGTGTCCTGGGTGACTTAATGACTCCCCTGCCTCAGTTGTTCATCTGCAGGGGAAAGTGTAGCACTAATGAAGGACTTTCATGCTTGCAGTTGACAGGTTCACCCAGGTGCAGATTTTCCAAGTGGAAAGGGCAGGGTGTAGGCAGAGGTTGCAGGCCAATACATGGAGGCTGCTTGGACTTCAAGCCCTGGAATAACAAGGGGTTGCATCTTCCAAATCTGATGCTCTGATTCACTGATCTCTAGAGCACTATGTTGAGAAGACTCCTGGGCCAAACCAGACCAAACAGGAAAGGATGTTATGATCTATTGTTGGTACTGTCGGCCACAGCTGGAGAGAGAAGTTGTTGCACAAGACGTAGTTAATCAAACTAGTATTTTCAAATAAACAAAATTTTAGGGTGACATCTGTTTGTCTATCCTTTTACTGGTAAGCACTGTTAACAAGAAAACCACAGGCCCAAAAATGGCATCACTTAGACTGAGTTCCCAAACTGGGGCTTAATACTGACCTAATTACAGTTTCAACCTTCCCAGAAATGCATTCTTAACCAGCCAGTCAGGAATTTCCCCCTCGGTGCCAATGACTCTGCCACTTGGGCCCTCTTCATCCTCACCCACCTTGTCAAAGAAGAATAGGTGATCTGCATGATAGGACCCCTTGCTCTTCCCTCTAAAGGAAAGTGACATCCCCTGGAACCATCCTTTTTGTTTGCTAGTAACTTTCTTGTCTCATTCTTTTTCCATAAAAGCCTTCCATTTTGTACAACTCTACTTGCTAGATGGGATGCCACTCTCATGAATTGCTTGATAAAGCTAAATAGATCTTCAAAATTTACTCAGCTGAATTTTGTGGGGTTTTTTTTAGCAGCATATAGACAACAATGCATTGCATATACTAACAGGCCAGTACTTATCTGGGCAAGAAGGAATGTGTGCATAACTGACTAAATTTTCTCATTTTCAAGTGGATTTTCAGTGGGATGTTGACGTAGTTTTGATCACTCCTGCACTGGGTTAAGCAAAGAAATCACAAAAGGAAGTGACCTCTAAAATTTGTCTTCCAGATGACCTGGTGCCTGATTTGTGTTCCTTTTATCTGGAATACCAGGAAAGCTTGTCTAAGGCAGTGAGTCAGTTCTATACAAACCAAGGCTGGACTTTAGTTTTAACTTTTAGTGTTTTGGTTTTCCAAATAAGAGATTCCTGTTTGGACACCATGTGGGGTGAGGAGCCAGGAGGGCATGAGGGTTAAAAGGAAAAGAAATGTCTTATTTGGTGATAATCTCAGGAAGTTTAGGCAATGATCAGCAATCAGGGAAAAGGAACAAGTCACAGGCATAGAAGTAAAGTTTCAGCTGACAGTAGTTCAATGTCAGTCCACAGAAGGCAATAGGCAGGGATGATAAGGGAGAGAAAGAGTCGATTATGGGCTCTTGAGGCCTGGAGACTCCTAACCTCTCAGTTTACCCAAGAGGGTTAGAATAGAAGGCAGGAGAGCCTTCTATTGTGGTGGTGATCCAATTTCCTGTCCTGATTCTGCCTTCCAGTTCAGTCAAAAGCCTATTCCAAATGAGTATTTGCCAAATTTGTTTGCCTATTCTTTTGCTATATCTGTTGCTATTTCAACTTTTGAAATAACATCTTTTTTTTCTTACAATTAAGAAGTAACACAAGTTTTGTCGTTTAATATTTGGAAAAGCACAAAAAAAGCAAATGTAAATACTGATATATCTAGCCCACCCCCACCCCCCAATAACCACTATGGACATTCTGGGGTATTTTCTTTATATATATGTTTATGTATATGTCTGTGTACATAATATTAAAAATGTTTTCCACTAACATTTCTTATTATCCCATGACCCCTTCCCTCATTTGGGCAGCTGAACCATGCAAGATTCACATGGAAGCCAAAATGACTTCTATTTTGGGAGATCTGCTTTATTGAGATATTATGATACATGTTTTCTTTATTTTCAGATCCATAAAAACCTATGTGTGGTTTCTATGACCCATCCACTAATCCCCTAAATTTTGTTTGAGCTGTTGTCAAGTTTTATTCAACTTTTATTCTCTTCTGCACCTGTAAACCAGAGAATCTCTTTTAGTTTGAGAAGTAATAGAGGGAACCTTGATGTGATTTATTGCATTTATTAACTATTTTCCAAATCCCTTCTAGGCCTAAGGCCTTTGAAATTCATTTTCTTCACCAAACCCCTAGGAACATTTCAAGGGTAGAATGGCTGCATGAGAAATGAGGCAGACAGGCCTAAATCAGCTTCTAGAGTTTTCTTCAGCCCAATATGTATAGTCATAACAAAGGGGCACTAAGGAGGATGGGATATGTGACTATGGCCTGGTATGTTTCAGGAATAGCAGAATGAAATTCTGTCCATGTACCCAAGAGCACACATTCAGAGAAAGAGAGAACCAGGCTTGAATAGGTCTTTTAGATGAGAATGAAGGATAATAGAGCTACAATTTGCATTAACCAACAATCTAGGAGCAGATTCAATGAGAAGCATCTCAATGGATGCTAGCATGATTGGATGACACTAAGCACTAGATGTCCACCTGTCTTGATACTTTGGGCCTATATGAACTACTGGGAACATAGATGCAGCCTTGGGGGAAAGAATCGTAAAATCTCATATTAACTAAAGACCTCAGAATAGACATTAATCTGATTTATAGGAAAACAAAAGAAAAGAAAACGTCAACACTTGCATATTTTGCAGTTATGGGCTGAAATTTATATACACTCTATATACATAGAATGACTTAACTAGGGTTGGTTCACTCAGTAAGTGAAAAAGAAAGTTAAGAGTTTTCTAAGAATATAATCACAGTATTGAACCATGGAATCAACATTAGGTAAGGGGAAAAGAGAAGAGAAGGCATGAAAAAAGGCAGAATGGAGTCTCAGTGAATTTGGGAGTTGAGTCAAACACTGTAGGAGCATAGGAGGTGGCCTACAGGGAATGACATGTTTGTTTTCCATATTTTGGATGTGGTGGTATTATTTGTGAAGCCGAGTTCTAGGTTTTAGTCATGAGAATGGATAGATATTGGTGAACCATGAATAGATATTGATAATTTGAAGAGATTGATGAACTGGGGTATGAAAGTATGGGTGGATCATTCACAGTGATGTTGAAATCAACAAGAATGATGACAGGAATCATACTTCCAAGGAAGTAGCCACGTACTCCATATAGGACAGCAGTAAAAGGTAGTTGATGGTATTGTCTTATGTCTTGTCTTCAGAGGTCCGTGATTTTAAAGGAGAATGGAGGAATAGTAATGTTTTGAATGCACAGAAGTAACAAACAAGATGTGGGAAGAGGATGACACCCATCTTGCCTTCAGGCCATGAAATACTTTGAGTTGAGAAGAAAAGCCATCTACAATTAAGAAGTCCTATGAGACATGGTGTCCTCAAGTTGTGATGAGAATATAAAAGGAATACTCAGAGAAGAAATTGGAGATGCAGGAAGTTTGAGGACAAACACTGAGTTCCAGAAGGCAAGATGGAAGTGTTTGGAAGAAAGGCAAAGAGAATGAGAGGCTAAATCAGATTGGGGGAATACACAAATCGGTCTGGAAAAGAAATTAGTCAAAGATAGATGAGTTGAGGGGAGGGAATGTCAGGTCATACCTGAGTTAAATCAGGACTTGAGACATGTGAGGACTGGTTTAGGTAGACTCTGAGGTCCAAGAGTACAACATAGAGCCCAGAGAGCCATTTAGTTGAACTATGTGGAACCAGACAGCCACTGTTCACTGCTATACCTTGATGTGTTATGACAGCCTGGTAGAGAGGGATCCCACCAGGAACAGGCTTAGGAAGACCTGACTGCATACTATCTCAGGGGAAATAGCCAGGGGGAAAAAAAATCTCACATGGAAAAATAACATGTCTGTTCTTGGTTAATAGATAGTAAGACAAAAGCAGCAGAAGAACAAGAAGATGATGGACCATGAGAATGAAAGAAGTAATGAAGCAGGGGATCTAGTGGGGTAATGAAATCATGGCCAAAAAAAAGGTCAAATAAGTGATGGGGAACAACCTTTCCTAGAGCAGTGTATTTTATATGTTGTTTATTGGTCAAGAACTATTACTGATTTTAGCGTGTAAAGCACAGAGTCATGCACTTTGGAAAATGTCATATGGAGATATAAAGTAAGAAGTGAGAGTTCTTCACATACCTTCAATACCATGATTGAATGTTGAGTATGGTTCCTTCCCAGTCTCTTTACATGCATACATCAACCCACATTCACATACATAGTTTTTATTTTTTTATATAGAAATTAGACCTTACTATATACACATTGGTCTGTGACATGTTTTACAATTAACAAAATAGAGAGGACAGGGTCGCCTGAGTGGCTCAGAGGTTGAGCCTCTGCCTTTGGCTCAGGGCATGATCCCGGGGTCCCAGGATGGAGTCCTACAGCGGGCTCCCTGCAATGGAGCCTGCTTCTCCCTCTGCCTATGTCTCTGACTTTCTCTCTCTCTCTCTGTCTCTCATGAATAAATAAATAAAATCTTTAAAAAAAAACCCCAAAATATAGAGGACAATTTTCTAACACAGGTAATGTCAGTCTAGGTCCTCTGGTAAGCAGATGCTGAAAGAGGAATGCAAGAGGGTCTGTTTTTTGTTTTGGGGTTTTGTTTTGGATTTGTGGAGAAACAAAAGCATATGCTCACCAAACCAGTGGTTGTATAATATGTACCTGAAGCCATATTAATCTGCTCTAGCAAAATCACTATGTGTGGCACAGCAGAGCTACCACTCGATTGGTTTGTAACAGCCTACAGTCATTCTCAAGGAATCACCCAGTTTCTACAGATGAATTCAGTGGAGATATGATGGAACCAATACTCTTAAAATACTTAGAATGATGGAGTTCCATCATTCCTAGCAGGATACCATATTGGTTTGTATTTGCTACCTTAGTTATGGGCATTTTCAGAGGTTTATACTTGGCCGTCCCACTATGGCAGCTCTTAACCACATAGGCCACGGATCTAATGTGGGATTTTTCCAAATGCCAATTGCCAAGTTTTTAAATTCCAGTTATATGTACATGCAAGGACCAGGAGAATGATCTCTATCTCTCCCCAGTGCAGGACTCCTCTAATGGGAAATGTTCATTCTGGAGTTCCCAGCTGGGTTGGATGGGAGATGGTCTGAGAAAGGCTGAAGGAGGAAGCAATATTGGGTAGGGAAAGCTTGCAGACTGTGTGGCATATATGACATCTGTGGAGGGAAAGGGGGCATAGGAAGCAGAATTGAGCTGGGACAGACTCACACCGCAATGCAAATGTGACAAAGCCAGAGCCAAGAAGAGCTCCTCAGAGCAAAGAACTCCCATTAACAGAGTCCCACATGGAGGAGAGATGGCCAGGTACTTATCCATCACTGGAAGCCGCATAGCAAGAGCATGGCCTCAGTTGAAACACTGCATGGATGGCAGAGGTGCCGTAACTGGCCACTAGAAGCCAACTGCCGGCTCACCACCAACAGCAGGCATTATAGTGCACGCGAGTATGTCATTCATTTTTATCCGTGCCCTCATGAGTACACGTGTTTCAAACTTCTTTTGTTCTTGCAGGCAATACTGCAATGAACAATCTCATATGTCTATCTTTGCGCTGTCTGTTGGTAAAACTCTAGGATGTGTTTCTAGAAGTGGAATGGCTGAAACATGTGGTGACTATCCTCACAGTTTTTACAGATTCTGCCAATTGCCTTCCAAAAATATTTGCCAATTATACACTCCCATGACAGTAGAGGAGAACGCTATTTCCCCAGGACTTGCCAGCATGAGAAGATGTTATTAGCTTTTCCATTAGTTGCCATCTGACAGTAGAATTATGATGTAGCATTATCTTATTACTTTTTATTTTCCTACCCACTCATTAGTTTGAGCATATTTCCATATGTTCGTCACACATTTGTTCTTCTTTTAGTTAATTTTTAATTTCCTCTGCTCACCTTCCCTTACTGGCTTTTCAACACAAAATTCAGACACAATTAAGAAATTTTGGGTAGGGGATGGGGAGAAAGAATGCTCAGCCTATATTTGGGGCTGAAGCAAAAATTCTTGTCTTTCTATAAAAAGTCAAGATGTGTTAATTTCAGGATTCACTTGCTGTTTTTCCTGATAACATTGAAACTATAGGTGCCAAAACAGAAAAATGAACTATTTTGTTTGGTGTTGCTTTAGTGAGGGGAAGAATTTTAGTCTTTGTAGGTATAAGGAGGCATAGAATGAAACCAAGGGCTTCTCCAGAAGAAGTATTGTGCACAGAAAAAAAAAAAAAAGTAAGCTAGAGCTTGTAGGCTAGTTGAAGAGGGGAGCCTCATGTAAAAAAAAAAAAAATGGTGAGAGGCTCACCCATCTATCTGCACTTCTCAGCAATGGCCTAACAGCCTTGAATCCTCACCGTCCTTTCCCCAAGAACCACTTCCATGACTGCTTCCCTAGTGGTTTCACATTAACTCACAGTGTTCCCAAACAAACCCATCATTGGTGCTCCCTGCTCTGCAGTCAACCTACTCTTTCCTCCTGACCCTTTGACTTCTCTGCTTCTATTAATGAAGTCACTCCCTCCCCGTAGTACAAGCTTAGAACATCACAGAACTTTTTCTTTTCATTCTTCCTTCTTGGGTTTGACAAGAGCTGAGGAGTCCACAAATAAAATGGTCCTTTTCCTTCTCTCTCCCATTGTCCCAACACCTTTCCTTTACGTGTGCCTATGAACTTCTTTTCAATCTTTGTAACTCAGATGAGTTACCTCCTCCAAGGAAGTCTTCCTGGACCCCTGGCCACACACACACACACACACACACACACACACCTTATAGATATCACAGTATGTTTTCTTTAGATTATTTACATGTTTTTTTCCTGTCTTTGAAGACAGAGCCTACGCTTTTTTCATCTTTATGTCCTTAGTACCTATCATAGTGTCTGGTACATAACAGGTATTCAATGAAGTTTTATTGCATTGAATTGTTTAACTGCTAACAAGTTTGAGCTCCAAGAGTTCCATGTTGCCTACCTCAGGAATCTCAAAGTCCTCATACCAGCATTTAAGGTTTTTAGGATATAACCCTAAGCTCTCATCTACTTCTTTTTTTTAAAGACTTTATTTATTTATTCATGATAGGCAGAGACAGGCAGAGGGAGAAGTAGGCTCCCCACGGGAGCCCAATGCGGGACTCAATCCCTGGACTCAGGATCATGTGCTGAGCCAAACGCAGATGCTCAACCACTGAGCCACCCAGGCTTCCTTCATGTCCTTCTTCCTATGGGTACTCCAGATGGAGTAGTCATTATTTCTCCATATCTCTAGCTCCTACATCTGTGCTTTTGCTCGGCCTTAGACATCCTTCCTCACTATCAGTAATTTGCTAAAATCTCGCTCATGTTTCTCAATTCATTCCCAAAGCCAGTTCTCAGAGGAGGCATTTCCTCATCCCCCAACATAGTCCTTCCTCTAAAATCCTTCCTGAGCAGCATTATTATCACCATCAACATGACACATTGATCAAATCTCTTCTATAGGGATGCCTGGGTGGCTCAAAAGTTGAGAGTCTGCCTTTGGCTCAGGGCGTGATCCTGGAGTCCCAGGATCGAGTCCCGCATCGGGCTCCCCACAGGGAGCCTGCCCCTCTCTCTGTGTCTCTCATGAATACATAAATAAAATCTTTTTTAAAAAATCTCTTCTATAAACTGTCTTTAAAGGCGTTTAGTTGTAATTTTTTTGCTCTGGGGATTAAATGAAAATCCCATGAATAATTTTTTTAAAAATTAGCCATTATTTTCCATCATCCACTGAGTCTGAGATACATGAAAGAAGATATTTTCACACCAACCAAAGCATCTAGTCCAGCTCCTGGCATCTAGTAGCCTCTAAAAATACCAATTATAAGAAATATCACAGACCAAATGGTGATTTAAGCCTTCTTTTCCCCAATCTCTTTGCCATTATGCTTTCACCAATATTCCCTTCTCACTCCCCAAAAGAAGGCTCCTCAATCTCCTATAATTATTACTTCCTCAGAGAGACCTTTCTTGCCTACTAAATCTAAGGTAGCTCCTGCCTATTATCTATAACCTCCAGGAGAGAATACATCATGACTAACTTTGCTCCCTGCTGAAACAGCCATTTCTTAACTAGTCATTTTTCTCAAAACAAAACAAAAACTAGTCATTTTTCTCTTACATATTTTGTAAGTAATTTCTCCAAGTCTGTTGTTAATTTTTAACTTTAAATATTCTATATATATTCTATTATACACACACGCACAAACACACACACACACACACACACACACACATATATACTCTACAATACACACAACTATTCTCTTGCTTCCATCCATCATGGCTTTTGAAGTTCTTGAGATATACATATATTCCTAGAGGTGAAAAGATTGAAAAGGCATCTTTTTAAGGGTCTTGAAGCAATTTGTAAAATTAGACATGTCCAACCCTCTGGCAAAAGTGTCACTACCAGTGACCTTATGTTATCAGATTTTGCTAGGCAAGCTAGATAGTTAACTTGATGCGAGGTAAGCATACTCTTGAAAATTTCAGGAATCAGGTGCCTCAAGCCGGGGTGCTGTGTTCAGCACTGTGTACAAGGGGGAAACTTGGGTACTCCCCGCTGCTCATTAGCACCAATTCATTTGATAGTCCTCTGGTTTGCCTTTACTTGAATGAATGCACAAATCTGTCCATACCCATTGCCCCCAGACAATAATTCCCTTTGCCATACTTCCATAGCCACTGAATAGCCTCCAAGATCTCTGGCCAGCCAGAGAATACAAGTGTCACGGTCTTTCCAGGTCACTCTCTAATCATGGTAATACATAGTGTCTTAGCCAACTGTGTAAACAACTTTACCTGGCTATTCCAGCCCAGTTATCATAAACGTTGCCAATTATAACAGTTTCCATCATAGAGAAATGACGTTGGAGAATGTAATGCACTGTGAGAGTAACCCGGGAAATATTATTGGATGGGATGACATGGAGACAAAAGTTTGGTGACCTCCGTACACACTTAGCACTGAGCCATCTCTGTGAATATCATATGACTTCCCCTGATCTTTAGTCATCCCGCAACACGAAGGGAAATAGTCTGGGGTAAGCCAAGAGAGCACTCAGTGGGGCTTTCCTAATTTAGACCTACTTGTAATACATCATTTCCATTGCCTTTTCTCTGCAAATTAAAGAGTATAATTCTTTATAATATACACAATTGCCTATTCTAGATCCCACACACATGGAAAGAAAAGCAAGTGCATTGCTTTATTTCTTTTCTTAGGATGTAATCCAGGGAGGAAAAATGTGTGTGTGGGATTTTTACCTTAAATTTACTTGCTTCATCAGAGAGAGTTTCATTTCATTGTTTGGCTTCTTGTACACATTTTTTGTTTTGTTTTTCTTTTTTCTTGCTTCATTAAGCTATGCAAATAGGTAATAAAGGATTCATAGTACAAGAACACAAATCATAGGAGTACCTGGGTGGTTCAGTTGGTTGAGCATCCAACTCCTGATTTCAGCTCAAGTCATGATGTGGGCATCATGCGATTGAGGCCCATGTCCGGCTTCATGCTGTTCAGGGCCTGCTTAAGATTCTCTCTCTCTCCCTCTGCCCCATGTCCCCACTTGCTAAAAAAAATTTAAAAAAAATAACACACACACACACACAAATCATAGTGTTATCAAACCTATTTCCAAGTGTAGATGCAATTTAGGGCTGCCCCCAAGTTCCCACAACTGTTTAAGATTGAATAGTGATAAAGCAAGGAAGGAATCACAAGGATACATCAGACTTGGTCCCAACCTTGATCTTTTTCAGGGAAAGAAGTTCAGAGAGGAGAATACAGTAACATAAATAGCTACAATATCATGTCCTAGGTGAAAAAAGGCCATTAGGAAGAGGGATGGAGGAGAGGCAATCAGGAAAGATCGCTTGCAACATATACTTCGTGCCAGACATTTAAGAGTAGAAAAGACCATCTTAGGCAAAGATTTGGATTGAGGACATTCTATATTTTGGATTGAGGTCAGAGTGAATAAATTCTCTGATGGTAGAGGGCAGGGAGTTAAACTGACAAACTGATCCCTTCATAACTTTGCTTTTAATTAACAGAGTCAAACCCAAAGAGGAGACTATATTACTGGAGAAAACCAAATTGATGGCCTTTTATGGCCACAGGGGGTAAAAAAAAAAAGTAAATGTATTTGGGTCAGTTACTCAAGCCTAAGTCTTACCTAAAGGAACCTCCAGTTCCTGCCTTGTCCTGTTCGCTCAGGGAGAAAACACTAGAGATGGTTAGGCTGCTTCTCTGACTGTCCAATGGCGGAGAAGCTCATACCTTTGAATGCAGCTGATTGGCTACTGTAAAAGCCCGCTCTGGGCGAGGACCAATGACATCCCGGAGTTCAGATTCTTGGAAATAGTTTCTAGTCGGGAATGCGTGACATTGACACAGTCTCTCGTTCGTAAACAAGGACGAGCCTGGGCGGGCCCCCAGCCCACGCGTCCCAGGCCCGGGTCCCAAGCGGCTAATCTCGAGCTCCGGTACCCCAGATGCCCGCTTCACCTTCCTCCGCCCCCGGCTGACCCCTCACAGCCCCGGGCCGCCGCGCCAGGTCCCGCCACCCACGGGACCCGCGGCCGGGGGCGGGGCCCAAAGTTCTTTATCTGAGCTGATTGGCGCGGCCGCCGCCGGGACGCGGCTCCAAGTCCCGGTGACTCCGCCCCTTCGGGGCCGGGGGGAGCGTGCGGGGAAACCAATAAAACCCCGGGAGGCGGCGGGTCGTGGCCAGACGCGAACCTGAGCGTCGGGCCCCTCGCAGCTCCTCGGCCTCACTGCCGGCTCCTCCACTCGGAAGCGCCCCGGAGTCGCAGCCCAGGCAGCCCAGGCCGGGCGCACGAGCCGGCCCTCCCGCGCCCCCTGCCCAGACGCGCCCCGCGCCGCCCCGCGCCGCCCCGCGCCGGCCCCCGCCGCAGCTTTCCTCGGCCTCGGAGCGTCCCCGGCCCCAGCGCCTGCCCGTCGCGGTGGGCGTCGAGATGAAGGCGGCCCGCTTCGTGATGCGCAGCGCCGGCTCGCTGAGCGCGGCCAGCGTGGTCCCCCGCGAGGTCGAGCTTTTCTCGCGCTACAGCCCGTCCCCGCTGTCCATGAAGCAGCTCCTGGACTTCGGTGAGCTGGGGAGGGAGGTCGGGCGGGCCGCCGGGGCTGGGGAGCCGCCCCAACTCTGAGCCCTCGGGCGGGGGGGCGGGGCCAACCGCTTAAGATACCTGGACGCTGCTCTCCTGCTGTCGGAAACCTGCAGGAGAGCCCTCAACCCTGAACCCTCGACGCCGGGGCGCCTTACCCTGGCCTAGAGCTAGCTGCCTTATTTCTCACAGTTTGCACCTACAGGTCAAGGCCGCTTGCTGACCCACTGATGCTGGATGGTTTGAGCTCTTATTTCCGTGCAAGCTTCCAGTCAAAACACTTTTCTTGCTTTGAGCCACCATATCACAATGAATTAAAACCTTTATCCCCTCCTTCACAACATTATATACTTTTTTTGGAGAGGATTCTTAATGTTATAAAGCAGCCTCAAATTAAGTGAGATTTTATCGCTTAGCCACCTTCCACTTGTTGACAGGGTACATTCATCTGCATTGTTAACAGTTTTGTCTCTTTGCCAGTATGATTTTCTGAATATTTGCCTTACTGCCAGAAATGTTTACAAACCTTCTGCAGCGGTCTTAAAAGGAATATTTCAAGAATTTAAATGTGATGATATTTATCACTAATGTGGAAATATCACGATTCTTACCCACTGTCTTATCCTTCTACTTCAATTTCGTATCTAGAACCCTCTGAACGATGTTGTCTGGTGGACATTGTGGTGTTGACAGCTGTGGGACATTCTGACTTAATGGAAGTGAATCCTCTTCCCCCCAAAAAGGAAACAATAATTCTCATATTGGTCCTTTAAAAAAAAAAAAAAGACAGTAAAGAAAAAGACCATGAAGGAGGAGATACTTCTTATTATAAAGAGTAACCCAACTGAGGGTGAAACTATAATTTAATGATATGTGTATGTGTTCGATATTGGATATCTAATGCTACTCAAGTGTATGATTCAGATCTACTTTTTTTCAAAAACTAAATAAATATTATTTATTACAGGTACAGAAAATGCATGTGAAAGAACTTCTTTTGCATTTTTGAGACAAGAATTGCCTGTGAGGCTGGCCAATATCCTGAAGGAAATTGATATCCTCCCTGATCGATTAGTCAATACCTCTTCGGTGCAGTTAGTTAAAAGCTGGTAAGTGGTGAACCCATTCTGAAACAGTCTCTATTTTTAAGACAAGTATCTGAGTATGAATTCTTATAATACATTAACATCATCTTTGGAAATGGGTGGTCTGAACAGTAAGTATTTTTGAAAGATGTAAAGACTTTTTTTTAGTAAGTTAGGGTAAGTTATCATAGGGACAGTTATAAAGCTATAAAGAGACATTTTGCCCTGAAAAAGGACATACTTTCATGATATAATTGTATTTTAAGTAATAAGAGACAGAATTTGATATTGCACATGGAATCCTATTCTAGAAATAGAAGGACTACTATTTAGAAGGTCTAATCTTTGTTACTTACAAATCAATTAACAGCAGGCGTTGGGTTCAAATGCCACCTCTGCCTCTTCCTAGTTGTGGAATTCTTAGCAAGTATCTTAAATTTGCTATGCCTCAGTTCCTGCATCTGCTATTGAGGAAAATAAAGTATATGCTTCAAAGAGTTTCATGTGAGTGAAATTAAATGAGCTAATCCATTATAAAGTACTTAAAACAGTACCTAGCGCAAGCCAGAACTTAGTAATTGTCAGTTATTGTCATCTTATTTTACAAATAAGGATCCTGAGGCTTGGAGAGGGTAGATCACCCAAAGGAACAAATTTTCAGAGAACAGGACTAGGATATGCACTGAGGCAGATATTCGCCAGAGCCTCACCTTAATCTACTGACAGACAGCTTTTTGTTCATTGATTCTAGAAATATATATGTGTTATAAATATTATATAGTCTATAATCAAATTGTAAATATTACTGTATATATTGTTAAACAGTTACAAACACATAATCCATAGTATTTGCTGCTTTCACGAATTCTCTTCACCTATGAATGTAGTAGGAAAAATTAGGAAGCTTTTCTTAAAAAGCTGTTTCTAGGGGCAGCCCAGGTGGCTCAGCAGTTTAGCGCCGCCTTCAGCCCAGGGCCTGATCCTGGAGTCCCAGGATCGGGTCCCATGTCGGGCTCCCTGCATGGAGCCTGCTTCTCCCTCTGCCTGTGTCTCTGCCTCTCCCTTCCTCTCTCTCTCTCTCTCTCTCTCTCTTTCTCTGTCATGAATAAATAAAATCTTAAAAAAAAAAAAAGTTGGTTTCTAAATGCTATAAAAAAAGAAAACACTTGCTAGATAAAACAAAAACTACTGACTGGAATGACTTAATCTGGAGTGATTAAAGAAATAAATTTTAAGTTAGAAATTTGAGGGTCAAAGTCATAGCTTTGGGTTTTTTTGTTTGGTTGGTTTGGTTTGATTTTAGATCTAAAAAATGTGCTGGAGGAAAGTTGTAATTTTAAACATAATGCTTTCTCTTTTCCAATCATTTGAAATGATTTAGTCACTTGTATCTGACAATTCAATTTTAAATTTAAAGCACACCTGTCACTTTACAGGTATATCCAGAGCCTGATGGATTTGGTGGAATTCCATGAGAAAAGCCCAGAAGACCAGAAAGCATTATCAGAGTAAGTTTTATGCATTAGAGTGTCTAAAACTTTGACTATTTCCAGACATACTCCTAAGATTTTTTTTTTTAGACATGAATTAAAGGATCCACAACTCTGAATAACAAATACCCTCTGCCTTACAAATGACAAGTTTTGACTTGTTGGTTTTTTAAAAGTGATGAAGAATGATGACATTGAAAATGATGCTAAGAATGAACAAGTGTAGATTTATTTTTAAGGAAATCTATTTTTAGTATACATTTAGTCTGATGACTAGATTCACAGGTAGATTTACTATGACATAGTATCAGTATATGTCATTTTGTCATTGGAGATAGAACATTTTCTTTCAGATTAACTTATAGTTTCTCCCTATAAGAATAGGAAAGAAGAATCTTTTTATAAATCTGAGAAGAAATCTTGATGTTTTTTTCCACAATGGCACTCTAGACTTATCTTTAATATTAATTATTTTTTAATTATTATTTTTTAAAGAGAAGGCTTAATGAATTCCTAGAATGAATTCACCAGTTAGAAAGCTGGTATTTTTATGTTAAGTGAGAAGCAAAATAAATCTGTTTGTAATACTATCTCCTCTATTGTAGTTGGAGAATCTGTAGTGAGAACCTTAATAAACCTTCATCCAAACATTTTATCATTTGATTCTTTAGATGGGTACTTAAAAAAAGCTTCAGCCTTCTTTGAAGTAATCTAAGGCATATAAGTGAATGAAACTTACTTGAACTTTCTCTAACTCTAAATGTGTTTTGGCTTAGTTTTACAGATACTCTCATCAAAGTTCGAAATAGACACTACAATGTAGTTCCTACAATGGCACAAGGAATCATAGAATATAAAGATGGCTGTACAGTTGATCCAGTCACCAACCAAAATCTTCAGTATTTCTTGGATCGATTTTACATGAACCGTATTTCTACCCGGATGCTGATGAACCAGCATAGTAAGTTAGCTCATCATGGTCATGATATACTGAGATGGGTATAGAATATCAGCCATACCCCAACCAGATGTTTCATTATTCAGGGGTTCACATTCTTTTTCAATGGTAGTTTTAATCATTATTATCCTAGTTTTTATGACATCTTTTGTTTTTATTCTTCAACAGTTCTTATATTCAGTGACTCAGAGACAGGCAACCCAACTCACATTGGAAGCATTGATCCAAGCTGTGATGTGGCAGCCGTGGTCCAAGGTAATTTCTAGATTTCTGCATTTCCCTTATTGAAAATGTACACTGTATGATTGACATATCTATAGTTGAGGTGACTTTGTGAATGAATTTATATCCAGAGTGTTCCAGTTTATGTTTTTATAAATACTGTCATGAAGATCCTTTGCTTTTGAGAGTCAGGGGTTTAAACATTCATTAATAAAATTAAAAAATCCATACAGTAATGGCCTTATTGTTCTATGTTCTATTTAATCTTTGAAGTGTGCATATTCCTATCGCCACCCCTATAACATCAACACTGTCTTAATTTTTTCTTCAATAAAATATTAAAGAGATATTTTTTCATACAGGTGAATCTGTACTCTAATGAACATTCTAAATTAAGGGTAGTACGCACACTGATGATCACATGAAAATTTTACTTGGCATAAACTCATTTCATCATTATGAAAAAAAAACCCTTCTATTTCAGATGCCTTTGAGTGTTCGAAGATGCTTTGTGACCAGTATTATTTAACGTCTCCAGAATTAAAGCTCACACAAGTGAATGGTAAGCAATAAAAAAAAATATTTTAATCTATGGAAAATTCACTGTTCTCCCAGTATAATTACTTCTTGTAAATACAAAGCAACTCCTGCATTCCTTTTCTTCCTTCTGAACTTGTCTAGAATTTGTATGCTTCTTTTTTGAAGCCAAGGTTCTCTTGATCTCCATTGCAGAGTTCCAGTTTGAGCATATTCAGTTGCTAATGATGATTCATAAAGAGGCAAGGTTTGAACAAACAATTTAAGATTTAGAGTAGCATGAGTTCCAGTGTCCTAGATCAAAGAAAGATAGCTTATTGCAGAATATGAGAGTCAGGGAGGCCAGAAGTAGGAGGAGCCACTTGGTAGCAGAAATAGCCTCCTAGAGAAGTTACTCATGAGACCTGGAAACAAAAACACTTCAAATTGTACTGTAAGCAATAAGGCAGTCACAGGACAAATACTGTGTGATTCTACTTATCTGAGATATGTTAAGTAGACTTAGAGAGGTAGAGAGTAGCATGGTGGTGGCCAGAGGCTGGGGGCTGGGGTAAATGGGTTATTTTATTTTATTTTTTATTTTTTTAAAGATTTTATTTATTTACTCATGAGAGACAGAGAGAGAGAGAGAGAGAGAGGCAAAGACATAGGCAGAGGGAAAAGCAGGCTCCGTGTAGGGAGCCCCATGTGGGACTAGATCCAGGGACTCCAGGATCACGCCCTTGGGCCAAAGATAGGCGCTAAACTGCTGAGCCACCCAGGGATCCCCGATATTTTATTTTAAAATGCTATTTAATGGATATAAAATTTCAGTTACGCAAGATTAGTAAGAAGGTAGATCTCATGTTAAATGTTCTTTTAAAAATATTTAAAAAAAATAAAAAAAATAAAAAATAAAAAAATATTTTTAAAAAATAAATAAAAAATAAAAATAAATTTAAAAAAATATTTTTAAGTTAGGCAGCCTGGGTGGCTCAGTGGTTTAGCACTGCCTTCAGCCCAGGGTGTGGTCCTGGAGACCTGGAATCGAGTCCCACATGGGGCTCCCTGCATGGAGCCTGCTTCTCCCTCTGCCTGTGTCTCTGCGCCTCTCTCTCTCTCTCTCTCTCTCTCTCTGTGTCTCTCTGTGTGTCTCATGAATAAATAAATTAAATCTTTAAAAAAATAAAATAAAAAATAAATAAAAATATTTTTGAATTACAAAAAAAAAATTTAACTGTTCTGTAAGTATGCACCACTGTTTTGGAAGCAGACCATACTTCAGTGGCTTCAGATCCAGGGTAACTGAAAAAATAGGGTCTTCCCACGTTGAAGTGATAATATGATGAATGCAAGGCACTTTTTAAATCTTCTCCCATAGTGCTTCTCAAAGCAGGACAGTTAAAATTAAGTTGCTCAGATTAAAAGTACTCTAACTCGTGGATTGGGAATATGTAAATATAATTGCTAAATTAAAAATAAGAATACAAATAAAGGTTGAAAAAGAACTCTAAGCATTAACAGCATTGTTGCATAATACTTGTAGATAAACTGCTTGAACTGTTTGATAAAATAAGGAGGGAATTGGGCCAGGCCTTCTGTTTTCTGATTCAAACTTTGCCAAGGCCTGGGACACCAAACAATAATACTTTTATTTTTCTTCTCAAACAATATTATGAGGTTTTTGTTTCTGTTTTCTTTTGCCTCTCAGTGAAATGTAAGCATATTTAGCCCCTAAGATTTAATGTTTGGGTGATAAAAATCAAGAATTTTAAATGTGTTATTTTCCCACAAAATATGAAAATTATACCTAACATTAATTTCAGTATTATTCTATGGACACGTTAACTCTTTCTTTTTTCTTAAAATGTATGATTTTAACTCTGAAATACCTCAGTATAAAAGTTTTGAAAGCAGAAACAAATAATCCACCTAATCTAATTTATAGTACCCTGTCACACACTTCATCTGACCTTATACATTTGTAGAGAAATGCAAAAATTAATCATAGAGCACAAGGCAACAACCCTAATAGCATTTTGAAAATAAGCCAGTTGTGTTTACTGTTTAAAAGAAAAGGGTCTAGGGTAGAATTTCAGAGGAAAGGAAGATGGGGAATATTCTAATCTCAGGAATAAGGAGTATCTATTAATCAAATAGATATTGATAAAATATTGATAAAATATCAAATATTTTAATGAAATATTTACCAGTTCTAAGTGAGTCTAAATTTTTTTCTAGGAAAATTTCCAGGCCAGCCAATTCACATTGTATATGTACCTTCTCACCTTCATCATATGCTCTTTGAACTATTCAAGGTATGACACTTCACAGTGATTGCAATTTGGGTTGTTTTTTTTTTAATTCACATGTTACATTTTTATTTCCTTTATCATTTCCCGCTGAATGGGAGCTTCACTGTCTTCTCCCAAACACACTTTAGTGCTCCTAATAGAAAGAAGCTATAGTTAATGTTTGAAAGGGCACATGCAGTTCATTAGAGCATCAACACATATTTGAGAATGTGCAATATGATTCACGATGTCTTAATGCTACCTGTTCTTATTATTTCTTCAGGTGTCCAACAAAGCACTAGTCATTCATGCATTTGTTAAGGAAGGTCAGGGGGTGAATGCTTCAGTGAATGGGGCCTTGTTACCTCCACCCCCATAGGATGGTCCAGCTCCAAATCCCAATGCTCAGGTCCAGAGTTTCTGCAGGTGGCAGGGCTCCAACCTGAGTTTAGAATATACTCAGAAGTCAGTCATTTCCTTCCAAGATCAACTTGAATGTGCATATGAATCACCTGGGGTTTTGTTAAAATGTAAACTCTGATTCAGTGTGGCTGGGATGGGTCCTGGGGCTTAGAATTTGTAATAATAAGCCCATAGGTGATGCTGCTGGTCCACACTCCACACTTTCCATAGCAAGACTGTGACAGTGCTTCTCAAACTTCAGTATGCATTGGAATCACCTGGAGGGCTTGTTAAAAACACTTACTCTTAGGCTCTGGCCTAGAGATTTTGATTCTGTACATCTGAGAATTTGCATTTCTAACAAGCTCACAAAGGATGTGAATGTTACTAGTCTGGGATAGCCAGGTACCAAGAAGCAAATCTGTCCTGTGTTCTAAGACCAAACTAAGACTGTACTTACACCAAAAAAAGAAAACCTTCTGACACTTCATGATGCTTTCCAAGAGTCTCTTGGACTCCTGGGGGAGGAAGCCTAAAAAAAGAGAAATTTACCTCTAATTCTGATGTAGCTTTTCTCAGAATTTACTATTTCCTACCTTATTCTAATGTTAATGCAATGAGGTATTGATTATACTACAGACATCTGATCTTTTTTCTTTTACTTCAGCTAATGATTAGAACTTAGTATTATATAGAAACCAGAAAGCAGATAATGTACCACAAGGAGGTTAGAGAGGAAAACATGTGAAATAAACCAAAACTTTATCTGTGTGAGACGCACCCAGTTGTCTGAAAACTTGTTTGAGTTTCTTCTCTGTTAAAGGACAAAAGATACTTTTTCATTGATTTCATTTATTTTTAAATTGAATGGTCCAATTCCTACAGTTATTTTGCCATCATTGGTAAAAGTTAAGATGATAACCAATGCAAATTGAAATTTAATTTAGAATTATTTACTATCCTTTTAAATAGTAACAACCTTTCCTGGCAAGTTTTATAAAAGCCAATAAATTGGTTCAATGATTCACTGTTCATTTGTTATGTAATAGTCTTTGGTGCTTGGATGTAAAATGTAATGGAAAGACAGAAAAGAGAGAGCCAGGAAATGGACTATAAAAACCAATTTCTACATTTAAATTAAGCTTACAAATAAGAACTTGACAGCTAGCAGAATTGTTTTTCCATTAGACATTACTCCCAGGAGCTATATTACATGGTAAATGAATATTTTTCATTATACATCCTGCATGACACATTCATAAATGGCTATTTACAGAGCTGTTTTACTACTAACTTAAAAAAAAATAGGAACTTTGAATTACCCTCTGTGCTGCTTTTATTTTAAACATAAAAAACAGTTATTTATTGTTTCTCATTCTTCTGCCGTTGAATTCCTTATGGTTTTGATTTCTTTAGAATGCAATGAGGGCAACAGTTGAACACCAGGAAAATTGGCCTTCCCTTACACCAATTGAAGTGATTGTTGTCTTGGGAAAAGAAGATCTTACAATTAAGGTAACCATTCTCTGTTTTTCTTTTGAGTCTCTCTGGAGAAAACTAAAAAAGTGTCAATAATAATAAAGCTCTCCGCTTTGAGAAACAGATCAAAGTCATGGACATCAGGTGACTTTTAAATAAAGGAAATATAGACAAATGTACCTTGTTTTTAATGCTTGGCTTTGGTTTGTACTGTTTAAGATTTCAGACAGAGGAGGTGGTGTTCCCCTGAGGATCATTGATCGCCTCTTTAGTTACACATACTCCACGGCACCAACGCCTGTGATGGATAATTCCCGGAATGCTCCTTTGGTAAGACCAATTAGATGGCCAAGTTCACCCCAGCCACCTAGTTATAAATGTAAAGCAAAGGAGTACAAGGAAGTATTTAGTCAAGCTACTCAATTTAGTTAAATTGGGCAGGGGGTAGGGGGTATGAGAAAGCATGATAAAGCAAGCTGAAGACAGTGAAACAATTCTATGAGAGGTCTCTGATTGGAAGTAGAAAATACTTATCTGGGTTCAAGAACATCAGCAGCAGGGAGGATAATAACTCCTTCTTACATTTTGTATTTCAATGATCATGTCCACTTCTTTGCCAGTAACTGATCTTTTCCCTCTAGGCTGGTTTTGGTTATGGCTTACCAATTTCTCGTCTCTATGCCAAGTACTTTCAAGGAGATCTGAATCTCTACTCTATGTCAGGATATGGAACAGATGCCGTCATCTACTTAAAGGTATCCTTTCAACCCAGTAGAAATAATAATATTTCTATTTTTAAGATTTAATTAATTAATTAATTTATTTATAAATTTATTTGAGAGAGAGAGAGTCCATGCAAGTGGGGGAAGGGGCACAGGGAGAGAGAGAGAAAGAGAACTCTTCTTGGCTGAGCATGGAGCCTGATGTAGGGCTTGATCTCACAAGCCTGAGATCATGACCTGAGCCAAAATCAAGAGTCAGGCACCCAACCAACCAAGCCACCCAAGATGCCCTGAAACAGTAATTCTGAAAGCAGTTCTTTTCCGGACCTCAGTTCCATGGTCCATAGTGAATACCTCAAACTAAACTAATGCAAATAATGACCAAAAGTCATTTCATTTTCTTTTTTTTTTTTAATTTTTATTTATTTATGATAGTCACAGAGAGAGAGAGGCAGAGACATAGACAGAGGGAGAAGCAGGCTCCATGCACCGGGAGCCCGACATGGGATTCGATCCCGGGTCTCCAGGATCGCGCCCTGGGCCAAAGTCAGGCACCAAACCACTGCGCCACCCAGGGATCCCCATTTCATTTTCTGTTTGATATGCATAGACATACTATTTAATAATATTTAATATGGTTACTTACCAATCGGAAGTGGGGCCAGGACACCTGCTTCAAGCGAAGCCAAATTGTTTCTCATAAAACATATTAGTTTCCACATAAGGAGATGTTCACGTGAATTTTTTAAACCAACACCTTTTGGCATTTGTGAGAATAGCTGTACCATCATTTTATTTAAACTCATGGGAAATAGATGCTAATTATGTTCCAGCCTAGAAAACAACTGATACCAAGATACTTCAGACCTTCAGCTGACCTTAGTAGAAATCCAGGGAAGGAAAAGCTAACTGCTCACAAGCTAGCAATGGGACAATCTGACATTTCCTAGTTAAACTTTAAAATTTGGTACATGGTTTTTCTATTTCTGATAAAAGCTTCAATGTGATTTGTTAAGGTCACTGTCCTGATTTTTCATCATTTTGCAGCTGTTTTGACTGAAATGTATTTACAGACATTAGTATCTAAAATGTGAAGCTCGTAGGCTCTCATTATGTGCAAAGGAATTATTTGCTCAGAGGCCTTGGACTATCTGAAATAGTTAACGTATTCATCTTATAGAAAGTCTTCGAAGTACTGGGAAAGATTAAGAGATCACAGATTTCTATTATCAGACTTTAATAAATTAATAGCATCAGGTTAGAACTCTATATCACAGATACAAAGGTTTTTGTAAATAAAGAATAGCTTTGTTCTTCAGTTCTATCACATCAGCAATATCCAAACAAGGGACCTGTGTAAACATTGAAGACAAATTCTGTTCCTCAATTTATAGTTGTATATATACTATCTCAGCCTCTAGAGGGTAGAAATAATATTTGGTTTTAGTTTTTTTTTTTTTTTTATACACTGTCTAGCGTACCATCAGCTATGTATGGTGTGCTCTTCTTATTGAATCAATTAAAGGGATGTATTTGAATGTTTGAATACTTTCTTCTGAATGATCACATCAAGTACAAATTATGCCATGAAGAATTTCTTTGGGTTGATTTTTTTCTTCCCTCTCTTCTTTTCAGGCTTTATCTTCAGAGTCTGTAGAAAAACTCCCAGTCTTTAACAAATCAGCCTTCAAACATTATCAAATGAGCATCGAGGCCGATGACTGGTGTATCCCAAGCAAGGAACCAAAGAATCTGGCAAAGGGGAAAGTGGCTCTGTGAAAGTGGACACTCAGGACACTTTAAGGGATCAAAGTGGGTCTAAGCCAGTGCTGCTTCCTGAATGTTTGTGTGTGAACTCGTTTCCTCAAAAACAAACAAAAGCAACAAAGACTCCTTGTTGGGAACAGTGGTGCAAGAAGGAACGAAGCCCGTTCCTCGGACCCAGGAGAGTGTAATGTAGGTGTTAACAGATGGCCAGCTCTCTAGGTCTTTAAACTTAGCATAACGTACAAGCTTCTATCAGATCCTGAAGCAGGAAAAGCTTCAGTTTGCCCTGTCTTTATCGACAAGAATGGGAACGAAGTAAAGATATAAGCTAGCAGTTTCAATAGACTGATATTTTAGGCCTGTGATTGATGGCATGAGATAATGGTATTTATTGCATATCGAGTGTCAATATGCCAGTATTTCCCTGACATCAAAGGGTTAGGGCTTACTTTATGCTCTGTAATTAGAAATGTATGTAAAGGTACATTTCTTGTATTTCTGTGTTCTCTAGGGAGGAAAAGCTGGTGACTAAATAACATTTACTTTGTATGTTATTTGAGTGAGGGAGGAATGAGTCAAAACGTTTTGGAAATTCAGAAGAAAGCCTCTTCTGATAAATACCGTATCTTCATTATGCTGCTTTCCTGTTTACACTTCATATAATAAGTGAACACTTATTGCCAGGTGCCTGCCTAGTCTTGGGTGAGTTTTAAAATATGCACTGAATTGAGGATGTTGGCAGTTGGAGGGAGAGAAGAATTGCCAAAGTGATAGCAAAACTCTCTTCGCCTTACTTTGTTTATAAATGAAATGTACATTGGAAAAACCAATGTTAGGGAAAGAAACTATACATTCAGAACCTAACTCAGTAGGAGGGGCTGTTCACTCCCCTGCAATGGTGGTAATCCAATGATGGCATTCCTTTTCTAGGCTTAAAAAGGTATATTTTTGATACATGTAATTATATTCTCTACACTCCTGCATTAACATGTCCATAAAAATAATTCCTAATTATCAAGTGATTCAAGAACATTCAAACTTAAATACTTCTTGGGATATTTCTAACAAACAGCCTGGGAGTAAGAGGTTTTCATTCCAGGTTGCTTTCATTTGAATCATTGAGACTGAGGGATGATAAATGAAAGTTGTAATGCGTATGGAACTTTTGGGGACTTTGATATAATCTGTAGGCTGACAGGCCGGTCTAGCACATCACTCTCACAGAAGGAAGAGAAAAACAGAAAGAAGGAAGGAAGAGGGAAGAAAGAAACAGAAGACAGGCATCTTGCTTCCCCCCCCCACCCCCACAAATTATTTTAAGAAATGATCTATATTTTCATAGCTAAATTACTGGCAAGAGGATGAATTGGTCTTTAAAAACAGAATGGCTTCTTTAAATAGTTCCCTCACTTTTGCAAGGTAATAGTCTTTTATGAGATAATCTCATCTGTGACAAATTGGTAGGTAAATTGGGATATAGAAAAAACCTAGAATTTTCTGCATTGTAAAATAATAAGTACTGTTTATGTTTGTATATGTAGAATTTAACATTTGTGTTTAATTTTGCTGTGGTCTAGAATTGTGGTGCTTTCTGTAGTGGCCATAAAGGCCTGAAATGATTTATTATGGATGTCAGACTTTATCATGAGAAGTCCTAGGTAATGACTTTTCTTGATGGTGGGACTCTGACTCATGCATTTATCAATTACACAAAATTATTTGCAATAGATTATTTGACTTTTCAGTTTTTACTGAAATTTTAAACATTTTGCATGTAAATACTTGTATTTACCAAAGATTTAAAGCAGTTGATTAATTAATCCAAACACTGTGAACTGTCTTTGAAATACTAGAGAAAAAGAAATGTTAATATCACAGTAACATCAACTATACTGTATAAATAGAGTTCTATAATACAGAAATAGTCTACATTGGTATTTGTGAAATCTATGGAAGAACTTTAGGATTCTAGCAGATGGATACTGAATGTTCAGGCCCACTTAAGTTATTGATGTATAAATTGTGTTTTTGTCTCTATGTACAGAGATGTAACCATTTTTATAATAAATATTTTTATTACA
Source organism: Canis lupus dingo (assembly GCF_003254725.2). Classification (NCBI taxonomy): domain Eukaryota; kingdom Metazoa; phylum Chordata; class Mammalia; order Carnivora; family Canidae; genus Canis; species Canis lupus. Next base: position 20,608,276 of record NC_064256.1, on the reverse strand, counting down.
ACAGGAAACATAGTCTTTTGAAATTCATTTCTCAAATAGATGGCAAATTACTAAGAAAAATTTGAGGTAAACATTTTCCTCACTTTACATATAAATCTCATTCATCTATATATTGGGTATAGCCTTTTATAAAAGTATTAAAAGCAACTTAAAATTTTGATTTTTAAACAAAAGATAAGTACTTTATAGCAGAAATTTGCAGTTCTTCTTTGCTTTCTTGTGTATGCTTCAATAGCACATCACATAGTACACAGTGTATTAATCTACATGAATATATTGAATATATTCCATAATCATTTTTGCAATGTATACATTCTGTACATTTTTGGGGTAAACTTTAAGTTTCCCTTGGTGATTGTACTTACATAACAAATATAGTAAAGTACCAAAATAATTGCCTAGATAATTTAGGTTCCCAAACAACTTCTGGATTAAATATCTAGATAATAATAATGTAGAAATAAGAAATTATAAATTAATCTTCACATTGTCTTTCTTAACTAACTTAGTCCTTTGTCTTTAGATAACATCCTTTGCCTAACTTCACAATGCCCTTATTGGCAAAGTTTTGTAAACAAAAAAAAGAAAAAAAAAGAGGGGGGAGAGGAAAGAAAGAAAAAGAGGAAGAAAAAATTAGTAGAATAGATTTGTCATAACTAAATTCTAAAATCTTGTCAGAATAAGCATATTGGAATCAGAAATGCCATCAACCTAAGGCATTAGACCCAAAAAAAACATACAGGAAAGCCCTTTATCAATGACCGTCTCCTTTATTTACTACCTTACTTTCTTTCATCAGGGAAATACTGCACCATGTGTCTAAAGAAAGCGCATGCACACATGCATACACATGCAAACACGTACACATGTACCTGGAACTTAGCTGTACAGTGTCCTTAGACTAAGCTGCCTGGAAAGTAGAGAGTTAGTGCACTGTATAGGCTCAGACTCTTCATCCACATTTTCCTAAAAACTGCAGGACTTCAAGTCCCACAATTCCCCACATATGCACACACACATCTTTTTGACTCAAGTCAAAGGAAACTAATTTCCAAGTTAAACAAAGTTGGCTGCATTTTCATCAAACTATCATTATACCATTTCTCCCAAATTTCAAATTTGGCTAGCAATGGCAAAAGCATTTGATCTTAATAACTACAGTGACATGTACAGTGAGAGAGGAAAGAAAAAGAGATCTTTGAAAGCTAGTAGCTTAGGCATTGACCTTGATAATTTCTTCATTCTCAGCTATACTTTCAAGTAGTGCACTTAGGCTTGACTGTGTACCAACACTGCAAATGTACATGAACCCTGTAGATCACTTTGATTTGGCCTGGTGAAAGAATTGAGGGACTTTCATAATTTCACAAGAGCTTAGATAAGAAGTCCCCACCCCCCCCCATCCCCCGCTGTGAACACGGAGAGCAGTGTTCCATTAATGTGTTATCCATACACCTCTCTTTTTGATTTTTCACTTTTTACCTTCCATCACAGTTACTTAGGCAGTCCATAGACATTCACTGGACAGATACAGAAATAAACACATAAATAAACTGCCTATAGAACAGCATCTGCATTTAAGGGGAGATTAGACTCTGTGCACATCAAACTTTACACAATTTTATGCTTTAAATGGTATTAAAGAAGTTTTACAATGTTGCAGAAACTCTGGAATACTTATCCAAGCAAGTTAAATTGCAACTGATCTTTGTTTCATGTTACTCTCTGTTGGTGGTCTTTGGCCATTGGAAATTATCACATATTTCGAGAGAAATGAATTAACAGGTAAAGTTATTAATACTAAGGAAATCTCTTGAGCAAATGGGTCAGTGTTTCAGATCTGTGAGTATTCTTTCTTCAGATGAAAACATATCCCCATGCCCATTTCATGGCCCTTTAATGGAAATGAGCAACTGTCTTTTAATGAGATCTTTCAGTTCCTACCCAAGTGCAAATAAACATTAAAAGCCACTCAAAACCAACAGAAATGTCAGTAGCCTTGAAAAACATGTTGAATATACCAAATGATGTGAAAATGATGTGAGCTGTCTTAGTGATAAATTCAGCAAGAAAATGATAAAGTTTATCAATGCATTATGAGACATCATTTTCGTGTTTACTGCTACCATTTAATGTAATGAAAATAACTTGGGACTCGTTGTCAAATAATGCAATATAGCTAGGAATTATTTATTAGCATACTGTTTTCCATAAATGTAAAAGGATGTTTTAATATCTAAGACAAATAACATATTGAACAGCAAAGTCTCGAGGTTTGTTTTTTTTATTATTATTATCAATTTCATTAAAACTATGCCCTTTAATGCGTTTCTAGCCCAAAAATATATTAGCTGGTAATATATATAGCTAGTAAAATTGCCCTGAACTCAGCCTTTTTCTTTTAAACTCTTTTTTAAGGATAGCAACTTTTGTTTGAAATTATAAATTTGTGATCTGGAAATAAAATAAAAAATTGAAAATAAAAATAAAAGTCTTATACCGTGTTCTTAGGCAATCCTCTTTACCTATTTCTTTACAAATGAGTTGATAGCAATAAAAATAAAGTACCATCCTTCTGATATGAAGTCATATAGTGTGAACACACAATATCAATGATAGTAACACATTTGCTCTAATATACCCCATTGCCTGATTATCACCCCAGGGTTAAATTGTTAGGTCAAAGTATGATTTGTGACCCAAAACTGCTGAGCAAGACTGAAGCCTCTTCAGGCAAGGATCAAACAAAGACCTTGACCTCTTTGGTAATGTTGGCCAACCAAAAATTGGGTGGATGGTGGTGCCATGTGTTACCTAATGAGATCTATTAACTCTTTGAGGTCTCTTTGAGAGCACTGCACAGGCTGCCCTTCCCTGAATACTGAGGAGAAGCCAGCTCACTACACATTATAAATAAACACACAGCTTAACGGCTTAACGCAAACTTTGCCCAAAGCGCACACTCAATAATTGTTGAATAAATAAAAAGAGACTTAAGTCATTAAAGTAACAATTAGGCTTCAGATGTTCCCTAGGCAGCCTCTTTCCCCTTCTAAATATTATATTTCATCTTGTGGAAGCAGACGTCCATATGATAATAAACACAAGTACTAACCATAGTTTTAAAAAAGACTTTGAAAACAGTTCTCTGGCTTGCTGGAAAGTAGAGAATGTTTTCCTGCCTTTTTTTTTTTTTTCTTAGAATGTTTGACAATAGTGCTTTTGTAACTAAAAAATATATCCTGCATTCTGTATAGAGTCAGATGTGATTCTTATTTTTACATAATCTGGATAGTTCCAGGCAGGATTTCACTTACCGTGCACTAATTTTGGGGAAATTATTTTAGGGGTAAAACTTGCCACTGAACCCGAAGAAATGTTTTCTTAACCAAAGAATCTAGGGGTTATAACTTTGACTTGTTTTTTTTAACCATATATTTAATGGCCAAAAATATTTTTTTCATGTTAACTGGACTTTTTTTCTTCTCTCTCTGAACCCTTTCTAAATTGAATATTACATAGGCCAAAAAAAATTTCTGTAAAACTCATGTGGCATTTATTTTTCTAAGGATTTTACATTAATTAATTCATTTTCCCCCTCACAACAACCTATTGTATTATTAACTCCTATGCATAAATGAACTCCTTTTACTCTCACAGCATTGCTAATATTAATGTACTGCCCATTCTACAGATAAGAAACTGAGCCACCAAGATGTTCAGCAAGCTGCCCCTGTAAAGGAACAAAGCTGGGATTTGATTCAAGGCAGTGCACACTGCAGAGCTTCTGCTGTGAATAAACAGTTCTTCTTGGAGGAAGGTACCTGTGAAAAGAATAAGTCAGAGTGATGTTCTAAGGTCATATGAATGAGTGACTCATAGCTAACCTATCAGGGAAGGTGACACTGCCACTGGCTCATCAGCATTGAGCCTACTGACCATCTGCAAGCTCCTGGATTTCTTCAGACCATATTACTGAAAGCCCTTGCCTCCTTGCAGAGCCATCACGAGCTTTGGTTTATTAGATCAGCTCTCACTGTCTACTGAATGACACTTAATCATCATTCTTCAGGCATTGAGGCAATTCACTTACTTGCTCAACAAGCAATCAACAAAGATTTCTTAAGCACCACATATGCCAGGCGCTAGTAATACCCTAATGAATCTCAAGGAATTCTACACTCGAGGATGTTATAGTCCATTTGTGAACATAGAAATTAAATTTGTAAATATTGGTATGTTTTAATATCTATATTCATTTATATTATCCTGAGAGTTAGAGACAAGATTTCTGAGGCAGAGACAAACTATTTGTATTTACTTACAGGAAAAAAAAAAAAAAAAGAAAAGAAAAAAAGAAAGAAAAAATTGCCCAGGTAGCCTACCCCCAGTATTTCCCCCTTCTAAGGTTGTTAGGATGAGAGGCAGATGTTGTATTATACTTGCTGGAGTTGGTCCTATAGGTGGAGAACCTCAAAGGAATAGGAGAGTTTATGGAGAAGAGGGATGGCTGTCTTCCCCTTTGCCCCCCTTTGTAAGGTGTGAGAGAGAACGCTGCTCCCTGAAGTACACACAGTCTCCTTTGGGAGACAATAGGAAGTATACTGGGTTTTTACTCTTTGGAATGTAAGTGTATGTTTCTTTTTTTTTTTTTTTTTTTTAGATTTTATTTATTCATGAGAGACTCACAGAGGCAGAGACACAGACAGAGGGAGAAGCAGGCTCCCTGCAAGGCCAAGGCCTGATGCTGGACTCAATCCCAGGACCCCGGGATCACGACCGGAGCCTAAGGCAGACGCTCAGCCAGAGTCACCCAGGTGCCCCTATATGAATGCTTCCAGGGGAGATACAAGACAAGTTTCTCTGAAATGAACTCCACACAAGGGTCTTATTCCAAGAGTACTCTCTGAACATCTTCATGCCTCAGGATGGATTTTACCATCCCTTGAAATAAACAGACCCTCCAGGGAAGCGAGTCTCTTACTATCTTAAGTTTCAAGATCAGGGACACCTGGGTGGCTCAGCGGTTTAGCATCTGCCTTTGCCCCCGGAATTCCGGATCAAGTCCCGCATTGGGCTCCTGTGTGGAGCCTGCTTCTCCCTCTGCCTGTGTCTCTGCCTCTCTCTGTGTGTCTCATGAATAAATAAAATCTTAAGAAAAAAAAAGTTTCAAGATCAGACCTTCAACCCAGGCCCCAGAAAAATTTGGAAAGCAGGGCTGGTGGTAGGGCGAGGGGTTGCCGCCAGTGGAATGGATCAGCAGTTAAAGGGAAGGCAGTTTCAGTGAAAGACAAGCCGGCTGGGTGACGGACATCTGGAGGAGAACTGAAATTGGTAATGAAATGGGAGAGGTAAGTAGAGACCAAACCGTAAAAGACCTAGCCAGCCTCGCATATTTCTTTTACAATCTGGCGGTAAGTCAGGGCACCTGGCTGGTGCCTGCTGGCTCAGTCGGTAGAGCATGCAACTCTTGATTTGGAGGTTAAGCTCCACACTGGGGGTAGAGATTACATAAGAAAAAAAAAATCTGGCAGTTAAGTCTTTTTTTTTTTTTTTTTTTTTCCTGGCAGTTAAGACTTGAGAAGAATTTAGGAGGAGATAGTGCCTGATTTCTGGTTGTTGATTTTATTTTTATTTTTTTTCTTTCAAGATTTTATTTAAATTCAAGTTGGTTCACATATAGTGTAGTATTTGTTTTCAGGGGTAGAATTTAGTGATTCATCAATTGCATATAACACCCAGGGCTCATTATATCAAGTGCCCTCCTCAATGCCCATCACCCAATTACTCCAGCCGCCCATAACCCCCCCTTCAGCAACCCTCAGTTTGTTCCCTATATTTAAGAGGTTGTTGTTTTTTAAAATTGCTTGGAGCTACATTGTGTAGAATGGATTTGATAGAAAACAGAAAAATTAGAGGGGGCCTGTGGTATTCACAGGCCGAGACATCAGGCTCACAATTTTTTGTCAGCCATTCTCTCCCTTTTTAGATGTGCCACTCTTAGGGAGATCATTTGCTTAATGGCTGGCAGCTGCAAACATGCATTTAAAGCTTTTAAGAGAATACAATGCACCAGGGAGATTATTATGATAACTATTCCCAATGTTTGCAATGCACTTCAGAGCCATGATCCCCAAGACCCAAACCAATCAAAGAAAGACCCCATTGAAAGAGTCACCCATTTAAACCAAGCAGTGTGCTTAGTGAGCAAGCTCAGTTTCAGCCTCCTCAGAAGTGTTTATCTAGGTACAGCAGGTGGTATTGGTCACGGCACAGACACCTTCTCGCTTGCTAAAAGATAATCAGGGGCAATCTTATTATCAAGAACGTTGTTTAGTTACAAAGAGTCTAAGAACTTTTGTTGGGCAGCTATTGCTTTGGCCTCAGATTCTGCAATATTTTCAAGAGTTAAGGAGAGGTTCCTGATTACAGCCTCATTTATATTTACTCCTAATCGGAGCAGTAGGGCTCTGCCAAAGGAAGTGTAACTCGAAGCATGAATTCCTCCTGGTAGTTTCTGGTTCAAACTGTGGCTGGCTTGGGACAGGAAAAGTGACAGTCATGAGGTCACTAAAATTTTACGTATCTATAGACCACGCAAGCAATTTTATTCTCATTACCTTTGCCTTATGTTCTCTTTCTCTCTCTCTCTTTTTAAACAGAGCTGGGGCACAAAGTTCCCCACATTTGAGGTTGTTAACTAGAAACGGGGAAACAGACTAGGGGTTCTCCAGCATCATGCCAGTCTGAAAAGTTACCCCCAATGGCCTGGGAAATACAGATATGGCACCCTCTTTCCCGGCTAATACCATAGTGAAGGAAAGAAAGATACACTCTCTGGATACATTTCACTTAGAGGAGAAAGCCTGAAAAGTCCCCCCAGTCTCTAAATATCCTCTTCAGATTTAGAAAACATTTCTGATGATAAAGTTATTCAATCCTTTCAGGTATCTTGTCAGTTTGCCGCTGGTACAGTACATATATGTAGCAGTATTAACCCCATGGACCCAAGAGACATCCACAGTGAGGGTACAAAAGATACCTTCAGAAGATCTAGAGTCACTGCCAAAGGAATCTACAACCTGCATGTCCCAAGCAGGCAGAAAGCTAAGCCAAGTTCTTAGGATATAAAGTGAGACAAATAAGAAGGCAATAGCTGGGAAAAAATAGGATCAATAACCAACTGGTCTGGATATGGAAAGCAAACAACAACATAAAATCGTATTTCCAATTTCACCTGGGCTTGGGAGTCAATGTATTTACAAAACCTTTTGAGGATCTTCCCTGGGTTTAAGAAAATTTTTAAGGGGGATGCCTGGATGGCTCAGCAGTTGAGCATCTGTCTTTGGCTCAGGTCGTGACCCCAGGATCCCAGGATCCTGGGATCAAGTCCCGCAACAGGCTCCTGTAGGGAGCCTGTTTCTCCCTCTGCCTATGTCTTTGCCTCTCTCTGGGTCTCTCATTAATAAATAAATAGTATCTTAAAAAAAGAAAAGAAAAGCCACATGAGACTACAGGCAACCCTCTTCAGATATTTTTCACCCCCTGGTCGAAAGCCAAACTAGGGGCCTTAAAGAATTTCTTGGGAGGGGGAGGGACTCCATCCCAGGACCCTGGGATCACAACCTGAGCCAAAGGCAGATGCTCAACCGATGAGCCACCCAGGTGCCCCTCAGGTGGCCTAAGAGGTAACTGTTTAACAGTCTTTTCAGAGTGGAAAGGCAGTTCAGAGAGGATCCCTAGAATGAGCCCTCAGATGAAGGAGGATAGAGGGCAGCAGGCATTCCTCAGTATGATAACCGCCTTCTTATAGTCTTCTTTTAGGTGCCTTTTATCTCTCTCTCACTAGCATTTTGCAAGGAATCTTTTAATGAAACTATTTTAGAATTTTGAAAACTTTTGGAGGCTTCTGCTTGTGAATTTAAAATAAGTATCTCATTCTGTTTGTTTAATTTTGGAACCCTCACTTTCAAGTGCACTTCTTAAATAATCTAATTGGAACATTCCTTATCATGGCCATTGTAATTCTATGTTGTCTTTAGTAAGATTTTGCCATTTTTGTAAATATCTACAGCTCCCAGGTCATCGGTTCTTATACATAAAATAAGTGGTGATGGCTATGGTGACTGCCAGTGATTGTTTTCTACCACCAGGAGAGGGGGATTGGTGGGCATTTTGATAGCTCTGGTTCCTCAAATATGGGTGCTTTGCAGTGAGTCTTTGTTGCAGTGTTCTACAGAGAGGTAGAAAGAGGGCTGTTGAAATGGAAGGTTTGTTCATTATACTCCATCTGTGAGAGATAGGAAGCTTAAAAATTATATTAAATTGTTATTTTTTAAAGATTTTATTTATTTATTTGAGAGAGAGAGAAACTGAGAGAGCACAAGCAAAGGGAGAGAGGCAGAAGAAGCAGACTTCCTGCTGGGCAGGGAGCCTGACTTGGGGCTCAATCTCAGGACCCTGGGATCATGATCTGAGCCAAAGGCAGATGCTTGACCAACTGAGCCACCCAGGTGCCCCCCCAAATTATATTAAATTATGATAAAAAGTGAGAAAGCACTATAAAATGGTATTTAACCAAGTACCATATAGTTCCATACTAAATAAGTAGCAGGGATAAGAAAGTAGATAGATATGGAGATATCAATTATCAAGGGAGCTTCCTAGAAGGAAATAGAACTTTCTACAAGGAAATGAGCTTTAAAGAAGACTGTATATAGGAAAAAAAGATATAAGCAGAGAGCTTAAATGAGAAAAACTGTAAGTACTTTAAAGTCCTAGGGCCAGAATACATATGGTATGTGTGTATGTGTGTGTGTGTGTGTAAGTATTGTGTGTGTAAACCTGTAAGTTCTGGAGCTGACAGGAGAGAAACGCAATAAAATAAAGGTAATACATTTAATTATGGGAAAATGTGAAATAACATTTGTGATAGGTAAGATGGGTACAGAGTATCAAGGGTCTTGAAAAGTGCAGACATGAGCTGACACATGGGAAGAAGCCATAATCGATTTTGACCAAGGAGCTGAATGATCAAAGCAGTATTTTGTAAAAAATTAGAATTACATTTGTATACAGAATAGTCTGGAGAGGAGACAAGTGGTTTTGCAACTGTGCAAAAGTGCCTTTGAAAGTCAAAACATTTTTAAGTTTTTGTAGACCTAAACTGAAGAACTCTCAACAATATATTTTCTTTCTTTCTCCTCAAAGGAATGCTGATGTGGCAAGCAAAATAACTTCAGCATGTCTTTGTACCTTCCTTTTACAAGGAACATTAAAAAACTGCTGTGCTCTTCTCACCTGAGGAGCTCTGTGTATAGGGCTTTTAACTTCTATCTAGGACTTTTATGGTGGGATGTTTTCCTCCACACATGCATACTAGTTATTTTTACTTGGTGTATTAGAAAAACACTTCCAAAAAGAAAATAAAAAACAAAAAAATAAATTCATTTCCACCTTGGTGTTTTATGTCTTTACATCTAGAAATTGATGTGGAATCCCACACTAAGAATACAAACGTGAAGGCAGCCTGGGTGGCTCAGCGGTTTAGGGCCACCTTCAGCCCAGGGCCTGATCCTGGAGACCCGGGATCAAGTCCCATGTCGGGCTCCCTGCATGGAGCCTGTTTCTCCCTCTGCCTGTGTTTCTGCCTCTCTCTCTCTCTCATTCTGTGTCTCTCATGAATAAACAAATAAAATCTTAAAAAAAAGAAAAGAATACAAATGCTAAAAATTGAAAGCCAAAACTTTTAAGATCAGAGGGACTAGGGTTTTAAAACAAAGCCTGTGGACTAATAAAACTCTTTCCCCCAATGGACACAAATTTATCTTATCACACAGTTGTGATCTCTACTAAAGATAATGCAAGAATAAACAATTTTTTTGAACTGCAATGTCAAGAGGAATCCAAGAAGAATTTTATAGTGAGTGGAACACTGAAACAGAAACTTAAGGAATGTTACAGCTTTTCCTAGAAGGGTTTTACTAATGCTGTGGGGGTCCGATTGGGGTTTAGGTGACATTCAAACATGTTTCATCCAAAGGTGGCAGAGATCTAGAGAAATCAGGGTTAAAGAAATATTCAATATAGATACCTCTCTTATTTATTTATTTTTAAAGATTTTATTTATTTATTTGACAGAGAGAGTGAGAGGGCACAAGCAGGGGAGTGGAGTGGTAGGCAGAGGGAGAGGGAGAAGCAGACTCCTCACTGAATAGGGAGCCCAACATGGAGCTCAATCACAGGACCCCGGGATCATGACCTGAGCTAAAAGCAGACACTTAAGCGACTGAGGTGCTGAGCCACCCAGGTGCCCCTAGATACCTGTTTTAATATTGAGAGTAAAGTACCTTTTGACCTTTACATTTAAGAGAGACTCAAATCTACCAGTCTACCAGTCTACCAAATGGTAGCCCGATGAGGCACACATCAGAAAAAACAAGTTCTGCAGGAGAAGCTAGAGGTAATGACATCAGTTCAGGGGTAAGGACCCACAAGAAGGGGAAGATACAATTTTGAAATTTTGAGCGTAGGAGGTTTCTATCACTCATTTGTTCTCAAGTTTGGTTCCATCAAATATACTTTTTAAAGATTAATATTTTAAAAATCCTACTAGTGCTTTGACTTCAACTTTCAGGCATTGGGTTCCATGCTGCATTGCTCTGGAACTCCTCCCTCAGAATATAACTGTGAAGGTCCTCCCCTACTGTTTTGAGTTTCCAGGGGTTGTCATAGAAAGTACCACAACCCGGGTAGCTTAAGCAATAGAAATTTATTGTCTCACAATTCTGAAGGCTGTAAGTCTAAATCAAGGTGTTGAAAAAATTGATTATTTCTGTGGGATGTGAGAGAAGATCTGTTCTATGCCTCTTTCCTAGCTTCTGGCAGCCTTGGAAATTGCTTGGCTGGTAGATGGTGTTTTCCCTGTGTCTTCACATTATCTCCCACCTCTCTGTGCTCACGACTCCCCCCTTTTTATACAGACACAGTCATTTGGGGTTAGGACCCACTCTAATGACCTCATCTTAATTTGATCATCTACAAACACCTTATTTCCAAGTAAGATAGCATTCACAGGTATTGGGGTTAGGACTTCAACATCGTTTTGAGGGGACACAGCTCAACCTGAAACATCCACCATTATCGATCTCATCACCCACCATAATACACTTTTGGCATTGAGAGAGTGCCAGTGCTTCTGACATGGAGCAAATGCAAGAACAGGGCAAGCGTTAGGTGGACCAGGAACAGAGGAATTGCTGGCAACAAGTTCTAATTTTTTAAAAGATTGTGTGGATTAAAATCACTTGGTGAATATACATGAGCTACTAAGCCCACAAGTTTGAAAAATCTGCACCGAATTTTACCTAACATCTGCTCCACTTAAAATACTACAAATGCTAATTCAATACTTCTCTTAGAGGGGCTCCTGTGTGGTGCAGTCATTTAGGCATCCAACTCTTGGTTTCACTCAAGTCATGATTGATCAAATCATGATCTCAAGACCATGAGATCAAGCAGCATGTGGGGCTCTGAGCTGCTGAACATGGAGCCTGCTTAAGATTCTTTCTGCCCTTCCCCTGCTCTCTCTCTCCTTAAAAAAACAAAAACAAAACAAAACAAAACTTCTCTTGTAATGTTTTTATTTTCCCCATAGGACCTAGATGTGGCTTTGTTTTTAATCCTTATTTAAAATACAATATGAGGAAATTGGCTTATTTCAGCATAAAATTTTGTTTAGTTTGAAAAAGAAGACAGTTGCTTAAAAAAATCTTATTAAAACTTGAGTTGTTGGGGTTTTTTTAATCCCCCAAAGAGAAAGAAAAGTACTTTATTCATCAAAAATATGCCACTGGGAAGATACCGTAATTAAACCTTATTTAGGGGTAACAACCAACAGCAATGAAGACATTTAACTCTCTAGAAAGTTTTAGAAAACCTCATTTGAAGGAAAAGCTCCAAAACTTGGCCCATTCTTCTCTCTTCTGCCAGAAAAGAAGGCACTGAGTGTTTGAACTCTGACCTTATAAATATAGGAGCCAAAGTTCCTGAAAAACCAGGTTCACAATGTTATACAACTAAGAGGTTGAGAGGCTTTTATCAGAATCCAGGTCCCCTGCTCCCCTACTTGGTGCTACCAGTCCTGTGTTCCAAAACTCCCCAGACTTACAGAGCAGTTCCTTGACTATTACAAGCATTCTTATTTGTACCAGTTAGGAATGGTTTCAGCATTATAACCACAAAGTAGACTCACTGTATCTTAGATAGGGTTTGGAGGATGGGAGGTTTGTTATGGTCTTGGTTTGGTTTGGCTTTTGCTTTGTTTTCTTTTTCCATAACCCAAATTCTGGAAATGGAATCCAGAACAGGGATAGTGATTCGATCATGTCATTAGGAATCAGGTTTTTTTTCTACTCTGCCCTTCTCAGTAAGTTGACTTTTTGTCCTTATTTTGATTACTTCAAGATGGCTCTCACAGCACCCGGCTTCCTGTGTGTGGTTTAGGTTGAAAGAAGTAATCATGGTGCCAGTGAGCTACCTTTTCCTCTCTGTTGTTTTCATTAGGGAGCAAAGACTTACCCAGAAGCCTCCAGCTTATCCTTTCTTTTGGTCAGATCTCAGTCACATGGCCACCCTTGGTTTTACATGAGGACAGGAAATTGAGTATATGGTGAAGGGACATAAGATCATTGTGATTTATTTAGACTGGAGCTAAAAACATCCTGACACTGAACTAAATCATGGTTCTGTAAGCAAGGAAGAATGAGGAAATGGCCTTAGAGTTAAGTGTCTGCCAGGATAACCTGGAGGAGTATGTCAGAAGGCTCTTGAAAAATCCTTAAATGATAATCTATCATTGGAGGCTGAAAACACAACAGAAATATGATCAAAACAATTAGCTAAAGGAGCATAGGTACTCTTTATCATTTTGGAAAACACAAGAAATAACACTGGATAAAATTAGAGTCACAATACAGCAAATATTGACTAAATTAATAATAGTATTAATATGGACACAAAGTAAGTATTTGCTGATCCTCAATAGGCATTTGGCAACACACATTTATTATTATTTTTTAAGGATCTTATTTATTCATTCATGAGAGACAGAGAGAGAGGTAGAGACACAGGCAGAGGGAGAAGCAGGCTCCCTGCATGGAGACCAATGTGGGACTTGATCCCAGGACCCCAGGATCATGATTCAAGCCAAAGGCAGATGCTCAACCACTGAGTCACCCAGGTGCCCTGCCATCACACATTTAAATGCTGAATGGAATCATTTCAACAACTGGCCATATGAACAATTTTATAGTATCTGGAATGGAGCTTTGAAAACTCTAATGTCCTTACAAATCATGTAAGAATATCATTAAAATGTAGATTCTGATTTGGTAGGTCTGGAACAGGACCTGAAACTGAATCTCTAACAATGTTCCAGGTGATGCTACTACTTCTGCCTCATGGGCCGTACTTTGAATGGCAAAGATCTAGAGAACAAATTATATCTTTTTAATTGTTTCATCAGGATCAATATGAAGTTTACTTTTGGCTGAGAGTTTTGCAAATAATTGTCCTTGCTTTTGGTAAGAAGTATAAAGATAGGGCCCTGAAATGTTCATATGTTCATAAAGATGATTTTTGACTAATAACTTGCTACAAACATCATTTGTTGCTGTTTTTCACATAGCTTCAGTTTCTTTCTTTCTTTCTTTTTTTTTTCATAGCTTCAGTTTCAATCAAGTACCAGATACAAGTGCTCTTTCGTCTTCCTGTTGTTGGAAAAAATCCATGTCCGTTAGAATTCCAAATGCTTTCTAAGGATGGAGAATCCTTTTAATGGATGCCAAAACCCCTTGTTCTGTGGGCACCTTGATAGGTCTGGCTTTAAGGTTTTAGCCAGAAGACTTTTAGATGAAGACCAATTACTTAATACTTCTGGGTTGACTGGCATTAGCACACCTTCTAAATAAAGTAGGAAATTAGGGGAAAGTTGTTCTTTATTCATCTGCATGCAGATGCAGCAGTTTTAAAATGATCTTTTAGGGTAGCCCAGGTGGCTCAGCAGTTTAGTGCCGCCTTTGGCCTGGGGCGTGATCCTGGGGTCCTGGGGTCAAGTTCCATGTCGGGGTCCCTGCATGGAGCCTGCTTCTCCCACTGCCTGTGTCTCTGCCTCTGTGTGTGTGTGTGTGTGTGTGTGTGTGTCTCATGGGGAAATAAATAAAATCTTAAAAAAAATTTTTTAGTCACCTGCTAGGTAGGGCCAGGGTAGGGGAGAAGAGGTCATAATAAGGGATCAAGGTCTATGAGAAGGACATTAGGGATTATGCAGAGCACACAGGCTGATACAGCTCCCTAGCATTCACCTCTCCAGAGTGTACTGAAAGCCCTCTCCAGGGCTTTCCCTCATCAGCAGCAGAGCGCTAAAATTAAACACCATGTCTTTTCTTGTTTGGGGCTGATAAGGTCCTTAATATGGTGCATGTTTTGTGGAGGATCTCTTCTTTTAATATTTGGTATTACTTCTCAAGTGCACTTGGTACCTTCATGGTTCTGTGTTTCTTCATGGGTAATATCTATATGAACATGGGCTGAGAGCAACAATCAGATTTAGTAACTGTGGCCACTGAATTGCACAGCATCTAAGAGGTAGACTTCATCATTCTGTCTGGTATGGACTGAATGTTTGTGTGAATTCATATGTTGAAATTCATATGTTGAAACCCTAACTATTACTGCAATGCTGTTTGGAGATGGGGCTGTTGGGAAGTGGTTACAGGAGGTCCTGAGGGGGAGGGCTTGTGATGGGATTAGCGATCCTATCAGAAAAGGAAGATCTCCTCACAGAGGAAAGACCACATGAGGACAAAGGGAAGAGATGGCTGTCATCAAGCCAGGGAGAGAGTTCCTACCACATACCAAACTCCACTAGACATAGAATCGTGGACTATCCTGCCTCCAGAACTATGAGAAAACAATTTTTTGTTGTTTGAGCCATTCAATCTATGGTATTTTGTTATTACACTCAGAACAGACCAAGACAACACACACTCTCTCTGTCTCATTCAATCTTTCTCTTTCTCTAAAGACCTCACTAGTCATTTCCACAGAGCAGGATCTACTCTAACTGGTTTAAGCAAAAGAGATTTTTTTTTAAAGATCATTAAAAGGCTTACAAATTAGTGAAGAGAAAAGCCCGTTGGGTTGAGCAACCAGGAGAACTTTCCAAAGCCACACCACAGAGTAGGGCCTCCAGGAGCTGCAGATGCTGCCACGACAGGAGATATGATCACAGCTACTAGACTATGCACCTGCTGCTACTGCAGTTGCATTTTGTAGCCCTCTCTCCACTTCTCACAAGTTCCTCATGAGTGTATCTCTTTGGCAGGACCGAAATCATAACCAGAATACTAGCTGCACTAGAGTCTGAAAAGTGTTATTTTTAGCTTTCCAGCATCTACAATTTATAAAGGAGGTTGAAAAGATTATTAAATAGGTAAAACCATATACCAGCCATAATAAGCACAATAAAATGGCACACATTTCAAACTCACTCAAATCAACCTATGAGTCCCTTGATGGAATGTCATCCAAATCACACACTAAGTCACACATTTGTCTAGACCCCATTCTCTAGACATGCTTAGGTTTTCATCATCCATTTTCATCTCTGCACCATTTTCATCTCTGTACCTCTCAGGCAACTCAGATCCTTGATGACTCAATCATCTCCATCCCAGAGTCCTATTTGCCCTGATTCCTGATAAAAGCAGGCCAGCAATGGTTGACTGGGCTCATCCCATTCCAATGGTCATAAAACTCTGAAGACATCATGTAACACTCTGGTTATCTCAGTATCCCCTGCAAACTGTGGGAGGAAAGGCCATCCTTTGACATGGGCTCCATTACTCTCATCATGGTAGACACCACAGCGTTTCTGACTGATTGAATCCCAACCCAGCAGCTGTCTGGAGGAAAGACCAGACACTTAACACATGGGAAAATTAGAGATGAGAAACAGAAGACCTAAGAAGTCAGTAGAGAAATTCTTTGTCCTTCTTTCTACCAAAGGACTTTCTGAGATGTTCTGTATGACTGAGCAATCTTTTGAATTTCCTATAACTAGAAGTCAGTAACATGATTTTTTCCTTGCTTATATCTTTACTTTCCTCCTCACTCTTGCTTCTCTGGGATTACACTCCTCCAGAAAGCATGTGCTCATATAATGAACCTCACACTGTCTTCTCAGGTACCTGGATTAAGATAATACATTTGCAAATAGTATTCTCTGCAGTGTGGAAAGACGTTTCCTCCTTACTAAACCACATTCAACTTCTCCTCAAAATCTGGCTCAAAACATACCCCTTTACTAGCCATTTCATTACTTCTTGTCATATCTCCTCCCCTCTATTGTTTCCTGTATGTTTTCTGTAACTATATTAACTTGTGCTTTTCTTCACTTTATTTTGCATGTACTATGTATGATTTTCCTCCTTCCTCAAGCTGTTAAAAGAATGGACTGTCTCTTTTTTAAGATAAATTTTCTCAGTTGCACTTAATAAAAGGAATCTACCACAAGAGGGTGTCCAATGTGGTGTGATGGCAGAGATGAGGCACCCATTTACCCTCCTGCCCTTTCCTGTCTCCATCGCATTTCTGGCAAGCCCACTTTGCCATCCTGAGGCAACCCCAGACTTTCCAGGGCCAATCTGTTGCACCTCCCTCCCTGGTCCTACCCTACAATTGCAATTATCCTCTTCTTTGCATGTTGTTTTTGCTCCATTGCCCAGCCTCCAAAGACAACAAACTTGGTAACTTAGTTACATTCTTGATTGTTCAGCTGATAAACAATTATGCCAAGTGAATACTGTACTAGTGGGAAGACTCCTTGGGTGTGTTCATGTATGTAAGGATATCCTATAAAGAGTTGCCTTAAGCCAGTATGTACTTATCCTTAAAATGTAATTTTGACACTCTAGTGGCTTAATGGAGAAAAACTTTCTGAGCAAGATGATTTTAATTCGTGTTTGTAGTGTAGGTTTTCAACATTCTAGAACCCACGCTACTCATTAAGTACCAAAGTACTGATATTTTATTGGAGAGATGTCATTATTTCAGTATCTAAAGAAATTTGTCGTCTGAATTATTAATGCTTTGAGAAGTACTTAGAGAGTTAAGTCCAGCATTAAAAGGGAGGCTTTATCTTTCAAGGTGTCTGGATAGTAGGAGAAAGACTGCGACACTAACCTAGATTTTCCCAGATCAAATTCACTCTAGTTCTCCTTCTTGAAAGAAACTGGGTTTTTTCTTTTTAGCCTTCTGGGAATACATAAAAAAGAGCTTCCTGGAAGAGAATTATAAGGAACAAAGACTCAGTCTTAACCTTCAAGATATCAGCACTTTGAGTGGGGTCAGGTTGATGGCGAAAACAATCAGTATTTAAGGATGGAAACTCCTTACCTGTCTGATTGATTTGTTTTGTTTGTTTGAACAAAGGCTGTTTCACAGCAGAAGCTAAGAACCAGGCATCTTACAAATTGACTGCCTGGCCTTAGTAACAAAAACTACAGCTCCCTGTCACTGGAAATGTTGAAGTCTTTATGAAAAATAAAAATTTCTAAAGATGTTTTCATATTATCAGATAAATGTGAGATTATTTGTCAATAAAAAATTCAGAGAAAGATACTTGGATTTAGTTTATATTTATCTTTTCACTCTTCCCCCAACCAGTATACAGCATGAAAGAGCTTTTCTAGAGGCTGGAAATATGTGTCCAAACACTAGGCTCACCATTAAAGATCACACCACTGATACACCTTCTTCTTAAGATTATACTTGTCAAAAAAACAAATAATTAAATTCA